>NC_045627.1:83636388-85124721 GCF_009829155.1 Mustela erminea | reverse complement strand
TGCCATAATGTTCTCCCATCTAAGATAGTATGGTTTATTTATTTTTAAATGGAGAGGTAGGGACTTGGACAGATATTAATTATCCTGGACAAAAATGAAACAGATCAATAAAAGGACACGTGGAGAGGCAGACATTTGAGGTCGAAAGTGGTCTCAAACTCAGCTGGCAGAGACACACTAGTGGCAGGAGATGAGGACGAGAGCCACCAGACACAATGGACAGACCGTGCTCAGGAAACAGACTGACGGCAGCCTGATCAGGCAGAAGGCAGCGAGTTAACACCTTCCTAAGGAGCGGGGGGAAGCAGAGAACTATACACCCAGAACTGTAAACCCAGCAAGAGTATTTTTCAAAGATGCAAATGGAAATGAAGGCATCAGATAAACAAAGTACCAGAGCCTCCCTGACTAAACTTCTGAAGGACGTGCCTCCGGGAGCGGACTGTGATCCCAGCAGAAAGAGCCAAGATGCCGTCAGGAGAAGTGAGACCAGGACTCCTGGACAGGACCCTCTGCCACCCAGGAAACTTCTCCCAGTTCCCAGCTCTACTGCCAGCTGCTCCCCGTTTGCCTTCCCTGAGACATGAGCTGGGGGCTCAGATAAGGACACTGTTTTCTACAGCTGTTATTCTCAAGAATAATATGGAGACTCTTCTGGGGGGCCCATAATGTCCAAACTATTTTTCTTGGCCAAGCTATTTTTATACTACTACTAAATTATTAGACTCTTGCACTCCTGTTCCTACATGAGCACACCATGGAGTTTTCTAGAGACTCCATGATGTGTGATACTGCAACAGACTAAATGTAGAAGCCAGTAGGAGCTTTCTTCTGTCTTCTATTAAGCTCTGTATTAGGGGTGCCCATGTGGCTCAGTCAGTTAAGTGTCTGACTCTTTTTGGTAAGATTTTATTTATCCATTTGATAGAGAGCACAAGCAGGGGAGTGGCAGGCAGAGGGAGAAGCAGGTTATCCTATTGAGCAGGGAGCCGGATGCGGGGCTCGATCCCAGGACCCTGGGATCATGACCCAAATCGAAGGCAGACACTTAACTGACTGAGCCACCCAGGTGCCCAGCATTTGATTCTCGATCTCAGCTCAGATCTTGATCTCAGGGTCATGAGTTCAAGCCCTGTGTTGGGCTCCATGTTGGGCATGGAGTCTACTTTAAGAAAAAAAAAAAATCTATACATTAAAGATTCACAAAAATGTAAAACATTACTACTATTCTAATTTTTTTGACATGGAAAATAAAGGTATTCTTCATAAAAGATATGCTGTGTTCATGTTAACAGGCTTATTGTAATTTTAAGATGAATTGATGTATTTATTTTGTATTTTTTGTATTTTTAAGTAAGCTCCATGCCCAATGTGGGGCTTGAACTCACAACCTTGAAATCAAGAGTCTCACACTCCATTGACTGAGCCTCATAAATTGGTGAATATTTTTAAATTTCCTCAGAGTATAACACTCTTTTTAAGAAAGTACCACAAGGGGTGCCTGGGTGGCTCAGAGGGTTGAGCCTCTGTCTTCGGCTCGGGTAGTCATCTCAGGGTCCTGGAATTGAGCCCCACATCGGGCTCTCTGCTCGGCGGGGAGCCTGCTTCCCCCTCTCTCTCTGCCTGCTTGTGGTCTCTCTCTCTCTATCAAATAAACAAATAAAATCTTAAAAAAAAAAAAAAGAAAAAGAAAGTACCACAAAATCTAGCACTCAAAAAACACAAAATTTACAATGTCTGGTATCTAATAGAAAATTACTAGACATGTAAGGAAATACGAATAGGTGACCCCCAAACAGGAGAAAAATCATTAGAAGCAGACCCAGAAGTGACTGTCGTAGTCAGCATGGACTATTTTAACAGAATCCCGCATAGCTCATATACTGCACAAACGGAATGCTCGTGGTTCTGGAGGCTGGAAATCTGAGACCAGGGTGCCAGCATGGCTGGGTTCTGGTGAGCAATGTCTTTCTAGTTTGCTGATTGCCATCTTCTTGCTGTGTCTTTACATGGCAGGGCACTAATCCCATTCACCTGGGCTCCACACTTATTACCCCACCTCCTCTTAATTACCTCCCAAGGGCCCACCTGCTAATACTATCCCATTAATGGACAGAGTTTCAACATAATGAATTTTAGAAGGACACAAATATTCACTCCCTGAGAGTGAAAGGGATGATTAAATTAGGCAAGTATATTTAAACAGCTATTATAAATACGCTCAAAGATTTAAAGGAAAGAGGAACCTAACAGAAGAGAAATGAAGATATTTTAAAAAGACTCCAAATGGAACTTCTGGAGATGAAAATTATTATAATACCTGAAATAAAACTTTCACTGGATAGAATGAATAGTAAATAGAATTCTGCACCAAAAAAGATCAGTAACTGGACAGAATACAGAAGCTGTCCAAAATGAAAGACAAAAAGAACAACAACAAAAAAGACTGAAAAAGGAAAACAGAATCTTGTGAACCATCGGATGGGAGTCAGCAGTTTGAGGTTTATTTCATTGGAGATCCAGAAAGGGAGTGGAGACAGAGGAACAATTATCAGAAGAAATAACTGAACATTTTTCAAATTTGATTAAAAAGTATAAACCCACAAACCCAGAAATTTCAAAGGCTAAGCACGATAAATACAGACAGTGACACCAAAAGCACATTATAATCAACTTGATGAAAACCTATGATAAAAAAAAAAAGGAGATCTTAAAAACAGCTAGCATTTTAAAAAGGGGAAAAAAGGCATATTAGGAAAAGAAGAAGAAAGGTAACAATTATAGATTGCCCACCAACTACTTAGGCCAGAAGATAAGAGAAAAATCATTCTAAAATACATAAAGAAAAAAGTCATCAAAGTAGATGCGTTTACATAGTGGAAATACATTTTATTTTTTTGGAAATACCTTTTACAGATGAAAGCAACATAAAGACCTTTTTCAGACAAACGGGGGAAAAAAAGTCAAGAGAATTTATTGCCAGAACTAATCTATGAGAAATGTTAAAGGCAATTTTTCAGACAGGAAAAAAATGGTATCCGATGAAAATTGAGATCAACGCAAAATGAATGAAGAGTGTCAGATATAGTGAATATGTGGGTAAATATAAAATCTGTGGACTTCAGATACAGCTGTATTTAAAGGGAAATTTGTGGTCTTAAATATGTGTCTTAGAAAATGGGTACCACTATATCCATCATGGGAAGCAAAGGAAGCAGAAAAAGGTCAAGAATATGTGAAATTCAAGTAAGCAAATAACAGAGATAAAAGCACAAATGAAATAAACAGATTTACCATTTTTTAAAAGTCAAAACTTGTTTTTGAAAATAAAATAGATTTACAGAAAGAAGGATCAAGAAAAAATAGGAGCAGCACATGCTACCAATATGGACAGGGAAGATTTAACTACTTATGAAACAGTTATTAAAAACACAGTGAGAGCCTTGTCCTAAGGAAGTCAATGTTCACTGAAATATTTAAGGATAAATGTAGCAGGATATCCCCAACTTGCTCTCGAAGATTCAGGAAAAAAAAAAAAAAAAAGGGCAGCAAATGGGACAAAATGGAAACAATTTTTGAACTCTGGGTCAAGAACACACAGAGGTTATCTGTACTATACTTGCAACTCTATTAGTATGAAATTACATATAAAGTCATAAAAATCATGTAATGATATCATAAACAACTTTATATCAGTAATTTAAAAGTGAAATGGACAGATTGCTTGAAAAAGTAATTTACCAGGGTGTCTGGGTGGCTCAGTGGGTTAAAGGCTCTGCCTTTGGCTCAGGTCATGATCCCAGGGTCCTGGGATTGAACCTCGCATCAGGCTCTCTGCTCAGCAGGGAGCCTGCTTCCCCCTCTTCCTCTTCCTGCCTCTCTGCCTACTTGTGATCTCTGTCTGCCAAATAAATAAATAAGATCTTCTAAAAAAAAAAAAAGTAATTTACCAAAACGGACACAAGAAATATAAAATGTGAATAGTCCCATATCTACTGAATAAATTGAATTTTAAAATAAAATCTTTGAACACAAGACACACAAACATTCTGGGTATATATAGCTTCACCAGAGAATTCTTTCAAAACAATTCAGGAAGAAATAACTCCAATACTACATAAGCTCTTTCAGAAAATCAAAACAGATCTAACAATGCCCAGCTGATTTTGTAAAGCCAACGTAACCTTGATTTCAAAACTTGATAAAGAGGGGCGCCTGGGTGGCTTAGTGGGTTAAGCCGCTGCCTTTGGCTCAGGTCATGATCCCAGGGTCCTGGGATCGAGTCCTGCTTTCCTCTCTCTCTCTCTCTCTCTGCCTGCCTCTCTGCCTACCTGTGATCTCTCTCTGTCAAATAAATAAATAAAAAATATTAAAAAAAAAAACTTGATAAAGACACTACAAGAAAATGACAAGTGGAGGTCTTTTGTGTACAGTAATCCAAAATCCCTTAACAAAATATTAACTAAAGCCCAGGATAAATGGAAAGGATAATACCCCATCGAAATTTACAAATCAAAGATTATTTTCACATTTAAAAATCAAACAGTGTAGTCTATTTAACCAAACATGGGGAAGAGTCACTCGCATTTGGTAGTCAGTCATCATTCGTAGTAACAAAAACTCTCAGAAGACTCAGAAGATCATAGACAGCTAAGAAAGCTTCCTCTATCCAACAGAAACATCTGCAAAAAGCCCATCGTAAACATCATACTGAGTGTAAGTTATTGAAGGCTTTCCCCTGGGATCGGGAATGAGACACGGATATACCCTACCACTTTTATTCAACACTATACAGACGTCCAACAAGAGCAAAAAAGGTGAAAAGAAGTAAAATATATAAAGAATGGAACTGAAGAAGTGAGACTGTCATTATTCTTGGAAACACGGTGGTATCATAGAAAATCAAGAAATCTGTAGATAAACTCTTGGAATAATTTAGCAAGGTTGCTGAATACAAGGTCAATATCAATAAAAATCAACCACATTTCACCATACTGGTAACAAACAAGTAGAAATGAAATTTTTAAATATTACTGTTTCTATTATGTGTGCATGTTTGAACCCACATGCACTCAGACATGCTCACACACCACAAATGTCTTAGAATAAAACTAATTTTAGTTTTGCAAATAAAGATTTGCAAGGTGCCTACAGTCAGTATTGTAAGAAATTAATAAAGACATAAATAAATTGTGTAGATATATCTGGTTTATGGGCTTACTGTTATAAAGACGCCAATATTCCCAATCGATCTATACATTCAATGCAATCAAAATCCCAGCAAGACTACTGGGAGAATGTGGGAGCTGACAAGTCCATCCTCAAGTTTACATGCAAATGCGAAGAGCCAGGAATAATGAAGATGAACAGAACTCCAGGATTTTCCACTTCCAGACATCAACAGCTGTCATAAACTGAAACTGTGATAAACAGCCCACAAGGACAACAGAGAGATTAGAAACAAACCTGCACTGGGGGCGCCTGGGGGGCTCAGTTGTTTGAGCATTCAACTCTTGATTTTGGTTCAGGAGTTGTGGGATCAAGCCCCAAGTTGGGCTCTGTGCTTGGTGGGGCGTCTGCTGGAGACTCTCTCTCCTTCTCCCTCTGCCCCACCCCTCACTCTCACCCTCTCTCTTTAAAAATAAATTAATTAATTTAAAAAAAGAAGAAAGAAAGAAAAGGAAAAGAAACCTGCACTTGATTCAACAGATATGACAGCAGGGTGCTATGGGAAAGGGTTATCTTTAATTACTGGGGCTGAGCCCGCTGGATATTCAAAGTGAAAAAACAATCTTTTTAAAAGATTTATTTATTTGACACAGAGAGAGCACAAGTAGGCAGAGAGGCAGCCAAAGAGAGAGAGGGAAACAGGCTCCCTACTGAGCAGAGCGTCCGATGCAGGGCTCAATCCCAGGACCCTGAGATCATGACCCGAGCTGAAGGCAGAGGCTTAACCCACTGAGTCACCCAGGCATGCCGGGAAAAAATAAATTTTGACCCTCAGATCACATAACATACAAAAATTGTGCCCTTACTTCATACAATATGCAAAAATCAAAATATGTAAAGTAAAACAATAAAATTTCTAGAAAAAAAACTCAGAAAATTTTCTTAACTTTGGAATAGATAAGGATTTTTTAAAAAAAGATTTTATTGTTAAGGGGGACCTGGGTGGCTCAGTCGTTAAGCATCTGCCTTCGGCTTGGGTCGTGATCCCAGGGTCCTAGGATGGAGCCCCGCACTGGGCAAACTGCCCGGTGGGAAGCCTGTTTCTCCCTCTCCCACTCCCCCTGCTTGTGTTCCCTCTCTCGCTGTGTCTCTGTCAAATAAATAAATAAAATCCTTTTTTTCAAAGATTTTATTTATTTATATGACAGAGAAAGAGAGATCACAAGTAGGCAGAGAGGCAGGAAGAGGGAGAGGGGGAAGCAGGCTCCCCGCTGAGCAGAGATTTCCCTTGTGGGACTCGATCCCAGGACCCTGAGATCATGACCTGAGCTGAAGGCAGACGCTTAACCCAATGAGCTACCCAGGCACCCCAATAAATAAAATCTTTTTAAAAAGAAGATTTTATTTTTACATAATCTCTAAAACCTACATGAGGCTCAAACTCACAATCCCGAGATCACGAGTTGCACGTTCTACCAACTGACCCAGCCAGGCGCCCCGAGATTTCCTAAATAATCTGTAAAAACACTTAACCACTAAAGGAAAACAGCTGGTAAATTGGGTTAGATTAAAATTTAAAGTTTCTGTGCAGCAAAGTAAAAAGTTAAGTCACTGAGAAGAAGATATTTGGTTATCTATGTGCATATATGTGCACACATAACACACACCCGCACATACAATATGTACACATGTACATATTTGAAAACCATGTCTGGAATATGTAAGAACTCCTACAAATCAACAATAAAAAGACCACACAACAGGAAAATAAGCTCAAAGAGGAATTTTATAGAAGTTATTGAATAGGGACACCTGGGTGGTTCAGTCAGTTAAGCATCTGCCTTCAGTCATAATCTTGGTGTACTGGGATTGAATCCCACGTTGGACTCCCTGCTCGGCGGGGCATGCTCTTCTCCCTCTGTCCTGTCCCTTGCCCACTCATGTGCTCACACTCTCTTTATCCCTCTAATAAATAAAAATAAAATCTTTAAAAAAAGAAGAAGTCATTGGATGATCAGAAAACATACAGAAAGCTGCTCCCCCTTCGAAGTTTCCAGGCAAGCACGACTTCAAACCACAATGGCGGGCGCTCCCACTAACAGTCATGGCTAAAATGTTTAAAGTTGTCAGTACCAAGGGCAGACAAGCATGGGGCTCCGGGAGCCCTCCTACCTGGCTGTTGGGACAATGCTGAGGCGACAGCCCCGTGAACTGCTGGTCATGTCTCCTAAAACCAACCAGTTCCCTGCGCCATGACCAGCAACACACCCTGAAATATGTACCCAAGGAAACGCGGACACGGGTCTACCAAAACACAGGATAAGAAGGTTCCAACGGCATTCCTGGCGCCCCCATCCCCGAAAAGCCTCCAATGTCCACCGTGGTTGGACAGTTGCTGTACTCAGCCACACCGATGGACCCCACAAACCTAACGGTCAGTGGAGGAAGCAGATGAGTTTACGAACAGACTAAGTGAACGGATGGCAAATGTCTTCGCTTGGGCTGCTGTGACAGTACCGCAGACCGAGGGCCTGCAAATACCAGAAATGTACAGAAATGCATCGCTCACGGTTCGGAAGGTCTGAAGCCAGAGATCACGCGCTGGAGCCGGTGGGTCCCGGGGTGGCTCCTGTTCCTGGTTTGCAAGCTCTCTCCCAGCTCCTCTCAAAAAGTCCCCGGTCCGTGGGGCGGGGAGGTGGGAAACCGCATGTTGGGTATTAAGGAGGGCACCTGTTGTGATGGGCACTGGGTGTTATACTCAACTAAGGAACCATTCAACACTACATCAAAAACTAATGACTTACTGCATGCGGGCTCACTGAACATTAAAAAAAAAAAGTATTCACAAACTCAGAAAAAAAAAAAAAAGTCCCTGACCCCAACATGAGAGCCCCACCCTCACGACCTCCTCTAACCCTACTCACCTCCTAAGGGCACCGCCTCCACATACCCTCCCGTTGAGGATTCGAGTGTCAACATAGGCGTCTGGGGAGGACCCAAGCAGTCAGTCCCCAGCAACAAGAGAGAGGTCAGGAAGTAGGAGGAATGACTGAGGGGGACATCAGCGGGCATCCTAAGGCACAGGTATGTTCTATTTCTTTTTCAGTCGAGGTGTAATTGACATATAACATTAGAATCACGTGTCCAGCATAATGGTTCGCTACATGTACTGTAAAATGATTGCCGCAGGAAGTGTATTTCCCGCTTTGTGCTGGTTTCACAGGTTTGTTTGGTTTGTAAAACTTTAACAAGCCGTATACTTATCATTTGTGTCCTTTTCTGTATGTATGTTACACTCCCATAAAAATGTAGTCCAACAAAAGGGAAGGGACGGGGAAAGAGGGTGGGGTGGGGGGAAAAGAGAGAGGAAGGGGGAGAAGATGCCACATCTTCCAGCTTAGGAAACGGGGCGGACAATTGGTCCCACCAGGTCTCCAGGTGCCTGGAGCACGAGTTCCCAGCACTGGTTGCAGTGATGTGCCTTCACACAGGATTTGGTGGGGACAGATGGCTAGAGGAAGGTGCCAGCGATCTCTCCCGCCATCCCCCTTCTCCTGAGGGCTTGGATGTCACTCAGCCTCACTCCCAACTCTGTGCCCGCTCTCCCCGGGTGGGTGGACATGTGCGTGCCAGCCTCCGGATAAAGAATAGGGATTAATTTGATCCTGCACCTGCGTACCTCTGAGTGCGCAGGCCTGGGGAATGAGCAGGTGGCGTGTGTGCGTGAGCTGCAGAGACGTGGCTGACCTCCACCTTGATCCAGCTCTTCCCACGCAAGCTGGGTCAGGGGAAAGGGGGCGTGCTGGTTAGCAATGGGTCGCCGAGACTGCAGCTGCTCAGGCAAGGTCCCCTGACCCCTGCCGGCTCTGGCCTGCCTGCCTCTGTGGGCCAGGGCACCACAGAGGGCATCGCAGGCTGAGCTGAGGACAGCCAAGCTTCCTGAGTGGGGTGCCAAACGCCGTGGGGGCTCCAGAGCCAATGCTCCAGCCTGTTCCTTGTTTACTTCAATCTGGGACAAATGTGGCTGCGATGATCTCTATTGGGCTAACTTTCTGAGTCTGGGATGGTCTGGAGAGGACGCTGCTGAAAGGAGGCAGGTGGCCCGAGCTCTGGATCTTTCACTGGCTTGGTGACCTGCCACCCATCACAAGCTACCCTTGCTTCAGTTCCCTTTTGTGCCGTCAGCAGTTAGCATCCTGTGCTGCCCAGCGGGGTAGCCACTGGCCATGCGGCGTGTGGCCCTTTAAATCTAGATTCCAGTTAGTTACAAATGAATTAAAGTAGGGGTGCCTGGGTGGCTCAGTCAGTTAAGCATCCAGCTCCTGATGTTGGCTCAGATCTCAATCTCAGAGTTGTGAGTTCAAGCCCCACCTTGGATGTAGAGATTACTTAAATAAGTAAATCTGCTTTGTTTTTTTTTTTAAGTGAATAAAAGTAAAAACTCGGTTCTTCAGTTGTGCTAGTCCGTATTTTAAGAGTTCAGTAAGCCGGGCGCCTGGGTGGCTCAGTGGGTTAAGCCGCTGCCTTCGGCTCAGGTCATGATCTCGGGGTCCTGGGATCGAGTCCCGCATCGGGCTCTCTGCTCAGCAGGGAGCCTGCTTCCTCCTCTCTCTCTGCCTGCCTCTCTGCCTACTTGTGTTCTCTGTCAAATAAATAAATAAAATCTTAAAAAAAAAAAAGAGTTCAGTAAGCCGCCTGGGGCTGGTGGCAACCGTAGTGGTTGGTGCAGATGAACTTTTCATCAGGGCTGGACTAAACTGATCCATGGTTTCAAGACCATTTCTATTACCCAAAGCCCAAAGTAGTCAAGGCACAAAATAAGGGGGAGGCGTTGTGACTGGGGCTCTAGCGGTTCTCCCCAGGTGACAGGAGAACATTCCATTTCTCCCACCTGCTCAGGGTTTTGACCAGAAGGAACTTAAGCAAGCACAGCATTCATCTAAATAAACAGGAGAGAAAAGTAGGAGGAGGAGGAGGGAGAGGACTTGACCGGGTAAGAATCCCCGCGGGGCACCTTCCGGCACAGCTCACACACCTCTTTCTTGGATGCTCTGTGGTTAGTCTCACGGCAACCCTGTGATGTAGGCCGGGTAGATATTAGCATCAGCCCAGTTAAAGGATAAGTAAACTGAGGCTCAGAACGCCGCGTAGCTGAGATGGAACCCACACCCATAGCTTGGCCCGTGTGTGGTCTTAGACCCGGTCCCCACGTTACTCCCTCAGGTTGAACATCCCTTTGTCGGCTCCTTCTAACTGCTCCATGAGGACTGGCTCCCATGTACTACGGGGAAGGCCTCCATGTTCTAGCAACAGTGGGCCTTGCCCACTACAATTTTCTCCCCCGCACACTCAGTCACAAACTACCCATCACCGTGCGTAGATGAACGGTGGTCCATTTCGACAGTGGAACATTACTCAGGGCTAAAAAGAAACGAGCTACCCAGCCATGGGTAGACATGGAAAGACAGAGAGGAATCTTAGATGCCTACAATGGAGTGAAAGAAGCCAATCCAAAAAGGTTATGCACTGTATGATTCCAACCTTGTGATATTCTGGAAAAGTCAAGAACTGTGGAGACAGTAGAAAGATCAGTAGTTCCCAGGGGCTTGAGGGGTGGGATGAACAGGCAGAACACGGAGGGTTTCTAGGTCAGTGAAATCATTCTGTCTGATACTGTAGCGGTGGATACATGTCGACATATATTTGTCAAATCCCAGAGACTATGCAACACCGAGAGGGAGCCCGGGTACAAGCTATGGCCCTTGGCTGAAGACGCCATGTCAGTGTAGTGACCTCCCTGGTGAGGGATGCTGGCAGGCCCGGAGCCTCTGCATGTGTAGGAGGAGGGAGTGTACGGGAACTCTACTTTTAGCTCAGTTTTGCTGTTAACCTAAAACTGCTCTAAAAAAATAAAATTTGTTAATTAAAAAAAAAATAGTACCGGCTACCCACGGAGCGCATCCAGCTGCCTCCTCTGTCCCAGGCTTTGCACGCGCCATTCATCTCCTCTCGTGGGCCTGGCCGGTTTCCCCCCCACCTTTCTGACTAGATGTCCCTCCCACCCTAAAGCCTCCCCTGGCCCTCCTTTGTGCTAGTCCCATACTTTGAAGATGCATTGCTCGTTTCATGTATCCCATTGTATTCTCACTTATTTCACAGTTCTTGTCCCATCTGTGCGTCCCCTGGGGGCCGAGAATAATGCCCGACACAGTGGAATCTCTCCGTGTTCTGCTGTGGACTGTCCTGAACCATGCTGCCTCTCTGTAGACTCTCCCGAAGCTTCTCTCTGCACACCTGCCCCAGACCCAGTTCTTCACGGACAGACCCCTTACATCCCTACCGATGATTAACCAAGTGACTGTGTTGGCTGCTCTCTGGAGCTCTAGACCAGCCACTCCTTGAGAGCTGTGTGTCAGCAAGGGCTTTATAGTTGCAAGGAACAAAAACTATTTCTAAAGTTGGCAAGAAAACAGAATTCACCAGGGGGATTCTGAGGAGCACACACTATCGGAGATGAGCCAAAGGGCCTGGACCAGGCTGGGCAGGAACTGGGACATCTCCAGGGCTGTCAGGAGCAGGAACACCGTAAGCCCTCCCTCCAGGCTATGGTCACCAGGTGACTCGGCTCCAGCCCCTTCTGACTCTACATACCTCCCTCAAGATGCGAATTTCACCCTTCGTCAGCCTTACTTTCTCCGAGCAGGGAGCTGAGATCCAGGAGGGTGAGGTGTTTTGCTCAAGGTCCCAGCATCATCAGGATAGGTTTCTTCAATCACGTAAAGGTCAGGGTTCATTCCAGTGTGCAGCTGTTACCCTCTGTGCTGACGGAGGGGTCCTGGGGAGCCCGGCCTTGGGCCTTTCCTTGGTGATCGGATGTCGGCTGGCTTGTTCCATTTGGAGCCACTTTTGCCTCTTTGGTCCACAGATCCAGGATGATGGCAGCTTGGCACAGTCAGGCTGAACGGCACCGTGATTGCCTCATCCTTGGTAAATGTGCAGCACGCACACCTAGGCTTTCTTCTACCTGTATTAGCTAGCTATTGCTGCCTAACAAATCAGTCTCGAAAGGCAGAACCTTCTAAGAATAACCTTTTCTCTTACTCACAGTTCCACAGGTTGGGAATTTAGGCTCAGGTTGGCTGGGCAGGGCTTCTGGTTTGGCTCAGCTCCCTCACTTACCTGCAGACAGATCTGTTACCTTGGCTGGGTGCTCTCCTGTGTTTGGGGATCAGGTGGCTGTAGACACAGTCTAGGGTGGTTTCAGTTGGGACAACTGGGCTCTTCTCCATAATGACTTTTACGGTCCAGCAGACCCTCCTAGGTTTGTTCTCACGGTGATGGAAAGGGTGAAGAGGGACAGCAGAAACGGAGGCCTCTGTTACATTCTATTACCCAATTTATTACCAAATCACAAGGTCAGCTCAGATTCAAGGAGCAGAGAAATAGACTCTCCCTCTTAAGCATGAGAGCTTACCTATTACAGCAAAACTCATGGAACGCATTATTCATAATTACCAAAAAGTAGAAGCAATGCTAATGTTCACCAGCTGATGAACAGATAAACAAAATGTGGTATATCTGCACAAAGTAATATTTTGGTCATAAAAGGAATGAAGTATGGATATGTGCTACAACCTACAGAGATCTTAAAAGCATTATACTAAGAGGAAGAAGCCAGATACAAAAGGCCACATATTGTATAATTCCATTTACATGAAATGTTCAGAACAGGCAAATCCCTAGTGTCAGAAAGTAGATCAGTGGTGTCCAAGGACTGGAGTGCACAGGGGAAACGAGATGGGGTTTCTTTTTGGGGATGATAGAAATGTTCCAAAATTAGATAGTGGTGGTGGGGGCATAATTCTGTGAATATACCAGTAACTACTGAATTGTATCATTTAAAAGGGTGAATTTTTTGTTTTATGAATATCTAAATAAAGCAGTTATTTAAGTAGTAAACAAGTGAAACTTAGGGACCCTGGGTGGTTCAGTCTGCTGTTCCCCCTGCTAGTGGGTGCTCTCTCTCTGACAAATAAAATCTTAAAAAAAAAAAGAAAAATGAAACTTACTCAAAACAAATCAACCAAAATAAGAATACCTCTTTTTAGAAATGTATAAATCAGGGCCATGAAATTTTAAATATTTTTTTAAAGATCTATTTTGTTTATTTGAGAGAGAGAGCACGTGTGCTCACACATATGAGCGCGGGGGGGGGGACACAGAGGAGAGGGAGAGGCAGACTCCCCACTGAGCAGGGAGTCAGACCCTACTGGGGGCTCCATCCCAGGACCCCAGGATCCTGACCTGAGCCAAAGGCAGATGCTTAACTGACTAAGCTGCCCAGACACCCCAGATTTTAATCACTTTTCATGAATTTTCATCTGTTATACATAGAAATTTATTGATAATCTACTCAAAAGAGATATTTTAAGATTTTTACAGCCATTTAATGATTCTCATCCTCAATGAACAATATTTGAAGTAGTACAGTGAGTTTTATTGTTGCTACTCAATAAAAATGATTCTACTGGAAGAATTTACAAGTAAACATCATTGATTTTGTGTAGATAGTGCTCATGTAAAGCTATTAAGGAAATCTAAAATTTGGCCCAAAGTTTAGAATATTTTCTGGATGGTTGATACCTTGTGGATATGTTCAATTATCTATGAATTATACAATAAAATATGTAAATCACCTAAATCACTGTCTTTTCCTTTAAAAGCACTGTATTTACTATCACACCAAATAACTATCCAAGAAAATTAAACAATGTATCTTATGAGCTGAGAACCTATAAATTGAAAATTAGAAGACTATTTGGATCCATGGGCAGTCCAAGGTACTCAAGCTACAGGAAGAGTTTGGAAATTGAATTGAGTCTTCAATTTTATCTTTAATGGAAATTACAGTGTAGAAGCAGTTGGCATTTGGAAAAATGAAAACAAAGAGTTGTAGTTTTAGGAAATAATTTTCAGAGATGTCAGGACTTTGAGTACTTTGTTGAGTTCTACAAGAAAGAAATGTTTTGATTATTGAAGCTGATAAGTAGAGGGTGAGCATAGTAAACTGGTAAAGGAAAACATGAAAGAGGAACAGAAGGTATTAGAAAAACAAAGAAATATGCTGTCTTTGAAAACAACAAAGTGGCAGTTCCTAGGGAAAAACACTATTAAATTGTCTGACGAATTACACGAGAACCTATTTGCTATTTTATCATAAAAATAAATGAGCGTAGGGGCGCCTGGGTGGCTCAGTCATTAAGTATCTGCCTTCGGCTCAGGTCATGATCTCAGGGTCCTGGGATCGAGCCCTGCATCAGGCTCTCTGCTTGGCGGGAAGCCTGCTTCTCCCTCTCCCACTCTCCCACTCTCCCTCCTCTGTCGCTGTCTCTCTCTCTGTCAAATAAATAAATAAATAAAATCTTAAAAAAAAAATGAGCATAAAGGTGCCTGGGTGGTGCAGTCAGTTAAGCATCTCACTCCTGGCTTGGGCACAGGTCATGATCTCAGGGGTCACGAGATCGAGCCCTGAGTCAGGCTCTGCCCTCAGTGCAGAATCAACTTGAGATGTTCTCTCCCTCCCCCTCTGCTCCTCCCGCTCATTCCCTCCCTCACTTTCTCTCTCTCTCTCAAATAAATAAAGATCTTTAAAATAAATAAATAAATGAGCGTAGTAAGCTTTGCTGTGCTTTAATGGATTTAATTCTGAAATTGACCAACTGATGTTTGCAAAGCTTCGTGGATTTTCAATGAACAAAATTTAATAAAATTGAACCAACTTATCTGACAGTCTAACAAAATATTTGTAAAATAGGTGATAATAGAAATTGGCTGTACAAAAATGTCACTACAATAAAGGCAGAAAAATTCCAAATGCAGATGCTGTGGGTTTAGTAGACACCAGAAGTCCAGGGTTCAAAGCACAACTGTGGATGATAAAAACGATTCTCTTCTTCCTGAGACTCTGTGTCTCCCAATGCTATTGATTTCCCGAGAAAGCCACTGGAAAAGTTTGATGCGATCCCTAAGTCAGACTGTGGCCCAGACAGGGGCGCCATTGAGCCAGCAACAGCTGTACTGAAAAAAAGATCACACCCACAATTTCTGAACTCCAGTAAGTGACTTAGAAATGATTAGAATAATGTAATGAACAGTTTATGTTACTGTATATACCCCTTCATTTTTCTATGCCTTTCTATATGAAATGTCTTTATATATCTTAGGTTTATTTCAAAAAAATAAGAGAAAATATATTAGCTTTATTATTGCCATGTTAATTTATATTCCCCATTACTGCATATTTTCACTATCATCCTGCCTGTGGAATAGTACAGTAGGAATTGTCATCATCTGTGTTTTTATTTTTTCCCATTCTTTATTCTGTACGTTTTCAAACTTACAGAAGAGGAGTTCAGCGAGCACTCGTGTACATATGGTCACCTGGCTTCCACAGGTGCTGACCTCTGCTGCATTGTCTTTCTCTGTATCCGTGGTTTTTGAGCCGTCTGAGTGTACACTGCAGACAGCATGACTTTTCACCCCAGAACGGACAGGCCATGTATTTCCTAAAAGTCAGGAGATCCTCTCACATAGCCGTAGTATCATTATTGTGCTTGAGAAAACTCACAATTTCCTAATATCTAACCCAGTCCCTACTCAAATTTCCCCAAACGTATAGTCGTTTGTTTGTTTGTTTTCAGAGTCACAGGCAATCCGGGTTGTTGTGTTTCTAGACTCATTTAGTCAGATTGGTCCCTCCACTTTTTTCTCTCCTCCCACTGACACTTTTTGAAGAACGTAGACCAATTACGCCATAGTGTCGCATGTTCTGGATTTGTCTGTCTCCTCATGACACTCTTTCCTCCACCCCTATGTGTTTTTGTGTACCGGAAATTGGGCCCAAAGACTTGGCTGGATTCAGCTTAGGAAGTCCAAACATGGGGCACCTGGGTGGCTCAGTGGGTTAGGCCTCTGCCTTCGGCTCGGGTCATGATCTCAGGGTCCTGGGATCAAGCCCCACATGGGGCTCTCTGCTCAGCAGGGAGCCTGCCCCCCACCCCCACCCCCTGCCTGCCTCTCTGCCTACTTGTGATCTCTGTCTGTCAAATAAATAAATAAAATCTTAAAAAAAAAAGTCCGAACACTCCTCAGGTAAAGTCCGTTTAGAGTCCCATCACATCAGGAGGCCCATGATATCATGAGTCCCCGTTAATGAGACTAATGGGCTGAGGAGGGGAGACAGTGAGATCTCTGTCGTGTAAGCAGAATTTTGAGACAACCAAGGGCACTGGGACATGCACAAAGCCCTAGATAGTAGCAATGAATTCCTCACTTCATTGGGGTGGTAACGCTGGGATTATATAAGGAAATGTCCTCACACACAGAAGTATTTAGGAGTAGGCAGAAGGATGAGATGCTGGCAGCAAGTTTTGAAAGAGCAGAGCCACAGTTTGTCGAAGGGAAAGAGGGAGCCGAAGCAAGGCCGTCAAATAGTTGACAATCCTTGAAACTGGGGCAGGAAAAGTTGTGGTTCCTCGTACTAATCTCTCTGCTTATCTTTGAAAACTTTCATAGCGGAGAAAAAAGAAGGAATGAATGATTTTGAGATGGTGAGGGGCAACACAGCCAAACCAAAGAGCCGCAGCTGACCGACTGCGACCGTGGCCACCGGGCTCTGTCCCTGCTCCGCCAGCAGACCAGCGAGGCGAGCCCCGTGAAGCAGAGTGAACGTTTCTATCACCGTTTCCAAGGGCACAATACCTTTAGTCAGCCTTACCTTTGTAAGATCCACTTAACGTTTGTTTGCTCAATAAAAGGCCATAAATTGTTTTCCCAAATGGCCAAAGGATGATGCTGAAAACGAGTGCTGTTTCTAAAAAGCGGATTTTGTTCACGGAGAAACCCCTCGAACCCTTCAAGCTCGTCTCCAGTGCGGCTGCACCAGGCCTCGCCTTTGAGCGCAGTTGGCAGAAACCTATTCTGGCCTTGGAGGAAAACCGGACCCGTGAAAGAAAGGATACTCACGAGACTGCTTTCCAGGCCCTTCTGTCTCTCCAGGGACTGCCTGCCACTGTCTTCGGAGGTGATCCTGGCTTCTTAAAGCACCTTTCCTAGGAAGATGTTAAAATGAGGTCCAGCCCACTGTAAGATAACAACTTCTATGGCGCTTTTCAGTCTACAAAGGCATTTTTATTTGACAGAGAGAACAAGGGGGAGGGGCTGAGGGAGAGAGAGAGGCAGGCTCCCCGCTGAGCAGAGAACATGGGGCTCCATCCCAGGACCCAAAGATCATGACCCGAGCCCACGGCAGCCGCCCAACAGACTGAGCCATCCAGGTGCCCCAGGAAGTTGGTCTTGAATGGAAACTCTTAAGGGTGTTTTCAGGACACGTGCTTAAAGGAGTAAGATTTAACAAGTGAAGATTTATCCAAGCGACTTCCTCAGATGACCATCTGCATCTTACGGCCTTTTCTTCAGAAACAAGTACATCTCCGGGGCGGTTTGATTTGGGTCCCCCTATTTTCATTCAAAAGTCAAGCAACAGGTATTTCCTGGTACCCGCTCTGTGCCAGGATTGTGCTGGTGCCAAGAGTTCTGAGATGACTCAGAATTTCCTGCCCTTGAGGGCTTCGCGTCCTACGGGGGAGTTCCATACGAGCCGGAACTCTGTGTGCCGTGCTGAGTGCTCTGTCCCATACAGGCCAGGCACCCGACAGGTGTCAGAACAAGTCCTCAGGTCGCACAGGCCTCCCAGGTGAGACAGGTTTCCTCAGGGAGGGGACATTTGATCTGGGCCTTCAATGATGAGTAGGATGTGACAGATTGAGAAGATGGAGAAAGTTTTCAGGATTTAAGTTGCATAAGTCTCACGTGTGCCAGCTGCCTGCCTTGGACTGTGTTTCTCAAGAATGCTTAGGTAAGGTCTCCAAATTCCTCCCACACACCACACCCTGAAACTGTCTAAAAGGTCTTTTGGATGGCCCACCTTTTAGTACAGCTAAACCACATATATTTCTTTTTCAAGATTTTATATATTTACTTGAGAGAGAGAGAGAGAGCATTCACGCATGGACAGGAGGCAGAGGGAGAGGGAACAGCAGACTCCATGCTGAGCAGGGAGCTCAGTGCAGGGCTCTGTCCCTGAGATGGGACAGAGTCTCGGACCCCGAGACTGCAACCCAAGCTGAAGTCAGACACCTAACTGACTGAGCCACCCAGGTGCCCCTGAACTACATCTGTTTTCTAACCAGTCAAGACTAACGACTAGTGGCCACGAGCTCTACCGAGCGGTGCTCACAACTGGAAGGCCACAGCAAAGGCATCAGGCAAGCGTCTATTTACTTCAGAATCAAACACCTCCCAGACCTGTTTGTATGTGGGATGGACCATCAAGGGTCTACACCTCCTAATACTGAACACACGGTAAGATACGAAACTGAAGAGTAGGAGCCAACAGGACGCGCGAGCCTACTTCCCCGCAAGATGAAGGAGAGCAGGGCGCCTGGCTGGCTCAGTGGGGTAAGCCTCTGCCTTCGGCTCAGGTCATGATCCCAGCGTCCTGGGATGGAGCCCCAAATCGGGTTCTCTGCTCAGCAGAGAGCCTGCTTCCCCCCTCCCCCGCCTACTACTCTGCCTACTTGTGATCTCTGTCAAATAAATAAATACATAAATCTTAAAAAAAATTTAGGAAATCACTCTTACAGTTTAACACCCCAAAATCAATTTTGTGGGAAGCACAGCTGCCTTAGAGAAATATAAATAATTGCTTCAGTTTTGAATCACTCCCAAACTCAGAAGGCCTTTCTTATGTTCTTCTTAGAAATTTAGGAAATGGATTCCAAAGGAAGGAAAGTAGAATTGACTCTAGTAGTATTAGGGGGAAAAGTCCGCGCCAATGCAAAACAAAATGTAAGTACGTGATTTCATCTGGAAATGAGATAAAAGTTGAATGCAGGGAAGTTAGCAGCACCCATGAGGCTGGCTATATTGCCTGCAAGTCTAAAACACTGCAGTGCGGTGGCCAAGAGACCCGGGGACCAAGAGCGTTTACCGGATCACCTCTTGGGTGCTGTGCATGAAATAAATCGTGTAACCAGCAACCCATCATTTCTAAGTCTCTTGTCATACAAATACTTATCGCAGAAATACTAGAAAATACAAACAACGGTGGGGAAAAAAATCGCCTGCATTGCCCTGACCTCGAGACAACACTGTTGATACTTGGGTGAAGATCTTTCCAGGTTGTTTTCTATCAAGAGCAGTTTACCTCTCTCTCCCCCATAAGATTTAGACCATGATTTACATACTACTTGAAAACCTGGCTTTCTTCATGTACATAAATCCCATCTTTCCACGGCAAGACATCTTTTTGATTCCCATCTCAGCATTTTTATTGGCTGCAGACTTTTTTTTTAAGATTTTATTTATTTATTTGACAGAGAGAGAGAGATCACAGTAGGCAGGCAGAGAGAGAAGGGGAAGCAGGCTCCCTGCTGAGCAGACAACACGATGTGGGGCTCGATCGCAGGACCCTGAGCCGAAGGCAGAGGCTTAACCCACTGAGCCACCCAGGCGCCCCATGGCTGCAGACTGTTTCTGTCGGTGTACTGCATCTAACCATCCCACTATCAGGAGGATTAACTCCCAGTTTTTTGCTGTTAAGGCAAAGGCTACGGTGAACGTCCTTTGGCTCAATCTGAGCACACACAGAAAGCCACTTCTCGGTGTACATTCTGGACCGTGCATGGCACCTGGCATTCGAGGACACGTCTCCCTGTTGATGTTCTGAGGCCTCACTGCTAGAGAGGGGGTGCCCCTTCCTCCCTCCCCAGGGGTCAGAGTAACCCCAGAGTAACCCAGTTTGGATGTGCCCCAGGTCCAGACTCTCCTGATTTATTCAGGACATCACAAAAATCACTGTAAAAAGGAAGGCAATTTAAGCAAAATCCCAGAACTTTTCCAAATCTGTTTGCCATGAAGTCGGAAAGTAAACATTTTCCGTTACTTATTAGCACCACACTTGCAGAAACAATTTCCCTTTCAGTCTCCCCTTCTGGCAGAATTACGGTTTGCTGTGGAAAGAAGGATGCAGAACCTTGTAGAAGGATGATCTTTTAGTAACTGAAATGAAACGGGCACTCAAGGCCGGACGCTCAAGGCAAAGCAGACCCAGAACACAGCTAATAACCATTCTTTCTTCCTATTGTGTTTTTATTTCACATTCCCCAGGTTCCTCCTCCTTAAGAGACGACTCACAAGACAGTACATTGAAATCTTTTTATTAAAGCAGTTATTGGGGGCGCCTGGGTGGCTCAGTTGGTTGGACGGCTGCTTCGGCTCAGGTCATGATCCCGGGGTCCCGGGATTCAGTCCCACATCGGACTCCCAGCTCCACGGGGAGTCTGCTTCTCTCTCTGACCTTCTCCTCGCTCATGTTCTCTCTCACTGTCTCTCTCTCAAATAAATAAATAAAATCTTTAAAAAAAAAAATAAAGCAGTTATTGTCACTGCTCCCCTTGGTCTGGAATTTTAAAACCTATATCCTTAGGGTCTGAATGTTTGGGGAGGAGATTTCTGTACTTATGTTTTCTTCTCCAGGAAAGCCAATTATAACATGTAATTAAGTATCTCCAGACTTCTAAGTAAGTTAAAAGAATCCAGTCTTCTTTTCTCTCAATAGGTGGAAAAGATAGAGTAGAATCCCACATTTTTTTTTTTTTTTAAAGATTTTATTTACTTGACAGACTGAGATCACAAGTAGGCAGAGAGGCAGGCAGGGTTGGGGGGGGCAGGAAAGCAGGCTCCCCGCCGAGCAGAGAGCCCAGTGTGGGGCTCGATCCCAGGACCCTGGGATCATGACCTGAGCTGAAGGCAGAGGCTTTAACCCATTGAGCCACCCAGGCACCCCTAGAATCCCACATTTTAAAATCCCCCTGAAAACAGACTATCACCTAGATCTTGGAAGAGATGCCTCACTCACCAGGAACAGCTCCCACGGAATCCAGAAGGCACTTGTTAGCCAACATGATGTCCTCCCAAGGCGGTTCTGTCACCCCTCAGACACTCAAACAGCACCAAGTTCTGTAAGCTCCAGATGGTTATGCTGACTCAGTCTGAGGGGTCTCTTTAAACAACATCAGCTCTTCCTCGAAAGGTGCCTTTGGGGACTTCCTAAACTCAGTGTTGTACTCAACTGGTGCTCCTCTCTCTTGACACTCAACACACGCTCCTTGAAATCAACAGAAACATTTTAGTAAATTGTGTTCTTGGATCTCCCCTGAAAGCAGCCTTACCAAAACTGTGTGCAGATGAGTTTTCTGACCTTTACAACTGTATTAAGTCCCCTGAGAGCAGCCTGAACGAGAACACCAAGGCGAGACCTTTCTGGGGCGCAGACACACAGGAAGACAACGGTACCATGATTAAATAAGTTTTTATTGTCACATTGAACTGCTTTGTCAGCTATACATTGTAGGTTTCAGTATGGCATAAAAATAAAGATATTTTCCTGAATGTCAAAATCTGAACAGAGAAGATGGCAATGGCACTTAAAACAAAAAAATAAAATAAAATAAATTCACACTGGCGCTGAAGCCGCTAGAAGGGAGCTGATAAAAACCGCAACACGTTTGCAGATAAAGTGGTCTGCAACGTTTCAAATCCAATGGCAGTGGTGTAAGGCCAACAAAACCATGAGAGCAGGAAAACACAGACCCCACAGTGTGGTTCTCTGAAGAACGGCAGTTTTAGTATTTCATGTTTCAGTCTACACTGGGTAATTTCATATTGGAACTAAAGCTCAGGGAATAAATTTCTCTCCAACAAAATGAAACTTTTTCAGAACCTGGATTTGAAGTCTCTTGGACACCTTCCTTATGCTCCTAGGTTTTAGCTAGTTCAAAGGAAAGGCAGTTATTTCCCAAAGCATTAACTTCATGGGCTGACCTCATCAGTCTCGTCATTTCCAAAGCAGGAGCCTAATGTGCTCACGAATGTCTTTAGTGGTTTCACACATTCTGGGCAAAACTAGAAAACAAGCAGTAATTAAATAAAAATATAAGTGCATCCCAACAGAAAGTCTCTACACATTCCACAACTATCCTCCAAATAGCAATTAAAAAAAAATAAGTATGGTTATTTGGATTTAAAATGAATCTTTATTCACCAAGATTCCCAAACAGTTTATTAAATGTCTTTTCCTCCACAAATAAAACTAACACTAGGATTTGTCAAAAGAGCTAAATGAATTATATCCCTTATGTACGAACTTGGCTAAATCCACCGTGTCTGGAATCTGTTCATCATTAAACTCAGGTCTGGAGCGTAACTCCTTTCTGATGTACCCACTGCTGTGTGTCCTTCATCTTTAAGACTCCAGAACAGAGACCATAAACGTGGCTAGTGCAACATAGCAGTCACTGTAATTCCCCGAAAGAAAAATAAGTAATTTATTTTATGACATACTTATTTGGATGATTACTTACTGGTAATTAGTATTTCTACATTTTTTTTTTTTAAAGGCAACCATTTTAAGTGACAATATATATCAGGCTAGTAGAAAAAAGTTGAAACAAAGCCCTCTCTTTTGATCTCACAAAGTCATGCAGACAAGAGAAGGTATATCCGATTTGTTCCAATCAGGCTTCTTGGAATTATCAAAATTTCTTTCTGGCAAAGATGAATTTGGCTCATCATAGAAAGAAGGTTCTTTGAAGGCTGCTGCTAAACTCGCTTCCCTTTGAAAAAAGTAAATTTCAAGGCATGATAGTGCAAGAGGTAAGTTTTTGATTTA
The DNA here is from genome assembly GCF_009829155.1 of Mustela erminea. Lineage (NCBI taxonomy): Eukaryota > Metazoa > Chordata > Mammalia > Carnivora > Mustelidae > Mustela > Mustela erminea. The sequence goes on along the minus strand of NC_045627.1, from coordinate 85,101,761 downwards.
TAGAATATTTATAGACTAATTGTGCTTAGTCTCTAATTTCCAATTTATCTTAAAGAACAGAAACTATGTTGATAAGTTTCACTTTGCCTAAATTTACCAGTACATCCATGAATCGCACCAGAATTAGGACAATTTGATTATCTCAATGATTCTGTCATGAAATCTGCACACTGGGTCTGTAGGTGAGAACCGGCGATGTGAGGCCCCTACCAGCTCTGTGCTCGAGGACCCTCCTGTGGGGTGGCCAGGGGTCTGAGAACGCAGTTCCCCGCCCCCCCCCCCCCGCCCCGATTAAGTCCTCAAAAAACTCTCTCAATAAGCCATTAAGAAAAACAGTGCTAAGTGGAGAGTTTCTTTGTTTAGCTAAATCTGGGAGGTCTGAGTGTTCCTGGAGCCCCCGTCCGGATGTGTCAGGGGTCGAGAATCCCGCGAATGGGAGCATTCACTATTAGAGGGTTCTGTGGGGTCAATCAGATTTTCATAATCACTGTCATCTGATTCCTCAGCGCTGTCTGCAGCTGCTCTTTGGGAAGGAGGAAGGTCTGTGCCGCTTCCGGGACACTTCAGTCCGGCACTGGTGGAAGCATAACTGGAAGAACCCACGGCTTGAGGTCGAGGCATAAAGACACTGGTTTCCATGCGCGAATGGCTCAAAGTACTTTCTTGATTGTTTGGGTGAAAATCGGAATAAGGGGGAGGAGGATCAGAGGCCTCGGCATCTCCAAGTGGACTTCTACCTTCGGCCGCAAGCCCAGAATAGGGCATCCGAGGGCTGAATGCCGGCCCCAGACTTTCGGATGGCACCTGTCTGTGGATCATCGCCTGCTGCAATCCTGGACGAAAACAGAAAGAAAACTGTAACATTTCCTCTAGTTTCACAGCTTTGCACTCAGTGCATCAAACGGTCAACCTGAATGTTCTGGAAAATGGCAACAAAGAAGTGAAACTGACAATTATCTTAAACTTGCACAGTACTTCGCAATTTATAAATCCTGTTGCTATACATCAATCGATTTAAGCCTCAGAAAACCCGACGTGTTACTGTCATCATCACAAATATCACTGCTTCCAAATTATGAGGCAAAGAAGCCAGAGTTCAGAAAGGGGAAGTGACTTCACTAAAGGAGTGGCTAGCAGTGGGGCCCCGGATACGCAGAGCAGGTGTTTAAACTGCAGGTCCTGCGCTTCTTCCCTCCCCTCTGCTCACCCTGCTCTCAGACTGTGGGGATGGAAAGATGAAATACACAGTCCTTACCACCCTTGGCACTCATCTCAGTGTGAGTTTCTTCTTTGACAGGCCTTGCATCACAAAACCATATTTCTTTTTCTTTTTTTAAGATTTTTATCTACTTATTTGACAGAGAAAGACACAGTGAGAGAGGGAACACAAGCAGGGGGAGTGGGGTGGGAGAAGCAGGTCTCCCGCTGAGCAGGGAGCCCAATGCAGGGTTCAATCCTGGGACCCTGGGATCATGACCTGAGCTAAAGGCAGACGCTTTAGAACTGAGCCACCCAGGTGCCCCTCAAAAGCTCCCCCCTTTTTAAAGAGATTTTATTTATTTATCTGACAGAGATCACAAGTAGACAGAGAGGCAGGCAGAGAGGAAGAGAGGGAAGCAGGCTCCCCGCTGAGCAGAGAGCCTGATGCGGGGCTTGATCCCAGGACCCGGAGATCATGACCCGAGCCAAAGGCAGAGGCCTAAGCCACTGAGCCACCCAAGCACCTCAAAAGCCTATTTCTTCCCAACGATGGGACACAACATAGACATACACCATTTTCTTTTCTTTTCTGTTTTTAAACAATGTTCTCTCCTTTAAAGTTTAAAAGCCCTGTGTTAGGAGGCCAGTTTTCCAGCACCTTTTTTGTTTGTTTGGTTGGTTTTTTTAGATATAAGCTCTACACTCCATGTGGGTCTCAAACTCACAACCCCGAGATCAAGAGCTGCTCTCCACCAACTGAGCCAGCCAGGCTCCTGATACAACGTATTTTCAGGCATGTTCTGGAATAGTCCAGAGCATATCTGGACTCATATCGATGAGTCCCTTGCCTTGAAAAATACTGGTATAAAATTTAGAAAAGAACAAGGAAAATAAAATCACCCATAATTCTATCACCCAGATAACACCATCAGACTTTTGGAAAACAGCACAAGATTTGGGGTTAAAAGATAGAAATTTTAGATGTCAGCCCCTCCCCCCTTTTCTAAATTCCAGTTTTATTATCCAGCTGTGTGTGTGTGCGCGCGCGCGCCTACTTGTTATCTCTGTCAAATACATAAAATGTTAAAAAAATAAATAAATAAAAATAAATAAAATAAATATAAAATATAAAATTATAATTATAAATAAAATTATAGATATAAATATAACAATTTATAAATTTTTATAAAAATAAAATAAAAATTAAAAGTAAGTAAAAATTAAATTAAAAAAACACAGCTGAGATCATATGTTTATGCCATTTTATATCCTACTGTTTTCACTTAAGATTATATACTAGGGGGGCGCCTGGGTGGCTCAGTGGGTTAAAACCTCTGCCTTCAGCTCAGGTCATGATCCTAGGGCCCTGGGATCGAACCCGCATCGGGCTCTCTGCTCAGCAGGGAGCTTGCTTCCCTTCTTCTCCCTCTGCCTGCCTCTCTGCCTACTTCTAATCTCTGTCAAATAAATAAATTAAAGCTTTAAAAAAAAAAAAAGATTATATACTAGGCATTATCCCACGTCACAAAAAATTTGCTTCAATGGGACGATAGTCCACCATATGGATACATCAAAATTTATTCAACTATTCTACTGCTAGTTATTCAACAACCCCAGTAAGTTGTTTCTCAGATTTTAGAATCATAAAGTTGTGATTAATATTCTTATACACCAATCCCTGTGTGCATTTGATTGTTTCTCAAAAAATATAACACTAAAAGTCAGGGCTGCCTGGGTGGCTCGGTGGGTTAAGCCTCTGCCTTCAGCTCAGGGTCATGGTCTCAGGGTCCTGGCATCGAGCCCCGCATCCGGCTCTCTGCTCAGTGGAGAGCCTGCTTCCCCCTCTCTGGCTGCCTGCCTCTCTGCCTGTGATCTCTCTCTCTCTGACAAATAAATAAAATATTTTTAAAAAATGAATCAGATATCATCTACTCAGAAATAGAAGTGACATTTTAATTGGTTTGCAAGTATTCTTTTTCAATTAGGAAAGGTTATAAATTTAATGTACAAACGTTAAATCTGGTAGTATTACAGTAAACATGTCTATTCTCATGCTACAATCAATAGATTCCCGGGCCTCCTCCTCATTCAACCAGCTGGTTCCTTAGCTCATTTGTATCCATTCATCTACAGCTACCAAAAACCAGACATTTAAAGCCTTTGTTGTGACTGTGACTATGAAGCAAATGTGAAGTGATAAGAATATTAGGTAGCTCCTTTATGTGGCTATGTGAGGAACACAGGATGCGGTCCCCATATGCTAGGTTTGCAGGGGGTTAACTCAGTGAGAAACATCCCAGCTGAGGTAGAGATCATAGTAGTCCACTCAGACACGTCTGCACCAACCGCTTCTCAGGATTTACTGTAACTTGCTTCCTCGGAGGCGCTTCTACAGTTAATCTTCTTTTCTTTTCTAGTTTGAAGTAGTTGAAGGGGGTGGGGCACCTGCGTGGCTCAGTTGTTAAGCGTTGGCTTTCAGCTCAAGTCATGATCCCAGGGTCCGGGGATCGAGTCCTGTATCCGGCTCCTGCTCGGCGAGGAGCCTGCTTCTCCCCCTCCCTCTACCCCTGCTTGTGTTCCCTCTCTTCCTGTGTCTCTGTCAAATAAATAAAAATCTTAAAAAAAAAAAAAAAAAAGATAACTTGAAAGGGTAGCATGAAAAAGAGTCGTCTGTTCTGGAAGTATAAGAATGCTCCTTCACTAACAGCCTCACGGGGGCCTTGAGGACTGTAGAAGGAGTCCCGTGATTCATCCTATGGTTTGATGTTTGAAAAAGACATTTCCCTGACACCGAATGGTGAAAATAGGAAAACTCACTTCTTTCTTGCTCCTTTTCATTTTTCCTCTGAGTGATTTGTCTTCTTAATTTGTTCACTTCTGCCTGACAAGATTCAACAACTCGCTCACTCTTTTCTACATCTGCACACACTGCCTGAGGGAAAAATGACAACAGGATCAATCAGTTTCAAATCCGAGCACAAGGCAATCCATGAAGATAGCCCGGACTGCAACCCTAGGAAGAGACCAGATGCTTTACTGAGTCAAAAAGCAGACATGTGAGGCAGAACAAGATCACGAAGGTCCAGGGGACCAGTATTGCGGTTCACTGACTTGTTTTTCTTAATTTTGTTATGATGATTAGCTATTTAGCCTGTGAATTCTTGAAAAGTCAATGATTCTTTTTTATTAAACTGAAAGAAGGATTTTGATACCAGTCTAGCATACAAAGGACGAACAAAAGATAAGACAGGAATGAGATGCTTTCAACTTTAATTTATAACCAACAAACAAAAATCAGATGTCACAGACTTACTTAACAGAAAATATTTATAACTGGGGGAGTGGGAAAGAAAGTATGTTTCAAAGTCGAGAATCTAAATAAAGACAGCGAGTGAGGCTACAGCCCTGCCCTCTGACCATCGGGATCAGGGCTCTCTCTATGCGAGACCGGGTTTGCAGAGCAGGCCTTAGTCACTTAGCAGCGAATGCACAACAGCCACTTTGAAGTCGGCTAGATAGTGCGGATGGCCTGAAAAGAGCATGGTCATGAATTTAGGACAAAAAGCTGTTTTTCACTGCATGTTCCTTCCATAGCAAAAATCCCAGAAACTGCTGGAAAGTAGGCCAGTCACCAGTGAGCCTGTTTCACTGCTAGGTGGGCCGTGACCCGACTGTGGAACGCAAACACTGGAAACTGCCTATTGTAGGCTTTCCTCTTCAGCCCCAGGCAGACCCCTCTGCTTTCTTCTTTTTCAGCAGCTGCCTACATTCCCTTCTCTGTTCCTTGCGGCTTCTTCCTCAAAGCTAGGCTCTCTCTGGGCCTGGGAGAGCTTCTATCAGGCCTGCCACCCTTCTTCTTGTTCTCAAAGCCTCTTTTGTTCTTAGGGTTTAGGGTAAATGACTCCTAAGAACACACTGGGGATGATGAAAAGATCGTGGGAAAGCACTGGGAGCACCTAGCTCAGTAAGTGGCTGGTAGGAGACGTTTCCATAAATATTTGTTGCATGAATGACTAGGAATGAAGAGGCTCCAGCGCAATCCTCCCACTCAATGAGGTAGCTGGGGGCAAAGCGAGTGACCCAGAGCAAAGGGGCAGAGCTGTACCAATTACGGGTGCCCTCTGATGCGTCTCAACTTCGAGCATACTGATGGAGACAGCTGGGGTCTTAGCAATCCTCTAAACTCGGAAGAGATTTCCCGAAAGTAAACACGGTTATCAAAGGGGCACGCGCATTCAGAATAGTAACAGAAATGCTAGACTTCAGACTCTACTTCGGGCCAATCATGAGACAGCCTTTTGTAAGCCAGTATGAGTAACTACCTTGCACATCTGAGATTATTTTGGGAAGGTACATTCTGACTTTTGGACCATGATTCATTCGTCAGTTGGGAGATTATTAAAAATTAAAGTAGAACTAAAAGCATTGGGCATTAGAAATAAGACAAAAACTAGTGAATAACTTGGTTACCTGCACTTTCTCCTGAAGTGCATTATAAACCTGATAAATCGCCCTGATGTCCTTCATGACTCCGTCCTTGTCAAAAAAGTCAGTACTGGAAGACAGGAAAAAGAGGTCACAAAATTATTTTAATTGCTATGGACCTGAAAGGCATTTTCCTATCATTTGCACCTTCATTTATTACATAAATGCTGCAACTCCAAGTGACCGTCTGAGCAACAATGCCCACGCTACTAGAATTACAAAGAGGGAAAAAAAAAGAACCCATGTTACCAAGACAACTTGAAAAATAATAAAAAGCTATATATTTTTTGTTGGCCACATTTAGCTTTGGAACCTCAGAAATATACATACTCTGCCCAAACTTTTACATAAAAAAAAATTTTTTTTTTGTAGCAAATGTTTAAAAAAATTACAGGTAAAAACAAATGATCTTTTTGATCAGCACAGAATTCTGATATTCGGTGGTGGTGGTCTAGAGGATGACCTGACTGCATTTCTCAGTTTCCATCACATCAAAATTGATTTTACATGTCTCCATAAACCTGTTAAGCACTCCTCACAAAAGACAGGAAGACATTTCCATTGTACTTTCAACTCACCCATGCTCTTTGATAACTTTGGCGTAACTCTGAGAAGTGTTTGGCACTGAAGACACTTTATATTCCTGCTGGCTAGTGTTGCCTAGATTGGGGATGGCAAGGCTTATCCTCTGATTATACCTGCGGGAGGATCCAGAGAGACCGTGTTAAAGGCGGTGCTCTTCCTGAACTCTGGGTCTCTGCACTGCTGAACTAACAGGCTTCATGGGGCAGCTACTTGCACAGATGACCAAGGACGCCTGAGTGAGTAGAAAGTCGATGGTAAACTCCTTGAGAACAGAGGTCATGTCCCCACAGCAATGGGCAGAGTGCTGAGGTGGTTTTAAGAGCTCAGGAAATACCTGCTGATTGACTGATTAATGAAACCTTGCAGATGGCTATTTAAGAATTTGTTTCCGTTGATGTTGATATAATATAATCTACAAGTGAATTTCCAGAAGGAAACCTTTCTCTTATTGACAGACATCATAATCGTATGATTTTTTTTTTTTTTTTTTTGCTTTCACAAGTTCACAATGCAGAACCTTTATTAACCAGTAGGTGGATCAATTTGACAATTTTGTCTTTGAAATTGGTTTTAAAATTACAGACTTCCAGAGCAGTAAAACCGTGTATCTACATAATGGATCATGGAGAAGCAAATGATGATTTCCAGCTGTGTATTCCTATAAGATTTATGCACAATTAACATATCTTGCTAATGCTTCTTGGTTCAAAACATTTTAATTTATACAGCTGACAGGAAAACACCTTCTCTCAAACAAAGAAAACTAGCTGAAAGGGAATTATAAAAGCTTTTCTTTAAAGATGCTACAAAATGCACATTTTCAAAGTTATAAATCCCAATTATATGTACCAACATCTTTACTATTTATTTGAGGCTGGTGGGAACGCTTTCTTTACCTTCGATTTGGTCTAAAGAGAACGTATTCTAAAGCATGAGTGGAATTGTTGGCGGTGGAGATGAAGCTGAAGAGAAGGAACACGAGGTCGGGCACCCCGAGGATGCGGGTGAGCTGCTTATGGATAACCTGCTCTCGGTACGACATCTGCTGCTGTGTGTTTCGCCGGAATCTGTACCATCCAATAACTTTCTGCAGTAAAAACAGAAGGAAAAAAGGATGAAAGGTTGCATGAAATCTTAATGGATTTAATTCTGAATGTATCCATACAAACACTTGTACACATGTTCGTAGCAGCTTGACATACAACAGCTCAAAACTAAAAAGCAGCCCAGTTGTTCATCAACAGGTGAATGAATAAACAAACAAAATTTCTAGAAGCAAACATAAGCAGTAATCTTTTGACATCAGCCATAGAAACATTCTTCTAAATACGTGTTCTTTGGCGAGAGAAACAAAGCAAAAATAAACTACAGGGATTACATCAAAATAAAAAGCTCGGACACCTGGGTGGCTATTAAATGGGAGAAGATATCTGCAAATGATGCATCCAGAAAGAGGTTACTATCCAAACTACATAAAGAACTCATACAGAGGCACCTGGGTGGCTCAGTGGGTTAAAGCCTCTGCCTTCGGCTCAGGTCATGATTCCAGGGTCCTGGAATCAAGCCCCGCATCAGGCTCTCTGCTCTGCGGACAGCCTGCTTCCTCCTCTCTCTCTGCCTGCATCTCTGCCTAGTTGTGACCTCTATCAAATAAATAAATAAAATCTTAAAAAAAAAAAAAAAGAACTCATACAATTCAACACCAAAAAAAAAAATAATCCAATTAAAATTAAATATGTGCAGTTCACTGTATGGCAACTGTACCTCCATACAAAGATTTAAGAGGTTTAGCTTCATCGGCTCTAACTACAGGATAAATAAACTGCCCAAGTCGATTAAACTGATATGCTCCCTGGAAGAGTATCTTTTATAACGTGATCCTCGGGACATCTGGGCACTTACTAAAATGCTCCTGGGCCCACCCAAACCTGCATAATTAAAATGTCCAAGGGGAGAACCAGGAATCTGAATTTAAGATAAGTTCCTTGAGTTTTTTTCTTGTTTATACTAGAGTTTGAAAATCTCCACTGTAGAGACAACTCTTTATCAAAGGAATAATCTTCATATAGCCTCATTATGTGAAACACTTTTTTTAAGTGAAAATCCTGTTTCAAGAAGTAAAGGTAGCTTGGGGTGCCTGGGTGGCTTCAGTGGGTTAAAGCCTCTGCCTTCGGCTCAGGTCATGATCCCGGGGTCCTGGGATTGAGCCCCACATCGGGCTCTTTGGTCAGCAGGGAACCAGCTTCCCCCTATCTCTGCTCTGCCTCTCTGCCTACTTGTGATCTCTCTGTCAAAAAAATAAATAAAATCTTAAAAAAAAAGAAGAAGAAGAAGAAGAAGTAAAGGTAGCTTGGACTCCTGGGTGGCTCCGTCAGTTAAGTGGCTGCCTTCAGCTCAGGTCATGATCCCAGGGTTCTGGGATCAAGTCCCACATCAGGGTCCTTGCTGATCAGAGAGCCTGCTTCTCCCTCTGCCTGCTGTTCCCACTGCTTGTGTGCTCTCTCTCTCTGACAAATAAATAAAATAAAATCTTTAAAAATAAGTAAGTTGGGGCACCTGGGTGGCTCAGTGAGTTAAGCCTCTGCCTTCGGCTCAGGTCATGATCCCAGGGTCCTGGGATCTGGCCTGGCATCGGGCTCTCTGCTCAGCAGGGAGCCTGCTTCCCCCTCTCTCTCTGCCTGCCTCTCTGCCTACTTGTGATCTCTATCTGTCAAATAAATAAATAAAATCTTTAATAAATAAATAAGTCAGTCTAAAAAAAAGAAGTAAAGGTAGCTTAAAATTGTTAGTGTCATATTAAAATTAACAGTAAAGGGGTGCCTGGGTGGCTCAGCTGTTTATGCATCTGCTTTCAGCTTGGGCCATGATCCCGGAGTGCCGGATGGAGTCCCACATCGGGCTCCTTGCTCAACAGGGAGCCTCACTCTCCCTCTGCTCCTCCCCCTGTTCGTGTTCTCTTTCAAATAAATGGATAAAATCTTTTTAAAAAAACTAACAGTAAGTTTAGGGGCACCTGGGTGGCACAGTCAGTTAAGTGTCTGACTCCTAATTTCGGCTCAGGTCATGATATCAGGGTTGTGGGGTCGAGCCCAGCATCAGGCTCCACATTCATCACAGAATCTGCTTGAGTTTCTTTCTCTCTCTGCCCCTCCCACTCATACTCTCTGTCTCTTTCTCAAATAAATATAGAAATCTTTTAAATAAATAAATAAATAAAAATAATAAAATTAATAGTAAATTTAGATTCTATTTTGGTACTTTCATGTAGGAAGTGAACCAACCTTTGTTGAGCCCACGTGCCAGGCCCCCAGGTAGCTTTACTACAACTATTTTCACTGATTTTTACAACCCTGGGAGGCAAGTAACGTCTTCTCCACTGGGTTCACATCACAATTAAGTAACTACAGGAAACCAAGGGATAGTTCCTGCCCGCATGGAGTATTACTGAACATAAAGTATAACTTCTAATTATATAAAGCAATTAACTATGATATTCTTTTTTTAATTTCTAACTTTTTAAAAAGATTTTATTTTGGGAGGCAGTTGTTGAGCGGCTGCCTTCGGCTCAGGTCATGATCCCAGTGTCCTGGGATCGATCCCCACATCAGGCTCCCTGCTCGGTGGGAGGCCTCCTTCTCCCTCTCCCACTCCCTCTGCCTGTATTCTCTCTCGCACTGTCTCTCTCTCTCTGTCAAATAAATAAAATCTTAAAAAAAAAAAAAAAGATTTTATTTTTTAAGTAATCTCTACATCCAACGTGGCTCAAACTCACAACTCCGAGATCAAGACTTGCACGCTCTGCTGCCTGAGCCAGCCAGGCCACCCCGATATTCTTTAAACAAAAAGGAAACCCAAACACTTCTGACACTGTAAATCCCATAAGAGAGATGTTCTGTGCAAAGTCACTGAGCTCACGAGTGACAGCCAAGATGGGAAACCTGTCTTTTCCACTGTACAATGGTAACTTCACAATTCCAATCTGGTCACATGACGATGGTCATTAAAAAGTGAAGAGTAGGGGCGCCTGGGTGGCTCAGTGGGTTAAAGCCTCTGCCTTCGGCTCAGGTCATGATCCCAGGGTCCTGGGATCGAGCCCCGCATCAGGCTGTCCGCTCTGCGGAGAGCCTGCTTCCTCCTCTCTCTCTCTCTGCCTGCCTTTCTGCCTACTTGTGATCTCTGTCTGTCAAATAAATAAATAAATAAAATCTTTAAAAAAAAAAAAAAAAAAAGTGAAGAGTAGGTTCTAACAAGTTCCCAGGTACCACTGATGCTGCCGGTCCAGGGACCACACTTGGAAAACCAACAAAGCTCCAGGGGTGCCTGGGTGGCTCAGAGGGTTAAGCCTCTGCTTTCGCCTCAGGTTATGATCTCAGGGTCCTGGGATCGAGCCCTGCATTGGGCTCTCTGCTCATCGGGGAGCCTGCTTCCCCCTCTGTCTCTGCCTGCTGCTCTACCTTCTTGGGATCTCTGTCAAATAAATAAATAAAATCTTTAAAAAAAAAAAAAGAAAAAGAAAAGGAAAGAAAACCAAAGCTCCAGCTGAAGCCCCTCCACATGTAAAGACGAAGGGAGGGAAACAGAGGCGCCTTTTGAACACTTACTCTCATTTAATGAAACGTTTAGATTAAAATACCATCATTAATCCTTTCACAATGGGGAAATCACAGTGAATCATTTCACAATGTATACGCTTATCAAATTAACACAATGTACACTTTAAGTATCTTACAGTTTTATATGTCCATTGTACCTCAGTAAAGCTGAAATAAAAAATAAAATACCAAAAAAAAAAAAAAATGTGGAGAGGTAGTTTCCTTTAAAAAAAAAAAAAAAGAAGAAGAAGTCGGTAAGAAAAGCCATCGCCTGGCTAGAGGTTTTGATGCCTGAGAACATGGCATGTCGCACTCTGAGCAGTATGTCTGGGGCATGAGGAATAACACTGGAGTCAGCTCCTTCGGAGGCCTGGGGGTGTCTACTCCCTTTCCCTGGCACCCTGCAGAGACCTGAGCTTTGCCAGAACATTGGGTGCTCTCATGAAACGCTCACGGATGAACAGAATCTTACAGGTGGCTACTGGATGAGACATAATGCTTTTCACTTACGTGGATTCCAACTGTTTTATTCTACCTGTATTTTCTGAGACAGGAGCCTGATGCATTTATTTTGGATATCAACAGACAGAAATCAACGTATTCATTTGTTATATGCTAAAAGGACAACCTCATTATTCTTATTAATGAAGGATGAGATGCCAAATTAATTCACATTAGTTGACACCCACGATTGTACCTTTCAGAGCTAACAAGATCGTTGCAAGGCTACTGAGAAACTTCCTGACGCTAAAAAGCCCATTTCTGACAACAATGACTGGGCCGTGATGAAAAACTGTGGACAACTTTCCCTACAACCTTATTTCAGCCAAAGTTTCATAGACAACTTCTCACAAAGACTTTCCTCTCTACTCTCAACTAGATATTCACTTATACTTTTTGGAGCCAAAGCAACCGTCCCCAATAGAGGACATGCTTGTTATCTTCACCTTGTGAGCCTTTGGGCCTTACGATGATATTAAGGTGGCAGTTATGTTTATCATCATCTACTGCACAGCAGATGATTCCAGAAGGCAGAAACCCCCTTCTCACTTGCTTTTTTGGCCTTGGCCCCGAACCTGAGGCTTGTGCAAACTTGGTAAACACAAGATGTAGTCTGCCAGGGCAGTAATTCTGCACGTTGCAGTAGATGACCATGTTGTACCTAATGGGGGATTCTCACATCAAAAACATTAGCCTTTGGATGCCTGGCTGGCTTAGTCGGTTAAGAGTCCAACTCTTGATCTCTGTACAGGTCTTGATCAAGCCCCATGTTGGGCTCTCCACTGGCTGTGGAACCTACTTAAAAAAACGAAAATTAAAACATTAGCCCCTATCTTAAGTCTACGATTAAAAAAAAGTTTTAGCAATGTTGTAGAGTTTCTACATTTGAGAGGCACATACCTTCCAGATAACAACAGATGCAGGATGTACTAAAGATCAAAAGAGCAAATCCAATTTTACTTTGTTAATTATTATTATTTTAAAGATTTTATTTATGTACTTGAGCGAGAGAGAACAAGTACACGAGCTGGGGGCGGTGGGGGCAGAAGGAGAGAGAAAATCTCAAGTGTGGGCCTCGTCAGTAGATCCTATGCATGACCCTAAGATCACGAACTGGGCAGAAATCAAGAGTCAGATGTTCAACTGCCTGAGCCACCCAGGTGCCCCAATTTAATTTTTTTAATAAGCTCTACACCCAACATGGGGCTTGAACTCATGACCCAGAGGTCAAGAGTCACAAATTCTACTGAGTCAGCCAGGCACCCCCGGCATATCCGACTTTTAAACCCCCAAATTAATTAAGAAATGTGTCCTTATCTATAGCTAAAAACAAAACAAAACACAGAAACAAAACAAAACCCTACCTGGTAGACTCCTCTTTTTTTTTCCCAACTTATTTTCAATTAACCAACACTGTTACAAACAAACTTTTCCCATAAAGTTCCCCTTCTTCAGCAGCACCTCTCCATTCCCTTCCCCAAAGTAAACACTTTTAAGTTCGGCTGCCTTCCTTCCTGATTTTTTTCTGTACATCTAAATACTCATTCAGATTTGTGTTTTTACATAAAACAGGCTCAAATTATAACACTACTTTTCTCATGTAACCCAACTTTGAGATCTTTCTAGGTCATTACCCAAGAACTTCCCTCATGCTTTGCAATGGCTGCTTCATATCCCACAGTGTAGAGGTGTCAACACAACCGACTTGACCGTTTCCCATTGGTGGACATTTAGACTGCTTTCAAAACCCTTACTATTAAGCAAAGACACAATAAACACCCTTGCATGCTGGGTTCCGAGGCCAGACTGCTGGGGTTAACCTTGGGTTCCACCATTACCCACTGGGGACCTTTAGCAAGGCACTCACCCCTGTTTCCTCAATTGTAAAATGGGGATGGTAAGAACAGCAATTTACCTCCTAGTTCCAACACCCGGAAAGTGCTTAGAACGCGGCCTGGCACAGAGTTGAGCTATTCATTAACGCCAGCCTTTCATAACTTTGTTCCTAGATCCAAATGTTTACTTGGGCCAGATTCCTAGAGGTGGGACTGCGTATTTAAAATTCTGTTATTGCAGAGCGCCTGGCTGACTCAGTATGTGGAGCACGTAACTCTTGACCTTGGGGTCCTAAGTCTGAGCCCCACATTGAGCATCGAGGTTACTTTAGTAATAATAGAAAGAAAATTAAAAATAAAATTCTGTTACTGCAAAACTCTTAACTGTTTGTTATCAACTTACATTCCCACCAACTACAGCTTCCCCATTTCCCAAAGCCTTACCCAAAACTGGGTATTAGCTATCCCTTTACACTTTTGCTAATCTGATGAGCAAGAAAATAGCATCATGCTGTTTCAGTTTGCATTTCCAGATTGAAGATAAACATCTTTTCATTATTTCTTGGCCATTTGTGTATTTCTTTTTTCTTTTGTGAATTTCCTGTTCATATTCTTTATTCATTTTTGTCACTTCGAATTTTTTTCATCTATTTAAAAAAATACTTCAGGGCACCTGGGTGGTACTGTCACTTAAGCATCCCAGTCTTGGTTTCAGCTCAGGTCATGGTTGTGGGATTGACCCCCACATCAGGCTCTGCACTCAGCGTCGAGTCTGCTTAAGATTCTCCTTCTACGCCCCTCTCTGCCCCTCCCACTCATGCTGTCTCTCTCTCTCTTCCAAATAAGTAAAATCTTAAAAAAAAATATAGGTGCCTGGGTGGCTCAGTTGGTTAAGCAACTGCCTTCGGCTCAGGTCATGATCCTGGAGTCCCGGGATTAAGCCCCACGTCGGGCTCCTGCTTCTCCCTCTGACCTTAATGCACTCTCTCTCTCATTCTCTCTCTCAAATAAATAAATAAAATCTTAAAAAAAAAAACTCCTGTTACTTTTAATGTGTAGTGAATACTCTAGAAAACTGCTCCAAAGAGAATTTTCATGAAAGAAATTTCAGTTTTAGGAAGTATAATAAAAGTTCAATGTCTAAAATATAAATGGAATGAGGAGACAGGTTGGAGCTAGGACAGGAAGGTCGGACTCCTGAGAGATTCCAGAACATATGCTCCTGGGCACGTCACTGAACACAAGAGAGCTGGACCCCAATGTCTGTGGCCGCTCTAACTCCCTTTCCCGGGTGGATGGTGACGGGGTCCGATTCCAGAGACCTGAGCTCATCAACATCCATAAAGCAGTCTGTCCTTTCTTCCGGCCTTCCCAGTCTTCCTTTCATCTTACCTGCTTTTCTTTCTGCTTTTCCAAATGACGGCGCAACTGAGCCAGCCCGCCCATCGCCCAGGCTGCTGACTTACTCTGACTGCACCCTTACTTCTGGTGCCCTTCTTCAGACACCTCGGGAACCAAGTCCTACGGTGCGGATTCTTTTTTTCCACAAGTAATCTTTTAAAAGCTTTTTCATAATACACACTTCTAAACAAAGGCATTTTTTTGTGACAAACTGAAAACTTTTATTAATATTTTTTTTCCTCAAGGCATGGTTTAATAACAAATCTACTTTTCTGGAATTAATATTTCAAGGTAGAAAAGTAAAACCCACACATGGTACAACAGAATAAATTATAAATGAGATCATCAGACAATGCCGCAGCAATAAAACTGGTTCATTTTCAATTCTATTCAGACTTGTTTACCATACATAATCAGAACATTATATGCATATGTTGACAGAAATAATAAACACATGACCTTTTGGAAAAACATCTATGTTTGGCATTAATTGAACTTGAAAGGGTAACATATCCAGAGATGTTTAATTATGACTTACCTTTTTTAGAACTATTTTTCCTGGTTATAAAATTAATGCATGTATGTAAGATACTTGCAAAATTACTTTTTAAATTACAAAAGAGAAAAAAAGAACCACTCAGAATCAACTCAACTAATTTTTAACTCTCTAGAGTATGGTTCTTGTTTTTCCTTCCGATTTTTACATAATGGAATCACACTATAAATATCTAAATTTTTTTTTTCTATTGATAGGTTATAAACATTGTCTCACATCTGCATTTACCCTTAAAATCTACTTGAGTCAACAGAACTCTCATACATTAATATCAAATCCTATTGTTTCATTTTACATTCCCTTCTGGTTTTAAGTTTAGGTAATAAAATAAACAGTGATTTCCAAATCGGACTGGGCAACAAACAGGACATACCTTTCTCCGATCCTTAAGAATCCTGTCCAAGCTCTCTTCGTTAACTTTGCTTGCATAGTCATAAAAACTGTTTTTTTTTTTTAAAGAAAATACATTTTATTAAAGTCATATGGTATTTTGGAAATGAATATACTTAGCCTCATGTGTCTATGGGTCCCTGGATCCTAAAAGTTGGTAATCAAGACATAAAGATACAATTGCTTATCTTCAACAGATAACCAGAGAAATCAATCTCAGTGCTTCACTGATGATATATCTTTTGCATCAAAGAATACTCAAGAGACTGTTACATTCAAAAGGTATTACTTCCACATGTGGGAGGTACTGATAGCAAGTAATTAGAAAACGTGTGGTTTCCAATGGCTGTGACATCTTTTCCTTGTTTCTAAGTATCAGTTACTTACGGGGGAAAAAAGAATACAGGAGCTTATTTTCTGAGAAATGCAGAAGGGAAATGAACATCTGTTGAATGTTTAAGAGGCTGTCTGCATGCTTTCTCAGCTTATTTCTTTTCATTCCTGCTTCAGTGCTGGTAAGTAGGTATTACTGCAGCCCAACGTGTCCCAAGTTTTATTCCCAGTTTTGTAGGTAAAGATACTTAAGTGACTTGCCCCAAACTACACAGGTGGAAGATGGAAGAGCCGGGCTTTGAAGCCAGGCCTGCCCCTCAAACAGACCTAGCCGACCAGGATCCTCCAGTAAGCAGGCATAATGATGTTTGGGTTTTTCTACCACTGATTGTGCTTTTAGGAATCCCATTCTTGGGACACCGGGGGTGGCTCAGTTGGTTAAGCGTCTGCTTCAGGCTCAGGTCATGATCCCTGGGTCCTGGTATCGAGTCCCTCTTCACGCTCCTTGCTCAACAGGGAGCTTGCTTCTCCCTCTCCCTCTGCTCCTCCCTGCACTCATTCTCCCTCTCTCTCTAATAAATAAAATCTTTTTTAAAAAAAAGGGAAAGCCATCCTTCCTCCCTCAACCCACAACCATTAGGCCCAGGCCTATAAAGCAGTAAGAAGTTCGAGAAATGGTCAAAACAAAACAAAACAAACAAAGAAAACCCACTGAACTGGGAGTCAAGAGATACTAGCCCCAGCCCAGCTCTGCTTCTCACTGCATGATCCTGGGCGAGCCACTGAACCTAAGTGCTCTCCACTTCCCTCTATACAGAAGAAAGAGTCTGGAGCAGACACATGACTTCTAAGGTTTCCTTCCACTGTAAGAATTATAGGTATGTAATTTAAACTTAGTTAAATCCCTCTGAGACAATTTTACTGATAGCCTTACATGCAATTCCTCAGAAGGGCAAGGCAGGGCACACCTAGAAGAGCTTCGCAGAATCAGGGCCAAATCAGACACTTGTGTGGACCAAACACAGCCAACGTGTGAACCATGGCCTGAATCCTTTCATTTGCTCTGAGATTCTTCTCGAACGAACTGCTTGTCTTGTTTCCCACTCCTCTTTCAGTTACATGCAAACCTAAAAGTGATGAGGATCTTGGCTGCCTTTAGACTTTGTCCACAGGTAAACTTCCTGCATGAGGACAATCTTCTAAAATAATAAATGGATGGGTATCTGTGTGTGGTGGGGCGGGGGCCCCCCAGCAGTTCTTGGGTACAAGGGCCTAGGTGTGTGGGTCAGCTGAGAACAGGACAGGGACCAGGGCGAAAGCAGCAGGGGACACACAGCAGGAACAGCCAGGCACCAAGGGTTGGCAGTTGTTAGAGAAGGGAGTGCTGACCAAGAGTGCCGAATCCTACTCCGGGAAGGGAAGTACTGGCTCCTGGGAAGGTAGAACATGCTGGGCTGGGGGGTGCTGAAGAAGGAGCTGAAATCATCACACCAGCCAGCAGGTGGAGGGCTCTGGGGCCGAGAGAGCAGACAGAGGCCTGCATATTGGTGGGGAGAAGTCTAGTGGATGGGGGATACTGGCCCTTGTCTCTCTCACCCACCACACATCTGTCATTTGCTCCCTCCCTTCGGAATGTCGCTCCTCCCATTTCTTTCTCTTGCTGTCCTTTAGTTGGTCTTAGTATGCAACTAGTGTATGTTAACATATACATGCAAAAAGAAAGTTCCATGTTTCCTTTCCTTGCATTTTAAAGTTGAACACTGAACATTTTTTATTCTTCTTAAAAACACCCATTAAATTCTTTTATCTGTATGTGATTCTTGACTAACTTCCTGCTCTGTGGCTGAAAAGCCCTTGCTTGGGAGGCTGCTGGAGTAGACTCTCACTGTAAATCACGGAGGCCAGGATTTACACCATCCCTCCCCTATCTCTAACCTTACACACAATGGACACTCAATAAACAAGTGAATTTGGATGCCCTCAGTTACACCTGGGACTTCATAGCCACAATCAGGTACAAGCCTAAATTCAATAGTTTTTAATCAATTAATCTTTCAATAAGGACTAAAAGTGACAAAGGAAGATGTGGCTTACCTAAAAAGCTTTGAACACGGCTGATGATTATGGATTTCTGTAATTAGAAAGAAGGAACACAGCTTAGTTAATCATGTAAGACACAGGCAAGTACAAAATAGCCTACTTGTTTGTTTACTGAAACCTCAAACAATAAAGACAGTTTTCCTCTCCCAGATAGGTGCTGCATGTACACTAGTGAGGGCAGTGTGTCTTCTCAACACTGAAACTCAGGGACACCTTTTCAGGACAAATTAAGCTGGAGAACACGTTCTGTTTCCATTTGTCCATGGCTGATGAGCACATAGCAGAAAGCTTTTACTCAGGAACACACAGCCGTTGTGCGCCCTCATGCAATCTCACCTAGTTAAACAAAGCATAAGAGGGAAAAGTAACAGCTAACTGAAAGCATTTAATCAAAGTGGATAAGCAGGGTAAGGGCAGCTTGGGGAGAGGAGGGCCTAACCTCCCTACAACCAATAACCCAGAACAAGCTGGGCCAGGCGTCCTGAACGGAAAGGGAGGAGAAAGCTCTGGATGCCTGTTAACCCCTTCAAAGATGGTCAACACCAAGGGAAATAGTCCTTTGTAAGGCAGATCCTAACAGCTTCTGGAAAGACTGCTCTGATTACCCAGATGAAACAAGTCCTTCAGGCTCATCAGGGGGCTTAGGATCTGGGTGGCTTTCTAAGACCATGAGACTAATTAACCACTCGATCCTATTCCTAACATTCTTCTAGACAGAAACTCATCACCTGCTGTCTAAAAAGCCACAGCCACAGAGCTCCAGGCTGCCACTTTAACACAATTAAAATGAAACCATGACCCTGGTGGCCATGGGACTCTGCCCGTTAGCTTCTGTACTGATGTCAACGCTGCTAAAACATACGCACAGATGCAATCCTTCCACTGGAAAGACAAGCTTCCTTGCCTGGCATGGCTGTTGACACAGTGAAGCAAATAAGAAAACTTCATCCAGAAATTGTTCCTTCTTTTACCACCAGCAATAATACAGTGTGCCATCCTACATTATTTCTGAGGTACTATGAGTAAATTAATTAGAATGTGGAACATTTATAGCAAAAACTTTACAGAGGGCTCAGGAAAAAGAAAGAAAAGCCCACCTTCTCCTTTAAAGGAACGAATATTTCTTAAAAACCCTACAGTGGATCTGGATTCCCAAACACACAGCGCTGTCATCAACTGCCCCAGCAGACTTCTGTCGTGATTTACAACCGGGATTAGCAGCACACTTAAGATACGCCCTAGATATCATGTGGCATTTGCTAAAAAAAGTTGGACCTTTCTCTGTAAGACTTTTTGCAATGCCTAAACACTTCGTGGAAAAAACAGGGTGAAGGCCTCGAACATGATCAGGATGCAGACTGCAACGAAGCTGGCAGGCACACTGGCGGATAGACCGCTGGAAACCGGCAGGAGCAGGGCAGCCCTGCATGGGATTCCAGAGTCTGCCACGCCTCTGCAGTTCATCCACACGGCAGACTGCTCTTCATGTAGGTATGACTGCACTCATTCCCTTAGCAGTCCTCCCCAGCCCCCCGCCCCACCCCCACCTCCGCCTAGTCTCACCGATCTTCCTACCTCTGCTTCTCCTCTCCTGATGGAGACTCAACAGTTCCACTACTCCCTCCTCCATCCTTTCCAGTAACTGCAGTGGCATCATCTAATTAACTAAGGAAGCTCTTCCATGGCTGCCTGCTCCCTCCCCTTCTAGAACTAAGGGTAGACAACTCTGCTTAAAGTGAGTCAGCCCAGCTTTTAAAATTAATATGCAGTTAACACAGAATGCGACACTTCGTGTTCAGAATGTAGCACTCTGGATGCAGTCCTTACTGTACAGAGTAAAAGTGTCCGTGCGTGGATTCAGTCATTTGCAATAAATAACAACTTCGGTAGACTCATTTTATTTAAAACATTTTATTCTGGAGTTAGGCTATGCAAGAAAATTTCTTGATACCACTGGTCTGGAATACTACTCAGGGCACTTGACCTAACCTTTGGCCTTCCAACCTAGGTTTGGAGTCCCTGTTTCTATTTCGAACATGTACTTAGTTTCAAAAGAAAACTACTGCAATGGTAACAGTGCACCTAAGATAACACCAGTAAATACTTTGCCCATGAGAGCCACAATTGTTTCATACAATGAACGGAATATAGCTAATAAATTAAACGCTGTGCAGCAGAAGATGGTTGTCATGGCGCTGCATTAACCGGGGCTCTATCGATTGGTACTTCTCTGTATCTACAGTACCATGGAAACGTATTTACTGAAAGAACCAGAAGGTTTATGAATCAGATACAGTGCATGAAGCTGTAGAATTTGATTATTTACAATTCTACTTCTTTTAAAATAAATAAATAGCCAGAATATTCAACAGAAGTGCTATTTTTATGGTCACACTAGGTAACAGAGCTCTTTCTTGCTTGGTGTGCTGTCTGTTAACTACGTCTGACATTTTAACCTTCGCATACCAAATTAGTTTTGAAAATCCAAGTGCAAACAATAAAACTACACCCATGTTCCATGAAACCAAATTCTCCATTTTAGGATTTTAAAGAGTTACAAGAAATAAAAACAAAACCTCAGTGAAAGAACAGCTGGAGACAGTATATTGAGTCTTTATTTAACAAGTCAGTATTGTGAGGAATGGGTCTTATCGTATGGGTCCTTGAGGAAATGAACTGTTCCTTGTTTTCCCCCAATCCTAACCCCACCTCAATCCTCATCCTGGCCTCCCAACCCATATCCTAGAAGGCTATCAGAACTGGAAGGCTTGAAATTGATGATGTGGTCCCAACATAACCTAACCTTCCAGCAATACTTCAAACCAAAACCACTCACCTTCACACATTCTGTATTTTCTCCACATAGAAACAGGCCAGATTACCTGTATATCTTGTGTACTCCCTGCTCTGTGTTCCCCTGAACCCACTGCCCCCCTGACCCTAAGTTCACTGCCTTCAGGATACCTTTACTCTCTACTACTTTTACCCCCTAGCAGGGATGGGATTTTCTCTGTTCCTTTCTTATAGTACTCATCTTGTACAGTTGTCTGGGACTTCTGTGCACTTGTCCTATCCTGCCCCGCTCCAGGAATAAGGGATGCACCTGGGTACTCCTCTCCTTGCCTGGCACACGCTTCACACACAGACGGTCAGTAAATGGTGGTGGCCTAAGTGAAGCACCCCTTGCTGAGACCTGAGTATCAGGATACGCTGTTTGGTGACATGCTCAATGTGCAGCTGGAAGGAGTCTGATCCCTATTTATCGAAAGGAGACTGATCCGAAGAGGAAAAAAAAAGAAAGACAGAGAGAGAGAGAGAGAGAGAGAGACTGATCCAAAGACAGTCAGTGCATCTATAAACACTCCTTCATCTTCCCCAACAATCAACCCAAAACTATTTGGATTGTCCTCCAGAAGGCTGGGTAGATTTAGCCAATAGCTCATATAAACAAGTATGAACACCTTTGGCAGATCCCTCCGGGAAGGACCAGCCCAAAAGATCTTTGCATTTCAGTGTGTGGTGATGTCGACAATGGGGAACAGCCCAGTATGCGATCTAAGGGTGACTGTGGTTTTGAAGAGACCATCATGAGCAAGAGCAGACAGCGATTCAGTAAAAGACCAGTTGGTGGATAAGAGCTTTATAGACTACCCAACCTTACAGCCACCACTGCACGTTCACACTGACTCCTAAAGCATTTCATACCAGCTATCAGTGCAAACGATTTGCATTGTGATTTTAGCTGCTTTTTATGTACTCTTTTTATCTTTCAGATTAAAACCAGTTAAGGACCAAAGAACAAAACAAACAGCATTGATACAGAAAAAATATTCCTAAGCTCAGTGATAAACTCACCAATTACTTGCAGAAATTCTGTGTTGCTGATTTGTGAGTCACTGATGCTAAAGGTTTCTTCTTGTCTTACTTCTCCCAGCAGAAATCCTTCCTAAAAGTAATTAAAAAAAAAAAAAGAAAAAAGATAGTTGCAGACTAAAAGTATTTTTTACTGGAATTAAGACGAATTGAGAGCATTATAATTTTAAAATAATTTTGACATTAATCCAAATAAGCTTTCTATTTTATAAACCAATAAGACTAAAGTAGTCTGAGATGTACCTATTAACTAGATTGCTTGGAAAAAGGATTCCATACACAATGAAATATTTTAATCCCTTAAAAAAAACCCTGTTTTTTTGAAGCAAAAATAAGCAGAGTGAATCCACTTCCTAAATCCTACCGAGTGTAATAACCAACATCAAAAAAGCTCAGGAAGCAGAAATATTCCAAGGTTGTTTTCCTGTAACAGCATATAATTTATTTCATTGTTTTAAAAGCCCTGTTAACGATACAAGGATAAAGAAGTTAACACAATGCGCAACGAACTGCTCTTGTACAGGGTGTGGGAAATGAGGATTTCAGCAAATAAATCACTCACATGAACGTTCTTCCTCAATAAACGCTGAGGTTACTTTCTTTACACCTTTGGTGAACACAGGCCATAAATTCTGGATTACGCAGTACATAACCTACTGTGGGAGCACTTGCTGTCATGTTGAGCACAAGCACAGTGCAGAACATTAACTCTATGTGCCTCGGCAACTTCCCTATGAGGATGGGCTAACAGGCTGCCTTGCAATCTCCTTTCTTGGGAGAACCACATGGCTTGCTCCTTCCCTCCATCTGGCTTTTTACTCAAACAGCACCTTATCAGAGAGGCCTTCCTTGGCCAATGTAACAAAAACAGGGCACGCCAGACACTCTGTCCCCTGTGTTTTCCTCTCAGTCTTCTCCCACTAGCCACATCTTTACATTAACAAATGCCTACACCTACTAAAATCTAAGCCCTGTGAGAGGGACTTTGTGCCTGTATACCTCAGCAACTAGCACAGTGCCCAACACACAGCAGGTGCTCAGTACATACTGGCTGAGAGTATCTGTGGGAACAGTGACCTTGTACTACGTACCTTTCTATTCCAGGCTGACCCTTCGAATCAAATACAGAGATTGCCTAGTTTAAAAACACTCCCAGTTGGAATCTGTGGGGGTGAGGAGGGAGGGACAGATGCTTTACAGCATAGCTTTTGTATTGGAATAGGGGAGGGAGTGTCCTAAGTTCCCAAACTATCACGTATAGGGCTTTTCTCAATCTTGAGTAATATACAAATCTCCCTTAAAAAAATTCTCTCAAACCTGAAGCAATATCTATGACTACTAGCTTGAGAAATAGTGACTAAATAAGCTTGTTTTACCCCACGAAAGCCTTTCAGTTAAGAATTCTCACTACACAAGAGCAGCTTTCTCTTTATAACAAGTTAATAAAAATTAAGGTGAAAGCAATTTTTTAAAATTCCTACAGAACTTTACATTTTAAGAACATATCTCTAGATTCCTAATGTTCCACAGTCTAGGGATGCTAAATTTAGAAAATAAAAATATAGGATACTGTTAAATTTGAATTTCAGATAAACAAACAATTTTTGTGTAATATTTAGGATATACTTACTCTAAAAAATTATTTCCTATTTATCTGAAATTCAATTTATCGGAGTGCCCTATATTTTATCTGGGACCGCTATCATAGTCCTCAGTTTGAAAAAGTCAACAATGACAGCAAGACATTCTAAAGCAAAGTATGAACCAGTGCTTCTTTTCTGCTAGTCTGGATTGTCCGAACACTGTTACTTTATAGAAGGAGGAGGCAAACTATGGTGTGTGGGTTAAATCAAGCCTCATGCCTGTGAGTGTACAGCCCACAAGCGAAGAATAGTTTCCACTTTTAAATGGTTGAAAAAAAAATAGGAATATTTCATGACATGTGAAAATTATATGAAATTCAAATTCAGGGTCCATAAATAAAGCTTTATGGAACTGTTACCCTAATTAATTTATTGTCTATGATTGCTTTCTCTGTACAACAGCAGAACTGACCAGTTGCTACATAAACCACATGGCTCACAAAGCCTAAAATATTTACTTATCTGGAAAAAGCTTGCTAGAGCCAGCTCTACAGAATGAGTTGTTTTAAACTAATATCTTGCCTGGAAAAAACAGGAATGTGCTACAAAGGCAAATTTTGGTTCCTCAACTTAAAAATACGTAAAATTGACAAAAGTATTCCACATATATAATTGCGGCAAGGTTAACATAACCAGCTATGGTCACATAAAATACACCTGCAAACTACTGTCACGGTGAAAACTTCCATGAAGTCTACTACCATGCCTGGCACAGAATAGATATTAAAGAAATAGGTGTTGAATTAAATTAGTAACAATCTAAGGAATGTAGCCATCTCCCTGCCATTTGTAGAAAAACGATCTGCTTTTCAACAGGTAGCTGCTTATTCTTAGAGTAGCCTCGCCTTTTACATAAACTATGATATTACTAAGT
The DNA here is from genome assembly GCF_009829155.1 of Mustela erminea. NCBI lineage: Eukaryota > Metazoa > Chordata > Mammalia > Carnivora > Mustelidae > Mustela > Mustela erminea. The sequence goes on along the minus strand of NC_045627.1, from coordinate 85,077,393 downwards.
ACTCCAAGAACTAGAGATGTTAAAAAGCATTACTGAAACCATATTTAGTACTTTCATGGACACTAGGAGTATCACAAACCACCTATACATGGAACTGTATTACATTATTAAATAGCTAGCTCCAGCATCAAAGGCCTTAGCATCCAGAGACACCTGCTAACTCTGGAAAAACCCACGTTGTGTGTACTCCTATCGTTAATCTCTACCATCAACACTACACAGAGGAAAAGTAGAATAATTTAATGCCATCCAATTATCTAACAGAATCACCTCTATGAGATCAGTTTTTATTAATGGAAGCTAAAGTTGCAGACATCAAACCAAATCCAGATCCTTATTCTACAGTGTATCATTTTGCTTTGTAATGAGAACCTCAACCCCCCCACACTTATTAAATGAATTTGAATAACTCATTATTAACATCTCTTAAAATCATCTCTCAATTTCGTGGGCAGATTAATTATGGACTTAAAGATAAAAATTATCTAGTTTCACTAAGAAACTTCCAGCTAGGCGAATGACATTAAAAGACAATTCGGAAAATAAAGATATTGAAGCAGACAGGCTCTGCTCCCTCTGAGCTCCGAAGCCTATGCGTTTTCCGATCACTCATGTGTAGGCCTGTCATTTCCCTATTTCACTGCGATTAGCGCCGTGGCTTTAAAACATTCGCCAAGGAACTAAATGTGCAACTTCAAGGCAAGCAGACCCGACACCTAACACTCCTGTTTACATTCTCCATTTTCCATTGAGGCGAAGAACACACATGAACGCATCTCACAAGTATGAACAGTGACAGTCATGGTTTCCCTCGTCGCACCCCACGACAACCTGTGAGACCGGCGGGCGGGGCTGGGTGCCTCGGCTCCTAGACTAAAGCTCGGTCTCTCCGCTCTTTGCCGACCCCGGGAGCCCCTCGCAAGTCCAGAAGCCTGACTCTTAGGGAGGGGCAGACGCTTGGTCTCCAGTTAGCGACGCTTGACACTGCCGGCGGCCAACCTAGACAGCTTTGCTGAAAGGGAGACGGCTGTCCTGAGAGGGTCAGGAGGCGGCAGGCACTGAGTGAGGGGGCCCAACCCCGGGACGAAGGAGCTCTGGGTAGCAGGAGCTCGCCGGGGGCGGGAGCCGCCCGGGTCACCAGCCCCTAGGGCCCGCCCGGGAGCCCGGGAGGGGGGGCGAGCCGCGAGTGGTCCGGCTGGGCCGCAGACACGGGCCCGGGACCAGGGCTGGAGGCTCCAGCCGCCGCGGCGGGGGGCCCGGCACCTACGTGGTCGGCGTTGCTGTTGGCGCTGTGGAAACACACAGCGCTGAAGGTGTAGCCCGAAATGGAAGCCGCCATGATGGAAATCTCCAACTCCCCCATCATGCCCCGCGGAGAGGACACAGCCTTCCGGCCGATTCCGCCCCTTGGCATCCTGGGAAATGAAGTCTTCGGCGGATGAGGCCAAGGGGTCGCTTTGCCGGCGAGCGAGCGCTGAGAAATGCAGGTCTGCGTGATCGGAACCGACCCCGAGGACGTGTCCTCTTTGTGGGTCTCGCGCGCGGCACATCTCAGACACTGCCTCTTCTGAACAACCGCCGAAAGTTCCCCAGATCGTCTTTTCTGTTTGCGGGTGAAATTCTTACTGATAAAAGCCAACATTGCCGTGCTCAAGGATGAAAGGAGGGCGATGATTCAAGCAATTGTATGGCTTGGGTTTGACGTGGAGTAACATGCTGTGATTTCCATTTTCATATGACCATTCTAGCTGCAGTCGAGACTACAATGTCGGGGAGGGAGACGGGGGGTGGGGGTGGGGGAAAGTGTGGCGGCACTCCAGTAACCCGAAGGGACAGAGAGGACAAAGGTGGTAGCTGTGGAGGTGCTAAGAAGCTATTGGATTCTGCGTACAAAAAAAAAAAAAAAAAAAAAAAGAAAAATCATGGAAAGAAAAAGAAGAAGAACAACAAAATAACCGTGAAAATAAAATATAACAGTTAGGAAAAGAAACTCAGGGGTCCTTGTTCTTCAATTCGTTCGATCGCTCAGGGTCAAAACTGGACTCCTGATCTCCGTCAAGGCTCCTTCTACCACACTGTTCAGCAAATGGAACTGCTTTTGACAGTTGCAAAGGCCAAAAATCCTCGACTCGTTATCGACACGCCCCATTTGATCCATCAGCACAATCTTAAAAATATGTGGAGAATCCTAGAATTCACTGCTAGCACACCTAATACCTATGATGGTGGTCCAAGCCATTAACTCTCTCCTGGATCATTTTAACCATCTCTAACTTAAGAGGTCTGAACTGGGGGTACGTTTGGCGGAGTCTGGAAACATTTTTAGATGTCACAACTATGGGGAGTGTGCCACTGGTAATTTAGTGGTTAGAGGACAAGGACACTGGCTGCTAATCATCCTACAAAGCATGGGAGAGCCCCTCTCCCCCTCTCCCACATCAATGGGATGATGTTGAGAAACCCTATATTCCAGCTTCTGTCTTTAACCCCCTCCCTACCAAATCTATTCTCAACATAGCAACTAAGCTGGTCATGCTAAAACTGAAATTTAAAATTTAAATCATGTTGCTTCTTGATCTAAACCCAAACCTTGTAATGACCTCGTCTGACTTCCTTTCTTTCTGCTGACCCCTTTGTTCACTCTGCTTCAGCTACACTAGTCTTTCTGCTTCCTGGCTATTCCTATCTAGTCCTACCTCAGGGCCTTTGCACTTGCCCTTCCCTTTATCGAGAGTGCTCTTCTCATAGAGCAGCTCGAAGTTTCCTCCTTTATCTCTGCTCTAGATGTTGTAATGTGCCAGCCATACCCACCCTTCTGGGATTGATAGACTTATTATCCTAGCCGCAGGAGAAATTGTTTGCTTTCTCTGGGAATTACCCTCAGTGTAACAGAGTGTCATTGCCTAAGGTCATTCCCCTTTTCCTGGGCAACCAACATTCAAGGCCTTATCAGTGCAGACAGATAAAGGTCCACCACCTTCCCTTCAACTTGGGGCAACTCCAAAGGGTCAGCTCAGTTCCAGAGTGCTTTGTGGGGGAAAGGATGCTAGTGCTAGCTGAGGTGCTGTTGTAGCTGTACCCCAGTCCCAACCACTTCCTCCATCCAGCTGTGTTTCTTTCCCTTCCCCAGTAGGTGTTGAGCCTGAGAGCACTTCCTAATAAACTTCTTTCACGTTCATCTCAGTGTTAGACTCTGCTTCCCTGGGGATACTACCTATGACGACCTCTTGTAGGTTTCCACTTGGTGCCACCCTGTCAGAGAATCCTTCCTTATCACCCAAACTGGACTGCAGCCCTCACCTGATGTTCTCAATCTTCCTCCCCTGCTTCCCTTCCCCTTTCCCAGTCAGCACCACCTCACATCATCTCTGTCTTACTCATTTCCCCAGCATATTGCCTTTGTTCCTCCACTGGCATATGCTGAACTGCATGAAGACAGGGACTCATCTTTGATTTACTTCCTGGTGTATCTCCAGGGGGACTCAGTCCCAGGACCCTGGGATCATGACCTGAGCTGAAGGCAGACACTTAAATGACTTAGCTACCCAGGTGTCCTGCCACAATATTGGTAACAGAAAATGCAACCTACAAACAATGCAAATGGTAAAATCCCATTTCTCTATATTTATCAAAACAAAGCAGTGCACTTCTGCAAGTACATGTATGCCGGCAAATGGCACACTCTGCCATGATGGGTCTGAAAGTAGAAACAAGAAAGTCCAGTTTCATTTGGATTATGCCCATTGGATAGTCAAGGAAATTGGAACCTAAAAGGGTTAAAGTAAGTGCTTTGCCCAAGGTCACACCTGGTAGGGACAAAGTTGTGACTGAAGTTCAAGATGGCTGACTCCATAATCTGTGATCAGGCAAGAGAATGCAAAGGAGGGGCGCCTGGGTGGCTCAGTGGGTTAGGCCGCTGCCTTTGGCTCAGGTCATGATCTCAGGGTCCTGGGATCGAGTCCCGCATCGGGCTCTCTGCTCAGCAGGGACCCCCCACACCCCCCAATCCTGCCTATGTAATGGACACCTGGTGAGAGGGCTGTGTTCCTTGGATCATTCCACCTTCTCCTTGGTGATGGGCAGCTTTGCTCCGATTGAGCTTCTCCACCCTCCACTAAGAATCCTGTTGCCCTGGGTGATCAGAGGTGGTGCCCCACACAGCCGTCAGGACTAAACAGCTAGAGTTATCCTGGAGCCAGAGCAGGAACTCTTTATAAACAGAGGGTTTTTCCAGGGCTTCATACCAACAACTGTTTATAGTGTTCATCACACACAGCAAAAACATCTTAAGTGTTGGCAGGACACCAGGTTGAAGATGGTATTATCTTTCATGGGTGCTTCTTAATTAGAACCTAAAACTTTTTAAGACTTGGTCACATTCAAGCTTGCTTTCTCTAACATCTAGAGCCTGGAAAAGATCAAAACAACCATTTGCCCAGCGCAGCACTAATTGGCTGTGGCATTTGGTGGTTTTATTACACTGTAATAAGGTTACTTCTGTTATTTCTTGAGTCCTTTAATCACTATACACAAGGATCCCCATCTGTCTTTTACTGTATTCTAGCACCAGTGGTTGCTGGAACATCTTGGAACATCTTGTCTAGAAGATGCACATTCAGTCCTCACTGGGGTCTCTGTCAACTGTTGGTGCTGTTTACCTCTAGGGACTTATTAGACTTCTGTTTGCTGAGTCAACAGAAATGCGGCCTAGGAAACATTCCTTTTGGTTGGAAGGCAGGTTTCCTAGGGGCCTTTGAGAGCCTTGCCTAGGACATTGGACTGTCAGTGTTTCACTGCTGCTACAGAAACCCCCCCTGACCTTTGGCTCATAGATTTCTCACATTATACTACAGAACTCCCAGTGGTAGTCAGACCAAGAGCAGATGAATTTCAGGTTCCTGGTTTGGGAGAAACCTGGTAAGAACCAGTCACCATCTATTTTAGGCATGGTGCAGGTGAGGAAGTTGAAGCACACAAAGGTTAGGAGTCTTGGGCAAGGTCAAGGTGCCTGGTTAGGGGCAGAACTAAGACAGGCATCCGAGCATCTTGACTCCCAGCATTTTCCTCCACACACTCTGATTCCCATGATTGGAGTACTTTGGTGTGGGGGACGGGGAGGATGTGGTGTGGTGGTGTCGTAAGGCAGTCATTTCTCTGGGCATAAATTCCCGTGTCCACCAGTGATGTCAAATTCCGAGAGGGCAGAATGCTATTTTTAAGGGAGAATCCAAACTACAAATTAAATCTCTGACCAGGAAGCCGAATAATGCAGCAGACTGTCCCATCCAATTTCCAGATCTGACCATGACGTGCATACATGAGGTGATTTGTGTTTGCAATCAGCAATGTTGGCTTAAGGTAATGTGGTTTTCCCATTGCCAGCCTTTTCCAAAATGCAGTACCTTGAATAGTCCTGTTTTTAAAAAATGTAGCTGAGTAACTTTTTTTTTTTTTTTTAAGATCTTGTTTGTTTCTTTATTGAGAGAGCACGAGAGAATGCATGTGCAAGTGGGGGAGGCAGAGAAAGAGAGAAGGCGAGAGAGAATCTCAAGCCAGCTCTGAGTTGAGCACGGACCCTAACACCCAGCTCCATCACCTGACCCTGAGATCATGACCTGAGCAGAAGTCAAGAGTCAGTAGTGGATTAACAGACTGAGCCACCAGGCAGCTGAGTAACCTTAAATATCTAATAGATCTTATTCAGTGAATCATGAAGCAGACGACACCCAGTCTATGAAGTATACGGGAGCTCAGAGGAGTTGCACAAAATGGAAGGTTTTTATAGGCATCAGATACCGGGTTGGGGGTGGTGGGGGTGGGGAGGGTTGGGGCACGTGGGTGGCTCGGTCCTAAAGCATCTGCCTTAGGCTCAGGTCATGATTCCAGAGTCCTGGGATCCAGCCCCACATTGGCTCCCTGCTCCGTGGGAAGCCTGCTTCTCCCTCTCCCACTTCCCCTCCTTCTGTCCCCTCTTTAGTTGTGTCTCTGTCAAATAAATAAAATAAAATAAAAAAAAGCAGGGGGTGCGTTGGCTAGTACATTACGAATGAATTATTTCAACATCCCAAACTAACGTAAAGTTGTCAACCATACTTGAATAAAATAATAAGAAGAAAAAGAATGGATTGGTTCGGACAATGTCACTCTCCCTTAAGGGAATCTTCTCAGGCAGATTACTTCACTAATGCCCACCAGAAAATTCCATACTGATTGGTTTAAAATTCCATTCCTGGAAGAGGCTCAAATGGGCAGTTAACGTTGGATATTAAGTCTCAGGTTTAGCAAACCGGACTCCATTTGGACCTGCTTCTTCCTCTCAGTCCCTTACAAACAGCAGTCCTCCCATGCAGCGGCGCTTAGGCGGGCACCCCAGCAACCGGGTGCCTCTGACTCTGGCGGCAGCGGCCAGAGAGGCAGGCGAGACCCCGGCGACCACGCCTGGGTTTGCGAACCTCCACTCGGGACCGAAGACGAGCTGAGGAAGCCGAGGCCAGGAGTAGTAGAGAGGGCGGCCTCCTGCCGCCTAGAGGCGCCCACCGGCGAGTCCGCTCTGCCTGTGCCTCGTCTCTATGGCGGCCCCAACGGCCCTCCGGGGCGCGGAGCGGGATGAACTCGGGCACGGGCGGCGGCGGCGGCGGCGGTGGTGCTGGGGCCGCGGAGCCGTCCCGGAGCGGCAGTCCCGGGGAGGATGGCTTCGCCCCGTCGGCGCTGGGGACCCGAGAGCAGTGAGTGTGGCATTGGGCAGGGAGCCTGAGCAGCTCCGCCCGGCTTGGGCCCCGGGGAGGGGACGGGGAGGGGGAAGAGGGCCCCGGAAGATGGGGAGGACCTTGGGGGGGGGCGGGGAGTGGCGCGAGGAAGCTCAGAGGGGACTGGTGGGCTGGGATCCCGAGGGGCAACCCTGGGGGTGGTTAAGAGGCGCTCCAAGGAGCCGGCGTGTAAAGGGCACGTGAGGTGCGGAATGGCCTCCGAAGCTCTTGGGGGAGGCCTTGTTGGGGGGTCTGGACCCGGAGGGGCGGGCTTGGGAAAAGCGCGAGGGGCCGGGACGTAGGGCTGCTGGGTAGGGGATGGGGTAGGGATGTGGGAGCCGGGAGGATGACCCGAGGAGGGAGCGAGGAGAAAGTGATCTGACCTTAAATCGATGTTCGGTATTTATGGGCGAATTAATAGATGGGTGAGCGAATGCCAGGGGAAAGGTACGGATGGAAGGTGAGTTGGAGGACCGAGAGGGAGCAGCGATTCTGGAGAGGGGACGTGGGAAGCGAAGGCAAATGTTGGGGAGAGGGAACTAGACTTCCAAGGAGTAAATGTTAAACGTGCAGTTTAATCTTTAGGCAGAGCTTGTGTTTGCTGAGTTCCCTTGTGAGGAACCACTGTATTGGTAGGAAATCTTTGTGTCCGCACGTTTTAGACTGAAATGTGCTATGATGACACTGTGCCTGTGCAGTGAAGTTTTGGGCTCGTGTTTGGGACTTAGGGATCCGTGGACACATACTTATTTGTGGGTGTGTGGGTTTTTTTTTTTTTTAATTAAGCTAAAATATATAGCATTTTTATGTGTCAGGTATTGTACTTAGAGCTTTACATGTGTAAACTTATCTGCTTGTCTGTGTCTTTCATTCTTTTAACAAGGATGTTAAGAGCGTGATCTAGTGCACTTACTGAAAACACTGATAATGTCTTAAACTTCTGTCATAAATACCTACAATGTATTAGAAACGTTTACATTGTAATTCAGTTTGATTCAAGAATCTTGCTTTGCATTTGATTATTTATATAGTTGGGATGCTGTCTATGAGAGAGAGCTGCAAACTTTTCAAGAATATGGAGATACAGGAGAAATCTGGTGAGTTAGAAAAAATAGCGGAATTATGATTCAGAAGAGTGTGTGTGTGTACGTCTTTTAAGTGCTTACCCCCAAAGAAAATAAAGACAACCTGAAAGTTCTGGGAACCTTGGACTGATTCTGGCTTTAGCAGGTAGATTTAAAGGATCTCGCTCTTCTCTCTCTTTTAATGGTCCAGACAAATTTGATGAGAATATTGGTATCCTCTGCTTTTTGAAAATTCACATTATGTCTCTCGGCTTTTATGAAAGACTTATATTAGTACCTGTTTTTGTAAACTGAAAGAAATACGAAGATTTTCTCTTGTACTAAGAAAGGTGAAAAGCAAAAATAGCGTTCACCGTTTGTTTTTCAGTGAGCCATTTAGGGAGGCAGTGCATATCCCAGCAGCAAGAGTGGTGCTGCCAAGCTTCTTTCCCCAGGAACTACACTCAGCATCCCAGCGCAAGGCCACCATAGCTTTGAACAGTGTCTGTGAGCGTCTGTGCTTTATCTTGATTTATTTTGTGCCTGTGTTAGCAAGACGTGTCTTGTGGTATCAGGCCTAAGACAGGTTATTTTTGGAGTCTGGGAATGCTGAAAAATTCTACCACATAAATTACTGGTCATTGTTTCTTTGCTTTGTGCCATTTTGCCTTAGGAAAGATTTCATAGCAGTGCTCTACTTGCCATTAGTGGGGGAAACGTGTGTTAGGAAGTTGCTATCATCCTGTGATCATCCTTGTTCAATGAGCAGTAACATTTTGAGCCATCAGCATATACAAGTGCTGATGCTGATGTAGTGAAACGTTAATAAGTAACATATTGATCTTATCTGTTGTGTCCTATTCTTGGAAGCATACTCTCTTCAGTAATAGCACAGGTGAAGCTTAAGCAGCCACAGATGCTACGTCTTCTTTCAAAAAAAGGCTTAATTGAGCATATTGTATAAGCTGCTTAAATGGAATATAGTTATAATCTTTGCTCTATATTCCTCTGGTCTTTGAATAACGGATTCTCTGTTTCTAATAGGTTTGGAGAAGAGAGTATGGATCGGCTAATAAGGTGGATGCAAAACCGCAAGATTCCATTGGATGCTTCAGTGCTTGATATTGGAACTGGAAATGGTGTTTTCTTGGTTGAACTTGTTGGTACTTTTAGTATTCATGTGTTAAAGCCAAATTTTGAAGTGAAATTAAAAAAGAAATCTTGGAAGTGAGGATACTAATTATGTTAATCTAAAGTAGAAGAGCAAAAAAAAAACCAAAAACCAAAAACCAAACAACTAATAAATAAACAAAGTAGTAGAGGAGTTGTACCACTTACTTTGAGAAGTACACAGTAGAAAAGGGAGGCTGCATGGATTGTGAGAAAGCATTAAATGAGAAGCCAGGGGATCTGAGTCCAGTTTTGGCCCTTCTGGCCTTAGTCTTGACCTTGAGCAAGCCACTTAATTTCTCTGGGTGTAGTGTATTGTAGTTTTTTTCCTAAAGCTTTTGACAAGGTGATCTTAATTGGTTTCTTTAGCTCAGAACTCTGGAAATCTGTGTGTATAAAAGAAAGGTGACTTTTTACGCTTCTTGTAGGACATAAATACCTTATGTGCATATGGTTCGAAGAGCGTATTTTTTCTATGGAACTGAATTTTGGCACGAAACCATCACTGTTGTGTACCTGTTGTGTGCTCATGGCTGTGGCTTGTACTATGGAGAAAATTATAAAACTTAGGCTTCCTCCTAGATGGCTTTACTGTCTTAATGTAAACGGATATATACATAATGGTGACATTTATTGAATGGCTTCCACATGCCAGGCCTTGTGCTAGGCATTGGCAACCTGAAAATATAGACCTTGTACTTGAATACAATAGAGGATAGACAGACATATAAACAATTAATGCTGTAAGTTGATATGTGTGATAATAGATGACTGAGTATAGAAAAGAGGGCGGTTAATTTGGGGGAGCAGAGATAGGAAGGGTCCTGGAGGAGCTAATATCCACGTTGGGTGGAAATTGCAGGGGCAGGATGTGGTGAGTGTGGGAGAGGGAGAGACTTTCAAACAGTGGAAATATTTAAAGATTTGGGTCGGGGGTGCCTGGCTGGCTTAGTTTGTGGAGTGTGCAGCTCTTGATCTTGGAGTTGTGAGTTTAAGCCCCATCCATGTTGAGTGTGGAGATTGCTAAAAATAAACAAACAAATAAATAAATAAATAAAAATGTGAAGGTTTGAAGCAGTAGCATGTACTGGGGATGTAAATAATTCGGGAAGTTAGAATATAAAGTGTATTGATGGGATGGACGGAGGCGAGGATTAACTTAAAGGTAGGAGCCATATCATATACCACGTCTAACCTGTTAGATTTTACTTTTAGGTTAGGGGAAGCCATTAAAATGTTTTAAGCAGTGGAGTATGATTAGAAAAAACTTCGGTAAATGTTTTTGAAGCTTAAGGTATAATGTATGTATGTCCAAGTGCACAAATCAAAAGCATGTGGCTCAGTGAATTTCTGCAAAGTGAACACAACTGTAGTCACCTATCAACTATTGCCCTGGTCAAGAAGTAAAAAATATTACAGACTCTAGAAACTCCCCTGAACTCCCTACCAGTCCTTTCTAAATTACTTTCTCCTTCCTCTCTAAAGGAAGCCACTAATGGCAAGGAGTTTTAACATTAGAGATTAATTTGCCTGTTTTTGAATGTATACGTGGAGGACTCCAGTTTGCTTTCCAGTGTGTTCTCCACTTTCTGTGAGAGTCACTCAAGTTGTTGTGTGTAGTAGTAACACATTCATTTTCATTGCTGTATAAGATTTATTTATACTCAGCTTTATTCATTCTCTTGTTTACCTGCAGATTCTTTTGGATTTTAGTAGTTTATTTGTAGAAGCTAATGATTTATCCTTTGAGACTTTGAGACTTGAGACTTTGAGAAAGTAGATTCTTTCATATTTTTACATATACAGTTGACTCTTGAACAACAGCAGTTTGAACTATGCAGGCCCACTTATTTGTGGAATTTTTTTCAATAAATGTATGTATAGTTCTAAAATGTATTTTTCTTGTGATTTTCTTAATCTTTTCCTTTCTCTAACTTTATTGTAAGAATACAGTATATGATACACATGGCATACAAAGTACATGTTGATTGATTGTTATTTTATCAGTAAGGTTTCCACTCAGCAATAGGCTATGGGGTGCCTGGTGGGTCACTCTGCTAGGCGTGTAACTCTTGATTTTTGGCTCAGCTCATGATTTCAGGGTTGTGAGACTGAGCATGGTGTCGTGCTCTGTACTGAGTGTGGTGTCTGCTTAGGAGTCGCTTTCACTCTCTGCCCTTTCCTCCGGCTCACTCTCGCTTTAAAAAAACTGACTAAAACCAAGCCCCAACCTTTAAATCCCAGTCTTAACCCAACCCTTAAATACCCATAGATGATTAGTAAAGTTTTGTGGGAATCAAATGTTAAATGCAAATTTTTGACTGCATGGGGTGTCAGCACTCTTAACCTCTGTGTTGTTCAATAGTTAACTGTGTAATTATGCAGACTTTGAATAATGGTCATTTTCTTTCTTCCTTTCCAATCCTTTATAACTTTTCTCTTATTACACGGTCTCGGACTTCTAGTAGAATGTTGAAAAGAAGTGGTAACAGAAGACATCCTTGTCGTTTTTCCCCTTTCCAGAGATTACTTTGAAAGTTTCACTGTTAGGTATGATGTTAGCTTGTAAATTTGTTTTGTAGATCACTTGGTATCAGACTAAAGAAGTTTCTTTCTATTCCTCCTTTGCTGAAAGAGAGTGAGTGTGTGTGTTTCTTATAAATATTGTTATTTATCAAATGTTTTTCCTGTTGTTGAGATAATCATATGAATTTTCTTCTTTAGCCTGTTTGTGTTGATGAATTACATTCATCATTTTTAAATGTCAATTGCATTTCTGGAATGATTCCAACTTATATATATCATTGGATTCACTTTGTTAATATTTTGTTTAGGGTTTTGCAACTCTGCCCATGAGAAAGATTGTCTCAGTAATTTAAATTTTTTGTGGTGTTCTTGTCAAGTTTTAGTAACAGGTTATGCTGACATCATTAAATGAGAATGTATTTTTTTGAAAGAGTTTATTAATGATTAGTGTTTCTTCCTTAAATGTTTGCTAGAATTCACTGGTGAAGCCACCTACAGGTGGAGTCTTAAGGGAAGTTACTTTCTTTTTTAATGTGTACTTACTAAATGTAGTGTGATGTACGTATGGAAAAATGGTCATTAAGTATATAGCATTTACAAAATGAACACCTTTGTGTAACTCACCAGACTGATCAAGAAATCAAACATTGTTAGTGTCATAGAAGAAGCCCCTTTGTGCACTCCTCACTCCCATTCCTTCCTAAAGCTTTCACTATTCTGATGTCTGTCATCATGTTAGGCTGTTTTTGGTGTTAGCTGTACTTGTTTCTCATTGTGATTTTATTTATCTGTTTGTCAGTCAGAGAGAGAGAGAGAGAGAGAGAGAGAGAATGCCGTGCTAGCGGGGGGAGTGGCGGCAGGGGGAGAAGCAGCTCCTGCTGAGCAGGGAGGCTGATGGGGTAACTGACTGAGCTACCCAGGCGTCCCTATTTATTTTTTTTAGGATTTTATTTATTTGAGAGAGAGAGAGCGCATGCACGGCCAAGCATGAGCAAGGTGGGGTGGTGGGCTGGGGCAGAGGGAGAGAGAGAGAGAGAGAGAGAAGCACTCTTTGCTGAGCTGACTCCAGTGCAATCCCAGGTACCCAGATGACCTGAGCCGAAGGCAGATGCTTAACCAGCTGAGCCACCCAGGCAGCCCCTCACTGTGGTTTTAATTAACATCTCCCTAATAATTAATGATGTTGACCACCTTTTCATGTACTTATTTGCCATTTGTATATCTTGATTGGTGATGGGGGTTCAGATCTTTTGGCCATTTTTAGACTGGGTTGTTTGTTTGCTTAATGGTAAGAGTTGAGGATTCTTTATGTATTCTGGATATAAGTTCTTTACCAGGTATGTGGTTTCCAAATATGTTCTCCTGGTCTTTGGCTTCTTTTTTTATTCTCTTAATAGCATCTTTTGAAGGGCAGAAGTTCTTGATTTTGATGAAGTCCAGTTTATTGACTTTTTTCTCATATGGATTGTGTTTTTGTGAACATAATAACTCTTTGCCTAACCCAAGGTCACACAGGTTTTTTCCTATTTTGTCTTCCAGATGTTTAAGTTTACATTTATTTTCTTTCTTTTTTTAAATTTTAAGTAGACTCCACATCCGATGTGGGGCTTAAACTCACACGCTCCACTGACTGAGCCAGGCAGGTGCCCCCTACCTTTTACATTTAGATCTGTGATTTTTTTTTTAAGATATATTATTTATTTGTTTTAAGATATTTATTTATTTGTTTGAGAGAGCGTGTGTGCTAGAGAGAGAGAGAGAGTGCTTGCGTGAGCACGAACAAGGGGAGGGGTAGAGGGCGAGGTGGAGCAGACTCCCCGCTGAGCAAGGAGCCCCGTTATGGGACTCCATCCCAGGATCCTGGGGTTATGACCCGAGCCAAAGCAGAGGCTTAACCAACTGAGCCATCCAGGCGCCCCTGAATAAATAAAATCTAAAAAAAAAATTAATTTCTAGTAGTTCATTGCTAATAAAAGCACAAATGATTTCTCTACTAATTTTATATCTGGTAATTCAGACATTAATTCTAATAGTTTATTTATAGATTCTTTTAGATTTTTTTATGTACAGTAATGTCATGTAGTTTTAGTTCTTCAATTTCAACTTTGATACCTTGTTTATTGAAATGCTCTGTACTCTTGAATACAGTGTTGAATAGAAATATGAAGGCAGATAGCCTAGTAGAAGAGGAAGGTTTCTAGTATTTCACTGTTACATATGGTGTTAGTTATAGGTTTTTTAGATAGTTTATCAGATTGAGGGTGTTCCTTTATATTCCCCTTTAAGTTTTTAATCATGAATGGGTGGTGAATTTGATCAGCTGCTTTTTTTGATATTGAGATGATTAGATGATTTTTCTTTATTAATGTTGAATTGATTGGTTTTGGGGACAGGGTGTCTTTATTTTTTTTTAATTGACTTTTTTTTTTTTTTAAGATTTTATTTTTATTTATTTGACAGAGAGATCACAAGTAGGCAGAGAGGCAGGCAGAGAGAGAGGAGGAAGCAGGCTCCGTGCTGAGCAGAGAGCCCGATATAGGACTCAATCCCAGGATCCTGAGATCATGACCCGAGCCAAAGGCAGCGGCTCAACCCACTGAGCCACCCAGGCGCCCTTAATTGACAATTTTATTAAAAAAATTTTACGGATTTTTTTTTTTTTTTTAATATTTTCTAAGTAAGCCCCGCACCCAGTGTGGGGCTTGAACTCACGACCTGGAGCTCCAGAGTTGCATGCTCTACCAACTGAGCCAGCCACTTGCCCTTAATTGGTCACTCTTACAACAAATTTCCATTCTTGAAATAAACCAAGTTTGATTGCTGTGTATCATCCCTTTCATAGATTATTGGATTTCATTTGGTAGTATTTATTTCGCTTACCCTTTGTATAGTTTCATGAGAGAGATTAGTAAGTAATATTCTTCACAAGAAATTTTCATGTAAGGTTTTTGTATCAAGGTTATGCTGGCCTCCGAACAAGATGGGAAAACTCTCCTTTTATTCTTTAGGAAAACTTGTAATTGGCTTTGTTTCTTCCTTAAACATTCAGAAGAATTCTTGGTGACATCCTCTGGAATATGGAGGGTTTTTTATTGTGTTTTTCAAATTTATCTGTTTATCTAGATGTTAACATTTTATTAGTGTCAAGTTCATAATTTACTGTTAAATTTAAAAAATTTACATACTATAACATTGACTTTTTTGCATAGAGTTGTGTGGATTTTAGCACATGTACAGGTTGATATAATCACCTTTACAGTCAGGATACAGAATAGGTGCATCCTATGTAACCCCATCTTTTCCCCCTGCTAGCCGCCAGTCTGTTCTCCATCACTAGTTTGTGCTTTTGAGAATGTCCTATAAAATGGAATCATGCAGTATTATCATCTTTTGAGTTTTCCCCTTCTTTTGCTCAACATAGTACTTTTGAGATTCATCCACGTTTTTGTACGTAGCAGTATTCATTTTATTGCTGAAACGTGGCCAATGTATGGATATATCGCAGTTTGTTTAGCCATGTACTTGCTGAAGGACATGTGAATTGTTGGTAGTTTTTGGCAATTATGAATAAGCTGCTGTGAACATTTGTGTAAACATTTTGGTATGAACGTGTTTAATTTCGCTAATGTAAATATGTGTTTACCTTTATTAGAAACTGCCAAGCCACTTTTCTGTGTGGTTGTACCATTTTGCTTTCACATTTCACATACATAAACAATGTATGGTGGTTGCGCTTGGTCTGTATCTTTGCTGACACAATTGCCCATGTTTGCTGTTTTAGACATTCTAATATGTGTATAGTGGCGTCTAATGATGGTTTTAGTGTGTAGTTCTCTGATGGCTGATTATGTTGAACGTGTTTTCATGTACTTACTTGTTATCTTTATATATTGTTCAGTGAAATTTCTGTTACAGTCTTTTGCTCATTTTTGGATTGAATTGTTTTCTGACTGTCGAATTTTGTGTGTTCTTTGTATGTTCTGAATACAAGTCTTCTCTGAAACATAATTGTAAATGTTTTCTAACTTCTCTTCAGTCTAGCTTCTCTTTTTATTCTGTTAAGAGATGAAAAGTAAAATTTTAAATTTTGATAAAGTCCCAGTTTGAGTTATTTCTTTATATTTTTTCTATTAAGTATCTCTGCGCCGGGCTTGAATTCTTGACTCTAAGGTCAAGAGTTACTTGCTCCGCTGACTGAGTCAGCTAGGCACCCCTAGTTTTTTTTTCTTTAATGTATTGTGTGTTTTTGTTGTTTTTTAAGATTTTATTTCTTTGACAGAGAGCCATCGAGAGAGGGAATACAAGCAGAGGGAGTGGGAGAGGGAGAAGCAGGCTTCCCTCTGAGCAGGGAGCCCGATGTGGGGCTCAATCCCAGGACACTGGATCATGACCTGAGCTGAAGGCAGATGCTTAAGGACTGAGCCACCCAGGTTCCCTAATGTATTGTGTTTTTGGTGTCATGTCTAATAACTCTTTGCCTAATCTACTTTTTCTTGTTTCTTTTCCCCTGAAAGTTTTTACAGTTTTACTTTTTTATGATGATCCTTTTTGAATTAATTTTTGTATAAGATGAGGTTCAAGTCAAGAATCTTTTTTTTTTTTTTTTTTATATACATGTCCCTTTGTTTTATTTAAAAAAAAATTTTTTTTTAAAGGAGCACCTGCGTGGCCCAGTTGGTTCGGCTCAGGTCATGATCCCGGACTTCCAGGATCTTGTCCTGCATTGGGCTCCCAGCTCCTTGGGGGGTCCGCTTCTCCCTCTGACCTCCTCATGCTCTCTCTCACTCATTCTCTCTCAAATAAGTAAGTAAAATGTTTACAAAAAATTTTTTTTTCAAGATTTTTTTTTACTTATTTATATGACAGATCACAAGTAGGCAGAGAGGCAGGCAGAGAGAGAGGAGGAAGCAGGCTCCCTGCTGAGCTGAGAGCCCGATTCGGGGCTCGATCCCAGGACTCTGAGATCATGGCCTGAGCCAAATTCAGAGGCTTTAAACCACTGAGCCACCCACGTGCCCTAAAAACTTTGAAAGATTTTATTTGAGAGACAGAGTGCGCCTGTGCGTGATGGGGGAGGGTCAGAGGGGAAGCGGACTCTCTGCTAAGAGGGGAGTCTGATGTGGGCTTGATCCTGGGATTCTGGGATCATGAGTTGAACTGAAGGCAGACGCTTAACTGACTGAGCCACCGAGGCGCCCCGATGTCCTTTTCTTTTAATACCATTTGTTAAAAAGACTGCTCTTCCTTCACTGAATTGTCTTTTCACTCTTGCCAAAAATCAGTTGGCCAGAGTTTTGTGTATCTGTTTCTGGACTCTTTTTCATTGATGTGTCTATCCCTTTGTAACACCGCATTGTCTTGATTAGTGTAGCTTTTTAGTAAACCTTAAAAGTTGAGTAGTGGGATTCTGCAAATTTTATTCTTTTTGTAATTTTTTGTAAAAAGATTGTATTTATTATTAGAGAGCATAATCACAAGCAGGAGGAATGGCAGGCAGAGGGATAGGGAGAGGGAAAAGCAGGCTCCCTGCTGAACAGTGAGCCTGACGTGGATCTCACACCCAGGACCCTGGGATCATGACCTGAGCTGAGGGCAGATGCTTAACGACTGAGCCACCCAGGTGCCCCTTGTCCTTCTTTTTCAAATGTTGTTTTGGCTATTCTAATGCTGTCGCCTTTCCAAATAAATTTTAAAATCAGTTTGTATTTATCTGCAAAAGAATCCATGCTGAAAATTTGGTTGGAATTGAACTAAATTTGTAATTCGATGAGAATTGACATCTTTACTATCTGTAGTCTTCTAATCCATGAACATGTTATGTCTCTTCATTTATTTAGATCTGCCTTGATTTCTTTCATCTGCATTTTTTCATTTTCAGCATATAGAGCCTTTTAGATTTTTATACTTGTATCAATATATATTTTTTGGAGTATTTTAAAGGTATTGATTTTTGAAATTCAGTTTCTGGGGCGCCTGGGTGGCTTAGTCATTAAGCGTCTGCCTTCGGCTCAGATTATGATCCCAGTGTCCTGGAATCGAGCCCTGCACTGGGCTCCCTGTTTGACAGGAAGTCTGCTTCTCCCTCTCCCACTCCTGCTTGTGTTCCTGCTCTCACTGTCTCTTTCTCTGTTGAATAAATAAATACAATCTTTTTTTTTTAAGATTTTACTTATTTGTCAGAGAGAGAGAGTGTATAAGCAGGGGGAGCAGCAGGCAGAGGGAGAAGCAGGCTCCCTGCTGACCAGGGAACCTGATGTGGGACTTGATCCCAGGATCCTGGGAATATGACCTAAACCAAAAGCAGATGCTTAACCAACTGAGCTGCCCAGGAGTCCCAAAATAAAGTCCTAAAAAAAAAAAAAAAGAATTTCAGTTTGTAATTGTTTATTGCTAGAAATATGGTTGATTTTTTTGTATCGACCTTGTACTCTGTAACCTTGCATTTATTAGTTCTAGGAGTTTTTTTGATGGATTTCCTGGGCTTTCCTATGTAGACAGTCATTGTTTATGAATGGGGAAGTTTTAGTTCTTCCTTTTTAATTTGCATGCCTTTTATTTCTTTTTCTTGCCTAATTACATTAAATATAGCTTCCAATACAATGTTAATTAGAAGTGGTGACAACAGGACATGCCTCCCTTGTTCCAGTTTTAGTTTTCCAATCCACCTGTGCGTTTCACCATTAAAGATGTATTGGCTTTAAAAAAAAAGGGTTGGTTGTGTCAGCTGTAGGATTTTTTTTTTAGATGTCCTTTATCATGTTGAGGAGATTCCTTTCTATTTCTAGAATACATGTTGAATTTTGTTGAATTTCTGATTGTCCTATTAAGGTTATTTATTTCATTTGAGTGAGTTTGCAGTTTTTGAGGAATTGGTTCAGTGATATTATAAACAGAATTAGATACTACGACCAGATGGGGCTTATTCTGAGATTGCAATGCCAGTTCATTATACGAAAATCATATAACCTATCATATTAACAGTCTAAAGAAGAAAAACTTCATTATTATACTCACTGATGGGAAAAAATATTTATATCACTCTTCTTTCCTTTTGGGAGTCTGGAAATAGCAGTGTTAGAACTTTTCATAGTATTCCACAGGTCTGTGAGGCTCTGTTCATCTTTATTCCCCCTATTTTTCTCTGTTGATCAGATTTGGTATGTCTTCAAGTTCATGGACTTTTTCTTCTCTAATTTCTATTCTGTCGAGACTACATACTGCATTTGGTTGATAGTCTCTCTAAGGCTTTTTTTTCCCTGCACCTTTTCCTTACTTAACTATGTGATGTTTTTGTTGTAAAAGGTAAAGTTTATTAGTCCCAAATGATTTTCCATGATGTAGATTTTTCTAATTGTACTTCTGTCATTTAAAATGTTTTCTGCACCCTGTATTTTTGTAGATCAGAAGTTAGATCTAGAATAAGGTACGGTAAACTACAGTTTGAGGGTCAAATCTGGCCTTCCTCTGTTTTTAAAAATACTGATTGAAACGCATTTATATACATATTGTCTGTACCTGCATGTGTGCTGTGGTGGTAGAGCTGAATATTTGGGACAGAGACTGTATGGCTGGGAAAGCCCAAAAATATTTATGCCTGCCTGCCTGCCTTCACTTTCTTTCTTTACTTTCTTCCTTTTCTTTTCTTTTTCTTTCTCTCTTTCTTTCCTTGCTTCCTCCATACCTCCCTTCTTTCCTTCCTTCTTGTGAGTAAATGATAGAAGTTTATTAAGCAAGGATACAGGAAAAAAAACCTTTCAGGAACGAGAGGGGTCCCGACAGGGTTGCTCTGCTCTATTCCTTTATTTATTTTTATTTTTTTAAGATTTTATTTATTTACTTGGCTGAGAGAGAGAGAGAGAGAATGAGAATGCACAAGCAGGTGGAGCAGCAGGGAGAGGGAGAAGCAGGCTCCCCACTGAGCAGGGAGCCCCATGCAGGGCTCGATCTCAGGTCCATGGAATCATGACCCAAACTGAAGGCAGAAGCCTTAACTGACTGAGCCGCCCAGGTGTCCCTGCCCTGTTCCTTCAAAGTAAAATTTTGATAATCTCTGATTCAGAGATTTTTACAAATTCAGTTTGCTTTTTTTTTTTTTTAATGAACTTAATAGATGGTCATTTATATTTGCTTCTGTGGCACATAATGTTTTGTTGTCTGTTTTTGTGATGTTAATCATCATTGCTTATAAAAGGGCTTTTTAAGTGATTCACCTACATTTTTGATGGTTTTTTTTCTTTTTTGCTGGGCATAAAATTTTAGACTGCAGTTTTTCCTTTGCTATTTTCTGGCTTCCATTCTTTATAACTTATTGTCAGCTTTCAGTCTTACTGTTAGTCTTCCAAGGTAGTCTCTTGTTCCTGTGTTTCTCCCTACCCTCCACTCCGTGGATGCTTCTGAGGTTTTCCTGTTTGGGGTTTTTATCAGATACACAGTACTGGTTTTCTTTTTCTTTTTCAATCTTCTTTAGATTTATATTGCTTTTTTAGTCTGTGGCTTGAGGTCCTTCATTGGTATTAGAAAATTCTGACCCATATGCCATTTTCTCTCGTGCCCCACTCTCATTTCTTCTCCTGAGAGTCCTATTACATTTATTTTAGATTTTATACAGTGTTATATTTTGTTTTTTTATGTTGTTTCCTGTTTTTAATTGATTGTGCCTTTTGTTCTTTGCCTAATAGGAGTATTTTCTTTTGACCTTTCTTACAATTCACTAATTTTTTTTCTGTGTTTAATCTACTGTCAAGCCTACCCTTGAATCTGTTTAATTACTGCTTTTTTCATTTCTGTTATTCATTTGGTTCTTTGTTACAGTTTTCAGGTCTCAGAATTCTCCATGAACTGTCATTTATTTCAGTTGTTTTAAAATTGATTTCTGATCATTATTTTATTTGGGTCTCCTGTGGTCTTTTCTAATGTCAGTTCTTCTCCCTTGGTTTCTTATCATTTGTTGTTTCCTTGAATATCTGCTTATTTTTCACTCAGTGCCAGAAACCAAATGGGAAAAATGTTGCAGATAGTTTGAGGTTTTGAATGATTGTTCTAGAAACCTAAAACATCTGTATATGATATTTTTATAAGTTCTGTTGTAAGAATAAATAGGCATGGGAGAAGAGGGAACTGGTAAGAGTCAGTTAATAGAATTATCCTGGCTTCCTGATAGAGAAGGATTTGAGAGAAAACTGGGAGAAAATGAAGATCTCAAAGAGTATGGAGTGAGACAACTAAAAGAGTTGGCATCAAAGTGGGGATGGTAGACCTTGAGATTAAAATAAAAATAATCAAAGGGAAAAAAATTCTGTGGGATATAATTTGTGTGTTAACTAGAGTTTACAATTAGCCACTAGGTGAAAAATCAAGGTAGTCTTAATGGAAGGTGTAGGTGTAGGTTAAGTTTTGAAGGAAATAAATTAGGTAAATAGTGAAGAGCAGGAATAGAATTTCAGGCTACACTGCTTTTCTTCTTCAAATTTCCTTTGAAATTACCTTTAGCCTGATTGTTCTAAAAATGTTCGGCACAGTGTTAAGGGGTGGGGTGAGGACCGGAAGCCATCATTTTTTTTTTTTGCCACAGGCTCACACACTCTAGGTAAGTTCATACAGCTAGTGAACAGCTGGCGCTAAAGTTCTTGGCTCAAAACTCTTAATGTCCTCTGAGCCTTGATTCTTTGGGGATTTTAATACTTTTTAAAAAAAAAATATTTTATTTATTTATTTGACAGACAGAGATCACAAGTAGGCAGAGAGGCAGGCAGAGAGGGAGGGGGAAACAGGTTCCCTGCTGAGCAGAGAGCCCGATGCGGGGCTCGATCCTGGGACCCTGAGATCATGACCTGAGCTAAAGGCAGAGGCTTTAACCCACTGAGCCACCCAGGCCCCCCCGGCATATTAATACTTGCCCAACAACCTACCTCACATAGTTTTTGTCAACATTTCAAAAAAATACTGTACAAATGTAATGTGGTTAATAATCACATGGCTGGTTGAAAATTGTGATTTGTAGTTATACTGAAGGAAAATTTTTCAAGAACTTACTACGTATTCATTTCATTTATTCATATAACTTAATTGTGCTAAGTAAAATTTTTGACAGATTTATGTGTGAATTAGAGCATGTCAACATCAGAAGTTTCATGTTACATTTTTCTGCTTGAAGGCAAAAATATTACACGTACATTCTCATTATCTTTGAGAGAATGAATTTTATTTTGGAATAGAAACCAAATACTATAAAAACAAATGAATTGTCACTTGATATAAATTTGAACTCTTAGTGTCTATTTAGATTCTACAATAAAATTTAAACTGTAGATTATTGGATAGTATATGTCACTTGATCTATTATGTAAATAAAGCAGTCCCAGTCCTAAAGGAATGTTACAGTTCATAAGCAAAGCAGTATGTTAAAACTTTATTTTAAACTAAAGTATAAAATTGTTTCTCTGTCTCTAGGCAAAATTTGGTTTCTCTAATATTACCGGAATTGATTATTCACCTTCTGCAATACAGCTTTCTGGAAGTATTATAGAGAAAGAGGGTTTATCTAACATTAAGTTGAAGGTAACTATTATATTACTATAAATTTTTTAAAATATAAGTTATAAAGTTTAAGCATTTCTAGAGTATATTTGCTAACAATATCTTTGAACTTGTAAATTAAGGATTAATTACAAATAATCCAAATTGAAACATCTTTAAGTAACTGAAAATTTTCAGTCTAGTCAGCTTGGGGAAGTTATTTTCTCCTCTTCCTTATGTATGAGTGTGTTAATTCTCATGTTTGTGAACACACACAAATACTGGCCGCTAACTTTGGATTAACTAGGTCAAAAAGTTGTAGATACGTAAAGTGGTGTAGTGCCACCAAAGATTAGTTCGTTTATTTTTGTGTCCTGTGATCCATAAGGAGATGATGACTCTTGGATTTATAGATCTAGCCCAGGCTTCTCTGAGCTTTCGAATGATTTATTTATTTATTTTTATTTTTATCTTTTAGAGATTTTGTTTATTCATTTGAGAGAGAGTGTGTGAGAGAGAGAGCATGAGAGGGGAGAAGATGAGAGGGAGAAGCAGACTCCCCGTGGAGCTGGGAGCCTGATGTGGGTACTCGATCCTGGGACTCCAGGATCATGACGTGAGCTGAAGGCAGTTCTTAACCAACTGAGCCACCCAGGTGCCCTGAGCTCTAGAATGACTTAAAAAATGCATATTTTACGGTTCTGCCTAGATAGCAGTAGTCTCTCATTTAGTCCAAAAGGAAACTCTTACTTTCTCTTTAAACCTGCTTTACTGCCGTCTTTCCATTTCTGTTACTGATACCACCATTCACCTGTTGTATTAACTTAAAACCGGAAGAGTCATCCTTGATGCTTCTCTTTGCCTTAAGTCCTGTGTCTCCTTCTGTTGGTTTTATCTTCAGAGTGTATCAGGCACGTGCCCATTCCTTGCTGTTTCTTCTGTGCCCTCTGAAGTCCGAGCCGCCATCATTTCTTGCCTCCGTGGCTGCGGTGGCCTCTTGTGTGGCCTCTCCATTGCTCTTCTTGCCACCCTCTGTTACCACAGGGCAAGCAGAGTGATCTTTTAAAATGTCCCCGTTGCATTGAGAATGGAATCCGAGTCCCCACCCCCCTTACAAAGCCCCTCCTTTCTCACCTGGTTTCCTCTTCTCACCAGTATTCCAGTCACACTGGGTTGCTTTCTGCTCCTGAAACATGTCGGGCTTGTTCTTTTCCAGTCTTTCTACCTGCTGCTCTGTCTGGAATATTCTTGCCCCAGATCTGAGCTTGTTTGGCTCATTCTCATCAGTCACATCTGTGCTCAGATACCACCTTCTGAGACCTTTCCTGACTCCTTTTCCAAAACATTTCTCTTCCCTGTCACTCACTGTGTTTATTATTCTGTTTCTGTTGTCTTCAGAGCACTTCATCTAAAGTTATTTGTTTAGCTTATTTATCTGTTGTTTCTCCCTTTAGAGAACATAAGGTATAGTCTCATACACGGACACTTTCTTTTTTTGTTTACTATTATATTCTCAGTGACTGAGAAATCCCTGCATTTAATAGGTGTTCACGACATACTTGTTGAATGAACGGGAACTTTGATACAGGTGTTTCAGATAGGACCCTCTCTAAACTTAGCTCCTAAGAATAGTGGTCATCCTTTGCTTCAGGTATAATGAATACTTTGGTGTGATGGCGGAGAAAAGAAACCATGTTCTAATGTAGATAAACATAAAGATCCACATTTTAAAATCAAAGGGTTTTAGGTAATACAGTGTTTATGATTAATGTATTAAGGTTGTATGAATAATAGCTAGTTGCTCAGTTTTTCAAAGTAGCTTTTCAGAATTAAGTACACTGACGAAGTATTGTATTAAATGAAATTGTGGCGGATCACTGGCTCAGGTGCTTAAAATATACTAATAGGTTATTGAAAATGAATGATATGCTGATGTGTGACTTCCACAACCTAAACTGCATGGTATTTATAAAGTTAAGTAACTGCAGTTTAAATAGTCCTCTGATTTCTTTCCTTTTTTTTTTTTTTTTAAAGATTTTATTTATTTATTTGACAGATAGAGATTACAAGTAGACAGAGAGGCAGGCAGAGAGAGGAAGGGAAGCAGGCTCCCTGCCGAGCAGAGAGCCCGATGCGGGGCCCGATTCCAGATCCCTGGGATCATGACCTAAGCCAAAGGCAGAGGCTTTAACCCACTGAGCCACCCAGGCGCCCCAGTCCTCTGATTTCTTAAGCTTTATGCCATTCATTTTATCCTTATAGTTCTTGCTGAGCTGCTGGTCAGGGCTGAGCAACTTCTGATTTTACTGAGTTTACTTTGAGTCACGTAACTGGTAATCATATCAGCTAAAAATCAATCATCGTATTTCTAATGACCCGTTTTGAGTTCAGCATAGTTTTTGTCATCTTTAAGAACATGTCAAATATTCTACTTTTGATGGAAATAACTTTCATAAGCTGGGCTTGGAGGCTCTGTTATGTGCTGGTATTATTAGGCCGTACACCTGGCTTTGATTTGTTTCCAAATTTGTAGAGATTTGGAATGTCCAGGAAATAGTGTTAGTCTCCCACTAATGTTAGCTTTAATGATCTTAGAATGAAGCACATAAAAGTTAGCTATAAAGTTGAAAATATATTTATTATATGTAAAATGCCATCATAATTCATTGGTTTTTTTATCCGTAATCTTTTACAGATTGTCACTTGAATTCAGGAAAGATTGTGTGTTAATTGTTCTCATAAAGACATTGATTTTTAATATAGGTAGAAGACTTTTTGAATCTTTCCACAAAGCTGTCTGGATTTCATATTTGTATTGACAAAGGAACTTTTGATGCCATAAGCCTTAATCCTGACAATGCGATTGAGAAGAGGAAGCAGTATGTGAAATCCCTGTCTGGGGCGTTGAACGTGAAAGGCTTTTTTCTAATAACCTCTTGTAATTGGACCAAGGAAGAATTGCTAGATGAATTCAGTGAAGGTAAATGGCCATGTGTTGTTAATGTGTGCTTACTTCGGGTTTCATGTATTTCAATGGTTTTTTTTTCCCCCTTGGTGTTACAGTGTTTTACTGTTCCGTTTGTGGGAACTGCCCGCTTTTCTTCTTTTAACTGTATAGGCAAGGGACAAAGAAATAATATCCTGAGATCCAGAGTCCTTTCTAAAATTTTCCAAGAAATCCTGGCAGTGAGGTACTAACATTTATGAGTCTATAAAAGTTAAGTTCTTCATTTAAGCTATATAATCTCTTATTTAGAGACTCAAACAGAAAGCATATACATTGTGCTTCGGACTAGTGTACTGATAGACTGGTCATCAGCAGTAATAGTAATCAGTCATATGCAAATGGGAGCAGTATTTTGAAAAATCTGACATGAGACTTTGTAGTCTCTAAATACTTTCTGTGTCTTGCTAATGGTCATTTGGGTATTTAGGATTTATCTTTTCATTGTACATAGAACAATTATTTTTAATGTTGCACAGAAAAAAAGTAGGGACTTTGTAGTAGAAATGCTTCCTGTTAATTCTTTTTTTTTTTTTCTGTGTTTATTATTATCTTTATTATAGCATTCTAATAGGCATGTGTTTTTAATTTGCATTTCTTTTTTTTTATTATTTTTATTTATTTATTTATTATTTTTTAAAAATTTTTTATTTTTTATAAACATATACTTTTATCCCCAGGGGTACAGGTCTGTGAATCACCAGGTTTACACACTCACTTCACAGCACTCACCAAAGCACATACCCTCCCCAATGTCCATAATCCCACCCCCTTCTCCGAACCCCCCTCCCCCCGCTTCCTGTTAATTCTTGAGGACAGCTCTACCTTTTTCAAGGTTTTGGTGCCAAGACAGGATCCTTTCTTGCCCTGTTAAGAAATTATAATTAGTGCTGTGTCTACTACATGGGAATCTTGTGAGAACTGAGAATCTGTAATCTATGCACAAATATTTTGAGTTCATTGGCAGACTGTTCTTATGTGTTTAAAGGAGTATTTTACCTGCCAGTTTGTTCATGTAGTGCACAGGCATTTCTGGGAAAGTACCTTGACAATCCAGGACTAGTATTTGCTTGTTTTTTTTCACAGACTCTTTTTAAGATTAGCATGAAGTTTTGTTAAAGAAAGGGGAGGGATTTTTAGGATGGAATATTAATATGATGTGGAAGATTATGTTATGTGGAATATGGAATATTAAGATGATATGGTACTAAATTTGTGTTAAATTTTGAATCTCAGTTGCCACAAGCTGATGGGAAATGAATTTATAACTATTTGCATGTATTTTTATCTTAGAGTTTGTTTTCTTTTTGGTAATAAGGGAATAGGCAGTAGGAGGGAGAAACACTTAACACATGTCCTTCTGTGTGCATTCAGTGACTTCGGCAGGTTATATAATGTAAAACTTGAAGTGTTTGAAGCTTGAAATGTGAGCTTGTGGTTTCATTACTCTTGCCTCTGGAAAACAAGAATTATATGTGATTTATTGTCTTGTATTTCATGCCATTAATTTTACTATCTTCCATGTTAAATTTGTTTCGTTTAGAACTGCTGAGGCCCTGTATCCATAGTCTTTCCTTTTTCCTGAAGCTTGACAGTTTTAATAAATGCTTGAAGTTAACACTGTGTAGGGCAAGTTTCTTTCCTGGTTTTTAAATACAGGTGTTCTCTTTTACCCTTGGAACCACCAGACAAAAACATATTTGTCTGTCTTTGATAATGAGGAACAGACTTTAGCCTGGTAAAGTGTGCTTAAAATTGTGTCTGTGTCTGAGAACTACTTTAAAGTTATGTTCACTTTCAGAGCTTAATACAGAATTTCAGCAAAATGTTACAACAGGAAATGTTAAATAAATACATAGAATTGAGGACATTTTTTAGGCATCTGTTTGAGAATATGGTGTTTGGAGTTAGAGATAGAACGCTAAATGAATACATGCATCACTGCCCAGGGGCTTGCCAGTGGCTTCTCGCGACTGGCTTCTGTGGTCCCTGTGACAGTCTTTTAAGGTTCTTTGCTTCTTTCCTTATTTGAAACAAAACTGTTGAAATAAATCTTGTATTTTTCCTTTATAGCGCTATTTATATAAACATTTTGTGATGTCATTTGTTTTGGTGGGGATTACTTGAATCATTTGCCAGATAGTGGGATGTTCTAATTTGATGTCCAAGGAACTTTACTTTCTTAAAACTACTGAGTTAAAAACAACTCCAGAAAACCTGTTTTACTGTGTAAATAATCCAGATTTGTTAAGAAAAAGATTGAAGAATGTCAATAACCCCAACACGAAGGATATAGGTTAAAATAACTAAAATGATTTATTACTTATCATTGGCTTACAACCACTTTTAAAATTTCGGTCTGTTATTTATTAAAATATAAGCACTTCAATTCTGTAGGCTAGTCCAAAGAGTTAAAAGATTAGTCTTGGAGAATTCACACAGACAGCTCCATTTTCTCTCTCTCTCTTTTTAAAGATCTTATTTATTTATTTGACACAAAGAGACAAAGTGAGAAAGGGAACATAGCAGGGGGAGTGGGAGAGGGAGAAGCAGGCTTCCCGCATCAGGGAGCCTGATGTGGGGCTCGATCCCAGCACCCTGGGATCATGACCTGAGCTGAAGGCAGACGCTTAATCAGTGAGCCACCCAGGTGCCCCTCCATTTTCTCTTGAACGTTTCCATTACGAAGTATTTTAAACATGTGTAGAAATTACAGAAAAAAGATAGGGTCTGTACCCATATATCCACCACGGTGACTATGTTTTCCAGCGTTAAGAGACATCATGTTATTTAAAAGACCTGTCCCGGGGCGCCTGGGTGGCTCAGTGGGTTAAAGCCTCTGCCTTCGGCTCAGGTCATGATCCCAGGATCCTGGGATCGAGCCCCGCATCAGGCTCTCTGCTCAGCAGGGAGTCTGCTTCCTCCTCTCTCTGCCTGCCTGTCAAATAAATAAATAAAATCTTAAAAAATAAATAAATAAATAAATAAAAGACCTGTCCCTCTTTGGAGAAGTTTTCTTATCAGTTTTAATGAGCATTTTGATTTATAGATACTTGTTAAGATTTGATGAAGTTTGATGAAGAATATGAATTAGAATCACAGTTGATACTAATATATATCTCTTTTTTTAATTTAAGATTTTAATTTAATTTAATCTTTTTTTTTTTTTTTAAAGATTTTATTTATTTGCCAGACAGAGATCACAAGTAGGCAGAGAAGCAGGCAGAGAGAGAGGAGGAAGCAGGCTCCCTGCCGAGCAGAGAGCCTGATGCGGGGCTCGATCCCAGAACCCTGGGATCATGACCTGAGCCGAAGGCAGAGGCTTTAACCCACTGAGCCACCCAGGCGCCCCAATATATATCCTTTTATATTTTTCTGTTTATAAGAGTTAGTTCAGCTGAAGCTCAAGGCAAGGAAGCTTCCAGAATGCAGACACCCCCACCTTGCAGGAAAAAAATCTACCCTCCAAACTAATAGTCCCATCGCTTAGGGAAAACCATGGTTAACTTCAGCCTTGCTTATCTTAGTTTTTCAAAACTAAATAATGAAATGTTAACTTTCCATTTCATTTTATAGTTCAGGAAAATACTGTGTTATCTTATTTTGATCTTTGCAAAATCACTGTGAGGTAGGTAGGGGCGTTGTTATGTGTAACCTCCTTGCATAGAAACTGAGGGTCCCGGCAGCATATCTTTCACCTAGTAAGTGGTAGAGCTGGAACTTGAACCCAGGACTCTTGAATCCACACTAATTTTTAAGTCACACTGTGCTGCTTTGAAAGTCACTACTTCCTTTTCTTCCCAGATCCTTCATTAGTTCAGTCTAGATCTTGGTTTTTGTTTACAAACTCTTTTTTTTTGTCGTGGTAAAATATATACAAGGTAAGATTTACCATTTAGCCATTTTAAAGCGTACGGTTCTATGACATTAAGTACTTTCCCATTTTTGTTCAGCCATGAGCACCGTCCATCTCCAGAACTTTTTCATCTTCTACAAATGCATCTCGATTTCCCCATTGTTTGACCCCTCTGTATTAAGTACATTTATATGTGTGATGTGGATCGAGTTACTACATATAAACCCCTCAGAACAGTGCGCGAATCCTGGGAAGACCTCAGCACGTGATTGCTGCTTCCTCCAAGTGCAATGGTGCAGCAGTCTGGGGAGAGGCGGAGTGTAGGGATCGTAGACAGGAAGTGGGGGAAAGAGGAATGGATGGAAAGCCTCTTTTCTGCAATTTGATTTGGGGCTCGTCTGTTCCTTGTTCAGTTTCAAGCGTTAGTGTGTATGCACTCTGTGCACACAGTAGAACTGAAAAATTATCAAGTGAAATTCCGTCACAGTTAATAGTTTTATAAAAAAGGTTTGCAAGTACATTGTTCATACAAATTTCCCTTAACTGTGGGATTCAGTCCCTATTAAAAGTATTTTAATCTTGTCTGACAGGGTTTGAACTTTTCGAAGAGCTGCCAACACCCACGTTCAGCTTTGGAGGCAGATCTGGAAACAGTGTAACGGCATTGGTTTTCCAGAAAACGTGAGACTTTCCACTGGACAAATTCAGTTAGCTTCATTAAGAAGTTCCACATCAAAGTTAACCTGACACAGAAAATGCCAGTGCAAATAAATGCTTAGTAAGTACCCAGGATGCACATGTTGAAGAGATGAAATGGGTTGGTAAGAATATGAACATGTGAGCGGTTGAGTTTTAGAGACCAACCAAGAACCATTTAAAGTTTTTTCTTTTGTATTTGAGATGTAAATATTTTTCTCTTTGATTAAAAAAAATTTTCTGTAACTGCTAAACAGTCAAAAACCTTAAAGCAGTAAATGAATTTACAGAAAGCATGTATTCTTGGTTTTTGTGCCTTGGAAAAGTTGAATCGAATATAGCTGCTCATTAAGATTTGATGAAACTATTCCAGGGCGAGAATAATAAACACCAACTTTCTTAGCGTTTTATTAAACTGTCTATGAAACATAATAAGTATAATATTTTGGGTTGAATGGTGGTTATTTAAAAAGAATTTTTAATACCTGAGAAAAGTCCCTTAGTTTTCAAGTGTATAATTAAACAAAATCAGATAAATGTATGAGTTGATCAAGAAATATTTATTGAGCTTGTATTTTGCTGCTGATGGCCTTTTACACACCGTGAAGGATAAACAGGAAGTAGGAAAGACAGCTAACAAATCCTATTATCTGCTAGCACTGTGTTAAGTTACATTATAGTATTAAGTCACTGAATCCTCTAGATATCTTCTCAAGGTATGTATTAACTTATTCCGGTTTCTTCATACCGAAGGGCTAGTACTGGGGCACCTGACTGGCTCAGTTGGTAGAGCATGCAACATGATCTCGGGGTTGTGAGTTCAAGCCCCACATTGGATAGAGAGATTACTTAAAAATAAAATCTTTATTTATTGATTTTAAAGATTTTGTTTGTCAGAGAGAGAGAGCACAGACAGGGGGAGCAGCAGGGAAAGGGAGAAGCAGGATTCTTGCTGAGCACGGAGCCCGATTCGGGACTCAATTCCAGGACCTTAGGATCATAACCTGAGCCGAAGGCAGCCACTTAACCAACTGAGCCACCCAGGCGTCCCAAAATAAAATCTTAAAAAACAACAACAACAACAAAAAAGCTAGTGTAGGATGGAGCCAGGAAGGATTCTTTGGGTCTGACCAAAACCCATTCTCTTCCTCTAGCATATTAGCCCCCTCTGCCTCCTCTAAGTCTTTGCTTTATTGGTACTTGCAGTTCAGTAGGGGAACCAGGACTGGTCCAGAGAAGACACTGTCAGAGAAATTGAATAGTCGAATTTTCAAGAGTTCGGCAGCTCCTTGTTGTGACAGTGTTGGTCTGTGGCCTGTGAGGTCGTGCGCCATCCTTCCCTACTTTCTCCATCTCCCTTTTGTCTTAACGGACTTGCCTAACCAAGATCTGAATAGTGGCATTCTTTCGGGAAAGGGTGGTGTAGGCTCTAAGTATATATAAGCCTTTGAGGACGTGGGGACAAAGATATTTTAGTTAGGGCTAATTAGAAAGAGAAAGTTTATTTGTTAATGTTTTTGAAGAGAGATGTTAATATATAATGCCAGTTTTGTATTTGGGATAATATTTTCATATTGGAGCCACAATACAGATTTTAAAGTGATACAGTTTTTGATGATTTTCAACTTTTTGGATTGGTTGGATTTTTGTTTGGCAAATGTTAACCTAGTAACGAGTAAGTCTAGCATTATAATCCTTTTTTCTTTTCTTTTTGTGTCTGAATGGGGGCAGGAGTACGGGGAGCAGAGGGGCTTGATTTAAATCAACATTAATCAGCCGTTAAGATTACTACCTGCCTTGCACAAGATAGCTGAAGACATTTACAAAAGCTTTCAACACAAATAACATTGTTTGAAAACCTTTAATTTTTAACATGTAAAGAGTGAGGAGTTCCTTCAAAATATATGTGATTTAAACTTACCAAAAAATTGTGTTAATGTTACAAATTAGGCAAAGGATCTTAAACCACAGGAAAACAGTTCATAATTTATTGAGGAGATCTGCTCTTTGTTGTTTTTTCATATTACTGTTCCTTGATATCAAATAGGATAGTAGTGTGGAAGTACTTTTTTTTAGAATTTTGAGTTGTTACGTCTGGTATTTTCAAGCATCACTCTAACAGAAAGGGCTTTCTGTGCTCCAGACTGAGGCACTGGGTTTAATTCACCGATAGCTTGGAGTGGGCCTTTGTTGAAAAGTTCCTCGAGTCACCCTTGTGGCGGGGGATGTATGTTCCATTTGCAGAGAAGAAGGATTTGGGGGAATCATGGAGCTGTTCCTAAGGTCAGGAGAAGGGATTTGTGATCTCTCCTTATCAGTTAATCCTGCTGGAAGCCAGCCTCTCAGAGGTTGAAATTAGAACAAATGGAAGGTCCCAAAATGCGAACACTAAATTAGTATTTTCAAATAATACCACACTTTAAAAAACGAGGCCAGTAAATGGCCCCAAGTTACTGAAGCAAGTCGTAAATATGTGACTGTTAAACTGAGTTTTGTTAAAGCACGTGACTGTGTGGGTAACTGGAAGAAATTATACGGTTATAAAAGGGAGCGCGAGTTATGTAGTGAGCGCTGGTTTCTCTGCATAAAAAGTTGGAATTGTAATTTTATTTCATCAAAAGACACTCTTATTTTGAGGAAACTTGTTTGAAATGCAAACGAAGTTTCTTTCCAGAGCCTGCGTGCGCTTGTTGCTTCTCATTACGCTGTTACTGCTGCAGAGCAGGGCGTCTGTGTGTAGGAAACACGCGGCCGGTCCCAAGGGATTTGAGGCTGAATGGGTGGGTTACACCAATTAACAAATAGAAAGTTTCAGAACATTTTGTTTTAAGCCAGGTGCACAAGTTAGAGTTGCTTTTTGGGACTGACATTTATGCATATGAGAATCAAACCTGACACTCCTCTTGGCAGCTTGACTGAAGCCATTTTAAAATAAGTACAAACTGTCCTTGAATTGATTTTTCCCCCCATTGTAGTAGCAGCAAGTTTGCCTTTCTTCGTCTGTGACATGCATGCAGTTTTCTGTTATTTGGGGGGAAGAAGGGAGGTAAACGTATACAAAAGACTTCTATTTATTTTTTATTTTTAGTTTTTTAAAAAAAGATTTTATTTATTTATTTGACAGAGAGAGAGAGAGCACAAGTAGGCAGAGTGGTGGGCAGAGAGAGAGGGAGAAAAGCAGGCTTTCCGCTGAGCAGAGAGCCCAACGTGGGGCTCGATCCCAGGACCCTGGGATCGCGACCTGAGCCAAAGGCAGCCTCGTAACCGACTGAGCCACCCTGATACCCCATACAAAAGACTTTAAGTCTTTGAGTGAATAATGTGTTTCAGTTTACTTTTTATTTTTAATTTTCTGTGATACTGTAATATTATATAGTATATGTTGACCTTAATTCACGTTCATCCGGAGTATAGTAGAAAGCTTAATTTTTAAGGAACCTTTGTTAGTCTCTAACCTTTGAAATAATTTTCCTTAACTTGGTATGCAAAGAAATAGAGTATCCCTGCTTATGTCAATAGACTCTGATATATGTTTTCTTAAATAATTTTATTTTACGTATTTATGCATGCATGTGTCTGGTAGTCCATAATGAAAATATATACAAATGTGAAAACTCAGTTGCTCTCCAGGCCAGCATTCTGCTGCTGTGGGGAGGCCTGGGTTTGATTTCCTGTTGTTGGCACTGTGAGCTAGAGTATACGTGCTCCAGAGAGAGCTTTCTGCTTTGAAAGCAAGAGACCAAGTGTCTTGTGTTCCACAGTAGTAACCTCTTTAGCTAATTGTATGTGTGGGGGTTGTTGATGGGCTCTGAAAGGAGTCTTGTCTAGTACACTTCACTGGAAGGAGGCTGCCCATGACCTAGAGCTTGATTGTGGGAGACCAGGAGCATGGTAGGTTGAAGGACAATTGTTTAGTGGGAAAAAATTAGGAAACCCTTGTCATTTCTCTGTCAAGCAGGAAACAGAGATGTCCTTAGATGAAGGGGGAGCACATGAGCATGTTTTATTAACAGTTAATGGAAGAAAATTAATGCTAATTTATTCTTCATACACACCATGCAATTTGTTAGAAAAGTAAAAGAATAGTTTGAAATTCTTTGGTCAATTGATGGGTTCCTATGTTAGGGGCATAGAAATGAAACTCAACATTAAGCAGACAAATACCCAAGCC
The DNA here is from genome assembly GCF_009829155.1 of Mustela erminea. Lineage (NCBI taxonomy): Eukaryota > Metazoa > Chordata > Mammalia > Carnivora > Mustelidae > Mustela > Mustela erminea. Next base: position 85,043,645 of record NC_045627.1, on the reverse strand, counting down.
CACAGGCTACATAAATGCTGAATAAAACCAGCTCTACAATAGAACTCTGAAAAGCGAGGGGTAAGAAGCCTAATGAATGATTGAATATGACCTTAGCAAAATCCCTGGAGTGTTGTTGAAAGATCATTCATTTCCAGCTTAGATGTCAAGATGGGCTCCAGTAACCAGGAAAAAAGAGAGCTTGAGTCAGTACTTACTGAGTTTTAAAAAATCTTTACAACTCAGTGCATTAGACTAATCATTAAAAGGGCTTCTCTAACTGAATTTTGAGCTGTCACTGTGTAGACCTGTAGTGTAGGCCCAGGGAAACCAAATTAAAAAGATAGGAATAATTCACAGGACCTCAGTGTATCAATATCATACTTTTATGGAGTAGGACTTCAAAAACTGGATGTAGAGGCTGGCAGAATGTACTTTTGTCATGCTGATACTATTGTAAGGAAGACTTACAACCGCGAGATCAATTGTGCCTTAGAGTAATTGCAAATTACTTGCCCAGTTTCTTAGAAGAAGATAGGGAAAAACCAAAAGGTACCTTTTTCATTTCTAAGTGGCCTATTCTGAAGAAATGATAAATTCTTTTATGTTATATTTTAAAATATGTATTATTATTACTGCATCGGAAAATAAGTATTTTGTGAGTGATCTTTGTTGTGCGTGCTGTCCAGAAGCTTTTTTAAGAAAAGCCAGTCTAACACATTTGTTTTCCAATACCTAAAAATTTACACATGAACCAGGATTAGCGTATCCTGGATATTGTATGAGGAACTTAAATAGGAAAACACTCTGTTGCATAAGGGGACCTTGAACTGTATTTCTCATTCTTCATTAACATACTTACTGATGAAGCAGTTTATTATTGTCTGTGACTCTAGCAGAACCGAAGTGCTGTTGGGAGGGTCGCAGCTCTCCTGCTCTGGCCCTCCATGCTGCTTGTCAGAGCTGGGCAGAGTCGCGGGAGGGAGCTAAATGGAGAAGGGAGTGGGTGCTGCCAGCGCACGTTTTCTCCTCACCCCTCTAGTATGAAAATGTCAGTCCTTTGTTCCCATCTAATTTTAGTACATCCTGGCTAAAAAAAAAAAAGAAGTTAGGATGCTTTCCAACCCTGGAACTTTGAGGGGTGGGGTGGGCGGGGGAAAGGGGAGAGGAAGGAGCAGTTTACATTCCATATCCGTCTGCCTTTCTGCAACAGCATCTAGGCCCTACTCTGTTGATTCTGGTAATGAAATAAATTTAGATGCACTGAAGCAGCAATAATTAAGTTTTCCTTCCATGTCCTCAACAAGAAGCCTGGTTGGAGTCTGAATGGGGAAAATCATAATATGGCATTTAATAAAACAAAGTGGGCTGAATTAAAGAGCTGTGTGCAAGGTTTGGAAGACAGGCCTGAAATTGTGAATGAAAAACTGCATGTTGTCTTCTTTATAAATGTAACCTTTGAGGCCCATTTGTGATTCGGCGAATCTGCTTTTATACTTTTATTTTGAATGAGAATAATATTTGTTGATTTTTGAGAAGCAGTCCTAACCAAGGCGCACAGGTCAGAGCTGTTTATTCCTTGTGGAAACCTTTGCAGGTGGAGAGGGAAAGACCTGATTTCGTGAAGAGAACCAGTTGGGTCAAAAAATTGATAGGATAGTTTGTTCAGCAGATAGGACTGAATTCCATATGGCTTTGTAGTTGGAAGTACTGATCGTTGTGGTTATTATTTAATTAAAAAGTAATTAACCAGATTAAGCTAGGAGGGGAAATCCACTTGTCGGACCGCACCATGAAATAAGCCCATCTTTTCCAGAGGTTTGGTGCTTCAGTGTGCTGAGGTTTCCTCTTGGAATCTCTGTATGGTAAAGATATTCAGATAGCCAGAGGTAGGAGGCATCATTTTTTTATTAAGTCCATTTGATTAATGATTTAATCTGTGACACATGCAGTATTATTTTCTGAACTTGAAATTTATTTTTATTCCTTTCATTTTATAGTAACCTAGTGTTTAAAATCTGTTAATAGAGTAAATATTGCAGAGAAATGGCTTTTTTTTTTAAATACTAAATTTGGGAATATTTATTTTAAATACTAAATGATTGGAATATAGGCAGGTCGCTTTTCTTTCCTGGGCTTCAGTTTTCCTCCCCGTAAAATGAGGGTGGTCAGTAGGTGATATTTAAAGTTCTTCTCTACCCCTGTCCTAGTCAGCTTGGGCTGCCATTGACTGGGGGGCTTAAACAACAGAAATTTACTTTTCACAGTCTGGAGACTGGGAAGTCCAAGGTCAAGGTGCATACAAGGCAGGCTTCATTCTGAGGCCTCTGCTCTTGGCTTGCAGATGGCTGCCAGCCCCTGTATGTTCACACGGCCTCCTCCTCATACATGCTTACAAGGGAGAGAGTGAGGGTGGGAGCCAGCTCTCCTGTGTCTCTTCTTAGAAGGGCACTCATTCCATCACGAGAGCCCTACCCACATGACTTCACCTGACTCTGATTACCTTCTAGAGGCCTCACTTCCAAGTACCTTCACATTGGGGCTTAGGGCTTCAACATGTGAATTTGGGGGCAGGACACAAACGTTCAGTCCATAATACCTGCTGAAATTGATCTAAGATTTAGAGAAGGGCTCATGAAGTAGATTCCACTACAAATGAGAAGTTTAAATGCTCCCACTAGCTAAGTACCAGTTGGTAGGTCACTTTACTGTTCGGTTAAGCCACGGTGTCTATGTATATGTGTACATATAATAAAACGTTTGGAGCAAAAAATCATGTATTTTTTCATCTAAAACATCTTTTGTGCATTCATTGGTAAACTTCAGATTTTTGTATTGATTGTCTGTTATATATATTTTTGGTAATTCAGTTTACATTTGTTTGACCATAGCTATGTTTTATCCAAGAGGAAATTTACATCTGATTGTTTAGGCTCCTTCAGTTTTACATACAGAAACATAGAAATCAAGATTGGGCCTAAGCAAACACAAAGGAATCATTCTCACAGATGATCTAATTTAGAACCATAAAGTCCCAGGGCTCTGAGACTTTCCCTTCTCATGCTATACAGAAACCCATGCTTGAATAGGCAGTACATGGGTCTGCCCTTCTCAGGCCTTGTAACCTCTCTGGGTTACTGTCTTCCTGTCATATACCTGCTTATCCCCTCAGGGAAGCTGAAAAGTATGTTAAAGATGTCGGGAAAGTGCTTAACAGATAGTAATACTTTATTTTTTAAGATTTTATTTATTTATTTGACAGAGAGATCACAAGTAGGCAGAGAGAGAGAGAGAGAGAAAAGCAGGCTCCCTGCTGAGCAGAGAGCCCGATGCGGGGCTCGATCCCAAGACCCTGAGATCATGTCCTGGGCCGAAGGCAGAGGCTTAACCCACTGAGCCACCCAGGGGCCCCCGGATAGTAGTACTTAAACGTGGTTTCCCTTCAGAACATTTCTTCAAAGCAGTTCCAGTGTAGCGGAGGGAGAAGCAGTTGTGGACACCTTCTGTAACAGGGTTAGGACTATTCAATGAGAAGAATCAGTGTGAAGCAGCTTAGCAGGATTCCTAGCTCACCCCAGCGACCAGTCTCTTCTCCAAGACCCCTTCTTCCCCTTGCAGCTGATGCATTGACTTGTTCAAGAGTTTACCCTTCAGGGGCACTGAGTTCATGTCTTCAGTTCAGCTGTATTCTAAGAGTGTTTGGATGAGGGACGAGAGCAGGAGTGGTGGATGAGTGTGTAAGAGTGAACATTTGCAGCAGGTGGGCCTTTCAGAACCTCTTGAAAAATCCTACTGTGTAGCTCCTTCTTGAGTCTGTAGATAGGGCTGGTGCTAAAGCACCTTTTTATTTAGCTAAGAAATGAGGACCAGATAGAATGCCAGATTTTCACCAAATGTTCTTTACAATGTGTTTCAGCAGACTCCTTAAGGATATTCAGATTTAAGATATTGTCTGTTTAATTGGTAATTATTTACTAATAATTATTTAGTAATAAATAAAGATGATGGGGAAAATGTTCATGTAGATGCATTGGAATTGGTCAAGAACATGATACAACTTGCTTCATTAGGTTTGCTTGCTAAGGCATTATTTCCAGCGACATGAAACAAGGGAACTGCGAGCAGGTCCCTCGACTATCTATGTAGGTTTAATGAAAACCGAGTTGGATTTGGGTCTTCCTGGGCATTTAGGAAGCAGTGGGCTAAGATTTTTATTATTATTATTATTATTATTATTATTATTATTATTTAAGATTTTATTTACTTATTTGACACAGAGAGAGAGATCACAAGTAGGCAGAGAGGCAGGCAGAGAGAGAGAGAGACAGAGGAAGGGAAGCAGGCTCCCTGCTGAGCAGAGAGCCCGATGCGGGGCTTGATCCCAGGGCCCCGGGATCATGACCTGAGCCGAAGGCAGAGGCTTTAACCCACTGAGCCACCCAGGCGCTCCAAGATTTTTATTATTGATTTCTGCCTTGCATCATCTAGATTTGATTTCTTTGATCAGTGAGTCATATTTATTTTCCTTGTTTTGAGTTAACAGTGCTATTCACAGTGACATTTCAAGGTTCGATGTTGGGTAATACTTTATAGTTTATCTGATTTGATCTTAATTTAAAGATTTTTATGTATTTATTTAATAGAGATCACCAGTAGGCCGAGAGGTAGGCAGAGAGAGAGGAGGAAGCAGGCTCCCTGCTGAGCAGAGAGCCCGATGCGGCTGGATCCCAGGACCCCAGGATCATGACCTGAGTCAAAGGCAGAGGCTTTAACCCACTGAGCCACCCAGGCACCCCAAATTTGACCTTAATTTATACTGGAACTGACCATATCATATATAATATACAGTGAACCAGTTGTTTATACTAATCTAGAAAATATTTGGTTTTCAGATTTGTTTGTTTATTTAACATTTTTGTTGGTGGTGAAGTCGCTCCCTTAGTGCCTGGGCTGCTTAGTGACTAGAGAAATGCTGGCCAGAGCAATGTCACTTTCTCTAGTCAGCCTCAAAGAGTATGAGTCCTTTGAACTATTTTTAATAAGTTCTGTAGGGATGCAGTCGATATGATGATGATGTATGTCCGTAGGATAGTTTACTAAAGTTAAGTAGTTTAATAGTGTGATGGTTAAGTAACCTGTTTTTTTTTTTTTTTTTTAAGTTTTTATTTATTTGACAGAGAACACAAGCAGAGGGAGTAGGAGAGGGAGAAGCAGTCTTCCTGCTGAGCAGGGAGCCCAACATGGGGCTTGATCCCAGGACCCTGGGATCATGACTTGAGCCACCCAATAACCTGGTTTTTGTTTTTTTTTTTTTTTAAAGATTTTATTTATTTACTTGTCATAGAGAGAGAAGCGAGAGCAAGCACAGGCAGACAGAGTGGCAGGCAGAGGCAGAGGGAGAAGCAGGCTCCCCGCCAAGCAAGGAGCCCGATGTGGGACTCGATCCCAGGACGCTGGGATCATGACCTGAGCCGAAGGCAGCCGCTTAACAAACTGAGCCACCCAGGCGTCCCCAATAACCTGGTTTTGATCAAGATTTTTTGTTGTTTGTTTTGTTTCTTTGTGAAAGTTAAGAGAAACTGTAAAGTAGTATTTAAAATAGCAAGGTAACTTCATGTCATTTCTCTGTTTCAGGTCAGGTCCAGGGTATGTGCATACAAAATGGGCAAACCTAGTCCCTCAGAAACAGTAATGGATACAGTAAAACAAAACGTCTTTGCTTTTGGTTAAAATAGAAGCTTGACAAACTGCTGAGGAGAGTTAAGAAATTCACAGGCTAATATGCTATGTAGGACACATGTTCCTTTCATACTGCTCCCGGGGTGTTCTACCCTTTGGAGCCAGAGACTGATTTTTTTCCTTGATATTTTAAATCCAAAGGATTCAGTCTTTAGATTGGGTATTCAAACTCTATGAAATCACAAACTGTATGTAGTTTCACAGTTTCCTTTCTACCTACTGAAAATGAAATTCACTGTTTCATTTTTATGGGGCTAGGCAGGATGGCAGTAGCTTCCAGCATATCACTAGGGATGAGTTAAAAATAGATTGCTCTTGAAGCAATGACTTATATGGTAGATAGTTGACAGGAGAGAAAAATTAAGTTAAATTTTGGGCTTGTATCATAAATACTCAATCTGAATTCCACTAAAGGATATGTAAGAAAAAAATTGAGATGGTTTTCATTTGAAGACGATAGCATAAACATTTAGTGTGGGTGTGCTGTTGAAATATTTTCTACTTAAAATTTAATGTGTAACAGTATGAAAATATTGTGACTTGTTTTTAGCTCTGTATTTGGTGGAGTAATAAGGCCAAGCTAGGTTATGGGTGACTAAACGTGTTAATAGTGATATTAGAGTACTTCAGCTCAGATCATAAATAGATCAGGGAAAGGTCAAGAATGAATTATGCTTTTCACTGTTACTATTAAAATAGTAAAATAGGTTTGGTAAGTTTTACAAACACCAGTAACTTTGCCTGTAGATCATGAAAAGCCTTCATTATATTTACTTTTGCTTATTTACCATGCTTAAACTTTTCACTGTCTGTTTTTCTCATGTTTGTGTTTTCTGGTAGCACATAACATCAAGAGCTACTATTGGCTTGCCCAAAAAAAAAAAGGGAAAAAAATATATATCAAATTGAAATAAGTTTTAACTGTTGCTCTGTTCCTTTTAGCTTATATTACCCAGAGTTCTTCCATCCAGTGAGTTGCAAGCGTGACATTTGCTGTGTTTTCAGCACCTGCCAACTTGGAAACCAGGGTTTGTGCTCAGGACTTAGGCTTACAACCCACACTTTGTGGTGCACAATGCCGTCCCAGCTGGCAGGCTTCGTACCTCAATGGTGCTAGACGTTTGGTTACAAAGCTGTGCAGATTCGCACGCACTGATTTCAATAGGCATTCCGCTTCAAGCTGCTTTCAACTCTCATTTTGTATCAAAGGAGTTAGATTGGTATCATTAAATTCACTGCCATGGTTATTTTTCAATGAAGATAAATTTGTTTTATTTAGTTCTTGAATCAAAAAGTAACTGTCTTCAGGAACCAAAGTACCTCTTAAAAAAGGTATGTACCTCGATACGGGAGATGCCACTGCCTCTGTCCGTGTAGATAGATCTGCCTATATGAGAGAGATTCCAGCCAGAGTTACAATTCATTTTCATCAGTGGAAAGGTTTCAGAACACAATATAAAAAGAACAGAAAGGAAAGAACAGAAGGATTAGTGTGTCATCACAGGCTTAGGTAGCTGGCTCATAGATGTGGGAACTTACTTTTCTGAATAAGATCTGTATTAGAAAATTGTCCCTATCGTAGAGTCAGAATTTTGGCTTTCATCTCTAACCAGAAACTTTATGTGTTATCCAAAGTGATGTATTTTGCTAACTTGTTTCAGTAGCCAGTTTCTTTGAAAATGCTTCAGGTGGACTTCGTGATGTCTATCTTCCCATCATCTGTTATAAGCAATTTTAAAAGGTTCTGCTTTATAAAAGATCTTTTCAGACTGAGAAAGGACAGTGTGAAATGTGAGTGACCGGCTTTTAATACAGCAGTTGTGACAAAGAGGCAGAGGCTTTGGAAGCTGAATAAAGGGGTTAATACTGTGCTGTTGGGTCCAACATATAGCAAGTTTGATGTTTGTTTCACTCACTTTATTCTGAAAAGAATACTACGTATTCTCAGAGACAAACTGCTCTATCACTTTCTAGTGGTGAACTCTTTTTACAAGAATAGGCACACATAGATTTGTTGGGTAAAACTAAACAACGTTGACTTCAAAGCTTAGCTCCTTATTCCTTGAATATCACATTAATCTGGTTCTAAAGGCACAAAAATAAGATACCCACTAACTACCTAGGACACTCCTTGGTGCGTATTAAAACCCAACCTTTACCCTCCCCGGCATAAATATGCTTAGGTGAATACTTGATTAGCTTGTTGATACAAGTTAGGGTTGGTTACACCCTTTCTTAATAAAATAACACCCTACTCATCTCCTATTGCTTAAGAGCATTACACTTGGAATAGGGGAGCTCTTTAGTACAGAGTGATGCTCAGTTTAAATTCTCCTCGGGAGTTTTGAGTAGACATGATGCACGCCATACACAAGCAGTCCTCCACGTGGTGCTTCTGCTTTGAGCAGAGCCAGGAGAGCCAGTATTGCTGTGCTTTATCCCTGGGTTTCATGTATGGTCTTGGAGTGCGACTGTAAGTAATCCCTACATTTTATATTTCCCAGGTGTTCGCGGTTTACCCAAGTTAGTGTTGTTGGTCAGTGGTAATAGAAAAGCTACAAGTGATCGTTTTGGGATTATTTATGGATTTATTCCTAAATTGGCTTATGAATTTGTGTTTAGGTGCCTAGTTGTGCTCTAAATCTGGTTTTGATTTGGCTTTGACCTTTAAGGATTGAACAAAGGTAGACAGTTTAGCCCCCCATCCCCTGATTGCAGCTTACATCGTTTTACATCCAGAGTTCAACTGCTGAGTTTACATTTTTTAAAATAATAAGTAACTATGTAGTATACCCTAAAAAGTGGGCTATAGGACTTAACTCCATAATTTGGGAAGAACCGCATAATATGGAAGGCTAAGTGACACAATCCTTATTGTATGTATTTTTTAGCCTTTGGAGATTTAAATTAAATTACATGAGAAATAGCCATTCATTGGTTAGTAGCACAGCTTCTTAAGGAGATATTTTAGTTCTGTGCACTTGCAAGGAAGCCTCGGAACCAGAAAAACAGGCTGCTTTAGGTTGGAAAGGAGGCGTGCAGCAAAGAGCTTGCCATAACCACAATCCTTGGAATTTTGTGAATCTAAAATCATCCTGAAAGCAACAGGAATCATGGTTGCAATAATTGTCTCCAGGCTCTGGACAACCCCCCCGCCCATACCCAACCACCCTCTGCGTTTTGTTTCATTGACCCTATGAACTGGTAATTGTAGGAATAAGCTGAATGTTTGCCAGCAGGAGTCACTCTAGGCTTCCTAATAAAAAGTAAATTAACCTATATCCTTAAAAGCTCTCAAAGGCCATGGTGACACTGTGATAAGATGGCATTAAGGAAGTGTAGCAGCATTCTCAAATTATCCCTTGTGTTTTATCTGTTTAACTTAGGAAGACTTGGTTCTCGTTCCTTCAGAATTGGCCTGTGATAAATTCTTTTAAAGCAATGTTTATGGATAAGGATATCAGTATCTTAGCATTCCGCCTATTAGCTCATTTTGGCGTTGGTAAGATGAATTGATTATATCGCACTTCATCTAATTGAATGAATAGACACATATCTTCCTTCTGATGGTTGTTCATCCTAATCTTGTAGAAGAAACCACTGGAGCTGGAGCTGGTATGAAAGGAGATGTTAGCTCATGGTTTTCTGAAAAAGAATGGGTCCAGTGTGATGGGAAACTGAAATATTTCAGCAATAGCCATGAAATATAATAGTTTCCCAAGTGCATAGAAGCTCAAGAAGTTAATTGTTCATTTATGTTTGATACTGGGATTGAAACATTGGATTAAAACCAATTAAATGTTCCTAGAAGCAACAGAAAAAGTTTCCTGATTTATGAATAGAACCATTCAAACGGCGCAGACACAATCCATGTAAAGTAATGAGGTGTTTTGTTTTTTTGGCAAAGGAGAACACAAAACAGGCATAGGGGAGTTCTTAAAAACAAAACAAAAAAAAAAACCCCTTCTCTTTAAAAATCTCGTTGGATACAAGGTCAATAAAATAACATACACTAGTCGGATCGAGCAATGGGAAACCTGGGACTTCACAAGGACAACAGTCCCCCTCCCCCAGGTGAGCAGTGCAATGAAAACACTCCGCCTATTCTATCAGGGTTACATTCCTGAACTTAAGTCAACATCCTAAGTTACAGAACGAAACATGCTCTGCGTCTGCTTAGCAACCACAAACCCTCCTTACCCAGTGGCGTAGATTCTGCATGTGGCTTCTGAAGTACACATTCCTTTATTTCCATCAGCGCCCCTAGTTGGGAAACTAGCGCTTTATTTTCCCAAAGTGTGACAACACTAACACAGCCCTCCCTCCCCTGCTGCCCAGCACGCCCCCGAAACGATCGTTTCTTTGAAACCTCAAAAAAACCCAACAACCCGGAAGCTGGACGCCCGGAGTCCACGCGGCCCAGGGTTTTTGCCCCGGTTCGTGCGGGGGGCGGGGGAAGAAGCCTGCGGGACCCCTGGCTCCGGGCCCGGGCAGCCGCGGGGGTGGTGGCGGCGGCGCGGCCCGGGCCCGGGGCCACTTCCCGCGTCCCGGGGCCTCGCAGGCGCGAGCTCGGCGAGCGGCGCGCGGCTCAGCCCGCAGGACGCCCTCTAGCCCTGCCGGCGGCGCGCCGCGACCCCCCCACTCCCCGCCCACCGGCGGCTGCGCGCACTGCACACTCGCCCGCCGCCGCCGCCGCCGCCGAGCGCCCGGGCCCCGCGACGCCGCCGGCGGAGAGCCCGACCCAACAACACACAGCCGCGGTCCGGCGGCCCCGCGGCGGCGGCGGGCGCGGCGGGCGAGGGCGGCCTGGCCGGGGCCGGTTAAAGGGACGAGTTGCAAACAGTTCAGGAAGTGACAAGTCGATTTCCTCCTCCCTGGGAGCCGCTCGGTACAAAGCGCTCGGCGCCGGCAGGAGAGCGTGCGCGCGGCGGACGCGCGGCGGGCAGCCGGGACGACTTGGCGAGCGCCGGCGGCGACGGCGCGGGGCCCGCGCCCGGAGCGCCCCGTCGCGCACAGTAAGCGACCCTGGGCCGCGCGGCGGCGGTGGCGGCCGGGGGGCCCGTCCCGAGCGGTGGTCCCTGCCGTGTGCGCCGCAGCCTCGGGCTGGAGGGACCCCGCTCGCGCGTGTGCTGGGCTTGCCGTTTTAAGATTATTATTATGATTATTTTAAATATTGCTGGTTTCCTTTTTTTCTGCCTTTTTTCGCGTTGGGTCGAGTGGTTTCTCGGGGCGCTGAGTGTCGCCCCTGGTGCAGGCGTGAGACTTGTCAGAGCGCAGCCCGGGGAACGAGCCAGACCGGCCCCTGCAGAAAAGTCTGTGCTTCCCCGGGGCGGGTGCAGGGACTGCTGTGCCGGGGGCGGGGGCGGGGGGGGGCTGCTCCTCTCCGCGTCTCAGCTTGAGCCCTGGCTCGCGGCCGCGGCGTAGGCGCCAGAACCCGGGGACCCGGGCGCCCCGGCTCGCCCCGAAGTTCCCGCACCGTTTGCAGACAACTCTTTTGTTCGCGGAAGTTTGCGTCCGCCACCCCCGGGATGCGGGCGCACAGCGGCTGGCTCCGCGGCTGCCCGACCGGCCGGGGCGGTCGCACTGGGGGTGAGGGGGCGTTCTGCCCCGGGCGGGGGAAGCCCGCGGGGTGGCGGCGCCGGGGGCTTGCGGAGTGGGGGGCGCCGGCGTGGCTTTGCACATGGCGTGAAGGGCCGTCCGGCACGGGCACACTGGTCGAGTCACATTTTTGCCAGTCCTTGATTGGCAAGCCTGTGGGAGTCAGCTTTCCCGCTGGGAGTTTCTCTTGCTGGGGCAGGGACGGAGGAGGCCAGGACACCCAGAGTCCGGGGAGGGCCCTCGGTTTGCGTTGCTCCAAGGGGCTTTTCGGGCACCCCCAGCTCCCCACCCCCGCTCGCAGACTTGGGGAACAATGCTCGTGGCGCGGGACACAGCGGCGGAGCGCCGGGGAGTCGCGCGAGCTGGCTTGCTCGGGCTCCTCGCCCCCGGAAGCCCCCTGAAGCCGGGCTCCCTCCATCTGACCGCCGGGGTTCATTAACACGTACAGTACTTCGTACGATGGTGAACAAAGAACAGCTCTTTGCAGCATTTGATGAATGGGATTCTGCCTCCTATAGGCCACACTCCGAGTCTTCCATACGTTGCAGCCTCGGGACTCGGTGGTGTTGGGCGAGTGGCCCCTTCGGTGGGCTGCGTTCGGGTCCCCGAACCCTGGGCCAGGGCATGGGTGCCGCCGCCGCCGCCGCTCTCGCCTTGCCGGAGCGGGTGCAGATGGAGCCAGGCTGATGGTTGTTCAACAGGAACAAATGTTTGTTGAATTGTTGGATGGCGGAGACAAGGGACTGTTTTCTATTGACTGCTGCAGGAGTTGGAATGGCATTGTTTATTGGCCTGGGAAGCCAGGCAAGCGTCTTGCGCTGCTTACAACGTATTAGCAGACTTCCAAATGACATACTAGCATATGTGTTCCCAGCGCTTCCCACGGGCTGGAAGGGGAGCCCCTCTTGCTCCAGATCCCAGACTCGGTTGAAAGATGTCACCCGCTTTGAGAACTTGGGAAGGAATGGAATTAGCAGACAGGGCGAAACTCACTGTTGCTGATTTGGCCAGGTTTTAGTTTCATTTTAATTTATCCACTTAGCAGTAACTTGTCTCAGTTACACTTTTGATACTGAATTGCAGATCTGTGGGGTTTTGCTTCTCCTTCCCGCCCCCCCCCAACTCTGGACAGCCACATAAGCAGAAAGCAACTATTTGTCCCTATTGATAGGCCTGTTTAGTGGGAGCAGAAGGTTTGGGTTTAAAGGTTTGGGCCCTTGGCCCGGTGTCTGCACTTGGCTGGGATCTGGATGCTGCCAGCCATCCTGCAGACCCAGGAAGGAGGATGCTGATCCAGCTTCTAGGGGGTGGTTCAGTCTAGGAAAGGAAGGAGAGGCTTGGGGCAGGTCTGTGTCCCCCCCCACCCCCCAGTGCTCCTCCAGAGAACAAGGTGACTTTAAGACCAGTTCAAATCACTTTGGCCAAGAGCTCACTATTTTCCCCTGAGAAGGTAATACTGATATGCACCCATTTTAACCCTGAAGACAAGGTTTAAATAAGACAAATTTTAAATAAAAGCTAGCAGTACTGGTTGCTGCAGAAGTGGACTCGAATTCCTAAGGCTGGCGGGACAAGTAGAGCATTCCACGATTGTGATTGATAACGTTCATAGTCAGTTTCTCCCTTCTGTTTTCAATTTAGGGTAAGTTGCACCCCTAGTAGCATTTTGGAAGTTCATAAAGTTCTTCTAGGAAGAGCTTTAAGATACCTTGTTGTCATCCTGGTGGGCTCTCCTTCGTTGACATTTTATAGGAAGCCCTGTTGGTATTTTTTAGGCTTTTTCTCTCCATACCTTTCATCTTTCTCTGTCTCCCTATGGGTTCCTTCACTGTGCCCCAGCCTCCATCTCCCTAGTTCTCTGGAAGCCTCATGGGCTGCATGTCCTTTGAGTGGGCTCAGGGGGCAGGCGCCTGCCCCATGGTGGGAGCTCAGAAAAGGCCAGCCAGCTCTCTTCCCCCGCAGGAGATGGGAGAGGAGGGAGCCTTGTACACCCTGGAGCTGGCGGCAGAGGACGCCTTGGAGCAGCCTGGTGGTGTCTGTTTGCAGTGCTCTTTAAACAGTTGGCCCGTCTCACCCCCTGCTTGATGCAGGGGGCCCTGGAGACGAGCGCTGGACCCACGGGCGGGTTGTTGAGTTGATGTTTTATCCGGGCGAGTGTGACTTTTTTGAACTGCATACCATACGGAAACTTTTTTTGTTCTCGCCCTTAAGAAAGCCTGAAATAAGCAAATACTCAGACCCGCACAACTGCCATCAGTACCCCCCCACCACACACACCTCTCTGATGTGTAATAAAAGAAACCTGCAGGCATAATTTGTTATGTAATATGCTGATAATACAAGTTTCGGTTTTTAGATGGAAACCAGATGTGGAGGGGCTCTCTTTAATTGATCCAGCAAGGGGGACATGTTAATAGATTGACTAGCTCTTGCAATCTCTGAAAGTGATTTTTTTTTTCCATGTCAGGGGAGAATCCTTAATGTAGGGCTTTTTCGAGGGTCCCCCCCCCCCCCCAGCTTCTTGCTTTGCTTGCAGCTGTCCTTTTTGTCAGAGTCTTCCTCTCTTGAAAGAACCGGTTTGTTGCCAACATGAAGCACATGGCCGGGTCTGGCTGGGCTCAGCGCAGCTTAACTCTGCTGGGCTCCATGCTCCTCCTCGCCTTGTCCAGCTGCTGCCCTGTCCTCCACCCTAACAGAACAGGGCCTGACTGAGGGACTCGCATGCTGCAAGGAATGTTGACTGGCCTCCTTCAGCTCCTTTCTGAAATGTCTGATCATCCGGGGAGAGCTGCTGTTGAAACTTGTCCCATGAATACACTTTCCAAAATCATTGACTCTCCTTCTCTGATTAATTTCTGTGTTTGTTTCCTGCCTAACTTTACGAGGGTTCTTTCTACATGGCTGAGTCACCTTTATTATGGCCCAGGGTCGGGGACTGCACTGTAATAGCTGACCCCATTAACAGCAGTTTCATTGCGTGCTGGGATGTAGAGCTCTGGAAACAAACCCAGAGGCTTAGATAACGCTGATGTGCCCGGAGACTTGCTTAGAAAATTTTTGTTTTAGCACAGTTTACATTAACATGATTAATGACCGCGCCACTGAAAAGTCTATATTCAAAAGCAATTTACGGTTCCCTAGGGTTTTTCTTATGGTGAAGTAATTTTCTTTGCCAAACAACTTTGTTTTAAGGTAATTTCTTCTTTGATGTTTAATCCAAACCTCCTGTGCACACGGTGTTGGATCAAGGCTTGGGCTTCGAAAATTGTGCGTTGTGGTTTTGGTGGTGCCTGTCTTAACCTTCCCTAACTCGGGTCGGAGGGCACCCAGATCCTTGATTTAATAAGAAAGCCCTCTGAGATCCGAAGCAGGGGCAGAGTCCATGCGGGGCTGGTCAGGACAGGAGGAAATCTTGCAGGGGAAACTTGGCTTCGGGGTGTCTTGGAGGAGGGATGTAAGGAGGCTGGAGCTGAGGACAAGATCTTTTTTCCCCCTTTCTTGCATCGGCTGGAGATACTTGAGCTTTTTCAAAAACAGAGACGTCCTTGCTGCAGCCACCACCTCCTCTCTCCTTCTTTCTTTTCTTTTCTTTCTTTCTTTCTTTCTTTCTTTTTTTTTTTTTTTTTTTTTTTTTTTTGGTTAAATGCTGGTGATTGAGAGGGGAAATGCTGATGGGTGGGTCTGAAAGCAGCCTTAGGAACCCGAGGAAATAAAAACACATTTGAAGGACTCGGGGAGATTTTGCATTTCAAAGGGTCTACCTTGTAGAATTTCACATCACGTCAGGGGTTATGGAGAAGTGTGACAAGCACCCCCTGCTTCGTTAACGGTCCTGCCCCTCTCCTGCTGTGGGGGCTGCAGAGGAAGCTGTATTTTGCAGGGGTGGGGTGGGGGCCATTTGGCCAGACTGGGCAGGAATATCTCAGAAACAGCAGTGCTCCAAGGCATCTCTGGTCCCCGGAGGGACTTTTTCCATGGGGCTGCTCTCAGGAGGTAAAAGCAAATCATGCTGCTGAACAGCCCGTTTGACCCCAGAATGCAGGGGCAGGCCGGCTCCTGACGGTTCTTGCTCTTTTCCTTCGCCCCTGAAACAAAGACACAGATTCTCCTTCTGCGCTGGTATAATGTGGTTCCCAAGATTCAGGACCATGAAGAGTCGGGCGCAGCAGGCTTCAACTGAAATGGGTGTGGATTGTTCGAAGATTAATAGCAGTGCCTACTAGTTATTGAGGGCCCACCCTGGGCCAGGGGCTTTGCACACGCTCTCTAATTTTCAAAGCGTTCCTGTAGTTTCAGCTAAAGAAATGGAGCCTCGGAGAAGCCAAGTTACTGGCCTAAGGCCACACAGCTGCGGGGCCAAGAGGCTAGCAGTTCTGAGAGCGTGGTGGTTTTGTACACACGTGCTATTGATTGGCGGGTTCGAAAGGTAGAGGCGGTAGGTTCTGTTTTATCTCAAAGCATAAATTTTGTTTAGTCTTGTTAGCACCGCAGGGAAACTTAGAAATTTTGACTGCCTCTTTTCCTTGCTCCCCTTTTTCCTACAGCTTAAAAAAATTTTTGTTTTTTAAAGGAGCTCTTGGATTCTAGATCTACCGTAGGACCAAAGGCAATCCCTCAGCAGGGAAGACAGAGATGTTTTGCATCATCCTTACAGAAGACAGATTCACAAGAAAATATAATTATTCCTAGCGACCTTCTAGGGGAAATGGGAAATAAATCTGGCAGCCCAGAAGGAGCATCCCCATTTAATTCAGATTCCGTTTTCCACTCAAAGAGGTTGTTAAAAGGGTTTCTGGCCTTTTTTGTGTGTGTGTGCATTTGTAATTCAGAGCTCTCAAAGTAAATCATTTTTGGTGCTTGCCACCCCAGGTTTGCGTAGTATCACGTTTTGTTTACATGCCTCAAGTAATCAAATAATGAAACACAATTGTGTGGCGTCCCGTGTGTGGGAACGTGGTGCGGCCCAGCCGGGGCTGGGCAAAGGCCCTGCATTCTGTCTCAGACAGATGGCTCTTTGCAGGTTGATCCTGGTTTGGGGGTGGAGGTGGGGGGTGGCGGGAGGATACCGATCTCCAGCAGGGCCTGCCTGGCTGGCTCTTCTGTTCCTGAAGGGCTTGTGGGAGGCGGCTGGGGCCTCTGTGCTGAGATTTTTGACTCTGGAGCAGTCGTTCTCAACCTTGGCTGTGCATTAGAATCACCTGGAGAGGTTTTTTTTTAAAAAAAAAAAAAAGGCCTGATGCGCAGTTACGTCAGAATCCTGGAGAGAAGGTGGGGGGACTCAGCATTGGTGTTTGTGAAGCTTCTGAGTCGATCCTGTTGTGCGCCCAGGGCTGAGGAATGAGGGCTGGAATAGACCCCAAGCGTACCTCACTTCCTCAGGGACCTTGCTCTTCAGGAGTGGAATAAACCTACTGGAATTTTCCGTTGTTGTCATGTCTCAGTGCAGGAGGATCTGAAAGGTGCCCACCTCTGGGCGAAGTGCCTGCTGTAGACATCATCCAGGTAGTTCCTATTTCTACTGGGCTGGGTCTTGGGTGTGCCTCCCTGCCCAGGATTTGGTATAGCAGCCCTGAGCCACCTTCTTTCTGGAATGCAGAGGGCAAGTTTTGTCCATCTTGTTGCCTCAGGGTAGTTCTCACACGGGCCCTGCCTCCCTTCTACCTTGCTGGTCTTTTCAGCTTCTGGTGCCTTCTGCAGGCTTGGCATGTGGGTATCCCTCTGGGCTTCAGGGGAAGGAAGACGCAGTTTGGGTCCCGGCCACATCTTGGGGATTCTCAGTGAGCGGTCATTCCTTTTCTCCTCGGTCTGCAGCGACTGTCACACTGTCCAGCCACCTGGTTGTACCTGACTGCTCAGAACCTGTCCTCTTATTTGCATGCTTGAGATTAGGCGTCGTAGAATTATGTTTAGAATGACCAGGGGCTGTAGAGAGCACGAGCGTCTCTGGCCTGCTTGTGTCTGCTTACGGAGAAGAGATCCCCCCCCTACCTCCAGAGGTGCGATGACTTTGCCAAGGTCACACAGCTGGCACACAGAGGAAACAGCACCCATGTTCTCTGTGGAGAGACGACTCTGAGATGCAGTCTTGCTTGCAGGACAGTGTGCTGTACACAGCACAGAGCGGCAGGCCACAGAGTCACTGCTGAGAGCCCTTCCGGCTAGTGAAACGTGCCATCCGTTGCGCTCGGTCCATATCATCAGTCGGTCGTGTTATTCACCCCCTCCCCTCCCCTGATGCAGGCTCAGCAGGGATCCCTTAGGTTGCTGAAGGTAGGCTCACTAAACCTGGGGTGGGGTGGACAGGATACTGAGTCCCAGTGGAACATACAGAAACCTTGAGCTTGACAAAGAGAGGCTGTTGGTTTCTTGGCCAAGGTTTGTCCACCTGCTCTTCTGTGCCCTGCTGGTGGGGGTAAAAAAGGGCCCTTTCTCCTCTGCTGGGAGCTGGGCTTGGGCCTAATGAGGTGGGGAAGCGGGGGGCGCTCATCTTCTCCAGGCATTCATTTCCCAGGCGTTGATTGGGCACCTGCTGAGCATCCCCAGTGGGGTTGGGCCCTTGACTTCATTAGTTCATTTAACGCTCAGCACAGCGTAGATGGCCGAGGGACTTGCTCCGTCCACTGCAGGAAACACTGCCTCTCAGAGCAATTACTCGCCCGGAGAGAGAGGGGGTAGTGGGATTTCAGCTCATTCTGGCTGGCTGCGGTCCTATCTGCTTACCACCCTGCTCCTCTTGCTCTTCGTCCTGCCTCCGTGGACAGGTGATGCAATTCCTGCTGCACACAGGGCGTGTTGTCGGGGTAGGGGTGTCATTCGAGGGCCGTGCCCTGATCGCCCTTGCCCGGGCACCGTGCTGCTGCTTCCAGGAGGGGCTTGGGTGGCCGTGCCGCGGAGCCTGCTAGGTGGTCCCGGCAGGCCCAAGCCCGGCTGGCAGGCCTCTCTGTGTCCAGCAGCGCCAGCAGTGCCCTGGAGAGAGGGGTGGCTCTCGTGGGTTTCAGTGCTCCTGCTCGCCCGTCCTCCGCCCAGGGAGGCCGCCCTCCGCCCAGTTGCCCTCTGCTTGAAGTGCCCTGACGGACAAGGCCCAGCTGGGAGAGGCCTTAGCCGTGCCTGGAATTCCCCTCGCTCTGGCATTCGTTTTGGCTGGGGGCCTGGGAGCTGAGGGAGGTTCCATCCGCTGGCTGGGAGCAGCCTCGCTGCATTTTCAGAGGTGGAAGGACTGTGTCCTCTGTCGCCGGCCACCTCTGTGCTCTGGGTGAGGAGAGGGAGTCGTCTCCTGGGGGTTCGGGGTGTGTGTGTGTCTGTGGTTCTGAGACTCCAGAGGGGGTGTGAAATGCTGGGGTCCCCACGGTATGGTCCTGGGGCCATCCTCCTGTGAAGGCTCTCTGGCAAGCTGCCCCTCTCTTGCGGGACTGGTGTGCCCTGTGACCCCCTGGGCCCTGGAGTTCTTGTCTCGCTGGCTCTGCCTCCCAGCGCGTTAAGGAGCGGTTAAGAGCTGGTCTGAGAAGCCCCTGTGTTGCCGTGTGGAGGGACGGCAGGTAGGAGATGCGCATGGGACTGGATGGGCAGAAGTGCTGCCACGCGGGCCAGGGCTGGCCACCTTCCAGCGACGGAAGGACCACGGAGGCGCTTTGGGCAGAGCATAGCTGAAACCCCAGGTCTGCGTCGTTCAGGGCCACGCAGCCTGGTGCTCTGGAGTCAGGGCCCAGGTTCAGATCCAAGGTCGGCCCTGTGCTAACCCTCTGCCCTCGGGCAGGTGACTGTCCCTCCCAGCTTGGGTTCCCTCATCTGAATGATGGCCTTGCCAGCAGCACCCAACCTGTGGGTTTAGGACACTGAGTGAGTCTATGCGTGGAGACCCTTAGCTCCCTACGAATGTCAGTGAGTACCTCGTGCAGCCCGTGGTGGGCACAGACTGTGTGGAGGACAGATTGGACGGCTGGCAGGACAAGGGAAGGACAGGGCAGTTGTCCTCATGGCCCTGGGGGGTGACAGGACAGAGCACAAGGCTGAGCTCAGCTGGACGGGCCAGAGTGGGGCAGATAGAGCCTTTCCTCACCCAGCATTCTGCAGTCCCGATGTCCTAAGATTTTTTTTTTTCAGGAGGAAGGATTGAAAGCCTGTGTTTGAATTTAGCTCACAGTGTGTCTCTTAACAAGAGTTAAGGCTGGTGAAATCTTTTAAGAGTTCTCCTTAGGAAACAAAATCTCTGTTTACTAAAAGTGATTGACTCTGGTCCTAAACACAGGGAAGTAAATGCGTGTCAGCGTGGCCTCGGAGCCTTGGCTCTGCTCCTGCCAGCCTCCGAATGCGAGCATGTTCTTTGCAAGTCTCCGGGGCTGCGCACCTCCCTGGCCTGAGCGCAGGAGGGCGTTTACCTCGTCCTCAGCCTCTCTGAGATTCTTTGCAGCTGATGTCTTTATTTGGTTTTGCCCCTTCTTTTGAGTCCGTGAGCTGCTTCACAACCGCAGTCAGTGTTGGGGCAGGTCATGGGGTTGCAGCTGGGGCGCTTGGCCCCAGCCTGGCCGCCTCTTGCCGACCCCTGGGGTGTGATTCCAGTTGCCTCTGGACTCCTGTGCCACCAGGACGTGGCCGTCCACCTCTCCAGGGGGAAGCGCTCATCTAAGGTCATTTGGGCTTTTGAACCAAGCCCTTGACACAGTCGACAGAGGAAACGGCCTTTACCCTCTTCAGTGGTCGCCGGGCTTCTCCTGGCACAGGCCATGGTTCCTGACCATCTCCCCCCACGTGTCTTCTGAGCATTACACCTCGTCAGCCCCAGCCTGGCCTTCTGTGGGGTAAACAGGGTGGACAGTCTTGGCATGAGAGACTGCCTGCTGGACTTTGGGTAGCCTTGGGGGAGACCCCTTGGTACCCATTGAAGTGCGAAGGCTCAATATTATTTACTGGGCTCTGGCGGGGGCCCTGGCTCTAGGTGGTGGCAGCCCCTTCCCCCCAGAAGCTGGCATCTGTGGTTGAGGCTGGCTTTGGAGAGCCCCCTGCAGAGGGCCCAACACGGTGGTTTGGACTGGATGGCCTTGACACTGACCCCGCTCTTGGACAGGATGAAGCTTTGTGACGAGGGTTTGTGTGAGGGATATAAAAGGCGTCTGGACTGCCTCTGGTCTTGGTGGATGTGCCAGAACAACTTTTCCTCACCTCTGTGTCTTTTCAGATGTGTCATTGTTCCTGTGGTGAGCACAGACCTCCCTGCCATGCTGGTGGTACCCCGGACACAGTCCAGTCCGTCGGTAGCTCGTAAACGCCCTCTGTTGTGTCAGGCCCTGAAAAATTCAGAGATGAGTAAAGCAAGTTCCTGTTTTTGCAGAGCTCACGGGCTTGTGTCATGGATAGTGAGACGGCACTTGTTTTTTTTTTAAATTTTTTACTTTTTTTGTTTTTAGTAAGCTCTGCACCCAATGTAGGGCTTGAACTCAGGACCCTGAGATCAAGAGTCACGTGCTCTTTCGACTCAGCCATCCGGGCGCCCCGAGAGACAGCAGTTGTTTTGACTGAGTTCCTACTGTGTGCCAGACGAAGCATGATGCGTGTAACGGAGATGTGGGTGCACAGGGGTGCTGGCGAGTCTGCAGTCCCCTGGGAGTCTCAGGAAGCTCATTTCAAGCCAAAGGGAGGGGGGCAGAAAGGTTCCCCGAGTCTTGACGAATGAGCAGGAATTGAGACAGGTGAAGGAAGGACGGGGAGCGGGAGATGTTCCAGACCAGGGCACTCTGAGTGTGGGGCCCCAGAAGCATGATGCTTTGGGGCGTTTGGGGAACAGCAGGTGGTTGACCGCCACCGGGACTGGGGCACCTGAGTGATAAGAATGTGTTGGGCTACGCTGGTCAAGGTCAGGATGGCAGCAGGTGCAAAGCAAAGGGGTGCTGTCTTTAAGCAGAGGGCTGGGAGCCGGGAGCCATATATCGATGCTTTGCGCTTTTGGAGGCTCAGCGTTTGGGGTGTGGCAGCTCGGGCCAGTTGGAGCAGACAACTGGGAGCCCACTGACTGAGCCGTGGGAGGGATGTTGAGCCAGGGCGGGGTGAGGACTGAAGGGGATAGCACTTGTCCCGTCACCACCTGGAAAGGGGGGGCAGCCTTCTGCAGCAATCCTCACTTTGGGGGCCACCTTCCAGGAAGACTGCCCAGGGGCTCAGTCCTTTTGACCTTGGAGTGACTTCCCTAGAGGGCACAAGGCTAGCTTCTTAGAATGTGGAACTTCCATCAGGTTCCATCTCCTCGGCCAGAGGGATGTGGCCTTTGTTTATTTCAGTGGGAGCTCTTGCTTGCAGCAGGGACACTTGGGATTCCCAAGAACTTCCAAAGTCCCTTGCCTATGCCTACGCTGGAACTAAAGAAATCACGATGAACGAAGCCTTTTTTAGCATTGGGTGAATTGAAAACATCCAATTCAGTATAAAACTACCTGTTTTTTTTTTTTTTTCTCTTAACAGAAAAAAGTAGCCATGTCGGTGTGATTGAAACAGGAGCTTCAGTGCCCTTCGGGCTCTGTCATAGCGTGTTCTCCAGGGGTGGGGGAGCTGCTGACACAAACACGCGAGAATGTTCTGCCTTGGGTCACCTGATTCCTGGCGCCCTACGCTCCTGTGGCCTCCACACCCTCCGATGCCAGCCCAGATTCCAGGCCCTGTTGCCTGTGCGGCATGTGACTCAGGCCCAGAGGAGGAGAATTTAGGAAAATAATGAGCCTACGATGATGGGTGTGGCAGCATCCCATCTCGGCTTTGGGGTGTCTCTTCCACACCTTGTAGGGTTTTGCTCATCAGCGTTCAGGCCTGAGAGAAGTGCGTTAGCTTTAAATAGCGATCAGTTCGGCAAACCTCCCTGTTCCTCTATTACCCGGGAGGTTAGCTGACACCCTGACGTAGTAGAAAGGAAAGTACAAGAGAGATCGGGCCTGGCTGAGGCTACGATCACCTACGGCCAGCAGGTGAACTGTGACCTGGAGCAGAAGAGCCACATGCTGGGAATAGTGGCCAAGCCTGTTGGCCCCAACACCTGGGCTTCTGACTTGCCATAGAAACCAGTCAGTTTTCTAAACTTGTGTGAGGTTCAGGCATGTCCCTGTGTGTTATGAAAAAGACTCCAGGGCATTTCATGCTCCGGGATGCGGCACAGGGCCCCAGTGACTGCTGTGCCGGGTCAGAGGATGGCCAGTGCGGTGTCTGCCTGCCGGGGCCTGGGACGCTGCCCTGTGCCTGCACGTGTCCTGCTTGGCTTTGAACCTCTGTGAGAATGCCTGACCCAGCCCTACCCCTGGACTTGTGCGAGAGTGACCGAGCAGGCTGCCCCTGTCTGTTTCCAGGCAACACGTGGGGTCTGGGGGAGACCGGTGACCTCCCTCATGAGTGGCATGGTAGTGAGTGGCACGGCCAGGCCCTAGGTGCTCCTGGGGGCACCATGGGCCCAGCTTCCAGAAGCTGTGGCAGAAGGAGAGAGCTGGGGCCCCGCTGATTCGGCCTTTGCTTGGGTTTTGGCCCAACTGCTTGGTGGCTGCAGTAAGGCCGGCATGTTGGCCACAGCCTGTGGTGTCTTAGGGCTCTGAAGGAGAAGACAGTCGTCCCGAGTGCCCTGTCCTCTGCTTGGGAATGATCCTGGCATATTTGCCAAGGAGATGGGGGAGAAGACTCATTCTGACCCAGCACTGGAACAGGGACCACACTAGGAGGACGTCTTGTGGTGTGTCGGTGACCGACAGCCTTAGGTGAGGGCTCTCTAGTCCCCAGAGGTGACCAGGGCTCCAGGGGGTGGACAAAACAGGAACCAGGACAGCACAATATCTTAGAGCCCATAAGAAAGGATCTGCTTTGTTTTTCTGAATGATTTCCTTCACAAAGGAGTGAGCCTCTCACAGGGCAGGCTAGCAGACATGAGCCCAGACAGCCAGGCCAGGCTGACGTCAGATAGAAGAGCCCCTGTGGAGGAGACACTGAGACTAGGGCACGGAATGGGGAGCCCTGGATCCTAGTCCTGACATTTTATCACACCTGACTTGGAGCCGGCCACTTAAGGTCCCTGTAGGCGGGACTAGCCGTCTGCCTCATGGGATGGGGAGGAATACGCGGGAGACTGGAAGTCAGAGCACCCAGGACGATCTGGCTCCCGTTCACCCTGCAAGTACTTTTGGAACACCCACTCAGTGTGGGCATTGTGCTAAGTGCGTTACAGGCTTCTCATTTAACTCTTAGAGCCCCCTTAAGTCGTGGGCGCTACGATGGTCCCCTCTTTATATAAGATGAAAAAAGTAAGGTTTAATAAGATAAAGATGGCCAAGTTTGTCCCAATGGTGGGCAGTAGTCCTGAGGTTTGAACTCCCAGTTCTGTGTTCTGTATCAGGGGTTGGCAAACAGCCCACAGGCCAAATCTGGCCCACTGCCTGCCTTTGTAAATAAAACTTTATTGGCACGCAGGCATGCCCATTTGTGCTTGCAGTGCCTGTGGCTGCCTTCGTTACGGCAGCAGAGCTGAGTGGTGACAACAGAGCCTGTATGGTCTACAGAGGCTGAAATGTACCTGGCCCTTCACAGGAACAGCGTGCTGACTCTTCTCTGTGTGGATGCTGTATGTTCTGTCATGTATGGTGGCCACTAGCCGCATACGTGGAGCTATTTAAAAGTTTTTCAGCTTCACTGAGGTATAATCAACAAAGTCGTCAGGTTATTTAAATTTGAGTTGATGACACAAAGTGGAATCGAAAACTCAGTTCTTCAGTTACACTAGCCCCACGTCAGGTACTTAGTGCTGGACGGCACAGTGTGAACCACTGCCGTCCACACAGGAACTTCCGCTGAGGGGATGCGCCCTAAACCGTCTCCCAGTGTGTAGAAAAGCCAGATTGGAGAGAACCAAAGGAGGCGTTCCAGTGAGAATGAACATTGGCCTTTCCTGGCCCAAAGCAAAGAATTGAAAGTGAGTTCACTGACTTAGAGGTAATGGAGAAATGGGTGACATGACGGAGGGAATGTGGGTCCAGAAGAAGCTGCCCCCCAGACTTCTGTATGACCTGTGGGTAAGCCACCCTAACTGCCCAGGCCCCGGGTCCTGACCGAAAATGTCCGGTTGCTGTCCGAGGATCCCCCTCAGCGCCGCCCCACTCTGCTCTCCCAGCCTGTGAGCCCTGCTCCTTCCTCTGCACCTCTTGGCTCACCTGGGCTGGTGGCCTCATCAGCGGTGCTGTTCCTGGCACGTCCCTGTCCCCATCTCTCCCCCCTCCCACCACGCTGGGGTGGAAACATTTTTGCTCTGATGAAGCGGCCATGTTTTCCGTGGACACAGATAGGGAACTACTTCACTCCTTCTGAACCATGGCTACTGTGGAGCTTGAGGAAAGAAAGAGAGGAGTCCTAGCTCCCTAAGCCAGCTCAGGTCACGTGGCTTTCCCCTCAAAATGCTCTTAGCTGCAACACTGAGGCAGCTCGTTGACTAGCTTGGAGCTCTTGTCTGCTTGGGTCCAACATTCTCTGAATAAGAATCTCATGCTTGGGTGGCTCAGTCGGTTGGGCGTCATCTGCCGTGGGCTCAGGTCATGATCTCAAGGTCCTGGAATGGAGCCCCGCGTTGGGCTCCCTGCTCAGCGGGGAACCTGCTTCTCCCTCTGCCCCTCCCTCTGTTCATACACACTCTCCTCTCTTAATAAGTAAATAAAATCTTTAAAAAAGCTCTTCAGGGCGCCTGGGTGGCTCAGTGGGTTAAGCCACTGCCTTCGGCTCAGGTCATGATCTCAGGGTCCTGGGATCGAGTCCCGCATCGGGCTCTCTGCTCAGCAGGGAGCCTGCTTCCTCCTCTCTCTCTGCCTACCTCTCTGCCTACTTGTGATCTCTGTCTGTCAAATAAATAAATAAAACCTTTAAAAAAAATTAAAAAAAATAAAAATAAATAAAAAAGCTCTTCAGAAGCTAATGAGGGGCAGAGTCATTCTGGGGTGAGAAGGCGAACTTAGAGAACGTGGGTTTTCAGTTCATTGGATCCGTCCGTGCCAGAACCACCTCCCGCCCCTTTGTGGGCACTGATGGATCTCTGCGTGGAGGAAAGCTGTGTGGCTGTGCGCTGCTGGGCCGTCCCTGGTCTGCGGATGGCTGCTCTGGGGTTTCTAATGACATGCCGTGTGTGGTCAGGAGTCTGGTCCACTCCTCCTGGGAGCGGCCGGGCTGGTCTGTGTTGGTTTATATGGGTACATTCTGCACGCGTCTGCCCAGCTTAGCCAGTGCCCACTCCGTGTATAGCCAGAATGAAAACTGGGAAAGTGCAAGAACGAGATGCCGGGCAGAGTTTGCAGAGCCCTGGGCAAAAGTAAAGAAAGGGGAAAACCAGCCCAGCCTGGTGGATGTAGCCATGGCATAGGTGCAAGACTGAAGCACTTGGTAAGGAGGAAGTTGGGGTTAAGAGGATGCACACAGAGAGGTTTTGTCTCTTACTTTAAAAAGGAAAAGAATAGCCCCGGAAGGCCAGGCTTGACTGCGTGCCTGCCTCTTGACACTGCTTGCCTCTAGCCAGCCACTCCCCACTGGTCTCCTGTGTCTTCCTTCCGCTCCAGGGGAGGGCTGAGGGCGGGGCAGGTGGGGCTGGGCCCTGAATTGCTCACTGCCTTCTCCTCACCCCGAGCAGGGGAGAACCCACATGCGTATAGAAAGAACCGTGGCACAAGTAAGATTACCGGGGAAGTTGTTTTGAGATTTTATTTATTTATTTATTTGACAGAGAGAAATCACAAGTAGATGGAGAGGCAGGCAGAGAGAGAGAGGGAAGCAGGCTCCCTGCTGAGCAGAGAGCCCGATGCGGGACTCGATCCCAGGAACCCGAGATCATGACCTGAGCCGAAGGCAGTGGCTTAACCCACTGAGCCACCCAGGCGCCCGAAGTTGTTTTGTACTTGAGAGTTAGCTTTCACTGAGCACCTACTATGTGCCACGCACCGGATATACATTCTCATCTGCCTGTCCCACAGTCGGTTGTTAGGTAGTTAGCCCCTCTCTGTGGGTAAGGAACCGAGCTCCAGCCATAGCCTTCCGAGTGCGGGTCCCGACCCCAGTTCGCTTGTTCCGAAGCCTGTCTCCTCCACCCCTGGTGTTATCCGCAGTCGGGGACCAAGCTGCCCTTTGAAAGAAGTCTCCGGCTTCTCTGGATGGGCTCCCCAGTCACATTTTTATCAAGGCCTGTGGGCAGAGAAGTAGGTTGCTCTGTGGGTTGACATTTAAGAAAACCCACTTCATTGAGCTTTCCCTTTTAATGTGTTGTTATGGTACAAGAAGTCTTCATTTGTCCCAGGCTATTTTGAAATAAAAGGCAGGAAACCCCCCTCTCATTTCTATATCTCACATAGAAGTCACCAGAACAGAATCCTGTGTTCTGTGCAGGAGATGTGATTGAGGAAGCAGCTGTTTTGTTCCCGCTGACCCGGCCGGAGCCAGCCATCTGTGGGCGTCAGGGAGCCAGAATTGCCTGTTCCATCTGCCGGCTGTACTTGCATTTGCTTCAAGTGTTTGGCATGGAAACTCTTTCCTGCCCCAAGCCCACGTTGTGAGAGGCCAGAAGGGAGCCTTCTTCACGAGGGCAGGACAGACTTCAGGCCCCTCTCTGCTCTCAGGGACGCCACAGCTCATCCTCTAGAGTGGAGGCCAGGCAGGGACACAGCCCAGGTCAGTCCCCTCCCCAAGTACGCAAGTTGGGAGGCGCATACGGTTTGGGATTGGGAGCTTTGTGGCTCTACTTGGACGTGCTCAAGATCTCCAAGTCTGTGCTTTCTAGTCATTCTGGGGCCTCGAGCTCACTCAGAATGAGCCAGGAGTGACAGGGACGGACATGTGTGGCTGCGGCACTGACGCCCCATGAGTTCACACAGCTCGCCAACCAAGATCAAGCCTTGCTGTGCAGGCCGTATCAGTTTGAGCAGTCAGCATCCGTGCAACCGGAGCCTGCACCCTTGTGGTCCGGGGGCCAGATGTGGTCCTTGGGCATGATTTGCTTGACCTTCATGAAGCTTTAGGAATTTTTGCATTTCTTGACAACACTTAAAAGCTGGGATTGTACAAAGAAGTCTGGATTTTCACCTCTTGGCAAGGCCAGCGATTTTGAGTGTTACCCTTGGGCCCTCTTTCTCACTCAGTGCCCCAGTGCTGGACAGAGTGGCCAGAGTAGCTTGCTGTCTGCTCCCAGGGTGCGCTTTCCACGCATATGACAGCTCCCGCC
Organism: Mustela erminea; assembly: GCF_009829155.1. NCBI lineage: Eukaryota > Metazoa > Chordata > Mammalia > Carnivora > Mustelidae > Mustela > Mustela erminea. Next base: position 85,016,128 of record NC_045627.1, on the reverse strand, counting down.
TGGCGCTCTTCACCCAGTTTCGTTTCCTGCTTGCCTCTAGAAAGTACTTGAGTTTGAGATCCCTGGAGTAGACCAGACATTCAGAGGACAGACTGAGAAGCTCTGGATTTCCAGGTTTGGCGCAGGGTGAGTGGTGGTGCATGGCTGTTACTGCGCGGGGCTCTGGGTCATTCCCACTGCGATCCTGCAGGCGGACTGGCAGAATCAGCCAGCGCTAAGCAAAGGGGACCTGCAGCCTTCTCCTCGGGGCTGGGGGGTGGCGCTCTCCCTGCTGCCCCCACAGTGGCCACTGGCTCTGGGAGGACAGCACCAAAAACAGGGCCCTTAACTCAGAAGCCATCCTCTGCCCAGGTATCTTCCACCCAGGGGGCCCTGCAACGCCCCGCGACGCTCTCCTCCTGTGCCCCCCACCCCCAGCCCTATAGAGTCACTCAGGTGCTTCATCCAGTTTCATCTTTTTAATCTAAAAGTGTCTCCATGGCTTTAACAGATACTGCAGGATTTTTTTTAAAACAAAGATTTAATCTTTAAATTATCTCGACAAGCAGTCAAGCTGCCATTTATCAAGTAGATAATTTCTTTTTTTTTTTTTTTTTTAAAGATTTTGTTTATTTATCCAACAGACAGAGATCACAAGTAGGCAGAGAGAGAGGAGGAAGCAGGCTCCCCGCTGAGCAGAGAGCCCGATGTGGGGCTCCATCCCAGGACCCTGGAATCGTGACCAGAGCCGAAGGCAGAGGCTTTAACTCACTGAGCCACCCAGGCACCCCAAGTAGATAATTTCTGCTGGTGGTAGAGAAATATTTCTGAGAATAAATGAAAATACACTTAGATTCTTCCAGCCCTGACTCTTCAGCAGAGACTCAGCAGAGGAAGCGGAAGTGAGGAAAAGATTCTCCAAATGGCAGTTTATGTTTTTCCAGGAATTAAGTTTTTCTTCTCATAGTCCCACAAATATTTAGTATCACCTTCCTTTTTCTGCACCTGTTTTGCTCAGTCCCATTTTTCCCCTCCTGTGGCCAGTGTTCTGCAGGCATTTGATTTTCCCCTTGCTGATTCTGACACATTTCACTAGACGGTCAACCTTTGGGCTTCTAGGTGTCCCTCCAGGTTGTTTGCTCCTTATGGACAAGCACTAGGTCATCTGTACCTCGATCGCCAGGTCCTGCCCCAGAAGAGGTGCTGGTGGTGGGCTTAGGCCTCGCACCCCTTACTGACCGACCTCATGAACGGTTACAAGAGACTCAGCCTCAGTGGACCTCAGGTTTTTCATCTGCCACACTGTCCTCCCCGTTAACAGAGTTCTGGGTACTGAATGCACAAACACATTGGTTTCCAAACTTTTGGGAGCACCAGAAACACCCGGAGGGCTTGCTACCACACTGATGGCCAGACCGCACTCGCAGAGAGTTTTTGAATCAGTCAGCTGGGGTGGGGACTGAAACTTCATTTCTGACAAATTCCCCAGTGAGGCGGCTGCTGCTGCCGGTCCGGGGACCACACTTTGAGAAGCGCTGCTGAAACCACATTGTTGAAGAGGGTGTCATACGCTATAGTGTTTACCTCAGCAAGGGTGTGGGGCAGCCTGCACAGGTCCCAGCCGGCGACTTGAATGCCTGCCCTTGGCAACTCGTGAGTCTTCTCTTCCTTTGTATTTTTGCACTGTGCGGAGGTACGCGCTGTGCGGAGGTACGCACTTACACAACTTTGCGTCTTATTTTCTGGGAAACTTGACCCTTGATGCCCAAAGAGGTTTCGTTTCCAGCTGTTATGGTCTGAGTGTCTTCCCCGCTCCCCGCCCCCAGCTTGTATGTTGAGATCAAGGTGATGGTGTTAGGAGCGGGGGCCTCTGGGGGTGACCAGGTCATGCCAGGGGAGTCCTCATGAATGGGCTTCGTTTGCGCCCATTAGAAGAGTCCCCAGAGAGCCCTCATCCCTTCTGCCCTGTGAGGACACAGTGAGAAGACGGCTCTCATCCGACACTGAATCTGTTGGCCCCATGGTCTTGGACTTGCCAGTTTCCAGAACTATGAGAAGGAAATGCCGGTTGCTGGTAGGCCCTGCAGTTCCTGGTACTCTGGTCTCAGCCTGAGCGGACTGAGGCGCCCTCCATTTTCAAGCTCTTTGTTTTCAGACTTCCATTCTCGTAGTTAGACATCGATTTCCCACCTGTAGGCGAGTCTTTCTCTGCAGGCCAACCGCTGTCCACCCCTGCTGTCTCTCCCCTCCTTGTCTGGACCCTTAACGCCAAGGGAGGGCAATACTGGTCAGCCTGGGTTTCGAACTTTGTTTTCTTAGGTTTGTCTTCCCTGTTCTCACTGAAGCAGGGCCCCCGCCGGGTTGAGCTAATAACCAGCACAGAGACGTGGTCAGCCTCTGAGGCAGCTTGTGTCCCTTCTGATGCTTGTGCTTCCGGATGCTTCCCCAGACTTCCCAGGAGCCAGTCCCTGGCCGAGGTGTCTTGGGTGCCCTGAGATCAGCATCCCCAGGTACTGGTGGGAGCTGGGCGGGGGGTCACCAGCAGTGTCCAGAAGCTGCTGCTCTCAGCCCTCCTTTCTCTTCCCTGATAACAGAGGAGCCGGCCTGGGCTGCCAGAAGGGAAAGAGAACTTGCTGCAACTGGGGAAACCGAGGCCCAGAGCTAGGAGCTAAGGTGCCTGTGACCATACAGAGCAGCCCTGGGCGGACAGGCCTGAATTGTCTGTCTGTTGGTGGCTGGCAGAGATTGATTTCATCTCGTTTTTGGTTCCCGTTGTCCAGAGTGAGTCTGAGACCCCTGCTCGGTGCGTGTCTTTAGCTTGAGCAGGACTGGCTGGGAGGGGGCGTGGCTTATCCGTTCTGCCAAGCTTTGCAGTTTTCCCTGTGCCTCTGTTCTCTGGAGGAGTGTCCCCCTTCCACTTCTGCCTTTTAAAAACTCGGGGACAATAAAGCAGTCATGGCTTTGAATGCAGCGTTTCTGTGGTGTTTTTCTGAGTCCTTTCTCGCCGCCCCGGTCCTCTGCTGTCCCCAGGCCAGGCCCCGGCAGCTGAAGCACAACGGCCCTTGGGCTTTTGTGCTTTTCATAGCCGCATAAACACGTGGTGAGCGCGTGCTCCGCACATGCCTTGAGCACATACTTGTAACTCGGGGGTCTGAGACGATGGTGACATTGTCATATGGGCTTGTGCATGGCCACGCCCCTTTCCGCAGAGCGAGCACAATTCTCGCATTGTGTGTTGGCATATGCCGCGTTAGCCGCGTGGGGTGGCTCGGGGGCTGCTGGTTCACGGGCAGATTGAAATAACTGTTCTGCGGCTTTGCATCTTTATGCTGTCGTTTTACAGAAGGGGGAGGTTTGGGATATCCTGTCAAGACCCCCCGGGCCCCTGACTGTGTTCAGCCACGTAGAGCTCCAGCTGGTGTCCCTTGTGGCTCTGCTCGTGTGCCTGGTGTTCTCGCCGGCAAACGGGAGAGCGGGCCAGGTGTGGTAGGGTAGACCTCGGAGAGCGAGGCTTCAGAGTGAGGGGGAGGCGGGGCAGGGGATAGAGAGGTGGGTGGTGGCCCAAGGCCACCCTCAGCGGCAGAGCCCCCCACGCCCCTGGGCCTTAGGAGGGGCAGCTGCATCAGTGGGACACGTGCCCGTTTGGGCAGCGCGGGGCTCCTTCCGTCGGAACCTGGGAAGGGGCCCTAATCTCCCAGCTCCCCAGCCTGCTGGCTTCCTCCTGGGGTGCCCTCGCTCTGTCTTTGGCTGTTGAACTCCTACCCATCCGTGAAGGCCCGACACTCAGGCCACTTCCTATGGGACATCTGCCCAGAATTACCTCCCCATGTGGGATCACAGCCCATTCCTCTGTCACGTGGCAGTCACCGTGTTCTGGTACTTACGGTGCCTGTGGTATAGGTGTTGGAACACCTGGCGGGTGGTGCGAACTCGGTTGGGTCCGTCTTCCGCCCTCGGTGCCTGGCACAGCTCGTCTGGCGAATGCTGGACTTGGGATGGGAGGAAATCTGGTGGGAGAGGCCCAGCACGGGGTGTGCTTGGGATTTGCCTGTTAAACTCATGTTCTCTAGAAGGTTCCTGGTGTGTCCAGGAGCAGAACGTCACAGACACGATCAGCTTCTCTCGGACGATCGTGCCTGCTGTCCCTCTGCTGCTCACCACGAGGGCTCCCAGGACCTGTGGCCTCCTTGTTCGGAGGAGATGCTGGCCCATGGGGCTGACCCCAGAAGCTCTGGCTCCCAGTGAGCCCCGAGGGGGGCCAGCCCTCGCTCCTAAAAGCAGAACGAGGAGGACAAAGCCTAGCGAAGGGGCTGGGGCAGGTGTTTCTGAGGATCCTCTGCGAGAAGGGCTGCACCTGCACGGAGGCTCTGGCTGAGGCTTTGACGAGTGTTCGCAGGTTCCCAGGAGGTGCGGGTGCTGTCAGGGGAGGGATTTTGTGCGGGCTTCGGACTCTGCTGGCATTCTGCTACTGGGAATCTATGCCACTTTGAGTGTAGCCCCTCTGTGGACCGAGAGTTATCATACTTGAAGTTAGTGTTAACAACACAATTGTGCAAGCTGCGGGAAACCCCACAAGCAGGAGAGGTTTCAATAGCTTTTGGCACTGGGAAAGTTGAGGCTTGACTTAGCGTGGTAAAAGTGTTTTTTCATTCAACAAACATTTCCCAAATAGCTCTTGTGGCAGGTGCTGGGGACTCGGGACTCTGGCTGGGCTTGTGCCCTCCAGAAGATTACACAGTTCATTTCATGCTCCTATGGTTCAAGCTGTGCCCAGTGAACAAGGCCTTCCTGGAAGAGGTGGCAGCTGGGCGGAGTCTAAGAGGTGAGAGTGGTTCTCCTGGCTGGAGGCTGAAGGGGGCATGGGAGGAGCAAGGAGCTGGTTATAGCCAGAGAGACCAGCATGGACAAAGGTCTGGACGCGTGCAGTAGCATAGTGTATTTTGGGGAATTACAAGCATTGTGTGTGTGTGTTAAATTTGTAAGAACAGGCAATATATGCATATGTTACAAATTCAGCAGTGACAAGTAACTCTCCCCGTCCCTGTCCCCCAGCCACGTTATCTCCTCCCCCTCCCGGGAGGAACCCCCAGTGGCCTTTTCTCGCTTATCCTCCCACAGCTGCACCCTGCATGTGCGAGCACATACCGATATGTGTATATATAGTTTAGATTTTTTTTTAAAGATTTTATATATTTATTTGACAGAGAGAGAGCACACAAGGAGGCAGAGAGGCAGGCAGAGAGAGAGAGGGAAGCAGGCTCCTCGCCAAGCAGAGAGCCCGATGCAGGGCTCGATCCTAGGACGCTGAGATCATGACTTGAGCTGAAGGCAGAAGCTTAACCCACTGAGCCACCCAGGCGCCTCTATATAGTTTAGATTTTTTATAGGTCATCCTGCATGTGGTTCTCGATTCAAAATGAGCAGAATGGTGTTCTTTGAGGAGTCTCCTGTCACTTCTCTTCCCAGCTACCTGCTTTCCCTCCTTAAAGACCACTGATGTTAAGTTTCTTTCGTATCCTTCCAGAGACTTCTAGATCATTAGAATCATTTAGTTTCACCCAGATGGGAGCTGATGATGTCCACTGTTCTGGTCTTTGCTACAACTAGATTGGAAGATGATTTCCTAATAGTACTTGTTGAGGGCTCTTGACCTTTCGAAGAGCTGCCTTTTGTCCGTTGCACAGGTGTTTTTGCATTTGTATACCCTGCCCCTCCTGCTGGGCTGTTAGGTGGCTTTCTGCCCACGAGCAGGACTCTCTGGAAGGCAGATTAATTTGGTACGGTGGGCTCTTGGAGCACAAGGGTCTTACAGGGGTATGGGGACTTTGCCCATAGTATGTATGTGTTGGGATCCTCTCTCTGGAGGTTGACTCATTCCTCTTTGTGGAAGGCAAGTGAATTTTAAATTCGGTTCTACTGAGAGTTTTGGAGAGAAACTCCCTTATTCCTTTGTTGCCTGCTATCAGTGATGCCCTCTGTGATGTGGGTGGGATTCACCTGGGCTCATGAAGTATGGTTGCACTGGGCTGTGGTCAGCAGCTCTCAGAGAAACTGCCTCTTGGGCACCTGTGCCAGACTCAGACCCTCCTGCCACCCACAGTGGCCAGGCGAGGCCAGACCAGGGGCCAGGAGAGAGCCTGCAGAGCAGCTTTGCCAGCCGTGTCTGCCGGGATCTCGTGGACGTGGAAGACACTCCTGGGCACTGGCTGGGCTTTGTGCTTTGTGGCTATCACAGGTCTAGTAAATGCTTCGTTGGCTTATTAATAATTGAAGTGAGCAAGCATCTGCCCAAGTAGAGAACTGGCCGGCGTGCAGGGGATGGGGGGTAGTGGGGAGAGAAACCCCAGGATAGCTTTGTACTTAACCCATAAAGTTGCGATGCCAGTTTCTGAACTTGAGAAAGTCTGATTTGTTATCGTGTTCCTTGCTTTTTGAAATGTGCTCTGCTTCTTAGTGTATTTCATTTTGCTTTTATTTGACTCAGGTATCAGTTGTTAGTAGTTTCCACTTCCTTGGGAGGAGGGCCTCTGGCTCCAGCCCCTCCCATCACCTCTGCGGCGTAAGTGCTCAGTGAGGGCCTGTGGGACCGTGAACACAGCTCGGATCTCATCGGGCTTTTCAGGGGTGATAGCCTGCTGTTAGCTCGTCACTGAGAGCACCCAAAACTGGTTTGGCGCCCAGATGCCAGCCTCTGACCAGTACCCGTTAAGTTGCCCCCGTTCTGATTCCATCCCCTGATGTAGTCTCACAGCTTTGTATCCTTTAGTGTTATTTCCAACTCTTAGGACGTTGCTAATCTCTGTCCCCCTCGCCTCGTGTTCCCCCGGTCAGGGGCGCTGCTGGGTTGTGCAGTGCTCTCGCTCTTGCGCATTTGGTAACTCCTGAAGATGAGGCTCTCAGGGGGACCAGACCCTTCCCTGAGAGCCGAAGGCCACTGCGTGCTGGCTTTGGGAGGCGCCCCAAGGCCTGGCTCTAGAGTTCCGCTGCTGACTTACTGAAATGGGCTTCCGCAGTGCAGGGCAGGCCAGCACCCACACCGGGTTCTGGTGACTCCAGGCTGGGGACAGTGACAATAAGACAAGCATGGCAGCAGCTGGTGCATTTGGCAGTTTTTCACGCACTCTGTGAACAGATAGTGGAGCGAACCTGTTTCTTCCGGGGCCATTTCTGATGAGGAGGATGGTGTGCTCACCTTTGGGAATCGGGTCAACTATCCCAAAGACCTTTGGAGTCTCAGAGCCGTCACAGTGCAGGTGGAAGGCTCTAGAATGGCTCAGCAGGGCTTCCAAAGCACCTCGCCTTGCTCCTGCACCCACCTCCTGCCAAAAAAATCAAAAAGGGGCTCAGGACCCAGTAAGCTGCTGCTCCCCAGGCTGCTCGTATTCATTTCACAGTCAGTTCCAAGTAACTTGGGGGGACTGCCTGGGCTTGGCTTTGCAACAGGACCTCAGTGAAGCCCTTCTTACAGGAGGGAGTCTCTTTCTCTGTCGGGCCTTTCTGCAGAGTGCTCCACGGCCAGAGTGAGCCTAGTAGGGTCCGTCTCACCCTTCGGAATCCCCACCCCAGGAGGTAGCAGAGAGATGACTTTGGGGTTTTGACCTGAGAGGTGCCGTGGAGCTCAGGCATACCTGTTGTTCATTGTAACAGATCGGTCAGGCAGCTAAGTCTCTCGAGTTTGCTTTTGGCAGATGACGCTGGTCTTGAGCGCACGGTGGTGCTTGCTGTATGAAATGGGTCGAGGGGGGAAGGCGGAAGTCTTGGTGTAAGATTGTTGCCTGTCTGATTGATCTGTGTACCCGACCCAGGAAACCAGGTTGGCCGATATGACTCAGTCGGGTCAGGAGGGTGACGTCCCGCAGGAAGAAGAGATGAGGCTGTGATCTGCGAGTGGGCGGCAGATGGGAAACCTAGCGGTGCTGGTGTCCCTCCCCGTCTCCTAGAGCCTTTTGGTCCGTCCTGCGTCACCTCCCGGGTTTCACTGTGATACTTGTTTTGATAGTGTTTGGGGCCCCGAGGCCCCTGAGATAAAGAGATCGCTGCTCTCCCAGCTGTGTCCCGAGTGCCAGCTGCCGAGTGATTAGGAGCCCCCTGCGGGGTGACCTGGGGGAGTCGCACTGGGCTGCGGCCACGGTCTGAGCTGGAGTGCTTCTTCCTGCCCGTGCAGCTTCTGGAGCCATGCTAGCGTGGAAGCCACGCATGCTGCCCGGGCTGGGGGTGGCTCGTCTTGCAGGAGCGTGAGAAGGTAGCGGTCTGTGGACCCCGAAAGTCCAGTTTAGGAAGAGGATATTCTTGCTGCAGGGGTGGGAGATGAAGGTGTGAAAGCTGGTGAATGACTAACTTCCTGGGCCTCCAAGAAACTTCTAATTCAGAATGCGGTGAGTGTCAGTGAAAGACACCGAGATGCCCCAGTGTGCTTGTGGACGGAGCTTGGAGAATGAACGTGCACAGCAGCCCCGTCTCTCTCCATTGATACGTAAGAGAGGGGCTGGTTCTGTAACGCCACCTCCCCCAGCCGTGCGTGACCTGGAGGTCGCCAGCAGAGCAGAACGGCTCCCAGCTTCCCACTTCGCCGTGTGGGAGGGCCCCGCTGAGGCTCCTGACGGCAGTGAGGAAGGAGTAGGCCTTTGCTGTTGTCCAGTTTCCTGAGGCCTTGAGCACCACAGGCCAGGCTGGAGCAGGTTCGGGAAGGCTGGCCTGGAAACAGCCCATGCCAGCAAATGCTCCGGGATGGGCACTGTTGCCGTCCTCTGTCACAGCTCACGCGCCCTCGGATCCATGGTTGAGACTCTCTGTACGCTCGGAGTTCCTATTTGCATGTCACAGGAGAGGAAACCGAGCCTCAGAGCAGCACAGTGACCTGGCAGGTGGCTGCACGTAGACGCTCGCTTGTCAGAAAAGGAGCTCCTCTGGCCCAGGCCCGCATTTGACAGGAGGAGGCCCAGAGATGGAGAGTGGCTTGGCCAACAGGCAGAGCTGCTCGGGAGCAGGGCCAGCGCCAGAGCCCACGTTTCCGGAGCCTTGCTGGCTCTACCCGGACCACACTGCCTCTGGTTTGGGCTTTTCTACTTTGGATTTTGCTTTAAAAAAAATTTTTTTTTTCCTTTAACTCTTTACCTCTTTTGGTTTTTCCTCATGGTTTGATTAAATTCACTGTACTTGTAAATAGGTCCGACTGAAGAACAGGTCATGGTCGTCTTAGGCTAAGTGGCTTAACATTTCAGATTATCTTTGGGGCCCTTGCTGTGTCTCCCCATGCTCTGCTCTCCGCCCTTCTCTCCCACGCCCCGGTTTGGAGGCGCGGGCGGTGTCTGGCTCTGTGCTCCGTAAGTACTGGTTCTCTTCTCCTCCCTCCCTTGTCCTTCAATGTCCTTCCTTTTGAGTTTGCTCAGCAAGTTCTAGTCCACAGCATCTCGTCTCTCGTGGTGGCTGGTGGGTTGAAATGACACGAACCGTAGTGAGAAGTCCTGGAGTGCTCATGGGAAACTTGTCTGTTGGGTGTTTCTCATTGATAAACGGGCCCCTGACAAGTCATGCCTGCAGCTGGCTTTGGTTTCAAGAAGGGACACCGGCTGTCTCGTTCCCATGTTCAGATTTGTTTTGGCTCTGGGTCTCGACACTCTCATGTCCCTGAATAATGTCACCCTTCCCCTCCTCTCGAAATGCTATTTGCTTAAACCCCAGGAAATCCCTACAACACTGAGAGTGACTGTGTAAAGTCCCAGAGAACAGAGTCCTGATGTGGTTTAGTGGCTCATTTTACTGGTTTCTTTTTTCCCCCCAGGAAGAAAGTCTCATAAGGGGGCTTGCTCGATTTTGTTCGGCCAAGGGCGTGGGTGGGTTCCTTGCTAGGCAGTGATGTGACTGCCGGTCCTTCTCCAGATGTGGACCTTTGGTGGCCTTTGGTCACCTGAGGGACTAGGCCAGGGAAGGTATGTTCATCTCAGTTACAAAGAAAATGCCTCCAAGGGGACACCTCACTTTAGGGTGGGGAGTGAGGGTTGGGTTGAGCAGGTGGTTGGCCTCTTCTCCCCTGAGAGTCAGACGTGGGCACATGCCAGCTGTGAGGCTTTAGGTCATTTTGTTTCTTGTAGCCTAGTTTCCTCACCCCCGACCCTCTCCCCCGGCCCCCCCCGGCACGTGTAACTGGGATCCCCGAGTGAGCACGAAAACCAGCAACAGACTCAAACATCCAGCAGCCCCATCCTAGGAGTAAGGTGCTTGGTGGTCTCACAAGCCCGTTCCCTGCCCCCAGCAGCTCACGCTGCGGCTGAGAAGACATGACCATGTTAGCCACACACAGCTAATAGAGGCCTGCACTCTGCTTGGCACGGGGCACGCCGAGGACTTCATGCCTGCAGGGACCACCCTGCAGAGTCTTACCTCCTCAAGCTGCCACGTGAGGGGGCAGAACAAGAATCACGTCTTACAGATGACAGAGGGTGAGCTTAGAAGAATCATGTCGCTCCCCCAGGGTTCTGCCGCTCCTCTGGGACTGAGCTGGGTAGCCGTGTGGCTTCCGGACAGGGATCCACCGCTCTGCCCCTATTCTCCTGACTCCGCCGACAGACCCGGATGTCAGGTTCCTGCTGTGGCAGGCTCCGGGCAGAGACCAGAGGATGACTGAGGCAGGCCTATACCCAGACTCTGCAGGTGGACGGGAGGGCCCCCCATGGGTCCCCTAGGAACGGACTTGGACAGGAGGGCAGGGTGGCCGGAGGAGAGGCCGCTGGAGGCAGAGGCCTGGGGAGAGGTGGCAAATGGATGTGGATTCCAGCTGGTGTAGCAGGAAGCCAGCAAGACGCCCCAGGGGACTGGGGACACCCCAGTGTTCATGGGGAGCACTTCACCTTCCAGGTGGCACCTGGCCTGGCTGAATATCCATGCGGTTAGGATAGACGGCACTGACGCCCTCTTGCCTCCCCGCGCCCTTGCCAGCTGTGGGACCCTAGTGCTGTGTCTCAGCAGTAGGTTCCGGAAGGTCCGTGCTCGGCCTGGGATACCTCAGGATGAGCCGTGGGGACGAGGACTGCTACAAACCTCGTGTCTCTGCTTCCACATTTGGTCAGTTTAATTGAGAAATACTTGAAGGGTCATTACGATGAAATGCACAGATCCTGGAGTAGAAGAGTCAGGGGTCAAGACCCAGGTCTTGGAGTTCAGCAGATGTGGCCCAAGTCCTTGTGCTGTCCCTCACAGCCGGGTGACCTAGGGCCTGTGCCTCAGTTTGTCGTTCTGTAGAATGGAATAGCAACAGGCCCAGGCGCAGGGACTCCGTGGAGGCACTAAGCTGAGAATCCAGCACGGCTGCCGTGGCCCTTATTTTATTCATGCTCTGCGGAAAGGTGGACTCTGCATCACACTTAGTTCCGCAAATACAGACCAAGGAGATATTAGGCAAATGGTGAAAACAAAATGCAGTTTCTCCCTGGATTCTGTCTCTCCTGTGGAATCCCCTCAGATTGACAGGGTTTGGTGTTCCTTGCATCTGGGGTGTTACCGTATCGACTGAAGAGGCTGTTTGTCTCTGGTTTTCTGTGTGTTGAAGGTGGTGGAGGCACCGCTGTCTCACCTCACTGACCCTTTGGGAGGCTGGAAGGCCTGGGCACCTGGGCTGAGGGACATCACTGAACCGTCTCGCGGGAGCCCACACATTCCAGCCTCAGGTCCCTTTACTGAGCCTCCAGGGCCTTTTTCTGACACTAACTGGGTCTGGAAAAGGAAAGGCTCTGGTGAGGTTCCCGCATATTTTAATGTTCCTCCTTCAAACTCTCGGCACGTAGCTATAGAGTCTGCAAGCCAAAAGGTTTGGTTCCCTTTGTGGGACAGCTAGGAGCCTTGATTTCCGCCCCCCTGCACCCCCCCCCAGGATTCGGCTCCCCTGGCCACCCTTCTAGTGGTTCATCACTGGCAGAAGGCACGGCCCACTCAAAGGTGCACTTTACCACGTGTCCCTAAATTTGCTGTAGGTCCTGTTTCCATACAGCATTTGTCACACGAATGGTTAAAGTGAGGCCAGTCTAAAAATGCATGCGGCCTTTCTGAAGACCTTGTCAAAGGGGCTGCTTCCCTTTCATTTCCTTTGCTTCATGGGAGGGGGAGGGACAGTGCTGAGGCATGGCTGGCTCAAGCCCTCAGGAAAGTCACTGTCAGTCACCAGGCCAGAGGGGGGTCCGTGCCCAGAGGTGGCCTGCAGAAGGCCTTCATCATGCCACCTGTGGCTCTGGGCACCTTCTACCTGGGCCAGAGCCTTGCTCCCAGTTGTTCCTTCAAAGGTGGGGCCAGTCTCCCCTCACCCCCCGGCCCCCAGCCCAGCTTCACTCCCAGCTTTTCCCTGAGCCGTCCCTGGCCCCATTCTCAGACTCGACTCTAAGTCTCTGGATGGGCATTGGCATTCCTTAGTGAACTTGGCCAGGCCCGTGCCACGGATCAAAGGAATCCCAGGGAATTCCAGATTGTGCCAGGCTTTGCTGGTCTGCATTTGCCTCACAAGGTCTGAGAATGTGCCTGGATCATTTCAGATGTTGCTGTGATTTAGCTTCATTCCAAAACGTGTATTGGGCTCGTGCTGTGTTCAGGGCACTGTGCTGGGCATTGCAAAGGACCCCCCAGAATCACTCTTCCTCAACAGGCCGAAGTAGCCCAGCCCCTCGGGGAGCTGACTGTGGCCACGTGGTAAAGTCTGCACTCGGTCGGCATTGCGAGCTGTCGGTCCGGTTTGAATCTGTCTTCCCAGCTCCTTGTCCCCGTGCTGCCACCTGTCCACACACCCTCTGCTCCTGCCACTGCCTGAGTCCCATGCAGCATGTACAGGGCAGGGCCCCATGCTTTGCTCGCAGCCTTCCCTCCGCTCCTGTGCCTCTCCGGCATGTTGAAATCTTGCCTATTTTCTTTTTCACAGAAAAGGTGTTGTAGGTCCTGGGTGGGGTATTCAAGCAGCCTGCAAAAGCTGCCCAGTCTGTCTTCTACTCCAGAACGGCAGGCGCTTCCGTAAGGCGGCCGCACTTTCGGGACCACACTGTCCTCCTGCTGTACTCATCTCGCAGCGTGGCTTGGAGAGGGTTTTTTTCTGTCCTGTCAGAGTCGCCTTATTGCCAATGTGCCTGAAGTGGCGTGGTGTCCCTTTCCGTGGTTCCACCGTGTTTCATGGAAACAGCCCCCTGTTGATGGCATCTTGGTTGTCCCCACTCCTGGGCTCCTGTAGGTTGTGCTGTGTGTTGTGGGCCCTGTGCAGGGGTTCTCTTTACAACTCAGCTGCGGTGCCCCCTCGCCCTGCCTGCCTTCATCGGATTTGTGCCTGCGCCCTCAGAATTCCCCATGACCCCCAGGGACAGGGCTTGTGCTAGACCTCCTCTCTCTGTTTGGCACCTGCCGTGTTTGGTGACCGCCCGTTTCCAGGAGCTTACGGTGCCCTGGTATCCGCCCCTCGCGCTGCCGCCCCAGGCCCTGGGCTCTCGGAGGGGCGGAGCTGCGAGAGCGGGGCCGCCCACGCTGCTCCCTCCGTCCGGCTTTGTGTCTGGTGCCAATCGGCTGCATCCCGATGGCCTAACACGTTTCCATGGCGACGGACTCCCACAGTATCATTCTTACTGGCCACCTACTGTTTCACCAGAGGGATGGGCTATAAGATGGCCTGTTCCATCCTGGTGAAATTTAGCCTTAAAAAAATTTGATGAAATTTCTCTTTAAAATAAAAATCCAAGAGGACAGATAGATGCTTGGGCATCCGCTGCTGAGAACGGACGGGGACCTACAGTCTCCCCGATGAAAGTGGGGACAGTAGCTACTGTTTATCGAGCCCTTCCTCAAATGAGCTAGGGCTTCTCCCTGAGCACAGGGCTTGAGCTCTGTTTTCAGATGATATAGGAATCTTGTGAGGCAGGCACTGTGGTCCCCATGTTACGGAGAGAGAAACAGGCTCACAAAGTAACTAACTTGGTAAAAGTCCCTCAGACATTGCATTTCAAGAGCTGGGATTCCAACCCAGGTGTCTTTGACTCAGGACCTGAGCTTGTAACCACCAAGCCGTCCTGCCTTGTTAGGGAAGAAGGAAATGGGGGGTGGGGGTGGGAAGGGCAGGTCCCCCCTGGGCCTTGGACCAGTGGCCAGCTGCCCCAGAAGTGAATGAGGCTGCACCCAGAAAGAAGATGGCCGCCAGTGGGCCTTGCCTCCGCCCCTGAAGCGGCACAAAGGGTCCCTTTGAAGGGCGAGTCCATAGCACCCCCCTACCCTGCTCCCCAGCCAAGCGTCCAGGGGGCTGGCGGGCATTTCTGGCTTGGTTTTCTGGCCTGAGCTGGGAGGAGTGGTCTGACATTCTTTCCTTGAGCAGCTCACTCTCTGTCAGAATGTGTTGCTTCTAGACTGAGGTGGTGGTGAAACTCCTTTGTGACCTGGGAGCCTACAAGTGCCACCAAGTCTCTTCCTGAACAACCATCCTTGAAAAATGTATTGATTCCCGCCCCCCCGCCCCTTCCCTGCTCTTGCACTTTGGATGAACCTTGTTTTCGAAGAACAGTAGAAGGTAATTTTCCTGGGCTTGCCAGCTGGCCCATAATTGAGCAATTCCAATAACACCCACTGTAAAGTCTAATCGAAGTAAACAGGAAAATATGATTTACAATCTGGACGGCAAGTAAATACCAGGGTGCAATTAATTTTTACACAGAGCAGCAGATTCTGAAACATTTTCCTGCACGGAGCAGTTTGTTGCTAATTACAGATTAGGAGCTGCCCTTTTCTGGTATTTTTCGTTGTTATTTTTTACTTTGTGACGGTGATCTTCAGGTTCCTTGCATCCATGTGACTTTCTCTGAAGGTGTGACCACAGAGGGGTGGGCTGGGGAAATAGGATCCGAGAAAGTAACGTGTAGGGAGCGAGTTCTCTAGCCTGAGTAAGGCCCGGTTCTCAGCATTTGCTTGGGGGGTGACGCGGGAGGAGGCCCTGGTGGGCTGTGCAGAACGGCGCCACGAGGGGTCCTGTCACTGCTGGCAGCACTGGGTGGCGTGGGCAGGCCCTGTGAAGGCCGTGACTTGCTTCGGCTCAGTCTGCAGAAGGAGGCAACACCGGGGGCCTTGCAAATGTGTGTTTTGAAACGTGGCGCTTCCAACAGTGGGAAATATATGCCTTTAAATGGACCTCCCGCCCCCCGGCGACTCTTCCAGTAGCTCATAATTCGGTGTTCATAATTCGGTGGAGGACAGCAGCCACCTTGCTGCCTGAGGCCGCCTGAGGGCCACAGTTTTGACCGTGGGGTTGGAGCCAGTCTGACCCTCAGCCTCGGGCATATACCAAAGCTGTCTGTTAAGCCAGCCAGGTTTAAGATGCCATGTGACTTGAGTACACTCTGGGGACAGCCGATTGTGACCAACCCAGACCCTGAGCTAGGTCTTAAAGGTGCCATGCGGCTGAACAGAGACCCACTGCTGTACCCACTAGAGCGTGGGCTTTAGGGTTGCCCCAAGGCCAGCATGGGGGATCCTGAGAAGGGGATCCCGGCCTTTGTAGCCATATGCCTGTCCTTCAGCAGCGAGGCAGTTCCGTTTCCGAGCGGGGTCCCAGCATGGGGGTGTGCGGCCGGTTCTCTCGGGGACCCCGTCTTCCCATGTCCTGAATCCCTTGCCTTTTTTTGTTGTCTTCTCAGGGAGTTAAGTGCACGCAGCCATTTCCTGGAGGAGCCCTTCCCCAAGCGTGAGCAGCCGATCGGGAACTGCTCCTGCTGATGCCAGGCCACCTCAGCCCTGGGAGGTGCCCAGCAGGCCACCTGTGCCCAAGTCCGCCCAACTGAAGATGGCTCGTGGCCGCCCTGGGATGGAGCCCAGCGCCTGAGGTCCTTACCATGGTGATGATCCTAAGTAAAAGCCTCGACAACCAGGGAGCCGACGCCATAGCGTGCAGGACCTTGAACCCTGAGCTGGTAAGGACCTAGTGGGCCTCATTTCCCTGATGACCTCTTCTGAGGCCTGCTGTCCAGGTGGGGCTGTGGACTGCACGTGTGGGCTTAGCAGACTGAGTCCAGAGTGCCCAGGGCAGAACCCTGGGAGATGCGGCAGGTTGGGGCAGTGGGCCGGGGTGACCCAGAGCCCGGCGGCATGCTTGCAAGAAGTAGCTGGCGGAGGGCCCCTGACATGCGAGGTGGGAAGGCAGGCACCCTGGTGGAGAATACCAAGCGGGACTCTGCCGCCCTGCCGGGCTGAGACTGACATACCTTGTGGCCTCCGCCCTGTAAGGGGTGGCAGTTTCCCCGCAGGGAGGTGGTGCCCGAGTGGGGGTGAGATTAGGCCGCCCTTCAGAAGGCTGGTGCCGAGCGAGATCGGCTGCCTCAGGAAAGTCAAGGGTGGGAGCGAGAAAGAAGGGGCGGTCCAGCGGCCAAGGTGGTGGGCCTTGGCGACAGCTGCCCTCCACTGCCTTCTCCCAAAGTTGTCCTATGACCAAGTGGCCTGATGGGGTGGGCCAGAGAGGCGGACTGGCCTTCTCAGACTGAGAACAGGGTAGTCCCTTAACCTTCCAGACCTCATTCCTCAGAAGTGAGTGGGGCTGCTCCCCTGCCGGGGGGCAGGAAGGGTCCCACTCTGACAAAAATAAACCTGAGGAGGAGTTTTGCAGACAGCTAAGAGTCCAGGGCTCTGCCACATTGCCTGGCACCCTTCCTAGTGAGCCCCTCCTGAGAGCCCACCGTAGCCCCCTTGTGGGCTCCCTCCCCAAGCTCACAGCGGCAGTCAGGTGAGAGCAGACGGGCCAGGCTGGGTCTCCAACCCTTGTAGGAGGGCGGGAGAGCCATCGAGACCTGAGGCCTTTATGTACCACTGCGCATGTGAATTCTGTGCTCGCAGAATTCCACAAGCGGAGATGGGTCAGGTCTCTGCCCATCCTGGCTTCCTTTCCAGTTTGCCCTGAATATGTATCTGGAAATATATTTGATTCCCGCTCGCCATCCTCACTGCTGCCGCTCTGGTCCCACCTGCTGCCCTCTCTTGTCTGGGAATGTGGTGTAACGGTCTCCTGCTGTTGGCTGCTTGGTCTGTTCTCTACCAGCAGCCAGAGGGACCACAAGACAGGTGCATCTCTCCTCGGCTCCGGCCTTCTGCTGGCTTCCCATCTCCCACCTAGCAAGTGCCAAAGCCCTTACCAGGAGGCCCAAGGCCCATGTACTCTGGCTGTCTGTGACCACGCTGCTCTTTCTCTGCTCTCACCCTGCTCCCTTCACTCTGCTCAAGCCACACTCACTCAATGTGTCAAGCACGAGCCCGCCTCAGGGCCTTTGCACTTCTGTGGCCTGGACCGCTCCCCGCCAGCAGGACTCCTTCCCTCCCTCTTTCTTCTTTGCTCACTCAGCCTGAAATCGAGCTCTGCTCCAACCACCCTCTGCCCAGCACTTGCCTGCCCTTCCCCTTCTCTGTCTTCCTTCTCAGCGCCTGTCACTTTCTGACGTTTCGATCTTGTTTGTTGAATGACTGCTCTGAAATGCGAGCTGCATAAAGGCAAGGAATTTTGTTTCTTTTGCTTGTTGCTGAGTGCCCAGGGCCTGAAACTGGGGCCTGGGACAGGGTGGGTGCTCTGGGATGTTTGTAGAGGGAATGGACGCGGGTTCCTGCCGCCCAGCCCCTCACTGCTTTAGTTCCTCTCCGGCTGCTGCCCCGGTTCACAGCCAAGGGTACGGGAAGAGCCGCTCTGCTTTCTGCTGTGTGGGTGGGGGCGCGGGGCGGGGGGGTGCTTTCCTGCCGAGATCTGAAGAATACACTGGGAGGACTGTTGGCCAGAAGGGAACGACCTCTGGGGTGAGGGCCCTCCAGAGGTCCCAAGGGAGGGTCCCTGGCCGCTTCCAGCTGTGCTGCTGGCTTCAGCGGCTGCCCGCAGAACCTGGTCCCCTCACGGGGCCCGCCTGGCTGGGGCTCACCGTGCGGCTGGTCCTGGGGCACGTGGGCCCCAGTTCCGCTGAGCTCCATGGCCGGAGCGCCTGCCTGCCAACGCGGGGCCTCGCAGCCCTCGCCGGGGAAGGGAAACTCCTCTCCGAAGAGTCTAGGGAGGCCGACTTCCAGTCCGGCCATGCACAGGGAGCAGCCCAGAACAACCCCAGATCATCTCGGTCCAGTGCTGACGTCCGTGAGGCGGAAGGGAGGGTGAAGGCACGTTAGAATGCGCCCTCCCCTGCAGGCAAGGTTGGGGGGGAGCGGACGGGGCTTTGCTTCAGCTTCCTAAACTGGCAACGCCATCCTCGTGTAAATACCATCAAGATAACAACAGGAACATGGAAAAGCATTTCTCTTTGTTTTCTAATCAGCCTAAGAAGATAACAGAAAGGGGGGGCGGTGGGCTTCATATTAAAAAAGAAAATATGAGTCACAGGCCACTTTGGAATTAGGGAAGCAGGCCCCAGAGGCACCCAAGCGAGAGAGAGAAGGTCTCAAACTGTGGGTGAAAGTCACCTGGGGGCCACCCAGTGACCTTGGACACACTGGGCAAGGAAGCCTGTAGCCCCTCCCTCCTTGCCCTCCAAGGTCTCTTGTTCTTTGTCTAAAAACGAAATGCTGGTGACAAGTGACTGGTCATGTTCCCAAGAGAGATGTAGGAAAACAGAAAAAAGGACTGACAAGTGCCCAGCGTTTTGCCTTTCCCGGCACCTGGCCCTGGGGAGAGAGAGGGCTAAGGGCCCTGCCTGGCCCCAGCCTGGGCCTGGCTTACACAATGCACAGCAGTAAAGACTGCTCAGTTCCCTTTACCACCCCCCAACCCCCACGCCCCGCCCGCTCTGCTGGTCGCTTTCCTCTGCCGAGTGGGCTCTTCCTCCTAGTGTTCTAACATTAGCTGCTGCTGCTGGAAGGCAGCCCAGACGGTTGACCTCGGGAGCAGTGTTCCCCAGCCCCTTCCCACACGCCCACGCTCAGCCTGTGGCCTGTTCTCCCAGGCCAGAGTGACCGTCTTCCCTGACCGGGCCTGCCTCCTCTCCCTGGCCGGTGTCTCAGCTCTCTCTCAAGTCTGGAGTCTGTCTTGGAGGAGAGGGTGGGATGCGGCTGTAGGCGGCCTTGCTCTCCCCAGCCTTGAGGTATTTCCCACAGGAGGCGACACCGGGTTGGGGAGCCGGTGCTTCCCTTCGTTCTTGTCAGGTTAGGAGGCCCGGGCTCTGATCTGCCCAGTGGGGAGAGTCCGTGGCCATGTCAGGCCTCTCAACTGCCTGGGGCGGAGGGTCTTCATGTTCGCAGCGCCCCAGAGCTGACACTGGGCTCTCCGGCCCCAGCCTGCCTCACTGGTGGGCCCAGGCTGGCCTGAAGTCAGACCCCAGAGGTGCACAGATGTCTGGGACAGTCTGAAGCCTCTTGCCTGCACAGGCTGGGCCTTGGCCAACCCTGAAGTCCGGGGAGCCCAGGGAGCCCGGGCCGCTGCTCCATCCCTGTCAGCGAGTCTGAGAGCCTCTCTCTACAAGGCCGCTCATCCCTTCTCGGCTTCTCAAGTCCTGGTCAGGCTGGCCCTGTCTTCTGCTTTCCACTGCCATGGTCTTGCTGTGTTCCTTTTTGGAGGCTGGGGTGTTCTTGCTTGTTCCGCTCGAGGGCATGAGTAGGAGCCTGCCCGTGTCGCCTTGTGGTTCCCCTTAACAGTGTTGTGGGGAAATAGTGACTTGACGGCTTTGGTCAGGAATCTGCGAGCAAAGCTCTGAAGAAGCGCGACGAAGGCCAGAGAAGAGCTGCGCCGCGTTCTGTCCGAGCTAGCTCCTCATTAAGACTTCAGACTGGACTGTGGCTTTATCTAAGTCAGGCCTTCTTTCTTCAGCCAGACAGATGGCCCCTGAAGCCCCGGTGGGATGTCCAGCTTTTGCTCTCCCTGTGGAGGGTCTGATTCCAAAGCCTTCCCTTGTGCTCTGAGGACTCTCACAGAGGCCCGGCTGGGGCGGGCCGGAGAAGAGGTGCGTCGCGGCAGGAGAAGCGTCACGGGGAGCTGAGCTCCTTGTGCTCTTCCTGCCAGCCCCAGCCGAGGCTTGGGTGCCGACTCCAGTGCGTGCGGTGAGTGTCGTGGGAGTCCGAGGCTGGAGTCCCCACAGCCTGCTAGGCCTCGGGCCGGCCCGTCCTCCTGCAGTGATGCGGCGGGTGTGAAGTTTGGGAAGGCCGCTTGCAGACTGGTACAGACCAGCAGGGGTTTTGTCACAGTCTGGGCATACCGGGGATGAATTGGCTCGGGCCAGCCTGGAGCCCAGAGGGGACCTTGATGTTGGGCTCAGAGAAACCCGACAGCAGCCAGCGTATGCCTGCGCCTGACTTCTTGGGAAGCTGTTGGGAGAGCTGGCGAGGGGGGCCCCAGAAAGGTCAGGGACAGGGCAGCTCGGAGGGTTTTGGAAGCAGGTGCTCGAGGCAGGCTGGGGGACCCCCACTGGGTAAAGCAGCCCCCGCACTTCTTCAGTCCAGGCTCAGAGCCCCAGAGCAAAGAGGACCCGGTCGGCCACGCCAGCGTCCCGTGCCCGTCTCTCGTCAGCAGAGATGGAGGCGTCGTCCCGCCGAGAAGCTGTGTGGTGCGGAGGGAGGAGTCCCAGTGTAGGAGTCGGTGCTGAGGACAGAAGGAGGTCACCCACTTTCACGTGCTCCATGAGAGAGCGGGCAGGGAGCTCACTGAGAACAGGGGACGCGGAGGTGCTCCTTCACGTCGTGAGATCTGAGTGTGAGTGATTGCTGCCCTCTTACTCCCCAGCTGTCCGGCGGGTGCTCTCTCCCCTTCTCCACCGAGTTTTGACTTGGCATGAGCCCATCGATTTGGGGAGGTGGCAAGTTCTGCCCAGTGAAAGTCTGTTTCCATTGGCCCTGCATTTGCTGGGTGAGTGGCGGCAGGAGCTAGATAAGCGTGGGCAGACAGGTGGCCATCGCTGTCGGTCACCAGATAGTCACGTGGTGCCTAGTCTGTGCTGGGACAAGATGGCAGCCTTAAGAAGCTTCATTCTCAGGGGCAGAGAGTAAGCACAGAAGCAAAAGAACGGACGCTGGCGGTGCGGACACTAAGAGGAGAGTGTGGGTGGGGAGGGTGCCCTTTGGCTGGGATGGTCAGGGAAGGTGGCCTGGTGAGGAGCCGGTCATGGAGAGACCTGAGGTGGCAGCACTGCACATGTCTCCTGTGCCCAGGCTCGGCTCTCACGGGCTGGGTGGCTGTGGGGGGAGGGGTAGCCGGGTTCTGTTCTGGTGGCTGTGGGACGTCACGGGAGCAGAAGAGCAACTTCAGCTGGCCTCTGGGTTCTGGGTGGAGAATGGAGGTGGGCCCAGGACACAGGCCCCGGGACCAGCTAGAAGGCTGGTTCGGTCTCCCCGTGGAGGGTGGTGGCTCGGAGCAGGGCTTCGGGGGACAGTGAGAAGCACTCCCATTTCAAGTGTGAGTCCTCCAGCCTGGGAAATGAACGGTCTGCAACCAACAGGGCCTGATCCTTGCTGAGGGAATGAATGCATGAGCCAGGAGAGCCTGGGAGTCCCTGTGGCTCGGCCCGGTGCTCCCCTCTATAGGCCCAGACCCCAGCCTCTCTGGTGCCCACCGCAGTCCCTGGGAGGGCCCGGATCTGGAGGGCCCCACCTTGCCCCTCTGTCTGGAGCACACTGGCTTTGTGGAAGGACAGGTCAGCGGGCTGGTTCCCTGGCTCACTTCCTATTGTCTGTAAACCCCAAGCCCTCCTCGGTGGGCCTGCGTGCCAATGCTGCAGACAGCCGGCTCCGGGATCCTTGCTGTCTTCTGCTTTCCCCGGCCCGATCTGGGTTTGGGTTTCTGTGGGCCACTGGCCTTGGCTCGCTTGGCCACCTGCCCCCTCAACCCAAGTGTGGGCTGGGGACTCTGGTTCTTCAGCGGGTATTTGCTTGGCGCCAAGGTGTTCTCGCAGTGAGAGTTGTCTCCCTTGGCTGCCAAGGACCCTGGCCTTGGCAGAGCCCGACTCATGACTCTGCACCATCCCCCTGGAAGCAGAGCCTGCCTGGCGTCCACGGGCTGTGTGCTTGGTTGTTTGGGGCTCTGTGGTGTGGAGGTAGGCTCTCAAGTCATTGTCACCCATTCTCCATTCGGTGGCTTGGCTGTGGGCTTTCTGTGCGGATCCCGCTGCATCAACCACGTCAGTTGGGAGGGAGGCAGACGCAGCCGTCTTTCACTTTTTCCAAATAATTCCCCGGATGACTGTGAATGGGATGGTTCAGTCCAGGAGGACAGCCTGTCTTGAAAACACAACGAGTATTTGAAGCTGAGGAGGGCACCAGAGCAGGCCCGCCCCGGCGCCTTGTTGCTTATAGGCGTCTTCTGGTCCTTGAGAGGAAGCCAGGGCTGACCTCTCGCACCCCAGCACCCTGGCCTGGGCCGTCTCCTCTCTGGTCCCACACTCCCTGTAGTGTAATGGTTTGTGGGACTGTGTCCTCCGTGAACTGTGAGCTTCCTGAGGGCCCAGGCAGGCCTCCTTCACCTCTGTGTCCCAGGCTGGGCAGGAAGGACCCTTAGCAACGAGGCTGGTGAGCACATGGCTGACCAAGAGCAAAGGTCTCTGAGTCAGGGAGCCGGGGACGGGCACTCGCCACCCTTTTATCTGGGAGGGCCGGGCGTTCCTGGTCACCTCCGCCCTTCTCTTTCCAGGCCCCAGAGCTCCAGGGCCTGGGTTCCCGCCCACTCTCAGACAGGACGCCTGCGCGTCCCTGGTGTTTGGGGCTCCTCTCAGAAGTCGGAGTTCTCTTGGACAGGCTGACTCCTCTGGGACAGAGAGCTGCTTCCCCCGTCATGGGCTCAAGCCGTGGTGCAGCCCGCATGTGAATAATCACCAGTACTTAGGAGTGGGCGAAGGAAGGAAGGAGGGAATGGGTCTTAGGAACAGAAAGGCAGACCTTTCTGCCTAGAGCCCCAGTGGGCACCGTCTCCGCCTCACTAGAGGTCAGAACAGGCCACCTGACCCATGCCTCAACTAGCGCAGGGGAGCCCAGAATGTTCTCTGTGCTCAGGTTACTGTGTAGCCATGGAGCAGTGCCTAGTCTTGGAGCCTAGGGCCCAACTGGCCTGTCCCTCTCCCAGTGGCCGTAGCATTTTGTGAGGCTCGGTGTGGGCCTTGAGGGGAGGCATGGGATCCTTATGGTGGGATCCTTATGGTGGGAAGGGGAGCCATTGTAATATGGTGCCAAGGAGTTCAAAACCCTAGCTCTCTGCTGCAACCAGACATAACCTCGGAGTTTCTGTTTCAGTTCAGGGAGAGTGCCTGGGGGGCCTCCTTGTTGCAGCAAAGCAGCTTTGCACGGTGCAGGGCCCCCCGCTTGCGCTCTAACTGGTGCTTCTGTGGAGAGGATGAGTTGCTGTTCTCCTGGTGTCTCCGGGGAGGGAGGGAGCTGGGGTGGCAGACGGGCCTCCGCTTCTCCCTGGGGGCTCCTCCTGTCACCAAGAGGCCCCCTCTTCTCCCGGCCTGCGCTGTGGGGTGGCCTCTCTACAACCCAGCTCCGTGACCGTGTGCATCACACCTCCTCCCGCACCCTCCCCCACCCAGCACTCACATGGAAAAATCCCCAAGTGTCAGAAGTCGTGGCGCTTTCTTGTGTGTGTTTTGAAGCCATTAACTTGATGGACTCCATAACTCACTGGAGACTTTGGACGGAGAGCCCAGGTCTAATTATGGGCAGATGTTGCCTCTTAGAATGCTTTTTTCTCCTTTCCCTAATCTGACGTTGGCAGAAGGCAGTTACCCCTTTAATTGTGACTTTAGCGAGGGATCAGTGCAGGGTCATGTACAAACGTGCTTCTTATGACTTGAAGAGTGAATAGCTTTTCTGGTTGTTTTCAGCACACGCCAAAGAAGATGAGTCAAGGACCGACACTTTTCTCTTGTGGAATTATGGGTGAGTAACCAAGGTGGCTGTGGAGAGTCATTCTCTGGTCCTTCCACCAGGGCCTGAGTCCCCCAGGTGAGATGCTGGAAGCCCTTTCTGGACACAGGCACACACAGCAGCCATGGGGTCTCTTCTCTGTGCTTGAGCAGTCTCGGGTCTGGCCGTGTCAGAATGGCACCCGGGCTGTGGGGCTCAGGGAGCCGGTGGGCCCTGGGGTGTGGCTTACAGCTGTCATCTCCAACCATAACGTTGAGAGTTTCTGTCTGGTTATTAAGGTAATCATGTTCACTTTGATACATTGGGACGACGTACCATAGTGTAAAGTATAAAATAAAAATCTCTTTTAGTCCCAGTACCCGGTGAGAACGCCTGCTAATATTTTGGTGTATTTTTAATGTTCTTTGAATTTCTTACATGGCCAAGTCCACAATGAATGAGCGATTGTATAAAATTATATACAAAAAACTTTTTTTCTTCTGGTTTCACTTGGTAGTCCGTACTCCTATTTCCCCCAGCGCGGTAGCGTTGGCCCTTCCGTATGGTTTAATGAGTGTGTAGTAACACACTAGGTATCAACGGGTGCTGACCGATTTCACTGTCTTTTGTTTGTTGGGAGGAATGGCCGTGTTCTGTTCGCCATTGTGACGAACAGTGACTACGCGTCTAAGTCTTTGTCTTTTGTCGGCCTTCTGGATTATTCTGTAGGAGTTCCCGGGAGTGGCTTACCGAGGCCGGGGGCAGGGACATTTTGAAGGCTCTTGCTTCATATTGTTGACATGCTTTCCAGAAGGGTTGTCTCAGTCTCCGGTGCCCATGCAGGTATGAATTACTCTTTCTCCTAAGGGAGAGGCTGAGATGACTGTATTGATTATGTTGATTTTTCTGAGCTCCAGATGATCGGGCACCATCTCTCCTTCCACTGTCTCCCCATGGCTCCCGCCCACCATGGGGACACCCTGCTGCACGAGTTTCTGGAATGTTTGCACTGAGGCAGCAACCAAGCTCCCATGGTGGGTGACTGCTGTAGGCCTTCCGATCCCAGGCCTGTCTTCACAGGACTGTCAGGTCTTCCTGCCTCTTTTCTCAGCCTTTGACTCTGTGTGCAGTGTTTTCTTTGTCTTCTTGAGACTCTGTCTGGTAGACGGGGTGGTGATGGCAGAGGGGTTGCTGGGTGTGTCATAGTAAGCACCAGGCTCCTTCCTCACGACGCTGTCTCTGGGACGCTGCAGCAATTCTGCTGTGGGGCCGCTGAGGCCGCCCCATTCGCATAGGGGGACACCAAGAGCTTGTGAAGCGACTCCCCACCGAGCTGCCTTGGCAGAGTTGGGCCCAGGTTGGGGGAGAACAAAGATGGTTTGCTTCTTAGTCCCAAGCCACAGCTTGGTGGGAGAGCCCCAGGTGGTCCTCTTGGTCGGAGAGCCCCAGAGGACGTGGAAATAGCGAGATCACCTGGCCTTGGTTCCCCCACCGCGACACACTTCTGAAGCCTGTCCCCACATAGGGCTTGACTGAGCCCCTCTGGTGGTTAACGGCTTTCAACAAACCCTCAGCGACTTAGCCACGTGGCTCAGAGGCTTGCCTCACTGCCTGCTTCATGGGCTGGGCTCGGTTTTGTGGTGGTGAGACTGCCTTTGTCCCGCCAGGAAGCAGAGGGAGGCTCCTGGGCACACTCAGCTCCTCGGGACAGCCCGGACTTCAGCTCCGTACCCTGGTGGTGGAGGCGCCGGAGGTGCCGGGCTTCGTTTCAAGGCTGCCTGATGTACGCTGGCCCCAGGGCACGGCCAGGGAGCAGGGGAGCAGCCCCGGGCGGTGGGGGGTCTGCCGAGCCCTGTCGTCTGCCTCCTCGGCTGTTCTCTTCTGTTGGCCAGCCCCTCCTTGATCTGGGGAGACCCTTGCCCCTCTGACGTATGCTTTTCGTTCCCCAGGGTTCATTTTGGCGGGTTGTTCCCGTAGGTGTTTATTGAAGATGTACTATGTTGTCAGGCACTTGGCCCAGAGAGGGAGAAAGTCAGCCCCTGCACTCAAGAGGGCTTCTGTCTAGTGGAGCCGAGAGAGCGAGAAACAGAATTCCCTGTGGATTGGGGTCCTCAGAGCTGAGGGCAGATCAGCCTTCCTGAACCCCAGTCTCCTCCTCTTGCAGATTGTAGTTTCTGGTAGGATTTAAAGAGACAGCAGCACACAGAAGGCACCAGCTCAGTCCCTCCCGCCGGCATCCCCTTCCTGGGCGCCTTCCCAGGCCTTTGTGCTGGTGGAAGCTCTGGGGACCGCTCTGGCCCTTTTACCCTGCGCATTGAGGTGTGGCCCCACCTGCACCGTGAATGGGAGGGCGTCTGAGGCAGTGAGGTCTCACCTTCCGCTTGCCTGCTTTTTAACGGCCCTGGGAGGGTCTAGCTGGACTTTTCAAGAGGCTTTTGAGCCTTTCCAGGACTGGGTGATACTCAGCCAAGACAAAATGTCCCATTACTATGATCACCAACCCCCATCTGTCTCCCGGAGATAATGAACTCATGTTCTGGCCCCGATTGGTGGAATTCTCCTGTGATTGCTGGGGGCAGGTTGGCCCCATGACTGAGGGCGTTTCCCTCCCAAGCGCCCACTGCAAGGGTCCTAGCTGGAAGCCAGGGCAAGTTTGAGTTCCCTGAGCATTCTGAAGAGAATCCAGGCAAGCGCATTGGAGTGGGGAGTGTAGCGGCCTGTTTGCTTTCTCTTAAAAAGCCACCCTTCCCAGGAGCCCAGCCTCCCCTACGCCCACTTAGATAAAGTGCCTTACTCATGTCATCAAGGGCTCACCACAATGTGTTCTCTTTAAGTACTTTTTGTTATCGTGAGCTGAATGGGCTCCTCCCCAGCGTTGTCTCCCCCACCCCGCCCCCCCCACACCCTAAGTTCGGGAACTTGATAGAAAGAAGCAGTTTTATGCCTTCCCAGAGTAGGGGAGAGAACAAAGCCAGGATGAGGGGTGAATGGCAGAAGCAGGGCACAGTGGGGCCCGGCCACCGCCCAGCCTGCTCCGCACCAGGGCCCAGCACTCCTTATTAGGTTGTGAGCCCAGCCGGGTCCCTGAAGGGCTCTTTGTAGCAGAGACAGTGTTTGCCTCTCGGTTTCCTTTCTCCCCTCCCGTAGCATCCCGAGAACGCTTTCTGTGCGGAGCGGTGATTTCCTCTGCAAGTGGCTTCTTTGGGGAAGCCACATGGCTGGTTCCTGTGTTCTTAACACGGGAAGCCTCGGTCAGGTGGCAGCTTCAGGGCCGTGGCCTGTCCCCGGTCAGCTGGCCTGGCAGGCGGGCCAGCGCTTGCTGCTGGCCGTGATCTCTAGTGGGTAGGGAAGGGGGCGTGGCCACACCTGACAGAAGCGCTCTGCGCTGGGAGAGGCAGGGGCTCCCCCTCCCAGGTCAACAGTCACTCGCCCTGCACGACGCTTCTTTGCGCTGACCCAGTGGCACACGTGTGTCAGTTTAATCTTTTTTGGTGAAGCAGGGCAAGCGGGGTGAGAGCACGCTCCGCTCACCACCCTTGGCTAATTGCACCCATTAAATGAGTTCCGTATCGCGGGGACAATGGACACTACACATTCCATTTTCCTCACCACTCAGGCGAGGAGAGACCTGGAAATCAAATAATATGTGAGGAGGCAAATGCGATACCAATTATTGCAGAAGGGCCACTAGGAAAAGTCGTGTAAATACAAGTCAATGAACAGAGAACAAAACAATTCATATGCTAAAAAAAAATTGCATGGAAACCCATAATTACTTTAGGAGTTATGGTAATAAATTATTTATTAATGTAAATTATTTCACAGGCAGAGAACATAGAGAAACTTGAGCAGAAGGATCATGCATTATGTATAAAAGGGAATTGTAAAAATATTATAGCTGTCCTGCTTGTGCTGCGCTGGTTCAGGTTTGTCAGCATTTTAATTACAAGCCCGTACTTTCTGTGTTTAATTACTTGGCTGTTAAATTCTGCTCTGTACATGAAAGGGTTGTTCCCGGGGGCACTCTCTGTATTAATTTCTACAGGGTAAACCAGTTGGCCGTGTTGGGCCATGCAGGATGGAAAGATTTCACTTTGAGATTTCATAGCTTTTGGTCTTTTCACTCTGTCACTTGTTGAAAGTGGAATGCAACGGCCCCTCGTATGAGAAAGCTGGCATTCGGAGGTGGGACATTTTCGGTTTCTTAGAGCGGGCATGTGACCGAGGCTGAAGGGCCAGTCACAGCAGCCGCTGAGCTGCCCAGGCCAGTTTCTGGTCTCCGCTGCTGCTTCCGTCTCTCGGGGCTAGCCATTTGGAATATGACCATTGGACCAGAGCCTCCAGCAAGGAACAGGTTAGTAACTGAAATTGGCAAAAGGGAGCTTTGTTTTCATTTTTAAAAGTACATCCCTATAGAGGCATGCAGAGGAATGATTTTTTTAAAAATTTACTTTTTATTTTTTATTTATTTTTATTTATCGTGGGCATATGTGTGATTTTTTTAGTCCCTAAGGTAGTTCAAGGTTTGTCTATAGAGAGTGCTCTAAATGGCCCCTCGCACCATGCATTGGTTTCTGACAGTGTTTCTGGAATAAAACACAGGCTGGAAGTAGGTGCAAAGTGTAGTTGGCACAGGATGGCTGTTTACAGTGTCAAGTGAAAAGGGAGCCTCCCGGGCTGCCTTCTCAGCCAGGCTGGCCTGCCTTGGGGTGCGGAGGGGTCCCAGTGGTGCCAGAGGGAGGGGAATGAATGACAACTGCCGGACTGACTTCGGGCACCACCCAACACGGTGCATTGCCAGGTGGAGAGATGGTCCGGCGAGGGGCAGCCCGGCCCCACTGCAGGAGCGTGGCCTTGGGACCGCAGACTGTGCTGTTGGTGGGCGCTGTGTCCCTGGGTGAGGTGTGACGCTCTTCTGAAGCTCGGGCTCCCCACTCATGTGACCGGGTGCACCGCGATGCCCCACGGTTGAGTAGCGTGTGTGCGACGTATGCTGTCTGCCGCCTCAGCAAGGAGCCCGGCAGGACGTTGGTTAATCACCAGTTAAGACGCGTTTCTCGGCAGTTTCCTGACCCGTTCTCCCGGCTGCTGGCTCTCTCCTCAGCTCTGCTGCGTGTTCATCTCAGAGATGAATCGCAGGCACGTACCCATTTCTGATGCTCCTCATGTACCCACAGCCAGGACGGGGGTGCCAAAGAGGGTGGGCAAAAGTGACCTTTCTGGCCCTTCACAGCTCTTGTTGTCATTGGGGGTATCGGCTCCCTCCACATTCCTGGATGCCCCTGGGGTCAGGGTGGGCACCCTGCCTCATACAGAGGGGGAGACTGAGGCCCAGGTTCCTAATGGTGAGTCTGGTGTGTTTTTTACCCCTCTATTCTGTCTGTTGGGAGATCCCACCAAGTCTCTTTTTGTAAGAACAGCAGCTTGCCAGAAGCTCTGGCAGCTGCCATGGGCCACCCCTACCCAGCTGGTGAAGGCAGGGTCCTGGTTACCACTCGGAAGGTTAGCAGCCTCTCAGCCTCCAAGGCAGGCTCCTTGCTTCCCTGGATGGGGCTGGTGGCGTGTCCTCTCCAGCCATCCTCATGCCCTGTCCTTGCACCTTAGCTGAGGAGCTCGGTGTCCTGTGTCCCTGTCCCTGAAGCAAGGACGCAGCTGACATTTTATGGTTCATCGCTATCGAGAGGCACCACCGGAGGCGAGGCCTGCTCAGGCAAAGCCCGAGAACCTTTTCTTCCTGACATAGCTTTGAACTCTCTGTTCTGATGACACAGGGAAAGAGGCACTCCAGGGGGCCAGGGGCTCTGAAGTTCATTTAAAAATCAGTGACCCCCTGTGGGATAGCGCAGGTCATTGTCCTTCATGGTTTTCCTGTGTTCTTTTTTGTAAGATTGGCTTCATAAAGCCGCCTTCAGAAAGATCTCTTTCCATTTCCCACTGAAAGGGCTAGGGAGCTTCTAACCCTAACAGCGAGCATAGAGTCTGCAGTCCTGAGGCCGAGTTAGCACCAGCCAATCCACAGGGCGGGAGAGAGAGAGAGAGTCATCATCAGCCCAAGTAGATAGGTGTGAAGTCCAAGAATGAGTCAGCCGGTCTTGATGGGGCGGGCCGGAGGCTTGAGACCCAGGCTGAGAGGCTGCAGGAGTCTAACTTCTCCGGTCTTTGCTTCAGGTGCTTGGCCTTTTCTAGAAACCACATTCTGCTGTGGTTCTGTCACCATAAGGTGGCCTGTAACACACAGCACACAGATGTCCAGGGCTGTAAGTCTCCTGGCTTTTGAACTGAAGAAGGCTGCGGTCCCCTAAGAATCTGGGCCCCTGGGAATCTCCCTTCAAGTTTAAGGGTAGGAATGGAAACAAGAACATTTGAAGTCAGAGGCTATTTGTGCTTCTCCGAGTGTTTTCTTTCTTTGAGCTCTAGATCTGTGTACTCAGCAGCCTTCTGAACCTCCCCAGTCCGGGGGCGGCAGGATGGGTGCCTTGTGAGCAAGGCTGGGGATCAGGGGTTTTGTTCCCACGCGTGTGAGCGTTGGCTTCTCCCGCGCCTCCCAAGCTGGTGCGAGTCTTCCCAGAGACCTCAGGCTCAGATGTCAAACCTCACGTTGTGGAACCTGGGAGGTCACCTAGTCGGGCCGTCTGTGAGAGACCTGGATGGTTGGTATGCTTTTGTAGGAGTTCGCGTGGTTTCTCTTCCTGTCTCGAGGTAGAGCTTTGTGCGTGTTTACCACACACACACACCTGTGAAGAATCTCGGTCTTGTGAAGATAGGCTCCCTGGGGAATGGAGCAACAGGAGAGGAAAGGGGACTGCCGGAGGGGGTGTGGCTGGGGCTGGTGCGCAGGCTGTGGGCCATCATGCTGGGTGTCCTAGGAGGAAGGACGGAGGCCTCAGACTCTTCCCCTGGCTTCCCAGGCCTCTTCGCGTGGCTCTCCACCCAGAAGGTGCTGGGCAGCTTGGGCCCCCGCCCCTTCTGTGAGAAAAGGCCCTCCAGGGACGTGAAGGGTTAAAGGGTTCCTTCTCTGTCGTTCTGCTTCTTATTACCGGCTGGAAACAAAACAGACACCAAAGCACCGACTTCTGATGGTGGTCTGAATCCAAGTTTGTAGAAACTGGAAGGGTCACGCCTTCAGGGGCGTCCTGGGTGTGGCTGGATGGTTTGAGTGAGAGCCCCCCCACCCCCCCACCCCCGACAGAGGCGTGAGAACCCCAGCGCTGGGGCAGCCTGCAGGAGCAGTTCTCCATACCTTTGAGTTCAAAGAGCCCGAGGAGCTTATTCAAATGCGCCCCCCTCACCGAGATTCTGTTTACCGAGTTAAGGACTGGGCCTGGGAATCGCATTTTGTCACCCCAAGGGGCGCTCCTGCCAACCCAAGGGTCACAAAACCACACTGAGGAAAACCGGTGCAGAGCGTATAGGTTCCCGCCCCAGCCAGACCCCCAGAGCTTGGCACCCAGGGGCACAGGAGCTGAGCCTCGGCTGAAGATGCGTCGTCCAACACTGTCCTCCTTGTCATGGTGCTGCCGCTGGCAGAGCCCGCGTGCCCTCGCAGGCCCTGTCCCAGGCAACTGTTTGATTCTTAGAATAGCTCTGCAAGGTCGTTCCTATCTGTCACCCTCATTTTATAGATGAGGGAAATGAGGCTCTGAGAGAGTCAGTGACTTGCAGAGCTGAGGTGCAAACGCATGTCCACACCCTCCCACCATCCCAGGTGACCCCTGCTCCGTGGACTCCCCAGGTCTCTGGCCATTGTCACTTCTGACAGAGTTATTGCTGTCTGTGCAGAGTGGTATTGAATGGAGGGGCGGGGGTGTCCTGTATCCTCTCCTCGGAGCCCTGCCGGGGCCCTTTGTCCGGAGTGACGTCAGGGCCAGAAGTTCGGGGCTGTTTGCCATGAAAAAGTAGCTTCTATTCCTGTTTCTTTTGTCTGGTGACCTGACCCAGCAAATTGCTTTCTGTTCCCTGAGCGAAGGGGGAAAACACAAGGGCTAAACATAGCCTCGATTGTTTTTACTTTTCTGATATTGTACTTCTTCAAGCGATAAAGATAGTAACAATTAAAATATTATCTGCCCCTCAGACAGACCAAGTGGCCACCTGGCTGGTGTTGACACACAGTAGCAGCACTCGGTGTTGGACAGGGCTTTGTGTTTCCAGACTATCTTAGACCTCACGCTGCCAGCCAGACTCCCAGCCGCTTCGCACGCAACTGTCCATGGCCTCGGGAAAGTGGGAAGTTGAAGGCAGAGCCCCCAGGGTGGACCTCGCTGGCCAAGGAGGGGTTACTGGGGCCAAGGATAAGGGGCAAGTGGCGCTCATGGCGTCAGATAACCGACCATGACCGGCTCTGCAGCTTTTATCTGCACATTATCTGTTCCTTCCTCTACCCACCACCGGCTAAAGTCTGCTCTGTGCCAGGCTCCACGCTGGGCACTTGTGGGCTGCGCTGGGTCAGTGCTCAAGAGCTTATGGCTCCGTGGAAGCAGACGTGTAAACAGATGATTAAGGTTCAGTTAACATCTGAGCCATAAGATTGAAAGTCAGTCCAAGAGCTGTGGGCGCCCAGTGGCTAATGTGGAAAAGGCACATGAACAGAGAAGGTGATGTTGGAGTTGGCTCTTAAATGATGAGGGAGAGATTCTTGCTGGAAGGATAGAGGCAGGAGAACAGTGCAGGCCTATACAGAGGTGTCAGGGCTTCAAAGAGCTGGTGTTTGGGGGCAAGCTACAGATTGACTGCAGACACTCAGCTCTCGTGTTTAACCAGTGGGCCTGGTGGAGAACTGAGTCTTCGTCATCCCCAAGGCACAGGAATCTTACTGCTAAGGTCATAGAGGGTCACCCTTACAACAGAGCAGAGTGCTTCCCACAGGCAGGCAGGAGCCCGTTAGAGTAGCCATCCAACCCCAGGCCCCCCGGGGATTTTGACAGTCGACCCAAACAGACGGAGCTACCCCTCTTGCGTGTAGATGTTGGCTGTGTGCGTTCCCACAGCTGTTTCGTGAACATTCGTTTGATAAGGAATCTTTTTCAGGGCTGTGTACCCCCAGACCAGAAGGGGTGTGCTTCCCGGGCTCTTCCAGGGATCGTCCAGGATGGTTTCGATTCTGCCTGCTTCTTTTCTGACTTCTGATGTCACAGGAGGTTCGCTGTGCCTGGAGTGGGGTGAACTGGGCAGGCGGCGAGTAGATGGGTCTGGACGGCAGGTCAAAACTTTTCTGTTCTTTCTTGGAGGCCACGGGCTGCTGTGTGGGGACGGACATGACAAGTGTGGGCCTCGGGAAGTTCTCTGGAGGCAGTGAGTGGGTGAGCCTGGAGTAGGGAGGCCTGAGGGCCCCGTCAAGAAGCACCAGGATCACGGGGTGGCCGTTGGGGAGGAAGGGCACTGCCAGATGAGGGGGACTGAACCTTCATGCTTCACCGGCTCCGAGGTCCCCTTTCTTTTCGTGACTTCCCTGGAAATGGGGTCGGTTCCGGGGCAGGGAAATTAAAATGGAATGAAAAGTGGTGTCCTTTGGGGGTGGGATCGGTTCTTTTTAATTTCAGGGTTTCCCAGGGCCTGGGATGGAGACTGCCTGTAGTGACCCTCGGGTTCCGGAGGCAGGGCCACTGTGGCTCCAGGTGGGGACCCTCACTGCTCTGTGGCTGGGCCTGCTGGGTCCTTCCTTAGCCACATTCCTGGCCCATCTGGTGCCTTAGTGCCTTGTCCCAAAAGAGAAGTTGGTGGCCAGCGTTATTCTAAGGGAACTCCCTGAAAGACCGAAGGAGCAAAACCCAGTGGAGGTTGGGCTCATAGGCCCTGACCCTGGCACAGCACCGGCGGCTTAGTGGCCACGTCCCCCACACATGTGGAAATACATTTGTCCTGAAAGAGAATGTAGAAACTATAACAAAACAAACAGGAAATAAATAAATAAATAAATAAATCAGCTGGCTCTCTCCCATTCGGTTATGAACATTTTGGTTTATTTTCTTTTTATTTTTAAAGACTTTATTTGACAGACACACAGCGAGAGAGGGAACACAAGCAGGGGAGTGAGAGAGGGAGAAGCAGGCTTCCTACTCAGCAGGGAGCCCGATGCGGGGCTCCATCCAGGACCCTGGGATCATGACCCAAGTGAAGGCAGAGGCTTTAACCCACTGAGCCATCCAGGCGCCCGGTTTACTTTCTTTTAATCATCACATATAACATACATATTTTACAAAATAGGGATCATGCTATCTATCCAGTTTTTCTATCCTGTTTCTTTAGGCTTTGGATTACGTAATTAACATTTCGCCATCTCATTAATATTCTTTGGAACTGTACTGTTTTCATGCTCCTTATTATTCCCTGATCGTTTATGTCACCAGCCAGACTGGAGGGCGTTTTAGTTGTGTTTATAATGTTGTCACTCGTATCACTTTTTCTTTTTAAGATTTATTTATTTGAGAGAGAGCAGGCGTGAGAGAGCATGAGCAGGGGGGAGGGGCAGAGGGAGAGGGAGAAACAGCCTCCCCACTGAGCAGGGAGCCTGACCCAGGGTTCAATTCCAGGACCCTGAGATCATGACCTGAGCCAAAGGCAGACACGCTTAACCAACTGAGCCACCCAGGCGCCCACTTGTGTCACTTTGAAGAGCATCATTACACAAATCTGCCCTTTTTTCTGAGGATAACTTTTCTTCTTGTAAATCAGCTAACAGTGACTCAGTTGATGTTAGCTTGTATTTCTTTTAATTTTACCTTATTATGAGTTTACTGATCTTTCAATTGCTGACGAATGTCAAATTGAAAGTGTTTTAGAAGAATCACGGCTGCTCTAGGGGCAGTGAGTAGTGAAGACATATTTTGAACAGGATAAACGCTACTTGTGAAAACGCAGCTTATGGAAATACTTTATCAGACTTTGTTAAAGGGACACGCATGGAGACCTGCTGTGTACCAGGGCCCAAGAAGATTCCTGGAGGAGGTGAATTGTACACTTGTGACTGTCCTGTTTTCTTCCCAACTGGTTTAAGGAAGAGCCTCTCCCGCATCTCCAGCTTCTGAGGCAGTCTCCTGGGGAACAGTCTCTGGGCGGTTCCTCCTGTGTCCCCTGTCCAGAGTCCCAATCCCTTAGGCGTGTCTCAGGACTGTGGCAGGGTGGTCTGCGTGAAGAAGCAGGCACATTTAGTCCCGATTTGGCTCATCTTGGCTTGGAAGGCTCCTTTTGAGCCTCACTGGTCATTCCCTTTGAACCTGTCCAGTAGCTGCGGACACTGAGCACAGGGTCAGTCCCTTGCTGTGTCTTTCAGTGTCTTTTAAGAAGTGGCCCCCGATTGAGGAGATGGACTTGTGGTCCTTGCTGACTGGTGCACTCACGTGGGTTTCACCATGGTTTGTCTAAGTGGATAGCCCATTTTGCATGACTCAGAAGGTCACTGAGGGCAGCCCCGATGTTGGGCTCCCCTTCGCTGTGGTGTAGTGAAGAGAGCAGGGCACTGGCGTGGGCCAGCCTGGGTTAGCCTCCAGACGATTTTTAGCTGTGTGGCCTTGGGCTACTTTCTTACCCTCCGTATGGGGCACCCGGTGGCTTTCAGCCGCCATCCAAGATAACTGCTCTGTGACCACTGAAAGTGCTATGAGAATCCATGTGCATCAGACACCTGCCCGAATGTCATTTCACGTTTTGCTTCTGTCCTGACGACTGATGGACTCTAGCCGTAGTTTTCTGTGTATTCTCATGTGTACTGTTCATAAATGTGTGCAGATTTTAAAAAAAAAAAAACCTAGAAATGTGCTAATATGTGGATCCCTGGTAGCACATGCTGTTTCTCAGCTTTGCTTTTGTATTATAAACTCGAATACAAGAACTCGGTCAGGTTTATCTGTGCCCTCCTAAGGTCCTCAGCACAGTGCCTGATTCTTCAGTAGAAAAACACCAAATAGTTCCTGAATATTTCACTAAAATAAAGGGTCAGGTGCAAAGCCAGCATTTCCTAGTGGGGTTAGCTTATTTATTCATATGTTCAAGTAGAGACCTGACGATGTAAGTTTAAATCATGCCCTTGTGTCTGTGCAGCCGAAGACATGCTTCTGCAGATTTTGACACTTTAAACATCCTCGATCTCGGTGAGGAATCAGGTGAGCACAAGGAAGGTGCTCCATAGTTGGCTGTCATTGCTGATGATATTGATATTATGGGGCATTTTGATAGAGGGAGGCACAAATCAATACAGTTTCCAGTTTCTGTTGTCAGCGAGTATTTTAGAGATAGAATTCCGAAGAGCTAACCCGTGGCACTGCCCGCCCCATTTGACCATGACCTTCCCAAGTACCAAAAGACACCTCTTGGGTCGTGGTCTTCTGCCAGGGCATCAAGCCCCAGCTTGAGTGGGGATGGAACTGCTGCAGGCCAGGGAGGGTTGGGGCAGGTCGGCTTCCCACCTAGAAGAGGGGAAAACATTTGGGTTACAGCTGTGGTTTTGGACTTTCCCAGGAGGCAGTGTGGACTGTTGGAAAGAAAGACGCGCCAGGAGGCCGGGGCGGGGGCGGGGGTGTGCATCCCCGGCCTCGCTCTGCACCTCACTCCACACCGTGGGACTCACACCCCCGCTCTGGGCCTCCGTTTCTCATCCATAAAGCGAGGTTGGACTGGAGGGGCTTTGAAGGGCCTTCCTGGCTCCAAAGTCCTGTCTAAAATGGGCTGTTGGTTGTGGAGATGGAGGGCTGGCCTGGAGGCCTTCTCAAGTCCTGTTTTCTCTCTGTCGTTCAGAAAATGACAGATGGCGCGAGCTGGACAGGAAATGCCCTCTTCAGATCGGGCACCCGAGCGCCGGCATCTGGGAGTGCCTGCCTGAGAAGTGTCAGGACAGCCCCCTGTGGCACCGGGAGGCCGCGACCGCCTGTGCCGTGACCAACCTGATCAAAGACCTCAGCCTCAGCGACCACAACGGGAACCCCTCAGCACCCCCCAGCAAGCGCCAGTGCCGGTCACTGTCCTTTTCCGATGAAATGTCCAGCTGCCGGACATCGTGGAGGCCCCTGGGCTCCAAGGTCTGGACCCCTGTGGAGAAGCGCCGCTGTTACAGCGGGGGCAGCGTCCCGCGCTACTCCGCCGGCCTGGGCACCATGCAGAGGAGCTCCAGCTTCAGCCTCCCCTCCCGGGCCAACGCGCTGTCCTCGCCCTACGACCAGGCGGGATTCCACCACCGATTCGGAGGTCAGCCTTGCCAGGCGGCGCCAGGCTCGGCTGCCTGTGGACAGGCGGGTGACCTCTGGAGCCCCGACCCGAGTCCTGGGGGCGGGGGCCGGCTCGACATGCAGCGGTCCCTGTCCTGCTCCCACGAGCAGTTTTCCTTCGCGGAGTACTGTCCACCCTCAGCCAGCAGCACGCCTGCCTCCACGCCAGAGCTGGCCAGACGCTCCAGCGGGCTGTCCCGGAGCCGCTCGCAGCCGTGTGTCCTGAACGACAAGAAGGTCGGAGTCAAGCGGCGGCGCCCGGAGGAGGTGCAGGAGCAGAGGCCTTCCCTCGACCTGGCTAAAATGGCACAGGTAAGAGTCCCAACCCCGCGGGAGGCATTGCACAAGCATCTCGGTGTTCTCGGGGGCCTCTGCTGGTCCTGGCCTGTCCCAGGCAGAGGCGGAGCGCCACTTTCAGAAGTGCCCAGAAGCGGGTTAGGAGTCCTTGTTTTTTAAGTCCTCTTCAAAGAAAGATGAAATTGATTTTTTTTTTTTTCTTAAGTATCTCTTTCTCTCCGTTTAAAATCAGAGACACAATGCTAGCAGTATTGGAGCAGACAGATGGTGAGAGGTGGGGTGCTGGGGAGGCATAGACCATTGTCATCAAACCCTGGTGGTCCCCTTCCAGCACTTCGCTGGAGCCTCTGTCCCCGGAACCCAGCCCTGCGGCACAGGCCGGGATTCACTGACACTTGGATGATGCTGGCCCTGAGGTCAGGACCACGGGTCATGGTTTCAGAGGGTGAGAGATGGGGGGAAGGCCCTTACTCCTTTGATTAAACTGTCAGCATCACGAGGCCCGAAAGTATGACTGCCACCCTCTGTGCCACCTTTGTAATCATCCCCACTCTTGGCTAGGCGAGGCCTCAGGCCACATGCCCTGGCCCTTGCACTCTGTCCTCTGTGTCTTGGAGTCCTGCCTTGTGCTAACACTGAGCTCAGGGACCAGTTTGAATGAGATGAACTTGGAGTGAATACACTATCTATGGGACAGTCTCCGAGTCTGGGTGCCATCTGGGTTTGGTTCTTACGGAGGAGGCCTGGGCAAGACAGTGAGGTTCTGGGATGAGGGTTGGCCCTTGTGACCCAAAGTGGGGACGGGTGGGTGTGGTGGGCAGGGTGCAGTCTCTCTCTTCTGTGTCCTCACTGGGGACCCTCCAGTGCTTTGTGGTACGGTTTAACTCTCGTCTTTGCGTCTTGTCATGGAAGCATTGGTCACCGCGACGTGTTAAGGGATGGAAGCTGGCTGGCCTTGCTCATGAAGCATGTGGCCCCCTCCGGGCAGGCAGACTCCTGTGCCCCTCCTCTCTGTGGGCAGGATGGCCTCCCTTCAGTGCCCAGAGCTGCTTTTGCCTTAGAACAGAAATGCTGCTTCTGTAGATGGCATTTCCTTCATTTCTCTGGCCCCCCTCCCAGCCTAGAGGTCCCCACCCCCGCCAACAAAAGAAGAGGGGCAGGTATCCTGAGCCTTGAGCATGCGCCTGGCCCCAGAGTCCAGACTGTCTGGCCCTTTGCTCCGGAGTCCGTTCCTGGCCTGGGGCAGCCAGAGGACAAGCTCGTGATGTGCTCTGCCCTCCCCTGTGCCGCTGAGGCTCCACCCTCCGCCCCTGCACTGTCCAGGTTCCGTCACTCCTCTACGGGTGTCCCTTTCTTTTTCCTGAGTAGCGGACATTCTTTGCTTTACTAGCTAGGCAACATCAAACCCACGTTCATTTACTTGGACACGCGGTTAGAATTTTCCTTCCCTGGAGAAATTTAAATAGGTAAAAAGGCTGGAAAGGTAACAGATTTAGGTGACTTTCGGAGGGAAACCCAGAGCCCTGAGTCCTGGGTGCGATAAATTGCTTCAGTTAAATTTTTAATGTTGAGCTTATTTTATTAGCTAATAAGCTAGATAGGTAATAAAAGCAGCTTACACATGTTATTCTGTTTTACTGCCCACAAGTTGGAGTAACAGCACGGGTATCACTGGAGACGTTTCCCGTCCTCACTTGGGTAGACGCTGTTTGAAAATATATTGCTTGGTGGGGCTGTGCCCAGTTGTGTAGATTGCTTCATTGGCTCCAGGCAGGCCTCCAAGATCCTGGGGAGGCCGCCCTGATTCCGCCTGGTTTTCTCTAGCCAAGGCCTGGGTAGGGCAGAGTCCGGGGAAAGTGAAGACGGGGCCCCTGCGAAGGGCGTATGCCAGAGGGGGAGGCTGGAACCCTGGGGATGGACCCTGCACCAAACCACCCCGACCAGGCCTCTGGAGCCCCAGGCAGCCCTCTCTCCATGGGGCCCAGCCTGCTTCGGCTCCCCTGCTGGATAATTTATGGCCTCACGAGGTAGACCTTGCTTTTACAGGAGCTTTGAAAGCCAGGCCTGAGGCAGCCCCAGTACCTTTGCAGAGAGCCCTAGATCCGTCCTGGAATGGGAAGGACCCTGTTCCTGGGAACCCCGTGAGCTGAGCCTGTCACTGGCTTACAGACACCTGCCTGTGGCCAGGTGACAGCTGATGTGGGCCTGCTGCCCCCAGATACCAGCCTCTGTGGGCTGCGGCTTTCTGAGCATTTGTCACTGCTGGGGAGGGAGCAGGGTCTGTCATCTCTGGGAAGACAGGCTTGCACCAGGGTCAGCACGGCTCTGTTTCTCCAAGCTGGATCTTGGACTCTTTTTCATAGGTCTTGTGATCTTGGTTTAGAAATACTCATTTACGGGGGGGGGGGGGGGGGGGGGGGGGGGGGGGGGGGGGGCGGGGGGGCCGGCAAGGGATGGTAACGGAGCATCTTTGTGAAGGAGCCCCTTTGTGTGTGTCGATCTGGGACCAGATGTGCGAGATGGGTACGCAGCGCCTTTTCGGTTGGAGTGACTGGGAGTTCTGACAAACCCCAGCTTCCTGCAGGCGCTGACTGGGGCTGGGCACACCTGCCGGCCTGCGATGAACACGCAGGCGCTCTCCTCCAGCTGTTAGGGCACCCAGAGCAAGGCGGGTACCCAGAGCCCCTCCAGCCTCATCCATTATGGCCCCTCCTGAGATCCTTCTGGAACACGGTGTTCACTTTTGGGTCTGCATTTGGGGGCTGCCGGGGGGACATCAGCACATCAGAAGGCCTCCAGAGGAGTGGCAGGAGGCTGGCAGCCCTGGCACATGGCCTCCCGTTTCTGCACAGCGGATCATACTGCTCTGCCTCTGCCGCCGCTCCTGCCCCCCAGGACTGTCGGGGTCGGGGGGGAGGAAGGGAAATAGTGTGCATGCATGTGCACGTGTGTGAGATGTGTCGGCATGTACGCATGCGTCTGTATCTATGGAGACGTCTGTGCATGTCTCCTTGTTTTTCTCTGCATGCGCGCACACACACACACACACACGCGCACAACCCGGCGCCCTGGCTGGCATGTGTCGACGGTTACCGTTAGCATTGCTGCTGCACGTCTTGGGAGGGAAGGCACGGGCTCATTGTGGGCGACTCCAGAGGTGGGACTGGGAGAGAGGGTGACGGTCCCAGGAGGCACGCTCCATGCATGAGAAGGGCTCCCGTTTTTCTGTATCTGCCCATGTCTTCCTTCTGTTTTCCCCCCTCCCTTTTCTGTCCTTGCCGATTACTTCTTCTTCTTTGTTCCTCTTCTTGCCTCAGCCTTTCCTTTTGAAAATGGGAAGGAGCCTGCCCTGCGGCTCAGCCCGGCCCGTGGTGAGCTCTGTGCTCAGAGCCAAGGGGCGTGAAGTGGTGACAGAGTCGGAACTGCTACCACCAGAGGAGGGGGCTGTGTGTGGGCATTTTGTGTCACGCCTGTTGCCCACCGGGCTAGGGAGACGTGATCCTGGGAGCCCACCAGAGGCCCCACCCCTTCCCACCTCACCCCTGGCGCAGCTGGCCCACCGGCTACAGCAGTGTCCCTCTCAGGCAGTGAGGCCGCGGCGCGGAGCGTCCAGAGCTAGAAATCGCTTACACACTGTCTTTGCTCACGTCTTCTTAAAACCTCAGTGCCCAGCTCGTGGGCATGGATGCCGACCGAGGCTGCAGGCGCCCCAGCCATCCGGCTTCGGAAGGAGGGACGATGGTTGCAGAGAGGAAGGTGCCCCGTGGGAGAAATGGCGCCAGGACCCGGCCAGGAAGGCCCAGCCCGCCCTGTTTGTTGTCCTCGCCACCACTCGGCTCTCAGAGCAGCTGCTTGAAGGCGGCCCAGAGGGGCAGTTGGGCCTGCCCCTGCCCAGGTCACATTTGGCTGACCTCCCCCTCAGCTTTCCCCACGTGACCCTTCCTGCCTGATGTTTTATGTGAAGCTGAAGCCTCTGTTTGCAGAATGACAATGTGTGCCATTGAGAGCAGGGCCCGGCCTGAGCTCAGGAGTTGTTTACTGGCGGGACTTTGCTGACGTGATGAGTTACTGCTTCTCTGAGACCGGGCTTGACTACCAAGCGCTGGTTGACTCCCAGCGAGACCTGAGCTGTGCGTGGCCCTTCAGACACAGGTCACATGTATGTGAGCAAAGATCTCGGGGAAAAAAGCGATAGTTAAAAAGATTACCCACAGAATGCCATGCCCCTGGGCGTCCCAGTCTTGCTGTATTTTTAATTCTGAGCTAGTTGGCTTGCAGGAGCAGCACGCTGTATTTCTCAACAGTGCTTCAAACAGAAGCGAGACGTTTGTGAGGAGGGGTCGGGCTGCTGAAACAGAGGTTTGATTGATCGCAGCTGCCCACGCACTCAGTCCTCCAGCCTCCTGGAGGAGAAGCCCCAGAACAGGCAGCAACTGTTGTGTTAGCAGATGTGT
This sequence comes from Mustela erminea, assembly GCF_009829155.1. Lineage (NCBI taxonomy): Eukaryota > Metazoa > Chordata > Mammalia > Carnivora > Mustelidae > Mustela > Mustela erminea. The sequence goes on along the minus strand of NC_045627.1, from coordinate 84,974,427 downwards.
GAGGGGCCCGAGAAAGCTGGCCGGGGGCGGCACGCCGTAGGGGAGCAGCCTCAGACTAGAAGCTCTGCTGAGAGTTGATCCAGGACTCGTCTCCGGGACGGCCGGGTTGGCTGGGGCTGTGGGGGCTCTGCGGAGTAAGACGCTGGTGCCGGAAGCCATCGGAGGGGTAGCACAGACACTCATCAGCAGCTCGTGGCTCTTTGTTGGCAGCGCGTCCCTGGGTCAGCCTTCCACTCTCTGTCCAGCTTGCCAGTGGGGGCTGCCTTCCACCAGGGAGGGGCCCTCCTCAGCCACCATATGGGGTGCCCCCTCGCACCCTTGGGTGCGTGACCTCCCTCCTTAGGCGGCCCCAGCAGCCCCAGCCAGCTGTGCTTTTCCTTGGCAAAGTCCCTGGGCTCAGGCCTGGTGTGTCTGAACCTTCGCAGCCTCCTCCTGTCTGCTCTGGCCCCAGCTGGCTGCTGGGCTGGTTTTCGTTTGCTGCTGCCTTGCACCCCTAGACCATTCCTGCTGCCCTGGAGGACGCACTGACTGCAGACAGAGGCCCTCAGCAATGGGCCGCCCCATACAGCACAGAGTACAGGTGGTCCCAGAAAGCCCGGGATCGCTAACTGGAATGAAATAGATGCTTAATAAAAGTAAAGGCAAAACCAACTGTGGGCACATGGGAGTCGCTGCTTCTGATAAGGAAACAATCAGGAAGGGCTTGAACCAAGGGAGAGAGTCTTTAAGACTTGGATCGTTAGGGGGCGCCTGGGTGGCTCAGTCGGTTAGGGGTTTGACCCTGGGTTTTGGCTCAAGTCATGATCTCAGGGTCACGGGATTGGCCCCATGTTGGGCTCTGCTCGGAGTAGAGTCTGCTTGTGCCTCACCCTCTGCTCCTTACCCACTTCCCTGGCTCATGCACTCTCTCTCTCCCTTAAATGAATGAGTAAATAAATAAATTAAATATTTAAAAAAAAACAAAACCCAAAAACTTAGACCATCAAGTGGTTGGTGGTTGGCCGGGAGTGGCGGCTCTGGGCGCTGGTCCAGCGCGTGCTCTCAGTGCTGGTCAGTCGCAGCAGTCTTTCTGGTTGAACTGGGAGGTCATAGACTCCTCCTCTCTGCCATCATGGCAGCCACTGCCGAGCCATCTGCCTCTGTCAGTCTCTTCACTTGATGGTGAGGCCTCTGGAGTCCAGGAGAGTCAGCGACTTGCCCAGAGCCACGTGGCTCTTCAGGACGCCAGGAGCGCTAACCTTGGGCCTCCTGACTCTGGGTTCAGGGCTCCTCCTGCTGCTGTGATCTGTCCTCCACGAGGACAGCCCACTTGGCCTTTCCAGGTGGGCGACCCTGGCGACCCTTACAGGACCTGGTGGGTGTGGAAGCGAAGGCCTCGGTTCTGGAATCAGAAAGGGGCTCAGTTTCCCCCTCTGCCACTTTTGAGCTGTGTACCTTGGGCAAGTCACCCTCTGTAGGCCTCCACTTCCGTGTCTGTAAAATGGGAATGGCAGTTCCTGTTTCTCATGGGCGAGGGGAGGAGTCCGGCAGGGTGGATCCCGACAGTGGCTCGCATGCCGATGAACTTCGAAGCTGCCCTCTGTCGCCTGTTTCCCTTTGCTCTGGTTCTGGGCATCAGCAGGGCTCGCCACTCCGGGGAGAGGTGATGTCAGCATGAGGCTGGGGTCCTGCTGGCCGTGGGGGAGCGGAGAGGGCTGAGCGGGAGACTAGTTTCAGTTCTGTCCAGGGTTTCTTTTCTGTCAGTAGGCCTGTCAGGGACAGTGCAGCACCCCTGATGGGGGTTCTCATGATTCAGGGAAACCCCTGTGCAGATGCTTGGATCACTTCTTGCCATCCCCTGTTGCAGCCACCAGGTTGCAGAAGCAATCCGCTTAAGGTCACTCAGATTGGGGCCTAGTGTTGCCACAATAGATTTGATCTCCCGGGAAAAGGAAAATAGAAGGAGTTCAGCTGGGGACATGCCAGCGAGGCAGCTTTTAGTGCCACTTGGTGATTTTCCATGCTTTAATTGTAGGCCTTTCTGAGCCGAAGGGTGTCTTAGAAGATGTGAGGCAACACCACTCTAGGGTGCCCAGGGCTTTCCTGAGGGCCTCTGCTTCAGAAGCCGGTCGTTTGGGTGGGAGCCCCTCGTGCTCCCCAGGTGTGCTTGGAGCATTTGCAGCTGCTGGGCACTGCTCTGGTCCTGGGCACAGAGGCCTGCAAGCTGGTGGCCCTGTCCTGTGGAGGCCAGCACACCTGAGGACATCTCTAGTCCCACTCCATGGAGGCCAGAGTGGGAAGGGTCTGTGGGCTAGGTGGCTTCTACCTCTTTGCTTCAACTCCAGGGGCCTGGAGGGGAGGGTTTTGAGGAACCCTGTGTTGCCCCCCAGCCCGCTGAAGAAGAAGCAGACTGTGGGCAGGGACATGGGGAAACAGAGGGCTGGTGGAGAACAGGCCTTGGCTCTGCCCGTGGGGTGGGCTCGAGCCTCACCCTGGGCGACTTCTTGACCCCTTGGCGCGTGTTGGCCCAGCGTCGAGGTGGGGTAGCACCATGTGCACCTGCCGTGTTGTTGGCGGCCCTGACTGAGCTCATCAGCGTGACATGCTTGTGTGTGCCCAGGGTCAGCCCTCAGAGTTTTGGAATCAGAAAGGGGCTCAGTTTCCCTCTCTGCCATCAGGCTACTGGCGGTGACACTTGAGGAGTAAGGGGGAAAAATTTGTCAAAAAGAAGGACCTGTCATTCATCGCTGTGACCTCCTCCCTGTGGCGATTCTTTGTCTCTGCCGCTCAGAGGTCCTCGGCTGTGTCTCTGTTCCCCAGGAGAGGGCGTGGAGCCCAGAGACTTCTGTGTCTTGTCCGAGTTGTTGAGTTGCCTTATTGGGGTTTGGACCCAGGGCTCCAGGCCTCCCCGGTGGGGGTTTTGCCCGGCTGCCCCGGGATAGACACTCCCACAGTACCACGGAGACGAAGCAGGGCCTGTCATTGGGAGCACAGCTGTGTCTGGAGCTCGAAGACTCAGGTTGGGACCCAGTTCTGCACCCCGCTGTGCTGTGAGCCTGTCGTCTTGCTTCTTCGAGTCCTGGGCTTCTGACTGTGTGTGCATGTGCGCAGGCATGGCTGAGAGGGCCTGCAGCTTCCTGGGCCTGACTTCAGGGCCTGAATCCGTGGGTCTGAACCCAGGGTCCCCAGTGCCAGGGTGTTCCGGGAGCTCCCCGACGGGGCGGGCTTTGGGAGCAACAGGGCCCAGCCTGGTGACTCTGCAGAGGCCCCGGATGGACTTACCTTGTGTGGAGACAGCACCAGGAGTCAAGGCCCCTCCGTCAGGAGGCACTGGGTCAGCCTGGACTTGGAAAGGCGTAAGCTGAAGAAGGGATGCAGGAGCCCAGTTTTCTAACTTCCCGGTCCTTGGGTGGCCCTGCTGAGTCCTTGTGCCGGCGGAGCAGCAGCATCCCTCCCTGAGGGTGAACCTTCCCGAGCTCCAGAGAGAGCTTGGGGTCGACTTACGCTGCCTTAGAACTGTCTGGAAAGACAGCTAACATGCAGCGTTGGACATGTGGGAGGCCAGTCCCTGCGCCTGGGTTCTTAAAGGCGGCTTCGGAATCCCTGTTCACCGTCCGGAGTCTGGGCTTCGGGGCAGCGTGAATGAGCAGGAACCCAGTGGGACTGTTTATGTCCTGTCCACAGGCTGTGTGTGCTGGGTGTCTCGGGCTTGTGGGAGCCTTTGAAAGAGGCCAGGCTTCCAGAGTGTTCTCACAGCACAGTAGACTCGGCCTCAGGAGGGAAATAAGCCACGGGGCAGCCCTGGAATTGCTGCGGGTGAGATGGGGCCTGGTGGGGGCAAGGGGCCCCGCATGGGGGCTTCCTCTGTAGGCACACTCGAGTCCTCTGGCTTTTATTCTGATGCAGGCAGGGGGCTTCAGAGAGTTTTAAGCAGGGGAGGGACAGTACCCCAGAGAAAGCTCCTTACAGGTGGGGTGAGCCGCCCAGACTAAGAGCTGTGGGGAGACAGGAGTCCGTCGGCAGATGGTAGTGGGCAAGCCCAGGGCAGGGGCAGCGCTTGTGTTGGTCTGTGTTTGAGGCTCAGACATTTTGGAAGTGTACAACAGGCCGATGGCTTCCTCTGGTCTTTAGCTTCCAAGTCAACTGAGTCACGGACCTCAGGGGGCAGAGAAAACAGAGCCTTAATCCCCAAAGACCGCTTCCTTTAAACTACTCAGTTTAGTGTCTGCTGGATGTATGTCTGTCTTGGTATCTGACCTGCAGCCCTCACTCTGTCCGTTTTCTTGATCTTTTCTCAGTAAAAGTGAAGTGTAGTCAACCAGTACAATTCCTTTGGTTTCCGCAGCCACCCTTGAAACCCTCCCACCCCCCAAATACTTGCATCTCGGTGTTTTGCCAACCGGGCTGTCTTTCCCTGTTGTGAAGCTCGATTCCTACCCTGTCCCTAGACCTCTGACTCCTGTGCCGAAGCTTCTCAGTCCTTGCCCGCCTGAAAGTGGGTGCCACTCTGGGCTGGAGAAGGCTGAGGGCAGCTTAGGGCCGCAGGAGGGTTCTCTTATAGGTTTGAGTGGTTGTCCTGCTGGATTCCACTTCAGCGGTGCCACAGCTGATCTGTTCACAGCAGCTGGGGCAGCAGCTCTGGAAACGTGGCATCTGAGGTGGCTTCTGTGGATCTACTAGCAGGGCATGTAATCCCGGCGCAGCCCAGAAGGATGCAGGGGATGTGATGCTTGACAGCCCTGGAGGGATTCTGGGATTCCCTGCCGTCTTCCAGCTTCCTTATTGGGGATGCTGGGGTAACACCTCCTGGGAAGGCGCTCCAAGCCCTTGGCAAGCCTGTGGGGCTGAGAGAGCTCCAGGGAGGGTGGGAGACGGGGAGGCGCAGAGCCATGTCCCTGAGACGGGCCTGTGCTTAATTACGAGGCTGACCCTGAGCCGACCCATCCGACATGAGTCTGTGCCTCTGCCCAGGGCGGCCGCTGGCTTCCATGGCTCCAGCACAGGGTAGAAGCTTACTGTCGCCCCTTTCGCAGCACAGCCCTCCACGTCCCAAGGACAGAGAATCTCCCCTTCGGACAGGGCTGTTTATTTACAACATTTTTGCAGTATCCGCTGTCCTGAGTTACTGCTGTTGCTCTCAGCATCGGGCCCCAGTCGAGAACTAAAGACAGGAAAGCCCACACGAGAGGGCAAGTTGCAGTCCCCAAGCCGGTGGGAGCTTGGTTCGATTGGACTTGGAGTGGCTGGTAATTGCCTGTTTACGGCCAAATGATGAACAATGCCCCCTTTGAAAGTTGGGCATAGTAGGGCTCTTGGATAGCTCCTTTTGGGGAGGGAGTGGGGTGGCTTTCTTTTCTGTCTTGGAAAACAAAAGAGGTGGTTGGTTCCAGAATACAGCGCAACGACCAGAAGCACCATTCCCTGGCAGTAGCAGTGAGCTCGCGTTGGTAATGTGTCACTGAAGGCCACCAGGCGCCAGCCCTGTCCCTGAGATAGTGCAGGACCCTCTAATGCATTTAATCCGTGTGGAGCGGGTGGTCGCAGCGGTGGGGGCTGCAGCTGCTTCCTTGCCAGAGCTCGTGCACGGAGAGCGTGGGGAAGGCTGCCTGGAGCAGCCAGGGCCCTGGCAGGGGACAGAAACCGCCCACGTGTCCACGGAGGGCTCACCGCGAGGGGTTGTTAATTGGGTTTCTGGAGAACCGAGAAGCCAAGACATGAGCACGAGATACCATGGAGGAAGCAACGGCAGGAAGCTGCTCCCGCCCCGGCGAGGGTGACAAAGGGGAGGCCGCGGTTCTGCAAGCTGCAGAGCTTGGAGGCCACAGGCCCCGGGGCTGAGGACAGGAAGCGCGGTGAAGCTGCAGCGCATGTTGGGAAAGCTGCAGGCTGCGGCAGCTGCCGGGCACGGGGCAGAGGGCCCTGCCGGGTCAGGAATCAGGCCGGTGATAGTGACAGCCACGGGAAAGAAGCAGGAGGATGCAGCCCTACTCCCCCACCCCCAGCGCTCCTGTTCACAGGGACTCGAGGGGAGCAGATGGCAGAGCCTCCCCACCCCACCCCACCGCAGTGCTGGGCTCAGAGGCCAGGAAGCCTGGAGCTAAGCCCCTGGCTCTGGGATTGACCAGAGCTGCCGTGGGAATGCCTGCCCTCTTTTTGCCATGCGACCGAGTGTGGCCCCTCTGTACCATCGAGCATCCCAGAACTCAGGCTGTGTTCTCACTCTTCCTCTCTGTCTCTCCTGGTCTCGTGCGCTGGTGACCCATGAGTGCCGGGCACTCAGCAAGGCCCTGAGGGGGTCTCTACAGGTTGCGCTCGGTTCTCATTTTCATGGAAGCTACTTTCTAGAAAGAGGGGTAGATAATGAACAACAGGCAAGAGACTTGCAGGTGCCAGTAGGTGCTATAAAGAAAATAAAATGGGCCGGATGTGGATGCCAGGTGGGAGGGGGTATGTGGCCCGCTTTAGGTTAGAGTGACAAGGCGGCCACTCAGGAGGTGATCTAATAACAAGACGCCTTCAGCCAGGCACAGGTGATGAGGGACAGTGAGCACAAACGTGGGCAGGTGGGGCGGGCTTGGCAAGTTCAGGGCAATGCAGGCTCGTGCGAGGGGGTGCCCAGGAGGGACTGCAAGGGATTGGCAGGGCCAACTCAGGGCTGGGCCTCTCAGGCGGGGTAAGGAGTGGGTCTTAGTGCTGAGCCCAGGGAAGGCCATCAGGTCCCTGAGAAGGGATCAGATGTCATTTTCTAGGTCTGGGACCCTCTGAATCCATTGCCTTGGGGATCTGGTCTCAAGAGTGCACCCAGGAGACCATTGTGCAAACAGGTCAGATCAAGAAGGCATATAAACATTCATCAGAGGGAAGAGGAAGATAACCAGCTTTGTCCTTGGGGACGCAAACCAAGTGAGATACAGCTTCCTTTTCCTCTCAGGCAGCAGCAAAGCCAGAACAGTGAGACATTGGAGCTTTCTGCATTAGTTTGGGTCAGATGCCTGGTCATCCTGCCATTCCCTTCTCCCTGGGAATGAGGACAGCTTGGTTCATGCTGGGAACCTTTAGCCGGAGACGTGTACCTCCTGTGGCCTGAGTCCCACTCTCTGAAACCCCAGTGAACGGATAGACGCGTCACTGATGGCTCTCACCACGTGTGACCATGTGCTTGCAATGCCTACGTGTCCCTACCTACCTCACCTGTGGGCCAGAGACGGGATTTATGTTTGTGGTGTTCTGTGTTGTCTTCATTGCAGTCCTGGAAAGTGGGGATTGCTCTTCCCATTTTGCAGAAGAGACTGAGGTCCAGAGTGGTACCCAAACCCCCAGGGCCTGGTGTGCCTGCAAGTTCCACCCTGGGCAGAGCTCAGGGTGCCAGGCCCTTCCCACCTTGGGTGTCTGTACAGAGGGTGAGAGCCAGTGGGGGGAGGTTGGTATCATGGAGCTGAGGCTGGGCTGGAAGCAGGTCTCCTTCCTCAGCTCTGGTGGGTCCTTGATGGGACAGATCATCCCTGGACACGAAGGGCTCTCTGGTTTGAAGACAGTGACAGGGATGGGCTCAAAGGTCAGTACCCAGTTCTGGGATGGCAGCTAGGTTCTCCCATGACATTGCCAGGGGACCCTGATCTGGCCCCCACTCCACCAGCTGTTGGAACTGTCTAGACGATCTGAGGTGACAGTTGTCACCAATCTGGATGAAGTAGGCTACGATTGGATTATTATTGAAACCTGAGACCATTTCGAAGCAGTGACAGCAAGCAGCGCCCTAATGGGGCACTGACGGTGGCCTCGGTGGGGCTCAGGCAGCTGTGTGAGGTGTCGCGGGCTCTCACAGCCATGCTTGGGGCTTGGCACGAGGCGGTGTATGAAGCTGAAGGGCTGCTCCCTCTGTGGACCTTCCCGACTGCCCCGGCCCAGGCCCTAGAGAGCCCACGGTGCGGGGTGCTGGCCATGAGGCTCGGCCCACAAACCTGCCATCCTGGAGAAGGAAGGGAGCAGGGGGAGCACGGTCCTCATCTTGGGTTTTGGGACCCTGGTGGGTCTCTTCAGAGGCCGTGTATCCCAGGGAGCTCGCCTAGCCTTTGCTTCAGTCTGCTGGGGCCGTCTCTGGTTTCTCCAGGGTTTTAGGTGGAACAGAGGGGAGCCATGAGCCCCTGAGCCGCTGAGCCCATGCTGGGAGGGCATAGGGAATGCCCTCATCACAGAGCAGGACCGTGGAGGACCAGGGCCCAGTGTCCGTGGAGTTCTGTGCGGGGGTGATTTACTATTTTGTAATAGGTTCAGCATTCTAAATAGACTTCTGCCAGGTGGACCCCTGGGGCATGTGTGGTGGGGTGGGTTCCTAACTCTACAGTTGTGGGCAGTGTTTTCCAGTAAAGTGACAGTTGTCACCTCAAATCATCTAGATCAGGGATCGGCAAACCACAGCCCACAGGCTGTTGCCTGTTTTTGCAAATAAAGTTTTATTGGCACATAGCCATGTTAGCTTACTTAGTAAATTGCCTGTGATGATTTTCATGTTAAAACAGAGACTGGATGGGCCACAGAGCCTCAAATACTTACTGTTGAGCCCTTTAAGAGATTTATCCCAGCCTCTGATCTAGATGGCCCCATGCCTTAGTTTCCCTGTATGGAAAGCGACTGGAATTTGTCGGTTTCTCACTGAAAGCTACTCATAGAAAGGGCCCCGATACTGTTACCCTGGCGGTCAGGAATGCGGGGGTGATGTAACGCGGCCCACCCGATTGGCTAAAGTTCTGCCGAGCCGAAACTTGGCCCCTGTGTGGCCTTTTCCTGTGCTCCTCAAGTGGCAAATAAGAACACGGCGCTGGAGAGGGGGCAGCGGAAAAGGAGCGGCCAGGGTTTGTGAGTTTTGGCTAACTGGGGCCCTGGCGTCCGAAGGAGTCATTCAGTGTATCTCAGGGCACAAAACGTGATTTTTTTTTTTTTTTTTTTTAAATGAAAACGGCGTTCTCACGGTGCGTGGCTCTGGGAGGGTGTGCTGGGTTGCCTGTCCAGTCCCAATGCTCCCAGCCTTTTTCCAGGCGGCTCGTCTGCCGCTGCCATGCCTCAGGAGCGTGGGCCAAAGACGATTGTTCATTTCCTTCTGCTTTCACTCACTGCCTGCATTTTCTCCTGTCCCTCGAAGAATTTTGGTGAGGCTGTTCCTCTCAGTGTGGTGGAACAAAACTCCAGGGAGGCCGCAGGGGGGTTGGGGAGTGGCCCTGGGGTTCTCGTCATTCAAGACAAGCCCCTAGAAAGTTCACCCTGGCCAGGGATCCAGAAATCTCTCTGCCGGCCAGATGTGTCCTGGCCCCGGAGGCAGACAACCAGCTCGGAAGTTGCTAGAGGATATTAACTTTGTGGTAACAGAACTTGGCCCTGCGAGGTGGTTTTGGAGCCACATTGTGAAATAAGGGAGGGACGACTGCTCCGACATGTAAAGGCCTCTGCTGCCCGGGCTTTTGTCCCGTGCTCCGCCCCAGACTCCATTCCCACAGGCCGGCCTGATCCCCGGCTGAGGCCGCCCCGTGCCTGGGTGGCCCGCAGCGGCCCGCACAGAGCCAGGAGGCTGTTTCTGCCCGGGCGAGGCGCGTGCTCCCCTGTGCCCCCCAGCAGCACCCCGGGGCCCTGGGAAACACTGGGGCGCCGGGACGAGGCTGCAGGCCCTTCTCTGACCCCTTCTGCTTCCGGTGGGTGCGAGCTCTCCTGATGTTCAACTCAGCCCCCGGAAACAGAGACCCTGTGACCCTCAGCTCACCGCTGAGGACAGGGTAGCAGAGACATGGTTGGTGACTTGACCGTGGCAGGTGTGGGACTCGCAGCTGGGAGGTACAGTCAGGAGTGTGGCTGAGCCCATGCGCCCGGGGCAGCCTTTAGGAGGCCCTGGAAGCAGGGTCGGAGGAAGAAAGGCCAGAGAAGATTTCCCAGGCAGGGGTGGGAGCGTAGGTGGAGAGGAGGAATGCGGTCCTGGAGTCCTGCCCCTGGCAGCCTGTCCTGTCCCGCAGCTCCTGCCCCGCCTTCTGGGGGCGGGGAAGGTAAGTCTGTCCGGGTGCTGGGAACTCCTCTGCACCTTTGTGCCCGTTTCCCGAGGGGGACTTTACAGACTCTCTTCCTGTGCTGGATTCGTAGAGAAGGTTCTCCAAGGTCTAGCCCAGGGACACACATCTCCGAAAAGTGATGCTTCTCTGAGCAGGAATGTGCTGTGTGTCTGAGGGACTGGAGAACGCAGCCTTTTGCACGCATGTGTCGGGGCCGACCCCTTCACAGAGCACCTTCTGGGAAACAGCGTGAACATGTCAGCAGGACTGGGCAGGTGGAAGCACGTGGGAGGGGGCTTGCTCGACATCTGGTCTGGGGTCTGTGGCCTGCAACCCTGGCAGAGGGGGCCTGGGGCTTCTGGTCCTGAAGCCTCCTAGGGTGGCACACAGTGTCAGGCAGCACCAGCGACGGCCAGGCCTCCACCACCTGCCTTGCAGCGTCCGTATTCCCGAACACGCTGGCGTGTTCTTCAGTTTCACACCTAGCAAAGCCGTTCCCCCAGGCTTCTGCTGGCCCACGCCTTTCCCCTGCCTCACACGGTCTGCTGGGGGAGGCCAGGAACTGACCCCGCTCTTCAACTTTGGGAGACGGGTCACCAGAGTGACCCAGACATCTCCAGAGTGCCCACCCAGTCTGTGGCCTCTGTACTATTTGTGGTTTACTAGGACAGCTGTTTCCAGGGGCCAGGCAGGAAAAGGGGCAGAGAGAAAGGAGCCCTCAGGTCTGTGGGGAGGCAGGGAAGCAGGCTGCCTGAGAGCAGGGCCCCGGGAAGCAGACAGAGCTGGTTGCAGATCTAGCTGTGGGTCCCCGAGCCTCCGTGTCCTCATCTGTGAAGTGGGTCTGGTAATAGGGAGTTACATGAAGTGACATCTCTCTCACACTTACGTGCCACTACATCCTCAGTGGCATGTAGGACTGCAGTCTTGGCACATAGCAATGTTCTTGTTGGAGTAGGGACAGACGCTTATATATGAAAGCAGATGATTTCTAGACTTATTTATTTATTTATTAGATTTTATTTATTTATTTGACAACGAGAGAGAGACAGTGAGGGAGGGAACACACGCAGGGGAACAGCAGAGGGAGAGGGAGAAGCAGGCCCCCCGCCGAGCAGGGAGCCTGAGGCGGGGCTTGATCCCAGCACCCCAGGATCATGATCTGAGCTGAAGGCAGACGCTTAATGACTGGGCCACCCAGGATCCTCTCTAGATTCATTTAAATTTCTTGTTTCTTCTGCTTACAAAATTAATGCATACACGTAAAAATTTCCAAGTTTAGAAGGCAAAAACATTACAGTTCAGAAATGTAAGAACAAAAAGGGAGATGCTTCTGGAATCCACCCCAGAGGTAGCCAGCACCAAATGTCATGGTTCTCAGTCCTTTCTCTAAACAGCTGTGACACTGAGTGGGGGCTCTTGAGGCGCCTTCCAGCCCAATGAGCCCATGGAATCTGCAGGTTCAAACGCACTGCGGAACTGTGACAAGAAATAGGAATTTGATCCTTTAAAACAGAAAAATGAAAGAAACAGTCCTTATGAAAACAAAACACGTGAGCTTAGCACCAGTTTCTCACTCTAACCAATAAGAAAAGCAGACACATAGTCTTTTTTTTTTTTTTAAGATTCTATTTATTTGACAGAGATCACAAGTAGGCAGAGAAGCAGGCAGAGAGAGAGTTGGAAGCAGGCTCCCCGCTGAGCAGAGAGCCCGATGTGAGGCTTGATCCCAGGACCCTGAGATCATGACCTGAGCCAAAGGCAGAGGCTTTAACCCACTGAGCCACCCAGGCGCCCCCAGACACAGTCTTAAAAAAAAAAAGTCCCCACAAAATTCTTGGCGCAGCACAAAATAGAATTGAATTCTTGTAGGCTCTGTGGTCCAAGGTCTGTGGTGAATGTGTCGATTCTTTCGTACCCTGAGTTTGTAATAACGCAGGTTCCCATTAGCATCACTGAACCCACTCCGCTGGCTTGGACGACAGGTCTCATGTGACTCGGTCAACCTGCCGCCTGTCCAGGGGCTCGTAGTGGCTGCACCGAACACAGCGTGACCAGACGTTCCCAGGCCGTCCGAGCTCAAGAGCCGTTTCCAGCATCGGCCCCGTCCCACAGCTTGGAGCGGGGGTGCCTCTGGCCAGGGCCCTGCTGTTGCTTTGGTTTTTTGTTTTCGAATAGTTTGCCTGGGCGTTCGGGGAGCTGGCTTGACTTGCTTTCTCTCAGGAGCCCATTCTGTTTTCCAGCAGTGGAGCCGGGAACACCTGCCCACCTACCACAGTGGTGCCCCTGGAGCCTAAGGCCCCCGTGCTCATGCAGGACACACTCAGTCGTGGGGCCTGCCGTGTGTCCACACTGCCCGTACACACAAGCGTGTGCATTTTGTGTGGGAAGACCCAGAACGTGCCCACGTCATGTCTGCTTCCCAGAGTCCCTGGCCTGGCTCCATGCTGGGGGCCAAATCGGCTTCCACCTGAGTTTCCTTCATATCCACATAGGACCCATGTCTGGTCTGTCTCTCACCTTCCATTCAGTCCAGAACCTCTCTGTGGGTTCCTGCTGTATTCGGGCCACCTCAGGGCAGGAGAACTAGAAGCCGGATCCTGTTGCCTCCCTCTGTGCGGATTCTTTTCCTTCGGGGGCAGTGCCGCTGGGTGCACACCTAGTGTGCCCGCATGTTGCTCTTGTTGCTAAGGCTGCAGTGTGGGGCAGGGTGGCTGCAGGCCCTGGTCTCTAGAAGCTTCCCCCTTGTGTGGGTAGACAGACAATAAGCAAGAGCAAAGAAGATTACATGAGACATAGTGCTTCACAGACCTGAGATGTGGCTGATGGGGCAGAAACAAGGGGCAGAGAAGCAGAAGGATCTTCCATGGGGAAGGGTAGCATGAGTGACCCCAGAGGCTAGGGCAGGGGGCATGGTCAGGGACTGCACCTGGGCTGGCCCCAGCTCTAGTGCCAAGCAGTGCTCCAGACGGCAGTGACCTGTCACCCAGAGTGGTAGAGCCTCCTTCAAGGAGGGGTCGTTGTGCAGAATCCCAGCGCTGGATGGTTCTTCCCCCTTCCTGTTCCCTCAGCATCCGATGTGCCCTTTATCGGCCCAGGACAGTCTATGGGGGGCATGTCTTGGTGGGAAAAGGCGAGGAGGAGTCTGGTGCAAGGAGGAGCCCCTTGTTTTGCTATTGGTGTCCAAGAGGGCTATGGCTTTGGGGACCCTTACCAGCCCAGCGGGTGTTGGCACAAACCCTTAATTCATGTGGAGGCTGTAAGCCTCAGAATGGGCTGCCCGTCCTGCGAGAGGGGGCGTCGGCAAAGGGATGGTCCTGGCCTGTGAGTGTGAGATGGGGTGTGACCATCCTTGAGGGTCTTGGCAGCATTGTCACCCGAATGTAGCAAGTCATACCACTGTCTCCGGCTGAGAGCAAGCAGGACAGTAGGGAGGTTAGGAATGGCTGATAGCCTGAGGGTCTCAGGAGGCAGTCCTAGGCACCAGAGCCCATATTCTGTGTTACTGTCAGTTAAAATGGGATTTCCCAGAATTCCGTGACATGTGTGCGCCTTGAGCTCATATAACCTGGTCAGTTTCGGGACCTATGGCTCATTTGAGTCCTGACTATTGGCAAATGCTCTTCATGCCCTTCTGGCCTCTCTTGCTTTTCAAGGGAGCTAGGATGACCTGGTGCGAACCTGCCCTCGGGGCTCCCTGGGCCAGACATGGGCAGGTGAGTAGTCGCAGGAGGGCTCTTTTGAAAGGCCACTAGCTTGCAGACTCAGGAACTCCCAAGCGGGAGGGGGTCGAGTCAGCAGCCTGGGGAAGACTGAGCCTCCTGCAGCCCTACCCAGTAGCTCTGGTCATTCTGGTAACGGGAAGGAGCGAGCTCCTGCCACCGCCCCTCCGCGGGGCTGGGAAGGAAGCCGTTCCTGCGCACGACAGGGCCCGGCCTTGCTACCCCGGGCCTCCCACGGCGCAGCCCCAGCCGGTCCTGGGAGGGGAGGACCTCGGCTGAGTCAGAGGCAGAGTCTGCCTTCCGCCACTCCCTTCTGCTTGTTCTGCTACAAGTGGAAAATAAGCCCTCACGGTTCTACCCCCACCGCCACCCCCACACCTGCAGGCCTCGGGACCGGAAGTCCCATCTCGTCCCTGGGAGTCTCGCTTCTCTCCCATTGTCCCCAACATGGCAGCTATTAGAAATGCCCCCTTTCTGAGAGTCCGTGTTCCAGTGTGGTCCCGTTTGGGTCCCAGGGTGGAGAGGATGTCACTGCTCACACTCGGGTGGGGAGGGCCAGCCAGGTCCAAGGCTTTGGGTCCTTTGTCCTAGGGTCTTTTTCTGAGCACCTTCGTGTTGGATGAAGATGACGGTCAAGCGCAGCGCAACGCGCTTTTCTCATTTAATGTTTTGTAATTATTTCCTTTGATAATGATAGGACTTTTTTTTTTTTTTAAAGAATACGCCCAAATGTCTTGAGAGCCACATTCTCTCCAAATAGGAGGAGATGTGTGGCAGCCTAGTTAGTGGCTGGAGTCCTGTGGTTCCTTAATGGCTCTGAGCGTCCGTTCTTCCTGTGTCCAGACTGACCTGGTTAGGGGCTCACTGGAGCTACTAGAAGCTTGATTTGGGGGTGCCCGGCACATGTGACTTGCCAGCTGAGCCTCTGGCGAGTGCCAGGCGATGTGAAAACATCAGCTAGAGGATCCTAACGCTGCCAGCCCTCAGCTGGATGGCGGGTCTCTGGGCCTGATGTGTGGCCCCTCGCTCCGGGCCTGATGTGGTGTGGGAGGGTCCACACCACATCTAACGGGTTAGATTCATGAAGAACATTTATACGTTTCATTTTCTTCCTTGCGGGCCCCCTCTGACATGGGCTGTGCTTGTCCAGCTCGTGGATGAGGAAAGCAAGGCTCGGGTGGAGGGAGCTGCCCAAGGTCCACAGTGAGGAAGTAGCTGCAGAGAGGGCTCTGAGCCCAGGCGTGTCTGGCCCCTTGCCTGACGCCGCCATCCCAGCGGCACCCTAGCGAAGAAGCCCCAGCCCGTCTGTCCTTGGCTCTTGGCAGAGCCATTAGAAAGTTGACTGTGGAGAGTGGGGCCTGCTGCCCCGGCACCTGGGTGTGCCTAGCTGCTTCCAGCCTCATAGACACCTCTGTTGAAATAGCATCAGAGCCCCCAAGGGGGGCCGCTCTCGCCAGCCCCTGTCGTGCCCCAGCCTTCTTGGTGTAGAGGAAGCCGGTCACCCCAGCTCAGGCACAGTGCCTCCTGAAGTCTGGAAGACCACCCTTCCTAGCTGGCCCTGAGCTTGGGGCTTCAGAGAAACTCATTAAAGCCTACGGCTTTCCTTCCAGAGAGCTGGAATGTAGACTCCTTTCCCCAAGGTGGTTTAGAAACCATCAAAATAGTTTCGAAGAGCATACCCCTCACAGTGGTTTTGGGGTGCCTGAGGGGCAGGCAGGGAACCCTCGAGGCCGCTGTGAGCTGAGCTGTCTGCAGAGCGCTGGGGGTCCCGATGGGTGGCCTGGCCGAGGCACTGAGTTCCCCAGAGAAGGCAGCCTCTTTTGTCCGCAGTCCCTCGGGAGAGGTTTATCAAGCCCACGCCAACACAGGCAGCTGTGCCAACGTGCAGCCATAGCTAGAAGGTCACAGGAGGTGCCTGCGTCTTGGGGACACACTGGGAAGTTTCTGCTGGAAAGACTACATCTCCTTGTGGCTGGACTCCTGCTGCCTTCCAGCCTGAAGGGGCTGGGGCCCTGAGCTGGAAGCCAGGTAGGACAGGGGACCCTGTGGTGTCAGGCCCTCAGCCAAGATACTTCTCTGTAACTGTGTGACCGCACACCATCCTGGCTCCTGGGCTCCCTATGGCACCCAGTGGAATGGCAGCACCCAGAAATACCAAACTTCCTTCAGTTCCTTGACTGCAGACTGAGGCCTGGAGGAGGGAAATGGCTGTGCTACAGCCACCCAGGAGCTTGACACCAGGGATGGCGGACTGGGACCAGACCCGAGGGTGTCTTCAGGCCAGGCTCCTTCTCAGAATTCTCCAAAGCCCAAGGCAGAGAGGCCATGGCCATGGCTTCCACTGCCACTGGACAGTAGTGTGCACTGGCCTGTCCCGGTGCTGCCCAGGGCCTCAGTTTCCTGATCTGTGCATTGGGCCAAGTTCTTTGTTTTACTTGCCTCCAGGACTGGGTGTGGACATGCTGTTTGCATCGGAGAACCCCAGGCACCATAAGCGCTCTTGTGGTTGTGACCTACTGAGTAGAAACATCTGGGGAATAGGTAATTTTCCCCTTTGCAGAGACAAACTTGGGCAAGTCTTAGGGCCCAAGTAGGAAAAAGGGCTGGAAATTAAGAACTTGGGGAGATGACTCGAACCTCAGAATTATTCTCACTGCACTTTGATGAGTTGGGTTTGTGCTGGACTCCACATTCTCCAGGCAGGTCCTTTGGGAGCAGGGCTTCTAGAAGGCAGGGGGCCAGTCTTGCTGATGGCTGACTCCGTGGAAGTCAGGACAGCACGCCGTGCACAGTGGGGACTTTGTGGCCGGGGATAAGTAAAGGAAGCTGAGTGCAGGCCCCTTGGGCCCTCCGTTTCAGGTCATCCTAAACATTCTGGGGTCTGTCAGCAGGGGCTGCGTGAGGGACATGGTGGTCTGTGTCGTGTCAGTGCTCAGGTTTGCTGACCTGGGGCAGGGGCCAGATGTCTGCAGGGAAGCTTCACCAGCCGTCTCTGCAGTGCTGTCCCCCCAGAGTGGTCAGGCCCCAGGGCAGGAAGTCAGCTGAGTGTCTGCACGGCACTGCAGGAAGCCAGGAGGCCTCTGGGCTGGGATAACCATCGCCGGGGAGGCCTGGCAGAGGAAGAGGAAGGAGAGTGGGTGCTCAGTCCGGGTCCCTGGTGCCCGTTTGTGGGCTGGAGGTCTTGTCCAACAGCTGAGCTGGCCGCACAGTGCCTGTGGGTCGGGAGCGAGACTGGCGCCAGCCAGCGCCTTGGACTCCTCCATGGCCCTCCTCAGCTGGGTCTCTGCCTGGCCTGTGCAGCTCCGAGGCCAGAGCGGGAGGATGCCAGGCGGAGGCCTCCATCCAGCTCCGGCCCTCGCCGCCTTCTCCTGCCCTGTTGCATCAGGTGGGAAGGGAACATGAGCTGAATTGAGGTGCTAGAGGCTTCGATTGCTGGCAGGAGCCTGCCAGCGTGGCCATGACAGCCTCTGAGGGAGGGCTTGGGGGGACCTGTGTCCGCTGCTCTGTCTCACGGCTGCCCTTGTCGCTGTGCCTTTGGCTCTGGAGTGGTTTGGGCAGGAAGCAGGCTCTGAAGAGAGGTTGGGGGGCTGTCAGGAAAGGGAGGTGTGTGGAACCCAACAGTGCCCCTCATTGTCCTCCCAGTGCCCGTCAGCCCCCGC
Source organism: Mustela erminea (assembly GCF_009829155.1). Taxonomy (NCBI): domain Eukaryota; kingdom Metazoa; phylum Chordata; class Mammalia; order Carnivora; family Mustelidae; genus Mustela; species Mustela erminea. Next base: position 84,957,039 of record NC_045627.1, on the reverse strand, counting down.
TGCTCTTCCTTCCTTATAGGAAGAAGTTTGCTTCTTGCGCTCGTTGCTGAAGGCGGGAGAGGGGTCCGAGTCTGCCACACACAAGGCCTACTTTAGGACGAACCCTCTCCTTTCGGATGAGCCTGCACCTTCTACAGCAAGTGCCGGCGGCTAAGGGCGGTCGGCCCCATGCATCTGTGCTCAGGGGCCAGAGCCCGGGAATGGCTCCTTGGCAGGAACAATGTCCCCTGTGCAGCTGGTCCCTCGGGGAGCGTGAGGTAGAGGAGGAGCAGTGTCTTTGGAGTCCAGAGCCCCTGCCTCTCCACTCTCATCAGGTAGCCACGCTGAGCCTCAGTTTCCTCATTGGAAGATGATAATATTAGCTTACCTCAGAGGGTTGGTGTGAGGATCCCATAAGCCAGAGGCAGTAAAGCGCCTGGCCACGCCTGGCCACCCTGCAGGCGCTCTGCGGACGGTAGCTGCTGTCGTCCCCACAGTGACCAGCCCCGCTCCCTTCACCGTCACCACGAACACCACCGCCTTCATCACCACCACCACCCCTCCCCCCACCCCCACCATCGCCATCACCACCATCCTCTAGTACAGAAAGTGCAACCCGAACACCTTGAACACTTGGCCTCATGCCCGACTCTGAACCACAGGGGCAGACAACTGTCCTGTCACAGGTGCCGCAGTGACCTGGGCTTCTGTCTCCTCACGAAGGCACTTTACCTTTGGCCTTTTCCATCTGGTAGTGAGTTTTCCGGTAGGAAGAGGTCCCAGTGTTGGTTGCCATCTCCTTAGCGCTCACTCAGAGTAAAGCAGAGCCTACAGGATCTCAAAATTATCCTGTGCTCAATTATAATACTAAGAATAAAACATTCTGGCTCCATTAGGGAGAAAAGTTGTCTGGTAGATAATTATGTTGTCTGTACATGTCATCAAATCATCTTTTTATGACTTTAGTTCTTAATGCCGTAAATATCCCAGTAGACAGAAAACTGGGATCTGAGAGCACAGTGGAGCAGGAGCCAGCCCAGGGGGCGAGCGGGCCCTGGGGGTCGTCCCCACCCCTGCTGTTCCCTAGCTGAAGGATCCTGGCCGCGGGACTTTTCTGGGCCTCAGCTTGTTTAGTTTTGAAGAATGGCGCCCCAGGCGCCTGGGTGGCTCAGTCGGTGAAGCATCTGCCTTCAGCTCGGGTCCTGATCTCAGGGTCCTGGGATTGGTCCGTTGTGCTCTCTGCTCAGCGGGGAGCCTGCTTCCCTTCTCCCACTCCCTTTGTGTTCCCCTTTCTTCTCTCTCCCTCAAATAAATAAATAAAATTAAAAAAACAAAGAAAAATAGGGCTAACAATATGTCGTGTAGAGGCATTGGGAGCAGTGAGGAGGGGTGGCTTGGTTCCCACGACCAGCGGGTTTGCGGTAGCTGTTGGTGCTTTGGGAGTCTGGGGGAGTAGAGACGGTGCCGTGGCCCTTTCGGTGCATGCCAGGGAGACCCTGAGTGCTGGGGAGGGCCGCTGTCGGGTCCTGACTCTGGCCAGCTTCCAGTCGGGTCCTGTTCGTGGCACGAATCCTTCGTACAGTCACGTGAACGTGGACTCGGGTTGATCCAGAAGTTTGTTGAAACTGCCGTTGTCCAAATCCTTGCAGTTGTCGGTGTTGGCGGTACCTGTGGCACGCGGTGGGGGGAGAAGTAGGTTGGGAGAAGCAGCTGCTGACTCACGTGGAGGGGAACCGGCCAGGACTGCTCTTCCGGCTTCCCACCGCAGCCGCGGACGCCTGGGCCAGCGAGCCAGACAGCACCTTCTCCACCCGTCCGCCATCCCCCATCCCGGCTGGCCAGGACGGTGGTCCAAGGGTGCCAGGTGGGTCCAAGAACAATTTGGGGGCCTCTGCCAAGGTTGGGATGCTGGGGTCTACTGAGACAATGGTATCTTCCTCTGGGAAGACAGTGTGAAAACTTCAAGTAGTCAAGGATGGCTTCCGTGCTCCCGGTTTTGAGAATGAAGAGGTACAGAAGGTTGTAGCTGGAACTCGTAAGTCTCGGAGCTTTGAGGGACCGGAGTCTGGTCCCGTCCATTGTCTATCTGGAGGAAGTGAAGAGAAGAGGCCCCTCGCCCAGGGTCACATAGTGACACAGTTGATGACAGGGCAGTGACTGGCCCTGGGTCCTCCATCGCTCCCGTCGCCTGCCCTTGCCCCAACCTGGACACCCTCCCCTGCGGGCCTGCAGCTGTTCTTGCAAGTGGGTAGGAGGTAGCTGTCCTCTGCCACTGGTTCCGTCCTGTCTGCTCGGCCCTTGCCCCGAGCCTCCCAGTGCCTCTCGTGTTGTGGCAAGCTCTTCCCACTGGTCTCGCCAGTGACACCGCCCATTCCTCAAGGGCTGGGATGGTGCCCTGTCTTCCCAGGGCAGCCTCCCATGATGGCTGATCCCAGCGCAGCCTCTTAGTGGAGAGAGGAGCCCTGAGCAGTTGAGGCAGGTGGCCGTGTCCAAGTGCTGGTTGCACGGCCTTCACCTCTGGGACCTTGGGCAAGTCACTGGGTCTCTCACCCCGTTTGCTCATCTGCAGAGTAAAGATTAGACACACCTCGTGGGGCTTGGTGGTGGGAGCACAGGTCTACTCTTTATTATTATTATTCCGCTGCTACTATTTTAGGGGGTTTTCCCTCCGGAAGCTTCACGACATGATTCTTGTGGTCTCCTGGCAATGCTCTGAGGGGAGCTGGCCGGAGGCCCCTTTTGCCATTTTACAGATGGGGACATGGAGGCTCTGAGGGGGGTGGAGATGAGTGGTGACTTTATGCCCCGTGCTGTCGGGGCCGGGCCAGCGCACAGCAGGCTCATCCCCTAGTCCTCCTCCCCAGGCTTTGCCGTCCACAGAGACCGGGCTCATGGGTGCTGGGGTCAGTGGTCTGGAGGCGGCCGCTGCCCTCCCGTCCTCCCTCTCCATTTTGGGGGTTTTCTGCCCCACGCATGGCCCTTTGCTGTGCCCCGGCCTGTGGCCTCAGATCTGGAGTTTCTGACAGATGTTCTCAGAGTCAAGGAGCCTTAGTATCTGCATTTCCTCCCAGAAGCTTGGGTGCTCCCTGCACCCTCCGAAAGAGGGCTTTCTCAGGGAGGAAGAGCATGCTGTTTTGCCCGGCAGAAACAAGCAGATTTTCAACATCTGAGGGAGGCCTGAGAATGCAGAAGTCTGGGGGTGGCAGCCCGGCCTCAACCTGCCTCAGGGGCATGTTCCCAGCGCATTTCCTGTTGACTGTCTCCTCACCCACACCCACTTCCTTTCCCATCCCTGGCTCCACCCCGACCACCCCGCTGCCTGACAGCTCGGTGTCCCGCTCATGTGCTCCCCGTTCGCCTCCCTCCGTCCTGGGCGCTGCTCGGAGCCCGGACCCCAGGGCGGCGCCGTCACAGCTGTCCCGAGCTTCCTCCTGCGTGCGTCTCCTGAAGCCAGAGATGTTTTCTTGGCTCGTTCTGGGTCTGTCCTCAGCTCCTCCGACAGGTGCGGGCAGGAGCAGCCCTGGGTGGGGAGACACGGGTCCCACCACTGAGGGGGCGGGGCTGGGGGGAACGAATGACGTGGAAAGAACACAGGATTTCTTCGCGCTCTGCTGCGCCCTAGCTGTGACACTGGGCATGTCAGCGTCCGTTAACGTGTCCGTGACTTTCACTTCTCTCCGTACAGCTGTGTGAGGACTTACTCATTAGCCAGCTTGCGGCCCCAAAGCACCTGATTGGCACCGTGTGGGGCTTAGGAGCAGGAGAAGGAGCCGAGCACGGGTAGGGGGTGGAGGGGGCCTCGGGCATCTTCTGGGATGTGGGGAAGCTTGTATGGCTTCCTGCCAGCCATTCACTAAAGCTGCTGGGGCTCAAGTCCCCCATTTAGGACATGGGGATGATAGTAGGGAAGTGGTACAAAATAAATTTGATGACAGTTGAAAAGCGCTCGGCAGAGCAGCCAGCACAGACCGCATGGTCTGAAAACACTGGCCCTAGTACCGCACTCTGAGCACCCCTGACCTTGTCCCTTCCCGGACTGGAACTCCTCAGACGCAGTGGCTGGTCCCCTGCTCTGGGTTCCTAGCTAGGGCTTAGTGCCAGGCGATGGGCCTGGCAGGAAGCTGACCAGGTCACTCTGCCGTGGCCCCCGGCCACCTTGGATCTGTGGATGGAGCCTCACTTTAGACCTGGAGACAACAGTGACCACTATGTTCAGACTGACTCTTGGCTTGTCGTAGGCACTTCTGCGGGGGGCGAAGATGCCGGCCGTTCTCTCAGAATTCCTGGGCAGCTGTCATGCCCTGCTTCTAGCCTTCCCTAAAGTAACCCTGTGACTCCCCCCAGCAGGGCAGTTGACAGTTCCCGTGGGGGAAGAGCCACAGAGAGTGACCTTTACCACTCATGCTGGGGGAGCAGGACACAGAGTCATGTCCACCATGAACCTGAGCTTGTGTCTTTAGCCCTTGGCCTATCATCCCAGAGGCCCAGGGCTGGGAGTAAAAGGGCCGAGGGAGTACATAGCAGATGGAGCCATGACCGTGGGAGCACCCTGGTTTGGGGCAGCTGGTCAGAAAGCCGTGGTGTTCGTTCCCAGATTCCTTCCTTCCCCAGAGCTGCACGGTCCTCCTCCCCCTCCACACGCCTGCTCACCGCCTGCGCGGGGAAGGTGTTTGAGCCCCCGAGGGGCCAGAGCAAGTTTCGTCTGCACCGAAGCCACGGCGGGAACATTCTTACTGCACCTGGCAAGTGCCTGGGCGCAAGCGAGCTGCCCTCGCGTGTCCCGGGGGGTGACGCTGCCACAGGGAGACCAGAGCTTCTCAGCCTCGGCACTGCTGGTGTCTTGGTCTGGATGGTTCTCTGTTGGAGGGCGAGGGGCTGTCCTGTGCTGTGGGATCCCTGCTTCTCCCCACCTGACGCCCACAGTCCCCGTGACCTCCGGAGTCCGGACAGTCCCTGGGGTGACGTTGTGTAGGTGGAGATCCACAGACTGGACTGAAAGGTCTTGGCCTCCCTGGTGGCTGCAGTCTCTGGGGCCCTGTTACGTGCCTGGCCTCCGACCGGAAATCTGAGCCTTCTGAACTAGCAGTGCCTTCTAGGCCCTACTCGGCAGGAGCACCACGCTGGGGGATGGAGCTGGGCAGTGGGGCCTCCTGTTACCTGAAGAGGGGTTACAAGGCCTGCTGCCCCTGGGCTGGGTGTGTTGGCTTTGTTGGCCCATGTTTTCTGTCTCAGAGTCTGCGGCCCCAGGAGCTGGGAACCACGGCGCTGCTGTCTGCGGGCTCGTCGGCCCGCTCTGCCCGAGCCCCTCCAGGAAGAGCAGGCGAGCAGGCACTTGGCCAGGCAGCTGCCAGCAGCGTGCACTGCTGTCTTTCATGAGAAAAAGCGCCAGCGTCCCACTGCCAAAGCAGAGCCATCTTGCCTATTAATCAGGACTTCAGGGTTCTTGGAACCGTCTTAGCAACTGCTTGGCACAAGCCCTACTCGACTTACCATCACCTGTCTGCCTTGAGAGCTGGCCCCTCCTGGGAGGCTGGAGGAGGAGAGGGGAGGGAGCTGCCGCCCGCTTATCCCAGCCCCAGAGCCCGTTTCAGGCGCCGAGGCTGCCCCTCTCAGTGGGGCCCCAGGAAGCACTGGGTTAGGATCAGTGTTGTTTTTGTTTTTTTAATTTTTTTTTAAAGATTTTATTTATTTATTTGACAGACAGAGATCTCAAGTAGGCAGAGAGGCAGGCGCGGGGGGCGGGAAGCAGGCTCCCTGCTGAGCAGAGAGCCCAATGCGGCTCGATCCCAGGACCCTGAGATTATGACCCAAGCAGAGGTTTTAACCCACTGAGCCACCCAGGTGCCCCCAAGATCAGTGTTGTTTTTGTTATGACTCTTGATTTTCAACTTTAAAAAATTTAGAAAATGGAAGCCTGACCACTAGTCCCCGGTATCCTTCTGAGGAAGAGGAGAAAGGAGCAGGGGCAGGGTGAGATCAGAGCAGGGCGTGATCAGAGAGCATGGTGATGGAGAGCCCCCGCTGGGCCTGGCTGCCCCTTCCTGCACTGAGGGCTCAGCCAGCTCCTCAAAGGGCCACAGGGGCACCCAGGGACTCCCCCGCTGAGACGGAGCCTGGTCACTGTTGTGCTGCTCTTAGCCCCAAGGGAGGTGACCACTGATGGGGTCTTTGTCTCAAGGGCCTGACTTCTGCCCTGTAGACAGACATGCATTCACCTGGCTCCTTTTCCTCTCATTCAGCGGAGGACAGGAGAGGCAGACCCCTCAGAATCTGGGTGTGGCAGGGGCCATCCTCACCCCCTGCGGGGCAGGTGCTCTAGCAATGCTGGTCCCCATAGTAGCGGGACCCGAGACACCGTCCCTTCCGTCTCCCAGTATCTCGACCAGAGGCGGCTCTGGCTGCCCACCTCCGCATCTCTCTGCCGTTTCCATCGCCTCTGCCATCCCCAGCACCTGCCTGCCCTCTTCAGTCAAGCTCTCGGGCTTTGCTCATCTCCCTAGAAGCCCCCTCCCAACATCATCTGGGAAACAGACATCCCAAGCCTCCCTCTATGGCACAAACCTTTGAGCAGTATGTTCGGAGACGTTCTTTGGGGAGGACCTCATACAGCTCAGATACCCTGGTAATTTGGAAAAGAGCTGCCGAGTGCCACACAGGTCAGCCGGAATTAACATGCGTTTTGCCAAAAGAACAGAGTTGCCCCCGTGTCTTCATCCATTGCTCGGCAAGGCGCTGTCCTGGAATTCTGAAGGGTGCCGGGAAGGGAGGCCGCAGGGCAGCAAGGGCACCCCCGTCCACTTCTGGGGGTTCTGATTGGCTCTCATGGAGCCAGAGCTCCTTGGTTTGCTGGCAGAGCTTCTGACGGTGGTGGCCACTGGGCAGTGCTGTGCTTAGCGGTCTCAGTATTGGCAGTCACAGGGCATGGCTGTGTGCGCCATGTTCATGCTAGCCCAGCAATTCTGCAAGGGAGCACGTATCCTCACTGCTTTCCAGTTGGAACAGGCCCGGGGGGACAGAGTGGGCTTTGGATAAACAGCCAAAATGGGGCCAGGCCTGGGTCCCTTCTTTGCACCAATCATGACTGTCTCAACAGTCCGCGTCCCCTAGCTCCCTGGCTTGCTGTCCCCGGGTGTCTTGGGAGCAGGCATGGATGGTAGGCGTATCCCAGAGGCGTGTCAGCCCTGCAACAGGGCCCATTCCTACCTATACCAGGGTTGCCCTGTCTTCCTGAGGTTCAGAGGATGCAGGGAGCTCTAGAATGTTCCACTGGTCCAAGGGGCGGATGCCCAGGCGGGCCCTGCTCCTTCCAGGGGCCCCTTCCTCCCAGCCTGCCAGTCGCCGCTGGAAGAGCCGGGCATTCAACAGTCGCGCCTTGTCTCCTGAGACCTCTGTCTTTGCTCCACCCCAGGATCAGCCTGGGACGGACCACGGTTTTAATTAGCCTCGTTTGGGGATGGCGGCTTGGAAGCCCTGGGAGGTGAATGCGGCCCGCCTTGCTTTTGGAATCCGCTGCCAGTGGACACAATGTAGCTGTAGGAATGAAAATGAGGGAGAGAATGGCCCACAGGCTGGGCTTTTTAATTGGCACCGTCCTCCCGGCCCTGCGCCCGCCCGCTGGCCCTCCCGGGGCTCTGTTTGGGCGGCCGGACCTGGGCCGCGAGCGGTGGAGCCTTTCAGAGCGTCAGACTGATTTAAGTGGCCCCGTATAGATGCCGGCAGCCCTCGCTGAAAGGCGCCGCGCGGTCCCCTCGTCGAGGAGCCCTGGGAATGTGTCCGCCACCTGCGCGTGGTGAATGGCAGTAACCGCCCGGAGCCCCGCCGGGCAGCCTGGGCTTCAATGGGCCCTGGGCCCTGCCCGAGAGAAAAGGTTTTTCTAAAGCTGCAATTAATTTCTTTCCCCCAATCAATTGAAGGTTGCTTTCTTGTTTTCAGCCGGGTGAGCGGGACGCGTGATTCTCTGCTTCCCCGCTAACCTGGGCGCCGACAATTGATGTCCGTCTCAAGAGACAGAGAGTGGCTTTATTTCTCACCGGCTGTGGAGGACGGGACTTTTTTGTGTTGTGTGTGTGTGTGTGTGTGTGTGTGTGTGTGTGTGTGTCCCTCTTTTTCTTTCTCTAAGATCATCTCAAGCTAATAGTGAGAAAAAAGGCATGTGAGCGATTCTGCCCAGGCAGGTCCCACAATACCTTCTGGAACGTCCATTTTTCTTGCTTTCATGGGAACACTATGAGGTCTCTCTTGGAGGGGACAATGGCAAGATTAAAGAGGGAGGGAGCGTGAGGGAAAGCGGGAAGTAGAAAGGCTGTTCAGCCGGACCGCTGGAGAGCTTTATGCCGCAATTTAAAGGGGTTTATCCTGGACGCCCCGGACCCTGCCAGCAGGATTGGCGGAAACCTCTTGGTTTCTACTTAGTTTTGCAGTGAGAACCAGTGTTAAGTGCAAAAGAGAGAAAAGGCCACCCTTTCTTTCAGGAGTCGCTCTTGGGTTTCTGCGAACATAACTGTGAGGGTACATATGTCTGGGTTGGGTACTGACCCACAGGATCTCAGGGTCCTTGTTCACGTGGGGACACTGCTGGCAGGACGTCAGCCTGGCCGCTGTTGTGCCCAAGCCGGATGCCTCTAAGCCAGCCTGAGCACCATCTGTCTCTTAGGCCATCAGGGTGTCCCCCGCACCCAGGCCGGTCTTCCTATGGAGGGGAGGGGCCAGACTTGAGAAGTGGCCTCTGGGACTGTCTGGGCTGTCACGGCAAAATCCCCCTGGCCCCTCTGCCCCAACCTTGGAGCTGGCCTGCTCTGGCCTCCAGGAGAGATTTTGGCGAGAGGGGAAGTTCTGTCGCTGTGGGTTTGTCCACGGGCTCAGCTTTCACCCCCTCTCGTCTGGGGCCCCAGCCTTGTTAGGATCCCTGACCTGCTTGCTGGGCCGACTGCTGCTAAGCCTCGGCACAGTCGGTATGTGCCGCCCCGAGCCCAGAGACATGACCACTGGCTGTGACTGCAGTGACGGGCCGGTTAGGGCCCCCCAGACTCACTGTCCCCTGAGGCGCACGGGTGTTGTGTGCGCACGCCATTTCGTTCAGATGGGAAAGGGCCACGCTTGCTCACTGACCTTACAGGCTCCTCAGCTTCCTCATCCCAAAGTGGAGGCTGAACTTTGCCTCCTGGGGGGCCTCTCCTGGGGGTTGTAGGGGAGCAAGTGAGGCCACGGGCACGGAGTCTCTGCTGTCTGCACTTAGTAGGTGCACAGTTCAAGGGAGATGTCAGCAGCTGGTTTTCTTAAGACCCACCTAAGTCTGTGCTTGGAAGATGGAGGGCGGAAGGAGGCCCAGGGGCAGGGACCTCTCTTGGGGGTGGGTCAGCCTCTGTCTGCTTTTGTCCTAGGCTGTGGTGGCAGCTCCCGCGGGGATCTGAGAACCTTATCGCTCGAGGCCCCCATGGCTCCGGGCCCCCCGTTCCAGGTGAACGCGGGCCTCTGCCCGTGACACACAGTGTGGCTGCCCCTTTTGTGGCAGCCACTTGCAGATGGAGAGTGAGGGACTTCCCCCTGGGTTCTGTGCTTTTTCCAAAGTGTTACACATTTTTATTTTTGCAAGAGAGAAGTAGGCTCATTTCCTGACTTGGGATCAGCCAGGGTTGGTGTGAGGCCAGAGCCTGGGGCCCCAGGCCTGGAAGCTGGTGGCCTGGTGGTGGGCACGTCCTGTGTCCCGCTGCAGCTCGCCTCACCCTCCTGCACCAGGAGGGCCACTGGGGTTCAGAGTCAAACGGACCGTGTCATCATCAGTGTAGGAATTACAGCATCTTGAAGCAATTACAAGATGGCGGTGCTGTGTGCGTGCGTGTATGCGTGTGTGTGTGTGAGTGCGAGAGGGAGACAGATGCCCACACACCTGCATGTGCGCGCGTTTATATCTACGGGAGAGAAGGGAGCGAGGGCCGAGGGCTGACCTGGAGCCCCGGCAGGAAGCCTGGGACTCTGCGCATGGAGGATGTTGTGAGGGCCCTCGGCTGCTTCCTTTTGTTTTGTCTTGCTGGTTCGCAGCCTCCTTGCACTTTCAGCCGTTTCGCCCTGACACATCATTCATCACCTGGGGGAGGGCTCCAGAGGAAAGTAATATACTCACGGCCTTTGCCCTTTCCTCCCATCTGGCCGAGGGCCTGGCCCCGCGTGGGGTCAGCCTGGGCGCACCCTCCCGCCAGCCTCTTGCCTGGCTGCCACCTCGCTGGTGTCCTGGATCAGGGAGGCCCTGTCCTTCCCCTGGCTCCCTCCTTACAGCACCTGGGCACCCGGCCCTGCCGGCAGACCGCCGGGGTTCAGGTCCTCCCCAGTTGCTCCCCAGGTGGCCTCGGACCCCCGACACCAGTGGCACAGCGCCCCCCGCACCGTGGTGGTTGTGCGGGTTCAGAGGGCAGTCCCTGTGAAGACGCTCGCCGTCAATGCTCAGTAAACATTAGCCCTACTGTCATCGGAGGCTCCGCAGCTGTTAGGACACAAGAATGAGCCCCCAGAAATGCTGACTTTGTTCCCAAGCGAGATAAGATTCCAGGGGAGGACGGGCGGGATTGGCGATCGCTCAGCCTTGTAAGTCAGTTTTCTATACATGAGGAAATGTCTGGACTTGAGAGTGGTTTAGGGCAGCTCCCAGCCCTGCACATTCCCCGGGAGCTGTTTGGGAGTCCCTGTCCCTTTGGAATTGGTATCAGTACCAGGTGAGGATTGCTGGTGGCTCTAGGTGGATAGAAATCAGGTTGGGTTTCTATTCTGAGTTTCTCCGGCATGATGGGTAAGGGCACAGGCCTTGACCAGACAGAGCTGGGTTGAGCCTGGCCCAGCCACTGCCCCCTCTGTTGGAGTTTGGGGAGTCAGCCTTGGGCTGTCCAGGCATACACGGGGCTGCCGAAAGTTCCTGTCCCGGGGGGGGGGGGGGGGCTGGGCATCCACCTCAGGTAGATTAGCTCGGAGGGTCAGGGCTTCTTGAGCCTTCTAGGAGCCTCTTGAGATGTGGGTGCCGTGTTTGTGTATCCTGCCAAACATTTAAATAGTAACGAACAAAGGAGAAAAAATAGAAAGGGAAAAAATAAGCCTATCAGGAAATTAACAGTTATGCCGAGGTGTGTCCCTGAGAAAGTCAAAGGGACGGAGACCCGCCCTGGCCAGCGCTTCCGGAGTCTGTGGTCAGGCCTCCCAGTGGGAACTACATTCTTTCGGCACAGGGATGCCTTAACGGGGCCATCCACACGCACCCTTCCACACGAGGTCAGGGTCGTGATTCCCATCCTGGCTCTAAGAGTGGAAATGACTCGTCCGGAGTCGCCAAGCTAGAGAACGCAGACGCTGCCGTCCATCTGGGTATGTTCCGGGCCACACCCTTTCTGTTGAAGCTGGGCCTCCTCAACAGGCCTTTATGGGCCTCCTGGGACCTCTGGTGCCCTTTAAGCCAGTGTCTCCCAGATGCCTGCTCCTGGCCTGGGCTCTGGATTTCCTGCTGGCTAGGTTTGGCCTGGTCCTGTAGGAGAAGCCAGAGCCCCCTCCCATGCTGCCCCATCCTTGCAGCCCAAGAGCCCCCTGCGCTAGGGGTGCCCGGTCAGCAGAGACCGAGGCGTGCCTTGGGCTGGTGGCCAGGAGCGTCTAGAAGTCCAGTAAGCACAGCACAGCGCAGCCTCCCAGATCTGTGCACCTTCTGGCTTCTGCGGTGGTTCCAGTCATTCTTCCTGCGGCTCAGAGGAGCCTGCAAGAGGGGATGAGACCTGCTCGGGTGACCCATGGGGCACTGGGCAGAGTTGGGACTCTGAGCCAGGTCTGCTGTCCAGCTACTCCGAGATGCAGGCCCTGCATGCTGCAGCACTGGATCTGGTTGGAGAGAGGGAACTGGAATGCGGGTTGTCCTGGGAAGGGCACTGGTGGGCCAGAGACCAGGATGAGTCCTCCTGGAGACTCTCTGCCCTACCCCAAAGTGAAGCCCTCAGGTGAGGCAGTCCTCTCATGGGGCCTCAGGCTTAGGAGGACCAGGACCCCATGCACTGCGTCCCTGCCACTCATCTTGGCTCTGTGGGTGGGGACAGCCAGCCCTGAGAAGCAGAATGTGCCCAGGAATGTCCTGCCGCACCCAAGGCCAGCAGGCATGTCCGTGGCCACCTGCTGGGCTTGGGCAAGCCAGGACATGCTGGCTGAGCCCGGCTGGGTCGCTGCTGCTCCTCGCCCCCACAGGGCTCCAGTGACCAGTGTGGGCCCACGCCGCCCCTTTGCCCAGCATGCCTGCGATTCTGCTGTCCCTGTGAGTCCGGGTGGGTGAAAGGCTCTCCTGCCGCTGCTTCCTCCTGGCACCTCCATCCTGGCACAGCTGGGTACCATGAAGCGGTGTCAAAGCCCACGGAGTCGGCCCTCACGTGATCTGATTTCATCACCATCATGGCCCCACGAGAGCAGTTTTAGTTCCCCATTTTACAGACAGGGAAAGTGAAGCTTAAATTGCATAAGGAGCTGAGGGAGACCTGGCCTGGCGGCAGGGGCAGGGCTCCCCCGCAGCTGGTGGCCGCTTCAGCCTTGTGCCCGGGAGCCCAGCCCGTCCCTCCAGAGCCCATGAGTGTGGGCCTGGGGGCTCCAGGACGGCGTGCGGGAGGCCGGGGAGGGTGTTGTGGCTGGGTTCCAAAGGGGGAAAAGGAGGTTTGTGAACAGGGTGATCCTGGCTGGGGGAACGGAGCCCCAGAGGGAGCTGAGGGGGCAGGGGGGCCGCGGGTGAGGTGGGAACAGGGCTGCTGGGGCTGGGGCTGCTGCCCTGAGGTGTTTGCTCTTCGCAGAGGCTCGAGGAGGAAAGTGCTGGGTCAGGTTTGAGCCCTGATGAGCTGAGAGGCCCGTGAGGACATTCACGCGACCCCCTAGGTCTGGAGCTTAGAACAAGGTCTGGCCTCAGAGCGGCTGTCTGCGGCCCCTGGGGCCGAGGAAGAGTTCTGATTTGGATTTGGGGCCAGGCCTTGAGTCGTGTCAAACCTGGTTGGGCACAGCGGCCTTCCTGGGCAGAGCGGGGACACCCCGGGCTCAGGCAGAGCGACTCTGTCATTGCACAGATGGGCCCAGAGCTGGCAGGACTTTCCCAGGGCACACGCAGCGTGTGGCAGGCTGGAGCCCAAGGCCAGGTGCCTGCGTCCCCACCAGGGGCGTCTCGGGTTACGCTGTCCTCGGAGGATGCTTGTTGCCTCCTGCCTTCTGCAGCCTGCTGGGAGGCCGAGCCAGCAGGGGCGACCCTTGGGACCCACCCAGAGGGTACAGGGCAGCTGGAGGCCCAGAGCAGGGCGGGTTTGCCCGAGGCCCTCCTGAGTGGTGCCTGGACGTCGTGTCTGATGCCCCTTCTGCGGACTGTTCTCCTGCCTGCCGCGCCTTCCCGGGGAGCCGTCGCCCTTGGACTCCTATCCTTTGACCGAGTCACAGATCTGGGAGGGGGCCCAGGTCGTCTGCCACGGGCCCCTTTGTGGTGAGGAGCTCCTCTGGGTTTAGGGAGGAAGCCCAGCTTCGTGCTGCGGAAGCGAGGGCCGCCGGACATTTTGTGCACGTCCCCTGGGGCCTCTTCTCAGACGAGCTTGGCAGAGCAGGGGACCCCTTCTTCGAGGCCCCAGGACAGCCCTGCTCCCAGGCTTGCCCTCCCACTCTGGCTACATCACAAGCGCCAAGTGGTGGGAGAGCCGGGGCTGTCCGTGACCAGCCGGGTGGTGGCTCCTGGGAGCAGGCAGGGCTGTGGGTGCCCCCTGGGAAGCCAGGCTCATCCCAAGGTGGGGAGCCCTTGTCAGCTGAAAGGAGCAGCCCCTGAGGAGCTTCTCGACGTCGCTTCTGTCCTTTTCCACGTGGTAAATCCGGTAGTTGTGCTCCTGCAACGTGTGCTTACCTTCATGGCTCAGACTTTATTGCTTCGAGGAAAGATGCGGTCCCCCACCCAGCTGGCAGTGCGGCTGAAGTTGACACCTGGAGCTTTGTCTCTGCGTCTCCTCTGTCAGATGGAGAAGTGACCACGGCCGGTGGAGACGGCGGCTCCGGGCCGCACAGCACGATCCTGGACGCCGGGCCCAGATGTCCGTCTCTGGTGTGTGTCCTAGAGTCCCCTCCCCAGGGCGCCGGGGCTGGAGTGCGGCAGGCTGGAGGGCCGTGCCTCCCCACCCCTTGTGGCAAACTCGCAGCCTCCTCGTAGCGCCCCCCGCTGGCAGGGCCGGGCAGCTGCTCCGAGCGAGTGGCTGACACCCACCAAACTGCACGGGGGACGGCGGCGTCGCGTCGGAGAGCAGGGGTTCGGGGCACCAAGCAGCCCCCCAGCCCCACCTTGGGTTTGCCCACAAAGCCTGGCCCTGCTCCCCTGTGGAGCAGGAAGCCCCAAACCAGCCTCTGCCCCACGGGCAGGGAGCCACGCGAACCTCTGCGGCAGCGAGATGTTTTCCAGGGATCCCCCGGCCCCGCCAGCCGTGTTCTGTGGAAGCGCCCTCCGGCCGCTGAGCCCGCCGCTCGCCCGCCGCCCACACGCAGCTGTCTGGCACATGTGTGGCCCGCTCGCCCGTTCGGGGCTGGCGCTTCTTGGTGTTTTCACATCCCGTGCTTGTATGAACCTCGGATTTAATTTGGTGATTATTAAGTGCAGGAACTCGGAGCTGGTAGGGGCTTTTCTTTCCTGCCCAGTTCTGCAAAGTTCCATTTTCAGAAATGCACAAGCCTCGTTCCTGCCAATAAGAAGGGAAGCCAAAAAGAACTTTGATGAAGAAACATCAAAATGGTTTAATATGGAGATGGGGGGGGCTCCTTTATTTTGAAAATGGAAGTGACCATTTGAATAAGATTTGGGCCTGTGGGTCATCCTTCTCTGAATTTCTAACTCAGTGTGTATTCTCCTCTTAAAATTAACACACACATACATATATATTTTGTTTTTTGATAGTACCTTCATGTGTTCAAAAATTAAAATAATAGTGGAGAGTCTTGCCTTCAGGTTAACTGCTACTTTGTTTCTTGTGATCCTTCTAGAACTCCTTTATGCAAATAGAAGCAGAGGATAATTTCCCTTTTCTTTTCCCTCTCTTACACAAAAGATTACCTGCTTTATCTACTCTTCTGCACTTTGCTTTCTTAAAATGACAGACCCGGGAGGTGTTTTTGTGTCAGAGCCAAGCTGCAGGATGTCCTGTCCTGTGACCATGGCCCCTCTTTCCCAGGCCGCCCTCCCGGGCCCCCGAGCCCGTGCGGGCGTGCGCAGCAGTGAGCTCCGGGGCTCCTGGGTCCTCTCAGACATGCAGGTGGGGCCTCCTGGAGATGCAGTCCCCCAGGAGGGCCGCCGGGCCAAGGGTGGCATGTGTGTGTCACCTTGAGGGTGTGGCCCCAGTGACGTTATAGGAGCCACGCCCCCCGATGTTTTCTGCAGGTGGCCCATGTCCCCACTGACACACTGGCCACACGTGAGTTTTGCCAAGTGGATGAGTGACACATGGTCTCTCCGTGACACCTTAGTTTGCCTTTCCGTTGGCAGTCAAGCCTCTTTGTCTCTCTGAAAGCTGTTCAGGTGTCCTGAGCTGGGTTCATTTGTCTTTCTAAAACAGTTGAGTTATTATCGCTCTTTTTCTTCTCAGTGGTGTATTAGGGAGATGAGTTTTTCCTGGCGTATGAGTTATAGATCTTGATCTCTAATTTGTTCTTTGTCTTGGACTTCACTTTTGCCTTCTTTTAACAGCTTTATTAAGATACAATTCACATGCTGTACCCTCTACTCATTTAAAGTGTACAAGTTCAGGGGCACCTGGCTGGCCGAGTGGGTGGAGCATGTGACTCCTGATCTCAGGGATGTGAGTGAGAGCCCATGCTGGGCACAGAGATTAAAAATGCGTTTAAAAAATAAATTAAAAATCTTGGGGGGAAAAGTGTACACATTTTAGTGGTTTTCATATATTCCTGAATGGGTATATTCCCGTCAATGTGCCAGCGGGTCACTGTAGCCCATCTTAAAACACTTCACCATCCCCCAAAGAAGCCCCACGCCTCCCAGTAATCACTTCCCATCACCCTCAGCCACTCCGCAGCCCCAGACAACCTAAAATCAACCCTCTGGATGGGAAGTCGCCAGTTCTGGACTTTCCGTATAAACGGGATTATGCGGCACGTGGTCTCTCGTGTGGCTTCCTTACTCAGCCTCATGTCTCCACGGTCGCATCTGTGGCAGCAGGTGTCATGGCTTCCTCCTTCTGTGGCTGGACAGTGCTCCATCATCCAGACAGACTGCATCTTGCTGATCCGTTCTTTGTGGGCGGACAGCGCAGTTGTCTCCACGTTGGGGGCGTGGTCAGTGACGCCCCCGTGAACATCGGGCTCACCTGTTTGTGTGGACACGTCTTTCCTTCTCTTGGGTATGTACCTATAGGGGTGGAACTGCTCGGTCACATGGTAGCTCTGGGTCTCATGTTTTGAGAAACTGCCAGACTGTTTTCCCAAGTGGCCATACAATTTTACATTCCCTCTGATGCTTGTGGCATTTTTTGACCCATGTATGTTTTTATCGAATTTACTATTTTATGAATCTGGATGTGGATTTTGAGAAAGGTTCCTCTATCCCAAGATGATAAAGAAATTCTCCCATGTTTCTGGGCCTTATACTGCAGTGTTTGGCCCTCGTGGATGGACTTTATCATGGATGTGGCCTGAGTATGGAGCCAGCTTTTCTTTTTCTTTGTTAATGGCCCCCATTCATCTCAACACCAGCGCCTGAGAATTCCGTCCTTTACTCTCTGCTCTGAGATGCCGCCGGCACGGGTGCTGAGGCACTGAGGGGATGTCTCAGTCTCTGCGCGTCCGCACGTGGTAGGGAACTCTTCATTATTGAGGCTCTCGTATATGTCTTTGTATCTGGTAGAAAGAGTGTCTCCTCTGTTCCATACAGTTTTCCTGATTAATCTCTCCTGTTAATTTTTTTAATTTTTAAAAAAGATGTTATTTCTTTATTTGACGGAGAGACAGTGAGAGAAGGAACACAAGCAGGGGGAGTGGGAGAGGGAAAAGCAGACTTCCTACTGAGCAGGGAGCCCTGTGTGGGGCTCAATCCCAGGACCCCGGGATCATACCCAAACCAAAGGCAGACACTCAACCACTGAGCCCCCGAGGCACCCCTCCTGTTTATTTTCCATTAAAAACTTGAGAATCACTTTGTTTGAAGATGGTTGGGGGGGGTTGTGTGCTATTGATATTTTACATTGGGATTGCATTCAGTTTAGGAATTTACTTGGGGAGAATTTACACATTTTTGAGATCCAAGTCTTCCTGTCTACAGCACACCGTGTTACTCTACTTCGTGCAAGCCTGCATTTGTGTTCTTGGCAGTTTTCTTTGTATCATTTTGGCCAGTTTTTACATTTCTGTTCCCAGAGATTGTACCTTTTGTGTCACTGCCGTGTCTTCTTACTTCTGAAAGCAGGTTTGGATTAAAAAGGGCATTTGGGGGGCACCTAGGTGGCTCAGTGTGTTGTCTCTGCTTTTGGCTCAGGTCATGATCTCAAGGGTCCTGGGATCGAGCCCCGCATTGGACTCTCTGCTCAGTGGGGAGCCGGCTTTCCACCCTCCTCTCTCTGCCTGCCTCTCTGTCTACCTGTGATCTGTCAAATAAATAAATAAAATCTAAAAAAAAAAAAAAAGGGTAGTTGGGGGCGCCTGGGTGGCTCAGTTGGTTAAGCCTCTGCCTTCGGCTCAGGTCATGATCCCAGAGTTCGAGGATCATGTTCACATCGGGCTCCCTGCTCAGTGGGGAGTCTGCTTCTCCCTCGGCCCCCAACCTGCTCTCGTGCTGTCTCTCGTACTCTGTCTCAAATAAATAAAAATTTTAAAAGGGCCGTTGGATTTGGCCCCCTGTGGTACAGATTCTGTTCCAAAACCTGAGCCCTCTGGGCCCGAGTGAGGTGCGGGGGGGGGGGGGGGGGCGGCAGGGGCTCAGGGTCGCCGGCGCCGTCACTGGCCTTCTCTGTGCTCTCATTTCTGCAGACAGTGCTAGGACTTTGGGGCTCTTCTTAGCCTCCTGGTACGAATGAGAAACTGAGGCTCAGAAGTTTAATGGTTTGCCAGGGTTCTGCAGAGGGCACCCAGGAGCTGGGATTCCAGCCCTGGCTTGTCTAGCCTTTTCTGGGCCGCTGTTCTGCCTGAGGATCAGCTGTTCTCCCGAGCGCAGCCTGGAAGTCAGAGGTCTGGTCGCATGTCAGCTAGGCATGCGACTGGGGGCGAGTCCTAATCCCTGGTCTTGACCTCTGTCTGCCAGTCTGCAAAATGCAGTTGTTAAACTGGTTGATGATTTGCTCATTTTTCCAAAAAGGATCCTCTTTCTCCCGAAGTCACTATTTGGAACAGGGACACAGAGCTGCGAGGGCCCGATACTCTGTAGTCTTTGCTCCCTGCGTCCCGATGTGGCCCTCAGATCACCCAGCTCCAGGCATCTGGACAGAAACCATGCCCTTCCGTGCTCTCCAGTCCTGCTCCTGTAGGAGCTGCCCCCGACACCCTAGGCATCCCGGCAGCATGTTAGCCTTGGCCTCCTGCCAGAGCCCTGTGTGCTTTGGAAAGGCCCCTGGACTTTTGTTAGGCAAGGAATTCTCCTTACTCCGACCCGAGAGCGCGGTGGTTTCACAAGTCCTGTCCTGAGTGTGTGCTGGCTGGGACGCATGCCGCAGAAACGAAATGTTGGTTTTCTGATTGCCAGAGTGCTGGAAGGCCCTTTCGCATTGGCTTCCATACCTTCTGTGTCCGGACGGGCCATCTGCCCCCTGGGGTCCCGGTGCAGAAACTGTGTCTGTCACAGTGTGGCCTGGGCCGGGGAGGGGGGCACCATTCAGAGGGCTTGCTGGGCTCTGGGCCACCAAGGCCTGGCCTTGCCCCCGGCAGCCTGGGCCCTCCGGGCTGCGCAAGCGTGCAAGCCAAGCCAGGTGGGGCTCGCCACGTACGTCCTCCCTTATGCTCCCAGGCTGCTTTGAGCTCCTCGCGTGAGCGGGCACCCGAGCCAGGCAGTGGGGTGCAGGTCAGGGCTGCGTGGGGCTAGTCACGGCACACACAGGCTCATGGATGGCTTCCAGAGGGGATGATGCAAAGATGGGGTTTGGGTGAACAGAGCCTGCCAGGTAGAGAGGTGCTCAGTAAACTTGTGTGGCCTCTGCGGAAATAAATTGTGGAAGTGGTGGCCCAGGAAGCCAGGGACATCCTAGTAACTGCCAGGGCTGTCATTATGCCCCAGAGATAGTTACTGGCTCCCTGGGATTTTGATTCTAGAACCTGTGATCTGGGAGAGAGCCCCAGGTAGCCAGTGCCAAATCAGCAGGGCTCACTGGGCCCCAAAGGCTCCCCTTGGGGCAACTCTGTTTCCTATTTTTGCGGGCCTATCTGGGTTTCCCTTGTTTCTGTGGGTAGAGAAACAGTCTAGGCTCGAAAAGGCTGCCTCTTGTAGAGTCCAAAGGTAAGCATTTCATAGAAATGGGCTGGGCCTTGACACAGGCCTGTGCGAGCAGCTGACCCGCCTGGCACAGAAGTGTGAGCTGGGCTGTGGCAGGGCCACGATGATAAGGGGCACAGAGTGAAGGGCCAGCCTTTACAGGGCCCTGAGCAGCAGTGTCCAGCACAGGCCGTGCCGCTGGGCTCAGGCCTCTCGAGCCCCAGCATGTCACCCCGCTGCCCCCCGCCCAACAGTGCTGACCCTGGGCAGCCTTGGCAGAAGCTGCCCCCCCACCCCAACCTGACTCCTTGGGCCCCGGAGCTTCCTCTGAGACAGCTGGCTGGCCTTCATGCAAAATTCAGATTTGCCAGAGATGGATTCTCGTTTGGCCCAGCATGTGCTGGGACCTTTTTTCCTTCTCCAAGACATTAAAAACAACAGCACCAACAACAAAGGACAAACCCACCCCCAGGAAATCTCATGTCTTGCCTCCTTAATTGTTTCTATGCCAATGTCCAGCATAAATGAGACTTAGAAAACTTCTAGGCCACTAGCCATCCTCGTGGTCTGGTGCTCTCTTGATGCTTGGAGAGTTGTGTTCTCATCAGAGTGTCTGTTTGGGAAGGAAGCGGCCTCTGCTTCGCCAGAGCCCTGGACCCAGCAACTTCCAGCAGAGCGACTGCAAGGCCCCGGGCAGCTCAGGCCAGGAAGGCTCTGGGTCCGATGATCCTGACTTGTGAGTTGGGCTTCTTTAGGGCCCTCTTTCTAGAGGGAGTAGAGGTAGCTCCCTCCAAATCTGTGACACAGAGAGATCCTAAAGCTGGATTGAAAAGAGGGGGACAGGCTTCCACGGAGGAAAAGCCAGGTGTGCTTGTCTAGTCCAGCAGCCAAAGCTGGAGTGGGGGGCTCTCGCAGGGCTCGTCTGGGAAGGCGTGCGCCTCGGGGGGCATGTGTTGTCCCAGTTCAGTGCTAGCTGTAAGGCTCTAAGGCGCGCTTTGTGGGGACACTATGCCCAGGACACAGAACAGCCCAGGAGAGGGGTCCCAGCAAACAGCCGGCCGTGCTCCTGCAGCCGGCCTCTGGCCAGGACCCACATTGCTGTTCTGGAAAGTCAGCAGTGGGGGAGCCAGACTTGGGCCCACTTCCTCCAACTCCAGAAGCTCCGTCCCGACTGGTCCACCACCCGTGCTAGGTTCAGGGCGTGGGGGGGTTCAGGGCATTGGGGGGTGGCCAGGGAGACGGGCATGAGAAGAGCTTGCCCTCTTCAGGGTAGGACGGTCGGGAGAAAGGGGACCTGGCACTCCAAAAGTCCACGTTTGCCCTTGTCCTTGCGTGGGATCCCCCGACCGCTTCCTCCACCGTCTGGCATCCTGGAACTCTTCTCAGGAGAAGTCTCTTATTTCCCTACCCACCAGACTTAATGCTCTGGGTCTTTATTGGTAAAGCCTGTGGTGCAGTTCAGCTTGTAGACGACTCTGGGATCCCTCCCTTGTGCCGCTCTAGGCTAGCATTAAAGCAGTGACACTAGAGGAGGGACGTGAGCTTGGGGCCCAAGTTGGTGCATGCAGCAAGCTGGGGCTGAGTGTCTGTTGAGGTAACGTGGGTTTCCTGGGGGCAGGAAACCAGTCCATCTGGAGGGACCTTGACCTTCCTGGACTCTCCACAGTGTGGGTGGTTGGGGGGCGGGGGAGGGACTGGGCGTCGAGAAGGGAACTGGGCCTGGCAGATGAGGTGCTGTTGCTGCCCAGGATCTGGTGGGCCTCTGTCTACAAGGAGGACCACACAGACTTTCACTGGGGCTGCACCGCGGAAGGTGAGGACCTTTGTCTCTGTCGCCAGGGCTGGGCCAAGGCCTCCCACCCAGGAGGATGTAGGAATGCGGAAGAGGCGCCCATTGCTCCTGGCTGTGAAACCCCGGGGGACGGTTGGGGTGGGCTGGAATGTGGCTGGCTAGAGCTGAGGTCTGGCGGATCTGATGGGAAGATCTTGACGTTTAGGGGCCCCTTTTGGAAGCTGCCCCAGACTCTAGGACTGGGGTGCTGAACAGTGTTTCCAGCCACTAGCCTGAGGCCACGGCGATGGCTGCTTCTGATCTTGGTTACCTGAGCAGGCCTGTGCCCAAGTGGGTGGCCAATCCCTGGGCCAGGGCTGGGCCTCAGGAGAGCAGAGTTTGGGGTGGGGGACTGTTTGTCCCGGAGCAACCATTTCACCATGGAATGATGTGTTCATGTGGCGCTTTGAACTTGTTAGCAGCTTTTCCCCAGACATTTTTGAGGGCACGCAGGCCTCGGGGCCTCCAACAGGCCCGGGCAGTGTTCTTCTGTGGGAGCTGGGCTTCTGGGGAGTGTGAGCTGCCAGGAGAGGCTGGGGAGGACCCTGCCCCCAGGGCACGGTGGGCACAGGTAGCCCTGGGCCCTGGGCGTCGGCACAGGGTAGGCTCACCCGGGATGGAGTCCGGGCAGGACGCACACTTCCGCATTGTGTCGGTCACGTTCCCCCCTGGCAGGTGGGACTTGCCACCAGCTGCGGCACTCGGCGGGCTGGTCTCATTTTTTCCAAGACTGTGGCTGAAATGGCTGAGTTTTGAGTCAACAAAGTTTTCAAGGTGACATTGGCTTTGCAGTCAAGCAGCAGGTGCCTTTGAGGACTTCTCGGGGGTGGGGTTCGGTGACACCCTGGGGCATGCTTGTGTCAACATTCACCAACCACACCTGGCAGATTCTTGCCCTCTTGCAAAGCAGAAAGGACCTCGTTATCCCAGACAGCTGCCGCAGGGTGGCCCCAGGTGCCCTGGGCCACCCCTTATCTGCTGGGTGTGCTGAGGTCCGTAGCTCGGAGGCTCTTGTGTGAGACCCTGGTACTCATTGGTGGCAGAGCCCAGGTCTGTGATAGCCTGTCCCTCCTCAGCTCTCTCCAGGGACTACATTAGGCAAAGGCAGGAATGTCCCAGCAGACTGGGGTCCCCAGCGCCCTGCTGCTGGTGCGGCTAATGTTTAACCTGATTAGTGTGCAGACACAGACGGTCACATTTGCCATAAAGCCAGACGCAGAGTCCTCCACCCCCTCCACTTGCACCTTTACCCTGCTGCCCCCCACCCAGGATCTGGAGGGGGGGGCAGTCCGAGCAGCCAGGGAGGGTGAACGCAGACTCGGGAGCGCTTCCTGTTCAGGTTTTCGCCAGCCTTCCCGCTGTTGCCACGTTGGGGCTCCCAGCAGGTGTCCGGCACGCTGGGGTGAATGGCCGTGGGTGATCCCCAGGGCCACTGCCTGTGACCCCCTTCGTAGCACATCCGGCTCACATCAGACATTATTACTCTGTAACAGGTGTCACTCGCCACTCTCTGCATGTCCTCACACAACACAGCTCCTCTAGGGCCAAGAGGCTGACTGTGCAGCCCGGCAGCAGGGCCGGGTCGGGCTCCTTGGGTACCTGGGCTCCAGACACGTCCCCACCTTGCTTCTGCAGCTCTGTGTGCAGAGCAGCTGGGGGCCCGGGCTGAGGTGGAGGTCGACAACCCTGTCCAGACAAGGCCATCCGCCCACTTCCTTCTGTCCTGGCTCAGGTCTAGGCAGGAGAAGAGAGTGGCTGGAAGGCAGGAGGGGCCCCCGAGACCCTCCCATCTGGAGGGCAGAAGGGGCCCCCCAGACCCTCCCATCGCGGGCGTCTGGGGCCTCCACCTGCCCAGAGTCAGATCACGTTCTAGTCTGGGAGCCGTCTCCAGCTCCCCGCAGTGGTGGGGAACAGAATGTGCACCGTGTGGACGGCGGCCTTGCTGAACCCCACGGCGCCCCCAGGCCAGGGGACGGGAGGGCCCCCAGTCCGCGGGGACCGTGACCTGGGCTTCCACCAGGCCTGGCCCGGCCTCACAGCTCTCACCCGTGGCCCGGCCCTTCTCTCTTTGATCCCAGTGCGCATTCCCAGAGTCCCCTGGCGCCACCACCCGCCCTCCGGGCTTCACCTTTCTTGGTTAGTCACAAGATTCCAAGGAAAGCAAACCCATGAGACCAGTTTGCTCCGGAGCGTTCG
Organism: Mustela erminea; assembly: GCF_009829155.1. Classification (NCBI taxonomy): domain Eukaryota; kingdom Metazoa; phylum Chordata; class Mammalia; order Carnivora; family Mustelidae; genus Mustela; species Mustela erminea. Next base: position 84,933,616 of record NC_045627.1, on the reverse strand, counting down.
GGAACAGTGAGCGAGCCCAAGAAAGGCACAGCCACCTTCCTCCAGAGAGGGCGGCTTTTCTTTTCCGTTGGCTGAGCCTGTTTCAGCCGCTCGTTTGCCATGACAGCCGGTGGTCGTCCTTCCCGCCCAGTGTGTGTGAGCACCGCAGCCTGTGAAAGAACCGGGGCCCTTGGGACACGCCTGTGATCTCGGCGCTCCGGGTCCCCACCTCACGCCCCAAAGGCCTCTCCTCTGCCCTCTAGCCCATCTCTCCTTGGGTCCCCTTTGAGAGGAGACTGTATGGCTGCTGGTCCTTTGGGGGGTCCCCAGAGCGAGGCTGTGGGCACCCCCAGCTGTCACACCCCTCTGTCCCAAGTCGTGCTCTGTGGTGAAAGCAGGCGTTTAACCTCACCCACTTGTGCACAGGACTGGGCCTGCCCCCAGGTGCCCCAAGCACCCTGGGGTCCTGTTGGAGCTGCACCTGCCACTCAGGGAGCCCCCAGGCTGCCTCCCTCCCCGGGCTGGCCCCACACAGGCAGTACTTGGTAGGCAGCCTCCGTTTCCCACTGGGCCCTCAAAGAGCCCTACAGAACAGGGAGGGACCATTGTTTACCTCTTAGACAGGTGAAGGAGCTGGGCCAGGGAGGCTGAGGGGTCTGCTTGAGGCCCCCGGCGGGCGAGCCCAGCGACCCGGCCCGCAGAGCTGCGGCATCCGCCAGCGAGGACCTGCCGGAACGGCTGGCGGAAGGGAGGCGCTGCGTTTCTGCCAGCTCGCCCTGGGGAAGCGCAGTCTGCTCCGGGTTCAGAGCCCGGCCTTCTCGCCGCAGCTTCCCTTCGCCTGGATGGTATCAAGCTCGGGCCCTTTTCTTCATTTGTGGGTAACTGGATTTTGTGTGTGTTAACCCGGTGTTCACTGGCCGGGGCATATTTCCTCGCGCCCACTTGCCGACGGCCCCTCTTCTTGCCCGGATGTTGGAGGAGGCCGGGCTCTGGTGGGCCTCCGCCGCCCAGCGGACCCTTCACCAGGTCGCCCCAGGGGCTGCGGCCGGCCGTCTGGGCCGTACAGCCCTTGGGTTTGGGAGGGGCGCGGGACGCCGGCTGACCCGTGTGTCTGTCTCCCCACAGAACTGTCAGACCTTCAGCAGCCTCAGCTGCCTGAGTGCGGGGATGGAGGACTGCGGCCCGCACAGCCCCTTTGCCCTCCACGTCAGCAGCACCAGGTCCTGGACCGCCTTGCTCTCGGCCTCCGCCTCCAGCCTGGGGGGCAGGACCCCCGCCGGGACCCCGGTCCCCGAGCCTCTGCCTCCAGCCTTCGACGAGCAGCTGGCCCGCAAGGAGGAGCGGTGCTGTGAGGAGCCGGGCGGCTGCGGCCTGGGCGACGGCTGCGCCCGGAGCTGGGGGCCGGCCTCGGCCTGGCGGGACCGCGGGGCGGCCGGGAACAGCCCCTGCTCCCTGGACGGCGAGTTGGACATTGAACAGATAGAGAACAACTGAGGGGCGGTGGACACTTGAGGCGGGGAGCCCCCTGCAGGCCCGGCCACGCCGCACAGCCGCCCGCCCCCACGCCTCACCGGCACAGCGGCCACGGCCACGGCCATCCAAGGGGCCGCCGGAGCCCGAGAGCAGCTTCCTGGGCTGGGCCCCTTCCCCCCCGTTCCTCGCCAGCCGCCCTGCCGGGTCCCGCGGGGTCCGCTGCTCTGTGCTCTGTGGGGCTGGCGGGGGTGGGCGCGTGCTCAGGGCCGTCCGGCGGGGTCGGGTTCTTCCCGGCCTCCTGCTCAGGTTCATTTCCGGGGGGTCGGCCCCACAGCCTCCTTCAGTCCGTTGTATTCCGTGCCTTCTCTCCCAGGTCTCCCTGCTTCAGGCTTGGGAAGGTTCGGGAGACGCTTTCCTTTGTAGTAACATCGGAACCATTTGGCCTTAATTCCAAGTGTGGGAGACCGAGGCCCTGGGGTGCCGGGGTGGGGGGGCACCATGTCGGAACTCTGGGGGCCTGGGGAACAGCTTGGGCTGCTTGTTGGAGGCGTCTGCGTTGGGTAGACGTGGGTGGGTCTGTTGGCGAAAAGACAGAACTCCCTGCCTCTCCCGTGGCGTGGAGAGCCTGACCCTGTGGCTCTCTGCCGCTCCGGGAACCGCTTGGGCAGGGCTGGCACGTGACAGCCATTCTCTGTGGCCAACCTGTCCCTGGGGGATCAGCTGGATTCAGGTGAGCCGGGAGAGGTCACCAGTAACGGGCAACCTCTTGAAAACGTCCTCGGGAGGCAGGAGCTGTGAGCAGGTCCATGCACCCAGGCCCTGTGCACGTTTCAGGGGTGGAGGCGGCCTGTGGGCTGCTCTGGGGGGCCTGGACCAGGGACCCGCAAGGCCGCCTGCCGTATTCGAAGCACACTGGCGCTGGTCGGTGGGATGCTGGCCTTCATCCCAGTGCGCCCCCCGCCCCCGATGAGCGCCCCTGCTGCTCAGCCCAGGGAGCAGAGCGCCTCCACGCGGCGTCCCTACGCTGGGCACAGAGTGCAGGGCGCATGCGCGGTCCCCAGCTCCAGGCACCCCTGCGGATGCCCTGCTGCAGGGGAGCCCCGCCCCACCCCTCCCCAACCCCGACCCCCTGAGGTTTCGCTCTCAGGAAGCCCGGCTGGCAGACACACCACACGGGCTCTGCTCTCTTGGACTCTGGCTTGTAGCAAACTTGGCATCTTCCTCAGACAATAGCAATTTTGTCGGCTTATGAGCAAGTGGCTCCTTTCCCCACTACAGCTAAAAATAACCGGTGTATTCTCTTGAGTTTGCTGACACGTAACAAAGGCACATTCGTAGTCTTGCTTTTGCTCATCTTCTGTGGACAGTGAAGGCCTCAGGCGCACAGAGTGAGTACGAAGGTTCTCACTCTCTTTCCCCAAAAGGAAGACCCTGTTTGGGAAACTGTACTCACAGCTTCACGGTTTGCCTCCATGAAAAGCGTGGTGCTCAAGTTCTGATTTCTGGGGTGGTGTTTCTTAAAAATCAGCCATAAGATGCTTGTAGAGAAGATCTCAATTCAGTGAACACAATCCCAGATTGTGTTCAAAGCCTCAGGTCAGATAGCATCATGGTTGTGTGGACACAGGGAAGGTCCTGGGGCCGGAACCAGTTACCTTCAGTGGCTCCCACCAAAGGCACGTCCCCTCAGGACCCCGAAGAGCCAAAGCAGGGAGCCGGTGGCTCTGGGTGGGCCTGCCATCATGCCTCGTCCCCCCGTAGTGGGTCATGGAGGCCACATCTTCTTAGAGCAAAGCTAGCGGGGGCTGGGGTCGTTGAGTTACAAATTGGGAGAGCACACTCTGGTGACTCCTGTCCTCAGAAACCTTGGCACCCAGTACTGGCACCCAGCCCACACCAAGAGGGGCCACTGCGGGAGTGTGGTCTCTTAAACCTCCTTCCTGTGGAAGGAGAGGCGGGGTCCCCTCCACAACACAGTGAGGGACTGAGGTGAGCCAGACGGGCCTGAGTGGTGACCCCCCCCCCCCCCACCGGCTGCCTTTCCTCAGGGTCAGCTGGGCAGGCACCTGAGGTGGTGGGTGTGTGGCACAGCGCCGTGGGGCGGGCGACCTGCCTGCATACCCCACCCACCAGCTGCTTCCCCGTTCTCAGGCCTTGTGGCAAGGAAGGCCGAGCCTTCCCACCTCCGCCCTAGCTGGTCCCGTCGACCCTCAAACCCAGTCCTGCGACACTTTCGGGCAAAAGCTTCCCCAGCCCCAGGCGGGGTTTGGCCCTCCAGCCTCCTCAGGCCCATCTTTGCTGTCTTCACTCCTGCCAAAGCTCCTAGCGCAAGTCCACAGCAGCAGTGGGGGGAGAGTGGCCACTGTCCCTTCTGCTCCGAGAAAGAAATGCCCTCTGGTCGTCTCACGTTCCCCTTTGGCTGGAGCGCCCGCCCCGTGCAGAAGGTGCCGCCCTGCCGTCCAGGCAGGCGTGTCCCGCTCGGCCCTGCTGACGCTGGGACTTCTGGTCTGGAGGCTCTTGGAGGGAGGCTTGCCCGGGGGCTCCCTCTGGCTGCGTGTGCCTGTCCCCGCGGGGCCGTGGGCAGGCTGGCACTCTCGCCAGGAGGAGCCCCGTCGGCGTCCAGGCCCTGCCTCTCCTAGGGGATGCCTGTGAGCTCCTGCCTCTGAAGGAGACCCAGGGAGTTCCGAGCTAGAAGGGAGGCCTGGACTAGGCGCCTGCCTGCCCGGGGACCCTGAAGGACGAACGCAGGGTTGTAGCTCCCAGAGAGCGGGATGGGGAGGAGAGGCTCCCTGTTGCGAGTGTCCTGACCTGCCCCAGAAGGAGCATCTGCTACGGCCGTAGGACTGACAAGAGCCGCTGTCTGCCCGCAGGGCCTGGGCCGGGCCGGGGTCCGTGGCCTTAACCGTTTACCATAAACCCTCTTGCCTTACTCGCGGTGGAGGCCGGGGCTGGCGCGGGGCCCGCGGGCAGACACGACGTCCAGGCCACGGGGGCGCTTGTGCCGATCACCCATAGATTTTCATTCTCAGAAAGCCTTACTCGTCATCAAAATGTTTGTAGCAGGAAAGTTTTGTGAATTTGTACGCGGAAATAAAATTTAAATAAAGGAAAAGTCCACGTTGAAAAGAAAATCCCAATGTTCAAATGGGTCTCCTAGTGCACAGGGCGGCGCGTGAGCTCCCTGCTCCAGCAGAGGCTTCCCTGGGTGGCGGGTTCGGGCCGCTGCGGGTCTCAGGGAGCTTCCGTGGTATTTAACACAGAGCCCTGGACGTTCTGCCGTGGGCCCGGCCTGCACCTCCACATCTGCCCGTGAGGTTCAAGTCACGCGCACTCCGTGGCCAGCTGGGCCGTGGCTGCTGGGGCCCAGGCACTCCGCCCCCCACCCCGCCCCGTACAGGTAGTGACGCCGCATCTTGCCACAGCCGCGCAGCTGGTCAAACCTCTCCTGCTGGCTCCAGTCAGAGAAGACATTGCCTAATCTTTAAAGAGAAAAGATAATGCAAACCGCCCCCCAGACCACAGCAGAGATCTCGTAGGCTAGGTAGGATAGTCTGTTCTAGCATAGTCTCTTTGGCAAATAGGTTGTGTTTTCAGTGCGTGGAGATGTCCCAGGAGCTGCTGGGGGGGCTGTAGCCTGCTTTCCAGAGGCTCCGCCCGTGGGGCTGCTGAACCCCCAATAGTGAGGCAGCCGAAGCGAGTGGCGTTGGGCCAGCCCGCCGGGGGCCGAGCCACATGTGTGCAGAAGGCACTGGGCCTGCACCCCCCACCCCCGCCCATGGCTGCCTGTCCTCCCACGCGGGCCACAACTGTCTTGCACTAGAGCCGCTCTAGTCTCTCAGGAATTTGCTTGTTACTCTTACTGTGTAAATAAAGCTTCCTGGTTCAGTACCCAGCCTCCGGGAGCCTGCTGCGTGGTTTGTCGGCTGTGGTGGATTGGTGGCTCCCCACTCTGTCCACGGGAGCAGTGGCTCTGGGTTGGCAGGGGCCGAGGCCGGGCCCTCCTCTCCCCTCCGAGCCTCGCGGTCAGGGTGGTGAGATGGGGCGAACAGGCATCTCAGCTCTCCAGAGGCTGATGCGGGAAGGGGAGCAAGCCACTGTGTGTGGCCACAGCCATGGGCATGAGGGAGCCCTCTGAGGCACCGTCCGAGCTGCCCGGTCCCCAGGGCAACGCGTGTGTGTACACCAGGAGCCAGAGACCCCAGGACGGCAGAGCAGAGACACCGGCTCCATGTGATTCCGGAGTCAGGCGCGGGAGAGGAGTCCGCCTTTGCCAGCTGGGCCCCCCACAGGGCCGTGCGCCCCAGGTCGTGCTGCTGCTGCTGCTGCGGAAGGCCCGGCCTAGCGCCCGGCAGCCTGCCGCCTTCCCCCGTGGTGTGGGCGGGCCGTTCCCCACGCGGGCAGCAGGGCTCAGACCTGCGCTGCTCCCACTGGGGGGGGGGGGACCGGCGCTCCCAGCCTGACCCGGGTGGGCTCCGGGGCGCCCAGTCCGCGTGCCTGGCCCTCCAGACCGCGGACGCTTGGCTAGCCGCGCTCGGGAGGTTGAGGACAGGCTTCAGAGGCTCGTTTACATTTCTGTAACCCAACGTTTGCCCATGAAATCGAACCACAGAGTTTCTGCCTAGAACACCCGCCTGGTCCCGAGGACGTCCCTGTGGCTGAGGCACCAGAGCACTCTGGACTCTTCCTGTGGCTGGTTTTCCTTCTCGCAGCCGCCCCCGTTCCAGGATGGTGTTAGAACGCCGAGTTCGTGCCCCAGGTGAAACATGGCCGCTGGGGCTGAAGCTTGGGGGTTGGGGGCCCAGGGACCCAGGGACTCTGCCTCCTGTTCCCTGCCCGGGTGGCCCTAGACAGACCTCCAGCCCTCCTCAGCTGAGGTCCCTGGCTGGGCCCCGGCCTCCAACTGGCCTCACTTAGGGGCATCTGCTCTCCGCTCAGCCTGCCCAGCCACGGCCACCCTGCATCTCCCCCAGTGCCAGGGGAAGGACACGGCCCGAGCTCCTGGGCCTCCGGATCTGCCTGAAAGCCGGACTCTGCCCCGGGCCCCAGCGCCGGGCTCACGGGTCTGTGGCCCCCGGCGCCGGGCCGTCTGGCACCTGCGTCCGATGTCAGGCCGCGAGCCGACGGAGCGGCTCCAGGTGTGCACAGGCTGAAACCCCTGCGGGGCTTACACGGGAGTCCGTGCCCCGGAGCCCGGCACCACGGCGGACTCGGCCGAGCCGCAGTGTGTTAAGAAGGCTGGGAGGGGGCTGGAAGGAATCGCCCCGGACAGTCGTGGAGGGCAGAGTCTGACTTTTGGTTTCTTTTTATACCAATCTGTTCACCCTCTGAATGGGGCACTTTTGAGAGAAAGGGAGAGGCCCTCGGGATGATCCCACCAACGTGGGGGGGGCACCACGAGCCCCAGGAGGCAGGCACGCGTGTCCGGCCCTGCGTCCCCATCTCTGCAGCACTTTCCACCTGAGAGGGGCAGGGTTGGCCCCCAGGAAGGCCCAGGCCTTTGGAGGGGCCTTATTCCCCCCCAGTCTGGAGGAGGAGAGGGGACACCGAAGCGGCCCGGCCCCGGGCGGGTGGGTGGGCTTGGTGTTGCGGCTCAGACTTCCCGCCACGCCCCAGCCTCCGGTCACGGCCTCCTGTCCTCCCAGGGTCGCGCCGCCTCCTTCCCATCGCGGGGGGAATTTGGGAGGGGCTGCTCTGGCCCTGCCTCAGGGTTGCCTGGGCATGCCTTGGGATCTGGATCCGGCCAGCCCCGGAGTTGGACGTGAGGTGAGACCTAAACTCTCTTGCTGCGTGATTAACCTGGGCGGAATTGGGTTTGCAAAGTGGTCGCGGGCCGGCAGCATAGGGTTGCTTGCATTGGGAGGTCTGGCGGGTAGGTGAAGCCCTTGTGCCCCCAAGGAGGTGACCCTGCAAGACTGTCCTCCCCTCCGCACCAGCCACCCCCCCCCTCCCAGACATGGCTGGGCTCGTGGCCCCCAGAGCCTGGGATGTCCTGCTGGGCAGCGTGGCCAGACTCAGGCCCCTGTCTCACCCCAGGGCTCTGCAGGGAGGGCCCACGGAGCCAGCCTGGCCTGTTCCCTGGGCTCAGAGGGCCGTTTCTTAGTGGCAGGTCTGGTGCCTCTCCTGACCGCAGACAGGTACTTAGGCCACTGGCGGCCCTGAACTCCAGCCCCACCCACAGGAGCGGCTTCGTGACATGCGTCTGTGGCTTGAGATCCGCACCCGCCTGCTGGGAAGGAGGGTCTGCGGCAGGTGGACCGTGGGTGGCTGGAAGGACCCCGGGGCGAGGGACGCCCTTCTCCCTTCTGGGCCGCAGGACAAGGGTCGTCATCCACAGCAGGTGACAGGGCATCCCGGTGTGGCCTGCCCCCCGACAGGGCTCCGACCGTGTCTGTTCAGGAAGGAACCCCCCCTTTCACAGTTAAGGCAGCTGAAGCTTGTGGATGGTGTCCCCCGTGCTAGGGCTGAATGGACCTCGGTCCTGAAGAACATTTCGTCTCCAGACGGAGGATACCAGTGTGCAGGCTCACCAAGAAAGTCACAGCCACCCAGCCACCCCCATGGAAGGACTGTAGGAGGAACTAGAAAGGACAAGACTTGGGGTCAGACCTTGGTCTGAGTCTCAGCTCTGCCCTCCCCAGCCCGTGGGCTGGTCCTCTGTCCACACCACCATTTCCTTCTCTGTAAAATGGAGAGAGTGTGGATGTCCCCTTCACTGAAGCTGGGGTGGCACGTTTCCCGGCCAGACACAGCAGACGTCTGCCCCCCCACCCCACCCGAGCTGTCCCTCGGACACCCTCCCCGTCCCCCTCCTGAGCAGCAGCCGGTCCGTGGACCAAGAACAGCAGCATCCTGCCTCCAGAGGGGACACTGCCCCGGCCACAAGCCCCAGCCAGGACAGCAGGCAAGGGCACCCCATGAAAGAAAACCAAGGACCCGCAAGACAAACTGGCCAAAACGTGGCAAGTCCGTCTCCTTGATGCTGCCCTCTAAGCCCTGGTGCGCTTTGCCCACCGCGGGCCCACCGGTCCCCCAACAAGCTGTAATTAGCGGACTCGTCCAGGAGCAGGCGATTTGCATACTTCCCAGCTAATGGGCCCCACGCCCCTCCTCCCTCGCCACCACGGACACCAGCCCCGCCGGTGGCCTCCCTTCTTGATGAAAAGACTTGGCCACTGGTTCCTCTTAATCCTGATTTAATGGTGGCCAGCCCGCCTGGGGACAGCACAGCCCCCCGCGGGCCTTAGGCTCCCTTGCCAGGGCGACTCAGAGCTTGGGGTCCAGCCTTTCATCTCGTGCTCCGCAGAGCGGAAACCCCGTTACGGACCCACAACCTCTTTCACGTGCAGTCGTTGCCCAAGACTCATCAGGGACTTCTGGATTGATTTGAGGAGAAACAGCCATCAAGTGATCTGTTCAGCTGACGGATTCTGAAACCTGAAACCCGGCTCTGAGTGAATTCTGGAAGCCTGTGGCTTACCACCCCCCTCCGCAGGACGGCCCGTGAGAGCTGGCCAACATGCGCCCTGCTCTGCTTGTCCCCCGTGGGGCCGCCTGCTGTCCCTTCTGGGCCTCCGTCCTCCTGGAGGGGACGGGGTGGCGCGGGTGTCTGGGGCCCTGGGCCTCTGGCTGCTCGAGCTCAAGCTTGCGGCAGCACCAGGCCAGGGCCGGGCACCCCCCACCCCTCCTCGGGCCCTCTGGGTGTCAAACTGAGTCAGAGACCGAGTCAGGTCAGGACAGTTTATTTATTTAACCAGTAGCTGCCCCGGCAGACGCTGGGCAAGACATTCACGTCTACTGAGTTAGGGCCCTGGACCACCCTCTGGGCCCACAGCCTTGACCCACAAGGTTAGTTCTTGATTGTAGGACGGCAGTCTTCAGGGTCCCCGGGGAGCTGCCCTAGCCTTGGGCTCCAAGGTGCCTTTTGGGGTAGGAGGGGGAAGGGGTGCCAAGGGGCCACTCGGACTCAGGCTGGGGGCAAGGAGGCCGGCGGGGGATGCTGGGCCATCCCAGGGAGGCTGCTTCAGCCCCAGGCTGCATGGACGGTGCAGGAAGCCTCCGCCTTCTCCAGGCCCCTCCATCAAATGCACAGAACGTGTGACAGAGGGCCAGGGAGTCAAGGTCCCTCAGGCCAGTCAGCTGGGACACTCATACGACTGGGTGCGGCTAGAGAGCGTTCCCAGAGACAAGGGTTCTCCTTGTCTGGAGACACCCAGACGGGTCTGTCCCACTGTCTGACTTCACCGGGTTGGGGGGTGGCTGGGGCAGCAGGCCATCCCTGGAGGAACAGCTCCACGGAAGGCTGGGGGAAGCAAGCCTGGCCTGCACCCTGGGGCCCAGGGGAGGGGTGGCGCCAGGCGGGGGCCGCCCTATGAGGCTCGTCACTTGTCCGCGTGCTGCAGAAGCAGGTCCACGGCCTCTGCCAGGTTGTCCACGTATCCATCAGCCTTCACGTCCGGATGCCGCTCATCACTGGGCCTGGAGAGCAGGGCCGCAGGTTAGACCGTCCGTGACCCCTTCGGAGCCTCTTTCTCCCTGCGTCTAGCATGGGCCCTCAGGAGGCCTCCAGGTCCTTCTGTACCGGGTTACCGATGCCCCCTCCTCCCACTCCCTGTCTCAGCCACCCATCAGGGTGCACACAACCCCTCCTGTTCTCTCCACAGGTCACCTCTCTGAACCCCTTCTATTCGAAGCCTGCTCAGGGTGGCCGCTGGCTCTGCTCCATCCCCACCACCAGCAGAAATGTCTGACTCCTAACAGCAGGGCCGTGAGTTTGACCCTGCTCTGAGTGCCTCCCCGTCCAAACCCTAGGGGTGCACTTGCCAACCAGTCCCTGTCCTCTGAGGTCACTCCCACACCACAGAGGGGGGTGCTCCTGGCAAAGCAGCTCTCTGGCTGGGTGGGATCTGGGGGGGGGTAGAACTGTCCAAAGCCCCAGATACGTCCTGAGATCTGCCTGGAGGATAAGCACAAGAGAAGAGAGACCACGCCATGGATGCAAATGCCTATGGGCCCAGGTCCATAGGCACCCCAGGACGCCAATGTGGGGGCTCCTGGAGGAGAGGCTGTGGACTGAGTCCTGAGGTAGAGCAGGGGTCCCACTGGGCATGTGGGTGGGGAACTGTAAGAGGGCTGGAGCCCTGGCCACAGGAGCGACCTGGGGTGGGCTCCTAGGGACATCCCAAAAGTCTCTAACACTTGGGGTAAGGCCTGGGACCTCGTCCCTTGGGCTGCGTGCAGCCTGGTGCTGTGAGCTAAGACTCAGGTCCTGGTGACCTGAAGACCCTCCCACACTGCTCATGAGCTGGAGTTTGTGGGGCGGGGGTACCCCCGTGCAACCTCATACCACTGAGGACCTGCTACTCAGATCACCCCATGGCCTGACCCCAGCTCCCTGAGAAAGCAGGAAATCATGGCTTCCCAGCAGCCAGGCCACCACCTCGGAAGCCCCCACCCTGGTTTGGAAGGAAGTGGTTGACACTGGCTCTGATAACATCCTAAAAGCCAAGTTGTCCCTTTTGAAGGGTTTGTTTTTCACAAAGCTCTTTACCCTACAGTGGCTGTCCTTTCAGGGCAAGGGAACCACCTTTTGTTTTAAAGAGTCAGCCTGGTGGCCTGGAGGCCACCTCCCCAGGGGCAGCTGGGGCCCCAGGGGCAGCCGTGGGAGTGGAGAGGGCAGTGCACACAACCCTGATGATTGAGGCCCCAAACCAGGAGCCCTGGAGACAACACAGGTGCTGAGTGCATGGGGACCCTCACCGCCACCACTGGGTCTGCAACTCAAGCAAGAATAACCCTCACATCTGTGCAGGGTTCTACGGGCTCGTTTCACTCTTGCCATCACAGACACAGCTGGCGATGGCGGGAACTTAAGATCCATCATCCCCAGCAGCGCTGAAATACATACTTGTCGCTGTCAAAAGGTTGTATGTGGCGTGACCTTTAGTTCACCAAATTGTGTGCCGGCACCTGCTTCGGACCCATCCATTTCACTCCCAGGTACGCACATGACAAAAATGCGTCGATTTGTTCACCAAAACACGTGTACTAGAACATTCCACGCAGCTTTATGGTAAGAGCACAAAGGAGGAAACTGCACAAGTGTCTGTCAGCAGGGGCCAGAGAAACACGGTGGCAAGCGCATGCGGTTGAATGCGGCGATGGTCCTACTCCCAGGAAATGACCCTCTGCGCTGCTGCATGGGGGTCCCACCAACCTTACGACAGGCCGCAGGAGCCAGGCTCAAGGAACCCCAGCTGGAGGACCCATTTACGCCAAGTTCAGAAGCGACACAACCAGTCCCTATGGTGCAGGGGCCAGAAGACGGTTACTTCTTGGGGGAACAGGATCGGGGGTGCTGGCAATGTTCTAGATCTTCACCTGGGTGGCAGTTACGGGGTGGGGCACACAGGGGAAAACGCATCACGCTGTTTGTTTTTAGAGTGCTCTCTATGCATCTGCAGATACAGGCACGTGGCGAAGTCACACATGATTGACAAGCACAAGGTATCTATGTGCTGTCACCTTGGCCAGTCTCTGTGGCCCCCCAGGCCAAATCCTCCCTGCAGCCGGCTTTGTACAACCCTCAAGCTGCTGTAAAAAGAATATGCAACGTTTGGCTCACAAAACCTTGGCCAGCTACACCCCACGCCTCTACCACACAGCCTTGCAGACCTCTGGTTCCGGCCCCTGCCACCCACCGGCCTCTCCATTTTCGTCCACCCGGACGGCGCTCACGCCTGCCGACTGCCCAGGGCTTCTGCGGGCAGCCCCTCCTGCAGGGCGTCCTTCGTCCCTGGGAAGCCTGTGCTCCCCACTCGGGCCCTCCTGTGGGCAGGAGCCTCCCGTGGGCGCTGCTGGCCCTGCCTGGCTCGGGAGTGTGCGGCTGCCCCACCCCCGTAGGGCCGCCCCGCCCCCATCACTCGGCCACGCCCTGGATGGGGGGGGTGATTCTCCTCAGGGCAGCTCTGACCGCAGGGCTCAGCAAGGTGGGCACGCAGGTGGGTGGGAGGGGCCCTCTAAGAGAGACGGAGACGGAGTACCCGAACAGACAGTAAACCTAATCCAGGAGAACCGTCTGCCTCAGTTTCTCCACCTGTGCCTTAAAGCTAAGCGTGGTTCTCTACTCACCATGTGACCTGACACCTCAGTGCCTTGGTGTCCCTGACTCTCAACAAAGGTAGTAAGAGGACGCATGCACAGGCTCTGGTGAGGAGCAGGTGCGGGGGTAGGGGGGGCCAGTTCCTTTCTCTCAATCACTGAGAACCTGGATGCCGCAGGGGAGCGCGCTGTGTGCCGGGCTGGCAGGGAGAGGGAGTGGCGGCCTGGCCTTGGGCCCTGCCTTGGCACACAGGCTGGTGGGGGGACAGGGAAGTCAAAGAAGGGGCCTGTGTGTGGAACCACGGGCACTGGAGTGGTAGGGTGGGCAGGCTGGGACCAGGACCCCGGGGGGCGTCCCGATGGCCCCGAGTCCCAGCAGTCCCTGCACCTGAGACCACAGCTCCAGGTGCCTGCAGGGAGGGGCCGGTGGGAGGACAGGCACCTGCCCAGGCATCACTGCTCCCCCCCGGCCGGCCCCCGGTCTCCCCTCTTGCTTGGCCTGTGCACGGGGGCTTGAGTCTTGCGCCATCCTGGAGGTGCCCTTCAGGGCTCCCTCGGCTATCCCTGGGGCCCAGGAGCTGCTCCAAAGCCCCACTCGCCAGCGAGGTGGGGGCGCCCCGCCCTTTGCCTAGGAGGGGGCTGTTGAGCCAGGGGGGACAGCCAGGCGGGCTCTGAAGCCTGGGCAGGTGTGGAGCTCCCCGGCCCCTGCTCCGGGGCCCACCCCCAGCTCCCACGGCATTCCCAGCTTTTGCCCCAAACAGGTCAGCATGATGGCTCAAAGGAACCAAACTTCTCCGAGCAAACCCCACCCGGCTCATCGTCTAAGTCCCCGGGTGGCTGGCCCGGGGCTCCCCTCCTCAGACCCCTGCCCCAGGCCCCTGGGCCAGGCACCGTTCAGTGCCGTGAGCTCAGCCCCGGGAGGGAGCAAGAGATCTGCCTGTGAAGGAAGCCGCTCTGCACCGAGCTGCTCGCAAGCCCCACTCGGCGCTCAGCACCTAGCGAACGGCGGACCCAGCTAATTACGTTTAATTACATATCATTTAAATTCAAGAATCCATTAAAAGAAAGGACTGCATTAGCAGCCGGCCGGTGTTTGCCAACACACAGAGGAAATCACGGATTTTTATGTCTTAATTACGGGATGCTGCCATGAGCTGTGGCTCGGGAGCCGGGGTACCAGGAGGGGATGGTCCGGGGCCCAGCCCGAAGCCCCGAAGCCCCGAAGCAGCCACACTCGGTCCAACGGCAGACCAGCGGGCAGTGCCCCTGTCCATGCCGGCCGGTGACCCAAGCCCTGTAGGGCCTCAGAGACACGGCACCACGGAGGCCAAATCATGAGACCCAGCAAGGATGTTCCCGTGGCAGTGGGAACAGAGCAGAGAGCGTGATGGAGAAAGGGACCGAGAGACCCCCTGGGCCTTGAGCAGGACGGGGAGGGACAGACGGGGCAAGAGCACAGCCAGGCAGGGACGGCGGCATGGGGCTGCGCGAGAGATGGACAGAGGGACCCAGACAGATGCGCACACACAAAGCGAGAGAGAGGAGGGAGAAGAAACTGAGTCAGAGACAGACAGACAGAGAGGGAGGAAAGAGCAAAACGAAGGTGTGTGTGGGGGTAGACAGCAACTCGGGAGAGGGCGACAGAGAGGGACGGAGGGAAAGAGGCCAGAGAGATGGGCAGACGGGGCAGGGGAACCGCGAGCTGCACAAAGTTGGGGCAGGGTTGGGAAGGCAGACACACACCAGAGTCTCCCGGGCCAGAGTGGGCAGCCTTGGTGCCCTGCTCAGGCCACATGTGTCCTGGTCACCCACTTGTCCCTCTGTGACTTTGGGAGGCCCCCTTTCCCTGTACCTCATGGGGTCTGTAGGAGTCGCAGCACTGCCCCTCCCCAGGGTCCACTGGTCTGCCCAGCGTGAGTGTCTCTTTACCTCCCTGACCCTCAGCTTGCTCATCTGTATGGTGGGCGCACGGCCGACTCTCAAGGCTGCTCCGAGAACGGAGCATGGCTACAACAGAACCACCTGACGCCCACCCCTCATCCTGCCCTCTGCCCTCCCGGCTCAGGAAGAGAGCTCTGAGGGCATTTAAAGGGAGCTGTGGGGCCAGAGAAGCTTCCAGAAAAAGGGACATGAAGTCCGGACCCCCCCCCACCAACATCGCCCTCACCACCCTCCAGAGGTTGGCGTGAAAACACGGGTCCCTGTGGACGTCCCCCGAACTAGGCAGGACGTCCCTCCGATCCTGGCCCGAAGATGGAGGCGGAGGCAGACGCCCCGGGGGCTGCCCTGCAGAGGGCCAACGCATTCCTCTCTGCTCTCCTGGGCTCCGGGGGTGGCGTTCGGGTGTCTCTGGCTGTGCCCAGATCCGGTGGGCGGGTCAGAGCAGCTTCCCAGACACCCATCTGCTCCCGCCTCTGCGTGGGTCAATGCTGGCGGTGACCCCGCTGGCCCATGCCGCTGGCTCATGGGCAGAGGAGACAGTCCATCCCCACAGGGCCTCCATCCCCGGGGCCAGCCGGCATCCAGGGCTCGTGGGCAGAGGAGACAGTCCATCCCCACAGGGCCTCCATCCCCGGGGTCAGCCGGCATCCAGGGCCCGCCGCTCTTCAGGCCTTCCCCGCCCTCCCACACCTCTGTTTGCACCGCGTCCAGGGGCGCGCTTCAAACCTCCGACTGCAAACTCCTATTCACCCTTCAAGACCTCACTCACTCGTTCCCACCTCCAGCTCGACCCCACGGGGCCCACTGCTCTTTTCTGAGCACGTGACACGTCCTCCCACACCCCCCGCCCCCGCAAGCCCCCAAGCCATTCTGGCAGGTGCCCTGCTGACCTGGGCTGCCCAGAGGGAGGAGCCCGGATTCCTGCCGGTGCCGGCCGCCCCCGCAGGCCGAGCCCAGAGCAGGCACCCAGGAAGTGTCCGCCATCAAGTGAATGAACAAAGGCCCCCACTCGGGCAGGGCGCCGCCTGTCATTAGCTAGTCCTCCCCCTCGTGCCTTGTGAGCAGAGGGAAGAAGAGAAGACAGAGGCCGAGAACAAGGCCGATGTGTGCGCCGGCCAGAGCGGCCTCACAGTGATGGTCTTTGTACCAGTTGAGGAGAAATGGCGGCCAGACCCCCCACCTCCATGCCCGCCCGCTTCCCCGGGGCTGCCCGAGGGGCCAGCACCTCCTCCCTGGCTCTAGCGACCGTGGGGACATGGGCAGCCTCCCCTCAGGGAACTCTGGAGGGTCAGCGCCACTGTGGCAGGCCTGCCTCCCCACCCTGGTCGGCCCCGGGGCACGACAGAGGCTCCCCAGCCTGGAGGCCACTGCTCACGTGAGGAGGGGCATATGTCCTTGTCCCCGATTGTTCTGGAAGAGCCAGGCACTCGGGGCAGGCCAGCCAAGTGAATTCAGGGAACTGGGCACTGGCCTCCAAGAGTGACGCCAAGCAGGCTGTGCTGACAACCGTCAGAGGAAAGGACAGAGGGTGTCGCCTCACGGGGCCAGAGGTGACACGCCTGGGCCAAGGGCAATCTTTCCATCTGAGCCCCAGCAGTCCAAGACCCAGGACCAGAGCTTGGCCTCCTGCAAATGCTTCCCACCGCCCCCCTGCTGGCCCAGGATGGCGCCTGGCAAAACGGCAGCTGGCTGGGAACCCGAGGGGCCACAGTGTCCCCCTGACCTGGGCTGGCTGCTGGCAGGTGCCACAGGGTCAGTGACCTGGCAGTGGGGTGACCCGGAAGAAAAGTCAGCCACAGATCTCAGATGGGTGCTTCTACCCCTCGGTCCCCCGGGCCAGCCCAGGACCTGGGCTCCAGAGGTGGGGTGGATGGGCCTTAGGACCCCTCTGGGAAAACGCTGGGACTTGTGCTAAGACTTCACGAGGGGCTCTGACCTGGTCCTTGCTGACAAGGAGATCACCATGGACACAAGAGCCAGGGCCGCGACAGTCAGGGGCTACAGCCTTAGGTCTCTGTCCTCACCCAGCTTGTCCTGGGACAAGACAGCCTGAAGTCCCCGGGCCCTGCCCTGTCGAGCCAGCTCACACGGACAGGGGTTTCCTAACTTCCTTGAAAATCACGTGGGGGAAACACACTGAGAGAAAAACCCAGGCCTGAGAGAGGACTTGCCCCAGGCCCTTCTGAGGCCCACGACAACCAGGCCAGGAAAGGAAATGGCGACACCTCTCTGCTGGCTGGGACCTCTGTGGGGGGAGGTGGCCGCACCCCCTGGCTCCCATCCCCGGTGGGCACCTGGGCCTCCCCTCGTCTGCTCGTAACGGGGAGGGCTGGGGGAGGGACAACAGGTAACCCTCCCTCGCGGTGGCCCCCCTGATGAGCACAGACGTGTGCCCGGGGGCGACGCGCAGGTCTGAGCCCCTTCAGGCTGTCTTCCTCCTACCCACTGCCTGGTGCCCTGGGACCAGGCCCCGCAGGAAACTGACAGTGGAGCCAGGGGCCTGACACCAATGGAGGATGGGGCAGGGGACTGCAGCTGGCCGCCTCCCCCACCCCCACCTCTGCTTGTCAAGGTACGGCTGGGTCCCTACTCATGCCCACCCACTGGGAGACATACCCTTCCTGCATAGGCACTGTAGACTGTGGTGGGCTGGGAGTGCCCCCCAGAGAGGAGGGAGGTCACACCAGGTCAGGCCCTGTGGTCTCCCGGGGGTCCAACTCTCGTCCTGATACGGAAGCGAGCTGGGGCAAGGGCGGGCTGGGCTAACTCAACACCCCTCTTGTTCGGGCCGGGGGCAGCCCAGGGCCCAGAACTCCAGGCTGCGTGACCCAACCTGCAGCTGGGAAGGGCCAGGAGTCTCTCCACGCTGAAGGAGGCACCTGCTGGGCCAATCTCAGGGGTTCTGAGCTCTGGTGGGTAAACTGAGGCAGGGTAAGGCACTTGCCACAGACCAGAGCTCCCACAGGCCAGCAGGCAGGCCCCGGAATGCTAAGCAAAGTTCACCCGGCTGGGGCGATGGGTGAGCTGCAGATGTCACTCCCCAAGGATGAGGGCACAAACGTGCGCCAACCCCGCCTCTGTTGTAGGTGACTTTGAGGACAGTCTCCCATGTCCCCGGCACAAGGATGTGGGCACCATGACTCGGCGTTCTAGAGATGACAATGTGGGTATATGAGGCAACGACACGCACCCAGCGCCACAAGCAGGAAAGGCAGAGCTGGGCCTCCCACCTCATGTGTCTGGCTTTCTGGAAAACCTGGGCTCATTTTTGAGATTCTTCCCTTACCACGCAGGACATATCCCGCATCTGGAGGTTACTGATGTACCGTTGACCTCCGGCCAGACTGCGAGGCGTCTGGGTCAGCTCCCGGTCAGCGGTGGGCCCTGGGAGGCATCCGCCGGCTCCAGCAACCGCAGGGGGGACAGCACAGGGGACAGATGACGAGGAAACGAAAGAAAAGGCGTAACTCACGCTGTGTGCGGCCTCCCCCACGGCTGAGCACGCCTGCCCAGCAGAGCTGAGAAGCCACTGTAACACCTTCTCCTCTGGGCCTCGCGGTCACCAGCAGGGGGGTTGGGGGTGTCACCAGTGGGGGTCCAAGCCCAGCTGAGGGAGGGGAGGTCACTGTGGACCCCGACACCCCGCCTCAGGGCCACTCGTCCACACGGAGGAACTGGGCCTCTTTACGGTCTGTCTCGGCTGGTGGCGCCTTGCCGAGCAGAACCCACCCCTGGCACCAGCTGTTTCCTGGGCGGCTGTCACCGCCCGGCACCAGCAGGCACGGGGGTGGGGGTGAGAGGTGCCCTCACACGGACCAGAGAGGTCCCCAGAACCCCCGGGTGTGGCTGGAGACCCCACACCTGCCTTGGCTCAGTTCCCATCCACAGTGAGGCCAGAGTCACACGCCGGTGGCCTTCGGACATGTCAGGCTGGGCCCAGAGTGTTTGTCAGAAACAGAAGCTGGAAGTCTGGCTTCTTTCGAACATCGGGAGGAACCAGTAACAACGCCCCAGCATTCCACAGGCAGAAACGAACTGATGCAGCTCTTGAATGGGGGGAGCAGCTTGGAGCCTATCGTGCTCCCCACTCTCCAGCATCTCCCGGCTCTCAGACCAGGCCTTGTTCACTCTGCTGCATTTCCTGCCTGCCTGCATGGGTATCTGAATTTGCCGCCCTACCCTAGAGCATTGGCTATCTGGGACTCATTTCCCAAAGAAAAAGTAACCTCCTCCAGGAAGCCTTCCCTGAAGCCTCCTCCCTAGCCCTCACCTCAGGGGCCTGCTCTTGCTCCAGGGTCCCTGTGTGGACCCCACTGGAGCACCCATCCCTCTACTGCAAGTGCCTGGGTACCTGTGGGTGCCCCTCCAGACTGTGGACTCCCTGAGGTCAGGCGCAACCCCATGGTGGTCTCATACTCCCGGGATAAGGCCTTGGGCACAGGCAGCTGACTGAGCAGACAAGCAGGGGGCCTCCTTCCTTTTGACCATCCAGGGGCTGTGTGTCATGACCAAGGCATCTAGCTCCTTCCGGGTCTGAGCCGTCCTAGAGGTCTAGGCACGAGGGCCAGTCCACCTTGGAACTGAGGGATGAAGAGCAGAAAGGCAGGAGTCTAGGCCCTAGGGCCCGGGGAGCCCTGGCCTGGTCTCCCCTTCCTGGCCCTCCCTAGAGGAAGTCCCCTGCTCACCCCCGCAGGCATCTGAACTCCCCCCAGTCTGGATGGCAGTGCTGGGCCACAGAGAATTTTCTTCTTGGAAACCACTCACCCCCAACCCAGACAGTCATAAGTACGAAAATGCCACCCCACTGCCCCTGTAAGGGGCAGGCTGACTCGGCCCCAAGAAGCAGGCTCCCTGTGCCACAGACAAAGCAGGCTCCTGCGCCCGAGGACAGTGTCCTGGGCTGAGCCACAGGTGCAGGTGCCGGCAGCAGGAGCATATGGAAGCCAAGGTCAGCCCCGAAGCGGAAGGATGGGTCCAAGGGGCTCTCCCTACCCCCACCACCACTGAGACGGGATCCACCCTCCCTGACATGGCTCAGGAGATGGCCCCGGCGCCCGCCAAACACCCTCACTTCTCCTCTCGTCTGTAACTCCCTGGTTCCCCGAACTGCCCATGCCACTGCCTAGAACACCCTCTCATGCCTGCTCCCCTGCAAGGCCCAGCTCAAGGGACCCTCCCCTCCCCTTGGTCTCCAGGACCCATCCTGCCCCCTGAAGGGACACCTGTAAGGCCTCTGGGACACAGGCCCAAGGAATCCAGTTGGGACGGACAGAGGCCTGGCACTGTCGTGGTTAGAGTACCCGCGGGCGGGAGCTCTGTCACAGAGCAGCAGGGCACCCCCGGGGCACCCCCGCCGGGCACGAGCAGGAAACCATCCCACAACCCCACGCCTCCCCCAGGTCATCCAAACAGCAAGGCCCGTTTCTCTGGTCTTCCCCCATTTTGCTCCCAGAGAACATGGGAGACCGGACCCCAGAGGCCCCTAATGACGACCGCATGGACTCAGGCGGGGACTGGGCAGGGATGGGGCGAGAGGGCCGGGGCTGCCAGCCGGAGTGTGTGTGGCCCTCCCATTGTCGGACAAACACCTTAGCACTCAGAGCCCCTCGTCTGCGGGGTAGGGGGGCTAAGGGGACCCGCCAGGGGCTGCGGTGGAGCGTGTGAGACAAGCAGCTGGCACAGGGTTTGGCCGATGCGATGTGTGATCCGGGTGGTTAAGAGCCCTCGAGGGCCCCCTCTGCCTGGGGTGAGGGGTGGGCAGGGTCCACAGCTGTTCCTGGGAAGCTCACCTTGGTCCCCACATCTGGAGAACAGATGCCATCTTTGGAGAAGGCGGTAGGTCCTTTTAGGGCCAAATATCTCAGGGGCCTCATGACAGAGCCCGACCAAGCTGCCGGGACAAGTGCCATGTTTCTGCTTGGCAGGGGTTGAGCATGACTGGTGGTGGCCGATGTCCCTCGGATGTCCTGGGGACAGGTGGCAAGGGGACCCTCTGGACTCCTTTGGCAGGGTGGGCGGGGGGGGGCAACCACAGCAGAGTTGCTGGTCCAGCCCTTGGGGGCCACTTCTCCAAGCCAACGGGATGCACTATTTATAACAGTGATGGCCACGGGGAGCCCTCTCCCTCCGGGGACCTGGTGAGGGGCCTTGCACACTTTAGTGGCCCAAAGGTCTAGGTGCGACTGCCCCCTTCTTAGGGCGGGCAAAATGGAGGCTCGGAGAGAGTGAGTGGCCTGCCTGGGGTCAGCGGCCCAGTGCCTTTGCCTGTCTGCCTCCCCGGCGTGGCTGGAAGCTTCTGCAGCACGGTCTAGAGCTCCCCAAGAGCCAGGCGGGCTGCACTAGCAAGCAGCAGGCAGGGCCCGACCTAGAAGGCTCGCTCCGGCAGGGGGACGGGCCCTCCGGGCGGGGCATCCGGCTCCCCGTAGAGGAACTCCCGACAGCTGTTCAGAATATTTTGATAAAAACATGTTGAACACCTGGGGTGTGTTTAGTTTAGAAGCAGCCGGCCGGGCCCCTTGCAATATGCTCTCCAACGGTCAAATCCCCCGAGAGGCCTATGTGTGCTCCCACCCAGGCCCTCGGGGGCACCGGGCAGGGCGCTCCTCCCGGACTGCCCCCGAAAGCCGCTGCACTCCCTCTCTCTTCCGGAGGCCGGACCGCAGGAGGTCAGGGAGATCCCGTGCTAGCCCGGCCAACCTGGGCTTGCACACCTGAGCCCTTGGTTCTCGTGAGGTGGCCCAGGAGAGCGGGAGGGCACAAGGTGGTGGTGCTGCCCCATCCTGGGGGCAGAAGGGGTCACGGAATCCCACTCACTGAAGGCCTGGCATCATTTCCACCACCACGTAAAGACCCAGGTGGCTGGGTCGGGCACCTCACTACTGACAGAGGCTTACTGGGGGGATGCCCTGTGGGCACTTCCTCAAGCTGGTCTGGGATATGTCCCCGGATACACGAAGAGAGATGCTCAGGATGGGTCTGGAAGTTGCCCAGTGCTCAAGTGGCAGAGCAAGGCTTGCCCCCAAACACTGTCCTGTTCTGTTGGCCTGGGAGCAGAGTCTCCTAAGTCAGGGTGCCCCTCACTGGTGCTGCTTAGGGTCCAATGTGTGGGGAAGTCCCACCTGACCTCAGAGATGCAGTTCCATGAACCCCACGGTCTTCCAGGGACACGTGTGGGACCTCCGGCCCACCAGCCTCCACGTACTCCACACATGTTCCTCTCACACAGGGTTAAAATCGGCACTTCACAAGCCAGGTCTACGCTGGCCATGGCGCACACGGAGCGGGGCTCAGCATCACGAACCAGTTTGAGCAGTCCATGCCACACCCCCCCCCGCAAATGGCCAGAGGGAAAGATGCCGAGGCGGGCAGGACGTGAGCAACTTGAACTCTCCCCCTGTGGCCGGCGGGAGGGGCCCGCAGCGCAGCCTCTGGAAAAAACCCGCTTGGCAGATATGTCCAAACTGGAAACCCGTGAATACCACGTGACCCGGCGAGCCCATCCTGGGCACCTGCCATCTGTTACCCGAGGGACGGACACAGAGAGGTCCCACCAGCTCTGTGCACAATGACCCCAAACTGGGAACCAGTCCAGTGTCTGTCCATCAGCTGCAGAACGAGGAAATCTGCGGTGGGCCAGTCGTACAACAAATCCCATGACAGGCTCCTGCTACACAGAACATGGATGAAATAGAGCTGGCTTTTCTTTAAGTGTCTCAGCTCAGAAAGGTTTCTCTAGGACATCGGATGAAGTTGAAGAGATGGTTCAGAAGCTGCAATGAAGAAAGGGGGAAATAACTGCACCACAGGCCTGTGACCTGGAGCCAAAAACTGAAGCTTTGAGCTCCCCGGCAGCCAGAGCAAAGAGGGAAGCCCTGTAGGTTAGATGGCAGCAGGCAATGGTTCAGGAGGTACGCCCTTCTTTGCAGCACAGACCAGGAAGGTCTTCTCCCGGCCCTATATGGGGGCAGTGAGGCTCCAGCAGACCGTCCCCAGAAACTCAAAGGTCACCCTTCCAAATGAACAGACTCCTGTTACGCAGCTCTAAGGGCGAGAGGAAGACTTGGGGCCCCGGGCTGGCCTAGCCCGCTCCCCTGACTTCTCAGCACCTGGCAGGTCCCTGAACTGGATTGTTCAGTCCAGGTTTTTCGAAACTAGCTCCCACTTGCTCCCGAGTTCCCCCCCAGCTGCCCCTTATTTGGGGAAGTCCCTTCTGCTCTCCGGACTTTGGCGTCTCCGCTTGCAAGACTAGCTGAGCCCCCAGCCCTCTTACCCCTCTCCCCCATTTGTGGATGGGCGGCTGATCTCAGGGGCGGACAGGGGACAGGCGGACGCTGGCCTGGGACAGGTGGGATGGGGGCGGCAGGCGTGGGGCAGCAGACAAACCAGCAGAGGTCCTGGGAACCACGCAGAGTTTCGGAGCCTGTGTTTGAGGAGACCCATGCTGGGATATTATTGTTCAGTTCCAGTCCTGTGCAGAACAGGTCTCTGAAGATGTCCCCGGCTTTGGGGGGGGGGGGGTGCCAGTCACTCCTCTCCCTGGCAGCCTGCCGTGTGCCCTCTCTCACCCAGCCTGGCCCAGGCCCTGCCCAGAGGGAATGGGCTGAGTGGACCCACCTCCACTGCCCAGGCCCCAGCATGCTCAAGAAATCCCTCCAACGGTCACCCCGAGCGCGTCACACGGAGAGGACCGGCTCTGTCATAAAGAGGCAGCCAGCTGCATTCAATGCGAGTGTAGATGAAACACTGCGGTGCGCACCGAGCACTGGAACACGCTCCGTCTGTCATGGGTCCCGCGTTCACTGCCTGTGCCCGACTAACCACAGTCAGAAGCCGCCGGCACTACACCGGGGCGGAGGCAGAAACTGCAGCCTGCTCCCTCACCACCGCTCCCCATGCCGGCCCCTGTCTGGAGCTGGGAAAGGACACGCCGTGCCAGACGGGGAGCAGGGCGCTGTGGGCCTGGCTCCCACCAGCCACCGAGCTCGGAGTGGGAGCTCGTCACGTGCAGAGGGAGGGAACGGTAGCCTCCCGGTCCTCACGAAGGTCGGCGGGGGCCCCAGTGGCAGGGCCTGGCTGCAGGCGTGCACACAGGCTCTGGACTTGGGTGCCAGGGCCCACATCCCGCCCAAGCAGGTGACCTCCCCCACTGTGAGGACTGAATACAACAGTGGACAGTGTGCACGAGGCACACAGGGGAGCGTTGGGCTCTGGGACAGCAGCGGTCGGGCTGACTGGGGGTACTTAGGGAGAGCACTGCGGGGGAGAAGGGCCCGAGGCAGCGGTGCTGACAGCCCTCCCAGACGGGAAGCCAGGGAGCAGGGAACGGACCAGAACATGCCGAGGGGACATCAAGGAACACTCCAGAGGAGCTGCTTGTTCGTTTCAAACCGACACGCTGACTCACGAGGACTGTCCCCTGCGGGGTGTGGCTCACTGGCAGTGCCCCGGCCTCTGGGACGGCCCCCTATCCTGCACGGGATCCTGCCACGGCCCCGGAGCTCTTCCCTCCACCCGCACACCCTGCACCCGGGCGCGGACGCGCTCCCCTTCGCCGCCCTCCTCCCCACGGATGCTAAGCCGAAAGGGCTTCTGCTGGGTTCGTCTGCTGTAGAGAGCGGATCTCCGAAAGGAATTCTGTTCTTTAACCCCATTCCTGGACATCTTTCCTGAAGATTTAATTCTGAAGAGGCCTCATACAGACTCAAGCGTATGGACAAGTCTTCAATAAAAGTTTGCTGAATCGAGGGAAAAAGCACTTTTAGAAACATCTGTGACAATGCTACTTAAAACAGAAAAGGAGCCAACCGTGGGGGAGTACTGAAGCCTCGTCCGCTTTATCTGCTCCGTGAAACACGCCAGAGCCGTGAGCCACGGCAGGAGGACGGGGGAGGCGGAAGACCAGGGGTTTCTGCACGCCTGTGCCCAGGGATGCAGGAGGGAACTGGCTGCAAACCTGAGATATACAGCTGTCTGAGCAGGGAAGGGTCAGAGACAGAACCTTTTGTCTTTCAAATTCGCCTGGAGATTGTACTGACGCTATCTCAGTAGTACGTGTAGTAGTAAAGACAGTTTCTCCATCCGTCTCGCCACTGCTTCACCAGAGGTATTAACAAGGCCAGAAAGTCGAGATGATGTTCCAGCCCGGACAGACACTAGGGGCACAGCGACCCCTCCTGGGCCCGGGGCTTGCCAGCCAGGGGGCAGCAGTCTAGACCAGCCCTGTCCCTGGGGCCAAGCACCTGGCTGGGCAGGGCCAATGCCGCCTGCTCTGTGGAGCGTATCACTTCACTACGGAGCAGGGCTGCCCAGGTGCGCTAAGGTAATCCTGGGGGAACCCCAAATGCCGCCAGCGATCACCCCAGGCTGGTCCTCCCCTGGCCCCTCTGTCCAGCTGCCAGCCATTGGGTGGGTGTGCATAGGTCCAAACCCAGGCCGGGACGGACAGCACCTCATTCACATCCCCCCGACTTCGTATCTCACCCCCCAGCAAGAAGGACATGGGAACAAGGGGTTGGCTTCGGCTCACATGGCCAGCACATGGCAGGGCTGGGACTTGGATCCCCGTTCTGACTCCAGTACCAGCACCTTCCCTGAACTTGCTGGATGGAACAACCAGAGGGAAAAGCAATGAGCCCCAAACCCCCAAACTGGAGGCACTTTAGGGCACAACCCCTCCTTTCTCTGGGGACGAAATCGAGGCCCAGGAAGGAACAGCTGCTGGCCTGAGATGGCCCGGCCAGACTGCACCCAAGATGAGGAGGGTGACCTTCTAGAGAGTAGAGCCTGGCTCTGGGGACGACGGGGGGACTGGGGCTGGGGTCGGGGCCTCTTCATCCGTTCCTCCATACAGAGGGGGAAACCGAGGCACAGAAAAGGAGGGCCTAGAGTGACCCAGCAAGGAGGCCAGTGCCCCTCCCCCATTCACTGAGCACCTTCCATCCCGACCGGTTCCCCGAAAGGTCGATGAACGCCACCTCATTCATCATAGTCCAGACGGCACCTCGGAAATGCTCAAAGCCTCCCGGCCAGGGGCCGTTCATTCCGGGCCTGGGGGACGCCAGCCGGCTGGGGCGGCAGGCCCCACAGTGGGCTGATTGTGTGTGCAGGGACCCCGTCCAAGCTGCCCTGGCTCCTGGCAGGCCGCCGTGCGCTGGACGATTCCTAGACGGAATCTTGTTTTCGCCAGCTCCGTCTCTAGGCAGGCAGACGAGCTGCTCCTCCCAAACATTTACTCAACACTTTTTCTTCAGACCCTAGTCCTGCCCCGTGATTTACGGGGAAGCCATAAACCAGCCCCAAACAAGCCTGCCCTGTGGCCTCCAGAAAGCTCTGGAAGCAGCTCCAGCAGGGTCCCATCGGCCATCTGGGCTGTGGGTGGGGATGACCGTCACCTTCTGCTGCATTTACTCAGTGACCCTCAGGGGGACACTGTCCTCTCTGCAGATGGGGAAACTGAGGCCCAAAGGGAGGAACCGGGACGTGGGCAGCCATATAGGTCGGGATTCTGGGCCAGAATTTTCCCCAAGTTTTGGGAATTGCCCCTAACAGCCTCGCCGCCTCAGTTCTCCACCAGAGGCTTTCGGGGCTCGAGCCCGAGGTTCAGTGTATGGGAAGGGCCCGGGCATGCCAGGACTCCAGAACGGGCAAGGGTCCTGGGGTTGGTGACAGGTGGGAGGAGAGAACCAGGACCGACTTCCTCCGGGTGCTGAGTGGGCTGAAGATCCTGTGGGAAGCAGGGCCCTGCATGCCATCGGTGATGCCATTTCTTCCTGGGCACCAGATGCCAGGGACATGGTCCCTCACCAGTCCCCCGGCCCAGGCGCACGCCAGGACCCTCCTTTCCGCACTGTCCCGGCTTCACATCACTTAACACCAGGTAAGGCCCATCTGGTTCTCTCCCTGCCCCCGCCCCCAGAGGCTTCCTGTTCACTTGTTTTCCACATAAACTTGAGAATTAACTTCTGCAGTGTGTGTGACGAGGTAGGCAACGAGAGAGCAGCACAGGTGGCTTGGCCAGTGTCATGTTGTCCCAAAACAAAAGTTCTTCAGCAGGTCACACCTGGTGTCCTCCTCACAGCCCTGGAGAGGGGACCAGATGTGCTCTCAGCTCCAGGTCAGGAGGCCTGAGAGCCACAGGAGATGAGGACACTGGTTCTCAAACCCACTGCCCAGTGGGATGACATGGGAGCTCCGAACCACCACCCCGTGTCAAAGCTGGGTGTGGGTGGGGCACTAGAGCAGGCCCCGGGGGGACACTCGTAGCCCTGCAGCAAGGCTCGCATTATTAGAGAGGAAAGTTTCTAGTCCCCCATCGATGCTCCCACCTGAAGAAACTAGAAAGATAAGAGAGCAAGATAAACCCACGGCAAACGGGGGTGATTCCTAAGAGAGCAGAGCAGAGAGCCATGAACTGAAAACAGAAAAACAACAGAGAATATCATTGAAACAAACAGCCAGCTGGTTCTTGGGAAAGAGCGACTAGAAAATACTGACGCCCGAACCCTCCTTGGAAGGTTTTTTTCCACTGGTTGGTCCTGGTGTGGCCTGGGGGCCGAGTGGTCTAACCTCCCCAGATGCTTCTAATGGGCAGCCTGGGCGGGAACTTCCCCTCCTCCCAGGGGCAGACCCCTCGAGGGCGGGCCTGCAGGGAGAGAGCGCCGGCAGCCACAGCTCCTGCCCCAGTGTTCACGTCTGCAACACCTGACTGTGTGGTCTGGGCCAAGTCCTTTCCCCTATCTGGGCCTCAGTTTCCACACCGGACTTTGTCCTAGAGCTGACACTGCCCACTTGTGCTGCTTTGAGCCCTGGCTTCCCGGAAGAGCGTGGGGGGCGGCAGGGGTGGGCAGCGGGCTGCTAGTGCAGGAGCCCTGCCTCCCCATCTCTTCCCCTGGGATGGCCTGGTCTCCCACCTCTGGGGCGCAGGGTGTTGTCTTTTCTCCCTGTGAGCTCCCTCCCCAAGCAGACACTCAGGACGCACTAGCATGCTAGGATGCCACGAGGACGCCCCCTGATGTCAGGCCTGGGGGCCGTCCCCCCCGTCCTACCTCCTCTCTAGTGAACAAGCCTGGGCCCCCAAACAGCACCAAAGGTAACACCCAGCTCAGCCTCCCCTCCGCTGCGCCCTGCCAACTCCGCTCCCTCCACAGCTGGAGGCTGCTCTGGGCTCCCCGTGCAGGCAGCCGTGGAGACAGGACGCCTCAAGCTTTCTGGCAGAAAGTTCACGAAAGCATGGCGATGGGTGAGATCTTTTCCACCGGGGACAGGAATCCTGCTTACTTCAAAGAGGTGGACAACAGCGCGTGCTACAACCACACTCCCCTCCCTGACGTTATGGGGCACAGCCCATGCTAGGAACCCCTTCTTCCCTCCCGCGGCATCATATTATGATCTAGCCTTTGTTTTATGCATGAGTAAGCAGGCTCAGAAAGGGGGTCATAACCTCCCTTGGCCGCAGAGCTCGTAAGTGGCAGCACTGGGCTTCAGACCCCCTCTGTCTCCAGGTCCACCATCTCCCTCCCGTCCCTCATCTGTGTACCACTGGGTGTCTCTGCTGGGACGGGCTGACTCTGCCACTCCGGGCAGACGGGATAACCTCAGAACTGGGAGCCAGGAAAAAAGTTCTTTTGGCTCTGATGGAGCCTTTGGAGCTCAAGACCCCTGACAGTGTGCCCTTCATGCCCTCACACCAGGAAAGACAAGGAGAAGCCAAGTCCAGAGCCGGCACGGCGCTGCCCCTCCCACCTTGGGGAAGAGGTGGGCGAACACATACAGAGACGGGTTATTAATTAAGCCAGGCCTTTGAAACATCACAGCAGAGAGAGGAGTGCCAACAGGGATGTCCAGCTGCAGCAAACCCTGTATGGAAGGTTCCAGCATCTCCCCGTGGGCACCATCATTCTCTGGCAGCCTGTGGCACTTTTCTCTGCACAGACGTCAGCCGGTGCTTACTCTGTACCCCAGCCTCAAAGTGCTGCTGTCCCACACTCTCCCACTGCTGTGCCGCGTGCACTTGGAAGCAGAGAGGGAGAATGTGACGTGAACCGAGGAGCTGCTCATGCCCTTCTCTGCAGAGAACGACAATGAAAACCCTGCGCAGCCAATCAATTGCACGTCTATTTCTCTAAAGGGGCAGTGGGGGTGGAGAGAGCTTTCCTGAAAGGACTTGGCCTTGAAACATTAAGCCAAACAACTGGATTTGGCAGCGGCCGGCTTCCAAGCACCGCCAGCCGGAAGAACCCAGAGGCCAGGCATGCCGAGGCTGCGTCGGGAAGAATGAACTCATTCAAAGCCAAGCCCGGTGCTGGAGAGTCTGCACACCGCAGACCCGCACATCAAGGGGCTGCAGCCCCAGGGGTCCTGGGGTGGGGGCACCGAGAGCCCGACCTCAGCTCTGCTGCGGGGGCCAGGTCTGCCCACGGGGATGCATGGGTGTCTCTGGAGACGCGGAACGGCCAGCGGGTCTGTCGGGGGCGGACAGGGAAAGGCCTCACTCCATGTTGTCAGCGCAGCATCAAAGTGCCCGCACCTGGGAATCACGGGGGGCCAGTCCCCGGTAGGCATCAACGTTGCTTGGGGGTGAGCCCTGCGCCATCATGGCCTCCAGAGCGGGGTTCTCACATCAGCGGGTGCCTGGCTCCCCCCTGCTCATCAGGCCCTGGACGGAGCGGTCGTGCTGAGCCGGCGGGCGCTGCCCCCACCTTCTCTGGTTTGCAGTCCTGCCGCGGCCACGCGGGTTGTGAACCAGGCCAAGCCCGTGCCACCTTTTGAAAGTCAAGTTTTTATCTTTGCCAAATGGCCTTCGACTTTGGGGGCAGCTTTGAAGCCAGAGTGGTGGGCACAGCTCAACCCAGCAGCAGGAGCTTTTGTGAAGGAAACAGATAAAGAAGCAGGGCCCGGGATGCCCGCCGGACGCCCATGGGCCCCGGGATGTTCCTCTCCCAGCCCTGAGAGGCTTAGGCAGGAAAAGGCGCCCACCACACACCACCCAGTCTCCGTTCTGCCCTCCGGGCTGCTTTGAGTAGCCCCTGGTAACCCCAACAGACACCCCTCCTGCACACAATGCCCCAGAGGCTGGTCATAAAGCCTGCAGCCCAGGGTCTACACACGCTCGGTGGAAGCCACGGCTCTTGTAGACTACGGGCCGTTTTCTCCAAGATGGTTTAGAGAAGGGACATCAAGTGAAAACTTCAGAGTCATCATCAGCTGCACTGCTGTGGGGTGTCACCCAGTGCTGAGGGTGACTTACGGACCCTCCACTATGGTTGTGAATAACACCATTTTGCCAGCAACACAGCCAGTCGAGAAAATGAGCATCTGGTTTTCCCAACCCTTGGCTCTTCCTTCCTTGGCTCCTACAGCACAATGCAACATGCGGGCCAGTCCTGTGCTCCCCAGTGCCCCCCGAGGGGACAAGGTAGGCTCTGGGCATGTTCTGATCCTCCCCCCTCGGAGAGCAGACCTGCCCCTCGCAAGCTGTGACAGCAGGTCCCGAAGAGCCAGAACCCACAAATATGAATATTTTTTTGCAAACATTTGCACAAAAAATTTTTTTTAATTAAAAAGCATACTTTTCTGCTTTAGAGAGCAATGCTTCAGGTGGGGCGGACCCCACGTTCACTGTGAAGGCAAGGCCCAGGCTGACACGGCCATGCCCACAGCTCCGCACGGACTGAGAAGGCGCGGAGTCCCACACCTCAACAAACGGCCATTCCATGGGTCGTGTCCTCTCAGCCGTTCCTCTCTGAACACAGAGCACCTGAGAGCCTG
This sequence comes from Mustela erminea, assembly GCF_009829155.1. NCBI lineage: Eukaryota > Metazoa > Chordata > Mammalia > Carnivora > Mustelidae > Mustela > Mustela erminea. The sequence continues at coordinate 84,903,361 of NC_045627.1, read as the reverse complement.
GTTTGCTGGGAAAGGGGCGGTAGGCAGCAAGACCTACTCCTGTGGCTGGAAGGCCAGAGCGGTGGCATTGCCGGTGTGGCCTGCGGTCTGCGATGCCCCTGGTGACAGAGGCCTGGAGCCAGCCCCGCCTGGCCAGCCCTCAGCCAGGGCATCTGTGCCCTTGAGGTGCAGACGGTTGTGGGGTCATGGCCAGCCCCCAATATCCCAGCAAATGGTTCTTGGCCTTTCTTATTCTCAATTCAGGGTGTGTTCCAGCCACCCTGCAGAAGAAAGAGGTAGGGCAAAGGGCATGGAGCCCAGTGGAGGGACCGCAGTGACCAGGAGGAGTCAGGGCATAGTAGGGCTCGGGGTCGGGACACGCCTGGTCACGTCACTGTCAAGGGCCCCCTGGCCTCAGAGTGAATGGGGGCGGATGGAGAAAGGAGTAAGCCGGATGGGGAAAGCAGCATTCACAGAATGGAGAGCAGATGGTGAGGTCACAGGAGTGGAGGTGAGAAGGAAGGCGACCTTGACCCAAATGACAGGACAGGGCTGCTTGCTGAGCCCCTGCCCTGGCATACTGCGTTGGGGGCCAGCCTCATTTTTCTGTGGGGACTCCTCCCCTGCACCCAGGGCCCCCCACCCGGCCAGGCTCCCACCACACTCTGGACCCACCTCCCCACCCTGAGTCCCAAGTGGCCAGCACAAGGGGAGGGCTGTGGCGAGGGTGGTCTGGGAGCCCTTGCTTAGCCCTTGCTAAATCTCCAATGTGCTGGTGGGGGCACTCCCAGGCCCTCTGTGCCCAGAGCAAGGAACGACTGCTGGAACAGGCATGCGACACGGGGCTCAAATGCATGACCCTGAGACCATGACCTGAGCTGAAATCCAGCTGGAGGCTTAAACGACTGCACCACCTGCCCCCCGAACCCCCAAACCTGGAGATTTCTGACCTCCTTGGGCTGTTCTCCAGATACCTGGCTTCCCCCCAGGGGACCTGGATGTCCCCTCTAAGTGGATATGACATGGGCAGTCAGAGGCTGGAGAGTGCTCCTGCCGGTGGCATGTCCGATGGGATTGGGACTTCTTTGCCCTTTGCGCCTTCTTGTCCCTTCCCTACATCCCACCTGGAAACCACTCGCTTGTCGGTTCCCTGCGTCGATCAGACTCCCAAGCTTCTTCTTCCCTCCCAGGGCCGGGCAGGACAATCACAGACAAGCACGGGGGACGAAAGCAGCTGATGACAATGTTGCTGACAGAGACCAGTTTTGCCCCAGAAAAAGAGCTGTGGGACCACAGTTTCTTTTTCGTATCAAAAACGCAGTGGGGTGTACACGGCGGTGTGCGGGAGCCAGTGTGTGTGGACTGCGCATCTTCCCCCAGCTCCACACTCTGAGAGCTCGCTCTGGTGGCTCGAAACCAGCCATGCTGGGAATATTCATGCCACGGAAAGTGGCACGCACTTCCCATCAGGGCTTCCCCGGCCTCGCAAATAACTAGTTGTTACAGTTAAAGCAGACCACTTGAACTTGATAATCCTCCAAGTTCCTCTTATGTAAAAACAATTCCCTGAGACAGTGATTTATGTGTTCACATATAAATAAGCCTACGTTCAGAGATGCATGCAGGGCAATTTCCAAGATAATGACAATAAAACCTAATTACTGTTAATCCAGTGACGGTCTGCTGAAATGAGCAAACCTTTAATTTATAAAATTTTTGTCATTAAAATCAGTATTAGCAAGGTGGAGGTCCACAGGAGGGCTGTGGCTCTTTCCTGCCTACGCTGTGACAATGGCACAGCCACATACAAAAGAATAAAACTGGACCCTTACATCACACCATGGGCAGACATATACACAAAACAACCCAAAGACCTGGCCAACAGACACATGAAAAAGTGCTCCACATCACTCGGCATCAGGGAAATACAAATCAAAACCACAGTGAGATACCACCTCACGCCAGTCAGAATGGCTAAAATTAACAAGTCAGGAAATGACAGGTGTTGGCGAGGATGCGGAGAAAGGGGAACCCTCCTACGCTGTTGGTGGGAATGCAAGCTGGTGCAGCCGCTCTGGAAAACAGCATGGAGGTTCCTCAAAAAGTAAAACTAGAGCTACCCTACGACCCAGCAATCACACTACTGGGTATTTACCCTAAAGATACAAATGTAGTGATCCGAAGGGGCACGTGCACCTGACTATTTAGAACAGCAACGTCCACAACAGCCACACTGTGGAACGAGGAGCCCCAACAGATGAGTGGATAAAGAAGATGCGGTCCATATGCACAAGGGAGTATTACTCAGCCATCGAAAAAATGACATCTTACCATTTGCAATGAGGTGGCTGGAACCACAGCGCATTATGCAAAGTGAAATAGGTCAGTCAGGGAAAGACAATTATCCTATGATCTCATTCATGCGTGGAATTTAAGACACAAAACAGAGGATTATAGGGGAAGAAAGGGAAAAATAAAAGGAGACAAAATCAGAGCGGAAGACAAACCATGAGACTCTTAACCACAGGAAACAAACTGAGGGCTGCTGGAGGGGAGGGGGAGAGGAAGGGGGTGACTGGGTGATGGACATTGGGGAGGGTGTGTGTTGTAAGGAGCACTGGGTATTATATGAAACTGATGAATCAGGACCTGTACCCCTGAAACAAATAATACATTATATGTTAATGTTTTAAAAAGGAAGAAACTTAAGAGCACCAAGGGCTTTTGGCACCAGAAAGACCTGAATTTGAAACTGAACTTTTCCACCTGTGATGTTCTGTGATCATGGTTAGTTAAGTCGATATGTCTAAACCTTGGTTTCCCATTTGTAAAAATGTACTGCCATGGAAATGACTTTTTAGGACCATGTTAAACAACAAATAAAGTCATCTGTATATGCTTAACAGCTGGTGGAACAAAATATATGCTCAATAAAATACCCTTATCAGTTTAAAAAATGGCCCAAAGATCTGAATGGAAGAGCTAAAAACATCAAATTCTTAGAAAAAAACACAGAGGTAAGTCTTCACGGTCTCAGGTTTGTCAAAGGGAGGGGAACTGCAAACCAAAACCATGACGATATCACTTCCCCACCCACCGAGAGAGCTGGAATCAAGAAGTCCAATACGCACAAGGGCAGGTGAAGATATGGAGAAATCAGGACCTTCGTACACTGCTGGTGGGAATGTAAAATGATGTGGCTGCTTTGGAAAATGGTCTGGCAGGTCCTCCAATGATTAAAATTAATTACCATAGGACCCACCAGTCCCACTCCGAGGTATATATCCAAGTGAAAGAAGCCAGTCAAAAAAGACCACTTTTCACATTGTTCCACTCATACGAAATGTCCACAACAGGGAAACCTACAGGGATGGAGAGTACGTTAGTGGTTGCTTTGGGCAGGGGAGATGGGGTGGGTAGCTACATGGGGAGGATGGTACACACCATTCTTTTAGAGGTGATGCAAATGTTCTAAAATTGACCAATGGTGATGGTGATTGTACATACTAAAAACTCTGGAATTATACGTTTTACATGGGTAAACTATGTGGTTCTAGATTCTACCTCAATAAAGCTTTTTACTTAAAAAAAAAAAAAAAACCACACACACATTTAAAGGGACTGATAAAAGCAAAGATGGAAAGCTGACACACAACACAGGCGGCATTCCAAGTCAGTGGGGGGAAAGGGTGGTGACTGAAGCGGGTGTTTGAAGAGCTGCTGGCTACCAAATAGACAATACAATCAGGTCCCTACCTCACACCATGTGTACCAATCACATTCAAGTAGAGTCAGAATCTGAATGTGCCAAGCAAAACTTTTAAACTCCTGGAGGAGAATGCAAAAGAGTATCTTTCCGACGACGGGGAGGGGAAGATGTGCTGGAGAAGACACAAAATGCAGATTTCAATTCAAACCTTTCATTCAGTAAGACACCATAAACTAAAAATACAAACCACAGGGGAGCCTGGGTGGCTCCATTGGTAAAAAGTCTACCTTCAGCTTGGGTTGTGATCTTGGGGTCCTGGGATCGAGCCCCACACTGGGCTCCCTGCTCAGTGGGGAGTCTGCTTCTCTTTCTCTCTTTCTGCCCCTCCCCCAGCTCACACTCATTCTCACTCTCTCTCTCTCTCTCAAATAAATAAATCTTTCAAAAAATACAAGCCACAGAGGGAGAGTAAATATTTACAACACAAATAACTGACAAAAGAGCAGGAGGAAACTGTATTCAGAATTTTAACAAACTACACTTGACTCTTGAACATGGGGATGAGGAGCCCCCCCCAGCAGTCAGAAATCCATGCCTAAGTTCCGACTCCCCGCAAATAGCCCACTGTTGGCTGGTAAACTTACCAGTAACATAAACCATAGATTAACTCATTCTGTATGTGTCATACATATATATACTATATCTGTGTGATAAAGTAAGCTAGAGAGTAGAAAATATGAGGAAAATTATCAGAGAAAATACATTTACAGTACCATACTATAAAAAAATTCATGCACATAAGTGGACCCACGCAGTTCAAACCTGTGTTGTTCAAGGGTCAACTGTACTTTTCTTTCTTTTTTTTTTTAAAGATTTTTATTTATTCATTTGACAGAGAGAGAGATCACAAGCAGACAGAGAGGCAGGCAGAGAGAGGAAGAGAAGCAGGCTCCCCGCTGAGCAGAGAGCCCGACGTGAGGCTCAATCCCAGGACCCCAGGATTATGACCTGAGCCGAAGGCAGAGGCTTAACCCACTGAGCCACCCGGGCACCCCTCAACTGTACTTTTCTTTAAAGATTTATTGACTGATTTGAGAGTGGGTGGGGGAGAGGGAGAGAGAACCCTGTGCAGACTCCACGTGGAGGGAGGCGCCGAGGCAGGGCTCAATCTCACAACCCCAAGATCATGACTTGAGCCGAAACCAAGATTCAGATGCTTAACTGACTGTGCCACCCAGGGCCCTGAGTCACCTGTAATTTTATTTTATTTTAAAGAAGATTTTATTTATTTATTTGACTGACAGAGATCACAAGTAGGCAGAGAGGCAGGCAGAGGGGTAGGGGTAAGCAGGCTCCCTGCTGAGCAGAGAGCCCAATGCTGCTCCATCCCAGGACCTTGAGATCATGACCTGAGCTGAAGGCAGAAGCTTCACCGACTGAACCACCCAGGCGCCCTGGTCACCTGTAATTTTAAAAGTGACGAGTACTCCACAGTAAAGTGTACGAAGGACACGAGTAGATCATCCACAAAGGGAAACCTGAACAGTCATTAAACGTTTGAACGCGAGCTCAACCATGCCGAAAGCACGGGGTGTGCTGCTTATATTAAAGAGATATTATTACACATCCTCCAGATTTGGAAAAGCTTTTGAAAAACTTCACAGTACTGAGAGCTGGCAAGGAAGTGGGAAAATCGGGTTCTCTTCCACTGCTGGAGGGGACAGAAACAGCCCATGCCCCGTGGAGCCACCAGCAGTATCTGAGCCCGTTCGCTCCCGGCCAGCCGCCCTGCTTCTGAGTCAGGGTGCGCCAACCTTCCCCGATAACAGGAGTCACTGAACTTTGCTGAAAGAAATCAAAGATTCCTGGCTCCAAAGTCAGACTTGCCAGGACAGGCCTGGTGAGACGTACGTTTAATCAGCTCTCCATGGTGATGCTTACTGCCCGGCAAGTGGGGGAAACCGTCCCAAGGAAAACCTAGCACATTTGCACAAGAAGCCATGCCAACACCGTTCACTACAGCATGATTTATAATCACGCAAAAATTGGAAACCATCTACACGTCCATCAGCGGGAGACTGGAGTGCAAACCGTAGGACAGCCGCACATGGAGACTCCGTAACGTAACTCTGGCCGCCTTCCTGGCCAAGCCTGAAAGGCTCCTTCCCTGAGGCTGGCGGGGCCTCTAAATAAATAGGTTCTATGTGCGATTTTCCCCGTTGCTGCCATGCTGCACGAAGGCAGCTGCGGGAAACTGGAAGGCGTTCAGTGCTGTTACCAGTAGCTGTTTCCATCCAGGGGCAGCAGTGACTCACACTTGCCGGTCCCATGGCGGTGGCAGGGCTGCTCTGAGCAGGAGGTCCTTCAGCAAAAGGCAGGCCAAACCGTGGTGCCGTGAGATGCTTCTAGAAAGGGGATTCTGGGGGTACGCTCAGCCAGTCAGGACACGTGTGTACTCAGGATAAGCACTGGGCAGACCCAGTGACAGCCTCGGGAAGGCCTTTGGGAGGACGTGTTTCAGCATTCCGGGCCGTCCGCGAGCTAGGCGAAAGCAGCCAGCTTTCCCCAAAGCCCTTTTCCATGGAATCTCCTTTCCTAGAAACCTCTCTGGGCCTCGAAGGGGCCCTCCAAGCAGCCTGGCACGGGTGTGGCCCAAGATAAATGATGCAAAAGACTCTTTCTCCAACCGTCCAAACCCACAGTGTGCAAGCCAAGAGTGTGTTGCCACTGGAGGCTGGGCGCCGCAGAAGACTCAAGCAGCCTCTGGAAAGCACAGCAGGGGCAAAAGACGGACGGTCTAACCCACGGAGTCCTGGTGGTATCAGCGTTCCCTTGGCTGGCTTCCCTGGCTGGGCCGGTGTGGGGACGTCGGTGGCCATGACGGTATGGTCTCACCTCAGGGGAGGGAGAGGGGGACACAGACAGGCACGAACCACCACGCAGGAGTCAGAACCGCTACTCGCAGCATGAAAGGGGCTTTGAGGGAGGCCGAGCTGTCTGCGGAGGAGGAAGGAAGGAGGTGTGCGCAGGCACACGCAGGTGTGGGGTGAGGAGGGGCCTGTCGCCAGGGAGGGAGCGACGCAGCCTCGCTCATGCTGCGGGAGGGGCGGGCGGAGGGCAGTGCCAGGCTGGGCCTCGAAGGCCACCTGGCCTCGTCTGAAGAGGGAGGAAGGCGGGGAGCAGACGCAGGCAAGCTTGCCCACCACCTACCTCAGGGCCCTGCCTCCCCGGGGGCCCTGGAAGCCGGAGGCAGGCCCTCTGGACAGAGTCAAGAGTGACAGTTTATGAACCTAATTAACGTTTTTCTTTGGATCAATAAAATCGCAGGGTGGGCTCGTTCCAGGGCATGTCTTGCTTCATAGAAGAGGTGACATGGGGAGTGAGGCCGCATGGGTGGGCTGAGGATGGGCGCGTCCCCTGTGCCCAGGAGGCTGGCACGGGTCCCAGGGACAGCCCATCTCCGGCTGGCTGGAGCCTGGGGAGCCACCCTAGGTCTGGTCCTCAGGGCCCAGAACCTGGCGGCCAGGACCCCCTTGTTCATCTCCTGGTCAAGCACAGATCTGGGCTGGGGGGCGCACCTCCCGGGGCCTTATCCTTCCGGCTCTAAAGTGGGGAAGATAATGGCACCTACTCCTACTAGTGATCACACGAGCTGGCAGCAGGCCTAACTCAGGGGGCTCGGTGGGCACTGGTATGAAATTCCCCATCCTCAGAACGCAAAGAATGGCTCTTGCTCGGAATCCGTTAGCGGCGCTGCATGGATGGCGCAACGCACCCGGCAGCTCCGGGACCATGAGCCAAGTCACCTTGACACCGGCCCGTGTTCAGCAGCTCACGCAGGGACGGGCCAGGGGGGTGGGAAGGAGGGAGCGGGGACGGCAGGTCTCCCCGGGCACGCGGACACTGACCACGGGCACCCCGTGGCGGACGCCACCCTGGAGCTCTCCCCGGTCCTCATGCCGTCCCTCGCTCAGGGATGTGTGTCCTGACGCAGAAGACCCTGCACCCTGCGCTTCCGGCAGGCCTGGGGGACGGGCCGTGGAGGGGAGCTTTGGGGGCAGGATACGGAGGGGGTCTGGGCCAACCGCCACGGCCCAAGCGTGCCCCCGAATTCCCTCGCTACCTCACACTTCATACTAGCACTCTATGTTCTTCTGAGTTCTTAATGGGTCTTTTCTTTAAATATATTTCTGGGAAAGCTATATTTTTACTCCTGTCCTGCCAGGTTTTTTTTTTTTTCTTTTTTAAATAAGCGTGTACTCCATTAGGCAATAAAATCTCCACATGAAGTCATCCTTGACAGCTAATAATCAAAACCCTAGGTGTTCAGAGAACAAAGCGATTAAGAAAACCAGGCCCGAGCGCTCCAGACCACAGAGCAGTGACCGGTGTGGCTGAGACCCACGCTTGCCTTCGGCTTGTGTCCCCGTTGTATGAGCCGCTGATGGCCAATGTCACCGCAGCACCCAACGGACGCGAGCCTCTCAGTGGGCCAGCCGGCCACCCGGAGTCCTCGCTGGGCCACTGCGAGGCCTCTCCCTGCCCCGGCTATCCTGCTCGGCCACCACTCCCGCTCACGCACCCACCATGCCACACGGTGGAAACCAGACTCACTCGTCCACACAAACAAGGCCTTCTGCAGCCAGGGTGCAGAGGTCACAGCCCCCGTGCCTGGGGCAGATGACACGGGAGGGGTCAGGGACCATGGAGGAGGTGGACATAGGAGCTAGCCACGTCCCACCCCCCCATTTTCATCATTTACCCACAGAGGTTGAAACCGTGACCTTGGAAGTCCAGCCTCCAGAACAGTGAGAAAAGAAGCGTCTGGTGGGTCAGCCCTGGTCTGTAGTGTTTTGTCTCGGCAGCATCCCCCGCCCCCCGGCCCCACCGCTGCCATTCTGCTTTCTGTCTGCACGACTGTGCCCCTCCTGGCTGGCTCACATAGAATACGACGGTGTCTCGTCCTTTTGCATCAGCCTGTTTCGCCCGGCACAACGCCCTCTGGGGACACCCGTGTCACAGCCTGTGTCAGAACTTCGTGCTGAATGATCCACCACCATAAGGACAGACCACACTGTGCCTGTCCCGTCACCCGCTGATGGACACGTGGGTCATCGCCACCTCTCGGCGACAGGGAGGCAGCATGCTGCGAATACACGTGTATGAGGACAGGGTCGAGGCCCTGCCTGCGCTTCCTTCCTCAGCGCAGCGAGTCTGAGAGCTCCCCGTGAAGCACGGGGAAGGACACACGGGGCCGAGGTGCCCTTCTCAGCGTGTCGTCAGGAGCACGTACGTGCCGTTAACCTTGATCACCAGGCTAAGGTCCAACCCACCAGCTCCTCCACTGTAAACTTCCTAGTTTTCCCTCTGTGACCGCTGAGTATCTGGCATGTTAAGGTGATGCAAATACCCTGTTTCTGCTTACACTTCCAGAAAGTTCTGTTTGGAACCTGCCAGGCTGGAGATGTCTAATGATGGGTGAGGACAGAGATCAGGAGGCCACCAGAGGCAGAGGTCGGGGAAGCTGCGTTTAAGGCCTGCAGGGTCGCCTGGGGGGAGAATGGAAGCGGAGAGCCTCGGTGGGCCTGGCCAAGCCCTGATGCCTGTGGCATCTGGAGACCAGCAACAGAAGGGGACAGGAGGGAGACCAAAGAAGCCCCGTGAGTGACGTCACACATCGAGGCCGCGAGAAGACACATGGCCTCAGCCGGTGAAACATGGGAACCTATTCCTAGTTCTTCAAGATAACAGACACGGTCCCCACCGCCGCACCCCTGCCCTCACCCTGGTCTCCTGCCTTCCGTGCCCTCCCTGCTCCTGTCTCCACACATCCGCCCTCTCATCCTCCGGGGTCCACCTCACATGCTGCACCCCTGCGGCCCTTCCAGGGGCTCAGTGGGACGAGACTGCTCCCCTCCCTCAGCCCAGGCTCTTCAGGACTCTGGTTGTGCCTCTGGGACAGCACCCATGCTCAGGTCAGCCCCTGTGAACTTGGAGCTTCAGGAGCAGCTCCCTGCCTCTGACGTTCCACAGTCCAGATGTCCCCACCCCTCTGCACACAGGACACCCCATGGGTTTAAAGCCGAGCAACCCCCGTCAGTCCTCGGAGCCAGGCTCTCTGTGTGTGAAGTTCTGGGGACTCACACAGGTGTGAGGAAGAGTCCGTTGCCAGTCACCTGCGCTACGCCAGGCACAGCCACAGACACAGCTCCCAAGGCACTGGGCACCGGGGTGGCCCAGCCTGAGCCTGGCGGGCTCACGGACAGGAACACGCAGTGGCCACAGGTTAGCTGTGCTGTGCTGCGGGCCTGGGGCCCGTGGGTCTGGAGGCCTTGAGGGTGGCTGCTCATGTCCCAGGCCTCCGACATCAACTCACACGTGTCCCGTCTCGGGGACACGCAGTCACGGTCTGGGAACGTGGCATCTTCTGTGCTCCAGGTGTGGTAAGCCGCCTCGCTCCAACCTGTCTCTGTGACTAACTAGTGCAAGCCTGGCGGCGGGGACCTTGGGCCACTGGGTGCTCCCCCGGACCTGGCTCTGTCGGTTAGGCGGCTCAGATCATGACCCTGGCGTCCTGGGATCCAGTCCTGTACTAGGCTCCCTCTCCCCTTCCCCCTGCCCATGCTGTCTCTCTAGTTTGCTCTCTCTCAAATAAATAAAATCTAAAATAAATAAATAAATGTTCTCTCTGACCCAACAATTCCACTTTGGGGTGTTTATCTTAAAGAATCGGGGTGCCCGAGTGGCGCAGTCAGTTAAGCGCGTGTCTGACTTATGGTGCCGCATCGGGCCCCACACTCAGCGTGGGGTCTGCTTGAGCATCTCTCTCCCTCTCCCTCTGCCCCTCCCCACTCATGCACACTCACTCTCTAAAATAAATAAATACATCTCTGAAAAAAAATTAAAAATAAACAATCAAATGAGTATACAAAAAATAGGTTTGCGGTAAAATGCACATAAGGTTCAGATACAAGATAAACCAGTATGTGCACCAGTGTCGGTTCCGAGCGGTGATGAGTGGACCCCAGAAACGTAAGGTGTGAACCAGAGAAGGAACTGGGGGAAGGGCAGACAGGAGCTCTCTGCCGTCTTGGTAACTTTTCTGTAGCTATGAAATTATTCCAAAATAAAAAGTTTATTTTTAAAAATACACACACATATGTTTGCATAGGAATTTTTACTGCAACACTGTCTAAAATAGGGGGAAGTGCGAAACAGCGACGTCTACCAGCCTAGGAGTCGTTAAGCAGATGACAGTGCAACTGCCCCACGTGTGCGCAGCTGCAGGACAGGGAGGTGGCCCCTTATAGTCAACACGGACACCAGGGCACACACACGGGGGGTGGCGGGAAGCAGGTCTACTGAACTTTACACTGAGGGTGTGATTCCATTCAAGTAAAAAAGTATGTGCACGTAAAAGAGCCCAGGGGCACCTGGGTGGCTCAGTCAGTTAAGCGTCTGCCTTCAGCTCTGGTCATGATCCCAGGGTCCTGGAATCGGGCCCTGTGCTGGGCTCCCTGCTCTGCGGGGAGCCTGCTTCTCCCTCTCCCGCTCCCCCTGCTTGCGTTCTCTCTTTCACTGTCTCTCTCTCAATCTGCCAAATAAATAAATAAAATCTTTAAAAAAAAAAAAGAAAAAGAGCCCAGGAGGACGGGCGTCACTGGAAGAGAGAGGATTGTCTCTCGGAGTGTGACGATGAGGTGACTTCACTTTGCAGGGGCGCATTTCTGCGTTACTAGAACAGTGTTTCTTCCCACCCTTCGCTGCTTTGTGCCAGCGCCCACCAGCTCGCCACGGGATGAGCCCAGAGGCTGCCCACCTGGTCTCCCTGCTTTGCCCTCTCCTCGTCACCTGAGCCAACAAAGCGGCAGAGGGACCCCTTTAAATCCTGGAGTCAGACCACAGCTGAACTCCGCACAAAACCCCTACACGGGCCCCCTCTGCGAATAAAACTGATCCTTCTCCCGCCGGCTGCTGAGGCTTCCGTTCCTCTTTCCTGCCCCAGCTGCCCCGCTCCGGGCTGGTCCTTCCCCAGCAATCTGCGCAGCCCCCGCCACCTACTCCAAGGCATTGTTCAAATCTCACGCGACCCCATGTTTCTGCCCGCACCCCTTCATTGTCAGGAGCCCCTCTCGTCTCCCCGCCCACAATACGACCTGCTTCCTTAGCGTCCTGATCTCCCGTCCTCCTCCGTGTGGTCCTCGAGCAGGACTGAGGCTGCTCACGTGTCCAGGGTGGCGGGAGCTGGCACCGAGTGGCCGTTCCGTGAGTGCAGGTTAAAGGAGCGAACGGCTCAACGTAAAAACCCCATAAAACCACTTCCACTTAAGAGTTCTTCGAGCTCACGGAGGAGCTGGCCTCCATCACCAGTGACAAGGTCGACATCTTGCATGTTATTTGGCAAGTGTCTTGAATGGAAGTGAATAAATTTAGTCTTTTCCTTACATATTTTTGTAAAGATTTTATTATTATTTGAGAGAAAAGGAGAGAGCTTGCATGAGCGGGGAGGGGCCAAGGAGGGGGGAGAGGGGGAAGCATCTGAAGGAGACTCCATACTGAGCGAGGAGCCCAGTGCGGGGCTCGATCCCACGACCCTGAGATCATGACCCGCGCCGAAACCAAGAGTCAAGACACTCAACTGACTGAGCCACCCCAGCACCCCTACATAGATACATATTTTACATAAGTACCACACCCAGCATTGAGCCCAATGTGGGGCTCGAACTCATGACCATGAGATCAAGACCTGAACTGAGACCAGGAGTTGGCTACTTAACCAACTGAGCTGCACAGGCGCTCCTTTTCTTAGACATTTTTACCCAACCTTCACACATGGCTGCTCACTCCTTAAAAAGTTTAACATGAAGTCACCCTACGACCCAGAAATTCCACAACTAGTCACATACCAAGACAATTAAAAATATACGTCCACTAGGGGTGCCTGGGTGGCTGAGAGGGTTGAAGCCTCTGCCTTCGGCTCAGGTCATGATCTCAGGGCCCTGGGATCTGGCCCCGCATTGGGCTCTCTGCTCATCGGGGAACCTGCTTCCCCCCACCCCCCCCATCTGCTTCTCTGCCTACTTGTGATCTCTGTCTGTCAAATAAATAAATAAAATACACGTCCACCAAAAATGTGTACACGAATGTTCACAGCAGCATTTGCACAAGATCTGAAAATGAAACAAGTGTTTGTCAGCGGATGGACAGCTAAGTCAGAGGTAGTTTCGACACAGGAGGGAACGTCGCTCCGCCAATGAGGAGAGAGGCACTGACACACGCTACCACACGGACGAACCGGAACACGGGGCACTAAGTGAGAACAGCCAGTCCCAACAAAGGCTGCACGACTCCACTGAGACGAAATGTCTGCACCAGACAAATCCGCAGACTGACGGAGACCTGAGGGCCCCAGGGCCGGGCTTTGGGGGCCAGAGCAGAAATTGCCAATGGGTATGGGGTTTCCTTGTAGGGTAACGGAAACGTTCTGGAATTAGAAAGTGGCGATAGTGGCACAACTTTGTGAGTATTCTAAAACTTAAACCCCACTGAATTGCACACTTTAAAGGGAATTCCATAGTATGTAAATTATATTTCAATTAAAACATTTTTTTTAAACCTGGCGGCTCGTAGGGTGAAAGCTCTGGCTTGGGACTGATCCCAGCAGGGCTGTCCCCTTCATCCCCACGGGCCCGGGGCCAGCTCGCTGCCTGACTCACAATAAATAGGTGCCTCGTGACTGTTAGCTGCGGGGAGGGGCCTCTGATGGAACCCAGTGCACGGGCTGTGTGCCAGGGCCAGGGAGTGGGCCATCCACACAGCGGGTAGATGGCCAGGCCATGGACAGTCGTGATGGCCAGAAGGACTATGAGGGGCTCCTGTGCGGAGCCATGGAGACAGAGGGACACTGTTCCTCCAGTCTGGAGCAGAACTGCGGGGGCAGAGGGTGCCTCCTGGAGGAAGTGACCACCAACCTGACCTTTGAAGGGTAAGCGTGGATCAGCTCAGGGAGAGCTGGGTCTGGAACAGACATCATGTGCAGTACTCCTAGGAGCCCCTAAAGAGATTTAAGCTGGGGGGAATTGGCCAGATTTGCCTGTTAGAAATAAATCACAGGGGCACCTGGGAGGCTGAGTTGGTTAAGCGACCAATTCTCAGTTTTGGGCTCAGGTCACGCTCTCATGGGTGGAACCCCGCATGGTGCCCTGAGCTCAGTGGAAGTCGGGGTGCACCTACTGGCGGGAAATCCGAACAATAGTTACCTGCGGAGGAGAGGGGAGTGCTGACCAAGAAGGGGCGTGAGAGAACCTTCCAGAACATTACACAGATGGATCTGGGTGGTGGCTCATGGGGATACACGTATGTACAAATTCATCGAGCTGTACATTTCAGAATCATGCACTTTACTATTCATTATGAACTTTTAAAAGAAATAACAGATAAAATCTACTGTTAACAGTCAGTACCCAACAACACCGTGCACCCTGGGTCTTTCCCTTCATGGCATCCACCACATCTGAGATGGTTGGAGGGAGGCCCCTGTCTCCCTTCTAGACTCTGGGCTCCCTGAAGGCCGTGATACCCCCCGCTGGGCTGCCAGGCGCATCGAGCCATCCAGCAAATACCTCTCAGCGAAGGAGTCACATGTGACAAACTGTTCTCAGGCTGCCGTGCCCTCCACACTCCTGCTGGCTCTTTCGGCCCTGCCTTCAGACAGAGCATGACCAAGCTCAGCGCCGGCCGGACCCGGACAGCTGCAGAGAAGCCGCTTGATGGCCGTCCCACTGGGGCCACGGTGCTGCGCGGCCAGTGACCGCACTCAAGGGGCCGAGAGGCCGCACACCCACAACCGCACTTCCCCAGACGCCCGACCCAAAGCTGTCGAGAGAAAAGAAGTCTCAATCTTTGCAGCTGCCCAGCCCCACAGTCTCACGTCCAGACGAAACCAAGAGCAGCTCCCTGCGGTGGGAGACAGAGGCAGGACAGACACACTGCTAGCTGCAGCGGTGCTGACCAGAGCTGGAAAAGGAGCCTCATCCAGGCTGTGTGTGTGGAGGGGGACTCAGAACCCCAAAACAGGCCTGAAGCCCCCCTCACCAGCGGGTTCTGTGCTGGCCCGCCAGGAAGCAGAGGGGACTCCGCTAAGCCCGCGGCCTGGCAGTTGGGGTACTAGCACTGGCGTAAAGCGTGGTGGTTACCCGCACGGCTCCTTACAGATCAGCGGGTGCCAACCCACTGTCCCTGGCTACCCAATGTCGCTTCATTTTCCTGTGCCTCAGCTTCCTGAGGTGAAAGGTCACTACCAGCAGGACGACTGTGTGACGTTTAAATGAGACTGGTGTCCCCACCCTCCGCCCCCCAGCATAAGGGGCCTACGATGAAGAACAAGATCGATCAGCAGACGCCCACTGCCAGGGGCGCACCCAGGAGAGACACATCTCACGTGCGCCAGCCCGCACATAGGAATGTTCCGGTATGCTGTTCCCGATGGCCCCGCGGGCCCCCATCAGCATCCCAGAGACGTGGCAGAACAGCACAGCATGGAGCAAGGCAGGACCTGGCCCACAGGAAGCCTGCAGTCCGCTGTGGGTACAGAGCCAAACACACTCAGCCCCCACAGAGGCCGGGACGAAGGTCTGGAGCGTCCGGAGGACGGGGCTGCCGGGTCCACACCCTTGGGGACTCTGAGACCAGGGCGGAAGCCGCAGCCTTGAGATTCTGGAGTCCCGGGGAACTCCCCCTTCTCCCCTCCCCTGCACTCCTCATTGTGGGATCCTCCCCCCGCCCCCCAGTAGACAGGGAGCTCTGCAGTCCGGATAAGGGTGTGTGGCCTGGAGAGCCGGCACCCACAGAAATGGGGTATTGGACCTGGGGAGGTAGCGCGCTGCTTCTGGACAAAGCGGGGACCCCTGGGGAAATCCAATGGAAACGTTCGGCGGCCGGGATGAAGTCTCCAGGCACAGCTGTCCGCCCTCACACCCTTAGCCTCTGTTGTCTAGAGAACCGGCTTGGCCGCCCACCCGCCTCTCAGCCTAACAGCCTCACGGAGACCTGGCCAAATTTCTGTTGGGATTTCACTCACTCTGCACAGAAGACCCCAAAAGCTAGAGGTGCACTGGAAAATCAGCTCCCTGAGGGGCTGGGAGCAAACCCTGGGGTGTGCGCGTCTGCCGACCGCCAGGGGGTCAATACTTGAGTCAAGGACCAGAGTGGAGAGATGTGTGAGCCGGCCCCAGCTCGCTCTGTGGACTTGAACTCCGGTTATGCATGTCCCCTGAGCCGGATGGCCTCGTGTCAACGTTGGGAAACCCAGAGGAAAGTGGGCAGACACCCTGCCAAGGTGGCAACACCCATGGCCTCCTAGCTTCATGCCCCCAGCGGTGAAGTACGCAGGACACCCCTGGGGGGCCAGGACAACCCCTTCTGAGAGTGGGTATCCCTGGGGACCCAGCGATGCTGAGTAGCCTCCTGGTGCCGTGAGGGTGCCTGAGCCTGGGGAGGGGATTCGATGTCCAATCCAGCCTCCAGGATCCGCACGCCCTGGCTCCGGGAAGTAACTGGAGAAGGTGCTGCCTGCTGGCGCAGCCGGGCTGGGGAACCACTGTGCTTCAGCACCTGTGCCGGCGCTCTCTGCCGCGTGGCATGACTAACCCCAACAAACATGGCCTAGCAGTGGTGCCCAGCTCTGCAGGCCCTCCAAGGACGAGGCTGCCCCTGGGGAGCCCACCTCCCCGGACACCCTCAAGGACGGCCGGGGCACGCACTCTCAGCTTTGGCGCCTTTGCTTTGTTGCCTTTTTGAAGGCATCAAGGCCAGTTTTCTCCCTCACACACAAGCACAGGAAGGCAGCTGTGATCGTCCAGCCTGCTCAGGGCGGCGGGAACACAATGCGCGGCTGGAGCGGGAAGCAGGCGACCACGTGCCAGGCTCTGGGTGCCAGTGTCTTCAGCTGCCTCTCGGTGACCTCGAGCAAGGCCAAACACCGCCCAGGCCTCCTGCTGCACGCCAGGACGA
The DNA here is from genome assembly GCF_009829155.1 of Mustela erminea. NCBI lineage: Eukaryota > Metazoa > Chordata > Mammalia > Carnivora > Mustelidae > Mustela > Mustela erminea. The sequence continues at coordinate 84,886,662 of NC_045627.1, read as the reverse complement.
CGGCAGCTGTGCTCCTACCCCCACCTGATGGAACCAGATGGGCCAAGAACCGATCCCGGGAAACCAGCCTGCAACTCTTAAGCGGCGGTGGCCCCCCAGGAAATGGTCTCACCTCGGCAGGCTTCTGAGCACGGGGTCCTCTCCTGGTGACCATACTGAAGGACGCAGGGTTCCACAGAGGCTCTGGGCTGGAGGCAATCAATTTAAAAATACTGCCCTTCCTAAAAACAGGTGCAAAATCCAGAAACGCAGCTCGCTGGGTCCTGCTCCCCACAAACCAAACCGTCACCCTACGTATAAACACACGTCGGCAGAGAGAGGCCAGCGAGATCTTAGGGACGGTGGCCAGCGAGATCTTAGGGACGGTGGCCCGCGCAGCGAGCCAGTAGGCTCCTGTGTTCTTCGTCAGCTTCCAGGAAAGGAGGCGTGGGAGGCCAGTCCTGGCTCCTGCAAGGGCTAAAAAACCAGCGAGCCGACAAAGCCGTCCTTCTCAACCAAACAAGATTGCCAAGGGAGGGAAAACGCCATCCTCACACGTGCCCCTCAGCGGGCTGCGGCTGCTATGGGGAGGGGGGTTCGACCAGCGAAGGCCTCTGAGAATCTCAGGTGGGCATCACTGCGGCCTGGTGTGCCCTTGGCAACATCGGGCCAGAGCGTGTGTGTTAGGATGCATGGAGCTTCCCACACCGCCGGGCGCTTCTCCCACACCAGTGGGTGATGCCCCATGCAACCCAGCCCTGAAGACACCTCAGATCCTGCAGGTCAAGAGCTCTGTCTCCAGAGACGGCCCCTCCCCACTTCCAACACCAATCACAGTCCGGGCTGTCACTGTGCTTCCCATCTACCGGCTACAACTCAGCGTCCTCTCCTCGGCTTCAGCAGATCTCAGAGAAACATCTCCTTATGCTTACCACTTTATTATAAAGAGTGTTATATAGGATACAGGGCAAGGGTCCAGGGCAGGGGGTGAAGGGCGGTCCCGCCCTCTCCAAGCCGGTCCCTCTCCGGGCCCCTCCACGGCTGCACTGACTTGGAAGCTCCGGGAAGCCCACCCTTCTGGGTTTCTGGCAGTTGTCACCATGTAGGCGTGACTACTGGAATCCCTGGCCTTGGCCATGGTAGTCGATCTCCTTTTTCTCTCCCCCAGGAGGCTGGTGCGTGGGGCACAAAGAACCAACATGGCTGGTTCGCCAGGTTTGTTATGAATGGGACACATTTACCCTCTTACCACTTAGGGGACTCCAAAGGTTTTAGAAGCTCGGTGCCAGAAACGAAGATGAAGACCAAGTCTGTATTTCTCACTATAAATGACAGTATCACAGAGCCTAACACGGGACACACAGGGGTGAGGCCGTCACTGCTGAATGGAGACACAGGCTCCTGTGACAATCCTGCCTCGCTCCCACCTCCTGGCTTATTGGCGGCTGGGAAAACAGGCTGGAACAGGTGTGTGTGGCGCAGGTGAGGCCACTACCCACATCTGGGCCTGGGATGCCCCTGTGTCCGAGAAACGCAGGGCAAAGCCCCAGCAGCAAAGTAGTCAGAGCGAATGTCCCCCTCTGCTCCGTACCAGCCAGAGCGGCTGTCAGATGACGGTCTGACGGCTTAGCGCAGCCTGTGAGCTCCCTCGGAGGCTAACAGAAGAGCTTAACTTTGCTCATGTGGTTTCCGTTTCTAATAGGTAACTTCTTCCACCGTAAAAATAAAATAAAGTAAAATAAAATAAAGTAAAATAAAATAAAATAAAATAAAATAAAAAACAGGAGCGCCCGGGGGCTCCACCCGAAGGCATGACCTGCCTTCGGCTCAGGTCATGAACCCAGGGTCCTGGGATCCAGCCCCGCATCGGGCTCCCTGCCCCATGGGGAGTCTGCTTCTCCCTCTCGCCACTCCCCCTGCTTATGTTCCCTCTCCCCTGTCTCTCTCCCTGTCAAATAAATAAATAAATAAAATCTTTTAAAAAAACCTATAACCACGACACATGTTTAGAACTTAGAGACAGAGAAAAAATATTACCCATAATTCCACAGCACAGTACGCTGCCCCCCCCCATCACACTGCAGCTGCCCCCTCCTCGTCTGTCTCCCACTGAGGAACCAGACAGACAGACAAATGACAGGCTGATCCAGTCCTCCAACTCCGTCACTGAGTGTCTGGGTAGAGACACTTCCAGAGTGCTTCCCCATAAGCACGCTCATTCCAGAATTAGCCTCACTCTTGAACAGTCTGTCATCAGCCCCGGGCACTTCCGATGATATCACAGGCATGTTTCTGGGTTGCCACACAAAAAGGGATCCCCCTCCTTGTCCCATTGCTTTTTCAGTAAACTGTTTATTTAAAGTCATCGTAGATTCACAGGCAGCTGTGAGGAATCTACCAAGCCCAGATTTACCCAGTTTCCCTCAATGGGAATATCTTGCAAAACAAGAGAACATCAAGCCCCAAATCCTGACATCCTTGTATTCAAAAGAGAGGAGGTTTCAATCCTTAGTACTCGGATCCCTCATGTGCTCTTTGTACCCTCGTCCCCTCCCCCCATACGAACTCCCCAATCCCTGCCAACCAAGAGTCTGCTTTCCATCGCTGTAATTGTATCATTTTCAAACTGATTTTGTCATTTTGAAAATGCTATATACTCAGCGTCAGACAGTACATAACCTTTGGGACAGGCGTAGGGAGATTTTATCTAGTGCATCAACTGCTTCTCTTCTCTGCCAAACAAGGTTCCAGGGAATGGACGGACAGTGAAACTCTTTACCCACCAAAGAACATCTGAATTGCTTCCGGTTTCAGGCTCGAAGAAAAACTGGTATGAACATTCATGTGCAGGTTTTCGTGTCACTTATGAGTTTTCACTCTTCTGTGAGCAGTGCCCGAACGGCCACCGCTGGGTCCTATGATAGCCAATGTTTAGATTTTTAAGAAGCTGCCGAACTCCTTTCCCAGTGGCTGTACCGCTTCTCATCCCCACCAGCAACCCCAGCATCGTCTAGATTCTCGGCATCCTCATCAGCCTGTGTTTTTGTGGCTGATATTTTGTTTTTATTTGGGCCCTTCTGATAAGCGTGTAGTGATACCTCATTGTGTGTGGTTTTAATTTGCATCTCCCTAATGACTAACGATGCTGAACATCTTTTTATGTGTTTCTGGTATCTGTGTATCATCTTCGGTGACACGTCTGTTCATTTTCTTCAGCCCGTTTTCCGTCCTCTGCATAACCTCTGTTTCTATCTTTACGTTCACAGACGGTTTCCTCTGTCCCCTCAATTGCAAGTTTTTTATTCTGGCTATCATATTTTTCAGTCGTACGATGGTCATTTGGTTCTTCTTTGGATCTTCTGTTTCTTTGCTGAGACTTTCCACGTTATCATTGTTATCATTGTTCTTGTAATCCTGGCTTTAAAATCTCTGTCCTCACATCTGTGTCCTCTCAGTGCTGGAGTCTACCGGTTGCCTTTTCTCATTCAAGTTGAGATTTTCTCAGTTCTTGGCACGATAATGATTTTGCACTGAAACCCAAATATTTGGGGTACTGTGGTTCGAGACTCTAGCTCTTATTTAGACCCTCCCTTTCAGTTGGCTTTTTTGGGACACCTCTCTGGCAGATGAAGGGGTTTAGAGCTGCCGCCTTACTCCCAGGAAGGATAGAAGTCCAGGTCCTCTGGTCCTCTGCTGACACTGGTCCTCTGCTGACACTGAGCGGGGGAGGGGCTCTATGTACTGCCAGTCAAGGGTGGGACTTCCACCCTGGCTGGGAGGAGCAGAAATGCCTCATAATTGCTCCCAGTATGGGAAGGAGGAGGGGCGAGGTGGCCTTATTATCACTGGGTAGGGGACCTCTGGGTGGACTCCACTGGCAGCCCAGCTGAGGAGCTCCCATTACCCCCTGGCTCCTGGCTCTCTCCTTGGCCTCTGATACACAGCCTCATGAGGGCGGATGTTGTGGCCCCCGATTCAGCCCTGGCTGGACGGAGATGAACCACAGCTTGCAGTCGTATCTGGCTGGCATAGAGGGTTACTGTCTACGAGTCTGGTGTCTTGCTAGGCTGCCTGTTTCCTGGTCCGTAGGCTAGAGAGAGTAGGCTTTCTGGGGCTTTTCTGTCTGTGCCCCCTGATGCTTCCACTGGCTGGCATCTTCTGCTTCAAGTCTGGGATCCATGACACAAAAGGACAACCCAGGGAGTCACTGCTGGGTCATTTCTTCAGTCCCAAGGTCACCAGCCTGTGTGCCTTCTTCTCTCCACCTTCCAGAGTCTTTTGTCTGTTTTATACCCAATATCCAGGGTGTTTAGTGGTACTCAGCTGGAGAAATCGGGAAGGGTCCTTCTGCTCCGTCTTACTGAAAGCAGAATTCTCTCCAAACGCTCTTCACAGTTGAGAGTTTCCCTCCTGCAACCAGAGAGGGTCTTGGGGGAAGAAGTAGCCGGTGTCCAGCAGAAGACCCCTCCAGCCCGCCACACCGTGTCCGCTCTGCAGAAGAAGCTGGAGAGCTCCTGAGGTTCCCGAGGAAGGCACTGGGCTCCAGCCTCCTCCACAGCTAGGCCAGGCCATGCTCCATCCAGTGCTCCTTCCCGTCACGGCCCCTTCCTCATCTCTGGGCCCGACAGGGAGCGCGCGACCTGTGCTCTGTGAGCGTCGACACCAAACACCAGCATGAAGGTCCACTCTTCGTCTCGGCTAATTCTGCCTTTATTCTCCTGGGAGGAAAATGTGGAGCCGTGGGGTTCCTTGTGCCAGGCCAGCGAAAGGGATATTTTTAGATTTCCTCCTCCCACAGCTAAGCGTCGACAATCTGGTCTTTCCCCCGTAGCCCGTATCGAAAACGCAGATGAGTCTATTTCAAAAATGACAAGTACATTCTGTAAAACTGTACATAAAACAGAATCTCAATTGTCTTTGAAAAATACTAAAGGGGGAGGAAGGGGGCTGCTGGGAGAAAACACTCCAAAATGCTAAAGCAAAGTTACTGGGGGCTTCTTCTGGCTGCTTCAGGATTGCTCACAATCCGAATCTTCCATATGAACAAATCACATTTATAAAATTAAAAATCAAAATCTGAAACCAGGACCAACTTTATCCCCACCAGAAAGAGCAAAGCAGGGCTGCCCGAAGCGATCTCAGGCCGCTGATCTCCTCTGGACCTGAGCTCCCTCAACACTCCGAGCTGCGGTCAAGGCAGGACTGTGGCAGCGCTGCATGTGCTCCAGCCCAGACGCAAGGCTGGGAAGCGGAACTATGCCTCTCCCCGGGAGCCTGGAGCTGCCGCCGTGCCCCAGCCCCCAGGCCGTCCAGCGCCGGCGGCGCGTCGGGGGTCAACACCCCTGTAGGGAGTTACTCCACAGATTCCACCAAGGATGGACCCCAGGGAATCTAGTCCGGGGGCTCCGGCGCAGGAGCTCTCAGGCTCCAGAGTACACAGCACCACCAAAGCACCCAGAGGCAGTAAAACCCAGCACTTCCAAGAATCGGCCCCCAGCCCCATACCACAGCCTCCCCAAGACTTGCCGGAGGAAGCTCCCTGGGACGAAGACAAAGGAACTGCTCACTGTCCAGGTGAGGCAGCTCCATGGCAAGGTGACCGCAGCCCAGGGAGGCTAGGACCCGCACGAGCACCTTCCCTGGCTGCCACACCCTCGGCCCCGCCACCATACCCCCTCTGTGGCTTTGGTGGGTGGCCTCCATTTCAGCATGCCACACGGGTTAGGGCCTCCCTGGAAGGCTCTCGGCTCCGAGGAAGCCAGATGGCCCCACTGGAAGTGGGGGACCAAAGCCGGGCAAGTGCAAGAAACCGAACGCGGCTAAGAGCCAGCTGATCTGCCTCAAGGGCAGGTGCCCTCAGACCCACCCAGATTCCTCCAGCGGACAGTGCGGGCAGAGAGCCCAAGGGCAAGAAAGACTCAGCAATTCCAGAATCCTGGACAGACTCCAAGAGTGGACACCCGTCTTCGGAAGACATCGTCTCGCAGGAAGCCTCACCCCCATACGTCTCCCGACAGCGTTCTCTCTTCGGTGGCAGGGGGTGGAAACCTCGCTCTCTGTCTCTCTGCCATCTGGAAACACCCAGTAACTTCCTGTCACAGAGGTGGGGCCACGTAGGGACCCTTGTGCTCAGTGACAGCTGTGGAGAAACCACGGACGGACAGCCGTTTGGAAGACCAGGCCCAGGCCTGGCCATTGGCTGTGTCTTTATTTGAAACTCCTTTTACTTCCAGTGTTAAGGCCCTGCAATTCCAACCGAAAAGGCCGAGAGAAAAATGAATGCCTTGACATTTTTTCCAAACATCCTCTCAAAGAGCGCTTGGCAAGGGAACCTGGTTTTGCTGAGAGCATGAGAATGTCTGTGGCCGCAGAGCCCTCCTCGGATGGGATCTATTTTTGTTTGGTGAGACAGCTGTGTTCTGCTAGGCTCAACACTTGGGACTATAAAGGAAAAACAAAATATGGAAACGGGGACAGAAAGCTATACCAAAATAAGAGTGGGTCTTGGACCGTTCTGTTACACGTCTAGTGGGCGGTGGGGGGCAGTGACAGCCTGGCGGGGCCGGCTAGGACACGGGCTCAGGCTTTCTGCCTGATCTTTTCCTGCAAGCCTTTCCAGGAGGTTCTGTGTCTGAACCGAACACAAGTCAAGCACACCTACCCCCAGGTCTCGTCTGGGACTCCCCACAACCAAGAGGGAGACAAACAGAGCAGCTCAGGGCACGGCTTCCAGGGTCACACGGCCAAGGGGCTGAGCCCCATCTGCCACCCACTGTGGATCCTGCACGCGTGATTTATGCCTCCCGTCTCTCTGTACCTCACCTGGGAAGCGGGATTACTATCAGGGGCTGTGCCGAGCCGGGCAGGTACTTGCCCAGGCGGTGTGTAGCACGAGCTACCACGAGTGTGCTGGGAGTGTGGGCTGATGGAAGCTCCGTAGGGACAAGGTGGACCATCAGCCATGACAGCACATCCACTAGGTAGGACATGGAAAGCCCTTCCAGCTCCTCCCTGATGCGGGGCTCAGGTTCCAGAAGCTTCACCATGACTTCTGCCCCCTGCAAAGGCCACCAAGTCCACTGCCAGGGAGCCACTGGGCCCATCCCCTGGTGCATGTGTCCCAGCAGGTGCAGGAGAACACGAGGCTATGCGGTTGCTTCCCCTGCACAGCTTTGTGCCTCCTGGACCGTCACCCACAGTCATCGGGGGGCCTCTCTGTGACCCTGAAGCACCAGACAGAAAGGACAGGGGAAGGAGGAGGACAGGCTCCACTCGATCAGCCTTAGGATCAGGGCACAACGGGAGGAGGGGGGCCCCTTGCTTGCCTCTGTGATTCCCTCACCCACTCCTCCACGTGCCCTAAGTTCCCCAGGCAGCCTGTGATCTGTGTGTCCTGGCAACATGCCCCAGACCAACTAGTGGGACTCCCACCCCTCTGACCCCTCCAGAGTCCACTCCTGGGCCCTCACCCCTTGGGGCCAGCCTGGCCTAGCTTCATTGCAGAACAGGAAGGACACCTGGCCCCGTCGATGGCCTTGTGGGGTGGTGGTGAACCCACTGGCTGGGCAACGGCGAAGTCTTACAAGGTTCAAGCCCCACCCCAAGACTGGCACCGCAGGTCCTCCTCTAGGAAATGGACTTTCAAAACGGACAGTGACTTACTCTACGAGATCACTTATCTATGTATTCTCGCTTCTTCAATTCCTGGCGATCTGAGCACAAAGCAAACACAAGGAGCTACGCACTGACTCACTTTCCCAAAATGAAGGGGGCTGGGACGCATGCATTCTGAAGGCACGCCCGTGGGCTTCTGAGGCAGTGCACATGCGGGCCCCACAAGCATCATGGCTCGCGCAGCTGTCATCTGCGGAGCACCAGGCCCTGATCCACCAGTCGTGGCTGGCGGGCCTCTTTCCTTCCTTCAGCAGCTCAAAACCAGGTCTGGAGCGCATGCCAGGACCTCCTCGGCCTGGACACTGGGGATGAGAAAAGGAAGAAGCCCTGGTCTGGGGGTCCAGCTCCTCCTGGGCCACCACAGAGAAGGGTCTGTCACGAGAGCTGTGACCAGGACACAGATGAGGCCAGGATCCTTACGCAGGCCGGCCTCCAGCCTCACCTGCTGCAAAGCAATCTGCCGACATCTTCTGGTATCTTATTAGATTAGAGAACAAAACACAAGCATCTTCTCCAGGGAATAAACAAGACACAGGCCCTGTGGTCCGTCTTTGGCAAAATACAGATTTCTCATTTAAAAAAAAAAAGCCTTTGTTTTCAAAACATACAATAAAAATGGAAGAGCACATAAATATGCAATTTAGAGAAGGAAAGAGAGTTAGTGACCAAAGAAGATGAGAAAAACCTTTAGTCTCATTAGTGATCAGAGGCGCTAGCGTTTTTTCCATTAACAGAGACATTTCTGAGAGGCTGATGACACTGTTCACTGGTACGACCTGTCACTGAGAATGTCGAGGCACAGAGCTTGTGGTCCACGCGGATGGGGCACCACAGACGTGGGGAAGGACTCTGCAGAAGCACCAAAAGCCTGAGAAGTCCGCCCCTCTTCTGACCCAGCAATTCCGTGTGCACCCAGAACGGGGGCTCGGGAATGCCCACAGTTTTATTGTCGACAAGAAAAATCATAATTATCATATGAAAATTTTGAGAGAAGAAGCTAACAGTCACAAAAGAGAGATGCTCCTGCCTTGAGGCAACCAGAAAATAGGATAATATATGAAATGCCAGTATTCAGGCCCAGGGCAGGACTGTGGTCCCAGAGGAGGGGGAGCAATGAGGCCAGCCCCCAAGCTGCGCCATGCAGAGAAAGGGGTCCATCCACGCTCCTCAGGGCCCTGTACCTCCCAACCTAGGCTGTGGGAAGGTCAGGTGACATGTCTACTGGTGTCCCCATCCTTGAAGGGCCCTCCAGAAGAGGGGGGTGCCTGGCTGACCCCACCACCACCACCACCCAGTAGGCCCTGGGCAAGGTCTCCGGGTGCAGTTCTCATTCCTCCTGGAGAGGGCGCCCTCCCCCAGTGTTCTGTAGGCTCCTCCCTCTGGTCCCACCAGGGGATGCTCACCTTGTGGGAGTGAGCGAAGAGGGAGGGAGCAGGAGGGAGCCGGGTGGGGAATGCAGCCCAGCCCAGCCTGATGGGTCCCTTCTCTTCCACGCAGGCCAAGAATCTGCATGGCCATCCCCTCTCTCCACCCCACTGGCTGGCCCAGGAGAGAGTGAGCAAGCTGGTAGGAGAGAGAGCACAGTGGTGGTGAAAATGGCAGGGTTCAAATCCTGGCCCAGCCACTCCCGTGCTGGACAAATTCAGACCAATGACTCAACCTCTCTGAGCCCATTTCATCATCCGTGGAAGGTGACTAGAAGGCCAGCTGCATCGAGCTGCCGCCAGGATTCAGCAAATGAGTCTGCACAGTGCTTAGCCTGAGTCTCGCACAGTAGGTCCTCAACCTGTACTAACACTTGTTATAATCTGTCGCTATCTCCCTAAGGCGTGTGCCACCCCTGACCAACCACCTGTTCCCACGGAGACAGACGTACTTGTGGGCCACGCTCCTCCACTGGAGAACCTAGTCCTGTCTGGCAATTTCGGCCAGAGGTGCAAAGTCTCTGGGGTCCAGAGACAGAAAGGTGTGCAGAAATGAAGAAATAAAGAAGGGAGACGAGCCAGCACTGGACGTACACCAGACCAGAATCAGCGCGGTAGGGATAGTGGAGACCCCACCCCCCACCCCACTCCTGCCCCCAGCTGAGCCTGTCTCATCTGGCCCCTCCCCCACATGCCCCTGCCTCCCTCCAGCCCTGCACCCATCTGTCCCGGTGTCCTCCAGAGCTCCCGTCAGCAACAGTGATGACAACAGCAAGAGCAGCATTAGCCGAGCGCCTGCTGTAGATCGGCCTCTATGTCAAGTACTTCATGTACACTATTTTAGCCATCGTAGCCCCGTTACATAAACTGGCCTTGAAGTGGTTAATGAAATTCCACCTGCCCAAGTCAGACCAGCTGAAGTGGCAGCGGCAGGAGCCTGGCCCAGGTAGCTCAGGCCAGTAACAGCCCTGCCACCCTCCCTCCTAACACCAGCCTGAGGGCTCCCGGCTGCACTGGAACCCCACCCGGAGGAACCAGCCGGTGCCGGCTAAAGGAGCACCGGGCTCCCAGAGGACAGTGCTGCAAGGACAAAAGGAGGTCCCCGTCCCTCCCACAGTGCTGCTGCTTCCCTGCGCAGGAAAAGGACAGATTCCAGACAGATTAGCCTTCCATAATCCTCCCCTCCCCACCCCCCCACCAATCCAGGGGTAACTGCTTGCTGAAGCTGCCACTTATCTCCCACTCCGGATTTGGATTTGGGGGGGGCGGTCCTGGCAGACGGGCCTCTGTGCAGCTCACAAAGCTGATATTACCAGGAACTAGACCACATCCAGGAACAGGAGGAATCCTGGCACTAGCATGCAGAGCTACTGGACTTTTCCTGAGGTTGGGGAGGGATGGAGAGAGGAGGGGGTATGATCTGGAACATTCTGTATTAGTCAGGGTTCCTTTTTCTGGACATACTGATTTAGAGGCCATGCAAAAGCCACAGGCAGTGAAGGGAATCTAGATTTCCTGGCTGGCTCATGGCCTCTGGGCACTGGCTGGGTTCCCCCGATCCTTGCATGCAGTCCCCCCACACCCACTAGGCCCAACTCCCCACCCTCGGGCAAAGAGCAGGGCAGTCCCACAGCACCTCTACCCCCAGGGCAGTGAAAAGGGCACGGGGTAGCCTGGCTGCAGGTGCAGGGGTGGGGCAGGAGGAAAGACCGAGGGTAGGACCCCTCCCCACCGCCCACCAGAAACTTCGGAGGCTGGTTTTTAGTTCCACACATGAATTTCTCATTCTCTTTTTCCAAGAGCTGCTCTGCCCAGCTGAGTCTAGGAGCCAGAGCCCAAGCTGAGCCCTGGGGACAGCCGAGTCAGAGGCTCTGCCTCCCTTGGGGCTGCCGTCATCAGCCAGGTGCCTACCGCAGAGCCCCAGGGTGGAAACGGCGGGCGCGGACCCCACCCCTGTGAGGCAGGGCGCGAGCACTCGGTTCAGAGGCCTCAGAGGCAGAAGCCAAGAGCTCGCGGAGGCCACAGAGCGCCGAGCCAGCCTCATTATCAGCTCGGAAGGCCAGCTTAAAGGATATCCCAGTAATTGTGAGGTTTTTTGTAAATGTTAATTACAGCTGCCTTAATTAGCTCAGAACCCATTGATCTATGGATTATATTAGGTTTATAAGTGTAATTACCTTAACAGGCATATGGATTACAATTATGCTCCAATTAAACCCCAAGTGTATAGCATATAAATCAGCAAGGGGGTCCTCCTAATTCTTCAGGGTCGGGCTGTTAAAATGCTGGGGCTGGTCCTTCGCAGGCTCAGGGGCATTTGGGGGTTTGGAGGGAGGGGGAGAGGAGGCGGGAGGGGGAGAGGGGGGTGGTCCGCATGATCCCTGGCATTTTCCAAAGGACGGTGGCCACGCACCCAGTAGGTCTGGGCCTGATTTAGAAATGTCTGCCTTGGCGGTGAGCAGGGGCGGCAGGGCCCCAGCCTGCAAAGCGGTGTCTCCAGGATTAAGAACTGTGCTCAGCTTGGCCGCTGGAGCACCAGCAGCCCCACCACCCCACCCCCAGGCCCCTTTCTTCCCTCAAGGAGATCAGGACCTCATCAGCCTGTTAATATGATGCTCTGTCCCTCCAGGAAGACATGGTTTTCTCTCCTTACCTCTGCAGGGGGCTGATGAATATTATTAACCTGCTTTCCAGGGTGGCAAGTGAGGAGGCCACAGGACCAGAGGGGCACAGAGGGCAGGAGGGCAGGGTCCCCTCTTTTGACAGGGTGACAGAGTGCCAGGAACCCCTACCCAGCAGCCTGGGAAATGGGGTGACAAGGGGGACCATAAGGAAAGGCTCCACAGGACAGCCCAGTAGAGCAGGGGGAGAGGACAGGAAGTGCCCGCCAGTGGTGGAGGGGATGGGAAGGGTCCTGGGCCTCAGGATGCTGGACCTGCTTGCAGGGTCCCTCCTACAACCTACAAGACCTCAGAGCAGGCAGCCAGGGGTGCAGCATCCTTGGACCCAGCACGGGGCTCAGCGGGGGCTAGAGTTGGGAGCCCCCTCCCGCGCCCCCCTCCCCAATCTGGGCCAAGCCACACTGCTCCCTGAGGACGCCTGCCAGGGTCTTCCCTGGGCCCCTCCCATGCCTGTCACAACTGGCTTTTACATCCGTGGCCTTTCTTCCCGTGGAGGCCAGGCCAGCCCGGCGGGAACCACCGGCTCAGAAGACTACAGCTCTTCTGTCCCCTGGCAAAGGCAGCTCCTCCGGCCCAGGGCTCCAGGCCCCCTCTACCCACTTTGGCTCCTGTGGTTCTGAATCTCCTTCTCAGGACCGCATCCCATGAGCTGGCCATCCCCACCCCGAGATGAGGGAGGGAAGTCTGCCAGCCCCTGGAACATGCAGTGTGAGAGAATGGCCCACGGGGAGGCAGTGGGGGGACTCAGGGGGACCCCGCACCTCTGGGGATAGGCCAGCTGGTCATCGGTCAACCTGCCTTCCCCTCCCCTTGGTCTCCGAGGTGGGTGGGCGATGAACTGGGGCAGGGCTGTCTCCTTGGGAACTCTGAGGGACAGACGGGCACGGATGCAGGCATGAGGACGGTGAAAACCAGCATCAGGGGAGGTGACGGTTCCTGTGGTCCCATTTTACAGATGGGTTATGTAGAAATGGAGGCACAGCGAGGTCACACAGAGAACCCAAGACTGCAAGTTACTCAGTGGCGGACCGGGGGTCTTCATGCAGACTGCCGGGCTCCAGAGCTGGGCTCTAGGACCCCACCTGGTCCACGTCCCTCTGTGGGGCACAGGGCCGGTCCCTTGCTACTGAGGATGGACATGACCCCAGGGCACAGAGGTGGTGGCAGAGCAGGGAGCAAGCAGTTCAGCTCTCTCCGACTTGTGCGTGCAGGCTGGGCCCCTCCTTGCCACCCCAGCTTCCCACTCCCCAAGCTGGGCCTCCAGAGCCCCTTTCCCAGAGTCTCAGCCTGGAGAGGGGAAGCATGTCTGTCTCCTGCCCGGTCAGTGAATGTGAGGAAAAGCTGTGTGTGTGTGTGTGTGTGTGTGTGCGCGTGCGTGCATGCACGCACACACACACACACACACACCCCTGCACACGTGCTCACATGCAAGAAGGGCCCAGTGCACACGGACACACGGGGGCTGGGTCCTTCCGTGGTGGGACGGACTCCACGTGCTGCAGCCAAACCACCCCTATCAGTGAACCACGCGACGATCTCCCTCCGCCGCACATGATTCCGGAAGTCTTGTGGGCAGACAAAGCAAAACCGCTGGAACACGGGTTCTGCAGGGAGAGTGAGGACCGGTCCTCTCTCCCGACAGCGCACGAAGGGTGGGAGGCATGGGGCAGGTCTCAACGAACAAGACCAGCGTCATCCTAAGCACCCCCCTCCACAGTGGCCTGAGGCAGAGCCCACAAGGCACAGGGCAGGAAAGAGGGTACAGAGCCAACGGGTGTACAGACCAGACTCCCGCAGCCGGGAATGAGCTCCCCGGCGTGAGAAGTGTTCAAGCCTTGCTGGCAGGTGCCAAGAGGAGAGGAGTCCACCCAACCCCCCATACCCGCGACCGGCTAGGAGACAGGCCATCTGCCTCGCACACCAAAGTCAGGGTGTCTGTGCCATCCATACCCTCATGGCCAGCAACTACTAAGCCAGATGCTTCGCAGACACAACCTGATTTGATTTAATCCTCATAACAGCCAACAAAGAGGCATTACCATTCCCAACCACAGACAAGAAAAGGAAGGCTCCGAGAGTCTGTCACTTGCCCCAAAGTGCCCCATCAGACAGTGACTGAGCCAGGATTCAAACCCGAGTGTCTGATTCCAGACTCCAGGTCCCTGATGCAGACAGAGGCCGGCACAGCCTGGCAGACTCTTCCAGACTATTCCATGAAGGAAAGGAGGCCCACTCCTGCTACTCACAGCACCGGGCACCAAAGGAAGCCCATATCCTGTGCTCCAATTAAGGGCAAAGAGGACCGAGTGGTTTCTTCTAGAAGTTTCTTAAATTTTACACATAAGACAGAAGCTTAAAAAAAAAAAAAGAAAAAGAAAAAGAAAAGAAAAGAAAGCTGGTTTTCAGACGGAAGGCTCAGAAACAGCTCCTTCTTCCCCCTATGCTTCTGAATTTAGCAGAAAAGATTCACTCATCAGAGGACACTTTCATGTCCACAATGCATTGCTGGAAATCGTTTTGTGGGAAAAAGTTAGTTAGACTAGATTTTTATGAGACTCAGTTCCCATTCAGGCCTAAAAAGGATAACCGCCACTGCTACTTACAAGTTAAGTATGCATTTAAAAACGCATATATTTATTCTGAACTGCCCCCCTTCTCTTATCTTTCCAGGTCAAGGCCGCTGGGCCTGGGGGAAGGCGCGAGCAGAAGAGCCAACCCTGCTGTCCCGGGACCAGGGTCTGGCTGAGAGGCTCCGGGGGACAAGCTGTGTGGCTGATCTCCACCCTGGTCTGTCACTTGGAGTTCAAGGCTTGAAGGCCTGGCCATCTGCCGGGGAGCTCCACCTGGATGTCTAACAGGCCTCCCCACAGCCCCCAGCCCCGCACCCCCCGACCCCCGCAGCCCTGTGCCAGCTGCTCCGGCCCCAGCCCTGCGGTCTCCTTGACTCCGTCCCCTGCCCTCTCCAGCCTGCCAGTCTCTGACTCTGGACTGAAGTGCTTTCAGACAAAATGACAGACCCGCACTGGCTTCAGTCAGTGCTAGACACGTCTGGCTAATACTGGTTATAACAAAATGCCATAAAGTGTTGGGGGGCGAATAATGAAGAAGAATTCATTCTCTCACAGCTCTGGAGGCCGAAGTCTGAAATCAAGGTGCTGGCAGGGCTGCACTCCCTTCAAAACTCCTGGGGAGGGCCCTCCTCGCCTCCTCCAGCTCCTGGTGGCCCCAGGCGCTCCCCGGCTGCTGGCCACACCACTGCACTTCTGCCTCTGTCTCCGGGTGGGGACGTCCCGCCGTGTCTTTTTGTCCCTTCCCTCTTCTTGCATTGCGGGAAGGGCCCATCTGACTCCAGCAGGGCCTCGACTTAACTAATTAAATTGCAAAGACTCTTTCCAAATAAGGTCCTGTTCTCAGTGCGGTGAGTACCCTCACGGCCCGGGCAGGCCCGCTGCCCCTGGAACTGCTTCTCCACGAGGAAGACGGTCAGCCCGGAGCTTCTTGCAGCCAGAAGCCCTCCCCTTGGAGGTGCTGCATCACCAAGCATGGGGCCGGCTCAGGGGGCCTCGAGGGCCAAGGGGGGCTTTTCACGCACGTAGCACAGCACGGGACCCAAGGAGACCCTGAGTGGGAACCCCCCCAAGAGATGGTGGGAGAGGCGCTTACCCTTCTGCACGCTCAAACCTCACCCAGTGGACACGAGCTGCACACATCAGAACTTCTCTTTTCTCCACGAAGACTTACGTTAATTAATGGAAATCAAAAAACCATTACAAGAATCTAAAGTCCAAACCACTGAAGTGAGAAACAGTTTTAAAACGTGAAAATAGGGCGCCTGGGTGGCTCAGTGGGTTAAGCCTCTGCCTTCAACTCAGGTCATGATCTCAGGGTCCTGGGATCGAGTCCTGCATCAGGCTCTCTGCTCAGCGGGGAGCCTGCTTCCTCCTCTCTCCCTGCCTGCCTCTCTGTCTACTTGTGATCTCTCTCTCTCTCTCTGTCAAATAAATAAATAAGTAATATTTTTTTAAAAAACATGAAAATAAGCTTAACAGAGCACATCTTTTCACTTGTAATGGAAAAAAGACAAGGACTAGCCCGAATATCCTCTAGCAGGGGCCTGGGGGTGACCTAGAGCCCCCACCCAGGGGTGGGCGCACGGCTCATGAAAAGCACCAGCTACTGCTCCTGTCAACAACGTGGCAGGTATCCAGGTGCGAAGAGAGAAAAGCAAGGTGCAAAGAGACACAGTATGATTCCATCCTGTAGAAGATAAACAAGACGAGCCCCCGTGTGTGTGTGGGGGGGGGGAGTACACACGAGAGCGGAGAGAGGCTGCGCAGGTTGTTAACACAGATTATTTCAGGATGGGGGAGCAAAAAGAGGAGGGGGAAGAGGTGTAGAAAATCTTACAGATCATAATAAAAAGAACAATACGTGTGGTATAACGTTAACTGCGAAGACAGAACATAAAACTCTAACCTTATCTACAAACGGTCAGAACCAGACGCCAATATGCCCACAGGCAAGGAAGAACCGGATGTGACAAGGACAGGGATGTCTGGGGAATGTGAGACCAGAGAGCAAGGGGACACGGAAGACCTGTACTTGCCACAGGACACAAGAAACCGCAGGGTGTTCAAGGTAGGGAGTGGGCTGATGGCGTGCACACTCTGGGTCCTTCTGCCTCCCAGGGAAGATGGACGGCAGGTGCGCCGGCAGGTAAGGGGAGAGGGTGCCCGTGGTGCTGCGAGCGAGCTCAGGCCAGGGGGCGGGGGGTGGGCAGTGATGCCTGAGGGACCGAGGAGGGTGGCCGAAGGACACGGTCTAGGTTTTCGGTGGGGACCGTGTGCTCAGGGACAGGCATATCTCGTGTAAGGAGCCCGGGAAGGAAAGGTCAGGGAGGGGGAGTCCTGGGCTGGTCGCAGGAGTCTGCGGAAGGCCTTGGGGTCTGAAAGAGGCAAAGGCCTCTTCCCAGTGTGGGAACGCCCACGGGGCCCCAACTGGGCGAGGGTCCTCGAATGCTGCAGACTGCCACACCCACTCTCCCAGCTGTCTCCCAGCACTGGGACAGCAAGGCCTTCAGAAGGTGTGGCCACCCTTTAGCTCTGGGACCCGCCCTGCTCAGAGCCACAGTCTCCTTAACTCTCAAATGAGGGCCGTTTCTAATGACCAGATGACACATGGGGCTTGCCCACGTGCCCAGCCCCCACCTCCCAAGGGCTCAGAAAATGGAGCTGGGACCATTCCCGTGGCCACCAGCACCACCCACCCATCCTGCTGCTCCCACCACCATATGACCGGACAAGAAACTCACCTACACAGCACCCTGTCCCTTGTCCATAAAATGGGGATGAAGGCATCACTGGATTCTGAGTTTTAAGGGAAGGGATTCAAGGAGAAGCAGGTAGAAAGCACCTCCTGCAGACGTGCCCCTTCCCTGCCAGCCACCATCATTGCATTCTCATCCGCACTGCCACTGTCCTCTTCAGGGTCAATGGCACAGCAAAGGCCCACAGGGTGTTCAAGGTAGGGAGTGGGCTGTGGAGGAACATGCTTCCGGAGGGAGTGAGGACGGACTGGCAGAGGCTGGCTCAGGAGAGCCATCCAGACACCGGAGCAATGAGCTTGGCCTTGCTTGGAAGGCAGCACAGAGCTGGGGGGTGGTTCTGGGCCAGGGGAATGGCATGGTAGGTCTCGGCGTCTGGACTGCAGGCCTGGCTGCTGCTGGGAGGATGGGGCAGGGGCATTATGGAGGCAGAAAGGCTAGCTTTCTGGCTACAACACCCCAGTTTTGCTGGAGGCAGCAATGGGCCCACTATCAGAGGACACGGCTGGCTGAGCCAGCTGTGACAGTCTCACTGCTTCTTGCCAGGTACCTCTTTCCGGAGAAGCCCTGGAGTCAGGCATGGTCACAGGACCCAATCCCAAACACATAAGTGGAAGTCTCTTGGGGGCACCTCTGGGAGAGCTTTTGTATCCACTTGCAAGGGACTCCCATGGGAGGAGAACTCACCAGCACTGCCCTGAAGGTGAACAGGATACCCAGTCCCATGGCAGCCATCTTATGACCATGAGGTGACAATGTGTTCACAACAAAGGCCATTTCTTTTTTATTTTTTTTAAGATTTTATTTATTTATTTGTTTTTAAAATATTTTATTTATTTATTTGACAGACAGAGATTACAAGTAGGCAGAGAGGCAGGCAGAGAGAGAGGAAGGGAAGCAGGCTCCCTGCAGAGCCGAGAGCCCTACGTGGGGCTCAATCCCAGTACCCTGGGATCAGGACCTGAGCCAAAGGTGGAAGCTTTAACCCACTGATCCACCCAGGTGCCCCTCAAAGGCCATTTCTAAATTGAGGTAAAATTCCCATAACATGGGTGGCCCAGATGGTTAAGTGTCTGCCTTCGGCTCAGGTCATTATTCAGGGTCTTAGGATCAAATCCCACATTGGGCTCCCTGCTCCTTGGGGAGCCTGCTTCTCCCTCTGCCTCTGCCTCTTTCTCTCTCTCTCTTTCACGAATAAAAAAATAAAATCTTTAAAAAAAAATTCACATAACACCAAATCCACCATTCAGTAACTTTTGGGACACTCACTGCGTTACGTATCCATCACCATCTACTTCCAGAACATTTCATCACCCTAAAGGAAGCCCTGTACCCATGAAGCAGTCACTCACCAATCATGGCTCCCCTGCAGCCCCTGGCAACCACGAATCTACCTTCTATCTCCATAGATTTGCCTATTCTGGACATTTCCATAAACGGAACAACGCAACATGTGGCTTTTTTTGCATCTGGCTTCCTTCACTCGCACCACGTCTGCAAAGATCATCCGTGGCATGGCCTGCCCACAGGACCTTGTTCTCTTTTATGGTTGAACAACATTCTGTTGTGTGGGGAGGCCACACTGGCCACATTTTGTCTTCCCTGCATCAGCTGACGGACATCTGGGTTGTTTCCACTTTGGGGATATCATGAATAACGCTGCTCTAAGTACTGGTGTCCATGTTTTTGTTTGAACATATGTTTTCAATTCTTTTGAACCTAATTTTTTATTCATAAAACCCAATGTTGTATTTCTTTTTTTCTTCAAATGCCCCCCTTGTCCAAGCTCCTTAACTTCAGGCCTTAAAAAACTTGGATTTATGCTGATACAAAGGCTGGTGGACCAGAAAGACAAAGATCGCCTAAGAGCAGTGCCAACCGTGAGTCTGAGGATGGTTGGCTGCGTTCTTAGGTAAATAACTACCCTGAGGGTTGAGGCCACTGCTGGTGGAGTGTCCTGTCAGCCACGGGCGGCCAAAGGTGTGCCGACGGGAACAGAGGATTACGAAAGGGATCCAGGCCAGCGATGATGAGGAGGGGACGGCGTGGCAGGCTTGAAATCTCCAGGCGGGAGAGCCTAAGACTTGGCAGCCACAGGACAGGACAGAAGAGGAATTTAGGATGGCTCCGGACTTCTCCCGGCAACTTCTCGGGCACAAGTACAACAAAATAACTCACTGTCTTATTATTTAGCTAATAATTTGAGCAAATATTTGGCAGGTACATCCCAGTGCCTGGCAGGGGCCTAGCAGAGAACAGACCTTTGATAAATGCGAGTGGCCGGCTGCCAGGAACGGCGCGATGCGCGCAGCCCTCGGCCCGGCTCCAGGCACAGCAGGCACAGAGCGACCCTGTCCCTTAGCGGCCACCCAAGGTCAGGAGAGTGAGGCAGTCCCGTGGTGGCTCCCTTCCTCTGCACACTGCTCCGAGAGACACCCCCTGCAGACGCAGTGCCCCTCACAGAGCCCTATATACCTTGGACCTTTTCCCACCAGCCCACCAAATGGAGGGAGGACAGACACCCAGCAACACCCCCAAGCATACCCCCCAAACAGACGCCACTACCGATGCCAGGATAACACCACACGGTCCTGCTGCCCAGCCAGCAGATGCCTCCCTTAAAAGGCTGACCATGAGAAAGAAGAGTACGTGTGCTACGATTCCCTTTATAGGAAGTTCCCGAACAGGCAAACTAATCTCTGCTGTTAGAGGTCATCAGGGTCATGGTTATCTCAGGGGGCAAAGTAACTGAAAGAGACCCAAGGGTGTCTGGGTCGGGGAGGCTGGCCTCGTTCTGCTTACACAGGTGTGTACACTTAATATAAGTGTGTTAAGTTTGTGTACCTAAGTTCTGTTCACTATTCTGTAGGTTACATGTCAATATCAGTTTTTTTTTTTTTTTTTTAAAAAACAGAAAAAGAATCCGGACCACCATAATGGGACGCTGGCCTAGAGGCTAACAGTAGCCAGGGGTGTGTGGAGGCCGCTCACCACCCCCATTAACCATCTTGAGAAAAAGGCCCTGAGCCCAGAAAGACTCCTCATTCCCAGACTCCGAAGTCTCAGCCTTCCTGGGGCATCTCTGCCTTCATTCCATTGGTAGGACTGCTCCTGACTGGGGTACGCAGTCCCAGGTGTGGGTGATGTGGCCTCAGGTGGTCCTGAGGGCGCACCCGGGGCTGGGGGACAGGCAGTGCCCTTCCCAGGTCAGTCATGACCTCAAGTCCCTATGGGGTAGGCACGAGTCAGGCAGACAGCTGGACCCCAGCGGGAAAACGCAGGTGGGCTGTGCCCATAGAAAGACCCATGAAAGTGTGGGGAGGCCAGGCAGGGGTAGGGAGAACCAAGCAAGGAGGCCGTCAGGAAAGTAGCATGCGTGGAGTCTAATGCGGGGCTTGATCTCACGACCCTGAGATTATGGCCTGAACCAAAATCACACGTCAGATGCTTAACCAGCTGAGCCATCCAGGCACCCCTCACTGCTCCCATTTTAAAGATAAAGAAACTGAGGCCTGAAGGGACTGGGGCAGGATGGGAATGCAGACAGCAGCTCTGATGCTCTGCTGCCTCCCCTCCACCATCCCCAACCTGCACCCTGCAGAGCTCGGGAAGGGGGGTGGCATTTGGGTTTCAAGACAGTCAGTGAACCACAGGGACCACTTGGGGGCCCTCTGGTATGCCTCGGGGCATGCCACATTTCCTCAAATCATCCAGCTCCCCTGGAAAAGAGGCCGTGAATAAGCATTCTATACTAGAAGCCTGTGTGCCGAAGCTGCGGCAACCCTCTTCTCCAATTCCGCGAGACCAGGCTAAAAATAACTCAATCCTTACAATATTTTGAGAAATCAAGTGCCTTAAAATGTCATGGAAGGTAGCACAAACTTCTTAGGAAGTGCTTCCTTCCTTCGCCACGCCTCTGTTGCAAGAACTGAGAGGCAGTGAACACGTGCCCTGGGGAGCATGTCCAGACCGCGGGATCCAGGCAGCTTTCCGACGGCTGTGAGAGCCAGGCACGTTGGAAGCCACACTGAGGCTTACTCTTCTGTAAGATGGGGGGGAGGGAGGTGGGGGGGTAGAAAAGGACTTAGAGAATTCCCAAGGGTCCCTCTAGATGTGTGAGTCTCCCAACAAATGGCACACTGGTCCCCAGAGCTGCACCGTCACCGGTCCCTTCCAGATCTGCATCGCAAACTCTTTGTGGGCAGCCGTGTGGCTCAAGGCAGACCTGCGTGGCCCTCAGCCTCCGGGGAGGGGGGTGACAGAGGCCTGTCTGCTGTTTCCTCTTGGGCTAGGGCAGCCTGGTCTCCTGAAGCTGCTGGACATGTGTGTACCCGAGCCCTGCAGCCCCGCACCTCTTTCCCTCACACAGAACATCCTGGTGCAGTAAGAAGACAGGGCGAATGGGAGACCACGTTCTGGGACGGGCAAAGGCAGTGGTGGGGCCCACGGAGGCGAGGCCTGTGGACCGTAGGAAAAGCAACAGCCAACAGCAGAGTGGTCCTAGACTTCCGCATGGCGGCGGGGGTGTCACCCAGGAAGGGGGAATTGGAATGGGGGCGCCCACAAGAGGATTCAGCTCTGACACCCCCAATGTGTTCCTAGGCCCCCACAATACTCCCGGGCTCCGAGTTCCCAGGACCTCTCTCAGCAGCAGGGGACCAGAGAGGGCAGGTGGGGAAACTGAATCTGGGCACGCTCAGCCTGGATTGCAAATAGAGGATCTGGAGTCAGACACACCAGGTTCAACTCCTAGGCTGTTACTGTCCCTGATGCTCACTCAAGTTTCTATTTAAAAACTATGTTTACCCTACAGGCTGGTTGCACAAAGGAGGAAAAGTACCACAGCCAGCACCTGGTAAGTGCTGGATTATTCCAGAAAGATGGCTATTCTTGTCATTGTCTGAGAGATCAGGAAGCCCGAGCCAACCTCTGGAGGCCCTCAGCAGAGCCAGGAGGCAAAGTCCCAGCCCCCGGCTGCTCACGGCCCAGCCCACCCATCTCCCAGCAGCTGAAGAATACCAACAGCTTCCAGCACGGCCCATCAAGAGGCGCTGTCCAAACCAGCCCTTGCTGGATCAGACCCACTCCCTGGCTCGGAGCTGCAATGCAAGATTCGTTCTTAAATATCTCAGATTCCAGACAATCTTCTGCCAAATGGGGGCCTGTCCTGCTCCCTGCCTGCCTTCAGAGGGTCCCTTCCAGAGTGGCCCTGAAACCCCGAGCCTCCCCAGACCCTGGCTCGTAGAACCCTCCAGAGACTTCTGCTTTGGCTCCAGGACATGCCGGCTAAGCTCCCTGGAGTCCCAGGTTCCCTTGGCGTCCCCACACATTCCGCCCTCTGCCCCTAGGTCTGGGAGCAGGGGTGGGGGTGTTCTCAGGCTTGCGGAGAGGATCTGGGACACTAGGAGGCCCTGGTGAGCTTCCTTCCTGCAAGTGGAGAGGCAGGGCAGAAGTCTATTTTAAACTATTCTGCATAGGGGGACACCTGGGTGGCTCAGTCACCTGACTTCAGCTCAGGTCATTATCTCGGGGTCCTGGGATCAAGCCCTATGTTGGGCTCCCTCTGCCCCTCATCCTGCTCATTGCTCGTTCTCCCTCTCCCTCCTCCCGTCTCACTCTTAAATACATACATAAAATCTCAAAAAAAAAAAAAAAAAAAAAAGCTATTTTGTATGATGCGGTGCCTGGGCCCAGTCAGTTAAGCAGCCAACTCGATTTCAGGTTACGCTGTCAGTCGTGGGATTGAGCCTGAAGTCCAGTCCATGGTGGGTTTGGAGGCTGCTTAAGATTCTCTCTCTTCTCCTCCCTCGCCCCCCCCAATAAAAATAAAATATCCTTAAGCTATTTTATATGAAGACACTGGTGCTTCCCCTTCACTGGCAGGTTCTAAACCGGTTAACCTCTTCTCCTTCCCTGCTGTCTTTGTGCTGATTTGCCGGAATAAAACCAGGAAATGTCTTCCACGGGCGACCCGGATCCTGCTGGCCCCCAGACACAGTATCCATGAGATCCATGAAGCCTCTGGGCGGAATGCTGGGGAGGGAGACTAAGGGGCCCTTTGGGAGGCATAGCAGGGCAGGGACAGCGGGGGGACAAGGAGGGACAGCGGGGCCCATTCGGCTCTGAGCCGGGGCTGCACACACGGGCGGGGATGGGAAGGGCACATCGGGGCCCTGAGGCCAGGGCCCTGCCAACCCCCTCAGTCAGCTCCTGGCCTGTCTCAGTCTCCACACCTGTAAAAGGGCAAGTGGGGTGGGGACAGGATCTGAAGATCCGGGCTCCCTGAAGCTTTTAAATGCTTCAAAGCAGCAGTGGCTAGGACACTAGGAATTCACAAGGAACCCGATACAGACAAGAGCTGCTCCAGCTGAATTAGGGGTCGGGTCGGGAAGCCACCTGGATCCCGCTAATTTCCGGGGACCAGAGCAGAACTGAGACATGAGGCCCCCCCGCCCGAGGACGCTGAGCCCACACTTTTTCTGCCCTACGGCTCAGAGCTCCTCTGGCTGCTGTGACTCAATCCTCCCAGCACCAGGCCCGCCTAGTAGGACTTCACAGCACAGGTCCCTGGTGGCTGACTTGATTTAAAAGTCCACCGGACTAATTTAAAACAGTGCAGAAACAGACAGAGAGACAGCAGTCACAGGTAACACTGCTCATGCCGGACCACGGGTTCAAAGGCCAGCTCTGAGCAGCTGTGCGAACCCAGGCGAGTCACTCAGCCTCCCGAAATAATGAGTTAACCGTCCCATACAGTTGCTTTGAGGGTAGATTATCCCATTAGTGATCTTGTCTGGCTCAAGAGGTCCCCATCTGTGTTTTCCCAACAACCTTAGGAAGAAGACATGACTCACCACCTGTGGGGAGGAAGCTAACGCCCAGAGAGGTTAAGTAACCCACCCAAGGGTGAACCGCTGAGCTGCGTCACACCCCGGGGGCAGGTCCCAGAACCTGTGCGCTTACCCACCAGGCTCCAAAGACCAGGGCACATGAGAAAACACTCAGATTCCGTGGAAGTCTTTACTTGGAAGCATAGGCCTCACTGCGATGTGTACAGCCTGATCAATGAGCTCTTCCCAGCCCTGGGTCAGACCAAGCCAGAAGCCATGAGCGATCTCCGGTCAGGCACCAAGAAGGGAGGAGACAGGGCTCACGGCAGCTCACCTGTACCCAAGCATCCTGAAGGGCAGCCGTGTCATCTGTAAAATGCAGACGGAGAACAGAGAGGCAAACGAGCCCACGCAGGGTCACGTGCCTGCCCCGGGCCCCCTGCGCCCAGGCTGGGACTGGTCAGGCTGAGAGACACCCATGCGGGCCTCCTGCCATCCTGGTGCCGCTTCTGACAGGCCACCACTGCCCCCTCCCTGCCATCAGCTCTCTTTACAATCCCACATTTCAACAACCAGAGAAAACGCCACAGAGCCGTGTAGAGAAGACCCAGGCCAGCCTGACACCTGCCTCCAGGTGCTGAACTCCCCAGCATGGGGTGGAGGGGAGGGAAAGACAGCAACACGAATCCCCCAGCAGTGGCCGTCCAGGTAGTCCTATGAGGGGCATCTGCTCCTCAGACAAGGGTGACCCTGCCTCGGGCCTCTTCCTGCCGCCCACCACGTCTCAGTCATGCTTTGGGGCCTTTAAAGGAATCCTGCTGCAGCAAAAGGCTTTGCTCTAGCCAGTCAGCCGTCTCCAGGCTCTACACCCCAGGCCCAATTGGGTCCTCAGCCCCAATCCCTGAACTCCGTCATTCAGAGCCTGCAGCGTGTCCAGCCCTGTGCCCTCTCAGGGTAGGACACGGAGCAAACACAGTCCTTGCTGGCCAGGGGCTCCCCTGTGCTGCCGTCCTCACCCTGGACACCTCATCCCCCTGCCTTCTGCGTCAAACACACATTCCATGCCCAGCACCGGACTGGGGACTCTTCTCCCCACATGCCGCTGCGCACTCAGGAGCTGCTCGCAAAGCCGAGCTGCCTTCCGGATGCACTCTGGGCGGCAGGAGCAGGCCGCCGAGCAACAGTGGGTCCACCTCCTGGCATGGGGGTCAGAGAGGCTGGGAGCACCACCTGCTCCTCCCTGCACAGTAAGCTGGGATACAGCCAACTGCATCCTCTTTAAAGAAAAGCCGACTTTTCCCATCAAGCATCCTTCCTTCGGGGTGAGGCTAGCCCCATGGTGGGCCACGCCAAGCCCTGCCTGCCTGAACAGCCAGAGAGACCATCGTGGCTGTACCTGGACTTTTCCCTCCCCCCACCCCAAGGCCATAAACTTCTGAGCAAGGCCAACCCTGCCCCCACACAAAGGGAAGGCCAGGAGCCAGCCTGTGAGAACATTCTGGTTACAGTCTCTAGGGGCAAATTTTCAAAGTGGTGCCGTAACTTATCCCAGCGCACGACCCCCATGATCCTACCCAGAATGAAGGGGGTTGGCTGAGCCTGACCTCAGGGATGCCCTCGGGCCTCTGGAGGGTCAGACCAGCAGCCACAGGCCCTGCTGGGCTGTGCAGATGAGGAGACGAGGCATTCCACTGACCTCTCTCTGCAGCTGTGTGTTTACTGAGCCCTTCCTGTACCAGAGGTGCTCAGGACACAAAGGAAGCTTCCCTGTCCCAATCCCCACTTTACGGATGAGAAAGCTGAGGCTCAGGGCTCTTCCAGCTGGAAAGCGGCTGGGCCAGGATGTGAGCCTGGGACTCCTCTCCAGGGAACACGGGCTCCGTCCCTGCAGCACCAACCCCACGTGAGGGCCCAGGAGCAGCATCGAAGGGTCCCTCCTCCCATATGAGGATGCACACGACACGGCAGGGCACTCATCCAGGCGCAGGGACAGCTAGGACACGTGCTGGCAACTTCCTGGGAGCTGCCTTCCTAGCCTGGGGTGGGGACCGTGGAGGAGTCCGCTCCGTTCCCCGAAAACAGCACTTTCTCTGCCTACCATGGGGCCGGAAGGGGCCACAAACGTGAAAGTGGCTGGGAAGCCGGAGGGCCTCTCTCCCACTCAGTTTAACAAACGCAGAGTGCCCCCCACGTGCCGGGCACTGTGAGGAGAGTGAAACTGCAAAGACCCACCCGTTTGCTCAAGAAGCACGGAGGGAAAGAGCAGGGAGGCAGACGAGGCGGCCAGCGTCTGGGGTCTGCCCTCCTCCCTTGTGGGCAGGGAGCCCAGGGCACCCAGGCCCGGGAGGGGGGCCGGGGCCCCCCGTCAGGAGGCTCTGGGGCAGCGGGCAGGACAGCATTCAGCGGCCCGGCAAAGTCAGGCTGGCTACATGCAAGGGGGCCGAGCAAACACACCAGTGGAGGGAGAATAATGTAAACCAGGTTTCTCCCCGTAAGAAAAGGAAGGTACAAATCTGCAAAGGCATCAGCAGGGCTGAAGCCCGTGCTGTCGGCCTGGAGTCCAAGGTGGCGGGGAGAATGTGCTATCTTTGAGAGACACAGATGCAGAGGTTCCGGTGGATGGATGTGCGAATGCACGGGGACACGCATGCATACATGTCCCACCTCCGTCCACAGAGAGGGTCAGAAAGCAGTGACACCCAGAGGCATGGGAAGAGCATCGAGTGCACTGGAGTTCGATTCTACCTATCACTATCCACTAAAAGGAACCAGGGCTCCTCAAGAAATGGCCAGCTCCAGGGCTGAGGCAAACACTGTTTTGTGCCAGAAAACTAAGGAGGGGCTCCGAGAATGACGGGATGGGCCAAAAAGCCACACCACCAGCTGGAAAGATGGCCACCGGCCACATCGGGGATGCTGTGAGCCTCAAAATAAATTCTGATGGTAACCGATTATAACCTATCAAACTAAACAGAATTCCATACATCCACACTGGTTGAAGTGAGCGGAGAGAAGAAAATCTTCTTCTTTACCGTAGATTCCCAACAACAAGCGTAAGAACGCAAAGATGGAATGGCTTCGGCAGGCGTCACAGAAGCAGCGACAGACATCGGAGCAGAGAAGCGGAGCGAGGAGAGGGATTTCACAGCCTCCATGTAGCCCCCACAAAGGGTCATAAGTCCCAAAGGGAAGAAAGCTCGGAAGTTTGCACAACTTTAAGACACTCACCATCGTAACTGACGTTGCCACCACCAACACCGGGACAGACGGACACCCCGCGTCTCCTGACAGGACGCCCTGAGCAGCACTTCTGTGACAGTCCGGCCCACAGTGTGCGACCCAGGTCACATCACGAGGAAGCACCAGGTAAAGCGCATGTCCTGGGCTCCTCAAGGGGGTCAGTGTCCTGAGAGCCGAGGGGAGGCCGGCGAAGCGGCCCAGACCAACGAGGCGGTCTCGAGAGAGGCCCATGGAGCTGCCCATCCTGGACCGACACTCCTCGCTGCGAAGGACGCCAGGGACCGACGGGGGAAGCCTGGCCAGGTCTGGCCCCAGGGGACAGGTACGTGCAATTGTTTTCTATTCTGGAAACCTCAGGAATGGTTTGGAAAATAAGAAGCCAGGGGAAGCCGAGAGAGTGCCCGGTAGTTCTCCTGGAGGTGAGGTGTGTTTGGGCCCTGGCGTGGGCTCTGTCATGGGCTTCCGCTGGCCACAGGTTACCCCTGCCCGTGAGACCGTCCCGCTGCTCCTCCGAGCTCCCCACAGGAAGCCCGGGGGGTGCCCTCACGGCCCTTTGTGGAGGACTCTGGGAGTTCCTTCATGAGGGAAGGCCTCCAAGTCAGCAGGACTCAGGCGAGGAAGGGGCGGCGGCAGAGGCGGAAGGCACAGCGTGAACGAAGGCCTGGAGATGGGACAGGGCCCTGGGGGCTGGAGGGCCCGGAGGGCTGCCTCCTCAAGGGGGCACCCGGCCTCTTGTGCTCACAGGTGCGGCTGGGAGGCCCCCTCAAGCTCAGAGACTCGAGGGTCTCAGGCTCCTCTCCCCTGAGAAGGTGCCAGATGGAAAAGGGGAAAAGGCCTGGCGAGCTGATGTGAGGCTGCTCCACCTGCTTTAACTCCGGGGGCCCCAGCGGCCAGGAGGCTCTTGCCACAGCAGCAGCAGCGAAACCCTAAGACCCAGCACCTCCATGTTTTCCAGGCCTTGGTGACCCTGCCTGTGGGGGCAGCAGAGGATGGCGAGGGCCTGGAGGGAAGGCCAGACGCCCAGTCCCAGCACAGACACACAGCTGCTGCGAGGAAGAGCGGGCACGCAAGCGGGTGTGGCCCGCATGTGGGCTGGGTGGGCGTGAGTGTGAGTGTGTCAGCAGGCCCATGTGTGCCATCTGAGGGGGCCTGGGTGTGGATATGTGTGTGCATGTGTGGCCTGGATATGTACGCGTGAGGGTGTGGGACCTGGGCATGAGTCTGGTGTGAGTGTGGGACCTGGGCGTGAGTGTGTGGGACAGAGATGTCACCCATGAGCTGGTGTGCATCCGGCCCCTCCCCGGACCCGGCGCAGGGTGCCCTCTAGCGGCCGCAGCAGCAGGCAGCGCAGGGAGGAAGGGAAAATGAAAGCGGACCCTGCCAGACCTGGGCAGAGGCGCCACGCCCAAGACAGCCGGGAGGGTGTGAGAACAGGAAGGAAGAGCCCAGGGGTGAACCTGGAGGATAACACAGAGAAGACCAGGCTGCACCTTCCCCTGGGGTCCCGCCTAGGGGAGCATTGAGTTGTCATAGTGACTGTGACTGTCTTAGATGACAGGCTGGCTTGGCCCTTCAGCTGGGAGAGCCCCAAGACGGTCTTCTGACGGCCCCTCTCCAGCTAGGGCTGGCTCAGGGCTCTCCGCCAGCGACACACCCAACCCCCCACGCTGTTCTGGGGTCTACAGTCTGCAACGCCAGAGAAGACAGCCCTGAGCAACCCCTCCATGCTGGGGAGGCTGGGATGCCCCCCTTGAGTGCCTGCCACTCTTCCACAGATCAAAATGTGTGTGTGTGTAAGCTGGTGTGTAGGGTGTGTGTGTAAGCGGATATGTGTGTATGAGCTGGTGTGTAGGGTGTATGTGATCTGGTGT
Source organism: Mustela erminea (assembly GCF_009829155.1). Taxonomy (NCBI): domain Eukaryota; kingdom Metazoa; phylum Chordata; class Mammalia; order Carnivora; family Mustelidae; genus Mustela; species Mustela erminea. The sequence goes on along the minus strand of NC_045627.1, from coordinate 84,857,640 downwards.
GTAGGATACGTGTGTGTAAGCCGGTGTGGAGGGGGTATGCATGTATATATTGTGTGTGCGTGTGTGTATGTGTGTAAGCCAGTGTGTAGGGGGTATGCCTGTGTGTAAGCTGGTATGTAGGGATATGCGTGTGTGCGTGTGTAAGCTGGTGTGTAGGGTGAAATGAGGCCACCCCCTGCTGGCCCCCAGGAGGGAATGCCACGGGGAGGTTGCAGACAGCTGCGCACGTGTGGTGGCCCAGAGAAGGCACTGCTTTCACCGCCAAAGGGATGGGAGCCCCTTGCCCTGACCCCTTCTAGATGAAACACCTCAGGGGGAGCAGAACGCACCTGGGATGTGTTGCATCCTAAGGGGAGGCAGAAGGAGCTGGGGGAGCTGTCACCGGGCCAGCCCCAGTCTGGGTGGTGGGAAACTTCCCTACGCAGAGACCTCTCGGTGGTGATTTAGTCTTGTGAGCGAGGAGGGGTTCTCCCTGGGCACCGGGGGTCAGGGGACAGCTGCCCGCAGGCTTGAGGACGTTGGGGTACTTGGGTTGGTTTCTGTTTGTGAACTAATGAAGCTATACTTTTATTTTTTTGAAAGAGAGAGAGAGAGCGAGCACAAGCGAGTACGAGCAGGAGACGGGGACCAGGGGCAGAGGGAAAGAGGGAAGCAAGCTCCAGGCTCAATGCGGAGCCCGACACAGGCCTCCATCTCACGACCCTGAGATCAGGACCGGAGCCAAAATCAAGAGCTGGACACTTAACCAACCGGGCCGCCCAGGCACCCCTGAAGTTGTACTTTCGGGAGGTTTTCTTTTTTTGGAATCTTCCAAATTCACACACCTGTGGGCAGGGTGCACAAGTGTACTTTAAAAAAAAATAACTCTTGTTTGGAGTCTCATCCTAAGATACTGAGAAGACACTTAACTAAATGCTCTGTGACAATCAGATGTCCTTCCTTCCAGGCTCCTCGCTACTCGGCCGTCTACACACCTGCGTGTAGCTCTGCCTGTGGTTTTCCCGGCTGGGCTCCAGCCCTGGCAGTAACAGCCCCGGACCTGGAGCAGGAGGTCACAGGCCGGGCAGAATCGGAGGCCTGAAGGACAGGGCCTCAGCTTCTGCCTCCGCAAGTGGGGACTGTGGCACTAACTGTGTCTGTCAGTGGGGACACAGGACCAGCCCCCGGGCTCGTCCCACGGACCAGAAGCACGGAGACCTGACTCCGCGTCGGCAGCCTCAGGAAGGATTCAAGGCTTCTTGTCGCCCCGGCCTCTGGCTGCTGCTGCCCCTTCTTCAGCCTCCCCAGAAGGAGGTCCGCCAGCCTCTGCGGGTCATCTCTAGTGACAGGCAGCTCATTCTATGTCGAGATGGCTCTGGCAAACCTTTGTGGGCAGTTCCCTCTGAGCTTAAATGAGGTGCTTTCCAGCGCATTCTAGAGCAGGGAGAAAGCCAATGGTGCTAAGCTGAAGGCCATTGTGGAGGTCTCTTTCTGCCCTTTGAAAAGAGCAGCATGGGGACCTATCAGCATGTAAAGACAGGGGAGCCCTGGGGCAGGCTCCCCAGTGGGCATATCTCAGAAAGAAGCCCACATGGCTGACCAGCCAGGAGAGCTCGGAGGCTGGAGGGACGGAAGCTGAGGTACCCCCGGACCCCTTGCTCTACTGCTCACAAAACTCCTAATTCAATGGCCCACTTTTTCCAAAAAGGCCAGAGGAGGAGTCAGCTTCAGGCAGTGCTAGATCCAGATGCTCTAATCAGGTCACCACAATCTCTCTCTCCCCATCTCCAGACTCCACTTTGACCCTCGATCAGGGTTCTCTCTGGGGTGCCAGGGATGGCCACTGGAACTTCCTGGCTTACACTTCACCGGCCATTTTCCTAAAGGTTCTGGAAAATCCTGGGCTAACTCACCAGCCGACTCAGATCACAACCCCAGCAACTGTGGCCAGGAGCTCTGCATGCTTCAGACTGGCCAAGCCTGAGTCCCATGCCAGGCCTGTGCCTGCCAAGGTGCTGGGGTGGACAAGGGTGACCCCAAAGAAACACAAGGATCACACTCAGCACAGGCAGAAACAAAAGGTGCCCAGCACCCCACCCTGTTTATGTACTACGGCCCTTCAGAATGCCCCCAACCACGGTACGTCTAAGTTTTTTCACCTGTAAGAGGAATTCTAGCCCCCTCGGGAGCAACATCACCCCTACCAGGCATGCATGGGCTAAAGTGAGGAGCCACTGTCCCCCACCACCAGCCAATCAAAGAGCAAGTAAACCGAGCAGGTGTGGAGGAAGGCCAACCCAGGCAAAGCCGGAGGGCAAGGCCAAGAGGGGTGGGCCAAGACCCACCCTGCCTCTCCCACCCTGGCAGCCATTGACCTCACCACCCATGCCCATCACCACCTCTGCCTCTCCCATGCCTTCTCACCCGAGGCCCCTGTGGGTCCCTCCCCACTTCCCAGGGGCGCCCAGCATCCGGGTGGACTGGAATACTGGGAGCTGACACTCCCCAAGGCCCCTAAGCCTGGAAACTAGGAACACCACAGGCCTCCCCTTCAAAACAGCCCAGTGGGGAAGAGGCTGGAAGCAAGAGGGGCCCTGCCCATGGCAGGCGGAGCAGAAGTGGTCCCACACGACCACCGTGGGACCACGGCATCACCTGCTGGGTCACATGCACTCCCCACAACGCTGCAATTCCAACTTACGCAAACCTCCCCTGCGAGGACCATGCCCACGTGCCCAGGAACACAGATCAGACGTTCCCAGCAGCACTTCAAAGAATGGCCACACCAGGACCCACCGAAGTGTCCCCAGCAGGGAAGGGGAGGAATGGGGCATGTTCATAGCACGGATGCAGGACCACCAGGTTGAACCACTTATGCTCCGTGAAACATGCGGTAACTCCAGACAAAGCTCAGCTCAGGAAGACCCGACTGCATTCTGGAGGGAAGCTGACCCACGCAGGAGAGCCAGAGAACACCATGAAGTGGTTCCCAAGCAGGGTGCCACGGAGGCCTCCGTGGCTTCCCAGCCCCATGGGGCCCAGAGCACATGGTTTCTCTAGCTGTCCTTTGGGGCCTGTGTGTCGCGAGTGCCATCTGCAGGGGAAAGGGGGAGGTGCAGTTCCCCCCTCCCCACTCCTTACAGAAATGCACAGAGCAATGGGACCCAGGGAGGTGAACAAGAACTTTCTAGCAGCTACACTGACAAAAATAAGAATAAGCAGGTGAAATTAACGTAAGATGTCAGCCTCTGCGCATGTAATCGGGATACAACACGACAAATGAGCTTTTTCACATTTTTTGTCTCCCCTTCAGTCTTTAGATCTGTATTCCGTATTTCGAGCACATCCGACTGAGACCAGCCACAGTTCAAGGCAGCCTGTGGCCCCTGCACTCAGCAGCAGAGCTCTAGAGTGGTCAGTGACAGAGACGTCCCCACCCACTCTCCCGCGCACAGAACCCGGCCGGCCCCCATCTTAGCCGGCTGGCTCACTGGCTGCCTTACCTGCACCAGAGCGCCTCTCACTCCGGCCTGCACACCAACAAGGGCAGATTCACATCCTTATGACAAACAACAAGATAGGAAACTGCACCGCCTTCCTGAAAAGACAGACTAAGCCCCAGCCTCTGTGCTCAAGGCCAGGTGAGGCTCTGCCTGGAGAGGAGACGGTATCACAGACACCATCAGCTTCACCCACCCCTGCTAAAGGCCCGCTGGGCGTCAGGCACCAAATGGTATCTGCATCTCCTGAGGCGTATATATATATATATATATACATATATATACACACACATATACATATATAAAAGCATGCACATGTATACACACACACATATATGTGTGTGTGTATATATATATAAAAGCATGCACATGTACACACACACACACACACACACCCATGTGTGTACCAAATGTTTATCTACACACAGTGAGCAGCCTAGAAGGGTCTGGCCAACTGTTGATGAGGTTGATGTCCCTGGAAGATGGCATCGGGGGGGGGACTCTGAAAAGCGCCAGCCCCAGCCCTGGGAGGCAGGACAGGAGCAGTACCTTGCAGCAGGGGCGGCACCGTGCAACAGAGCGTCCACCAGACAGTGGCCAGCCCCCTGGCTCATCAACAGGCCTGGGCTCTGCACCTTTAGGGATCGGTGGAATTAAGGCCCTTGGAGCTCCAGGCTACTCTCCTGAAATGCTTCCGAGGTTGGTGGGTTGTGTCTCCCTTACCTCCTTAGGCCAGACACAGCCAAGTGGACCCAGAAAACGCTCCCTTTGAGGACCGATATTTCAGCTGTGCCAGGAGCTTGAAGAGAGCTGCTAGTGCCCTGGGAGGGTCCAGGCCGTGGCCGGAAGGGACCTTCTGCCTGCAGATTCCACCCGCACCGAGCCTCCCTCACTCACCTTGTGTCCACCCCAAACCACAGGTCTCCTGGGTCTCACACATGAGAGAGGGGCTTCACAGTGAGTAGGACCTTCTACTCCATTTCCCTGATCCTGGTTTGTTTTTGTTTTTATTTTTTGTTTTTGTCTTTTTAAGATTTATTTTAAAGAGAGAACGAATGTGACTGGGGGGAGGAGCAGAGGGAGAGAATCTTGAGCAGATGCCCCACTAAGCAGGGAGCTCAACACAGGGCTCAGTCTCATGACCCAAGATCATGATCAGAGCTAAAACCAAGAGTAGGACACCCAACCGACTGAGCCACCCAGATGTCCCACTTCTCTGACCCCGTTAAGCAGATCACTCAGGACAGATGCCACCCTCCTCTCCCAGCCTCCCCACTCCCACCACCAATCCAAGTACCCCTGGGTAACCATATTTTAGCCAAGTCTCTCCAGCAGCTACAAAATTATATTGAACAGCCACAATCAAACCCGTCCGGAAAACACAAGCCAATACTCTGATGTCTAAGACACCCTCCACAAGCCAAACCCCGAAACCGCAGGGCACCTCCCCATGCCCACGCCCTGACCTAAGTGTCACTGGGGACCCACCAGAGACTAGGCTGCACTTCTGACCCAGGAGATTAACACAAGCTCCTCTGGAGACCAAGGTTTGGTTCCAAGGGGTCCCTGACCAAGGAAGGACCTGCTCTCTCAAGGTTCCCTGTCTCCCACAAACAGACAAGGCAGAGCCCCAGAAGGAGGGCGACCAGGAGGGGCACCAGCTGGAAGCTCCAGGGGCAGGGCAGGCTCTGACCACTTTGCCCAAAGGAGCATGGCCCCAATGCAGCCCGACCTGCTGTAGCAGGGGACAGCTTGGAGCCCTTGCTCTTTCTTTCCAAGCTCCACCCTACTTGAACCCCAGTTTTCAGTCTTGGATCCTGTAGCAAAAGCGCTTTACTTGACCACTCCTGAGACAAAAAGGTCAGCGAGGCCTGACCTTAGGGCACACTTACACAGAGGTCAGCAGATATCCACATACCATTCTTTTTGGAAAGAACAACCCCCTTTATTTGGGGGCAGAAAACAAAACAAAAACACGGGACACCCCCGGAATCCACGGAGGAAGGCAGACAGATGAACCTGATCACGAGCGGGGCACTCACCTGAACTTTCCTGTCCGCACCTGCAGGGCCCTCATTCCGCACCGCTGGGCACCACCAACATCTCCCACGATATCGTCTCCGATCATGATGGCCTGCCGGGCAGACACATGAGCTCAGAAGTGATGTCAGGACAGTTTATTCTGTGCTCCTTCATCTTTTCTGACATAATCAAGCGCTTGATTTGATGCTTAGAACCACCACCATACAAATTAAACAAGGCAGTTTTGTCATGGTATTGATTGACCCACCTTGAATATATCTCCCACTGCACCCCTCCACTCCCTGCCCAACAGCCAAGGGGCTCTAACAGCGCATACGTAGGCAACGTGAAATCAACCCACAGGGGTTGAAACGACACAGTGTCACAGGGATGTGTGGGGAGGCCGACCCTGTCTTGCCTCTCCTCCAACACAGGCTCCATTTTACCTGCAGCCAAATGGCTCTACCCAGGAGCCAACCACTAGTTCTGTGAAAACTGACTAAATTTCTGCAAACCTTCGTAGCTCACAGTTTAGGAGGTCTTGCTTTCAATAATGAAGGTATTACTACAAAAGCCAAACTAACGTGCAAACAAAAACACACACACACACACACACATACACAAAGGAAATGCTTGCAGCCTGGCTGTCATTTCAAAAAGCATCTTGTGGGATATACTCTCCCACCCAAAACAGCCAGAAAACCAAAGAGACTAGAAGAAACAACAGTTTTCGAGTCGCTGGACATCAAGCAGTGAAGGACAGTGATTTGGGACACTGGAAACATAAGGGGAGTCCGGCTTCCAGACTGTGGGTGCAGGGCGGGACCACACAGAGGCTGGCAGCCTCCCGGAATTGAGGACAAAGCTAGGCGCTGGGAGACTGAGGCAGCTGAAGTTCCCAGGATGGAGTGTCAGAGAGGAGGGGGCCACCCTGGAGAGAGAGGACGGGCGCAGATATGCAGAGCATCCCTCTGAATGAGGCAGCATTTGTAGACCGCTGATCAGCACACGTGAGTGAGGAAACCACCGAGGCCAGGGAAAGAATCACTCTGGAAAATGAAAGAAAACACCACCCAGACCTCTCATGGGGATGGGAATAGTGCCTGTTTCCACCAGCCAGACTGGAAAGTCTCATAATGCGCGGGGCACTGAGTTGCGTTCTCAGAAGCACCTTGCCTCAGAGTGGGGAGTAATTAGCCTTAGACCAAACCCTGCTCTGGGGCTGCCTCCCAAATTTTAAAGCAAGCTCTGGAAGGATCCAACTGTTTCCAAGCTGTTTAACTACATCCCAGAACAAAATAACAGCACCCAAAAAAGGTAAAATTCACAGCATCTGGCAACTAATTTAAAAAAGTGATCAGACATGCAAAGAAGACAAATATCACACATAATGAACAGAAAAAAAAAAATCAGCCTCAACTGACCCAGAACTCACACAGATGTGGGAATCACCAGACAAGGACATTATATTAGTCACCGCAACTATCATCCATATACTCCAAAAGTTAAGTAGGGACACGGTAGATAAAAGAAAAGATCCCAGTTGAAGTTGTAGAACAGGCAACTAGACTGGATTTTTTTCAGATGGAGAACTGCTTTGATTTTTAATTACTAGTAACAGTGCAACTTACTGATATTTGTAACTGATGGCAAGTGAGTGGTACTAAATAATGCTTATATTTCATTTACATTTTTAGCACTTGAGATACATTATGTCTGGAATGGAAATCCCGCTGGATGAAATTAATACTGGATTATGCAATGCAGAAGAAAACATTAATGAACTTGAAGATAATAGAAACCAACCAAAACAAAAGCAAGAGAAAAAATAATTTAACAAAATGAACAGAGCGGGGCACCTAAGTGGTTCAGTTGGGGTAAGCGTGTGCTTTCCACTTGGGTCATGATCCTGGGATCCAGGATGGAGCCCCACATTGGGCTCCCTGTTCAGTAGGGCAGTCTGCTTATCTCTCTCCCTCTGTCCCTCCCTGTCCCTGGTCATGCGCACACTCTCTCTCTCTCTCAAATAAATAAATACAATATTTTTAAAAAGTGAACAGAGTCTCATCAAACTATGATGTGACTTCAAAGGGCCTGATACACGTGCAACTGGAATTCCTGATGGTGAGATGAGAGGAGGTGACAGAAACAACACTGGACTTCCTCCTAATGGCTGAAAAACTTCCAAACACAAGAAAACTCATAAAGCCACAAATGCAAGATCCCAATCAACATGAAACACAAGAAACATGAAGAAAATTACATTAAGGCACAACATAATCAAATTTCTCAAAGTCAGTGATAAGGCAAAAATCTTAAGACTACTGTTGCAAAAAAAAAAAAAAGTGGGGGACTACCTAGGTGGCCCAGTTGTTAAGCATCTGGCTCAAACAGCATCTGGCTCAGGTCATGATCCAGAGTCCTGGGATCGATCCCAGGACTGGGCTTTCTGCTCCGTGGCAAACCTCCTTTTCCCTCTCCCACTTCCCCTGCTTGCGTTCCCTCTCTTGCTGTGTCTTTCTCTGTCAAAAAAATAATAAAATCCTTAAAAAAAAAAAAAAAAAAAGCAAAAAAGCACGTCACATGCTTTTTTTTTAAAGATAAGACATGCAATTTCCCACTGAAAAACAAAGATAAGACATACAATTTCCCACTGAAAACAATGCACATGAGTAGCCAGTGGGGAAATGCCAACCTAGAATTCTATACCCAACAAAAGTATCTTTCAAAAACAAAGGTGAAATAAAGATCTTTTCAGATGTCTTAAGCTAAAAGAAATCATCACCAATAGATCCACACAAGAGACATGTAAAAGGAAGTCTCTTAGGCAAAAGGAAAGGGTACTAACTAGAAATACGGATCTGCCCAGAGGAACAGGGAGAGGGTGACCCATGACGCATGGCAACCCATCTGCCCGCTTAGCCCCCTTCTTCTACTGGCCAACTCCTAACAGGCTTTCAAGACCACCACCTTTGAAGCTGCCGGGGCTCCAAGGCCCTCCCCAAAGCCTTCGGGTTACCCCCCTGCACTGCACGTCCCCTCCTGCACTACACTGATTCTCTCTTTCTGCAGCAGGTGAGCTCCTGCAGGCAGGTCCGTGATGCTGGCGCTCAGCTAACGAGCTCATTGAGGGAACCAGTATTCGGGATGAAGGCGTGGCTGTCCGCGTCTGGGGGCAGGGAGGAGGCAAAGTCGAGCGGACTCTTCACTGGTCACCAAGGTAGAGTCTACTTCGGGACTGCCTGAGCTTTATTCATTCCCATTCAAGCGGGTGTGCTTATGCCCACGTCGATCTGTATTATTGATATTCTTGTTCAAATTGATTCATACTTTCTTAATAAGAAAATGTGTTTCTAAAGAAAAAAAAGCAGCTCCCCTCACTCAGCTACCACAGAACTTTGATTAAAAGCTTGAAAATATTTTAGGAGAAGATGTGGAAATAAAGTCCAATGCCTCAGACATCAAACACGTTCCTAGATCTGTTCTCAAGTTCAGTCAGGAATTTACGTGGTTGGAGGCCCAACAGGCCTGAGAAAACAGATCCCTGTGACAAGGCAGTGTCCTGATGGGGCCGGGACAGAAGCTTCAAAATCAACAGTTACTCCACAAGTCTTCTCTCTGGAACCCAGATGCCAGGTAGGGCGAACCAATGAAGGAACCCACAAGCCAATGTCAAGGAATATAAAAGTGGTGACTGTGAAGCATTCGTGCTGGGGGAGTTCCACCCATGGGAGGTGGGGGGAACAGGAGTCCACATGGACCCTGTCTTCCATCTTAGAGTAGGGGTACAAGGTAGTGGAAAACAAGGCAGGCCCTATGTGATGAGCAGAATGGACAGACTGAGTTTGGGATTTAGACAGGGGCAGAGCAACCAGGCTCACATTCCAGCTTTGTTATTTGCTAGCTCGGTGGTCTTAGGCAAGCCTCCACTTCCATCTGTAAAATGGGTATAAGCGGTGTGGCATTTAAATGAAATCGTGCAAGTTAAGCATCAAGGACAGTGCCTAGATTTGTTTACTGTACATCTTTAAAAGGAAAAAAAAATGAGGAAATGTTTTGTTGGGGAAATTCCTAATCTAGCCCTGTTGGAGACACTCCAAGTCTCTATGATGGCATTCTTGCCTCCAGTGTCCCAGCTCTTTTGTATCAAGCCCTTTTGGGGACAGGCAGTAAGGACACAGGGAGTCAAAGAGACACCATCGCTGCCCTCGTGAAGCCTCCAGTGGAACGCAAAAGACAGAGCTTCGTCAGAAAGTTCACAAATACATAGCCAAGAACTCTGCAAAAGTACAGGAGGTTGTGAAGGGGTAGTGGTCAGGGAAGGCTTCCTGGAGGAGGTGATGTTTTGAGCTTTGATCTGAGCAAAAGAGGCCAACCAGGTTAGGAGGTACTAACAACCCATCTGCCACCATTCGCCAAGGCAAGCCACACAATGAATTCCACAAAGCACAGGTTAATAAGCTTGAAGCAACTGTCGTTGAAAACATCTGAACAGGCATTCAAATTAACAGGAGGAATCCTGAGGAGATTGTGAAGAAGGCCAGAGACTGAGCTGGTGCCACTCTGGAGGCCAGAGAGGTCGTTCCGGGTGGAATGAGGCTCTTCTGACAACCGCCCCAGGCTATCTCGCGGCTACCAAGCCTGTCGTTTGATCACACTCAAGCAGAGGCCGAAGGGGCCTCCACCAATGAAGCCACAGGCAGATGCTGGCCCCAGGAGGAAGCTCAGACACGGACACAGTGAACTGTGCCAATTGTGAGCGGCTCTGGCTCCCGTCCTGCCCCCCGCAAGATGCGTGGAGAACTTGAAAAAAACTGCATTTCTTCCAGTGAATATTCTAAACTTTATACGCTTCACAAATGCCCTCTGATCCTGTCTTGAATCCCACGCTTCCCAAAGTCAGTTCTGCATATGGGGGACACACTATTTGATTTTTGGTAAAACAAGGACATACATTTTATCGTAGCTAGTTGGTGTTTATTTTTAGAGGAATCTATTTATGGGAAGTAAGTGATTCTGGTTTTCCATTTATAGCACTGATCAAAGTTCCTTTCAAAATTCATTTATTTAGGGGCACCCGGGTGGCTCGGTTGGTTAAGTGCCCCGCTCTCGGTTTCAACCCAGGTCATGATCTCAGGGTCCTGGGATCAAGCCCCACATCTCAGGGAGCTCTGCTTGACGATTCTCTCCCTTTGCCCCTCCCCTGACTCTGTGCTCTCTCTCTCAAATAAATAAATAAATCTTTAAAAATAAATAAATTTTAAAAATACATTTATTTAGGGGCACCTGTGTGGCTCAGCTGGTTAAGCGTTCAATCTTGATTTTGCTCAGATCTTGATCTCAGGGTCATGAGTTCAAGCCCCATGTTGGGCTCCATACTGGGCATGGAGCCTAATTTAAAAAAATTTTTTTTAAATTATTTAAGTGTTTAAAAATAAATTGACTTAAAGAAAAATGAAGTAAATAAAAGTGCTGGTGGCAAGGATCCGGATATGATCAAAATTGTTTTTTCTAGAATGACTGATGCTGGGGAGAACACTGCCAAATCCAAATGGGTTTAATTTTTGTGTCTGTCAAGCTACCGTGGAGCTCTGGGGAAATCATCAATCACCAAAGAAGAGCGAGCCAGTGGCAACGCGTGCATCCTGACCCGACAGGGGACGGCAACAGCAGCCGATGTACACACGGGGGATCCTGCAAGCGGGGGCCACCCAGGCCCCCACACGCCTCAGCTGGGAGAGGGGACTCGAGCAGGGGGAGGGCTCGGCTCAGGCGGGAAACCAGCCATGTGCCCCAGCAGGAGACTCTGCTTTGGCCTCTCAAGGAGTTGTCCTGAGACCCGTAAGTTGGCCTGGGAACAGACACAACACTCCAGCTTAGGCTTCTGTCCGCTGCTAGCCGAGGCTCCAGGGGCCACCTTGCTAGATTCCCTGGGAATAACAAGGTCTTCCACTTACTGCACGTCAACCCTCACGCCTTCCACGCTCCTGGGGAAAATACAGTTTTATGCTCACACACTCCCAAGGCGGCATAAATTCTTCCCCCTCAGAACAGAGCCCTGCGGGCCTTCAGGGGGCAAGCACATTGGTTGCTGTGGCCCCCAAAGATGGAAGCAGAGATCCGGGCCCTCGGAGGAAGACGTCGGGAGCAGCAGCAGCTGGCCCGATGAGCTGCCGCCGGACCCCGGGCCGCGTGTGAGGCTGGGGGGGCGCAGGGGTGCGGGGGACGCGGGCTGTGCAGCTGCCCGGAGCAGCGATGCCTGTCCGGGCCAGCTTGTGGGCTCCGCATACCAAAAGGCGCCGGGGCCCCCGGGGATTTCACAGATTTACTATCAGTGAAGGGCAATAATCACGCCAGGAGGAGCAATTATTGCCAAATCATTTAGGATTTAAAAAATCATTGGCAAGAAGATAGAGGTCAAGAGGTGCGCTGTCGGGGGAAATAAAAACCCCTACCTGTCAGGCCGGGGACGCGCCTCCTCGCTGACTGCAGGACGGCAGCAGGACACGCGAGCGCGGACTCGCGCTGGGCGCGGAGATCCGGGGGGGGCGGGCGGCCGCACGGCCGTCCTGCAGGCAGGCTTTCCGGCTCGAGCCCTGACGCGGATTCTCACCTTTCCAAGATCCTGCCCGCCGCCCTCTCTTTACCATCCCGGGTGCTGTTCTCACCGGGAACGAAGTCCGGGAGCGCAACCCTTCAGGGCCAAGAAGACTTCCCGGGCAAGCGCACGTGGCATACACTTCCGGTCATCCCGGGCACGCACTTCCGGTCATCCCGGGCACACATTTCCGGTCATCCCGGGCACACACTTCCGGTCATCCCGGGCACGCACTTCCGGTCATCCCGGGCATACACTTCCGGCCATCCGGGCATCTCCTGCGGGGCCGCAGCGCTGGCGGGGACGGAGCACTGGGCTCCGTGCGGATCTCCGCCCGAGGGGCGCACACACCCACAGGGAGACGCCTCGGGGGGACATCCAGCTCTCGAGGAGCCTCGGGTCTTCCGCCGGCACCCAGACCCCCTCGAGACCTGAGGACGGCTCGCTGCTAAGTCATTCCCCGCCCGACCCCAGTCTGACACATTCGTGAGGCAGGATGCACACAGCACAACGCAACGGCCACTGCTCTACAGGAAGGAAGAAGCTGGGTGTGGTGTGGCCGTGGGGGGTTACGGCTGGTAAGGAAGGTAAACTGAGCCCACCTTTCTGAAACAGAAATAAGCCCAGTGCCTGACGGCCCAACAACTACCCCGCTAGGTGGGATTTCTCCACAAATCAGGTATGTGCCAAAGGACGTGCGTTCAAGGGTGTTCACAGGGTTAGGCACAAGAGGGAAACTGGGAGTCAAGCCCTACGTCCGACCACAGGGTGTGGGTAAAGAACATGAGGTTACAGGCCACCTGGGTGGCTCAAACCCGAGGCTGCGGGTCTAGGTCTGGCACTGTCTCGAGGCAGAGCTTCACGTTCAAATTGGGGCCGCAGGTGCAGATGAGCCTCTCCTCCTGGCCCCCTCGCTCCTGGCGCTCCACTCACTGTCCCAGCCAGGGGCCCCTGAACTGACAGCCGAGAATGTGTACGCAGCGGGGCAGCAGGGCCAAGCAGGTGGAGGGGACTGGGGACAAGCCCTCCGTGGAAATCCATGAGGGGAAAGAGGCCATGAGAGAAATGAGTGGCCCCCAGTGGCCCCACATGGACAGTCACTCCCCAGCCACAGGTCTCACCACTAGAGTAACTGCCTGGCCCCATAGCCACATCAGTAGAATGCATGATCTGAGAACCAGCGAGCAGAAGGACAGCGTCCACGTTTTATGCCCAGCCCTCTCGGGATAAACCTACAAACCTCGCCCCCATATTCGACAGGCTGCCCTGAGGGCATTTATCCTCCCCACTTAGATCCTGTCTAACTTCACCGTCTATAATATGTAATTCTGCCAACGATATTTAGTCGTTTCCAAACTAGCAAGTGATACTGTAGTACTACATACACCTTTTTAAAGTTCATTCACCAAGCCTAAAAATCCTGCAATGTGGCTGGCCCCCTCCTTGAGAACCAGGGTACAGCAAAGACCTGGAGGGGACAGGGTCGTGGACACGGGCCTCATCAGCAGAATATCTAGGGCTCAGTACTAAGATTTCTGTGACTCCTCCCTAATGCTGTGATTCTCAACTGGGGACAATCTGGCCCCTGGCGGGACGTTTGGCAACATCTGGAGACATCTGTGCTTTCACACTGGGTCACAAAGAATGATCTGGCCCCAAAATGTCAAGAGTGCAGAGGTGGGGAACTGCTGCCCTGACCTTAAAATGGAAATGCGAGGACCTCAGACAAGGACTGGCGTAAGGACTTGGTGAAATAAGCAGGGACATGACGGTACCCGGGTGTGCCCAACACACACGGGGCTCCAGGCAGTCAAGATCCTTCCTCTCTGAGCCTCAGGTTCCCTGCCTGTGAAATGGGCACCCCCAGCCCTCAGCTTCTTGGCCCCTGTGCTAATTAAGCCCTCTGGTTTCAACAGTCCCAATTTCCACGAAACCTGCGTAATTTGCAGCAGACGCAATTTCGGTATTTACAGAAAACTGCCAAAACCCTCACATCATTTGGGCTGCGGTAGGAAGCTACAAAACTGCACTGCTTCAGAAGCCTTAAGCCATGAGAAATTAGGTATTTCTAGAAGTAACCTTTAAGGTATGTTATCCTTTGCCTTATTACTGACTCCCAGAGAGGGCCCGGTTACCTCTAAGAGGTTTGAATTTCCAATCTATTAGAGTAATACCAGCAATCTGTTCTTTCTAGGCTATTGAGGAAAGGTTAGAATGAAAATTGGATTTGGGTAGTTATGTCCATTCCGAAGGCAGGCGGAGGGCACATCAGTGGAAGCGGGCCGGGGCCTGGAAGGAGCAGTTATCAAGGGAAATGACTGGTGATAACTTTATTGATTAAAGCAGCTTGAAAAATTTAAGATTTGCCACAGCCTGGCACTGCGGCAGCAAGACCGCTCCTCACAGGCATTTTTCATTAAAAATAAAGAAGCAGGAACAGAGAATTTATTACCTTGTACCTAAGACACAGTTCATCTGAAATGGCCTTATTCTGAAATACTGCCTTAAAATGTCTACACATTCTGAGGCTCAAAACAACATGAACGAACATTTTAGAAAAACAGGGAGTGAGAGTGTTAACAACAGGCAGTTGCCACTCATCTGTCTGTCGAGAGGAGAGACAGAAACGGCACGTGAGGGCGGAAGGGAGAATGATAATATGAGAGGTAAGTAAGATTCAGCTCTGCCGCCTGAGCTGGGGGCTGCTGGAGCAAACCAGCCCTCAGCCATCCGGCCTCCGACACACACAACCACCGCAGGAACCTCAACCTATCCAAGAGATTCCCGGGGAATCCCCAAGCCAAAGCCCACCCCAGAACCCCCAGCCCCAGCACCCACTAGATGAGATGCCCAGACTAACCTGCCCCCCAAGCAGGCCTCCGCTGCTCTCTCAGGTGTGGGGAGGGCAGTTCTCAGAATGCAAAAGGTGCCCTCTGCGAAAATAATTGAAAAATGCCAAAAAGCAAAAAGGGGAGGGGGGAACCATGCCAGCTTGAACTATACAATATAACCAAAGAAACTGTCAGAATGTAGAATTCTAAATACTGGGGTTGGTTGTTTTGTTTGTTTTTTAAGATTTTATTTATTCATTTGAGAGTGAGAGCACAGAGAGACTCCCCACCAAGCAGGGAGCCCAATATGGGGCTTGATCTCAGGACCCTGAGACCATGACCTGAGCCAAAGGCAGATGCTTTAACCAACCAAGCCCCCTGGCGCCCCCTAAATACTGGTTTTTAAAACTCATGTTTATTAGCCTTTCTTAAGATAATTTGTTACAGAGTAGAAGAATTTATTCTTTCTTAAATTTATCCTATGAGAATATAAATATGGACAAGGACACCTGGCTGGCTCAGTTGGTTGAGCGTCCAACTCTTGGTTTCGGCTCAGGTCATGATCTCGGTGTCGTTGGATGGAGCCCCAAACTGGGTTCCACGGTCAGCACAGAGTCTGCTTGAGATTCCCTCTCCCTCTCCCTCTGTGCCACCCCAGCTCATGGGAGCTTGCTCTCTCTATAAAATAAATAAATAAATAAATACATATATAAAACCCGTTAAAAACAAATAAATATATATACATAACTGTTTATATTTAAGAAATGAAAAGGTAAGCCATAACATTTATAAAAAGGGCTCCAATGAGATGAGTAGAAAGAGAAAGAAAAGGACAGAAGATCAACTTCCTTGACTATATCTCGTTTTATGGATTTGATTTTGGAGCCAAGTAAATATTTTACATAACTATAAAAAATGTAAATGTTGAAAACCAGTTCCCTAAAAATGGTAAGTAAAGTGAATTCAAAGAGGGTCATGTTGGTGGCATACCATCCAGAGAAGAACTATGCCTGTGGCTCTAAAACCCAGCATTTTGGCCACAAATTTTTAGAAGGAGGTGCTCACTACAGAAAAAGAACTGCCAAAAAAAGAAATTGTAAACAGTAAGGGTCAGGACAGTGACATTGTGATGGCCATCCGGTCCACTGGGATACCAACCACAACAGTGGCTCAGTCTCAGGGCACTGCTAACCCTGTGGTAGCACCAGACTCTTCTTGTTTGGTTTCTTTCCCATAATTTCTGGAACTCAAGACTCTTGTGTGTACAATGGATGAAAACAAACGACTGGTTCTGTTGGTATCCTTGAGAGCCAAGTTTTCTGATGTGGAAAAAGGAGATAGAGATAGAAGACTGATGAGGTCAAGTAGAAACCCACTGGCCTGACACATCAGAGGTTTCAGTATGAACTCCAGATGTAGTTCATATTTAAAGAAAGATACTTTTCGCAGCACCTTGCTGGCTCAGTGGGTTAAGCCTCTGCTTTCAGCTCAGGTCATGATCTCAGGGTCCTGGGATTGAGACCCCTGTGGGGCTCTCGGCTCAGCAGGGAGGCTGCGTCCCCCCTCTCTTTGCCTGCCTCTCTGCCTATTTGTGATCTTTGTCTGTCAAATAAATAAATAAAATCTTAAAAAAAAAAAAAGATAAATACTTTTCTGAGCCTGGTTGACTAAAAAGGCTCAAAAAAGGGGTGCCTGGGTGGTTCAGTTGGTTAAGCATCTGCCTCCAGCTCAAGTCACGATCCCAGGGTCCTGGCATCAACCCCAGCATCAGCCTCCCTGCCAGGCAGAGAGTGTGCTTCTCCCTCTCCCTCTGCCCCTCTCCACACTCGTGTTTCCCCCAACAAATAAATAAATCTTAAATTTTTTTAAAAAGGCTTAGAAATTTAGAAATGATGATCAACCCAATAGCAACAAGAACCCTTCATGTTCCCAGTATGGTTTCTAAATACCATTTTCCACCAAAGGTAAGCATGGCTCCTTGGAAGAAAGGTGAATCCCGGGCCTGAGACAGAAAATATACACGGCAGGTGTGGAAGATCCTGTCATAACAGGGAGTAAAGAACCTCAAAGACTCCTGAGATCGGGTCAGAAGGACTTAGAGGCCAGCTTGAAGGGGGTTCCACTGGTCAAAGATGAAATACTTTTGATATGAATAAGATCATGACTGCAATGGATCGAAACTCATCAATCTATCTGTCTTAAATCTATCTATTCATAGTGATATATGTATAGTTTCAAATCTCCTTCGTCACCTTGGGAGGATGCTAGAGAATCAACTCATTATTGTGAAAACTAATGAACAATGAAAAAGAAATAGGCCTTTATCTGGAGCTCCCTATGTGAACTGTACCTCAGGGTAACAAACAGTTGGTGAGAAGCTTTCTGATATACAAGTAACCCAGAGGGGAAAACGAAGAAGGGATGAAAGAATTAATACAGCTCCATTCTATGGTCCAGGATGAATTAAAGGAGTTGGCACCAATCACGAATAGCAGCTAATAATACAGAAGGGGACAAGTGGACATTCTCCACCTGCTGACGGAGGACACACCACCACCTGTAAGCAGTCATCCAAAAACTGAACCAGACTCTGAGCAAACTTGTAGATCTTACTGTCAATATTCAGAGAACAGAGAACGGAAGAGCAAGTGAGAGTATACCAGTGGTGCAACCAAGAAAATCTAGCCCATGCAACAAACCACCCAATTTCCTCTTCACCACGTGGCAAGGAAAAACAAAAGGGCGATTGGGGGCTGGAAGTAGAGGGAACCAGGAGATTAAAGAACACCTGAGATTCTCATTAACCAATAACAATGCAAGAGTTTCATCTGGATCTGATTCAAACAAATTATAAGCAACGTAGAACAATTTTAAGACCATCAAGGAGGGATGCCTGGGTTGCTCAGGTCATGATCCCAGGGTCCTGGGATCGAGTCCCACATCAGGTTCCCTGCTCAGCATGAAGCCTGCTTCTCCCTCTCCAGCCTCCCCTCCTTGTGTTCCCTCTCTCTTTGTCTCTATGTCAAATAAATAAATAAAATCTTAAAAAAAAAAAACCATCAAGGAAATGTGAACAATAACTGGATATTTGATGATATCACGGAATTATTGTTGGTATTAGACATGGAGATGGCATTACCTATGGCATTACCTATGGCTTTAAAAAGAATTCCTATCATCTGGGAACAAAGAAACATTGACAGATGAAGGAACAGGATTTCTGGGATATGACTCAAAATAATTTAGGGGAGAAGAATGGGTGGAGTACAGATTAAATAAGTGGCTATTAATCTTGAAGATTACTTAATGGCTAAATATGGAACAATCTGAGCAACAAAATTAATAACAATAGGAATGGACTGTAACTTGGGCAATAAAATAAATATCCTTTGGTCCAAGTTGGAACAAACAAGTCAATGGGGAAAAAAAAGAAAATTGAGCTAATAAATATAGAAGGAATGACAGAAATACAGATTCACCATTTGGCAAACACCCCATAATAACTGCTTCAGGTAAGAATTATCAGTGGAGGGGTGCCTAGGTGACTCAGTGGGTTAAGCCTCTGCCTTCGGCTCAGGTCATGATCCCAGAGTCCTGGGATAAAGCCCCGCATCAGGCTCTCTGCTCGGTGGGGAGCCTACTTCCCCCTCTATCTGCCTGCCTCTCTGCCTACTTGTGATCTCTGTCTGTCGAATAAATGAATGAAATCTTAAGAAAAAATAAAAAGAATTATCAGTGGATGCAAACATTAAGGAAAAGAGTGATGGGAAAGAGGTTATTTATACAGTCAACATGCTTTCCCACAAGACGCTTACTAGTTACATGGGACAGGGAGTAATCCTGCAGTGTGGAGAACCCTGGCACAGGTCACCTCTGACACTAATCAAAGGGACCCTTAGCAACAACAGGGCGACATGCCCTCACGTGCCTCCTGCTGGAGTGCACCGAGAGGGCAGAGCACTGTTTCTGGGACATTCCTGCCAAAAATGCGTAACCTAAAATTAAATTAAGTCACAAGGAGACATGAGGAAGAAAACCAAATTGAGGCAAAGTCTACAAAAGAGTCAGCTAGAACTCTTCAAAAATGTCACCATCCTTAGAGACAAAAAGGACTGAGGTTCTGGCCCAGAAGGAAGGACCCTGGGGGAAGGCAACTGCTACAAGCCATGTGTCCCACACAACGACGCTGGCGGCTGGCTAAGGACATGTGATTTTATCACTGTTCTATGACTATTGTATAAGACGTTAGCATTTGAAGAAGCCGGCAAAGGGCATGTGGAAAATTCCTTGTGCTAATTTTGCAACTTTTGTAAGTATGAAATCACTTCAAAATGAACAGTTAAGGGCACCTGGGTGGCTCAGTGGGTTAAGCCGCTGCCTTCCGCTCAGGTCATGATCTCAGGGTCCTGGGATCGAGTCCCGCATCGGGCTCTCTGCTCGGCGGGGAGCCTGCTTCCTCCTCTCTCTCTCTGCCTGCCTCTCTGTCAACTTGTGGTCTCTCTCTGTCAAATAAATAAATAAAAAATCTTAAAAAAAAAAAATGAACAGTTAAAAGTAAGTTTTTTCTAAATGGTTGTAAGTTGATCACTAGCGAAGCTCGGTCATGGGTACCTAGGAGTTCATTATACTACTCTCTCTCCTTGCATAGGCACTATAAATGTTCCATGATAAAAAGTTAAAATGAGAAGTTTCGGAGACAGAACAACCACATGCAAGGTACGGATCCTGTTTGGACTTGAGTCAAACAAATCAACATGAAAGAACATTTCTGAGAGAGCCAGGGAACTTTAAATCTGATTACCGGTTAATACTAGGCAATCACTGTTGATTTTGTAGGTAGAGTTTTTTCCCACCGTGACAACAAAAACACAAAATTCACCGTCGGCATTTAAAGCGTACAAATCGGTGGCATTAAGTACATTCACCATGTTGTAGGACTGTCACCCCATCCAGCTCCAGACACTTTTATCACCCCAAAGGGAGACTGTCCCCATCAGCAGCCACTCCCCACTCCCCCGCCCCCAGCCCCAGCAACCACTAACGTGTTTTAGATTTCTGATTTGCCTGTTTGGGACATCTCACAGAAATGTCACATTACATGTAAAATGTGGCCTTTTGTGTCTGGCTTCCTTCATTTACCCTAGTGTTTTCCAGGCCCCACACTGCACCACTGATCAGCATTTCTTCTTTTTACGGCTGAACTATCCCATTGTGTGAACAGCCCCCATTTCGTTGCTCTGTGCACATGCCCCTGAACGTTCTCATTGTTTCTGCCTTTTGGTTACCGTGAGCGCTGCTCTGAACACTCACGGTAAGGTTTTGTTTGAACACCTGTTTTCCATCGTTCTGGATGCCATCGTCGGAGTGGAATTGCCAGGTCATATGGTGCTTCTGTTTCCCTCATCCAGAAGCAGTTCTCAACAGCGGCCGCTCCATTTCACATCCTGGCCGGTCTCCCCACAGGAGGGTTCCAGCGTTTCCACATCCGCGCCAGCGCTGGCCATCTTCTGTTGTTTTTGTTTTTAAAATTATTATGGATAGGGACGCCTGGGTGGCTCAGTCAATTAACCATCTGCCTTCAGCTCAGGTCATGATCCAGGGTCCTGGGATTGAGCCCCGCGTCCGGCTCCCTGCTCAAGGGGGAGTCTGCTTCTCCCTCTGCCCCTCCCCCTGCTCATGCATTTTCTTTCTCTGCCAAATAAATAAATAAATAAATAATCTTTTAAAAAAAATTATTATGGATGACCTTCCAGGTGGTGTGAGGTGGGCGCTCACTGTAGTTTTTTTCTTTTTTTTTTTTAATTTTATTTATTTATTTGACAGAGATCACAAGTAGGCAGAGCAGCAGGCAGGGAGAGAGAGGGCAAAGCAGGCTCCCTGCTGAGCAGAGAGTCTGACTCGAGGCTTGATCCTAGGACCCTGGGATCATGACCTGAGCCGAAGGCAGAGGCTTAACCCCATTTTGACTTGCATTTATTTCCCAAATGACTGACGACTCTGTTTGACGAGCATCTGTTTACATGTTTGCTGGCCATTGTTAGATGTTTCAACACATTGGAGTTACGTCAAAAATAACCATCTTGGGACGCCTGGGTGGCTCAGTTGGTTGAGCAGCTGCCTTTGGCTCAGGTGATGATCCCAGCGTCCTGGGATCGAGTCCCACATCGGGCTCCTTGCTCGGCAGGGAGCCTGCTTCTCCCTCTGTCTCTGCCTGCCTCTCTGCCTGTGCTTGCTCGCGCTCCCTCTCTCTCTCTGACAAATAAATAAAATCTTTAAAAAACAAAAAAACAAAAAAAACACCATCTTTTTTGAAAAGACGTACTATAATGTGAAATGATACAATAACAACAAACCTGGGGTTTGAAATGCAACAGCAAGGGGGGTGCCTGGGTGGCTTAGTTGTTAAGCGTCTGCCTTTGGCTCAGGTCATGATCCCGGGGTCTTGGGATTGAGGCCTGCAGAGGGCTCTCTGCTAAGGAGGAAGCCCAAGTGTCTCTCTCACTCTCCCTGCTTCTGTTCCTCTCTCACTGTGTCTCTCTCTGTCAAATAAACAAATAAAATCTTTAAAAAAAAAAAAAAAAAAAGAACAGCAAAAAAAGAAAGAAAGAAAAAGTTTCTAAAAAAAGAAGAAAGGAAAAAGAAGAGAATGTGGCAAAATGTTTTAATTGTTCAATCTGAGCTACGGCTATATGGGGAGAATCACTCTGAAACATGCCACAATAAAAAAACAATTCTGCCCTAGGAAACAAAGTCTTGAAAACCCAGGGTCATTGTGCCCGTGGTCTTCATTCAAAACACAAGCCTCTTCTCTTCTACCAGAGAAGATGTCTTCACAAGACATTTCCTGGGTTCTTCCTAAGAACCCCAGACACCCTATGCCCTCTGGCATTCACAGATGTCAATAAGGCTGGGGGCAGCGGTTCTGGATATCCAAGGCAGTGGGCCAGCCTTCTCCATGCATCACGAGAGACCAGTGCTCTAGACTCGAACATGTGGGAAGTTCGGGTCTATCAAGAAGGGAACACCACAGTGATCCTGGGGACACCTGCCTCACCACAGGATGCTGTCCCCACTGTCATGTCCAAAACAGACATCGGGGCGGCCTCGGCTGGCTGCAGGCATGTGCCCGTTGTCTTTTCAATGATGTTCTTAGAAAACCACCTGCTGCTGGGGGCCAGCACCACACCACCTGGGAAATGGGGGCACTGTGGACACCAAAATCGTACTGGTTTTTTTTTTTTTTAAGATACATGTTGGGAAGGCCATCTGTCTCAAACACAGTCATCATGTAAGGGTGGCAAAATACATATTCTTTGAATCTTGTTACATATTGTCTTTTCTATGAACTGTTTTGTTTTTCGTTTTAAATGGAGAAGTGTCCTCTTATTTTATCATTACTAACATAAGCATTTGATGTCTAAGAGACGAAGGTAATTTTACAAACCCAGAACGCTTGCAAGGACATAAAATTTCCATTTTATCATGGTTTTCTGCCACACTAGCTCAGATGTGCTTGTCCACAAGCACCCCGCAGAGCCCCATCGGAATTATTTCAGTCAGCCTCAACATGTGACTCTCCCCAATACACCCGAGTCTAGAATAAACATAGAAAATTGTAATTATTAACTTCTCACTGGATGGGGTAAGAAATAAAGTCATCAGGTGATGGGACAGTCATCAGGTAGGACTGCTAATTTCCAACAAGAAACTTGGTTGAAATGTTTTTTCTGATAACAGTAGTTACAAATTAGAATTTTCGAAAACAAGGGCAGAACAAAAGTACAGTGAAAGAAACTTCTGCAGCTTAGACCTCCCACATCCCTAAATCTCTGTGAGCAGCAAAGCAGATCAATGTTCCTGCAAATTAAGTGCGTTTCCAGGATTTCCATGTAGTGAGGATTTCAGAGATATACACTCAAGACATAGCATTAATCTATATACTATCTCATCTCTGGTTGTCTTTTTCTTTTTTTTTTTTTTTAAATTTTATTTAATTATTTGACAGGGAGAGAGAGGGAGGGAGCACAAGCAGAGGGAGTAGCAGGCAGAGGGAGAAGCAGACTCCCCACTGATCAGGGAGCCCAACACAGGACTTGGGGATCCCAGGACCCTGGAATCATGACCTGAGCCGAAGGCAGACGCTTAACCGACTGAGCCACCCAAGTGCCCCAGCAGCTCTGGTTGTCTTAATTATGTCTGCAGAGTTAGACGGCCATCTGAGTCCAAAAGCAGAGGAGGAACATACACGCAGGTGTGGTCAAGGGCAGGGACAGACTGGAAAAGCCCAGGCTGACTGGGCTGGGCTGGTGCAGCCTCACGTGAGCTTTTCTTCCACGGAGGAGGAACCGAACAGTCCAGCTAAAGAGACGACGGAATAAGTCAGCATAGGAAGAGGCAGAAACACTCTCCTTCCCCACGTCTTACCTGCCATTCTGACTCTTTAAAAGGTAAGTGGTATTAAGAAAAATCAGTTGTGGGGCAACTAGGTGGCTCAGTCAGTTAAGCGTCTGCCTTCGCCTTGGGTCATGATCCTGGGGTCCTGGGATCGAGCCCCGCATCGGGCTCCCCACTCAGCTGGGAGTCTGCTACTCCCTCTCCCTCTGCCCTTCCCCTCTGCTCCTGCTGCACACTCTCTCACACTGTCTCCCTCTCTCAAATAAATAAGATCCTTTAAAAAAAAACTCCCTTGTGGGTGTTGTCGTCTTCCATTTCTTCTTGCTTCTGATGTTGCCATGTCATCCTAGCCGCCTGTGACCATGTGAGGAATCCCATCATAGGCTCTTCCAGAATCTTCATTCATCAGTTCATTGGTCAGTGCTTCACATCGGAGTGGCTTCTCGGAGGGCAGGCACAGCTGGACTCAAGCAGCGTCCGGTAGAAGCGGGGCAGGTCCCCTGAACTCTTGCTCTTGTCCGCTGACCACTGTCCCCTGGATGCGGGCAGGCACCCCCGGGGCCTGCACGTACCCAGCGTGTACCCCACAGCACTGAGGCGAGCGCAGTCTGGCAACCCATGCGACCCTCGGCCAGGCCGCCACGCCTTCCGCCGATCCCCCGGCTGGCCGCCCCTCACCTCTTCTGTGAACTACTGTGAACACACTAGTAGGGCACGTCAATTCTTATCCTTCCAGAGAAGCAGCAGAAGTCACTTAGAAACGGCCACAGGCCTTTGTTTCTGACTCAAGGCTGAAATGAATTTCACCGCCTGAAAGCATTCAGCGGGCCTCCTCTGCGGGCTTTCCCCCCCTTCCCAGTAAAACCAGCTCTCGTGGAGGGCCGGGTCCACACCGGGCTGCCCAGCCGGCCTCCACAGGTGCCTAAGCCCCCCGGCCCGCGCTCCAGGCCGCCCCCGACCGAGCGGCTTCCACACGCGGGCTCCTGCAGGAGACCTCCCTACCTCGTGGGCTTCCACCCCCATCTCCTTCAGGGCCGACTGGAAATACTCAGGAGAAGGTTTCCCCACCACTTCGGCCTCGATTCCACAGGCGTACTGGGAAAAGAGAAAAGGACACAGCGCGGGTTGAGGACAAAGCCACAGGTGAGCCCTCCTCCAAAGGCCTCCCTCTGGGGAATCAAGGAAAGAGTGCCCCGAAGGTGCACCCGGGACCAGGGGCCTCCAAGACGCAGGACACTTGGGCTGAGAGACACATGGCCCCCACCTGGCCCCCTGCGATCCGCTCAAAAACCTGAGCACAGCAGGAGACGGGCCACCCTCCCTCCCCTCTCATTTGGTTGGTGCTCTCATTTGCATAATTGCTTCTCCCCTGTCCCCCAACTCAGTCACAGGCCCCCCACGGGAAAAGGTCCAGGGCTCTACCAGCCAGTCTGCCCAACACTCGCACCCGACTGCGGGGTGCCAAGAGCCAACATAGCAGCGAGGGTGGCAGGTGAGCTGACCTGGGGCGGCTGAGCAGGCATGGGTCAGGGGGTCACCGGGGGCCCCATCTGAACCCGGCCTGAAAAGGAGGAGGGAATCAGGAGGGAGTCCCATTAGGACACGTCATGCTCAAGGTGTTGCAGATGACCAGTGTCAGGAAGGAGGCAGGTGGCAGACTGACGCCGAGGGTCTGAGAGGACAGCGGCAGCGAGCAGGCCGGCGGTGGGCCTGGTGCGGGGCCTGGGAGTGGGAAGGAGCAGGAGGGACAGGACAGCAGAGTGACGACCCCGGCGGCTGAGGGGCCACACTCTGGAGCGGAGCAGGCGCTCCGCCTGAAGCCCCGAACAGGAGGGCGCCTGCTCTGGCAACAGAAGAGGCGCTTCAGACACGGAGTTCACCCCTCTCTCCCGAAAGACCAGAAGCATCCCAGACAGCCCCGAGATCTGAAGGCGGCTCAGACAAATTCAGGCCAGGTACCTCGAGCGCCTTCATGTAGGCACCAACGTCCAGCATCAGGCCCGAGTTCTCCTTGTAGTAGCGTCTACAAGAGAGGAGGAGGGGACACGGTGAGCGGAGCCCGGGAGCGGTGCCAGGAGAAACCGCCGCACCCCGGTTCTGCCAGCTCGAGAGAGCAGAACCATGGGTGAGGGTCAGTCCGGGCGCCAGGCTGGGAACGACCGACAGAGGTCGGCACGACACAGCCCAGCAGCGGGTCACCATGCCCGGGCGGGGGGGATAGTGGGCCAGCAGCTCTCACTCCCAGTGGCCCCCTGCTGCCAGCCCTCGGGGGACCCCAGGGGCAGATGGTTCCAGTCACTAACAGAGAAAGACAAGGGGCCTGCGTTGTATTCTGGGGAAGGGCAGAAGGTCCACAGAGCACATGGCGGACTCCTAACTGCTAATGATTAACCCCTAATTGCTGCCCGAAGAAGAAAACCCCATTAGTTCCATGGCACCCCGCAGCATCTCCTATTAACCGGTGGTCCCGGCGCCAAATGCTTTCACGAGAAGACAACAATCTCTTCCTGTCTCACCCGAGACCGACCCGGCATGGCTCACGGGAGCCTGCCTTTCTGAGGACAGCTTTGTGACTCCTGTGAGCGCTGTGTTGGCCCTGGCCTCCACTATCTGGCCCTCCCGGGGCCACACCTAGACCCCTCGGGACACATAGAGAATGAATCCCAGTTCCGGAGCAAAGCCATTCGACTAGAAAGAGAGCAAAGGTAGTTTAATCTGCACCACTCAAACCTCGAACAACACGTACACAGAGACCTGAAGAGAAGAAGAGTGAGGCACACTGACTCCAGGGCTCCAATCCAAGCTCTATATCCTTTTAACTGTGAGACTTTGGGTTGCTGAAGCCCTCCAGGCTCAGTTTCCTAATCTGGAAAATGGGGGGCAAG
This sequence comes from Mustela erminea, assembly GCF_009829155.1. NCBI lineage: Eukaryota > Metazoa > Chordata > Mammalia > Carnivora > Mustelidae > Mustela > Mustela erminea. Next base: position 84,831,431 of record NC_045627.1, on the reverse strand, counting down.
GACCCTAGTGCCCACCTCATGAATTATTGTTAAGCTCAAACAAAACAATGTGTGCAAAGTTCTTGACATGACGTCTCGCATGCAGGCACTGCTCAAAAAATATTCGAGAAAATGATTATTCTGGTTACCTGGACTGGGCTACAGGCAAGGAGCTATGAGCGGGGCCAGAAAGGATGAACACACGTCTTCCCCCTCTGTGAGGGTTGCAACCTGTCCTGTGCCTACTGAAATGTTAGAACTGAGCTTCCCAGGAGCTGCCGCAGGGCTGGCTCCTTTCCTCCAGCTCTGCGCCCCCGGAGTCTGTCCTGCCCGTTCCTCTGGACCCCACCGGAGGCCCTGAAGGCTGCGGGAGCCTAACTGCCCACCACATGCTCCCCCAGCACTCGGTGTTCTCGGGCTCCACGCAGGCTGGCCTGCAAGGCTTTAGCCAAACCCTTGGCTTTGGGAGGGGCTGGTGCCCAGCCAATCCTTCCTGTCAGGTACGCTGGGAGCCTGGAGGCCACGAGATGAAGCTGGGGTGGGGACGGGGTGGTTCCTGGTATGGCAGGACCAGTGGGTCTCCAAGTGAAGCCCAGGTTTCTTGGTCAGGGATCAACCCACAAGGGCTAGGTGGGACACTGCACCCCTTCAGGAAGATGCCTGGTAGCCAAGTGGAACAGCTCCTGCTTATAGCATTGGGGCCTAAAAATGCTACCCCATTTAAACGGTGACCCCAAAACCCAGGGTTAGAGGTCCTTAATTGCCTTTGTCTTAAATCAAGAATCCAGACATGTATTCTGCCTGATAAAGCCTCACTGAAGTGTTTCCTTCTATTTCCCCATTCCTACAATAAACCACTTTCCCTAGCTAGGTCCCAAGTTTTAAAGGAACAGCGAAGTCAAGTCAGGTTTGGCCTACAGGAAGAGGGAGACACTGGGTGCTGGGCCCTGCACTCAGTGACCCCGGAGTTGGGGTCCATAATTCAGTCCCCAAGATCCACGGCCCTCTCTGGGACTCAGAGACCAGCCCAGACCTAGGCTGTCCCCAAGGGACTCCCAGTCTGGTGGGGAAGCAGCCCAGTCCACAGACAAATATAAAGGGGCAGGGCACAGGCAATGACCAGGGGAACCCCAGACTCTGCGTGCTCTGCTTGAGGAGGGCTAAACATGCTGGGCACAGGGAGACAGCATCCCAGGGACACATCAGAGCTGGGAGCAGAAACTAAAGCGAAGGGAACAGAATTGTCCAGCCATAGGGGCCATCTCAGAATCAAGCAGCAGCACTCTGCTGAGGACCCCGTGGGCCGGATGACCCTCCAGGCCCGGTTTCGGCTTTGTCCCCTCACCCTCTGTATGAGGACTGCTGTGGGAAGGGAAGAGAGGGGCAGTGGGAGCCCAGAAGGGGCAGGAGGGGGACCAGGGAGGGCCTCCCTGAGGAAGGGACACAGCAAAGTGAGCCAGGGACAAAGGACAGAGGTGAGGAGAGAATGCGGCCAGCACAAGACCCCGAAGCCAAAGGACGAATTAAAAACGACACCATCTTGTTGCAACAGGCACAGGTCTGTTTGGAGCAGAGGATTCTCTGGGCCTCTGGCCAGGGCCCTGGGCTGGCAGGAGGAGGCAGGAGCTGAGTGTACCTCCCTTTGGAAAAACCTCCCGAGGACATGTTCCCAGCACAACTTCTGCCCAGCCGCACTCCCCAGAGTCTTTCTTCCCAAGCAACAGGAACCCGCACTTTCTGAAGTTTAAATTTAGTCCTGATAGAAGGAAAAACCTGAGCATATAGCTTAAAATACACAATCAGAACCTTGCCTTTGTTACCCTCATGTTTAGAGCCTAAAAAAAAAACTGACTTCCGTAAATCAAAATTAGAAACCTTACAATTTCTTTTTTAACTGAATCTCGGCTTTGTTTTTCCAGTGTCCAGAATTTTTCTTTATTCCTTACTCATTCAGGTTAACCAAAAGCTACCTCAAAGGCCATCTGTTAGCTGAAAACATTTTTAGAGACACAGGAAATACAAGTATCTAAGTTAATTTTTTCTAAATATAAAGGTCCAGGTTATTCCTGAAACCGAAGAGATCTGATCCACCACCTTCGGTTACTGGCATCAGGAAAGCAGCAGCAGAAGCTGAGTGCTCCGACCACAAAGAAGAAACTGGGGGTGCTGGAGAGACGGGAAAGAGCTGGCCTGAAGCGGTCGGATAGATTTTATGCTTTACTCTTCTGCCCTTCCGATTATTCAGCACGGCCTCCCTTCAAAATGACCACTTGACCTTTCCCACAAGAGCCATTAACCTTCCATAGTCTGTCGCGTAAACAGCTTAATTTTCTGACGGCAGCATGACAGAAGAAATTACAAAGGCAATTCCCACTCCCGGTCCAAACAGATGCCAAATGTAAATCACTCCATTTCCAGGAGGAGGACATTCTGCCCCAGTGCCCCTGCCATCCTGCCTCCTCCGGGGGCCCCGCGTGGCCCTGTGCCGGCAGAGGACGGCCCCTCGCCATCCACGACCCCCACTCGGACAGGACAGCAGCTCTTCATAGGTCCTTGGGCTGTCCCAAGAAGCTGCTGACCTGGGCCCCAAAGCTCTCAATTCCTGTCCCTTGCTTCTGAGCGCCCAACCCACAGCCCAGGTCAGGAGCCCCATAAGTCAGGGGCACCCCCAGTTGCGTATTTGTAAAACCAACCCTTGCCTACTCTTGAATTTACTACAACATGAGGAAGCTAAAAAGCAAATGATTCCTTTTCTTTTTCTTTTTCAACAACATATCTACTTTGACTACTCCCCAGTAGTAATAACATTTAACAGTTAGGGAAAATTTTAAAGAAAAAGTTTTAACGTAAATGAATCATGACAGATCTTCATTATGCTGTTCTCTAGTGAGGGGCTGGTGATCTCAGGGATGACTGAAGGATCAAGCCAGGAGCGTGAGGGAGTTGAGCAGGCCAAGTTCCATGGCTTGTAGCACTCTAATCCGCAGATGCTTGTGAGGTCGGAAAGGGACTAGAATGGTGAACTTATGTGTCAGCCTGACTGGGCCAAGGGGCCAGATATTTTGTCAAACATTATTCTGGATGTTTCTGTGAAGGTCTTCCTTGGGTGAGATTAACATTGAAATCAGTGGTCTCTGAGTAAATAGACTGCCCTCCATTCTATGGTGGGCCTCATCCAATCAGGGGAAGGCAGGAACAGAACAGTATTATCTCCCTGAGCAAGAAGGAATTTGCCGGCAGACAGCCTTTGGACCTGGACACAGCTCTTTATGGGCACCTGGCCCCTCTTGGTTCTGCTTCTGTGACAAATCCTGACTACTACAGGACATATTTTATTTGCATGATAAACACATTAAATATTTTAAGTTCCTAAAAGAAATATATACTCTCAGGGCACCTGGGTGGCTCAGTGGGTTAAGCCTCTGCCTTCGGCTCAGGTCATGATCTCAGGGTCCTGGGATCGAGCCCGCATCGGGCTCTCTGCTCAGCACGGAGCCTGCTTCCCTCCCTCTCTCTGCCTGTCTCTCTGCCTACTTGTGACCTCTGTCAAATAAAGAAATTATAAAAAAAAAAAAAAAAAAAGGAAATATATTCTCTCTTTCCTGAAATCTCTTTTGTTTGCCTATTTTGACAGAGACAAAGCCATTAAGAAATACCATGAGAAAAACAACCAAAATAGTGCACTTAAGTGGCAGCGGACTCTGAGCTTGGTGAAAGGGATGGCGACAGTGGCGAGGCCTACGGTCCGCGGGAATCAGTGGAGGCGGTGGCCTCAGCTAAGCTTCTGCGTGTGGTGGAATGTGGGGCCCGGAATTATCAGATCTTCTGATTTTTTAAGTATCCAGAAATCTGGGAATTTTATATAAAATCTCCCAATTCTTTTTTTTAAAGATTTTATTTATTTATATGACAAGTAGGCAGAGAGGCAGGCAGAGGGGGAGGGGGAAGCAGGCTCCCCGCTGAGCAGAGAGCCCAGTGTGGGGCTCGATCCCAGGACCCTGAGACCATGACCTGAGCCAAAGGCGGAGGCTTAACCCACTGAACCACCCAGGCACCCCAAAATCTCCCAATTTTTAAACACGCTGCCCCCAAATTTAGGGTCTTGTGAGGGCCAAACATCTGCTCTTGAAGTAGCCCCAGGGGAAAGGATTTATGGGCCGGGGACCCCAGCTTACTTCAACTCCTTAGGCCTCGATAAGCCCACTTCCAAAATGGCACTGCTGCTGCCTACAGCTCACAGGGTTGTGGTGGGAATGAAACAAAATGGAATACGTAATGGTGCGTGGCCAAACCAAAGGTCCCCCCCTTGACTCCTCCGATAGCCGGCCCCATTTGGTAGGCGCAGGGCAGGAGTTCCCGACCAGCAGAAGCACCCAAGCTGGAAAAGCCTTCCCCAGGGACGGCCCCCAAATCCCCGCCAGGCACGAAAAGCTGGGGCAGGGCTCCAGAGGGTCCCTGCAAATCTAAGAGCCCATGACTTGAAAGCCTAGTACTGCCTTGTGCTGACAGATTAAGTCTGCACAGCTTTCTGGAAAGCAGCCCGGCGATGTGCACGGAGAGCCTCGGATCCGCCTATGACCGCTTTACTTTCGTAGAAAATCAGAAACAACCTAACATCCATCATTGGGCATCGGTTTAAGAAAACTACAGGATAGGGGATGTCTGGGGGACTCAGTCAGGGAAGCATGTGCCTTTGGCTTGGGTCATGATCCCAGGGTCCTGGGATCGAGACCCACATCAGGCTCCCTTGCTCAGCTGGGAGCCTGCTTCTCCCTCTGCCTGCAGCTCCCCCTGCTTATGCTGTCAAGTAAATAAATAAAATCTTTTTTAAAAATTAAAAAATAAAAAATAAATTTAAATAAACTACAGGATATCCTGTAAAAAAGATTACAGGAAAACTGTGCCACACAGACATTTCTTTATCGAGTGGATAGCTGTTCACAAAGTACTGTCTGGTGAACAACAAAAACCCGGGTGACAAAACTAGGTCAGGTTTGATACTGATGCTCCAAGGACATCCCTTTGTAATGATTTCTTTGCTCCAAGAACCACATGGAAGGAAACACACCGACGTGTTGACAGCTGTTTTCTTGTGCAGTGGAATGGAAATCTCTGTTTTCTTCTTTTTGCTCAACTGTGCTAATTTTCCTCCCATGAACATGCACTGTCTTGGTGCTAAAAGATGTTGAGAAAAGTAACCAGCATGGTTGGTTTGGTTTTTTTAAAGGAAGAGACAATGAGGACTGTGCTAAAGGCTCAGACAAAAATGTCAGTGACAAAATCAGAACTTTACAGAGACTGCTCTGTGGCCAGAGATACAGAGCCCGGCCCAGAGCTTTCCTCCAGGCCCCCGAGCCTTCCCTTTACTACTCAGGTGCCCCCTAGAGACAATCCTTCAGTGCCTGGTGCTGTACCCTGTGCAAACACCCCTAACCTTGGGACAGTGAGCACCTGTGCTCTGAGGCCTCAACAGGGCTTCCATCAGCAGCAGCCCTCCCTGGCCCCAGCCTCTTCCAGCCCAGGGCCCACTCAGAAGCCTGACCAGCCAGCTCCCCCGAAGCCAGAGAGTTCTCATTTCCTCACAAATTATTAAAAGAAAGGAAGCATGAAGGGAAAAAAGCAGAGAAGGAGAAGGAAGGCAGCCTATGCCCGCCCCACACCCACTTCTCTGCACCGCGTACTGATTCTGCAAGGCCAGAGACCCACAGACTGTCGTCCAAAGCAGCCGGAAACCCTCTTCCTGAAGCTGACTTACCCTTTTCCCAGAGAGATGAGCACAGGACTTTCCAGCTCCATGAGCACCCGGAAAGCCTTATTCATGTTTTGGTAAGAAAAGCTTTCTCCAGCATCTGCAATGACCACGCAGTTGGGGTTGGAGGTGTCAATCTGATCAAATTCTGAGAGGACTCCTGGAAAGAGAAAGAGGGATAAAGCCCTACGGAGACATGGCTCACGTCTCATCTCCTACCAGGGACCCCCTCCGTCTGCCACGTGGGTCTGGACCCTTTCTCAGACGCACTTCCTGATCCTCCCAGCTGTACGGGAGGTGGACTTGGAAGGGGTCTGACTCCCACTTTACAGATGAAGGAATTCCACTCCCCACAGTTGGGGTTTGTCAGGAGAAAGATGGACCCACCCCGGGGAGCCCCAGCCCAACACTGCCATTATCCCAGGGGTTCCTGTCCAATCCCACAGAAGGGAACCCATAGTTCTGCAAGTGAGAAGCGACATTTGCCAGGAAGACACAGATTCCTGAATGCAGGGTGAAATGAGGCTGCTGGAAACCTTTGTAGGGTCTGTACTGCTGGACCCACACTGTAAGCATTCCAGCCCAACCCCATGGAAGACAGGAGAGCCTCGAGTTACACACGTGCTGGAAGGAGTAGCCGCTGACCTCCCACTGCCCCTCCGCTCACCGAGCCCCTTAGCAAAGCCTCTTCCTCCTTTCCTTCTCTGCCCTCCCCTATTTTATCTTTTTTTTTTTTTTTTTAAAGATTTCATTTATTTATTTGTCAGAGAGAGAGAACAAGCAGGGGGAAATGGCAGAGAGAGAGGGACAAACAGACTCCCTACTGAACAAGGAGCCCGATACGGGACTTGATCCAAGACCCTGGGATCATGACCTGAACCAGAGGAAGACTTTTTTTTTTTTTTTTAAGATTTTATTTATTTATTTGACAGAGAGATAGACAGCACAGGCAGGCAGAGGGAGAGGGAGAAGTAGGCTCCCCACTGAGCAGGGAGCCTGAGGCAGGGCTCAATCCCAGGACCCTGGGATCATAACCTGAACCAGGGGCAGAAGTTTAATCAACTGAGCCACCCAGGCATCCTCCAAAGGCAGACATTTAACTGACTGAGCCACCCAGGAACCCCTGTCCTCTCCAATTTTATTTTTTTTTATTTTTTAAAAGATTTTATTTATTTATTTGACAGACAGAGATCACAAGTAATAGGCAGAGGGGCAGACAGAGAGAGGAGGAAGCAGGCTCCCTGTGGAACAGAGAGCCCAATGTGGGGCTTGATCCCAGGACCCTGGGATCATGACCTAAGCCGAAGGCAGAGGCTTAACCCACCGAGTCACCCAGGCACCCCTCTCCCCAATTTTAAATTAAAATCCGAGAACATTGCAAGGATAAACTAAGTTGTCAGCCTTATGCCCTCCATTGCTTAGGACGAACCGTATTCTCACCTATCTTGGTCTTAGATGTTGACCTTGCTAATTAAAAAATGGAAGTAACTGCATGATACCACTTCCTATTTGGCAGAACAGCAAGAATTAAAAAGACAGGCACCGCCCGGCGCTGGTGGGGAAGCAGAGCAGCTGTAAGAGCCGGCTGGTCAGCACGTGAAATGATACAGCCCTTTGGGGAGAGGCTAGCGGTTTCCGATAAAACTCAACAGCCACCTACCCTCTGACCCAGCAATTCAGTCCTAGGTATTTATCCAAAAGAACTCCACAGAAACATTCATAGCAGATCGCCTCCCTAATGGCCTAAAGTTGTTAACAGCCAGCTGTCTGTCAACAGGGGACTGGACAAAGCCTGGTATGTTCACTTAATGGAACAGCACTCCACAACAGAGAAGAAAAAACCTACTGATAACCCACAACCGTACAGATAATTCCCAACAACAGTATGTTGAGGCTGCTTGGACCCAGCAGATTCCAAAGAAAGGCGGTCCTCAGGGCACCTGGGTGGCCCAGGTGGCTAAGCATCTGCATTTGGCTCAGATCATGATCTCAGGGTCCTGGGATGGAGCCCCAGGCTGGGCTCTGCACTCAGTGCAGAGTCTGATTCTCCCTCTCCCTCTGCCCCTCCTCATGCACCCTCTCTCTCTCTCAAATACAATCTTAAAAAAGAGAGAGAGAGAGAGTTTTTGTATGCCTGAGGCCCTGGGAGGTCAGAGACTGAGTAGCCAAGGTTGGTCCACGGGCGCTGCGTGCCTCTCCGACCAACTCCTACTCAAAACCCTAGACACCAGGCTCCAGTGGGCTCCCCTGGGTGATGACACATTGCATGTACGGTCACACACCTCGGCTGGGGGAATTAAGTCATCTCAGGGAGCCTTCCCAGTTGAGGACCACTGAAAGGTCATGCCCCATTCTCCTAGAGTTCACCCCCGCCTCTCCTCCCTTTGCTGAGTTCAATCTGTGTTCCTTCACCACAGTAAACCCTAACTGAGTCCAGCAGCTCTTCTGGGCCCTGCAGGTCCTTCCAGCAAATTGTCAAGCCTGAAGGTGGTCCACAGGGCCCCGGCACAACTAGAAGCTGCAGGATTCTATTTATACAAAAATCTAAATGAGGCAAACTTCTCATGATGAAACAAATGAAAATGCCTCCGAGGGGGTTGGGGATGGGGACTGACGTGCCAGTAAAGCTCTGTATTGGGATCACGACAGGGCTAGGGACACACAGATGGATGCATCTGACAGAACTCAGCAAAAGCGCACCTGAGATTCCTGCATTTCATTGTACATAAATTTTGTATCAAAAGATAAAATTATAAACAGACATTGGACTCCAGTTAAGTGCTAAAGCGTTTTGGGGACATGTACCAATGTCTGCTATTTACCTTGAAATGCATCAAAAAGATAAGAAAAGCGGGAGCCTAGGTGGCATAGTTGGTTAAGTATCCAACTCTTGGTCTCAGGGTCCTGGGATCGAGCCCCGCATCAAGCTCCACACTCAGTGCAGCGTCTGCTTAGGGTCCCTCTCCCTCTCCCCGCTCCTCCCCCCACCAGCACGCAAGCACTCTCTCTCTCCCTCGAATAAATAAATCTTAAGAATAAATAAATCTTAAGAATAAATCTTTAAAAAAGTAAGATGAAAAGATGGACAGAGCAATAGGTAGACATAATAAGGAAGAAAACAAAACATCACTAGTAAAGCCAAGGAGACCACATACAAAATTATTCTGAGCACAATTCCTTCAGCTTGGCTGTATGTTAGAAAATGTCATAATAAAATGTTGGGGGTGGAATTCATCAACAGTAAAACTTGGAAAAAGATTCCAAGTCTGGAGACAGGCATATGAATGGAAGAGAGACGCAGGGGTCCGGCTGAGGAGGGCACCCGGCTTCCCCTCCGGCCTGCACAAGCTCCCGTAGCGATCGAGCCCCTCCGGGCAAACACTGAATCTCCTTCCCCTTCCCAGCGCACTTCACCCCCATTCCTCCCTCTGCCCCGGGGGTGGGCATTTTCTTTCTTAAGTTCTTCTTCTTCCTTGAGGACCCGTTCTGAAGACACTGGCAGAGATCCTAGATCACAGAGGAAGGGTTTTGAGAAAGAGGCTTTCTAAAGGCTGGGCGTATTGCCCTCAACCGGCACCAGAGCTCTGGATTGGACACTCGAGCCTTTCAGGGCGCACTCTCAAGCTCGGGGGGGCTCCCTCTCCTGCCGGGAGGCAGAAGAATATGCTTGCTTCTGCCGTGGTTTGTAAAGAAAACTACCCAGCGCAGGGGAAGAGGGAGGGCTCAGTGCAATGACAGGGAAGTGTCCTGAACTGCGAAGCTCTGCTTATGTGTCTTCTTTTCAAATATTCAGAAGGCACCCAATAATACCGCCCCTTCCACTTCCCAGAAAAACTCCCCAAGGAGGGTCAAAATGTCTCTTTCGTTGCATTCAGACGAAGATCAGGATATAAACCTTGTGCCGTTTGCCAGAAAGTAGGGCTGGTTTTCACAAATAGAGATCAAGTTCAGGGTTGGGGGAGGGTGGCGGGGGAGGTGGGGGGAGTGGGGGATGGGGTGTGGCAGACAGAAACCTACAGACTTCAGTGGAGCCCCTCAGCCTCCCTCCCTGCCCATCTCCTGCCCCACAAGCCCTAGAAGCTAGATTTTTGCCACTGTGGCGATTCCCTGCCCCTCTGGTCCATTCTAGATCAAAGAAATCAGGCTCAGAGGTTTCCTCCTTGGAAACTGTTCCATCTGGAACCTGCCTCTAAAGACCCTCCAGTACTCAGCGAGGGGTGGAAGGGAACTGGTCCCCAGCAGGGAGCCCACGAGGTTTCCACCCCACAGGCCCATGAGCACCAGCGGCAGGAGCCAAGCGTTTGTGTCCTCCCCGGTGGTCTGGCCCAGGTCAGAAGGACGCCCTCCCTCGGCCCCCACCTGGAAAGGAGGCACCGTCACCCCGACCAAGCCCAGGGCCCGGCAAGCCTACCATCCTGGACAAGCAGGTGTGGCCGCAGGCCTCGCTCCTTCAGGATCAGAGAGGCGGCTGGGGCGGGGGCAGTCACGTCGCTCTCGGAGATGTCGAAGCCGTGGCGCCGAAGCAGCAACACCAGGTCTCCCCGGGACTTCTGCGATTCGTTGGTGCAGAACCTCACCTTCAGCTGTGACTGCTTCAGTCTGGAAGTGGGAACACCACAGGCAGAGGGTGCCATCAGCACTTGGAGCACTGGGCCTCCCGGGAGGAAGCTGGAAAGTCACTTCCCAAGGGCAATCAGGACCGCCAACGTGGGCCAGACCACGGTGGCTCCCTGAAGCCAGAGTCGGCTGACCCCGGGGTCTGGACAGGAGCTGCTGAGCTGGAGCTGACCCTTTCCAGGGAACCCCGACCCTGCCCACAACGCTCCTTTCCATCTGCACTGAGCCTGTTGCTGGGGACACGTCCCCACTCCCTTGGCCTGGGACACCCCACCTGGGACATATCTCTGTCCCCACTCCCTCGGCCTGAGATACCCCCCCACCTCTTCATCTGACACACAACTCCAGCCTTCACCTGGGACACATTTCCTTCACTCCTTCTACCTGTGACACACACCCACACTCTGCCTGGGACACATCTCTGTTCCTTCTCCTGGGACACATCTCCACTCCTGCCTGGGACATGGCACCTCTCTACATGTGCCGATTCTCCCACCTCCCAAGACGCACCGGACATCTCCCCTCCATCACTCCATCCCACTCGGCCTGGCGAGAGATCGCCCATGCATGTCCGCGGCAGTTTCTCCGGACCGCTCCACCGTGATCAGCACTTCCACTGTGCACGTGGGCTACGTGTGCCTAATTACCTCCGCATCCATATTTCCCCTAAAGAACAAAGGCTGAGACACCAAGTTTGCGTGTGTCTTCTCATTGCTGTCGCCGAAGAAAAGTTTGCCAGACGGTCATCAGGTATATGAACAATCCCGGGATGGATACATAGGACCCAGGGAGCCCCTGCAAGCCCAGGATTAACCTAACAAGACCCTGAGACCCAGCTGCACCCACATTTCTTCTCTCCTGAGCTCCCAGGACCCCGGCTGCAGCCTGGCTGCACTTGGCCAGGTTCTCGGAATGCAAACCCACAAGCAGATGCCGAAAGAGGTCCCAGATGCTATAATATCCAACCCTCCTGCAACACTTACCGAGCATCTACTAAGTGCCTGCCTGGGGGCCAGCGCACAGAATTGTAACCTTGACCACAGGCAGGCTCCGGCTGGAGCCACAGGGAGGTGCTTTGAAGGACTGGAACAGAATAAAGAGGCAGATGGGGGCCAGGAGGCAAAGAAACAGCCTCCAACAGAGAGAAGAGTGGACTCAGGCTGCGCAGGAAAAGGGGCTGGCACAGCTGAGCCCACGAGCCAGGGACCCATTCTGATGGCAGATGTCCCCATGGGCCCAGAACACACAGCCCTCCCTAGACAAGCCAGAGCAAGACGGCAGTCCTACTTGGGGCGCCTGGGTGGCTCAGTGGGTTAGAGCCTCTAACTTCGGCTCGGGTCGTGATCCCAGGGTTCTGGATCGAGCCCCACACCGGGCTCTCCACTCAGCGGGGAGCCTGCTTCCTCCTCTTTCACTCTCTGCCAGCCTCTCTGCCTACTTGTGATCTCGCTCTCTGTCAGATAAATAAATAAAATCTTAAAAAAAAAAAAAAAAAGACAAGTCAGGAGGTCTGGGAGACGTTAGGAAACTAACCTGAGGGCACTAACTGCCACCTGGCACTGTTTGCAAACAGGTCTCTGACACAGCCATGCCAGCGGTCTCCAAACGTGCAGAAGACACCTTTACTTTTCAGCCATCCTTTCAACTTTTACATTTTTATAATATAAATAATATATCTGATCCAGTGTTAAGTGCATAATTTATCATTTAGTATTTATCAATAAATACCCTGTGTAAGAGATACGTGTTCCAATTTTGTGCTCTTGTGCAGAGGCAACACACAGAGTAGACCCAGTTACTCAAAACTATGCACTTGAAATCAACCTCTGCTTGGCCAAATAAGGGAGACCCCCGGTAAAAATGCAACTCTGTCTCAACCCTGGTGGTGACATGCTTTCTATCCTGCTTTATGAGAGAGGACACTGAGTCTCGGAAGGTCAGGAACTTTCTATTCCTCATCCTGGATCTGAGACACTAGGGACATGGGCTAAGTTCTACTTGACCCCAACACGGATCCTGGAACCGATATGGAGTCAGAAACAAGAAGCACCCACCGTAGCCACCCTACAAAGCCAAAGGTGGGAAAGGTCTCCTCCCAGGATGGGGTCTCAGAAAAGGCTTCTTAGAAGAGCCAGATCTAACTCGAACTGATTAGGCGGCCAGGGTGGGTGGACGGAGCAGAGGGAGAAACAGGTGCAGTGTAGGCCCTGGTCGGGTTCAGAATCTTTGAGCAGCCTTGGGTAAATGGAAGCTGGGCCAGAAAATGAGGCTGAAGAGGAGGGTCACTGAGCGGGCAGGGGTGCCTCAGGCAATCTGCTCCATCCCGGGGTGGAGGGAGCTCCAAATTCAATGCTCCTTAGTGATAACAGAACTGGGAAAAGGTGGCAGGTCTGTCCAGTGTCCCCCTCTCCACCCTGCGTCACACTGTCCTTATCCTAGCTCTGGCTGTATTTTTCTTTCTTTGTAACGTTAGCCAATATCTCCAAGTGTCTGACTTATATCTTTGTTTATTGTTTCTCTCCCAGACCTATGTGCTCCATGAGGTCAGCAGTGACATCTGGTCCATTCTCCTCGGGATCCCTGCTTCACACTGGGCTGGTACACGGCAGGCTCCCATTTGCTGAATGACTGAGTGACGGAAAATCCAAATGACAGCCGGTGAGAGGGACTCTTCCTTAGAACCACACCGACCACACCTACTGCTGCCCCCAAAGGTGCCCCTGCAGCCCCCTTCCAAGCCCCGTTGGACACAGGCAAGTGCTCCTTCGTTGTGACGACCCTCCAAGCCCTGGAGCTGACAAGTGCCACCTGAAAAGAAATCTGTAGCCTGACCAACAACAGAGTGAACACACACCTTGAGGCTAACCATGTCTTAATCAACAGCCCAGGTGGTTCAGTCCTTTCTTAATATTTGTCTTTCCTAATCAGAGAGTTATGAATGATCAATTACGCTTAGTGGTTAATTGCCCTTCATAAAGACAGCTTTTGTATTTTTAAATTAGGCAGTTAATATATTGTAACTAATAGCATCACCTTGTGCATCACAGACAGATCTTCATTGATTGGCACCGGGAATGTGTGATTCGCACCCAAATTAATGGAGCAGTTGAGCGAAGAAGTGCAGGGGTGTCCGGGGACTAATTATTGCTAATGAATTATGATGTGACCTTCTCAGAACAGTGAACAATCGGTGTGACAGTGAGATGACAGTGCCTCACATCTGCTATTCAGAACACGACTTCAGATGCCGATGACAAATGTGTAAATAACACAACTCACTTCGGGACACTTCAGCCACGGGTCTCCTTTGAAATAACCACCTAAGTTCATAAGACATGTATTTAAAATCAAAGTACTCGTTTTGATTTTAAATACATGTCTTATGAACTTGCCCTTGAAAAACATCTAGTGCAAAACGTGTGGGGAGTCCCCTCCCTGTGGCTCTGTTCATCCATGCCCCCCCCCACTGACGGCACCCCCTTTCTGACCATTTGGGACGAGTCCCAGGTCCCCTCTGTTTCTCGTAGTCACTGAAAATTATAAAAGCATGGTTTATTAGCGGAGTAAAGCGTGACTACAACATTACATTAAGTCCTGCCTCGGGACTCAGTGTCTGTGACTTGATTTGGTCCAGAACCACATGCTTTCTTCCCTACACAAGTCCCGGGGCCAGTGCCCGGCGCACAGTCAGCACAGAGCACAAGCTGCCTGAGTACTGAGCCCAGAGACCAGCACCACCGTCCCCATTCTAGAGATGCCAAAACGGAGGCTCTGAGGGGCAGAGACCGATAAAGTCGCACAGCTGGTAGCAGCAGAGCCCGCAGGCTGTAAACCGGCCTGGGGGGTGGAGGGGGGGCAGCTACGCGCTGGTGTGTGCAGACCTGCATGTTTCCAGTAAAGGGAGTACTGTGCCCCCGGCAAGACCCAGGTCCAGGTGCGTGCGGGGCACACGTGAGTGTGTACGGGGGAGAGAGTGTGAGGTGAGTGGTCAGCACTGAAGGGAAGGCCCTGAACGGCCACTGCTGTGCACCGAGCTGCATCACACACACACACACACACACACACACACCTGCCTGGCAGATCCCTGTGTTAAAGCCCTGAGGAGGCAAGGAGCGCTAAGTGAGGTCGTCGGGGTGGGGGTGTGAGAGGACAAGGATCACTGTCCTTAGAAGACCACCAGCAGGGCGCCTGGGTGGTTCAGTCAATTAAGCCTCTGCCTTTGGCTCAGATCACGATCTCAGGGTCCTAGGATCAAGCCCATCCGGCTCCCTGCTCAGCTGCCCCGCGGGAAGTCTGCTTCTCTCCTCTTCTCCCAAGAACGCCTGGCACACGGGTCCTCCCACAGGACCCTGACATCCCACGGTGGGGTGCAGGCCAGATCGTCCCTCTGAGACCCTGGCCACCACTTCAGCCCGCTGCCCCCTTCCCAGGAGTCCCACGAGAGTGGGATTTGCCCCCACGTCCTGTAGCCACGCCGGATCTTTGAACTGACCTTTACCTCATCCCGGCAGGACAGGACAAACCCGCCTGGTGCAATTACTGTGCGTCACACGAACTGGTCCCCTGCAAATCACCTCGGACCTCACACAGCTGCTGGCTGTCGGCATCTGCCGGGGGCGCTCACCCGAAAATAATGGAAACCCTCTCATTATGGCTCCGTAGCAGGTAGAGCGCTAAGGCGATTACTGGACATCCTGACCGACCTTGGCACAGCTCCACAGCCTGCTGCCCTCTCCGGCTCGCCAGAGGGGCTGGGAGGGGAGGCCACCAGGGGGCAAGAAGGCTGCCCCAGGCAAGGCCCTCCCAACTGGGCCCATCCTCCCTCCTCACTCCATTCCCCATCCCCCCACCCCCAACCAGCTCTTGGGAAGCTGTCACCTTCGTATGCCCTACGGAGGGCTCAAGTCACCCAGAGTCTGCTGACCCTCCTCTACAGCCCAATCTTTGTCATCTTTCGAGGACTGGTTCGTGTTTCCCCTCCTCCAGGAAGCCCCCCAGGGCCCCCATCCCCAGTCCGCTCAGGCAGAGCCCATCTTCAGCTCTGCTTTCACAGCCCTTGGAGGGTAGCAATGCTTTTCGATGGGAATTCCCTAACGAATCTGAATTCCAGATCTGATGGGCCCACGCATCATAAAGGAACAACATTGCCCTTGCATCCAGAGAACCTCAGGAATAAACCCCATGCTCCAAGCTAATCCTGCCCGTGGGCAGTATCGCCTCCCTACTGTGTCTAATTCTTCAGTGCAAGGTCTAGAGAATACCAGAGGAGAAAGCGTAAGGGAGCCAAATGCGTCCAGACAGGTGAACGCGAGACTGAGCCTACGCACACGGTGCTGGAGTGAGTCACTCCTTCACGCAGGCTATGGACCAGACGGAACAGCCATGCCCGGAGACGCTCTACTGCCAGGCTGCAGGCCAGGGGGCCCAGTGGGGACAAGGAGGCACTTCGAAGTCTGATGACTATGGACTGTGGACGGAGGCACTTCGAAGTTTGATGACTGTGGATGACTGTGGCTCTGCCACCTAACAGCTGTGGGACCTTTAGCGAGCTCTCCCTTCTCTCTGTGCCTCAGTCTCCTCATCTGTAAAATGGGGACGACCACAGCACCTGTCCTGTCTCATACTGTGAGGCTTCAGCGAGACCCGCAATGTGCCTGCATGGGCCTGGCACCCTGTGAGGGTTCACTCCATGCCAGCCGAGAACATCGACCAGGACACAGGAGAAACACAGCGGGAGGAGAGGGGAAGTGAGGGGTGAGGAGGGGGAGTCTCCCCATTCTGTCTCAGCCTGCTCTGCCCCTGGTGCCACAACTCACGAGGTTCCCCGGCGGAGCAGGGGTCCCTATGACTACTATAAGGGGAAAAGCAGCAGATCAATGAAAGGACATTCATGACACCTCAGGGGGCTGTCGTGAACCGGAACGCAGGCGGCAGTGCCTGGCCAAGGCCCTCGGCGAGATCAGTGTCAGCCGGACGCGACCCCGGACGTGACCCTCAGCCGGGGTATGGCTATGCCAGCCGCTGTCTCTCCTGGAAAGCCGCAGAGCTTGAAAACAACTCTGAGAGAGGACGTAGCAGATATTAAATTGATAAGAACAGATAATACACTTGATCTTAGCCAAAAGGCCAAGAATTAAGAAGTGAATCCTACAAAGTACTTATTTGCTCTAAGAACCCCATTTTTTAAAAAAAAATAAAGGGTCAAATAGGATCCCGCGAGCGGAGCAGGAACAGTCTGCAGTGAGTCCCGCATTTCCTGCACTGTCCCTGGCGCATACCAACAGGCGCCCTGTTGACTCAGGGAGGGACCCAGCCCAGGTCCCCACGGCCCGGTGACAGGCATCAGCTGGGGTCAGGGAGCCGCCCTGTGGCTGGAGCAGCAGCAGAAGGGATTTTGCCCCCATGAGAACAGGGTCTGGCTCCCCAGCTGGGGTCCTGCACTTGCAACTTGCCAAGCATCTATAGTCTAGATACAAGTCTAAAGGTCAGACTCCTGGGGTCCCGGAGTCCTGGCCATGATATGGGGTAATCCCAGTGCCTGGTCTTCTGCTCTCTCCAGGACTGGGCATGCCATGAGCCGTCCCGCATGCTGGTGTCACCATCAGACCAGGAACTCCAAGGGGCACCAGTAACAGCTTCTGCCAGTAGGTCGAGCTGGGCCCGCCACACCTCCCCCTTCCCTCCAGATCCAGCAGAGCTTTCTGCGCAGCTGACAGCCAGCCGCTCCCCATTCTCCATCTGACATTCTGTGGGCAGCAATGCACATCACTGTGTCGTCAGAGCCCAGGCCAGAAACAGAGTCCAAAGTATGGACAGAAAGAAGAGAAGGAACAAGGGACAAGGTGACGCACATGGACGGGCCCTGGCTGGGCCTCTCAGTCGGGCCAGCTGGCCAGTGACCTCAGGGAATAGGGACGAGGGCAGATAGACACTGGGCAGGCTCCAAAGCCAGGGCCCTTACGAAACACGAGGCACCTCCTCCAGGTGCCTGTGACTGCCTCACCACCCAGCATGTTCTCTCTTACCTGCCTGAGTCTCAGAGCTCAGAGCAAAGGGGAATGCTGAGTCCACAGACATCAGTGTGCTATTTATTAATAAACACAACTTAAAATCAAGTGCAGGGAATCTAGAAACCAGAGGAGAGGTTCAACAGGATTCCACCAAGGGCTCATTTCACAGCGGGAGACTGGGGTGCAGAGGGATGCAACGTACCCCAGAGCGTGTGTTGAGGCGCTGTGGGTTCTTCGGACCACTCTCCAACCCTGAAGAGCCAGTCACCAGCCATCAGAGGCTGGTCTGGGCCAGGAGCAGCAGGGGACAGAGGCCAGGCACACCCAGAGCGAGGTGACAGGAGGGGGCAGCCTGACTCAGAAAGCGACGAGCCTACCGCACCTCCACCACCTCTGACTGTGTGGCTGAGGCTTCTGACCTGACTCTCCGATCTCAGTTTGCAAATGTGTAAAACGGGACACTAGCAGCAGGACAGTGTGATGTACAAATGTGATCCTTACAAACCATATCAGAAGCACCTAGCATGCTGCAAAGACTCAGAAAATGCCAGTGCAGACCGACAGTACCAACCACAAAATTTATGTGTCTGGCAAGCCTGGGCTGGGGACATCTGGGCCTTGGAGGCAGGCAGTCTCACAGGAAGCCACATGCCCCAGGAACTGGGGCCAGGAGGTGGGGAGCCCAGACAGCACCACTAAGAAAAGAGGGCAACATTCAATCCAGCGAAGGGAGGCTGGGGCAAACATCCTCGGGCACCCGGGACAAAGGGAACCCCAACAATAGCCACAACAGCTCCCAGGGACTGGCTGCCAGGGCCTCTCCCAGCTGCCCAGGGCACCACCCACAGGCTCCCAGTGACTTCTCAAGACAATCTGGGAGACAGGTCTCTGTCCGCATTTATAGATGAGGACCTAGGCTTCAGAGGGGCTGCGTGCCTCACCCAAGACCAGAGCACAGAAGAGAACCCTCTATTACAAACCGGCCTCATGGAAACGTATAAAAATGTGAGAAATACAACCTGGGCACAGCTGAGTGATTTTGGGTGGAATCAGCACCAAGTTCAACAACAGAAAGACTTTTTGTATTTGCAAAAGAACCACTCCTTACCCATCATCTGACAGTTCAAGCCACAAAAGGCTCCTTTAGCTCCTAGAGGTAGCACAAGTAAAATGGTGGTTTCAGAGAAAATATCCTACTTAACTTACCCCCCGGTGATGCACACGGGAAACTGAGGCACAAAACGGCTATGAAACCTGCCCAAGATTCCATCACAATCACAGGACAGAGTTGGGATTCAATACCCAGGCCCTCACCTACAAAAGCCGACACCGGCGTTCTTTTTTAGGTGACAGGTAGGAAGTGGCACCCACTCTCCCTCTCAGTGAGGCATCCTCAAGCCAGGCTCTCTGAGTCTCTGGTTCCTTCTCTACACATCCTGTCGGCCCCACGGTCACGGGAAATTGCCCTTCACACCTCTACAGGCAGGGCTGAGGCTGGGTTTGCCAATATGGCTTCTCCGTACATCCTTGGAGTGCTAGGGGCAACACGGGCAGGGGGGCGGTGTTCACGACTCCTTTTGTAGGCCTCCTGAGTAACCCAAGCCACAAGGCCCTCCTAATCTGAGGGGCTTCCTACCAGAGGCAGCAATGTTGGGGTAAACCATGAACTCTCTTCCAGAACCACCAGCCCGGCTGCCCTTGATTTCCGTATGGTGACCCTGCCCACCTGTGCTGAGATGGGAACCCAAGAAACAGCTCTTGTCCCGTGCGGCCTCACGCCCCCATCCAACATGTCTCAGTTTCCCTCCGTGTGGGTCAGGTGCATGACTCTACTGCTCTCCCTCCGAACGGTGCGGATTGTCGGGCCTCCTTTATCTTTCTGGACAAAAATGGTATTTCCTACACATTATTCTAGAACATGTTTTACTGACCACATACAACACTGATGTGACATAAATTGGGGCACCTGGGTGGCTCAGTGGGTTAAAGCCTCTGCCTTCGGCTCGGGTCATGATCCCAGGGTCCTGGGATCGAGCCCCACATCAGGCTCTCTGCTCAGCGGGGAGCCTGCTTCCCCCTCTCTCTCTGCCTGCCTCTCTGCCTACGTCTGATCTCTATCAAATAAATAAATAAAATCTTTTAAAAAAAAATTTATGTGACATAAACTAATGTCAACATCAAACAGCGGCAGAATCATGGTCTGGGTGAACCGCAATCTATTTCCTCCTCTTGTCCTGCTAGACGTGCCCCTTGTTTCCCAGCCACTCCCACAGAGGCATGAACAGAGGAACTGTGGTGCTGTCGGGGCGCCTGGCTGGCTCAGTGGGTTAAGTGTCTGACTTGGGCTCAGGTCATGGTCCCAGGGTCGTGGGATCGAGCCCCGCACCAGGTGTGCTGCTCAGTGGGGAACTTGCTTCTCCCTCTCCTCCCTCTGCTCCTCCCCCTGCTTGTCCTCTCTCTCACACATAAATAAATAAAATCTTTAAAAAATAAACTGGGGCACCTGGGTGGGGCCGGAGTCAATTAAGCCTTGGCCTTCAGCTCAGGTCAGATACCAGGGTTGTGGGATGGAGCCCCGCTCAGCAGGGAGCCTGCTTCCCTCCTCCCGGCCGCTCCCTCCCTGTGCTTGCTCTCGCTCTCCTGCTTGCCTTCTGTGTCAAATAAATAAATAAAATCTCTGAAATAAATAACTAAATAAATAAACTGCTGGGCTGTCCCCTGGCCCTGACTTGAATATCGTTATTCAACAAAACACCTCGGTCATTTTCACTGACTGGCTTCATCATCAGTTATAGATTTGAAGAGAGAAAACATACATTTGTCAAACACTGTTCTCTTATTTATTTATTTTTTTAATGGGGGGGGCAGTTCCTACCGCGGATTTCTTTGGGGAATCAATGCTCTGAGGCTACGGAAGATTGGGAAGTTCTGGCCCGGGATCTGCAGGGACTCGGCCCCCAGTGACAGCCAGCACCAGGGCAGAGGAGGCAGGGGTGTGGGGCAGGGGGCGAGGAGGATGCCACGTCAGGAAAGGGAGGCACTGGGCCTTCCAGTCCTCTGTGATTTGGGGGGAATGGAGAGGAAGGGGTGTGGTTGTTCCCACCCCCTCACCCGGTGGGGAATGCGTGGGTCAGGCCTGGTGACAGAAGGGTCCGGACGCTACTCCGCACCTTCATGCCCTCGTCAGGACTGTTTACAAGGAGGAGCACCCCCACACACACACCCGAAATGGCAGCAGATACGCGGCAGGGTGATCTTGTCAAAACACACCTTGTCCCAGGTCGGGGCTGAGTGAGGCAAGCTCCTGCTGGCCTTGACAAACTCAAACAAGCAGCCTCCTCCCTCCAATATCCCCGAAGGGCCTCCTCTGGCAGGTGAGGGGACGAGGCCCCCGAAGGTAAGGCCCCCCAGTCCCTCGCAGCTCTTAGTATCGCCACTCCTGGGCCCAGATGCTCAGCCCCCGCGGCCCAGCATTGAGGAGGGGAGGGACGGAGGGGTTGGTCCTGAGGTCTGCAGGCTGGCGACTTCGGACAAGGTGCCCCTGGCCCCATCCGTCGCCACAAAAACCTGCTGGGAGGGGGCCTCGGAGTCAAGAGGGTCCCAGGGCTTCCGGGACACCCTGGGGCTTGAGAGGCCCCACCTGGAAGGATGGGTTGTGGGTCTGGCGGCCCTGGGTGGGAATTGCTTTATGAAGCGGCCCTGGGCTCAGGCCTGCTCCCTTCCGCCGGCCACAAAAGGGCTGGGCCAAGCAGCTGTGCTTTAGTGGCCGGAGACAGGATGCAGTAAATGCCCACCTGCCTTTCACATGCAGATGCCTCCGGGGCTCTCCTTTGTGCCGGCCAGCCCCCGGGCCGGCCCCCGCAGCCCCCGCTGGGCCCGGCCCTGCCTCTGAATGGCTCCCCCGGGAGAGCCCAAATGCCCAAGAATGGGCTCCAATAAAGGGCCCGTTGGGGGCACCCTGGGCTGGTTACAGATGTCCCATTACCACGCCCGCCCACAAATCCTAGTGCAGTAAGAGCGCCTGGCAGCACTGCCCCCAGCAGCTCCAGGAAGGAGCCGGTGTGGCCTCCGGGGACACTCCTGGCGCCGATGACATCTACAAACCCCAGTGCAACCGCAAGAGACCCGCGAGGCTACGCTCCCCCACCCCAGCTCCCCAGCTTCCTGCCGGCTGGGTCTCCCCCCATCAGATATGGGTCTTCCCAAGGCCCTTTACACTGATTCTCCCAACTGTCCCTCTGCCTCCTTCCCAGCCGCGGGTCCTGTCAGTTTAGAAGTGCTCGGTAAACACTTGCCGGCTGGAAGTGAATGAAGGAGCAAACGCCTGTATCAAGAGGCAGCATGGTGCTGAGCGGGACACGGAGGCCTTGGAGTCACAGGCACCCAGGGGTTAACCTGGCCCAGCCACCTTTTCCACTTCGGCCAGTTGCTGAATCTCTGGGCCTCCGTCCCTTTGAAAAGGGGCCCGAAATGCCTACTTGGGGGTGGGCTGGGAAAGCAGCTATGCAGTTAAACACCCAGCTGGGACCCGACAGGCCCCCCTCAATCGCTGGTAACCACTATGACTGTGGTCCACATGGTTCTGGAAAGCAGGGCTTATCCTCTGCATGTGCTCCATGTCCCCAAAACAGTGGGAACCTCTTAGAAAACCTGGGGACAAACATGTCACTGCAAAAAGTCTAGGAAGAAGAGTAGTCAGTCGTCCCCCTTGGGTTCCTCAAATGATGGTGCTGCTGGGAGCCTGTGGTGCTGGGGAGCTGCTGGGGGTTGAGCGGTCCCCCAGAACCTCGTCTCCTCCCCATCATGCTTGGCCCTCTGCAGCTGCTCTCACCCCAGGGACTTCCATTGGGCTCCTCGGGACATCAAAGTGAGCCTCTCAAAGTGAGCCTTGCATATCAAGGAGGCCACCCAGTGCAGGTTGTAAAGAAACCCCTCTCCATGGCTACACACACTATAGAAAGCAGCCAAACACACAGGGCACAGCGTCCTTCACCTTGACAAGCAGGCCTGTTCCGTAAAAGGTTCCTCAGAGAGTCCATGCTTGGCTCAGGCGCTACAAAACAGGGTCATGCGGCATGTGTGAAACATTCCCATGGAAAACTCCAAAAGCAGGGGGAACCTTCCAGCACCACACTCACTACCACTGAGCGTCTGGGCCCTGGGCTTTGTGCCTGCCCACGGCCACCCACAAGGGAGGCTTGGGTGTGATCAGTGGGCTCCTGGAGGCCAAGCAGAAGAGCCCAAGAGGGAAGGATGTCCAGAGACCCAGAGCACACTGGGGTGCGCTCGGTGGGCGCTTGGCCACAAAGAGGCTCGTGAGTGAAAACCCTACCCAGGAGTCTTTGCAACTGGCAGTAACGGGATTAGGTGGGAAGGCAGGGGACAAGGGGCCACCACGCTCACTTGAGAAGGCCCTAGCAGACCAGGAGGAGGCATGGGGACTTGGTCTTGTGGCCTGGGAGCCCCTGAGGTTTCAGAGGGATGAGGCCATTAGCTCTCCAGGACCCTGGGCAGCACGATGATAAAATCTCCCAGGATAAGGAGCGCTATGTCCCCCCACCGAAAATAATCCCACATGCTCTGGAGAAGGCAATCCCCTCAGTCACAAAACTGGTTCTGATGTAGTTTAAGATTGACGTCACACAGCTGTTCGACTTCTAGGGCATAGCTGCTACCAGAGACAGCCCAGCTACTTAAATCAGCCGGAGTTAAAGTAAATCAGAACAAAACCCTCCTGGGGATGGGTGGGAAGGTGCCAGTGCAGAACCCACGGAGGTCAACAGGCCGGGACCCCTCCTTACTGCCACGCCCTGCGATTGGCACATGCATTTGCTGGACACGGACAGGTCTGTGTCGGCGGGGGCTGCGTTACTCGGGACGGGCTGCCTTCTCAACACCCGTTGCTTCTCAACAAAGTAACAAAGGCACCTTGGCACAGTTTCGATTTGCATTTCTCTTATCTAAGTAAGGCTGAACATCTTTCCTATGCTTAGGGCTCATTTGCTTTTTCTTCCTTGTGAACTAACTGTTTATATCTTTTGTGCATTTTTTATTAGGCTGTCGATTTTTTTTTTCTGTTGCTCCTCCCACAAAGGACTCCAAGTATGGCTGGGGCAGAGCGGCTGGCAGTCAGGCAGACTTGGGTCCCCATGGTCCTTGGGCCATCCCAGCTGAGACCCTGGCAAGCTCCGAGCGGCAGTGGCTTCCCGTGGTGAAGGGGAGGCACAGCGCCCTCCACCCCAGACTGTCAGGGGGACCACACAAGACAGTGAGAGGCAAGCGCGGATACCGAGCACAGAGGATACCGAGCACAGAACAGGCAGCCGAGAGCAGCCTCACCTGCCCAGAAATAAAGGGAATATCGTCAATAATGTTGTAACAATGTTGTCTGGTGACTGCTGGCGGCTCCATTCATACTGTGCTGAACACCGAGTAATGTACAGAACTGCTGAACCAACAGGCTGTTCCCCTGAAACTAATAGAAGATTGTATGTTAATTCTATCTCAATAAAAAATTCTACAACTTAAAGAAATAAATGTATGTATGTGTGCATACGGCGCTCTCACCGTCTATCCTGCACCCAGCACTGGGCCAAGACCTTGCCATACGCACGTCATGAACTCTCAGAGCACCTGCCCTGCACCCCCTCCTCACCCTCTCCGTCCTTTCAGGTGCTCTAGTCCGACCCTGGGAGCCGTTCTTCCTCTTCTCCAGGCCCCCACAGACTCCCTCATCAGCAGGCCCTCCCGGTCCTACTTCCAAAACATCTCTACTTCCAAAACTCCCTTCCCGCCCCCTCCCTGCTCCTTGCCCCACCATCTCTTTCTGGACCATACAATGGTCTCCTAACTGCCTCCTCTGCTTTCCCTCCTGACGAGAGCATCTGGACATTCCCCACTTTGCAACTAGAACGATCTTAAAATACTTGTAAACTGGGGGGTGGGGGGTGGAACCTTTTTTCCGGCTTTACGGACATATAATTGACAGAGTACTTGCCATTCAAAATCTCAAATGGGAGATATATTCACACAGCTCAAAAAAACATTAAAAACAAAGTTAATACACAAAGCCGTACAGTGAAGAAGCAATCACCCAGCGTTCCCCAGCTGTCCGTCCCCAGCTCTCCCAACAGTGAACTCTTCCCCCAGCGGCCTTAAGCAAACACAGCAGCAGCAACACTGGCCTGCATTTCTGCCTTTTCCACCCAAAAGACAGTCACCACGCAGCCGGTTCTGTGCTTTGCTGTCTTCCCTGCCAATGCATCTATGTGACAGGCACACATAGTACACGGTGCTACACGGTATTCCCTTGCATAGATGGATGGACCATGATACTCCCCTATCAGTGGGTATCTGAGTTCTTTCCAGTGTTTTCCTATTTCAAAATTTATTTTCATGAATGACCTTGCACGGAGGTCCTTTCTCATGCATGAGGCAAGGCAATTTCCAGAAGTGGAACTGGTGGGAGAGAAAGCCGAACGGATCTTCCACAAGCAATGTAGGACAGGGTCTGTTTCCACAAACACTCACCCAGAGAATGTATGCTCAAAGTTGTGCTTTTTTTTTTTTAAGATTTTATTTATTTATTTGACAGACAGAGACACAGTGAGAGAGGGAACACGAGCAGGGGTAGTGGGAGAGAGAGACACAGGCTTCCCGCTGACCAGGGAGCCTGATGCAGGACTTGACCCCAGGATCCTGGGATCATGATCTGAGCAGAAAGCAGATGCTTAATGACTGAGCCACCCAGGCACCCCTCAAAGTTGTGCATTTTTGCCAGTTTTCTCATATTGATGAAAAAAGGCTCCTTGCCCAGTTTTGATTTGCATTTCTCTTATCTAAGGCTGAACACCTTTCCTATGCTTAGGGGTCATTTGCTTTTTCTTCCTTGTGAACTGTTTATATCTTTTGTGCATTTTTTATTAGGCTGTCGATTTTTTTTTTTCTGTTGATTTCTAGATTTGGGGGCATAATTATAAAGGTCCTCTACTCCAAGATTTCAAAGGAAATCTCTGTCTTTGTTTGGTACTTATACAGCTTCACCTTTCACATTTCAAGTTCTTTAAAACATACATCAGATCACACGACGCTCCTGCCTGGAATCTTCAGTGACTCCCCACTGCACTCAGGATAAAATCCAGGCACCTCTCCGCGGCAGGTTCCTGCTCTAGCCATGCTCCCTCTCTTTGGTTCCCTGAACATGAATGTGCCAAGCTCTCTTCTGCTGCTAGGCCTTTGCAGCTGTTGTTCCCTCTAGCCGGAATGCACTTCCTCCGTGCCTCGTCCAGACGGCCCTTCATACCCTCTGGTTGGGTCCAATGCCCTCTCTGTCCAACCTCCCCTCTGTCCCTTTTTCAGCCAATCTTACGTTTCCTTGTCTGCATCCAAGTTTACTGTCCATTTCCCTCATAGACATGAGCCCCATGAAGACTTGTCTGCCTCAGTCATGGCCCTGAAACTGTGGCCTCGTGCTTCCCCCCACTAGGTACACATAACCCCAAAACACAGCCAATGCCCTCTGCTGCACTCCCATAATTTTCTTGGCTTCATAAGATGCCAATGCATACATGTACTGATATGATCTAATCCTAGTTGGCAATAAAAATGAATGAACTAACAACAAAAAAAATGCCAATGCACAATGTTCTTGCTTATGACAGAGTTCATCTGAAGCCTTAGGGTAAATAGGATCTAAGACAAAGGGTAGAACTTAAACCTGGACTTCAGGAAATGAGGCTCCCGGGGCCCTCAGGAGTCTCCTAGGACTGGGCGTCCTTCCCATGTTCTCCTTGCGGTTATGTCTCCCTTTTCTGAGTTCCTGGTCTCTCAAACACCTCCAACTTCGCTACACAGGACAGTTTGGCTCCTGTACAGACCAGTGGGGTGGGCTCCCTGAGAAGGACCAAGAGGCTCACTTAATTGCCAGCTACAGGTAGGTAAACTGAATCCTAGTGAGATCAGGCCACTAACCCAGGGTCCTCCCACCAGTGAGTCTAGGAAGCCAAGTCCGGGGCAATTACCCCTTCCTGGCTGCCCACTGAAATCATGGCAGCACTGGCCTGTCCTGCCAATGACAATTACAAAGCGGAGAGTCCAATGGTGCCAACCGTGGTCCTTGCGTGGTCTTCTGTGCACGAGGTTTGGTGGGCAAGACGCCCTCCTCCTCCCCTCCCCCCCAACAAATGATGTCAGCACATCTTAAAGTTTTCTGGTAACTACATAAGCAAAAGTAAAAAACAGGTGGAATCTAATATATCTTATTTAACGTAATCAAATTATTATCACTTCAACATGTTATCCTTATAAAGCAAGGTCTTTCCGTATTTGTCACTAAGTCTTGGAAATCCGTGCGGACGGTGCCCTTACAGCGCCTTGCAAGTCTGCCCAGCCCTATCCCAAGCGCTCAGCCGCCACAGGAAGTCAGGGGCTGCCGGGTCAGGCAGGGAAGTTGGGGGTTGGGGCGGCGGGGGTCCAGCCAGGATGGGGGGGGGGGTCCCAGCGCGAGGGGCGGAACCAGAGCTGCAGCCCCGCCCCCGGCAGCGGCCAGAAACCGCCGGTGGGACCCGGCTGAGCGCGGAGCCTCGCGCCCACCGCGGCCGGCGGGACGCACTCACCTCGCTACCGCCTCCACGGAGCCAGGGATCGGCACGCCGCCGTCCTCACTGCCATCGTACAGCACGCCCGAGATGTCGAGCAGCACCCCGCGCACGCCCGCCAGCCGCTCGCCCCACGAGGCCATCGCGCTCTGCCGGACACCTCAGTCTCCGCGCGTCCCAGCCTCCGGCGGGGAACTGCGGCTGGGCTCGCCGCGCAGGGGCGCCTGGGAAGTGTAGTCCTGGGCTGTGCAGCCCGGAGGGGCGGGGCCAGTGGGGCGGGGCCAGTGGGGCGGGCCGGGTGCAAACCCGGCTCCTAGGGGCGCAAACCGGGATTCCTGGGTGCTGGCTCTCCGTTCCTGGGTCACACGCCCCCGAAATGGGAGCCATCTCCCCAGGAGAGCTCAGTGGACAAGAGGCAGGAAAAATAAAACATTAAGCCCCTGGGAAATAGTCAGTCTCCCTAAAAACCAAAACAAGTCAAATCAAGATAAGGAGGCACCTGTAGAGGTAGCAAGCATTAAAGAGATCAGTACTTCTTGGGGCGCCTGGGTGGCTCAGTTGGTTAAGCAACTGCCTTCGGCTCAGGCCATGGTCCCAGAGTCCTGGGATCAAGTACCACATTGGGCTCCCAGCTCCATGGGGAGTCTGCTTCTCCCGCTGACCTCCCCTCTCATGCTCTCTCTCACTCTGTCTCTCTCTCTCTCTCAAAATAAATAAATAAAAATCTTAAAAAAAAAAAAACAAAGATATCAGTACTTCATTGGTGTCCTCATCTTTTTGCTGAGTGTGACGGCCCTAAAAGCAATGGAGATATTTGGACCAATTGGCCTGATAATCCCACGCCTGGGAAGTGATGCTAGGGAAGTGATTCTAAAGACGGTGAGGGCAGTGTAAGGTATCACGCCAGAACAAGCCGGAAGAAAAGTCACTGTACAAACAAGTGTAACATGGCTGCAGAAAGAAATATTATGCCACCAAAAATGAAAACTAGGTAACAACATGGAAACTGCTTGTGTTACAACATATGAGAAAGCAGACCACAAAACTAGTAAATTTTACATTACCAGGCAGTAATGTAGACTACAGCCCTGCAAAATTAAGGATGGTAGGAATAGGGCTGGGAAGCAAATGGAAACATTGCTGTGTGTTAGGCCAGTGACATTTTGGATGAATTGTTACAATCCATTTAATGTTACCTCATTTTTGCAATAAATAGAAGTTGATAGGAAAAGGGAAGTTTCCTTGACTGCCCCTCTGGCCTTTCCAAGTGTTGAAACTTGAGGGGTGCCTGGGTGGCTCAGTCAGTTAGGCGTCTGCATTTGGCTCAGGTCATGACCCTGGGGTTCTGGGATGGAGCCCCTCCTGGGGCTTCCTGCTCAGTGGGGGCCTGCTTGTGTCTCTCCCTCTGCCCCTCTCCACGCACACTTGTGCTCCTGCTCACTAGCTCTCTCTCTGAAATAATATATAAATAAGAATCTTTAAATTAAAAAAAGAAAGAAAGACATTTGAAAAAAATCAGATTCCTCCAGGCCTGACTTAGCTTGAAGGCATCAAAACAAGACCATTTTAGGGCGCCTGCGTGGCTCAGTGGGTTAAGCCGCTGCCTTCGGCTCAGGTCATGATCTCAGGGTCTTGGGATCGAGTCCCACATCGGGCTCTCTGCTCAGCAGGGAGCCTGCTTCCTCCTCTCTCTCTCTGCTTGCCTCTCTGCCTACTTGTGATCTCTCTCTCTGTCAAATAAATAAATAAAATCTTTAAAAAAAAAAACAACAAGACCATTTTAGGGGCGCCTGGGTGGCTCAGTGTGTTAAAGCCTCTGCCTTCCGCTTGGGTTGTGATCCCAGGGTTCTGGGATCGAGCCCCACATCGGGCTCTCTGCTCAGCAGTGAGCCTGCTTCCTCCTCTCTCTATCTCTGCCTGACTGTCTGCCTACTTGTCTGTCAAATAAATAAATAAAATCTTAAAAAAAAAAAAAAAAGAATGGTCATTTTAGGGGTGCCTGAGTGCTTCAGCTGTTAAGCGTCTCCCTTCAGCTCAGGTCATGATCCCAGGGTTCTGGGATCAAGCCTCACATCAGGCTCTCTGCTTGGTAGGAATCCTGCTTCTCCCTCTCCCTCTCCCTCTCCCACTCCCCCTGCTTGTGTTCCCTCTCTCGCTGTATCTCTGTCAAATAAATAAAATCTATTTTTTTTAATGTTCATTTTAGGTTCTTCAGCCACAGACAGAATACAGAATTCGTCAGAATCTTAGAATTTTAACTCAGTTCAATAAATTATGCATACTGTGTTGCTAAGTTTACTGGGGAACTATGTACTCTTGATTTTATAGGAGGGATGTAAAATGTAGTTCCTGCCCTTTGGGAATTTACAATCTGACTGAGGGAGAAAAGAATATTAGACCTAAAAAAAAAAATCAGCCATGGGTCTTAGCTGCAAAAAACAGAAACCACACCAACTAAAGGGTTATGTTTACCCCAGGCAGTAAGAAGCTTACAGATGTCCATGGGAACTGAAGAACCAAGCTCAAGTACCATGCAGCTCTGAGAAATGCCCAATAGCATTGTTTCACTGGGGTACTTGGCTCCCAAGTCACCAGGGACCTGACAGTACAGGCCCCCCAAAACCAAATCCACACACTACTGTGCTCCTGAAGGATTCTCTCCACCTGTGGCTATCACTTACCTTGCTTTTCACCATGTCCAGCTTGGTGGAAACTAGTCCGACCTGCCAGGGACTCTGGGAAATGCAGTTTTTAGCCATCCAGATTCTGTGGTACAGGAGCCGAGTGAGTCGATCTGGATAATCTGCCATGAACGCCGTGCTCTGTACACACGTATTGAACTGTCCGCTCTGTGGGCTCAGGGGTCCAGGAATGCAAAAAGTCTAGGGTGTGATCTTTGCCTTTGAGTCAAGACTGCAGAAAACAAGATGTACACTTTGAAGATTGCTGACCGAATGTGTGCCAAGTGCCAATGAGTGACATAGACATAGCCAAGAGGATGGGCTCTGTTAACCACAGAGGGCAGCAATGGTTTCTGAGCTTAGGGACAGCCTGCTATGGACCTTGAAGAATGACTGGCCTGCAGCTTCCAGCCAGGGAGGAGAAGCAAGGGCATTTCTGTCAGTGGTGGGGAGCCTACCCATGGTTCTCCCTCTTCTATTGGCCAGGTATGACCTTGGGCAAATCATTTTCTAAATCTAAGATTATGGGAGACAAAACGATGCTCCTAGAAGGTGTCCACATCCTTCTCTCTGGTGCCCATGAATGTACTACCTTACCTGGTACAAGTGACTTTGCAAGTGGAATTAAGCTGAGGATCTTGACGTAGGCAATTATCCTAGATGATCCAAATAGTCTCAGTGTGATCACGAGAGTCCTTAGAGGGAAAGAGGGAGACAGGAGAGTCAGGGTCAGAGAAGGGGACATGACAACAGAAGCGGAGCTGAGAGAGAAAGAGGGAGGGAGGAAGAGAAAGAGATTAAAAAATGCTGCACAGCTAGCCTTGAATTTGAAGGGGGCTGTGAGCCAAGAAATGCGGGCAGCCTTTAGAAGCTGGAAAAGGAAAAGAAATGGATTCTCCTCTGAAGCCTCCAGAAGGAATTCAGCGCCCGACCCCTTGATTTTAGGGTTTCTTGCCTCTAGAACTGTAAGATAATGAAGTTGTGTTGCTTTAAACTACTACATTTGTGGCAGTTTGTTACAGTAGCAATAGGAAGTGAATCCAGGGACTCGGGTTCCTCATCTGAAGAATGACATTGGTCCAAGGTGAAACGTGGTATTGTGAGCCACTAATGGTCTTGGACTTAGCCCAAA
Source organism: Mustela erminea (assembly GCF_009829155.1). NCBI lineage: Eukaryota > Metazoa > Chordata > Mammalia > Carnivora > Mustelidae > Mustela > Mustela erminea. Next base: position 84,800,667 of record NC_045627.1, on the reverse strand, counting down.
AGTCTGTGACCTTTGCTTGGATATAATAGGTGAAAGACATTACATAAATTAGAGTTGCATTTGGCTGCATGAATCAGAAATGCAACTAGAGTTGCTCAATAAAACTGAGATAATTTTCTCGTGTATCAGGAGGTCAAGACGTAGGCAGGCCTGGACAGGTACCATCGCTTCCGGAGATATCAGGAAATATACTCCTTCCATCTCCAGCTCTTCCATCACTAACGTGAGGCTTTCACACTGATGAGCTCCAGGTGCCTACTACATCCCTAAATACTACATCCCTAAAACATTGTGTCTGCATCTCGAGCGAGAGGAAGGGGAAGGAAACGGACAAAGGACGTGCGGCAGCTGAGTCTTGCCCTTGCACCAGGAAAGCAGAAGCTTCCCCCAAATCTTGATCCAGTAGATTCTTGTTTATATCTTTTGGGCCAGAGCTAGTTCAGTTAACACTCTCGTGTGCAGAGCTTTGGGCCCATTATATTTACAATTATAAGTCTATAAATCATGTCTGAATTTCCACTCCAATGTGAATCCATTCAATCTTCTATTGGTATATAGACGTCGTATAATCCTTCTAGATTTGCTTGTATTAGCTAAGACTTTTTCATCACCAGTAACAGAAGCCCAATCTCACACGGCTTAACTTTCCAGGGAATGTTCTGGCTCCCGTAACAGATAGCCCAGCAATTGATGGCTTCAGGCATGACTGGTTCCAAGGCTTAAATGGTGGTGTTCTAGGCTCTCTGACTCTCCATTTCTTGGCTCTGCCCAATCTGTAGGTTGACTTCCTTCTCTCTCTGTGTGGTTGGGCTTTCTCCAGGCAACTGGGAGAGAGAGCTGTGTCAGGCCAACAGAGTCCCAGGTAAACCACATGGGGAGGAACTTATTCCTCAACTTGGTCTGACACTCCCAGAAAGAACTCTGGCCCTCTTGTATCAGAGCCCCCGAATTCCTCATGTCTGTGTTCAGAGGGAAACGGTACTCTGATGATCCAGCCTGACCCAGGCGCCCTACCAGGGCGGGTGTTCACTCTCTTACCACACATGGAATTTGGGAGGGCCTCCCAGGAAAAAGCAGGGCACTATTACAAGAGCACTAAGGTCTAAAAGTTTGTGTCCTCAAAAATATTCATATGCTGAAAATGGGTAGCTCAGTTGGTTAAGCAACTGCCTTCAGCTCACGTTGTGATCCTGGAGTTGTGGGATCGAGTCCCGCATCAGACTCCCTGCTCAGTGGTGAGTCTGTTTCTCCCTCTGACCTCTCCCCTCTCATACTCTCTCTCTCTCTCATTAAAAACAAAAACAAAACAACCCACGGAGCTTGCTCATCCTTCACTCTGTGACAGCACTGCAAGAAATTGGGCAGTCTACAACCTGGAAGAAGTTGGGCCACACCCGACTGCGCAGGTGTCCTGATCTTGAACTCCCAGCCTCCAGAATTGGGAGCATTAGGTTTCTGTTGTGGAGAAGCCACCCAGTCTTCTACATTTTGTTTCCGTAGTCCAGGTGGATAAGAAAAAGAAGGAAGAGACACTGTGTAGGCAAAATTATGGTCCCCCACAGGAGCGCTCTATTCGTATCAAAGTTTGTGTGCCCTGGAAAGTGAGACCAGACCAAGTGAGGTCTGGGTGGGCCAAGGGGTCTTCTGTGTGAGGTGGGCCAGAGTAGAAAAGAAAGTAAGGAGTCATCAGTCCAAAAGTGCTTCTCAAGCTTCCATGCGCATTAAAATCACCTGGAGGGCTTACTCAAACCAAGTTTTGGTTCAGGAGGTCTGGGATGGGCCTGAGAATCTGCATTTCTCACAGGATCCCAAGCAATGCTGCTGGTCTCCAGGTCGAGATCACCGTTTCTCAAACTTTACGATACGTGTGAATTTCCTGGGGAAACGTACTAAAATCTATATTCCGATTCAGGGGGTCGGGGGTGAAAAGAGATTCTGCATTTCTTTTCCTTTTCCTTTTTTTTAAATTTTATTTTTAAGTAATCTCTACACCCAATGCGGGGCTCAAATTTACAACCCCAAGTTCAAGAGTCGTGTGGTCTTCCAACTGAGCCAGCTGGGTAGCCTGAGACTCTGCATTTCTTTTTCTTTTCTTTTCTTTTCTTTTTTTTTTAAGATTATCTATCTATTTATTTACTTATTTGACACAGAGAGAGACAGAGAGAGAGATGGAAAGCAGGCAGAGAGGCAGGCAGAGAGTGGGGGGAAGCAGGCTCCCCGCTGAGCAGAGAGCCCGGTGCTGGGCTCTATCCCAGGACTCTGAAATCATGACCTGAGCAAGAGGCGGAGGCTTAACCCACCCAGGCACCCCAGGATTCTGCATTTCTAACAAGCCCTCAGGGAGGTGGCAATGGCTGCTGCTCCCAGACCACGCTTCAAGTAACAAGAGCCTAGATTCCAGACTCTAGAATGACCTCGCATGCACAGGGCAGCTCTGTGATTTTTTTTTTTTTTTCCTAAAAAGAGATCACTTTGTAGAGGAACACGTTCCAGCTGCTGCGCCGCTGCGTGCATATGGTTGGTAGAGGGACTGACGGGCCAGGCGGCAATGATGCCCTTTGGCCAAGAAGCCGCCTGCTCCTTGGTTACATGAGTGGGGAGTTAGCAGTTTTACATAAGTACGCTGAATTATGAGGACTTGGCATCAGACCATGGGCACACTCACATGAGGTCCTTCGTTGGAAGAGATTACAGCCAAAGGTGTGGGCAGGAGTAAGGGAAAGCAGCAAAGAACTTGCACTTATCAGTGGGAGCTTTACCCGCCCCCCTCCCCCCCGCCGACCTGCGGCCGGGGCACCCTATGGCCTTCGCTGGGGGAGGGCAGTCACTGCTCACCCCAAGCTGGGTGAGAGAGATGAAGTAATCTCCTTCCTCCCATCCCTTCTACACGACTGTTTTCTTCTGTGAAAGGTGTGGTTGTCCAGGCTACACGGCCTGCTTAAAAGCATCAAAGTCGTTCCGCAAATGCATGGGATTTCCCCTAAGGAAGCAAGACCCATTATGAACCCATACGCCTATCTGAACACTTCTGAATCATATTGTTATTTTCAGCTGAGCCCATACCAGCTCTTACAGCATGGGGTTTCCAAACCCTCTTACTCAGGGTTTATGCTATTGGGCCATCATTTATTCCTTTGGAAACTTCAATGGACCAATGCCAGGGTGTTAATGGGCACAGAGACAAATGCTACGTGGGCCCCCAATCTTTTTTTTTTTTTAAGACTTATTTATTTATTTCAGAGAGTGAGAGTGGGGGCAGGGGCAGAGGGAGAGGGAGAATCTCAAGCAGACTCTCTGTTAAATGCAGGGCCCGACACAGGGCTCGACCCCATGACCCTGAGATCATGACCCGAGCCTAATTCAAGAATCAGACACTCAACCAACGGAGCCACCCAGGCACCCCAGTGTGGGTTCCGACTTTAGGAAAGACCAAGGACCAGACAGTCTCTACCCCATACAGTATGACAAAGGCTGCACCAGTCGGCATTCCTGGGCCCCGGCTAACTGAATTCCAAAAGGGGAGGGGACATGACAAGCATTGGGAAGGCTGTAAGATGATTTATAGAATTAAAAAAAAATGTGGTTAGGGCACCTGGGTGGCTCAGTGGGTTAAAGCCTCCGCCTTCGGCTCAGGTCATGATCCCAGGGTCCTGGGATCCAGTCCTGCGTCAGGCTCTCTGCTCAGTGGGGAGCCTGCTTCCTCCCCTCTCTCTCTGCCTGCCTCTCTGCCTACTTGTGATCTCTCTCTGTCAAATACGTAAATAAAATCTTTAAAAAAAAAGTTGGATAGCCAGACCTCAGAAAGCACTAGAACCAGCAACTCCGGAGTGAAAATCAGGCACTACTGCTGAGATCAAGCAGCCCCAGCTCAGTGTTGCAGGGGAGAGAGCAGGACCGGTCCTGCAGGATCCCACTCCCACCCCAGGGCCAGGGAAAGGAGGGGACCCTGCGTGGCAGTCCCATACAGGAAAGAAGGTGAGATGGGGTCACCTGAAGACAGAAAAGGGGTGAGGGTGCTGATCAGGCAAAAGCAAGCGATGTTTAGCAAGGCTGGCCGGAAGGCGGGGCGCCCTGTGGGAAGAAGTGCCCAGGTCAGCCTGGGCAGGGCTGGGAGTATGTGAACACAGGAGACTTGAACCTGAAAGTAGGCTCCCTGGCAGGTGTGGGATGGAGAGAACATTGCCAGAGCAACACACACATTCTACAGGTCTTAGGACTTGCCATCCTTCATAACTGCATGAACCACTTCCTGATTTTAAAAATCTCCATATCTCAGTGTATCTCTCTCTCTGTGTGTGTCTCTATATCCATTCAGCCTACTGGTGCTGGCTCCCTAGAGAACCCTGACTAATAACCGTAGCTCACATCAAAATGAGGCAGAAGGGCCACAAGGATGCCCAGAAGCTCACTGGGAACCCAGAAGCAGCCGCCCAGCTGGTCTCTGGAAGAATGGATCTCGGGCAGCCACTGGTGCTCGCCCATCTGCCTGTGCCTATCATAGCTTCTCTGCTTTGCTCTGCACATCTGTTATGTTCTGCTCCCCAACTCTTGCCGAGTCTCTATTTCCTCATTACTTCTGTGCCCGTGTAGCCCCACAACAGTCACCCCATTTCTATATTTCTTGCCCAGTGAGCTCAAGCACCCACCACGGGCAGGAAACAGGCCTGTGGGTCTTGGCTAGACTCCTGGGATCAGAATCCTGTGGTCTGACTCGTCCAGCTCACCTGGCTGAGCTGACTGCTTTGGGGAGCCTAGAGTGGGTCCGCTCAAGGATTGGGAGTTCTCCCCTCCCCCACTAGCCTGCCCACTGCCTACTCACCAGGCCCCAGGGGCAGGGCAGAGTCTCTGAGAAGGCAGCGTGCCTGGGCAGGAGACCCACACACATCTAGCAAGGAACAGCTCGGTGCAAGGACCAGGGCTGCCCAGGTAGTGGGGTTGGATGGTAAAGAAACTCACATTCGAATTTAAGGCATTTTGTCTTCCCCCTGTGGATGGATCACAGCAGCTGTGGAAATGCCGCGAGCAGTGATTCAGGTGCGGTCGCCTGCCATGAGCTCAGAGAAGGCAGCAGACATGGGACCTACAGACATGTTTTGTTTTTAAGGACTTATTAATTTGAGAGAGAGAGAGAGGGCAGAGGCAGAGTTAGAAAGAAAGCATCCCCAGGCAGTCTCCCCACTGAGCATGAAGCTCAACGTGGGCTCGATCCCAAGATCCTGAGATCACAACCTGAGCCGAAACCAAGAGTCCGATGCTTAACTGACTGAGCCACCCAGGCGCCCCCACAGACATGTTTCTGATGGATTTTTTTTCTTTCCTTCAACATTTGGGATCAGTTGCCAGGATTTAAAACTTAGGACTTACCACATCTGAATCCAGCTTCCCAGCTACTTTTGGGCAGTGTGCAGACCCGGCCGCTCTGATCAGCATTCGTACGAGGTCAGCCCCCAGCATGTGGAGCCCCAGCACACTCTTGTCCTTGAACACCAGCATTCTGGCTGATGGTGCTCCTCTGGGCCAGGCCTGGCCCCCTGGGGGCTGGAGTTTGCACACCCACGAGCTGAAGAGCCTGAAGGTGGCAAGGCTGGAGGCAGGGAGACCAGGGAAAAGAGGCTGAAGGCATGAAATTTAGACACAGGTGGGGGGAACAGAGGGCTTTGACACCTGCCGTGCAGGAAACTGCCTGTGAATGATGGCTCATACTTACCTGCATTCAAGGAAGCAGGTGCACCATATGCTTGCAAAGTCCCACCTTGCTTCCTTGTCTTTATGCTTGATGTGTCTCCCTTGGAAAGGGTGTTAACACGGCATTCCATGCTCACAGTCCACGATAGCCCAGACTGTGCTCTTGTCCCTCGCTGCTCCTGCCAGCCCTGTCCCTCACCAGTTCTCTCCCCATATGTCCTCAGCTTGTCACTTGGCGTTTTCCCTTTCATTCTCCTTCTTCCAATTACATGTTTCTACTTTCCTAGATGCCCGGAGCAATTTGGATCATGGGCAATTCCCCTGTCTTGGGTTCCTCCCAGGAATATCTTAAAACATTAGAAAACACTGAACATCAGAGCTCCTGGAGCCGGATCCTCAAACAGGCACCACGGTACTCCCTCCACCCGCAAGGCAGTGCTGGGCTCAGTTATTTTCCCGCAGGTCCTCTTACACATCCCAGCTCTCTGTGTAACTTTGAAGGAAAGTCATTCGATAAATGTCTATAATTAGATTTCACCCTGGGGCCAGAATGTGATTCTCTGGGTCAGAACTTTCCCCAAAGCAGGTTCTGAAATCTCACTGCTCGGATTCAAATCTTCACTTCATCACTTCCTAGCTCTGGGGTTGTGGGCAATTTGGGGACAGTCACAGCGCCTGCTCCATGGGGTTATGGGGGAGGAGTGAATGAAATAACCCAAAAGGAGCAAAAAGCTTTGCCAAGCACCTGGCCCAGAGCAAGTTCCTCAAAAAGAACAGCTGTTAGTCATATTAATTGTCATTATCAGAAGGAATTAACATGTATTCCACTGCTTTACCCCCTTCTTTGATCCTTCTCCACATTTTTGAGACAAAGAAGTTGACTTAAAAATTTTTGATTTTTTTTAACCTGTTGATTTCCAAGAAGAAATACTGATTTCTTAAAGCAAAATGTGTTGAGTACCCACTTCTCTTATGGCTGCAGTGGGGGTTAGTGGGAAGGCTACCTTCTGAGCTTTCACAAATCAAAGCCTCTGAGAGGTGTGTTTTTAAAAGGAATACTTGCTGGGCTTGGCAGCCGAGTTCAAAGCCCTGGTGGGAAACTAGGGCTAGCCTTTAATTGTAAATGAACTCTCTGGGGCAACCAGGGGTGTAGAGTCAAGTAAACATTAACACCTGATTTTGCTAGGATCTCTAGCTTTCTTTTACAAACCAGAGCCTTCCCCCTCCCCATTTTGCAGACCCATTTTTGAGTTGAAATACATCTTGGGGAAAGCTGGCTGAGACTGCCCACACGACTATGCCTGCAGTTGACTTCTCTCCCTTTGTCACCAAGCTGTGCCTTATGAAGCTGTCTGTTTGGCATCCCTGTCCTACTCAGGGGGCTGGCCCTGACTGCAGGGTTTTACCTAGAGAATTTGCTTATTTTACTTCAGAAACATAAGATTTTATCTAAGGTGCTTTGACACGGCTCATAATATTGGTCTCCCTCTGCATAAACAGCACATTCTTTCCGTATTCACACTGTTATGTCTCCGGGAGCAGCTCTTCAAGGCTGTGCTGGAATTATAGGCCACTTTGTTTGTGGAATAGCTTGGGAAGCTTGGCACCATCGATTTGCATCAGTGCCTCCGGAATAGCCTTTGCCTTCTCCTTAAAGATACTATCTAAACTGTGAAATTCATTAAATAGCCCCAGAAATGGATCAGGTTATTTAACACAACATCCCTAATGGCGCAATATCTCAGCTGTCTGCACCGATAGCGAACATTGTCTTGGATAGTGTTATCAGCCCAGGACACCCGCTATGAATATTGATCCCGAGCTTGTTACAGCCATCGCTTGCCATCAGGACAGGTCAGGGTTGGAACCCACCTAGCATCAAAGCAATTTAAAGACAGCACTCGGGCAGAATTTTAATGCCCACGTTGAAAAAACAAATCAACTCCAGGCACAGAGGGAAGGTGGCTTGCTGGATATGGATGTATTTATTATATAGGAACACCTCGGGTGTAAATACACGTGGGAGGATGTTAGTGAGTGAACACGGGCCAGACTGTACCTATGGGAGGTCTCCTAGCTCCTGGTTATTTACAAAGCAGGTGGCCAGAAAGAGGACTCCCTAAGCCCCCTCCCACCCTACCTTCCCTCACCAAAGAGAGTAATTTTTGCCTAGTTGTTGGGTGGGGGACTTCTAAGTGGGGTGAGTCAGAGGAAGCATTTTCCATCCCTTCAGTGTTGATGGGAGCCACTCTGATGTTTCTTCTGCGTCATCTATTTCCAGAAGCCACACACGGTAACCTGGGCTGCACCAAGCATGCATATCAGAAATGGGGGGGGGCGGGTAATGGGCAAGAACAATTAAAAAGAACTAAAGGAAGTTCTTAAAGGTTGAGTCTTAAAAAGCGTGGCCTTTCTGTACTCTTGGTTTTGTCCCCGATTTGTTGCTTCTCCCTTTGCTGCTCCTTTTCTATGTCTAACACCCGTAGACCTCAAAGGAAAGGTGATTCCTATTTTTTAAACAAAAATTGTTCGAGGCAATTTATGCAGTGAAATGAAAATGACCCAGATTGGGGCTGCTCTTGGCCGTCCTCCTTGTCCCTCTGGTTTGGGTACAGGGTGCCTCTGGAAGGCTAGCCCAACTTCCCAGGAAAATGGCTGCAAGGTTGCTAACAGAACAGACAAGACCCATTGGCGGGAGGTCACAAATATCCCTTCTGGAGCAGCCTTAGGGAGATCTATTTCTACCCGGAAGACCTAAATGTGGAAGAAATATGAATGTGTGTGGGGACAAAAAGTAAAAGGGACCAGGGCTCAATATGGGGAGGGAAGGAAAAAGAAAAGGAAACTTAAATTAAAAAAAAAAAAAAAAAAAAAGGAGCTCTGGGAAAGAAAAAGTCCTCAAAACAGAAAGCAAATTATCCTAGGCGTATGTTCTGGAAGGTTCTGTGATTTGCAATCCAAGTTCCTGGGTGCCTCTGTGTATGTAGTTCCAGAGCCACCTCTTCTTTGGTTTTCACAGGGCGTGCATTCCCTCTGGGGAGGTGGACCAGGGGGCTCCAATTGGGCCCCTCCCTTCCTGCTGTCCTGTAAAAGCACAATCCATCATAGCTTTAGACCAGAGCGGGTTTGCATTTCGGCGGGGCTTTAAAGTCCGCAGGGAATACAGGGGCCGCCCCCAGGAGGGGCCACAGGTTTGAATGAGAAAAGCTACAAGGAACAGGCGCTGAGGGTCTTCCCTTCAATAACAGATGGGATTAACAGCGCCCCACCCACCCCCGGACTTTAATGAGCGACTTTCTCCTCCTCTTCCTACTGCTACCTTCTTGGACAATATTAATTGCCAAGTCATTGTTTGGAAGCCCCATGGGGCAAGGGAAGAAAGAAACAGCAGAGTTAGAAGTGGTTCTGGGCAGAGGGGTTTTTGAAGAAGCCTCAGAATTTGCTCACTGCTCACAGACTGCTCCCCAAGCGACAAAAGGAACAGGGAATGTTAAGATGGGTCTGGCTGGTGGAAGCTTCCCCCAAGGACTGATGTTCATCATTCCAGGGGACCTGGCGGGGCAGATGGGAGCCCGATCCATTATCTCTGTTCCCTGACCTTAAATTCAAACCAGACAAGCATCTTTTAACCTTTTTTTTCTTCTTGGGGCTAGAAGTAGATTGGGTGGTGGTGGTGGTAAAAAGTCCAACCTGGGTCCTAGAGACCCCGTCTGTTGCACATGATTGAATCCTTGGCTGTGAGGAACGACCGAAGGGCACAGGGCTGTGCTTGGGGGTCCTCGAGCGGAGCAGCCACCCTCACCGGGCTCATCTCACTTGGCTCTGAACCCGCAACCCGCTAAGGCTCCCAAAGCGGCGGGACACCCTAGCGGGGGCTCGAACCTCTCCCCCAAACCCCTTCTATTCTCGGGCAGAAGGGAAAGCCTCGGACTCGGGGGCAGAATTTCCCTCGTCCATTTCTGACATGGCAGGATATCCTGGAAGGGGTCCGGGACAAGAAGACCTCTCGGTTCCAATCCGGCCGCTGTCGCCAGTCAACAGTAACCTTGGGCAATGCTCTTCTCATCTTGGAATCTCAATTTCCTTGTCTTTAAATGGGGATAATAGTCTTGCCAGGCCACTCCTTCCACACAGGGATGCTCCGAGAACCAAGTGAGATCGCGCAAGCCAAGGGGCTTTGTCAACTGTAAATCGTGAGAACACTAGAGCTTTTAAGTCTGAGGTGACGAGGTCTGAGACCATCCCTGTGATTCCCTGGCGGGGCAGGAGATGTGCACAGCGTTGCCTTCAAGTAATCATTGTTGGCCTCAATGATATCCCCAATTCAAAGTCACGAGGGAAAAGTCACAAACGCAAGCCCAAGTCAGTGTGTATATGGGAGGGAGGGGATCCCCAGGATGGAAAGGTCCGCGACCCCTCGCTCGCGCACATCGGGAGTCCCTGTGGGAGAGGCGCGCTGAGCCCGCGGCGATGTATGGGCGGGCGGGTGCGCGCACCGGGCTCACGCAGGCGCCCGGATGCCGAGGCGAGCTGCCCCAGCGCTGTGCGGGCAGTCTGGGGGCCGCTGCGAGCGAGCTCTGCACGTGGCGGGGGTCTGGCCGGCGCAAGTGCCAATCCCCGCGCAGCGCCCCCGCGGCTCTCTCCCAGCCCCGCCTCCGCGTGCCCCTCCCCAGATCCACTTGGCGGCTCCGACCCTCCTACTGGCTGGAGAGCTGCGGCCCAGCCACAGCCGAAGGCAAGCTAGAGCGCTGCCATCCCGGACCCCGCGCCGCGGGGCCCGCGGGCGGCGGGCATGCTGGCATGGCAGGACGGCGGGGCCAAGGCGGCCCCCTCCCACCACAAGATCTCCTTCTCTGTCCTGGACATCCTGGATCCGCAGAAATTCACCCGCGCTACGCTCCCGGCCGTGCGCCCTGCTTCCCGGGAAGCCAAGAAAAGTTTGGCAGAGGCCGAAGCGGGGAAGGACGCCGGCCTAGGGGACTCAGCTCGGCAGCGGGAGACCCCTGGTAAGGATGCGAAGCGGCCCTGGGTCCCGGAAAGCCCCAACCCAGATGATGCGATAGGGAGGTTGGGAGGTGGATGGACAACCAGGGACCGAGTGAGTGGCCGTTAGGAGAGCCTTCACCAAAGGGAGAAGACTCACAGGACGAGGTGTAAAGTGTTGTCTTTTCTCTGTGTTGGAACTAAACTGAGGCAGAAAAGAGGCCCCCAGCATCCTCGGTCAAGGATTTGCCTCCCAAAGCCCGTCCCTGCTCACCGGCCAAGCCACTAAGCATCACAGCTCTGTTTTGCTCGCCCTGGAAGCTAAACGGCTATCCAGGCTCATTCATTTCTCGGGCATATAATGCACCCACCACGTGCCAGGGCCTAGACCAGAGATAAGAGTCATGGAAAACTTCGGAGCCCGCGAGGTAGACATGATGAATATTGCCCCTATTTTATGGATGAGGAACGTGAGGCTAACTCATGTGTCCGTGTCTGGAAGGAAGTGCGAGGTCAGGTTTAGGCACCTAGGGCCCACTTCCAACCATCTAGACACCTGCCGAGATTCCGCTGGCCCACGCGCTCTGCTCTCTCTCCCCAGACCCAATCACTGACTGGGGCGGGAGCAGGGGTGAGGCTGGGTGATGGGAGGCCTTTGGTCCTTTCTCCTCGAAAGGTTTTCACTTACTCCTGTCTGGCGGCCACCGAGGCAGCGTCTAGGAGAGTTTGTGTCTGGAAGGACGGACAAAAGATAGCAGGATCCTTGCGGGGTCGAACGTGGGCACGAGGTTCCCCAGAGGGACGCAGAGTCAGGGGCGCAAATCCGAGAGAAGCGGGATGCGGCACAGCCCCTCGCTTCTCCTTCCCAAATTTGGCAGTGATTGTCTGGGGGCTCGGGGCGCCTCTGGCGGCTGTGCTTGGGCCAGGTAGTCCGCCTGGTAATTGTTCGGATCGCCCCTCGGAGGGGCCGCCCTCCCCTCCCCCCACAGCGATGATCGATATTCTATTACGGGCGCCTGCATATCTCCTGCCCGCAGCTTGCAGGTACCGACTTCAAACCCCCTTTCCCTGTCTGATCCTAATATTGTTCGATTAAAACTTACCTTTAATAGATGACATCTATCGATCCAGTCCCGCGCAAATCTGAAACTCTATTAACACGGCAGGAGAGAGAAGATGGGAAAGAGGGAATTTCACTTTAAAGGGGGGGGGAAGGGGGCTTAATAACTTCTTTTTTAATTGCTAGGAGTTCCAGACCAAAATAGGCTTCTAGGGACTGGGGATACAGAGCCTTAAACGCGCTTGACATCTCGATGTCTCAATGTACGGTGATCCTACCCGCCCAATACTGTCCAATATAATATGGTCATTGTATTTTCTTAATGGGGGTTGTCATTCATTCATTCAAAATTCATTTCTTGGACGTCAACTAGATAGCAAATGAGTAAAGGGCAAGAGGACACCGCACCCCTAATCCCCAACTCCTGGGAAGAGCTTGAGAGATGTGTGATCGCGGGATGATGGAGGGGGGCGAGATGCCAGAGAGGGGCAGAGCTAGGGACTCTGGGGCAGAGGAGGAGGGGGTCTGGCGACCTGGAGGGGCTGGGTCGTTCCGGGCTTCTGGTCACCCTCCCCTTCTCCACTAGACGCTGCGGATCGCGGCGCGGGCACTGCGTCCCCCTTGGAGGGCTCGGAGGCCGAGGAGGCGGAGGAGGAGGAGGACGAAGCCGAGGACGCGGGCCAGCGGCGGCCGCAGGAGCGGGCAGCGCGCTTGCAGGCGGACCCGGCGCGCTCTCCCGAGTCCCGGGCGGCGGCGTTGGCGGCGGGGGAGCGGGGCACCCGTGGGCTCGCGGGATCCCCGGGATCGCCCGGCTCCCCGAGGCCCCGGCGCCGGCGCTCCGAGCCCCGCTGTGCCAAACCGAGGCGCGCGCGCACCGCCTTCACCTATGAGCAGCTGGTGGCTTTGGAGAACAAGTTCCGGGCCACGCGCTACCTGTCGGTGTGCGAGCGCCTGAACCTCGCGCTGTCGCTCAGCCTCACTGAGACGCAGGTCAAAATCTGGTTCCAGAATCGCAGGACCAAGTGGAAGAAGCAGAACCCCGGCGCCGACGGTGCGGCACAGGCGGGGAGCGGCGCGCCCCAACCCGGGGCTCCCGGGACGGCAGCTGGAGCGGGCGGCGGCGGCGGCGGCGCGGGGGGTAGCCCGGGACCCCCCGGCCCGGGCGCGCTGCCCTTCCAGACTTTCCCCTCCTACGCGGCGGCCAACGTCCTCTTTCCGGCCGCCTCCTCCTTCCCTCCAACGGCCGCAGCCGCTGGGGGCCCCTTTGCGTCCTTCCTCGGGCCCTCCTACCTGACCCCTTTCTACGCTCCGCATCTATGAACCCGGAGCTTCTCGGGGCCCCCTTGGTCGGGATTCACGGGTGATTGGCGTGGTGGTGCGGTTCCCCCTGCCACCGAAGGCGCCGACGCGCAGGGACCGCCCCCTCGTGGTGAGCGGCTGTCTGCGCGCCCCTGGCTTTCCAGCTGTCAGGAGGCGCCACCAGAGGGCAGGGAGAGGTTGCCTGCCCGCTCCAGCCGCGCCCCTGCCCGCCGCGAAGACCCCCTGAACACACGCGGTCTACAGGGGGGCCAAGGTTCTGCGGTCTGTAAAAGTGTCCGGAGACGAACGCTGTGCGCAGCCTTCCCGATTCTGGAACTGGCTCTTCACTTTCTGTCAGGCTCACTTCTGTTCCGGGGCTCCCCCTGAGAGTCTGGGTTAGTCCGGAGCAGGGCCAAGAGCAGGGCTAACTCGGCTGCGGGGATGGGGATGCTGGGAGCCAAGGCTTCCTGCCTGCGGGTCGCTCACACTTAGGATGGAGTCTTCGAACCTTTCAGCTCGCTCAGAGGGTAAGCGGCTTCCCCCTTTCGGAGCACATCGTTTCTCTTTTCATACTTGATTATTGGCCCAAACCCAGCGATTCCTCCCGAATACTGAACAAGCGGGGTCCTCGAGCACACACGGCCGCTGGAAATGGACTATTTTTAAATGCACAAAACTGCACATTTTTAGATCTTCATTTAAGATTGGGACTTGAGCACAATTCGTGTTCCAAACAGACTCCCCACAGGCTGTTCCTGAGAGAATAGGTATCCTACTTTTCGGAGAAGACCAGAAGTTTCTGCCAGGAAATGCAACGGCTTTGTGGCTAGACTCACCTGCTGACGCAGGCGCGGTTTGGCTGTCCGTCAGATTTTGGGACCAACTTTAACCAACAGGCAATGGCCTCACATGCTTAGAAATGATAATGAAGGGACCAGTGGTTCAACTAAAATCTTGACGTTTATGCCTGAGGCCTCCTGTTCTGATTTGCAGTATTCGATACTCTCATTGGTCTGTCCTGGCATTTCCCTAGGTTCCCAAAGAAAGAACAGAGTTGGGAGAGGACAGCTCCCCTAGGACACATGACAGTCATAAGTCGGACTGTTTTTTAAGGGCACAAACTCAACATTTTTAGAGCTTCATCTAGAGCCATTCTTGTTCCAGAGAGCCTCCAGGATGGCACAACATGCAAAACGTTGTCAAGGGTGTGAGGGAAGTAGTTGCTGGGCTAGAGGAGGGCTCTGGAAGCAAAAACATTCTCGATTTAACCGTGGGAACTTAGTGTATGGCCCCTAGTTCCAGCTACTACTTTGATTATGTCCCTGGAAAAATTAATTATTCTGTAAATTTTTCATGCCAGATTTGTTTGGGATACTGCCTTTAGTTTTCTATGTGCTATGTTTGGGATTTGTATCTCAGAAACCTCGAGGTTCCCAACCAGGTCCTGTCTATTTCATTCTTACCTTTGTTACTTGAGGTCAGCTGATATCTACACAGATAACCATACTGCTTGCTATTTTTTGAAAGCCTGTACCAATAACAGTTAAATTTAATGCCCAAAGTTTGCTGCTGATAAAGCAAACCCAGTTTGGTGTCATGAACACATATACTATAATTTTGAGATCTCTAGTTCTGTTATTATCAGGAGTGATAGAAAATATCTCCCCTTCTGCCAGATTAAATGAAAACTTCATATTCATGGGATGCTCACAAGATTTGAGATTGGGTATCCTTTAACTGCATATGATGTGCTCATTACTCGTTTCCTTCTATGTTAAAGGAGAATGTCCCTGAACAGCGCATTTTAACTTTCTAAAAGACGGTTGATGCCAGATGAGATTAAAAATGCAGTTTCTGTAGTTGAGAATGTTTTATTCACTTTACCTGCTGAGAAACACTCCCTTAATAACTGTTCGTTGGTGTTCGAAAAGCAACATCCCGTATGTCATGAATAGGCAGTTCAAGTGCTCAGAGTCAAGATCTGTAACAAGAAGCTGAATTTCTGCAAGGTGTGGGGAATGTTTCATCTCTCAGGTACCAGCATCGCAGAAGACTCCAGCGGAAGGCTTATCTGTCTGTGGGCTAGCATGGAATGCTGTCATTCCTGACCTTTCTAGTTTCTACACGTTGTAGCAGAGTTATGCTCCGAGGGTGTGACTTTGAACTTCCATGGCTTTGAAAGACCCAGTGGCTTTCGGGCTAAACCCTTAGACTCAATCGATTGATGTGTTTGTCTAATAAATCCTTTTTGTAATGATTTCTCATTTAACTATTTCTTGTTCTCTGTTAGCAGTTTTTAACTAATTTTATAATTGTCCAAGTTTGTATAGACCCATCTCCCTCTCCCCATCAGCTAATTTCCACAAATAAAGGGTATTTCTACCCTGACAGGACTTTCTCATGCCATGCTAGACAGTTTTCCAAACCCACGCTGGATATACACATAGTGGCTGTGCTAGCAGGCTGTATATACAAACACACGGGGCCATTTTCAACACCTAAGTACCAGATTTTTAGGACATTAACTTCCCAGACTTACGTTATAAATTCTTAATACCCTGTAAAGAACCTAGTAAATAACTTTTTAGGTTTAGGCTGTCCATTGGTCATAGATTTCCGATGTTGAAAATGACCATTGCAGGGACGCCTGGGTAGCTCGGTCAGTTAAAGCGTCTGCCCTTGGCCCAGGTCATGATCCCAGGATCATGGGATTGATGCCCTCATTAGACTCCCTGCTCAGTGGGGAGTCTGCTTCTCCCTCTGCCCCTCCTCCTCACTCCTACTCCAGTTCTTTCTCTCTCTCTCTCAAAAATAAATAAAATCTAAATAAAAGGGTGCCTGGGTGGCTCAGTGGGTTAAGCCTCTGCCTTCGGCTCAGGTCATGATCTCAGGGTCCTGGGATCAAGTCCCGCATCTGGCTCTCTGCTCAGCAGGGAGCCTGCTTCCTCCTCTCTCTCTGCCTGCCTCTCTGCCTACTTGCGATCTCTCTCTGTCAAATAAATAAATAAAGTCTTTTTTTAAAAATCTAAAAAAAAAAAAAAAAAAAAAGACCATTGTAGATCGCACTTGGAACCATGTAGCCAAGGAGCCACATGTGTTTAAGGGAGTGAGTGGAGAGCCTACCATACATTGAGAAATCCGCTTCCATTTTATGGGCACAAATCAATATAGTGTATTTGTCTTTTTAGAAATAACCGATAAGACTTACTTAGCTAGTTTTAAACATTATGAGTAGGCTGAAAGACATTCTTCAATAAACACTAATAAGTATACTTTTAAAAACGTAATTTTGCTGGGCGCCTGGGTGGCTCAGTGGGTTAAGCCGCTGCCTTCGGCTCAGGTCATGATCTCAGGTTCCTGGGATGGAGTCCCGCATCGGGCTCTCTGCTCAGCAGGGAGCCTGCTTCCCTCTCTCTCTCTCTGCCTGCCTCTCCATCGACTTGTGATTTCTCTCTGTCAAATAAATAAATAAATAAAATCTTAAAAAAAAAAAATAAAATTCTAAAACAAAACAAAACAAAACAAAAAAAACGTAATTCCGCCTTAAAATCAGTTGAATGGAAGCATCTAAGAGTTAACGAAGTGGGATAGGAAGTGCCCCCAGCTGGGATCTGGAGGCAAATTCCAGAGGAGCCCAGCTGTGGAGACAAAGGGAGAGAAAGCTTTGGAAGAAGGGCTGCTCTTCCGGGTCAGCCACGCTTGCCACACCCCAACCCTCCCTGGTTCTCTTGGCCTGCGGGTTTTCTTTCTTTTTTTTTTTTTAAGAATTTTTTTTTTTTTTTTTTTTTTAATTTGACAGACAGAGATCACAAGTAGGCAGAGAGGCAGGCAGAAAGAGAGGAGGAGCTTGGGTAAGCTTTGAGCAAAGAGCCCGATGTGGGGCTCAAATCCAGGACCCCAGAATCATGACCCAAGCCAAAGACAGAGGCTTTAACCCACTGAGCCAGCCAGGCGCCCCTGCCCTGAGGGTTTTCAAGGACTACAGGTTCCAAGTCACTTCCACCCCTCTGTCCACACGTGAATTTGCAAGTTCCCTATGTCTTTGGGCCTCACTTCCCTCACCACAGAGCCTAGCTCAGATGACTACAGAGCATCTCTGCAGAAAACACGGAGCTTGGGGCCTGGCACAATGAAGGTATTGTTATTGCACCTGAAGCTAGAAATGACCACTTCTTTTGGTAACTATATCTTCCTGCTTTCATTGGTAATATATCCAGCAGGGGGGCTCCTGGGTGCCCACAGACCTAGCTTTAGTAGACAGAGCCAAGTAGTTTTCCAGTGTGGTTGTAACAGTTTACATTCCCACTTGCACTGAAGGAGTGTTCTACATAGGAATGACCACCATTGTCATTCGATGATTCTGGGAGGTATGTGGTCAGCCCGCTCTGGTTTCAGATTGCATTTCCTGATGGGTAATGATGTTGACTATCTCTCCATATGCCTTTTGGCCATTGGAGATCTGTTTTGGTGAAGTGCCTAGTCAAATCTGCCCATTGGTGAAATAAACTTAGTCTTAGAGGGGAGGTAACTTTTGCAAGGTTGTCCTGGTGATGTAAGAAACAGGCTCAGTGAGGTTATGTGACTTACCCAAGCTCACACAGAGGGTAAGAGAACAACAGAGCCTAAAAGCTGGGCCTCATAACTCTAGGATGATTTAAAAAAGTTTTTTAACTGGGAATATGCACAGAGTCTCAAATGTCACCCCATGAATTACTTTATTAATTACAAATGGAAATAGGTTTCCCTGCAATGGTAAAATCTGGAGGATATCACCTTGACCAAGTAATCACATTCACATCACCAACATGAGACAAAGTGATATCAGATCCCTCCTAGTGTAATCAGGATGATTTAAATTGTACATCAGGCCACCAATCATAGGAAATAATTGGAGGGGGGGGGAGACTCTTGCATGGCTCAGTCGGTTAGGTGTCTGCCTTTAGCTCTGGTCATGATTCCAGGGTCTTGGGATCAAGGCTCACATTGGGCTCCCTGCTCACCAAGGAGACTGCTTCTCCTTCTCCCTCTGCCTGCCACTCCCTCTACGTGCTCTCTCTCTCTCTCTGTCAAATAAATGAATAAAATCTTTAAAGAATAAAATAATTGTTAAGGTCTTTATTTATTTATTTTTTTCATTTTTTTTTTTTTTTAATTTTAATGATCTGACAGCTATTTGGGCATTTTGTAGTTAAAGGTAAGCGTCAAGATTAGAAAGAAAGGGTATCCATTGCTCCTCCTTCCTCTATCCCCTGCCTTTTTCCCTCCTGCCACAGACATGTATAGAGTCCCCATTCTGTGCCAACTGTTTTGGATGGTGGGAATTCATTGATTTATTGAGTTCCCAGGCACAGGGTAGATTACAGCCTGCGTATTCCTAACTTTTCTGCAACCATGTGGTCTGTGGAGCCAACAAGAGGACGACACTTTATTTCCTCTCCACCACTTACTAGATCTGCAATCTAACATGAATTTCCCCAAGCTTCCCGAGCCTGAGAGGCACATAATATAGCTCCCAGTAAATGGTAAAGTTCTTCCTGCCAGTGGAGAAATTGGCTTATACAGGTAACGACTGAGCCAGCCAGGCACCCTGGGGAGGGATTACATTAAAAAAACCCCAAGAAAACCAAAAAACAAAAAATGCTCTTCCAGGTAGCTACTGATGACACAGTGCTCATCCTTTGTGAGATTTAACCTGGCCGAGAACACAGAGGGCAGGAGAGAACAGTAGACAGTCCACACAAAAGAGCTGAGTGGATGATTTTATAAAATTACTTATTTTACAGAATTGATTCCCTTCTTGTGAGCCATTTTCTTTCGTGCATAGTTAATATATTTACCAAATGTTCTCTTTGCTTCTTCTAAATAACCGTCAGATCCTAAGGCAGAAGGGGTCAGGTCTGGGGAAGATCTAGACAGCACTTTCAGAGTACATACTCATATCCCGTATTACCAAAAAAACAAACAAACAAAAAAACCCTCAGGAATCCCGTATTACCAAAAAACAAAAACAAAAACAAAAACAAACAAAAACAAACAAACAAACAACATGAGTACATACTCATGAGGTCCAAAATTACCACAAATGTGCAGGAAGGTTTAAGGATAATCTTAAAAAAACAAAAAAAGAATAATCATTAAAAGGTTAGTTTACCCCGTTTCTGAAAATTCTCTTCTTTCACAAGTGCATTTTTTTTCGAGGGGTTCTAGTTTTGCACAGGGGGTTCTTTCTCGTACATCACCATTGTGGTGGGCTAAGTCACTCTAAATTCTAGAGATTCACAATACTCAGTTCCTATGAATATCTCTGCAGGAAGAAGGAAACAGATCAACTCCTCTTGGAGCCTAAAAATCCCCACATACCTCTAAGCAAGATTCTGATGGAATCTTTTTTTTTTTTTTTTTTAAGATTTTATTTGACAGAGAGAGATGCAGCCAAAGAGGGAACACAAGCAGGAGGAGTGGGAGAGGGAGAAGCAGGATTCTCGCTGAGGAGGGATCCTGATATGGGGCTCCATCCCAGGACCCCCAGGATCATGGCCTGAGCTGAAGGCAGGTGCCCCTCTTTTTTTCCTTCTTTTCTTTTCTTTTCCTTCCTTCCTCTCTTTCTCTCTCTCTTTCTTTTTTTAAGATTTTATTTATTTGAAAGAGAGACAGAGAGAGCATGAGTGGGGGGTATGGAGGCAGAGGGAGAAGCAGACTCCCACTCAGCAGAGCGCCCAGTTCAGGGCTCCTCCCCAGGACTCCAGGCTCATGATCTGAGCCAAAGGCAGCTTCTTACTAGACTGAGCCTCCCAGGCATCCCAGTTCTTTCCGATGTGTGACTAGGGGTGAAATTGCTGGCTCATGTGGTCATTCTGTGTTTAAGCTGTTGAGGAATCCCAGATTATTTTGCACAGCTGCTAGACTGCTAGACCATCGTACATTTCCCACCAGCAATGTCTGAGGGTTCTGATTTCTCCTCATCCTGACCAACCCTTTTTATTATTGTCTTAAAATTAAAACCAATCTAGTGGGTGTAAAGTGCATCTCATTGTGATTTTGATTTGTATTTCCCTAATCATGCAGTGATACTGAACATCTTCTCATGTACATGTTGGTCATTCCTATATCTTTGGAGAAATATGCATTCAAACCTTCTGCTCACTTCTTAATTGGGTTGCCTTTTTTGTTGAATTTTAATAATTCTTTATTCAAAAGACACATCCCCCTACCCACTTTGCTTTTGTACATTAAAATAAGCATATAGGGGGGCCTTGGTGGCTCAGTGGGTTAAAGACTCTGCCTTCGACTCAGGTCATGATCCCAAGGTCCTGGGATCAGCATCGGGCTCTCTGCTCAGCAGGGAGCCTGCTTCCCCCTCTATCTCTGCCTGCCTCTCTGCCTACTTGTGACCTCTGTCTGTCAAATAAATAAATAAAATCTTTAAAAAATAAAATAAAATAAGCATCTAGTCCAAAGACTCCCTCCTGTCCTTTGCACAAATACTTACTGGGCACCAGCTGTGTGCCAGGTGCTACTCTAGCATCTGGAAGGCAACAGAAAGATCCTGGCTGGGCACCGGAGGGGAGGCCCGGGAGGAGTGAAAGTCCCAGACAGCTGTGCACTCAGTGCAGCAGAGTGTAGAAAATGCCACGGCCTTCTTGTCAGCTGTTTTTGTATGAAGGAACACTGATGTCATTTGGAATGTGGGCTGGAAGTAAATAAGCCACTCATGCCTTCTTTGCCAGGCTTGTTTATGGTTTACGAAGGTCTCACCAGGCATTTATCCCTCCCAGGGTGTGGCAGAACATCATCAACACAGAAGATGATGGTATTAACAGGATATCAAAGAATCGGAGTTACTCGTTTTTTCCGAGATGAGTCATAATTGCTTTTTTCCCCTTACAGACTTGCTAGCTCCATCATGGTTTTCCAAAATCATTTTTTAAAAGATTTTATTTATGTATTGGAGAGAGAGAAAGCAAGAGAGAGAGCAGGATGGGGGGAAGGGCAGAGGGAGAGGGACAAGCAGACTCCCTGCTAGGCAGGGAGCCTGATGACAAGGGGCTGGATGGCAGGACACCGGAGACCACTGATTAACCCACTGAGCCACGGCATCCCCCAAAATAATTTTAAGTAGAACTACTTCCAATGGCCTAGAGAAATGGATTTCTTCCCAGCAGCAAGGTTTATGGAGTATAAACCCATGTAATTGGATCTGCCAGCTGATTTCTAATTTTTCTTGCAACTCCAGAAGGCAAAAATACTCTATTTGAATGACAACTTCGGGGCAGGACAGGTATAGGGTGTTTTGTCTGATCTTTCTCTTTGGATGCTTAACTACTTAGCAACCATAGCTCTCCAGCCATGGAAACAACTGGGCCCTTGAAGCAAGGACTTACTTTCAAAGCTGCATCAGATCCCACATAATCCTTCTTTGCTCGCTGTGGGTCAGGCCCTGTGTCCCTGGGAGTATGATGGTGAGCAAGACACACTGGATCCCTCCCCTCCAGTCCTGCCACAGAGCCGCGAGTGGTCTTCCAGCTTTTCTGATCTCTGATCTTTTGAATAAAACATAATGAATCTGCATCCCCACATGTATACATGTATTTGCTCAAATTGTGCATGTATACCACAGCGTTAGATTATTTACATGCAAAATACAAATATACATTGGAAAGGACAAGATTATAAAATATAAATGTGAATTTCTAACATTTTCTTCCTGCACATCCCTACTTCATCTTAGGCTCCCTTCTTACTTTTTTGAAAGATTGGTGTCCTGGGGGTGCCTGAGTGGTTCTGTCAGTTGAGCATCCGACTCCCAAATTCAGCTCAGGTCGTGACTTTGGGTCAATGCCTGCATCAGGCTCTGGGCTCAGCATGGAGTCTGCTTTCCCTCTCCCTCCTCCCGGCTTGTGCTTGCTCTCTCTGAAATGAATGAATGGATGGACGAATGAATAAATAAATAAAATATTTAAAAAAATAAAATAAAGATTCGTGTCCTGGCAGAGAAGAATGATACCTAAGACCTTCTTCTTCTCTGACTGGGCGGCCAGCTCCTTCTGCAGGGGACGGATCACCATATGACTTAGCCCCTACTACATTTTATGTTCTGTCATTGTCTGCCTCTCACCCTGGAATATGCCGGCACTCACTCAATTGCTATTAAAGGATTGAAATATCTTTGCACTTTTAGGTTTGTCTAATTTTGTTGTGTTCTTTGGTGTGTGGGGATGGTTTCTCCATACACTTTTCAGAAGTTGGGTAACAAATCTGAGTCAACATCACGTTAAAAAAGAGGTTGTTCATGACTTTTGCCTCGCAGTGGAAGTAATTTTTTTTCTCTCCAGTCTTCATAGGTGGATAAGGTCAATAAAACGAACTCTTTAGAAAAATGTAGGTGGATGTTGCAGTGGGAGATTGCTCTAAGTTTTCCAACTGCTTTCAGTTTCTGTCCCCCCTGCAGATCAGCACCAGGCCAGGGACATAGGAAGAAGCCTGCTTTATTCTCTCTCCTCTGAGACCAGGATTTATTTATTTATTTATTTATTTTAAAGATTTTATTTATTTATTTGACAGAGAGAGATCACAGGTAGGTAGAGAGGCAGGCAGAGAGAGAGAGAGAGAGAGAGGGAAGCAGGCTCCCTGCTGAGCAGAGAGCCCGATGTGGGACTCGATCCCAGGACCCTGAGATCATGACCTGAGCGGAAGGCAGCGGCTTAACCCACTGAGCCACCCAGGTGCCCCTGAGACCAGGATTTAGAGCCTTAGCCTTCCCACTGGAGATGTGAGCCAGTCCTTTGACCCGGCAATCCCACTTCTAGGACTTTATCCTACAGAAACATCTTTATGAAATTTCAGAGAGGAGGTTATTCCTTGTGACACTGTTTGCAATAACAAAAGATTGGAAATAATCCAAGTGTCTAGCAATGGCGCTATGAATGCTGCTCTATGAATGCGGGCCATCTCTCCGTGTAGACCTGGAGGGAACTCCAGGTCATATTAAGTGGCAAGGTACAAAGAGTACATGTAACCTCCTTTCTCAGGTGTTAGAAAGTGGACGAAATAATGGCATGCATTTCTATTTCCTTCTATTTGTACGAAGTATCCCTAGGAGGATTAACAAGAAGCTAATATTAAAGAGTTGCCCAAGGTGGGGGATACCGACTGCATTGCTTTGGGGCAGAGGAGGAAGCCTGCGTGGGATGTACTTTTCATTCGTAAATGAGTCAAAGGCATTAACTATTTACCAAACAAAAAAGTTGTTTGGGGGAGAAAGTGTCAGAGAGAAAAGTAGTTCTACAGACTTATTTAAAAAACAAACAAACAAACAAACAGCTAGATATTTCACACAATTGGAAGGTTTCCAAAGTTCCTTCAAATATCACATTTGGAAATTAACAAGAAAACTGGGACTGTCTTTCAATATCCTGCCCAGTGGGGCACTGGGCTCCCCCCCTGGGTTTATCATAAGCTTCCTTTAGAAAATTAAACACATGGGAAAGTGTGAGCAGAGCTTGTTTATGGTCCAGAAGAAGGCCAATCCCGCCCGACTGTGCTTCCCAAACTCCAAGGAGCGGATGAGAAAACTCTAGGGTGGTCATGGGTAGGGCCGGAGTGGGAACAGTGTCTGTGCCACCCAGGCAGCCCTTTCACTGACTGTTAAAGAAGTTGCCTTTTCTAAACAAGATTTACTCCAGCAGGTCCCACGTGCACTGCTCCCTGTTTAACTTCTCTAGCTGTCAAAGTACAATACCGAGTTACTTAGGTTTCAGCAGGAACCTGGAGAGGGTGGGAGAGTCAAGGCCAGAGGGTGATCATGAGGACTTACAAAAGAGCCTTTGCTCTAGATAAAAATAATAATGTTTGTCAATAAAAATAATAATGTAAACAAAAATAATAATGCTGTCACGGGTTGAACTGCTGGGTAGCTTCGAGGCAGCTGGCTGTTTTAGAGCGTCACATTTGTCTGTGATCCTCAGGACAACCCCCTTTTACGAGGTGGGTAAGTGAGCTGTGGGGTCTCAGGCTCCCCAGCAAAGAAGCGGAGTCAGGGTGGACTTCTGGAGTGTCCGGCTTCCAGTAAAAGTTATCCAAGTTTTGGCACTCAGAGTTGGCCTTCCTGGAATCAATAAAAAAAAAATCATTGCAAAATACACTGAGTTTCTTAGTGCCTTCATAGATAAGGATGTAAATATTTAACTATTACTTGAGGTTTCTCTTATTTTTTAAATTAATGAGCAATGCAAATGGCTGCAAACTCCCTACTTAAATTTTTGTAGGGCACCTGGGTGGCTCAGTCGATTAAGCATCGGCCTTTGGCTTAGGTCATGATCAAAGAGTTCCAGGACGGGGCTCCCTGCTCAGGGTGGGGAAGTCTGCTTCTCCCTCTCCCGCTGACCCTCCCCCTTCTTGTGCTCTCTCTTTATCTCTAGATAAATAAAATCTTTTTTTTTTTTTTTTTAAAGATTTTGTTTATTCATTTGACAGGCAGAGATCACAAGTAGGCAGAAAGGCAGGAAGAGAAAGAGAGGAGGAAGCAGGCTTCCCGCGGAGCAGAGAGCCCGATGCGGGGGCTCCATCCCAGAATCCTGGGATCATGACCTGAGCCGAAGGCAGAGGCTTTAACCCACTGACCCACCCAGGAGCCACTGTTTTGTTTTATTTGTTTCATAAATAAAATCTTTTGAAAAATGTTTATAAAAATTTTTGCTTTAACTTTTTTGTGCTCAGTTGAAATTCCTTTTTTTTTTTAAAGATGTATGTATGTATATATATATGTATGTAGTATGTATGTATTTCTGAGAGCAGGGAGGGGCAGAGGGAGAGGGAGAGAGATCTCAAGCAGACTCCCTGCTGAGCGGAGAGTCTGACATGGGGTTGGATCTCAGGACCCCGCCATCACCACCCTGAGATCATGACCAGAACTGAAATCAAGTGTCAGACACTCGATCAACTAAGCTACCCAGGTGCCCCTGAAATTCCTTCTTCTGATGGTCTCAAGCAAGGAATTTGTTGGGCAGAATACCTGATTCCTTTGGTCTTCCATTACTTATTTCTTATAACACTGGGTGGTACCACCCTTTACCTTGGAGTCTTGGATTTCTCTTTAAAAGTATTAGATTAGGGTGCCTGGGTGGCTCAGAGGGTTAAAGCCTCTGCCTTCGGCTCGGGTCATGATCCGAGGGTCCTGGGATCGAGCCTCACATCGGGCTCTCTGCTCAGTGGGGAGCCTGCTTCCTTCTCTCTCTGCCTGCTTCTCTGCCTACTCGTGTTCTCTGTCAAATGAATAAATAAAAAATTAAAAAGAAATAAAAGTATTAGATTAGGTTTCTAAAGCTCCTCAGCTCTAAAATCTACCATGTACTTACATCTCTAATGCACATGTCCAAAATACCATATTTATTATGTTTCCATATCAAGAATTAGCTGACTTTTCAGCTTCAGGAGCTGAGTCTCTCTTAAAACACTTGCTGTCGAGCTGATGGAAATAGGCTTCACCTGGGGATAGATGAGCTGAGCTGGCCTGGTTGACCTCCATCATCTTTCTGGTATTTCCCATTCTCTCTCTACTTAGCCTTCCAGGCACACAGGTGTCCTCCAGCTGTTGTGACCAGTGCCCAAGCACCTCTCAGAGTCTCCTCTTCTGGACCCAGTTGTATCTCCATGAGATATGGGGATCTCATGACCCATGCTAAGGACTGGTCCACCTCTTTCGCTCCAGCACTCAAGTTTATAAACTTACCACACCCAGTGATATTCCTTCGGCACTTAGATAAGTGACAAGGTGTTAATGGACAATAATGGTTCCAAGTGACCTCTTTTCTTCAACCCCAGCTTCTAGGGCTTAAATCTAGTAACAGCTTACCAGCATAAGAGTGGGGAGGGCTTTGGGCAGCCTGGGCTTTTAGAATCCCAGGATTATACTCCCATAACAGCCACTGGCTCTGCCCCCAGGAATGCAGTGTCGAACAATCATTCCTACTAAGCACCATGAAGATGCGTTCTGCGAGGTTGTAAAGATCCTGCAAAACAGGCTCAAACTTCAGGAACTTCAGAGTGTCGGTGGGATGATAAGATATAGATAGAGCTAGAGGTATATGGCGGTGAAACAAGGACGGCAGGTGGGTGGCCCTGTGTCCTTCGTCACCAGGGAATGTGTCATGAGAAGGACAGGAGCTGCAGCTAGGATTCTTTTTTTTTTTTTTAATATGTATTTAATTAATTTTAGAGAGCGAGTGTGTGCATGTAAGCAGGGGCAGGGGCAGAGGGAGAGAGAGAGAATCTCAAGCAGACTCCCCACTGAGTGTGCAGCCATATGCAGGTCTTGATCCCACAACCCCAAGGTCATGACCCAAGCGGAAACCACTAGTCAGATGTCCAACTGGCTGGGCCATCCTGGTGCCCCATAAAGCTAGATTTCCCTTTCTTCCTTTCTTTCCTTTCTTTCTTTCTTTCTTTCTTTCTTTCTTTCTTTCTTTCTTTCTTTCTTTCTTTTTTTCTTTTTTTAAGATCTTATTTATTTGAGAGAGAGAGAGTGAGAGAGAGCATGAGAGGGGAGAAGGTCAGAGGGAGAAGCAGACTCCCCACGGAGCTGGAAGCTGGATGCGGGACTTCATTCTGGGACTCTGGGATCATGACCTGAGCTGAAGGCAGTCACATAATCAACTGAGCCATCCAGGCGCCCCGCAGCTAGGTTTCTTAAGTGGAGTTCAGCGGCTGGGGAGGGAAAGTAAGTATTTCTGGCAGGTGGACTCTCCTATCAGAATCAGTACTTCAACTGCAAAATTTCTGCATCTCTGCCTATTGTTCCCAGTTCAGAACGAAGCTCAGAAGTTCTCCCCGCTATTCCTCTGTGGTTCCCCTTACTACTTTGCTTACCTCGCTCCTGCCAGATCCCTTCTGGTCTTAAAGAAGTTTACTCTCCTCCAGATGCAAAGGTCTGCCCTGGCTCAGGGCAGTAGCAGCAGGAGAGACAAGTCATGTACGTTGTCGAGGTTTTTTGTGTGAAGATATCTTTTTAGGGTGAATGGAACCTGGGGGAAGGAAAATTTCTCCTGCTGGGTAAAAATCACCAAATACTTAGTTCCTGAGTCTCTTCATGAGGTTTCTCTTTGGCTGTCAGCTTGGATTTTTCCTTTTTAATCAACCCAAGGTCAAGGTCAAGTATATGTAAGCTGTACTAATAACAAATCATAACAAGTTGGACAATGAAGGGAGCAGTGAAGAGTCAGGGGCCTGTAGAATCCATAAATCGTTTTGCTGGTCACTGAATAATTGAGAGTTGCCTATAGGAGAAAATAAAGACGTTTTCCTCTTTTTGTATAATTTTAGCTTTTTTAGATGGTCAAGGTAATTAGTTTCAGTTCACTCCTGTTGAAAGAGCCCTTCCTGAACTTCTCTTTTCTCACTAAAGTGACGCATGTGCTCTTGCCTGATTCAAAACTCAATGCAGAACCCAAAATGTAGGCACACAAAGGACTTTGTTGAGTGAACTAATGAAATTAATTTAGGTGTTGGGTATCTGCTGTAAGATCAGTCTTTTTTTTTTTTTTAAATAAAGATTTTATTTATTTATTTGAGAGAGAGAGAAAGAGAGCATGAGTAGGGGAGAGAGGCAGAGGGAGAGGGAGAGGGAGAAGCAGGCTCTCAGCTGAGCAGGGAGACCCACATGAGGCTCGATCCCAGGACCCCAGGATCATGGCATGAGCCAAAGGCATGCACCTAACACTACTGAGTCACTGAGGTGTCCCTACTGAGTCAGTCTTCATATTTCCCAGATTTATGGCTCCTGAATAGTTAATTACTTGAATCTGTGAATAGCTGTAGAAGCTCAAAAATC
The DNA here is from genome assembly GCF_009829155.1 of Mustela erminea. Classification (NCBI taxonomy): domain Eukaryota; kingdom Metazoa; phylum Chordata; class Mammalia; order Carnivora; family Mustelidae; genus Mustela; species Mustela erminea. The sequence continues at coordinate 84,772,816 of NC_045627.1, read as the reverse complement.
TTTGGAAAGTATGTTCTATTTAAACATTTCTAGATTGTACAAGTAAAAAACTTATAAATAGAACAGCTCTTTCTTGGTTGAAAACAAGCCGCTTTCCAGTCCACGGCTCCAAGGTCATATTATGCTGCAAAATTACCTGGTAGTAGAGAAACCATAAAATATTATCATGTTCTTTGTACCTACTGCATTTTTCTGATAAGAGAGAAGAGATAAAACCCAGACATTCTTAGAAGTTTCTTACATATGGAAACTTTTTTGTTAAGGAGCATCTTGTCTGTGAGACCAAAGGCAATGCAACATACTTTGATGTTACACTCAGATCTTGGGTGTCATGTGCCCCTTCCTGAACTCAGAAACACCTGCCCCTACTTGCCAAGGCCTAGGAGAGGATTCCTGGGCTCTGTAAGAGATCCAAAAGCGGGTTTGGCATGGTATACCTGCCCAGGTTTGTAGAACAGGAGCGTAGAGAAACAATTCCTCTCTGACCTGCTGGGTAGAATGACCTAACTTCCAAAAAATCACACTGTGTTCAGGGTTGTGGCGAGACATCAAAGAAGTAAAAGGCAAAGTCCTGCTCTCACCTGCTCTCAGGGAGCTCCAGAGAGCTTGTGGCCATAACAGCTGGAGTAAGTGACCTTGGTCTGGGGTGGGGGAACCAAGGAGGACTGAATCCCTTTTGGTGTCTTGCTCTGGACATCTGCAGAGAGGGGCTCTGCTGTTTCAGCTCTGCCTCTGGGCCCACTCAATTTTCGACCCTTGACCTTGCTGCTTTGACTTTACTGTCTACTCAACTAAGATGAATCTTAGTTGCTTATGTGTGTTCAATGTCTTGCATTTGTCTCTCTATCCCACCTACTCTCCAGCCTTTCCCACCCAGTCTGTGTTCCTGGAGAGTAAGCTGCCGAGGCTTCCTTAAAGGGACTCCCTAGGTCTCTGGCTTCCTGATGTGTTCAGCCCATGGACCACTCTGGTAGGAGGTGGGAGGTCTGGATGCTTACTTCGGCACCCACCCAGTGGGGTCACTGATGACCACAGCTCAGGAAGGTAGCCTCTTCCTTCTTCCTCTCTTTGGGTTTTGGGAACCAGTCTAGGGTTGACAGTGGTGCACTGACTCCCGGTTACGTCTCCATCCTTGTGGTTCACCAGTCAATGTTTAAATAATTCCTTTAATAAATGTACCTCAGATTTTCAAATTTGGAGCGTGCCATTTGTTTCCAGCTGGGATCTTGACTGGACACAATGCTTTCTTTTCCTCTCTTTCTCTCTTAGATTTATTTATTTATTTTAGAGGAGAGAGCGCTCCTGGGAGGGGGGAGGAGGGGCAGAGGGAGATATTTCAAGCGGACTCCCTGCTGAGCGCCCAGGCTCTATCTCACCACCCAGAGATCATGACCTCAGCCGAAATCAAGAGTCGGTGCCTTACGGGACTGCACCACCCAGGCACCCCTGACCACTATGGTCTAAGGAAACGTGGTGCAGTTCTTTGTCCCAGCATCTGTCTTGGACTGTGCACTGAGAAGGGAAGTGGCACACGGGGCTGGGCTGCCTCTCACCAGTGGAGTAACCCTGGGCAAGTGGCCTTCCCTCTCTGTCTGGTTTCCATTATGTAACAAAAACGGTGGAGGCAAAAGGACGTCCAGGTCCCTTCCTCTTCTCATACGAGATTGTCCTGGACTGTCCATTTTGAGTTCCGAGTTTTAATTATGGCTTGTGGAGGGCGCCACAGACAAATTACACGGGGTGTGTCGCGGTCATTTAAGGGTCTACCCACAGCCACGAGGAGGTCGGCAGTGCTTTCCAGCTGCCGTGATGACTTCTAGGGGTGGGTACAGAAGCGTAGCAGAGTTCGAGGGGTCCCGCAGCTGTGTTTGGGATGTATCTGGGTGGGCGTCCCGCAGAAGGCCCTGCGTGGCAAGGGACTGGGAGCACGGCCGGGAGCGCAGGGCTGGAGGTCGAGCCGGTCATCCAGACCCCCGCGGCTGGGACCCTGGAAACATCACGAGCCCGAGGCCCAACAGACATTCCATCCTTTCGGTCCTCGTCTTGCCCGCAGCGAGCGGCCGGCCGAACGCCACCGACCAGGCCGGCGCCGGAGCGCAGGCACCCGACGGCGGCCCACAGCAACCCCGCCCCGGAGCTGCGAGAGAGGCTGGAAGCCGCGGTGGGAGGTTGGGTCCGCGCGGAGCGGCAGCGGGGCGGGCGGGGCGGAGGGCGGGCCCACGGCGATTGGTGCCCAGCCCTCCGCCGCCAGCCAATGGATGGCGAGGGCTCCCCGGGGGCGGGGCGGAAGCCGAGTCTTAGGCTCTGTGACGCGCCGCCGTCGCGCTGCGGTGCTGTGGACGACGCGTGTCCCGGCGGCTTTCGGAGGCCCAGCCAGGTATCCGCGCTAGCGGAGGGGCCGCGGCTGGAGCCGGGACCGGGGTGTCCCGGCCGGCGGCCGGCGGGGCGGCCGACGCGGGCGGCTGCAGTCCCGGGTCGGGGGCCCGGGGGTGGGGGAACGGGCTGAGGGGGCGCGCTGGGCCTCGACCCGGGGGCAGGCTCCGCCTCTGCGGCCGTTTTACGTGGCGGGCGGCGGGCACCGTGGGGCAGAGGCAGCGGGCGGGCGCGCAGCCACGGCGGGCGGGGGCGCGGCGCATCCCGGCCGGGAGCGGCGGCGGGCGAAGGAGGCAGGAGGCTGAGAGACGCTGAGGATGTGGCACCTCCGCCTGCCAGGGCAGGCGGAGCCGGGCCGGCCCTTGGCCCTCGGCCCCCCCCCCCCCCTCGGCCCTCGGCCCTCCCGGCCCGCAGCCGCCCAGCGCCTTGGCTGCGCGCCTTCGGGTTTGGGAGAAGGTGTTGGGCGCCGGCGCGTGGGGAGGAGGCTCCGGGCACTGCGGGCACCTCGGGGACCCTGGGTTCCCGAGGTCTACCAGAAGGCTGCATTCTGGATGTGGGGGAGCCGCTCAGTTAACGGGTGGCTTTCGTAATGGGGTGGAGGGCCCCGATGGAGAGAGACCCTTGAAAAGGGTTCGAATCCTTCCGGGTAGCGCCTGGGCCCTGCCCCCAACCTGCTTATCTCTACCCCGCCCCCAACATCTTTTTTCCCTCCAATCTGTCCAAATAAAAAAATTACATTCTGTAGAGCCTTATCTGTAGTAACGTGCAGACTAACTGGATGGTGTCAAGGGATTGGGGCCAACAGGGTTTTCAGCATGAAGACTTCATCCTTAGGGGTCTTTGCGAGCATCGATAAGTTCTGGTTGAAATCAGTGGGGCACTCGTTCTCAGGAACCTGTGGTCTCCACCTTTTGTAACTCTTCCTTCTTGGTTTCTGTTTTACCTCTTAGGTAAATAAAGGGAGGTGATAAATTCAGGGAGGAAAGCAGGCGTGAGTTTGAAATGAATTGGGTTTAATAAATTACTAATCTGTAATTTTCGCAATTCTAAGTCTCTTTGGGTTTGTAAGTTTCTGTAGGTAAACTGGTTCTCTCAGTTGGAACCTGGAAGTGTTATTTATGTAAACCAATTTCTTTATCTTACCTATTTGAAATAAACAATAGACTTCTTTCATTAGAATATCTTGGTTTCATCTTCAGAGAATCTAGTTCCGGATTATGAAAAAGATGCAAGTATGAAAGTAGAGTTCCTCTTTTTTAAAGATTTTATTTATTAGAGACAGAGGAGAGATAGTAAGAGACTACCTGGGGTGGGGGTGGGGGGTTGTGGTGGTGGAAGGGAGAAGCAGGCTTCCTGCTGAGCAAGGAGTCAGGGGCCAGGCCTCCTGGGATCATGGACCTGAGCCCAGTGCAGATCCTTAACGACTGAGCCATCCAGGCGCCCCTTGTTATTGTTTTTTTTAAATGAACCATTTAAAAAATGTAAATTCCAGTGTAGTTAAAATAGTGTTACATTAATTCCAGGTGTACAATGTGGTGATCCAACAGTTGCATATATTAGCACTCAAGAGAAAAATCTTTTTTTTAAAAGAAGATTTTATTTATTTGAGGAAGTTGTGGGGGGAGAGGGTCAGAGCTAGAAGCAGACTCCCTGCTGAGCAGAGAACCTGATGCTGGGCTCCATCCAGGGACCTTGGGATCATGACCAGAGCTGAAGGCAGATGGCCAAACGAGTGAGCCTACCACATGCCCAATAAATGTACTTAAAAAAATTTTTTTTTTTAATTTATGCCAGAGGAAGAGAGAGGGAACACGCGCATGAGCAGTTGGGGGTGGGGTGAGGGAGAGGGGGAGGGGGAAGGGGAGGTGAGACACTGCTGAGCAGGGAGCCCAAGCTGGGATGAGGTGAAGTTCTATCCTAGGACGCTGAGATCATGACCCCACTGAAGGCAGCTACTTAACCAGCTGGGCCACCAGGTACCCCTGAATCTCATATATTTTTATTTTATTTTTTTAAAGACTTTATTTATTTGACAGACAGATCACAGGAGGCAGAGAGGCAATGAGAGGAAGGAAGCAGGCTCCCTGCTGAGCAGAGAGCCTGTCGTGGGGCTTGATCCCAGGACCCCGGAATCATGACCCCAGCCGAAGGCGGAGGCTTTAACCCACTGAGCCACCCAGGAGCCCCTCATATATTTTAAAATAGAGAAATTGGGGCATCTGCATGGCTCAGTCAATTAGGCAGGTCTTGACCTGTAGGTGGTTGAGTTCAAGCCCCCGTTGAGCTCTGCGCTGGGCGTGGAGCCCACTTAAAAAAAAAGTAAAATAGGAATGGACTAGATTTTGGAGGTGTGTGGAGGGTGTTGTCTGGCAGAGCCAGTCCTTTTTCAATAGTAGTGGTTAAGATGTTTGTGCCAGTGACGCACTTGAGTTGAATTTTAGCCAGATTACGTACAAAAAAAACCCAAACCAACAAATTTTTCTTGGCAGAACTTAAAAAAAAAAAACTGTATTTGTGAATGGTTACCTCAAGAAAAGTAAATATTTGACCAATATAGGAAAGCCAAATTACAAGTGGAATATTTTAAGTGGCTTTTAAAAAAAGTTTTTTAAAAGGGCACCTGGGTGGCTCATTTGGTTAAGCAACTGTCTTCAGCTCAGGTCATGATCCTGGAGTCCCAGGATCAAGTCTCACATGAGGCCCTCTGCTCATCGGGGAGCCGGCTTCTCCCTCTGCCCCCTCGCCCCTTTCATGCTCGCTCTCTCTTTCAAATAAATAAAATCTTTAAAAAAAAAAAGATTTTTATTTATTTGACAGAGAGAGAGATCACAAGGAGGCAGAGAGGGAGGAAGAGGAAGAGGGAAGCAGGCTCCCTGAGGAGCAGAGAGCCCTATATGGGGTTTGATCCCAGGACTCTGGGATCATGACCTGAGCCAAAGCTAGAGGCTTAACCCACTGAGCCACCAGGCGCCCCTTTAAGTGGCTTGATGAGCTTTGCTGAACAACTTCTGGTTTTTCTTTTAGAGATATTTAAAAAAAATAGTATTTCGTAGTACATGCTAAATTAGATGAATTTTCAAAATGCAGCCGTTTATGGACATTCTGTTTTAGGTATGTTTTCATGGAGACAAGATAGACTAGATAGATGGGAGTAAAATAGCTTGAAGAAGGGCTTTGTGAATTATGTAGGTTACTGAAAACAATGTCAAAATTTTCTGTCAGTAGCAGTTTGCCACCCTCCCCTGCGCGGACAGCTCCCCCACCCGCCCCCAGTTTGGGCCTTGGTTAACCACATGACAACAGCCTGGACTGGTCAGGCTACACATACTATTTTGACTCTTGAAGGCCATTAAATTTAATGAAATGAGCTTTTTAAAAATAAGTTTTTATTTAAATTCCAGTTAGTTAATGTACAGTGTACTTAAAATTTTTTTTTTAAAGATTTAATTTATTTGAGAGAGAGTGCACAAGCAGGAGGAGCCACAGAGGGACAGGGAGAAGCAGGCTCCCTGTTGAGCAGGGAACCCAAAGTGGGGCTTGATCCCAGGACCCCGAGATCATGACCTGAGCCAGAGGCAGATGCCCAACCAACTGAACTACCCAGGTGCCCCAGAAGGTTCTTTAGAAATATTTGTACAGATTCTGGTTACATCATCACATACCTACTGCAGGACTTTTCCCAGTTGAATATCCAGAGTTCATCTTTAAAAGCCTTAAGAATGAGTATGGTAATGTTTGAATGTTACTGTTTTATCAGTAAGTTGTTATTTTTTCAGTAAGACTGAACTTCACAGATAAATGGATATTTTATCTCAATTCTGTTGCAAATTAGCTGAGCAAATAACTTCTTGTATAAGATGAAGACTATTGGGGCACCTGGGTGGCTCTGTTCAGCTCAGGTCATGATCCCAGTGTCCTGGGATTGAGCCCCACATCCGGCTCTCTACTCAGCGGGAAGCCTGCTTCCCCCCTCTCTCTGCCTGCTTGTGATCTGTCAAATAAATAAAATCTTAAAAAAAAAAAAGATGAAAGATGAAGACTGTTGAATTTAGATAATTTCAAAAATTCCTCTCACTTGCAATACTGTATCGACCTGTTAATCAACTTAAAACATGGTAGTTAGGGGTGCCTGGGTGGCTCAGTGGGTTGGTCTCTGTCTTTGGCTCATGTCAAGATCTCAGGGTCCTGGGATCGAGCCCCACATCCGGCTCTCTGCTCAGCAGGGAGCCTGCTTCCCCCCTGCCTACTTGTCATTTCTCTGTCAAATAAATACATAAGATCTGAAACAAAAAATAAACAAACAAAAGCCATGCCAGTTAGGGGGCACCTGGCTGGCTCAGTTGGTAGAGCATGTGATGCTTGATTTGGGGTTTGAGTTTAAGCCCCACATTTGGAGTTGAGCTTAAAAAAATGCTAAATAAGAGGGTATTTAGGTTTTTTTTTTAATACGTAAGTTCATTTCATAGTGCGTCTCTGCAAGCTTCTAGTCACAAAGCTGCAGGCCTTAATAGCAAAATCATTACGGAGAGTAGTTTTTATTTTAGAATTGGACCCCGTCTCATACAAATAAACTTCTAGACCTACTTGCTGTAATCCAGGTTGTACTTCCTAGGGGAAATGACCTCTGCCTTTCTTTTAACCACAGACTGTTTTCTCATAGCTTCTCAAACACTTCCTTTCCCCTTAGTTTTGTTTTGTATGTTGCCTAAGCTTTTTCTCTATCGAATGTGACAACCTAGGCAGACATTCAGCTTCACTTGTAACAACTCTTTTTCTGATTATAAATGTGGGAAATACAGAACAGTAGAAAGATAATAACTGAACATTTTTGTGCCTTCTCAGGTAGTTTTTTCATTATGTGACCTTTTTATAATCTTGAACATATCGTATATATTTTTTCACTTAACCACATCCTAAAACACTTCTCCGTGTTGTTATACTACAGTGATTTTAAATGACAACATGCTGTTATGTATGCGATTATGTCTATCCATTCTCCTGTTGATGAACATCTTTTATGCATCAATGTTTCTCTGCATTCCTGAGTATTTATGATAGGATTTTAGGAGTGAAGTTACTGGTCTAAGAGTACAAACCCTTCAGAGGCTGTGATAATGGCTATAGTTATTTTCTTTTTAAAAATATTTTGTTTATTTGAGAGAGAAAGAGCACAAGCAGGGGGCGCGGCAGAGGAGGAAGAATCAGGCTCCCTGCTAAGCAGGGAGCCCCATTTGGGACTCAATGTGGGGCTCCATCTCAGGACCCTTGGATAGTGACCTGTGCTGAAGGCAGACACTTAACTGACTGAGCCACCCAGGCACCCCTGTAGTTCTTTTCAAAAGGGGTTTTAGTTCAGAGTACCATGAAGGAATGCTATGTTTTATTGCTAATTTGATCAAGGCAGAAATTGTGTTAATTTTTTAGTTGGTCAAATAGAACATTAATTCTTACTGCGTTCAGAGCATAAAAGGCCAAGAAATAGGTTTTAGACTTCACAGTAGTATTTTAGGGAAGTTCTGTATCATTTTGTATAGCTAGACCTTGCATTTTACTAGCCACTGTCCCATGTCTACTAGTTCCTATATAAGGTTCCTCTCCCAGATAAAACCCGGTGAGAACAAGGGACTTTCTCCTTAGGAGAAGAAACTTATGCGAACGATTCTGCATTTTATTTCAGGAGTTATTGGACCCTCTGAACACCATCCCTGGAACTCAGATTAAAAATCTGTCTCCTCATCTGAACCGTGGGAAGAAAGGATAGTCGGTGAGTCTGGGCAAACGGAGTGCTGGATTTTGTTTAGTAACTGTGAATTCCTGAACATACTGGATTTACCACATTGTGCCAAGCTGAAAGGGAAGTAAGCCAAGCTCCAAGTATTAAGTTTTTGCTAATTTGGCAGCTCACATTGAGTGCTAGGAGGTTGTGTGATTTGGCTTGTCATTCACAGAACTCTGTCTAAACATGACTTAAGTAGTCTTTTTAAAAAATAGGTATAGACAAAAAATAAGAAAAAATATAGACATAGTTAAGTGTGCTTAGTGTGTGGCAACTTTAAAAAAATTATTTATTTATTGATTTGAGAGAGCGAGAGAGAGAGAGAGAGAGAGAGTGTGAGAGAGCCCCTACCTCCCTTTGCATGAGGGGGTAGGAGCAGAGGGGGAGGGAGAGGAACAGGCCGACTTGTGCTGAGTGAGGAGCCCCGCCCCTAAGATCATGACCTGTTTGGAAACCAAGAGTCCAAAGCTTAACCAACTGAGCCACCCAGGGGCCCCTTGGCAACTTGTAAGATTTTATTTTTTTATTAGGCGGAGAGAGAGAAAGAGTGCACTAGCAGCGGGGAGGGGGGTCAACGGGAGGAAGAGAAGCAGGCTCCCCACTGAGCAGGGAGCCCAGTGTGGGGCTGATTCTGCCTCCTCCTCTGATTTGATCTGCATGCTGGGGGGGGGTCTGCCCATCTGAACGGATCCTGCCCCACAGTAGTCCCTTTATAACAGCTGCTCAGTCCACAAGATCAGGTGCCACCTCTCCAGCTCCTCTGCTGTGCAACCTTGCCTGAGTCCCCAGGGTGAGTTCCTTGACCTTGATGTACTCTCAGCACCGATGGCTTAAAAAAAAGTATGTGTGCTTAATAAAGAACTCTCGAAGGGCGCCTGGGTGGCTCAGTGGGTGAAAGCCTCTGCCTTCGGCTCAGGTCTTGATCTCAGGGTTCTGGGATCGAGCCCCACATCGGGCTGTCTGCTAGCGGGCATCCTGCTTCCTCCTCTTTCTCTGCCTGCCTCTCTGCCTGCTAGTGATCTCTGTCACAAAAAAGAAAAAAAAAAAACCTCTCGAGTGGCACAGAAGAATGCGACAGTCAAAGCCTCTGACCTCCCATCCATAGTTTTTCTTGGTTTTCTTACCTATTATCCTGGCCTCCTTACTTCTAGTACCTCGTGCACATCCTGCTGTAGTCCTTGTCAGGTTTGAGTCTAAACATGTCCACGTTTATTTCCCTTAAGCTTCCCGTCACAAGGACTGGGTCTTTGTTCTCCCTCATTTTCTTGATTCTTTGGCGGACTTCAGTAAATGCTCAACACGTGATGGGCTGACATACACGGACTCTGGGAAGACTCTTACTTTCACTGCCTTCTCTCCTTTTTTGAACAGGTGGGTGCTTCTACTTGAAGGGCACGATGTTTTCCAGACTAGCTCATCTGCAGACCATCGCTGTGCTTCGTCGTGGAGTTCATTCCTCAGTGGCTTCTGCTACGTCTGTTGCGACTAAAAGGACAATCCAAGGTCCTCCATCTTCTGATTACATCTTTGAGCGAGAGTCCAAGTATGGGGCACACAACTACCACCCTTTACCTGTAGCCCTGGAGAGAGGAAAAGGTACATTTTGAATTAATCCAATGCCCCTTCTCCCTTTTGCTTGAAACTTTTTATAAAAATTGCTTTTAAATTTTTTCAGTGTACATTTGCCAGATGCATTTCTATGTGGCAGATATGGTTAATTCAACATTTAATGAGTGTCTAGTGCTTGCTGTCTTAGGTACTTGTGGGGAATACAAAGGTGAACTCATTCAGTCTTCGTCATGATGGACATTGCCAGGAAGGAATGTAAGATCCTTAAGGAAAGTTGGCTGGTGAGGTAGTGACCGCCAGCCTTCTTCACTGCAGAGATACTGTTTTGCCCTTTCGAATATCTTGTGGGGACATGATTTGAGATTCTGCAAACTTTTACTCACACTTTTAGCATCCATTAATTATTCTCTACCTGAAAATGATTACTGATATTTGCCAAGTGGTGATTTAATGCACATTTTGAAATAACAGCCTTAACCTAATAAAACCAAAGTTTATTACTTAGCTTTGGGCCAGAAGATGATGTATAAGAGTATTAAACATCTTTATCATTTGCTGTATTTATTTAGGACCAGAACTGTAATCTAGATTTTGAACAGCTGAAAATCTAGACTTCTATAATACAAATTTGGGAACTGTTTGTAAAAATATTGTACTGGGGCACCTGGGTGGTTCATTGGGTTAAGCCTCTGCCTTCGGCTCAGGTCATGATCCCAGGGTCCTGGGATCGAGCCCCGCATCGGCTCTCTACTCAGCGGGGAGCCTGCTTCCCCCCTCTCTCTGCCTGCCTCTCTGCCTACTCTCAATCTCTCTGTGTCAAATAAATAAATAAAATCTTAAAAAAAATATTAATTGTACTAGCAGAGTGCCTGGGGTCAAGACCTGGTTCTGTATGTGCCAGCTTGGGCTGATTCTAAATCCAAGCATCTCTTTCCATATATTTGTACTGTAGGATGGTCACACTTTTAGGGTTTTTTGTTTTGTTTTGTTTTTTCAATAGGTTTTCTTTGATGAGATAAGGCTCAGCAGCACTTAAGACAGTATGTTAAATACATGGTAAAAGTTAGCTGGTAAGCAGCCCAATATATTTTAATATCTATAGTCAACTTAAAAATTTTTTTTAAAGCATACACAACTTAAAATTTACCATTTTAATCATTCAATTCAGCACCATTAAGTACATATACAGTACCATAGAGCTATCTCCTCTAGCTAGTCCTGAGACTTTATTACCCCCAAAGGACGCCTTACACCCATTAAACAGTCACTCTGCAGTCTCCCGTCTCCCTAGAACCTGGCAGCTGCTGACCTTGACTGCGTCTCTGTGGATTTGCCTGTCCTGGATGGCGGAACGGCCGCCGCATGTGGGCTTCTGTGTCTGCCTTCTCTGACTTAGTGTGACATTTTCAAGGCGGCCGTGCTGGGGCGTGTGGTGGTTGCTGCTTACGGTTGAATAACCCTTCCTCCCGCGGGTCGCCTGCGTGTCGTTCACATCCGTTCGTCAGCTCATGGACATTTGGGTTGTTTCCAACTCCTGACTGTTGTGAGTCGTGCTGCTCTTGAGCGTTCGTGTACGGCTTTTTGTGTGAACACCTGTCCTCCACTCTTTGGGGTATGTACCTGGCTGTGGATGGTAACTTCCTGTGTGACTTGCTGAGGCGGTGCCGGCCGTTCGCTACAGCTGCTGCGCCTTTCACAGTATACACGAGTGGCGGTTTCTCCTTGTCCTGCCAACACTTGTTCTCTTTTTTTCTTTCTTTCAACCATCCTTACGAATGTGCAAGCTATCCCTGAGGTTTTGATGTGCATTTCTATAGTGATCGAGATATTGAAGCATCTTGATTTTCATGTGCTTTTGGGTCATTTGTATGTCTTTTTTTTTTTTTTTCTTTTGTATGTCTTTAGAGAAATGTCCAGTCATGTTCTTTGCCCATTTTTGAAGTGTGTGTGTGTGTGTGTGTGTTTTTAAAGATTTTATTTGTTAGAGCAAGAGAGAGAGAGAGAGGGGACAGGAATGGGTGAGCAAGGGGGGTCAGAACGAGAGGGAGAAGCAGACTCCCCACTGAGTAGGGAGCCCCATGCTAGGCTCGATCCTGCGACTCCAGGATCATGACCTGAGCCGAAGGCAGCCACTTAACCGAACCCATGAATTGGGTTGTTAGTTGTTGAGTTGTAAGTGTTCTGGATACTAGACCCTTAGCAGATGGGTGTGCGATTTGGAAGTATATTTTCTCTTTCTCCTTCTATTGATAGTTACAACTAATCATGATTTTTCGGTTATGTATAACTTCTTTTTTTTTTCTTTTTTTAAAGATTTTATTTATTTATTTGTCAGAGAGCTAGAGAGAGTACAGGCAGGCAGAGTGGTAGGTGGAGGCATAGGGAGGAAGCAGGCTCCCAGCAGAGCAAGGAGCCCGATGTGGGACTCGATCCCAGGACCCTGAGATCATGACCCGAGCCGAAGGCAGCCGCTCAACCGACTGAGCCACTCAGGCATCCCCGGTTATGTATAACTTCTGATTTTAAGTTCCAAACCCCAATTTTCTAGGAGTGAGGGTGTCACTCCAGAGTTTATAAAACTTTTCATGTTAATGGTGTTCTTGTTAAATATGTAATTTCAAGCTGGGCATATAAAATAGAATTCCTTATAAATCAGATTATTTTTAACCAACCTATGCTTGAGCTAAAACATGATCAGCCACAATTCTGTATTATAAAGTAAAGGTTCATGTGTGGGTATTCAGAAGGCTTGCCAACAGTCTTAATCTTTGAACTTTACGTAGCTCAGTGATTTTCTAAAATGACTCTCTTTATATATTTAGGTATTTACGTATGGGATGTAGAAGGCAGAAAATACTTTGACTTCCTGAGTGCTTACAGTGCTGTCAACCAAGGGCACTGCCACCCAAAGATTGTGAATGCTTTGAAAAGTCAAGCAGACAAACTGACCTTAACATCCAGGGCTTTCTATAATAACGTGCTTGGTGAATACGAAGAGTATGTTACTAAACTTTTCAACTACCACAAAGTTCTTCCTATGAATACAGGTAAAATATTTCTTTTTTACATTAAATAGCCAAGAAAACAATCGTACTACTTTTTGATAATTTAAAATGTTTTTTTTAAACTGAAAAATTTTCTCTCTTGAATAGGAGTAGAGGCTGGAGAGACGGCTTGCAAACTTGCTCGTAGGTGGGGATATACCGTTAAGGGTATTCCAAAGTACAAAGCGAAGATTATTTTTGCAGGTATGTGAAATTCAGCATTAGCCTTTGTGATGTCAGCATATGATATCATTACTGTTTCATTATCACTGGAGTATTTCCAGTGTTTGCTTCATCTGTGATACATTATTTGCTAAATGTTTCATAAAAATTGAGAGATTTTCCGGGGCTCTTTCTGCAGATTTCTACATAAATGGGTTTTTTTCCTGTTAAGTGACTTCCTATTCCTCACTCCCTAAAGTGAGTGACTATATGATTTATTTATCATCCGTTTATCAGAATTTTTTCATAGCAGGTTTCTCATTAATTAGATGGTAATTAATTAGATGGTAGAGCATTTTTGGCAGGTTGTTGATTTTGTGTTGTGTTAGGGTAGGGCCATGTCCTAGGTGTGATATGGAATTTGCATCTTAGTATTTGATGTAGTATTGTATCATGTCCTCAAAAGCTGTTGGAAGAGGAGGGCTGCAGCTGCCCTGGAGAGATTGCTGGGAATGGTTGAGAGGAAGGACGTGGATACTGATTCAGGAGACGGAGAGTTACTTCAGATGATGGAATCATTTGCTTAAGATTTTCTCTCTCCTTCTGCCCTTCCCCCTGCCTTGCTAGTATTTCCTCCTCCTCTTCCTCTTCCCCACCCTACCCCTTATTGGCATTTTATTTGTTTATTTAAATTTTACTTTTAGTTTTTGATGTACCAAAATGTGTGTGTAATTAATGTGGACAACTTGCTGAGCTCAGAGATGGGTGTTCACCCGTGAAACCACCATCTCAGTCTATGCCGCTACCCTTTACACCACCTCCAGAAGCTTCCTTTTGCCCTCTTACTTGTTATAACTAGTACTTTTTACTCATTTTTTAAAAATTGAAGTATAATCACCATACAGTGTCCTGTTAGTTGTGGGTGTATAATGTGGTGATGGAGCAGTTCTGTGCGTTCCTCAGTGTGCCTTGTGCTCAGTGTGCCCTTGAGGCCCTCGATTTCGTCCGTGCCCCTCGCCCTTTCTCTCTGGTCACCACCGGTCTCTCCTCTGTGTGATGTAATCTGACCCTTGGAATCTTTATAATGGTGTTCATTTGAAAGGTTCTGACTTTTTTTGTAAAGTTCTGATTTTCATTTAAAAAAAAAATAAAGTGTGGGGGGCACCTGGCTGGCTCAGTTGGTTCAGCCTCTGCCTTCGGCTCTGGTCATTGTCCCAGGGTCCTGGGATTGATGCCCTCAGCGAGGAGTCTGCTTCTCCCTCTGCCTCTGCCCCTCCTCCTTCTCATACACACTCTCCCTCTCAAATAAATAAAACTTTTATTTTTATTGTTTTATTTACATATTTTTAAAATTTATTTGACAGAGATCACAAGTAGGCAGAGAGGCAGGCAGAGGGGGGGCGGGAAGCAGGCTCCCCGCTGAGCAAAGAGCCTGATGCAGGGCTTGATTCCAGGACCCCGAGATCATGACCTGAGTCGAAGGCAGATGCTTAAGGACTGAGCCACCCAGGCGCCCCAGCATAAACTGTTCTTGCAAACAACAGTGGCATTTCTGGTCAATGTCATTCTTACAGACTGTATTAGTCTCTTAAATATTAGCAAAAGATACAAAGGTGTTTTCTCCTGAGTACTGAAGCAGTTGGTGAGTCAGTGGGGTAGAGACAGAAAGGCCGTTCGCAACTGAAACTCCCTTACACCTGCAGAGTAAGCCACAGAGGAGGCTGCTGGGCTGCGCGGAGGAGAGCACCTGGTCTGATGGGTGCAGTTGCTTTTCTTTTTTCTCTTCTCTTCTCTTTCTTTCTTTGGAGGGAGTGTACTCCAGAGGCAGTGGGAAGGGCAGAGGGAGTGAGAAAATCTTAAGCAGGCTTCATGCCCAGTTAAGAGCCCATCGTGGGGCTCATTCCTACAGCCCCAAGATCATAACCTGAGCCAAAATCACAAAATCACTGAACTGAGCCACCCAGGCGCCCCTGGTGCCTTTTCTCGCAAACAAGCGTGGTCCTATCAGTGTGCTGTGACCGGTGGACAAGGAGAGTGGGGATCCGTCATAGGAGAGAGATCCTTTGCAAGAGTGATGTTTAGGGATGCTTTATGCCAAAATACAGTAATTCAGTACTGGGTTAACTGAGTTGGTGCTGGTAGAGGTGGTAGAAAGCTATTTAAAAAAAAAAAAAAGTGGGGGAGCCCCCAAGCCTCTCTGTTGTTATTCTACATTGTTTCTTCCCTTGCTTGAATGTAACCCATTTGAAATTACCTTATGCATTTGCTTTACTCTCTGATTCAGGTTATGGTGTTTCTTCTCTCTGGCATTTAAGCAAGCTCCATGATGACCCCTCTTATCCCCAACACCAAGAACAATGCCTAACCTACGTAGTAGGGCCTTAAACTTATTAATGAAATAAATTAATGGATAAAAAGATGTTCCTGAACAAAGAACAGTATCAGTCATTTAGTGCATTATAATACCAAGGAAGGCAAATTGAATGTTTAGATTGCCTGAGGGTGTTTCAGAAGATGAAATTTTAAGTTCATTCTTTAGTGTTGGGTGTTTGAAAGGAAAATACTAATTCTCCACAAAGGATATTCTTTTTCTTTTATTACTATTATAAATTCACCGTGTCTAGAAAAACATGTGCTGAATGCCTCAGTTGTTAGGGTTTGAGATTACTGAAAGAAAAGACAAGTGTTGGGGCGCCTGAGTAGCTCAGTCGTTAGGCATTCACCTTCGGCTCAGCTCATGATCCCAGCCTTCTAGGATCGAGCCTTGCATCGGGCTCCCTGCTCATTGGGAAGCCTGCTTCTCCCTCTCCCACTCCCCTTGCTTGTGTACCATCTCTGCTATCTCTCTCTGTCAAATAAATAAATGAAATCTTAAAAAAAAAAAAAAAGACAAGTGTTTATCCTCTGGGGCTATGTATTACAGTCGTAGGTTCAGTAGAGGAGTGCCTAAAGTAGCAATGGCAAGGCTAGGCCTTGGTGGTTGTGTGAGCCATGATGTATAATATCAGGGTTTTTTTCCTTTTTTCTTCTTTCCCGAATATCTGGTTTTATTTTAACAAGTGAAAGCTCACTGGAAGCTCTCTAAGGCAGACCCACATTTTTATTTTATTTTATTTTTTTAAAAGATTTTATTTATTTATTTGACAGAGAGAGATCACAAGCAGGCAGAGAGGCAGGCAGAGAGAGAGGAAGGGAAGCAGGCCCCCTGCCGAGCAGAGAGCCCGATACGGGACTCGATCCCAGGACCTTGAGATCATGACCTGAGCCGAAGGCAGTGGCTTAACCCACTGAGCCACCCAGGCGCCCTTATTTTTTATTTTTAAAAAAGATTTTATTCATTTATTTGACACAGAGAGATCACAAGTAGGCAGAGGGGGAAGCAGGCTCCCCGCTGAGCAGAGAGCCTGATGCGGGGCTCGATCCCAGGACCCTGAGATTATGACTTGAGCTGAAGGCAGAGGCTTAACCCACTGAGCCACCCAGGCACCCCGCAAACTTGCATTTTTAAAAAAATCAAACTTACTAAGGTAGTTTTTGGGGACAGTGCTTATTAAATCTGGGGGTTTGTTTGAAGTAATGTCTGTTTATTTTTCCTTTTCAGCTGGAAACTTCTGGGGGAGAACTTTGTCTGCTATCTCCAGTTCCACAGACCCAAGCAGTTATGATGGTTTTGGACCATTTATGCCCGGTTTTGAAATCATTCCATACAATGATCTGCCCGCTCTTGAGGTATCACACTTAGCGCCACAGTGCTTTAGCTTAGAGTAAATGTAAATGAAATTTATTGAATGTATGGATTGAAAATAGATGTGGGACTGTAATGAATGTCTGTCTAACGTAAGTTGGGCCAAGATTTCAGACTGGTCTCTGGAATGGCCAGTTAGTTTTCAGCACGGGGAGGTCAGGTACTATGGTCTAATCCTGAAGCAGCTACTTTCCCTCCGTGTCCTGCATAAGTGATTTGGATAGTGTATGTTTAATTACTTTATTAGATAAAATTACTCAGTTTTCAGCTAGCCTTTTAAAATTATGAGTGGAGGACTTCTAAAATAAAAAGAGTCACTGAAAATGTCTTTTAAAAGCTTTGTTTTTGGGGTGCTTGGATGGCTCAGTTGGTTAGGCATCTGCCTTCGGCTCAGGTCATGATCCTGGGGTCCTGGGATAGAACATCCGGTTCTCTGCTCAGTGGGGAGCCTGCTTCTCCCTCTCCATCTGCCTTCCGCTCTGCCTACTTGGGCTCTCTCTCTCTCTCTCTCTCTCTGTCAAGTAAATAAAATCTTAAAAAAAGAAAAAGAAAGAGGCGCCTGGGTAGCTCAGTTGGTTAAGCGGCTGCCTTTGGTTCAGGTCATGATCCCAGGGTCCTGGGATCAAACCCCGCATCGGGCTCCTTACTTGGCAAAGAGCCTGCTTCTCCTTCTCCTTCTGCCTGCCTCTCTGCCTACTTGTGCTCTCTTTCTATGTCTGTGTGAACTAAATAAATAAAATCTTAAAAAAAAAACAAAAAAGAAAAAAAAATATAGGATAGAGTAGATTAAAGCTCAAGTATTTGGAGCTTTTGGTAACTGAGTATAAGAAATGTTATATTTTGTGTGTATGTGTGTGTGTGTGTGTGTGTGTTTACGATTTATTCATCTATTCTAAGAGAGAGAGAAGAGGGAGCGTGCATGTTGGTAGGGAAGGGGGAGAGGGAAAGAGAGTCCCAAGCAGACTCTGCCTGGAGTGCAGAGCCTGATTGTGGTCTCAGTCCCAAGACCCCAGCTATGACCTGAGTCAAAATTAAGAGTTGGATTCCCAACCGCCCGTGCCACCCAGATATGTTATACTTTGACATCAGACATAAGTTAGTATGAAAGCTTAATTTGCATACTTAACGTAAAAATATATGCAGTGTGTGATTTCAGATTTAAGCATATTTAGCCTATTTAACCAAATAGGTTTCAAAGAAAGTTACTAAAACGTATTCATATTTTTTGGTAGCGTGCTCTTCAGGATCCAAACGTTGCGGCGTTCATGGTAGAACCAATTCAGGGTGAGGCGGGCGTCGTCGTTCCGGACCCCGGCTACCTGATGGGCGTGCGAGAGCTCTGCACCCAGCACCAGGTCACCCAACTTCCACCTGCCTACCTTGCTTAGGGCTGGGCTGCTAGGGTGGAAGCAGCGATGACATCATTTTTCCACTAGGGGGAGACTTCATTCTGAGAGCTTCAGAACTTTCTAGTACGCTCTATCAGTGGCCTGCACAGAAGCGCTCTTTTTGCTAGCTCTGGAGACCGGCCAAGCCCGGGCCCAGGCAGGGTTGCAGACTTCCCCGGCCCAAAGGTTGTTCCTTCCTCCCCTCTCCCGCATCCTGTGGTGGGAGCTTCCCCAGGCCCCTGGTTGTATCCCTCTGCTGCCTTCCTCTTCCCACCAAGCTAGTACATACTTAAGAAGAAGTAACTGTTTAATACATGTTTGGAGTAAGCAAGTGAGTTAATGTCTTCCCAGAGAGTAGTTCTATCCAAACCTTGCCGAATAGGGCAGAATGGGCCTTGGGGAGGGAGTGGACTGATACAGGAGGTAATTGTGGGTCTGCAGATTTTTATAGGATGCTGCTGAAATTATGTTGGTAATTAAAAGATTCTCATAAATCTGAGGGAATGTCAGAATGCCAGATTTGTGTGGGGAAGAGTTCACTGTTGGTGCTGGGGAAACAGAATCAGTAATGAACGTATTCTCTTGTTTCCCAACAGGTTCTGTTTATTGCCGATGAGATACAGACAGGATTGGCCAGAACTGGCAGGTGGCTGGCTGTGGATTATGAAGGCGTCAGACCTGATGTGGTTCTTCTGGGAAAGGCCCTTTCAGGTGGCCTATACCCTGTGAGTTGAAGGTTCAGCCTCTCTCTCTAGTCACTGCTCCTGTGAAGTCTGTCCTTCACAGGGCCCTGGAAAAAGTGCACTGTAAGACACCTGGAATGTGTAATAGAAATATTTCAGGGTTCCAGGGGCTTGATAGGCTTAGTTAACCTGAACGGGAGATCTGCGTGTACCTTGGAATTTGCCGTGGGGTCTGTTTTGGATGGAAAGATTTTACCCTAGAAGAACTTCTGTAGAAGTCTGTGTTTTTTCCCATTGTTCGGAGACCTAGCATGACCAGTTGTCTACAGCCATGACTGATTCATGCAGAGGTTGGGGAAAAGTAGTGTTTTGTCGTAGCTTCTTCATTGGGTTTACTGTTCAGACCAGTCATTGGTACTGGATGGCCTGTAAAGGCTCTGAATGTAGCGTATGACATGGTTTTTTAGGCAATTCAACCAGGCGTTTCACATTGCAAGTGAAAGGAATTCTTAAATTCTGTCATTGCAGAAAGTGCTTTCCTCTTGGTTCTGAAATGCTCTGGTTCAGAGCCATCGAAGTGTGCCTGACGAGCTCACACTGGGCCTGGGGTGTCACCAGTTAGTCCCTGGTTAACTTCAGTGAAAGATGTGTAGCCCTTGTTTGTGGAAGCTTCATGTCACATTTTTTTTTTTTTTTTTTGAAGGATTTTATTCATTTATTTGACAGAGGGACACAGCAAGAGAGGGAACATAAACAGGGCGGGTGGGAGAGGGGGAAGCAGGCTTCTTGCTGAGTGGGGAGCCCGATGCGGGGCTCGATCCCAGAGTTCTGGGATCATGACCTGCCCTGAAGGTAGATGCTGAATGACTGAGTCACCCAGGCGCCCTTCATGGTACATTTAAAACCAGCTTCATAAGTACTTGTGTTCCTGGCGTGCTGAGAGTGGGAACGGTTAGTCTGGGAAGTGACTCAGTTGGTCCTGAATTCTCTGTCTTGCAGGTGTCGGCGGTGTTGTGCGACGACGAAGTGATGCTGACCATTAAGCCGGGGGAGCACGGCTCCACGTACGGAGGGAACCCGCTGGGCTGCCGAGTGGCCATCGCAGCCCTGGAGGTAATGGCCGCTTCAGACCATTTGTCTGGTGTCCATTTGTCTGGGTCGTGTCGATGTGACTTTTAAGTTTGAGCCCATGGACGTACTGAGAAATGTAACAGGATTGCCAGGAATCAGAGAACACCAGTCCAGAGGAGGGACTCCAGGGGCGTGGCATTCTCAAAAAGTGATTCAACCTTGGTCTAGCGGATGGGAATCTTTGGGGTCTTCCGTGTTGCAGTCACTTGGGGCTTTCGTCCTGGAGGCCTTGGGTAGCTCTTGGAGCTTTCATTCTGTGACCAGACCTGGCCCCTGGGGCTACTTTTTTTTTGGTAAGATTTTAAAATTTTATTTTGAGAGAAAGCGAGAAAGAACGCACAGAGGCAGAGAGAGAAGGAGACTCCTGCTCAGCAGGGAGGCCAACATGGGGCTGGATCCCAGGGCCCTGGGATCATGACCTGAGCTGACGGCAGCGGCTTAACTGACTGAGCCACCCAGGCGCCCCCACCCCCGACTTTTTTTTAAAGTGTAGATTTGAACACTTTTAGACTTATTTCTTAGGAACCTACCATAAGGCACAAAATTATGTGATGTCCAAGGAAGGGCTTTTTAGAGGGAAAAAAGTAAAGGAAACTATTGTAGTTTAAAAATTAAAGTATATTCAGTTCATTGATTTTTTTCAACTAATAAGATTTCACTTGCATTAAACAAATTTTAACTCTTATTTTGTTGTGAAATCAGATTGATGATGGATTTGTCACTAAAGCAAGGTTCTGTTTGAGCTTTGTATGTTTTTAATTAGAAACTAAACTGGTTGGGCCACCTGGTGGCCCAAGCATCTGATTCTTGGTCTCAGCTCAGGTCTTGATCTCCAGGTTGTGAGTTCAAGCCCCATGCTGGGCTCCACACTGGATGCGGAGTGTACTTAAAAAAAGAAAAATGAAACTGGTATACAGGCTTCGGAAAGCAGGAATAAAAGTTCAGGGGCATCAGGGTGGCTCAGTCATTAAGCATCTGCCTTTCGCTCTGGTCATGATCCTGGGGTTCTGGGATCGAGTCCCACATCGGGCTCTTCTGCTCTGTGGGAACCTTGCTTCTCCCTCTCCCACTCCGCCTGCCTGTGTTCCCTCTTTCTCTCTCGCGTGCTCTCTCTCTCTCTTTGTCAAAAAAGTGAATAAAATCTTAAGAAAAAAAAAGTTCAGTGACTCTGGTCTTTATCTGGTCGTGTTCTTTCGCTTATTGTCCATGCTCCCCTCCCTTCCAAAGAACAGCCTGAAACAGGACAATCTTAGCATTTATGTAATTTTTCTTTCATCACAGGTTTTAGAAGAAGAAAACCTTGCCGAAAATGCAGAAAAAATGGGTAATATCCTGAGGAATGAGCTCATGAAGCTGCCGTCTGACATTGTCACTGCCGTCAGGGGGAAAGGATTGCTAAATGCTATCGTTATTCGAGAAACCAAAGGTACGGACACAAACTTTTTACTCCAGATGTTATTTTTATGTTTTATCTGGTTATTGGGTTCCCCTGTTGAAATTGTTGACTAGGTCTGTTGGGCAGAGTCTCATCTGACTTCTGATAATGGTCTTTGGAAATGGAGCCCTTTCCTCCAGGTAGGACGTATGTACTTTGTGACGTCACTTGTTACTCTGCCTTGAGTTAGTGACACAGCCCTCGGAGGCGGCCCGTTACCTGCTGGTACAGCCCGCACACAGCAGTTTCTTGGGAAGCTTCCTCTTCGATGTCTTCCCCGCCTCCCTCCTGGACTTTGCACGTGGATAAAGGTGGCAGGAGCAGCCGTCACAGCGACAAGTGCAGGTGATGGTGGTGATCAGAGACGCCCCGCACCGCGCTTCCGGAGTGTGGGCTGTCTCAGTGCTTCATCGGGACTAGCCCTCAAGGGCTCCCTGCCGGATTTTCCTGTGGTAACCCTTTCTTTTAAAGCAGTGATTCCGACCTTGGCAACACTTCAGAATCACCTCAGGACTTTTCATTTTTATTTTATTTTATCAAAGATTTATTTTAGAGGGTGCCTGGGTGGCTCAGTGCGTTAAAGCCTCTGCGTTCGGCTCAGGTCATGAACCCTGGGTCTTGGGATTGAGCCCCGCATTGGGCTCTCTGCTCAGCGGGGAGCCTGCTTCCCCCCACTTCTCTCTGCCTGCCTCTCTGCCTACTTGTGATCTCGGTCTGTCAAATAATAAATAAAATCTTAAAAAAAAAAAAAAAGATGTATTTTAGAGAGAGCACATGCAGCAAGTCAGAGGAGGGGCAAGGGAGAGGCTCTCAAGCAGACTCTGCAGGGCTCAACCCACGACCCTGACACCATGACCTGAGCCGAAAATATAACCCATTGAGCCACCCCGGTGCCCCCTGAGGAACTTTTATTTTTTGTTTATTTTTAAATTTTATCCCCGCCCCCCAGGAACTTTTAAAAACTTGATCCAAACCTAGCCTCCCCCCTAGAGAATCTTAATGGGTCTGGGGGCGGCCTAGGCATTGGCCGTATCCTTTTGGTGACTCAGATGCACAGCCAGGGTTGGGAATCATCCTCTGAAGTGAGCAGAGTCTCTGTCCACAAGCTCAGGAAGCAAATCCATTTGAGGAGTGTGTAGTGTTTGCAGGGTTTGAGTAGTGTTCATTCCCTGCCAGCTAACTTCTCTGTGTCCTGCCCAAAGTCTTTTTGCACTGGTTCCTCATGGTTAATATGACAGGCTGGTCTTTTTCATTTTTGGAAAAATGAACAGATTTGTGTGTCTGATCGTATCATCCAAACCTAGTTATGCACTTGCTGAAAAAGGACCTCATTTTTAAGAATAAGGACAGGGCGAGCTTGCACCTCCGGGCGTCTTTCTTGAGCAGGCCCTGGCAGTTTCCCTCCGCCGGGCGGCTCTTGCCCGTCTGTACTACGAGGGCTGCCCAAAACCCCTGTCTCTGATCAGCGCACGTGTTTGGCCATTTTTCTTTAGATTATGATGCTTGGAAGGTGTGTCTGCGGCTTCGCGATAACGGACTTCTGGCCAAGCCGACCCATGGCGACATCATCCGGTTTGCCCCTCCGCTTGTGATAAAGGAGGATGAGATCCAGGAGTCGGTGGAAATCATTAACAAGACCATCTTGTCCTTCTGAGGGGAGCGACTGTTCTCAGTGGTGCCCGTGCAGCTGGAGACGGCGGTCCCCGTGCCTCACGTGGGCATGCGCCACTCCCCAGCGTCTTCGAGGACTTTTTAAAATGTCTTTTTTTTTCAGTTCATGCATAATAGAAAGGCATTTATAAACACAGTTAGCTGTGTAATGTGAAAGAGAATGGAATGGCCTCTCATGAAGTTTCTGTGTGCGTGTGTTCTTTCTGGAAGTGAAATGTACCTACTGTATATAGAGAGCCTTTTAATCAAGCCCTTCAGTATAATTTATATGTTTTTATAATTTCCATACTGATACAGATGTTTCATATTTGAAAAAGTGATATGGGGTCGTACGTGGAAGACTTGCTTAACCTTATAAAGTTAAATTATAATCATTGAATTTTAGGAAGGATTAATGGTTAAGCGTAAATAAAACACTAAGATTTAAGGAAACTTCGTACTGGCCAACACCAGGGTGTAGCCCATGAATGTAATTTTTAATTAGAAATTAGTGTTTAACATTCTCAAATTATGTTTTAAGTGATATAATTTGTAAGAAGAGTTTATTTTTTGTTTTTCTTTAAATTTAAAGTAAAGCCTCTATTTAAAGTGTCTGTTATGATGGCAGTGTCACTGATTACCTAACATTTTTAAGCTCTTTGAGAATGTTCTTTATTGTGTGTGTTTTTCTAAAAGCCTTTCAGTGTCTTTGATGATATTTAGAAAAATAGAAATTACAAAAAGAAAGTCTCTTATTATACTCCCTTTTCCTCTTTGACAATAATTGCTTTTTTCCTGTGCTTATAGTGGTATTTACCATTTTTATTAAAGTATCCTTATTATGCATGGTATTGTGCAACTTTTTTTTCCTTTTTTTATCTGAACATAGTATTTTGGAGGCTTTTCTGTGTCAGTAATTTCAAGTTTATCTCAGTCTGTAGGGACTATCATGTGGATGTGTTATTTCATATTGGGGGACACGTGGGTTGTTTCTAGTTTTTCCTTTAAACGAAGCTTGTGTCTGCTTAATGTTTATACAGTCTGTGTTTTTGGAGGTCTCTAGAGGTGGATTGCTGTGTCCAAGGGAACTTTTACTTATTTTTATCTATTTTTAATTTTATTTTTACTTTTAAAGATTTTTACTTATTTATTTGACAGAGAGAGAAAGCACAAGCAGGGGGAGTGGCAGGGAGAGGGAGAAGCAGACTCCCCGCTGAGCAGGGAGCTTAACACGGGACTGGATCCTAGGACCCCGGGATCATCCTGAGCTGAAGGCAGACTCTTCACTGACTAAGCCACCCAGGCGCCCCTATTTTTGTGTGTTTTTTATATTTTATTTCTAAGTAATCTCTACAGCCAACAAGGGGCTCAAACCTATAACCCTGAGATTGAGAGTCATGGGCTCTGCCGACAGAGCAGCAGGTGTCCCGGGAATGGTTTTTTCCCCCCAGAGACTTTATTTATTTATTTGACAGAGAGAGAGAGACAGCAAGAGAGGGAACACAAGCCGGGGGAGAGGCAGGCAGAGGGAGAGGCAGATTCCCTGCTGAACAGGGAGCCCGATGAGGGGCTTGATCCCAGGACCCTGAGATCATGACCTGAGCCGAAGGCAGAGGCTTAACCCACTGAGCCACCCAGGCACCCCTGGCTGGGGGTTTCTGACTGAAGTGTTGGCAGGGGCTCGACAGGTCTGTATGACACATGCGCACTGGAGCGTGACTTTCCTCCCCTGATTGGACCTCCAGGTGGCCTTGAGGCTTCACGTTAGCATCGCTGGGGCTGTGGGAGGCTGTGCGGTGGGACCCAAGCGCCAGTAAGTTTCAAGCTCCCCAAGAGGATCCTGTTTGCAGTCGGGGTTCAGAAACCCGGCTCAGGGCTCTTATTAGAACACAGATCCAGATTCGGTGTGAACCGCATTGAGATGCTGCATTTCCAGCGAGTAACTGGGGGTCCCAGCATCAGATGCTGATGCTGACTTCAGGCCTATGACCATCAGGCCCCAGTCAGGTCGATGGGCATTCACCAACTCTCACCCATCTGAGAAGCCCTGAAGCCTGGGTGAATTTAACAGATCCACAAGATTCTTGCTAAATCCTTTGTGGGCCTAGTTTGAGAAAGGACCCTGTAGGAAAGCACAGGGTGCTGTGGGGAACAGTTAGAGCCCTGCATGCGAGAAGGTGGGATGTTAGGGAGTCCCTAATTCCTTTGGCATCCCTGGAAGAAGGGTAGGAAGCAGAGATGTGGGATGAGGCCAGATAGATTAGAAAAGCATGCCGGGGGCATGTTGCAGACGTGTTCACCCAGTGCATGCTTACTGGTTTGCTAGCCGTGCCTTCGGGGACCGTAGTGCAGGGGGTGGGGGTGTGGAGAAGGAGACCGAAAGACCCAGGTGCTCGCTTCACTTTACAGTTTGTGGAGTGAGTGCGGAGCTTGGTGATGGGGAGCCCAGGTAGTGGGGAGGCGGGAAGGAGGTAGAGGTTTTGGAATGTGGGAGCTATAGACTTGTCTTTAGAACCTCAATTTCCCCCTCAGGAAGTGGGATAATTAATACTCACCTTTCCGGAGAGGTCTGAGCGTTAACCGCAATGAAATGGGCCAAGTCCCGGCATAGAGCCTGTCAGAGGCCTATTGGAATCTGAGTTGCTAACCTAAAAGGAGCAGATTCGGCCTAGGGACTGTGATCCCACTCAGGGGTCCCCACTACTCTCAACGGGAGGAAGAGGGAACCTCCAAATGAGGGTGCTAGCCAGAGGGGGAGACCAGAGGCAGAGCTGATGGAGCTGGTGCGACCCAAAGGGGAGGAGTGGCCTAAAGCAGAAGCCACGGAGAGTGTGGGATGCCCGGATACAGGCCCTGGGTTGAATCGCCCAAAGAAAGATAATGCAGGTGTTCCTTCGCACTTACAGTGGTCACGCGCCGTGTGTTGACTGGCTGAACTGCCCTAACGAACTACCGCGGATGTCTTAAATGGCAGAAATTTATCCCACAATTCTGGAGTCTGGAAGCCTGATGACAAGGTGTCTGCAGGGCTGGTTTCTTCTGGGGCGTCTCTCACATGGTCTTTCCTCTGTGTGTGTGTTCTTATAAGGACACCGGTTGCACTGGGCCAGGTCCCACTCTAATGACCTCATTCCAACTTCATTACCACTTGAAAGACCTGATCTCCAAATAGAATCACATTCTGAAGTCCTGGGGATTAGAACTTCAACCTGTTAATCTGGGGGAGGGGCAGGATTCAGCCCATAAGACACTGAATCCTGTGTGATTTGTTCTTTGCATTTTGACTTCCTAGGACACCTGATCTAAATTTGTCACTGCACACACAAGAAAACGGGTTGGGCTAAGACATCTGATTTAGCTCAGCTAGCACGTGAGGCAAGATGATGGTGCATTTGAAGGGTGCCTGGGACGCTCAGTCGTTTGGGCTTCTGCTTCCAGATCAGGTCATGATCCTGGGGTCCTGGCATTGATCCCTGTGTCGGGCTTCCTGCTCAGTGGGGAATCGGCTTCTCTCTCCCCTTTTGCTCCTCCTCACTGCTTGTTCTCTCTCTCTCAAATAAGATAAAATCTTAAAAAAAATGTTCAAAAAAATTACAGTGGATCTGAGGCACTAGGAATTTAAAGCCCCCAGCTTCTTGCCTACAGGAGGGAGCACACCATCTGGGGGCCACTTGTAGGCTTAGATCTGTGCTTAATGCTTGACCAAGGGTCGCTTGACTTGCTGGAAGAAATTAATACCAACATCAGGCTTCACCTCACATCAATTGCATCAGAATCTCTGGGCAGAGGGCCTGGGCAACTGTCCTGAACACTCCCCTGGGGGATACTACTGTGCAACCTTTGCAAAATGGGTGTTGAAGTGAACGTGTGCGTGGGTGAGTGTGAATGTCGGTGTCATCCACCCAACTCATTGCACCAGGCACTGGGCTTGCCCTGGGGGTCCAGTGGTGAAAGAGAAGGACTTCATGTGGTTTTTTAGTTGCTACATTTATTTTTCTTATTTTGAAGATTTTACTTGAGAGAGAGAGAGAGCGAGGGAGAGAGAGAAAGAACTAGAGGGGTGTGGGAGGGGCAGAGAGAGAGGGACAAGCAGACTCCCCGCTGAGCAGGGAGCCCAACACAGGACTTAATCCCAGGACCCTGAGATCATGATCTGAGCCGAAGGGAGACACTTAACTGACTGAGCCACCCAGGCGCCCCCAGGCAGTACATTTATTTGAAAAGTACTTAGTACCACTTGGCTAGGCCCAGAGGAGAGGCAGTGGTTCAAAGCAATCACGTTTATTAACTGGTATGTGTCAAGCACTATTCCAAATGTGTTGTTTTACCACAGATACAATCATTCCCATTTCACAGATGAGAAGATGAAGTCTTAGGGCAAAGAAACTTGCCTTAAGTTATTAAAATAATAACTTAATATTAAGTTATTACTATAAAATAATAACTTAATAAGGTGGTGGAGGCGTGGAGCCCTGAGTGGCCTGGGCGAGGCTTCTGTGGGGAGGCCGGGGGTAGTCCCAGGTGCTTCAGGGACTAGTGGTTTGGGGACAGACAATGCCTACATTCGTCTAAAGAGTGGCCCCAAATGTGTGTAAAAGCATTTTTCAATTTGTTCCTAACTTGGGCAATGGATTCTTAAAAATACCAGCAGGAGCCATTCAAATGAGTAATACATTAAAAAAGCAGCTTAGTCCACTTAGGAAAAACTTGAAAATATATTTCAGGACTTACTCTACTGTTTCGTGCATAGAGAATGTTTCAGAGGAGCCTTTATTTTGATTAACGTGCAAATGAGATTTTTCTCCCGCTATGCACTAGTCTAGTCCAGCGAATTGCTAATGAAATATCTGAGCTAATATGGCTTTTATAATTTGCATCACAAAACCCAAGTGCAGAGCAGATGGTGGTGGCTAAAGATAAGTGGGGGGTAGAGCGCAACCGGGCTCAAAGCAGCTTGATCAGGACAGCGGCTCCGGCCTCTGTGTGAATGGGCCATTGGGGGCCGGGGGGCGGGGCGCTTCTGATCTTGGTGGCCCCGACGGGTGGATCTTCCTCTTGGGGAATGGAAGGTCAAAGATGCTGGTAGGATTCACCAGCCCCCAATCTCTTCTACCTTCCCTTTTATCACAAAACATTTTAACTTAGTGACGCCTGAGTGCCAAGCCATGTTATTAAGAAAGACCTGGGAGTCCTGACTCCTGGGGTGATTTCAAATCAAGTATGCAAACAGCACACAGGGCTGCAGGCCTTCACCGGGAGGACCTGGTTGCGCGAACCTGGCTGAGGAATTCTAGAGCCGCTGGAGGTCTACTGCCAATCGTTTCACAACTGTGGGACGGGGGACGGGATGGCAGGTGGACCGTCAGGACTTCAGCCTGGCTCTTCCCTCCGTGGCCTGCGGCGAGTCACCGCCTGTCTGTCCTTTAGGAAACGACGGTTTGAATTAAGCCAGTATTTCTCCAAGTGTGCTTCTGGCTGAGTCGGTCTCTGGAGGTGACGCCCGGGCGGGGGTGGGGGTGGTTGTGCTTGGATCAGTCCGAGCCCCCCCTGGGCTCTCAGCACGCCTTCCTCGCCCGCTGGGGAGCCGGGGAGCCCGCCGGAGGTTCCAGATAGGGACCTGCCAGAAAGCGGCTCCCGCGGGCTGCGAGGTTCCCATTCCCCGCCTTGGGTCATTAGAGCCAATTGTTGTCCCTCCAAGTCAGCTGCTTGGACAGGGGAGGTGCCGTTAGCGCGGAGGAGGGGCTTCGAGCTGCGGGCGCAGGACAGGGCTCGTCCCCAGGATGCAGCACCGCTCCGCAAAACCGGGTTTGGCCGGAGCCGCGCGCGGGCTCGGGGCCCGGGGCCCCTCGGGACGGCAGGGGGCGCTGTCTGCAAAGTTTTGCTCCCCCGGCCCGACCTCTGGGCTCCGCGCCCAGCGCGAGCGCTGGGGGCCCGGGGGTTCCACCCGCCCGGGGTGGGGGTGGGGGTGGTGACTGGGGTGGCCCGGGGGGGAGTCTGGGGCGGCCCGGGGGTCGCCGGCGCTCCCAGGGTCCCTGCGCGGCAGAGCCGGGGCGGTGCGGGAGGTCCGGGGGCGGCGGCGGCCGCGCGCGGAATGCGGTGTGTTTTCGGGATCCTTGTTTTATTCCGGTGAAATATGCTCCTTGTAGGGAGTTGGAAAACGTAGAAAGCTCCCGCGGTTGCTCCCCGCAGAGCCGAGCGCGTTGCCGTGGGGACCCCGGGCGCCTACTCGTGGCTCTAGGGCTCGGCCTCCTGGCTTGTCGGGGCTCTACGAATCGCTTCCATCCTCCCAGAGCCCAGACGCCGCCCGCTGCACCCCTCTGCACCCCTTTTCTTCACTGCGCAGGGGTGCGGGCTCCCGAGCAGCCTGGGCTCCCGCGGGCTCCCGCGCGGGGTCGGTGACCGACTTGGCAAGGGAGGGTCGGCTGTGCGTCCACCGGGCAGGGGGCAGGGGGCGCTCTGACCCCACGGGAAGGGCCTCTTTCCAGGGCCTGCTGTGACCAGAGGGATTTGCGGCTTGAGGTCCCGCAGGACCGGTGCAGGGGTGGAGGGGTGCGATGGAGAGTACAGTGGCGGGTGGAGGGGTGGTTCTCTGGCTTCTCTGAGCCTCAGTTTTTGTCCCGGTGGTTGGGGGTCTGCGTTGTACAGTGAGTGGCGGGATGTGGGACCTGATGCTGGCCTGGCTGTGGCCGTGGGTCATGGAGATCGTGACGGTCCTGTGCCAGTGAGGTCTGGCAGGCTCTGGGTGTGTGGGTGCCAAGGGCAAGGCCAGTGCCTGGGGCCCAGACCTGGGCTTGCCGCTGTGCTCCTGGACGGGAGGGAGAGGCGTGGGGAGCTGAGAGGAGTGATATCCCTCCTCCTCCAGAGAGGAGCCAGGTGCTGGGGGCCTGGTGGGGGTGAGTGTGGGCAAGCTTGCTCGAGGCTAGTTACCAGCTCCATGGACTTGGACCAGTTTCCTCCTTTAGAAAACCCGAGCAAGGTGCTGGGTTGGGGACAGTGTGTTGCATTCTTGGTCCTGCCTCTCTCCCTCTCTGCCCAACCTCTCCTCTGGGAATCTCAAGCTCTGGAGGGCACTGGGGTGGCCTGAGATTTGATAAACATGCAGGTGTCCTGGGCCCAGCTCCACAGGTGGGTTCTGTAGGTCTGGATGGCCCCAAGAATCCTGCTTCAAACAACCCTCCTGGGGTTGAGGGCCCCAGGGGCCCCAGCTCTGGGCAGGGGGGTGCTAAGGTCATGGGGTGTAGGGGAGGTACCCACTCCAAACCCATTAACCTACAAGGCCTTGTCAAGAGTAAGGGATTTTAGTGCTTTGGGTTTGAAACTTTGGGTAGGACCTGACTTAGGAGGGCTCAGTGCTCCCTGGGCTTGGGTGGCCTGGGGGTCTTAATTCTAGGTTCACCTGCCCAGTGGCTGTCCCTGTCCCCATGGGTCTCAACCTGATGAGTGAGTAATAATCCTATCCTTCCTTCCTCATGGAGGCCAGTCATGCTCCAGACTCACTGACCGCTCTAGCAGCCCTGCAAACTTGGTCGTTCCCAGACCCTGTCTCAGGGAGGCCGGGCAGCTCTTGGGGTCTTCAGACATGAGGCGCTGAGACTTGAGCCCTATGGAGTCTGGTAACCACACAGCCCGGATACGCATCGGAGTTAATGAAAACCCCAGACCCCATGCTTATGACATCCGTGACCCCGTGTTCTCCAACCCAAGAGCGGTTTGGGCTGTTTTGGTAAGCAGGGCCCAGGGTGGGGTGGGGTCCAGCCTGGCCTAGAGGCCAGGGGTGGGCGACATGGCTTCATCCCGTGACTTCTATGCCCCTCACCTGTTTCCACTGTGTGGGGCTGAGCCCCAGTCCCCAGGCAGAGTTGTGACCCCATGCCACCCCACCTGGAGTGTGGCCCTTTCTGGACAGCTCCTGCCAGGTTGCCTGTGGGTATAGCCAGGGCTCCGTCCTGCGGTGAGGAGGAGTCTGCCCCCCGCTCCCCGCCATTTGGAGGAATGTCTGTCTCAGTGGAGCCTTCTTTAAGCTGCCCTACCTCGAGGTGGGGGAGCTCTGTATCCTTGGGTGTGGAGCACGCTGGGCTGCGGGAGCGGCGCCTTCCTCCCTTTGCCAGAACTTGGTCCCCCCTCCTGCCTGGCCTTGACTGTTTGTGCTTCTCGCCCCCCAAAGTATGTTTGTTTGGGTTGCACACAGCCAGCCACAGGCACCTCTGTGGCAGCCAGACCTAGCCCTGCCTGGGACCGGCCACTTCTCCAGAGGAAGACACAGCCCCACAGGAGCGCCAGCACGGCCCTGATCGTGGCTTTGAAGGTGGGAGCCAGGAGGCCAAGGCAAAAACTGCACGGCGGGTAAACAGCTGAGGACCCAGTTCGGCCTGCTTGGGAGGAAGGCTGGCTATAAAGGGACTGTGAGGGGCACCCTGGAGCAGAAGGGACCCATTCAGTTCTCCCCGAAAGGGGTTTGCCTACTAATTAGGTGCGGGGGACCTTAGCAGTGGGTGGGCTGCAGGAAAGGCTGGGAGGGGTAGGGGAGCGGGGGGGGGGGGCGGGGGGGGGGGGCTATTGCTGAAGAGCCGGCTGCCTCTGACTGGCTAGGACCCAAAGTCCAAACCCGGCTCGGCAGACCAGCTGCTCCAGAGCCATGCAGGGAGCTTGTTAAAAATGGCAATGCTCAGCTCCTTTCTGGGGGGCTCGGCCAGTTAAGCATTGGACTCTTGATTTCAGCTCAGGTCATAGTCTTGGGGTCGTGGGATCGAGTCCTGTGTCGGGCTCCATGCTTGCAGGAAGTCTGCTTGAGATTCTCTCCCCTCTCCCTCTGCCCTCCCCTGACCACTCACGCGCACGCTCTTTCTCTCTCAATAAAGAAAGATAGAAAGAAACACATACCTTTAAAAAAAAAATGGCACTGCTGTCTCAGTCCTCCCCAGTGGGATGGCAAACCCAGCCCTAGGTGGCAGGCTTAATGTTCACCAGATCCCTGCCTGGTGCTCTGGGAGGTCCAGGCCTTGCACACGGCTGCCCTCAGCATCCTGGGCGACAGGGCGGAGACGGAGACCCCGCTAGCCCTGGGGCGGCTGGACGGGGCTCGGGGCGGGAGGCAGCTCCCAAGCAGTGCGTTCCTCTGCTCAGTGCACTGTGCACGTAGCTCTCATTCTCCTTGTGCCTGGTTATGAGAACCCCGTGAAACAGCAGGTACTTTCGGTCCATCTCATAGCAGGATGTCCCGATTGCACAGGTGAGAACACGGAGGCTCCTCGAGGTTCACCAGTTTGTCCAAGGTCACACCACACGGGGGCTGGAACTTTCTCCATGAGTCTGCCTTCTGGAGGGTGGATGGGGCCTGGGCATGTGATGGAAAACTCCACAGTGACTGGACTGTGCTGCCCTGGGGGAACCACGGTCCCCACAGCCTCTTGCTCCCATGGCAGGTGGCCTCACCGAACACAGGGCAAACGCCAGGGCCACGCAGGGCTCTAGGTGGGGGAAGTGAGGGAGATTGGCATAGATGTGCTGATCGATAGCATGAAGACAGGCCCCAGGGGGGCCCTGGCACTTCCTGGAAAAGGGACCCGATTTTGTGCAGGGATGCAGGCCAATGACTAGGAGTGGCAGCTGAGAGTCATTTCTAGAGCCTTCTGGAGATGTGATTGCTTTTACAACAGCACTATCTTGTTTGTTTAGAAATGGGCTAATGAATCTCCGTGACCATCTGGTGGGCTCATTCAGGGTCACCGACTTACTGTCTACCCTCTATGCCTGGCATGGAGGCCGGCACCCAGCAGACACGGCGGAGGCTAGTTTGGAGTGCAGTAAGCGGGTCCCAGGGCCAGTACCAGGGCGAGCACCTGGCTGCCGGCTGCTGAGTGACTGCTGGGGCTGAGCGGGGCAGGACAGGCCCACCAGAACCAGAGAGAGAGTGAGTGGGCTCTCAGACCTCACAGAGCTGAGGAGCCCTGTGCCAGGAGGGGTCCTGGGCAACTCCCTGCAGTACACTCGGGTCTGATACAGCGTCCTGGTGACAGGTGCCGGCAGTGGTGGGCAGACCCCTGCACAGAGGCCACTCACAAGGCGAGTTCCCGTGTGAATTATTCCATGACCCACGTGAGGGGAGAGCTCATTCCCATTGTTCTCTCTCAAGGACGCAGAAGAATGTGTTTGGGCAGGTAAAAAATGGCAAGGGTTTGCTTAGCTAGCAGATGGTTCCCAAAGCAATTCGCGGTTTGGATTGGAAAGTGGGTTGCTGTTTCTCAAGCCGTCCCTTAAAGCCTGGTGGGTTTTTCATTCCGGCTCGAGTTGGGAGAGGGAGCGCGGCTGGGGCTCTGCGAGGCTGGTGGAGCCGAGGAAGGTCCCCTGGGTGCCTGAGTCTCTGGAGAATCTGACAGATGCCTCAGTTCTGCCTCTGCTCTGGGTTTGAAGGAAGCGTCAAGGGGTGGATGGAGTTGAAGATGAGAGAGTCTGGAAATAAACCTATGACTTCCTCGACTCTAAGGTCTTACCCTTGCAACTAGAGACTTTGAACTTCAGAGCTAGAAGACCCTACAGAGCCCTAGGCAGGAGAGACTTAATCAAGGACATGCAGGAAGTTGGTAACAGGAGCTGACCTTGAACCCAGGTCATGGGACTTCCAACCCAGTGGTCTCTCTGGAGTCGGAAATCCGAGTGAAGGAGCCTGGTTTGTGTCTGCTTTCTTTCAGACCCAAACCCTCATGTACTAATGACATATCCACTCAACATGAGGAAGTAGGTAATTTGGAAAAATTATCAAGTGACATGTTTCTTGCATCTGGGTGTCATGGAGCAAAGTCAGCCTTGTTACGTAAATTAAATAGTATTTGTGGCTGACAGCTGCTTTATAAGGTCCGCAGGGTGAGCTCCTGTGTCTTGTGCAGACCTATGTGGTCCGAGGAGGGCGGGATTTTACTACGTTTGTTTTACCAATGAGAAAGCTGAGATTTGGACCAGTAAAGTGACTGACCCCAAACACACAGAATGTCAGAGGTGAAGCTGGGACAGCATCCCCGCCCCAACTTTGTCTCTCTGCGATCCAGTGGTTCTCAGTCTCTGGAGCCTTCTAGCTGGGGGGAATCCCCCCCACCCCGCAGCTTTATAGCAGACTTTCTAGGTGTTTCGGTTGAAAGCCCCCTGATCAAAAATGCGATGATCAAACCCAGAACATCTGGTCAGTGATGTGATGAAGAGAAGTGTCCACTCTCTGAGCACTGAATGACTTCATATTGGACAACCGTTGACAGATTTGTCTTCCTGGGACTAAGTCTCACCACGTGTTCTTTATGGTCGCGTGCCAGCTGCTGGGAGTTTGGAATCCCTCCATAATCCAGCCAACCTTCCTGAAGACCTGCCACTGACACGGGGGTGCCCTGCTGGGTGTCTACAGAGAGCCGAGCCCCCCCAAGAGGCCAGGAAGCTGCCTTTAGCTGTTCATTGTCTGTCTGTCCTGCTCAGAGGCCCCGGTCAGGGGCACAAAGCAGAATAGGCTTCTGGTTCTCTGAGGGATCCTGAGCAAGCGATGGGTTTGGGGTTTGCGTGGGTGGGATGCGTGCTGCTCCTGCAGGGTTTTTTTATTTTTATTTATTTTTATTTTTTTATTTTTAAAGATTTTATTTATTTAACAGACAGAGATCACAAGTAGGCAGAGAGGCAGGCAGAGAGAGGAGGAAGCAGGCTCCCCGCCGAGCAGAGAGCCCGATGCGGGGCTCGATCCCAGGACCCTGGGATCATGACCCGAGCCGAAGGCAGAGGCTTTAACCCACTGAGCCACCCAGGCGCCCCAGGGTTTTTTTTTTTTAAAGACTTTATCTATCTATTGATCAATCGATCAATCACATGAGCAGGGGGATAGGCCGAGGAGAGGGAAAAGCAGACTTGGAGCTGAGTTCCAAGCCAGATGTGGGGCTCAGTCCCACGACCCTAAGATCACGACCTAAGCTGAAACCAAGAATCGGATGCTCAACCGACTGAGCCCCCAGTTGCCCCATGTGACTGCAGTTTTGTCCTCAGGGGGTGCCCCTTGGGTGCCCGTCCTGGCTCGGACATCACTGGCCCTGTGATCACCTGACACTCCCACTCCAAGTGTCCCCAGGTCTCTCCGGGATGCATCCCACGAATGTAGCACATCAATTGCAGAGGACCCTCGACAGGACAGGCTTTCACTTCCTCCCTCAGCTCCGACGGCGGCTTATTGATGTTGCTGCCTTTCCAATAGTGCTTGGGAAGCAAGGCCTATCCTTCATGGCGGAGGGGCCTCTTGTTTCTCGTGATTTGTTGTGCTGGCAGCATTGGGGTTCTACGAGGAACTGTGTATTTATTCCAGGGCTGATATTTGCTCCCCTAAATGCACACGTGAAGGAAGACGGACGAGTCAGAGTCTGGAAGGCTTGCCGAGGAGGTGGGAGAGGCTGGTTTCTGATTTCCTCAAAGTGCCTGCCCCCTCCCCAGCTGGGCATCTTGAATCAATTTATGGAAAACTGCCAAGGAATCTTGAGATGGATTAATTTCAGAGATTGGCCAGCAGTGTCAACTTCAGCGAGGGTTTGTGGGGTGATTAGAGAACGGTGCCAGAGGCCAGAGGGGGAGAGCCAAGAGAAACCGAACAGTGCAAAGACCAAAACAGTGAACCTCAGGCAAGTTAGGGGAGGTGCATGGACATGTGGGGTGTGAGCGTGGGGAAGCTGGGCTTTGTGACAGGTGCATGGAAGAGGTGGCATTTATTTTATTTTTAAAAAGATTTTATTTATTTGAGAGAGAGAGAGCACGTGCATGAGCAGAGGCAGAGGGAGAAGCAGACCCCCCGCGGAGCAGGGAGCCCGATGCTGGACTCCATCCCAGGACCCTGGGATCATGACCTGAGCTGAAGGATGCTGCTTAGCTGACTGAGCCACCCAGGCGCATTTAAATGGTGCCTCGCAGACTAGCAAGAGTGTAGTTGCCAAAGGAAAGGGAGAGTCAGGCCCAGAGGCCTGGCAGTGGTATGTGGTGTTGTTTCCTGGCCACGGAGTGGGCAGAGCTGATGCACGGAGGGCCAGCCACGCCACTGCCCAGGCCACCTGTCTGAAGGGCCATCAGCATCACAGAAACGCGGCCTAATTGGCAGCATGTGCACTTGGGTTTGGGCGGGGGAGAGAGAAGGAGCAGCTTCTCAGGCTGGGGTACGAGTCCCCTGCAGTGAGATCCGCATCTCACACAGTGTGGACGGGGGCACTGGTCCCTTTCCTGCCTCAGCAAGTACACGGGTATCAAGCATGTCAACTGGAACATACCAGCGTTTCAGCCTTCTCGGGTACCTGCTGCTTCTCCAGCTTTTACAGTCGGCCACTTGTGCTGAGCTAAGGGACACCTGAGTTCGGGCCCCGAAACTACGGGCCTGGAGATCCTGAGGCATGTCCTCCTGTTGGCTCCGTATCCACGCCGTGAGCGGCTTGAGGAGCCCATCTGGAGTTGAGCGGCCTTCAAGAAGCAGGACCAGACCCTAGCAACCTTGGCTGGTTATCCTGTTCCTGGGACAAGCTGTCTCTCTGCAAACTTTCTCCCCAGCCTTCATACCTTTGAAACAGCGTGCCCTGGGCTAGCTCCCCCCCACCCTGGGAAAGGCCCTGGCCGCACCCCCAGGACCTGCGGTGTTTGCCGCTCTCCCTGACCCCGCTCAGCCCACCGGCATCAGGGTGCTGGGCCCAGCTCCCCACCCTGAGATCTCTGCTGACCATCGGCAAACTGTCAGGTCAGAGATTGACAACTACTGGCAGGTTCATGCTCCAGATATGCCCTCAGGGTCTGAAAGGCCAAGAAGTGGCCTCGGTGCTTGGCTACTGTGTGTTTCCACGTGCCTGGCAGGCAGCATCTTGAGGGCCTCTGGCTTGGCCCTAGCTCTCCCTGGTTGGGCCTTTGAGCGTTAAGTATGTTGATCTCCTGAGTGGCGTGAGGGTGAGGGGAAGCCTGACTGTATTATAAATCTACTTTTCTTATTTTAAAAGTAATATATGTTCACTGAAAAATATAGTATAGAAAAAACATACCGGAGAGCAGAAAAATCATCCATTATCCCATCCCTGAGAGAACACCTGCTGATAGGCTAGCATCTCGCCTTCTGGGCTTTCTGTCTCTGCGCTCGCAGAACGAGTCCTTCCAGAAACCGAACACCACAGGTAACACACGTCTGACAAGGCGGGAGTTAGTTTGCTGTCTGTGTTTACCTGAAGAGTCCCACCCGTGGTCCTACAGGCACCTCGTCTGGGGGGCACAGGGGTGCATCTTGACGTCTGAGTTTCTTTGAGGGGAGACAGAAAAGGAACCAGGGCCTTCTGGAAGGAGGCTGTGTACCAAGTCCCCATTCCCAGCTTCCCCAGGTCGCGAGAAAGGGAGATCTACTGGTTGCGGGGACCCAGTGTGGCCCCGGTCTCGATGCAGGGTTGGGGTCGGCTGGTGATGCCTCTGGTTGACGTTGTCGAGCAGGGCAAAGCTGCAGTGTCTGGTGGCCCAAGTTACTACCGAGGGTGTGGAGGTGTGTGTGTGTGTGTGTGTTGGGGCGGGGGGGCGCGTTCCCCAGAGCTCCCTTCCCTGTGTAGTTCCAGGTTGGCTGGAGCCATGAGCCATTTGGCCTGAGTTTTGCTTTGTTTTGTTTGTTTGATTTATTTATTTTAGAGAGTGCATAAGCAGGGGGAGGGGCAGAGGGGATAGAGGCATGGGGGAGGGGCAAAGGGGAAGAGACCAAGCTGGGAGGGGCAGAAACAGTCCCAAGCAGACTCTGGGCTGACTGTGGAGCCGGATGTAGGGCTCGATCTTGTTGAAACCGGCAGTCGGATGCTTAACCGGCGGAGCCACAGGCGCCCCTGCCTGAGATTTGGAAGAAGTCTGGTGGCAGCCACGTTCCCTCGCCTTAGACGGGTGGGGGGCCACTCGTACCCGCAGCTCACACACATGGTCCCGCAGGCGGGGGCTTACCTGCCCCCATGGCCTCAACCGCTCCTTCAGCCTCTGCTGCTCCTGGCCGAGGGCCGCTGGGCTCTGGGACGAAGGGCGTCAGAACCAGGCCATTGCCGCCATGCACGTGGGCTCTGCTCCTCCAGGCTTCCCTCCTCGCGACGCAGCCACCTTCCCCTTCTCCGAGGGCGCCTTCCAGCGTGTCACCGCTGGAGCAGGGCCAGCCTCCCAGGGGTGGTTTGACCAGCCCCACAGCCGGGTGACACCAAGCCCCTGGAACCACACACATGTATTTGTGATATAATTAGTGCGTTGTATGTATTATTAGAAATAATGATTGCACCTACTTTACACATGTGGAAATCTGGAAACTACCAGGCCACAGTCTGTGGCCCCAGATGCTGGCTGGACACCGGACTGACCACGAGGGACCCACGGTCCACTGAAGACCTTCTTCTCTACGGGCTGGGGGTCTCTAGCCCCTTTAGGAAAGAAGCAGGGTAAGGGAGGGTGCGCCCCACACGCCATCTTTGTACCCCGCCCCCTTTCTCCATTTCCTCCAAGCTTTCAGTGCCCAGAGCAAGAGCTGAGCCTTCTGCCAATCGCCTCGGACACTCGGCTGATTCAGGAGAAGGCGGGGGGAGGGTGCTGGGGTGGAAAAGGAGGAAAAAAGATCTCAGAAAGGAAAAGGCCCCAGGAAGAAAGTCCTGAACACCCCCATGTGGTCTTCACCCCCAAAGAGGGCACAGCCTCGGGGTGCTGCTTTGTACAACAGCTGGCCCTCTAAAATGAGCCCAGCAGTCTGGCAGGGAACCCCTTCCCCTGGCCCCTGGGGACCCTGGGCACCAGCCCAGACAGAGAGGCAGAGCCATAGACTCCCAAGGTTGTTCTGTAGGCTATTTCATGCCAAAGAGAAAGCTCAGGCAGAACTTCTGCGAATAACCCTTGCAGGAACCTGGGGGGCTGGGAAAGATACTGCTCCCATCCCCCAGGAAAGGGTGTTCAGAAGTTAGAGTCAGAGTACACATCAGCTCTTTGAAGTGGAATCATAAAAAAGAATTCCTTCAAACCTACATTCACAAGTCTGTGATATCACAGGGGACATTGGTGTGGAGGCAGAAGGGGAATCCTAGTCCCTGAACCCCAGTGGGGCTTTGCCATCCAATGACGGGCATTCTGGAGAGGGTTTGATGGGCTCAGGGGTTGGGGACTTAGAATGCATCTTAGCTCTGCCCACCTTCTTGCGGAAGTCACCTGACGGCTGTTGAAAGATAAACTGAGGCATATTCAACATTTTCAGGGTTTGAGCAAAAATCAATTAGAATCGGGCAGCATCCACTCTAGCAAAATTAGAGACTTGCAGGCAGAAGGGAGTGGGAATAAGGAGGTTAAATGGCAAAACAGAGGGCTGGTTATTGCAAAGTTACTTTCTTTTAGAGGACGGCAAGGGTCTATCAGGCAGATGACCTAACTCGTGCTGATCAGGGGATTCCTGATTTTTTTTTTCTTTTTTTTAGAAGATTTTACTTGTTTATTTATTTGACCGAGAGAGAGAGAGAGAGAGAGAGAGCGCTAGCTCAAGCAGGGGGAACAGCCGAGGGAGGGAGAT
Source organism: Mustela erminea (assembly GCF_009829155.1). Taxonomy (NCBI): domain Eukaryota; kingdom Metazoa; phylum Chordata; class Mammalia; order Carnivora; family Mustelidae; genus Mustela; species Mustela erminea. Next base: position 84,733,323 of record NC_045627.1, on the reverse strand, counting down.
GCAGGCTCTCCGCTGAACAGGGAGCCTGATGTGGGGCTCAATTCCAGGACCCTGCGATCAGGACGGGAGCTGAAGGTAGACGCTTAATTGATTGAACCACCCAGGCACCCCCTGATTGACTGGTTTAAGATTCCATTTCTGGGAGAGCTGAAACTAATTAAGTCTGGGTTTGGTGACCTGGGGCTTAGCCTAAGTGATTCCATTTGGGGTCTATTGTTTTAGTTTTTAAACACAGCCCTTCCAGAACAAGTCCTTCTGTCCAAAACCCACAGCAATGATTGTGGGGAAATGATGGCATTTCCCCCCAATCCCTTAAATTTCTTTTAGGCTTGCATACTGTAATTTGGGAAAAATTATATAATGTGATGTCTTTATTAATAGCGCTTTGGGGAGGAAGCAGGACTGAGGTGAGGGGACTGGAACAAGCTGACATCGCCTCTGGAAACCCTAGCGGAGGGGCTTTGAGGGATCTAGAAGGAAAAGGGACCTTTTGTCATCCTGGCCTAGCCCCAGGAAGGGACCCAACAGTGCCATTGAAAGGAAGAGTAAACTAGTGCCCAGGTTGCTATTCTGTTGACCAAAGGGGCTATTAGCATCTCAAAGACCCCGGACTAGTAGATGCTCCATTCATGGGGCTCTTGTTCCATGGAAGAACTTTCTTTATGGTACATGCAACTGTGCTTTAGGGTGGGTCCTCAGTGCAGAGAAAGGGGAGCCCTCCTACACTCCTGGTGGGGGTGACAACTTGCGCGGTTGCTCTGGAAGACAGTATGGAGCCTCCTCAAAATGTTAAAAATAGAAATACCCTACGACCCAGCAATCACACTACTAGGTATTTACACCAAAGATATAAACGTAGTGATCCGAAGGGGCACCTGTAACCCAGTGTTCATAGCAGCCATGTCCACAATAGCCAAACTATGGAAAGACCCCAGATGTCCATCAACAGATAAATGGACAAAGAATATGTGGCATACACACACACACACACACACACACCCCTACATCAGAATATTACTCAGGCATCAAAAATGAAATCTTGCCATTTGCAATGACACGGATGGAACTAAAGAGTATTAGGCTAGATGAAATAAGTCACTCAGAGAAAGATGATTATCATATGATCTCAGTCATATGTGGAATTTAAGAAATAAAACAGAGGATCATAGGAGAAGAGAGGAAAAAAATAAACAAGACAAAATTAGAGAGGGAGATAAGCCATAAGAGACTCATAACTATGGAAAACAAACAGGGTTGCTGGAGGGGAGGGGGAGGTGGAGATGGGATAACTGGGGATGGGCATTAAGGGCATTACATGGGCATTACATGATGTAATGAGCATGGGTGTTCCATACAACTGATGAATCACTGACCTCTACCTCTGAAACTAATAGTACATCGATGTTAATTAATCTGATTTAAACAAAATAAAAAAAATAGAATGGGTCCTCAGTGCAACAGCCTTGATTATCTTAAGGTGTGATCTGGATGACAGCAGTCCTAAAATAATTTAGGATGTGGTTCTAGTGGGATATTTCATGTTATTATACAGGTAGTATCCAGGCACCAGCAGGGGGAGTTATTTTCAGGTTGGACTCTTGGCAGGAAATGATCCCTCCCTCCCGGAGAGTTTCCTGGTGGGACAGCAGCACTGGATTTAGAGTCAGACAACTTTAGAACCCATCCTGCCTCTATCTTTTCTAGCTGTGTTGCCTTTGGCAAGTTGAGAACCTCCTTTGAACCTCAGTTTCTTCTTCTCTAAAACTGGGCAATAAGCTCTTACAATTTTATTTTATTATTTTATTATTTTTTATTATTTTTAAAAAAGATTTTATTTATTTATTTGAGAGAGAGAGAGAGATTGAGAGAGAGAGAGAGAGAGAGAGATCATGAGCAGGGGGAAGGGTAGAGGGAGAAGCAGACCCCCACTGAGCAGGGAGCCCGAAGCAGAACTTGATCCCAGGACCCTGGGTTCATGACCTTGAACTGAAGGCAGATGCTTAACTGACTGGGTCATCCAGGCATCTTATTTTATTATATTTAAGGATTTATCTATTTATTTGAGAGAGAATGAGAGCATGAGCAGGAGGGGCAGAAGGAGAGGGGAGAGAATCTTTTTTTTTTTTTTTTAAAGATTTTATTTATTTATTTGACAGGCAGAGATCACAGGTAGGCAGAGAGGCAAGCAGAGAGAGAGAGGAGGAAGCAGGTTCCCCGCTGAGCAGAGAGTCCGATGCGGGGCTTGATTCCAGGATCATGACCTAAGCCGAAGGCAGAGGCTTTAACCCACTGAGCCATCCAGGCGCCCCGGGGAGAGAGATTCTTAAACAGACTCCATGGCGAGTATGGAGCCTGACTCAGAGTTTGATCTCAGGTCTCTGAGATCACAACCTGAACTGAAATCAAGACTCGGACACTTAACTGACAGTGTCCTCCAGGTACCCCTAATACTGGGCAATAATCTTATCCATGCAGTAGACTTGTTATGGATAAGAAAAGGCATGCAGAATGCTTACTCTAGCAACCAGCCCACAGCATGAAATTAATGGAAGAATTTTGAACAATGAGGATTGGTTAAGAGTGCAATGGGGTGTTGAAAAAAGGTGCACATGCTGCTTCAAAGCTGCTCATCTCAGTGGCCCTCAAGACCTCCAATAATGTCCACCACCCACTCATTCTTCTAGAAATCCATACAGGAAAGTAGCCCAAGATGCAGTCAAAATTCTGTATACAAATATGCTTTTTTTTTTTTTTAAGATTTTACTTATTTATTTGACAGAGAGAGACACAGCAAGAGAGGGAACACAAGTAGTGGGAGTGGGAGAGGGAGAAGGAGGCTTCCCGCTGAGCAAGGAGCCCAAGGCAGGGCTTGATCCTATCCTAGGACCGTGACCTGAACCAAAGGCAGATGCTTAACAACTGAGCCACCCAGGCACCCCACAAATACGGTTTTATACCATAGCATAAAGTAGAAAATGGGCAATAACCTTAGTGTCAGACAATAGATGGCTAACAAAAATGATGGAAAACCTTCATTTTGAAAGGTTAGATATTAAAAGTGTCTTTCTTTCTTTCAATATTTTATTTATTTGACAGAGAGTGAGAGTGCACAAGCAGGGGGCAAAGCAGGGGGAGAATCAGGCTCCCTGTAGAGCAGGGATCCTGATATGGGCCTTGATCTCAGGACCCTGGGATCACTACCTGAACCAAGGGTGGACGCCCAACCAACTGAGCCACCCAGGCCCTGAAAAGTCAGGCTTTCCAAGAGTATTAATGATGTGGGAAAATGTGAAAATTAATAAAAGTGAACCTGGTTTAGAATAGAGTTGGGAAGCTGGCAGAGGAAGCTCTCAGGTTCTACCCCCTTGTCATTTGCAAATCTAACAGGTAGAGAGGGACCTTTTCTCTCCCAGCAGGAGGAAGACAGACTTTCCTTCTTCCCTGGCAACAGCCCAGCCAATGAGACATGGTCACAAATCAGCCAATGAAAAGTCACCATACTTCAAACTCGCAGTTTACTCCAATGGACATTGTGTTTATAACAGCCCTCCCAGCATCCTCCTTTCCTCTATAAAAGAGCGTTCCTCTCCTTTGTTCTCCGGACTTGCCTATGGTTTTGCAGTAGCTTGCTTGTCCTGCATTGTAATTCTCTGCTGTTCCTGAATAAAACCATTTTTGCTGGTACAATAACTGGCAGTTCTACTTCCTCAGGTTAATAAAGCCCACAGCAAAATGTTAGGAGGGATGCAAAATTACGTGTAGCCAGGGCCCCAGAATAAGCCTACGCTTCATCTAACACGGAGCTTGGGGGGTAGGGCAGGCTGAAGTACATCCTGGTGGCAGGTGGTCACGGGCCGTGATCAGAGATTGCCCTTGGGGTAATGGAGAGAGCGACGGGGGACCTGGGACCTGGGCCAGCCACATTGCCGAGTGTCCTGGGAGAGAAAACCTGGCAGACTCTGTCCTGGGCTCCATGGTCAACACTTTCTCTGTGTTTTCTCATTTAATCCTCAGAGACTCTCTGTTGAGTGAAAAGGCCCAGTTCAGACCAGCTTAAGCTAAAAAGGAATGATTGGCTCCTGGAACTAAGAGGTTCAGTAGCGTAATTAGCGTCAAGCCCAGCGGGAAGCAGGGGCCGGCAGGTGTCGGCATGCCCCATCTCCTTGGCTGTCATTTAGGGGCTGAATCCCAGTTCTACTGTCCCCCTCTTCACCACCCCAAAGGCCCCTCTGCGCATTATGGCCAAGATGGCTGCCTGTGGCCCTTACAGCAATCCCAGCAAAAACAGTTGGTCCTTTCTTTTCTTGAGAGAGAAAGAGCGTGTGCGCCTGCAATTGGTGGTAGTGAGAAGGCAGAGGCAGAGGGAGAGAGAGAATTTTTTTTTTTTAGTCGCTTTTTTTTTTTTTTTTTTTTTTGAGAGAGAGAATCTTGAGCAGGCTCCATGCCCAGCACAGAGATCCACATGGGGCTTCATCTCAAGACCCCCTGAAATCATGACCTGAGCCAATATCTAGACTCTTTCTTTTTTTTAAAGATTTATTTTATTTATTTATTTGACAGACAGAGATCACAAGTTGGTGAGAGGCAGGCAGAGAGAGAGGAGGAAGCAGGCTCCCCACAGAGCAGAGAGCCCGATGCGGGGCTCGATCCCAGGACCCTGGGATCATGACCTGAGCTGAAGGCAGTGGCTTAATCCACTGAGCCACCCAGGCGCCCCCAATATCTAGAATCTTGATCCTTTTTTTTTTTTTTTTTAAGATTTTATTTTCCTTATTTGACTCAGAGAGAGAGAGACAGCGAGAGAGGGAACACAAGCAGCAGGCAGAGGGAGGGAGCAGATTCCTTGCTGAGTAGGGAGCCCAATGAGGAGCTCGATCCTAGGACTCTGGGATCATGACCTGAGCCTAAGGCAGCCGCTTAACAACTGAGCCACCCAGGCGCCCAAGAGTCTGATGCTTAGCTGGCTGAGCTAACGAGGTGCCCTGGTTCTTTTAAATTATTTATTTATTTGAGAGAGTGAGAGAGAGAGCACACAAGTAGGGGGAGCAGAGGGAGAAGCAAACTTCCCTCTGAGCAGGGAGCCTGACGTGGGGCTCGATCCCAGGACCCTGGGACCATGGCCTGAGCTGAAGGCGGCTGTTTAACTGACTGAGCTATCAAGGTGCCCCCCCTTCTTAAAGAACTTATGTATTTGAGAGGGAGAGAGAGTGTGAGCACAACTAGAGGAGGAGACGCCGACCCCCTGCTGAGCCCACTGACCTGCTCGCTCCTAGGACCTGGAGATCATGACTCCAGCTGAAGGCAGATGCTTAGCTGATTGAACCACCCAGGTGTCCCTGAGATAGTCAGAAAAATCCTGGGAAATCTTAATGAGCCTGGAGACCCACGGCCATTCTCAATAAGTCACAAATGAATTTACCCCAGGAAAGACGGATTCCATCTCCCGGAGATGGAGTAGCGCTGCCAGGCAGACAGTAAATCCTGAATGTCTCCTGCCGAGCTTCCGTATTATCTTCATTGTACAGATAAAGCCAAGGTTCAGAGAGCCCAAGTAGCTTACTCTAGAACACCTTCCCTAAGTCACCGAGGAAGCAGGATCTTAACCCAGGCCGGCTGTTACCAGAGCTCATACTCAGATCACTTTTTCATATGCTTCTGTTAGTCTGGTTGGTGTTCAGTAACAAAATATCGTAGGCTGGAGGGGCTCAGTCAAAAGAAATTAATTTTCTCACAGTTCTGGAGGCTGGAAAGTCCCAGAACAAGCACTGTCACAGGTGGCTTCCAGGGAGCACCCCCTTCCTGACTTGCAGATAATGCTTTCTGCCTGTGTTCTCACATGGGAGAGGGATGCCTGTCCCCCTCTTCCAAAGCCACCGGTCCTACCAGGTTAGGCGGCATCATTATGACCTCACCTAACCTTAAGTTCCTCATAAAGGCCCCATCTCCAAACATAGTCACGTTGCGGGTTAGGGCCTCAACATCTGAAATTTTTGGCAGGAGGTGGGGCCCAGTTCAGTCCCTAGCCCTGCTCATTGAAAAGAGGAGTGAGCCAGCAGCCCAGGCTTGAATGCAGGAGGTCACACAGAGCTCAGTCCTTGGCCCACTCCCAGGCCCTCCCACAGAATCTGAGAGCCAGAGCGGCCGCAGGCAAAAGCCGGGAGAGCTGTGTGCGCTGAACTGTGTGTCCATCAGGGAGCGGAGTTGCAAGCAGCTGAAGCTAATTTTGCTCATTAAAGCAAACCGGAAATGCATTATGCTAGGGAGGAGCACACAGGATGGCCAGAGGACTAGTCAGGAGGCTGTCTGGCCGGGCTCAGGGTTCAGAATCACTCCGCAGAGCTGCCCTGGGAAGACACCTAGGAGTGTGGGAACGGACACCTCCACGTGTGCTAGTGACCCTGATGGTGAATGAGCTGGCCGTTGCTGCTTGAACCCAATCCTGGAAGCCTCTAGAGCTGGTGTGTGGGTATCTCTGTTGCTCTCAACCTCCCCAACGTGGTGTCCAGACTCTGTGTCCTTGGCTTCCATGCACACCTAATTGACAGAACTCTTTTTTTTTTCTTTTTAAGATTTATTTATTCATTTGAGAGAGAGAGAGAGGCAGAGAAGCAGACTCCCTGCTGAGTGTGGGGCCTGATGCAGGGCTTGATAGCAGGACCCTGAGATATGACCGGAGCTGAAATCAAGAGTCGGATGCTTAACTGACTGAGCCACCCTGGTCCCCTTGGCAGAACCCATCAAATGTCTGTTCCCCTGGCTGCAAGGGAGGCTGGGAAGGCAGGGGCTTCTGCCATTTTCAGCCTCTGTAATGGGATGGGGCCTCTGCCTTACTCCAAGCTTCATGAAATAGGGAAAGGGCATGCAAGGATGCTGGGTGGCCCCAAAGTGAAACTGATCAGAGAAGCAGAACCACCAGGAGGTTGTGTTTGTGTGTGTGTGTGTGTGTGTGTGTGTGTGTGTATGTACATATATACATATATATATATGTATGTATCTCCACCTCTGGGTCTCTTGCTCCCCTGTTGCCTTAATCCCCCCAAGGTGAGAGCTCCTGGCAGGGGTGTGACGGAGCTCTTGGGGCTCTGTGCACCAAGCCTGTCTGTGCACAGAGCAGGGTGGAGAGGGCAGACCCCGTGGCTGAGCACCAGGGCCCTCGCTGGTCCAGGAACATCCACTGGACCCTGTTCTCTGTGCAGTCAGTGTGGGCAGCGTCTCCTTACCTCTGCCTCCCCCTCCCTACTATAAGTTTTCATTAGGTTTATTAATAAAATATGGCCACATCCCCCTGCCCATAAAGTTGACTTGTTACATTTATAGGTCTTGGAAAACTGCCCAAACCTCAAATCCTCAAACCCTCGGCCCCACCAAAGCCCCTGCTTGGCCAGCACGGCTCCTTTTCCAGAGCTGCTCTTTCTGCCTGGCTCGGATGGGACGTAGTATCCGCGGGCAGATGCACGTACCTGGTGATGGGCGGCAGCCTCTACCCAAATGGGTTCAAGTTTGTCAGAAAACAACTTAAAACCACTCAGAGAAGGAAATGTGTTTTATTTAGGGGAAACCGGAAAAGTCTGTTGCTATTGAAAGTTATTCTATAGTTTGCATCCCCTCCACCCCCGCCTTTTTAAAACCTGTCAAAAGACGCAGAATGGGAGGATCTAAAGCCTGTTTTTCCACCCGGGAGCAGAACTCAGAACGATGGTGCTCTGACCGAAAGAGACACTTTTTTTTTTTTTTTTTAAAGATTTTATTTGTTCATTTGACAGAGAGAGAGAGATCACAAGTAGGCAGAGAGGCAGGCAGAGGGAGAGGGGGAAGCAGGCTCTCCACTGAGCAGGGAGCCCGATGTGGGGCTTGATTCCAGGATCCTGAGATCATGACCTGAGCTGGAGGCAGAGGCTTAACCCACTGAGCCACCCAGGCGCCCCAAAAGAGACACTTCTGTAAGGGTCTCAGGGCGTGGCATCCTAGCTGGAAGGGGTCCCACGCGAGTGGGGTAGGAGAGCTAGTGTAAGAGTTTCCTTTTGCTGCCATAACAAAACATCACAAATGTGATGTCTTCACACAACACGGTTCATTGTTTTACAGTTCTGCAAGTCAGAAGTCCAGAATCAGTGTCACAGGGCTAAGGTCACGGTGCGGGCAGTGATGTTTCCTGCAGGGTGCTGAAGGGAAGAAGCCTGTTCTCTGCCTGTTCCAGGTCCTCCAGGTCCTCAAGGTCACAGGCTTTCCCCAGACCGTGGCCCCTTCTTCTCTTGGGAAAACCCAGCACAGACCTCTGCTTCCGTCATCACTTCTCTGACTCTGGCCTGCTGTCTCCTTCTTCCCAGGGCCTTGGCGATTTCACCAGGCCCACTAGATACTCCAGGAGAGATGCCTGTCTTTACCTCCTTATGAAGCATGTCTGTGAAGTCCCTTTTACCACGTAAAGTGGCACAGTCACACTTCTGGGGACTAGGATTGGACGACTCTGGGGTCCTTATTTGGCCTCCCACCCCTAGCAAAGCCCTTGTGTGGCCTGGTTTTTCAATCCTGCCCACTGCTATGGGGCCCCCTGGCATGGGGATGCCCAGCGGTGAGCTCACTGGCCTGGGGTTGGGATGGAAGTGTTAGAGCTGAGAGCAGAACAGGAATTTCGCTGCTCTGTTTCTGCTCACTCACGCGAACATGCCCTGTCAGCAGCCGTTCTGCGTGGTGGCTCAGCCTGTGGACGCTGGCTGCCATGGCGCCTGCCCTCTAGACCCACTCCACCACCGGCCGGACCTCACACAGCCAGCAAGATGCTCAGCATTCCTGCACCTCGATCTTCTGGGGAAAAGCATAGTTCTTCTCTCCGGGGGTATTTGTGAGGATAAATTAGAATTCTGTAAGAACAATGGTAAATGTTGGCTATGTGATAACTATTACCGTTACTGATAACAGTAGGGTAGAACTCCCAAGTTCAGAGGCCCCAAGGCCATGTACTGTGGCTCCAGGATGCCTTGGTTCCTGTCTGCTACGTTCAGGCTCCTACCCATGCTCTCTTTTTCTATTTGTTCCTCTCTCTTAGACAAACCTACTTGTCATTCTATGCTTCACTCGAATATTACCACCTCCAGGAAGCCCTCTTTGACTGTGCCAGCTGGAGCTCACGTCTCCTTCCCCATGTTGGCACCTTCCTTGTTTCTCGGGCGTGGTGAACACGGACATGGGAGTGGAAGGAGCCTGGCGTTACCTGTTCAGATCCGTGGTGGCGTCCTGGAACATTGCCTACCAGTATGTGTCCTTGGGCTGTCGGGAACCTGATTGCTTTCCTGTGACATAGGGTTGAGGATGATGCCAAGCTTGCTTCCCAAGGGGACATAAGGCTTGAAAGAGATGATTCCTGTGAAGCCTCCCCTCCAGGGGGCTTGCACATGGGAAGTTCTCAGGGGCCGGTCGCTACACTATGTGAATCGCAGAGTTCTCTCCAGTTTGTGAGACAGAGGAGCCCAGCACCCACTGTCTCTGCTTTGGGCTGGGTTCATGTCAGCCTAAGGGCTTAGCTCGCCTGCACCGGACCGTAGCTGAGGCCGTCTTTGATGAGCGAGGGTAGGACAACAAATTAGTGACAATGAAACACGTGATCTGACTGGAACAACAGGGTGGTCTGTGGGAGCGGACGCTATTTCCAGGGTCCTTGGCACTGTTGGGGCGGGGAGCAGCTCAGAGGCCCTGCCCTGATGGCTTTTGTGTCCCCTGGGGCTCCGTTTAAACGCTGCTGGTGGTGGCGGGCTTCCCAGGCCCCAGGAATCGGGTTCCGATGCTGTGGGCCTCAGCCCCTGGTCTGCGGAGGTGAAGGCTCCTCGCGGGCCTCAGCCTGGTGGCTGCACCTAACAAGGTTGGGGAGGCCCTGAGGCCCACACGGGGGTGAATACCCCTCAGTTCTCCGTGCTCTGTGCCTTCATCACGGGGTCCTGGTGCTGACCCGCCTCTTTGCCCCCATTGTCTGGGCACCCGGCCGCAGAAGCGGAGCGCTGTTCCGAAGTTGTCCCGGGTCCATAAATGCCTTGTAAAAATTGCTGGGGAACAAGACGACTTTATGTTGGTGGTGACTCCAGCCCGGCCATTAAGTCTGTCCCGACGCAGGGTGGGGGCCCGCTGTGGCCCTGCTCACCGACTTTGGGTAATCCCGTAATTAGGGCCCCTGTGCTCCTGGCCCTGTGCTGTGTCCCCTCAGACCTGGCCCTGCTGGGCTCTGCTCTGCGTCCTGGCAGAGCTCTCGGGCTCCTGGCGCTCAGAGCCAGAGGACTCTGATTTATGCTGTTTGAGACCTTCTACTCCCTTTCCTGTGCATTTTCTCCTCCTGTTTCTTAATTTCAGGCCTTGGAAGTACTGTTCTCCTACTGGGCTCCGCACTCCTCTCTGCCTCCTTTTCTTAGACCTTATTCCCAGGGGCAAGCTCCAGCTTGTAGTTCCAGGAGGAGGCGCTTTGACGGTGACCCGGGGAGGGCGTGGGAGGGGAGTGTCCATGGGGGCTGCGCACGGGGCCTGCGAGTGGGGCACCCAGAGTCCCTCTCCTCTTAGGGTTGGACCCAGACGTGGAGGGGAGGGGGCTTGGTGTGGAGGAAGAGGTCTAGACTCTGCTCCCAGGGTGTGGGGTCCAGAGCTAGCCCTCTACTTTCCGGCCCTGTGACCCTGGCCCTGTGCTACCCTCTCTGAGCTGACGTCCTTATCCGGAATGATGAGAGGATGACCGACATCTCCGTGCTGCTTGGCTCACGGGGTTCTAAGGGCCAGAAGTGATGAGGGCTACGTCAGGGCTGGACTCACAGCATCGGACCTGGGCAGGTGCACGGGGCCCCACACTCAGAGGACTTTGTACTTGGTTCTGTGCTCTCCTGTTGCCACTTTGAAATTCTTCATCATTTGGAACAAGGGCTGGCCTTTTCATTTCGCATCGGGCCCTGCAAATGACGCAACTGCTCCTGGCTAAGAGAATGCTCTGTGGACTGCAGGGTGCACTCCAGACAGAAGACCAGGGTAGCCTAAGTGAGAGCAAGTGCTCAGACACCAGGTCTGCGCATAATGTCCTAGTGTGTATGGGGGATGCGGACAGCACAGCGCCCTGGGGCTCATTGTCAGAGCTTTGGCTCTACTCAGAGAAACAGGAAGGCGCTGGAAGGTTTGAACAGAGGGGTGACGTTATCTGACCTAAAGTATAGAAAGATCAACTTAGCAGCTGTGTTGAGAAGAGACTCCAAGGGCCGAGGCAGGGAGAACAGCCAGCGGGCTGATGAGGAACCGTCACTCACTCACCCAGCTGCAGGAATGCGGCGGGAAGGGGCAGGTTTTGGGAATGTTCTCCCGGCAGGGCCGATGGGACTTTTGATGCACCAGATGTCATCCCAGGCTCCGGTGTGAAGGCCGTGGGTGCCAGGTCTGGGGGAAGGGTGAGAGCTGGCTCTCAGCAGGCTGGGTGCGAGATGTCCCGATAGAAAAATTTCCAAGGAGATGTGCTGACAGTTCCTCCCCTCCATTCCCCCACCCCATGCCCCTTGACCATTATCTCCCCCTGCCTCCCCATGCTTGAACCAGGGCTGGTCTTACAGCCTGCTGAGATCAGGGGAGCATGCAGAAATTATGCCAGGTTGGTTCCTGGCCTCGCCTTGACAAGACCTGGTAGCTTCTGCTTTTGCTTTCTGGGAACTTGGCTACCAAGCAGGAAGGAAGCTGAGGGAGCCAACTAGAGAAGCCCGGGGATGGCAGCGAGTGCCTCCCAGACACGGGAGAAAACCCTTCCTCCACGTTCCTGTGCCAGCCAAGCTCTGCGAGGAATGCAGCCCTGGGGTGGCCCCAGCGCACAACCCATGGAGCCCAAGAACCATCCAGATGAGTCCGGTCCAAAGTCCTGACCAGCAGAATCGTGAGAAATAATCAGTCGTTCTCTTGGGTCACTAAGCTCTGGGGTGTTTGTTACGCAGCAAAGATGATGGACGCAGACTACATTCAAGCAGAGATCTGTCGTGTGGGGAGGCACGGACCTGACGTCTGGGAGAGAGAGCTCATATGGGAAGGTTGACTTGGGAATGTCGGACGTAGGTGACATTAAAGTCCCGAGACTGGACAAGATGAACGAGGTCGAGTGTGGGGAGAAAAGAGGACGAGGGACTGAGCCCCAGGGAGGGGAGGTGGGGCTGGCAAGGCGGTGAGCAGGGGGTGGGCTGGCGCTAGGCCTTTGTCCCACTCTGCTGGTGACGTGCCTTCTGACACCTCTCCCCTAGCTGCTGTCTCACGGGAGCACAAACCCCTTCAGCAGAGAATGCCGAGCGTCCTGCGGGGACCACCCACATTCCCCTCTCCTCTGAGTCGGGGTCCTCACAAGCCCCACTCAGCCTCACCCCGTCTCAGCCCGGGGCTTGCTGAGAGTTCCACGTCTGGAGACCGGGGCAGAATGCTTCATCCTCTGGGACCACTGGGCCTCCCTGCACCCCAAAGACAGAAGGAGCTGCCAGACCCCCAAAACAGGTAGGCATCACTTACCATCATCTCAACACATCCACCTGCAGCAGGCTGAGTGGCACAGAGCCGGCAGGGGGAGGGAGTCAGAGCCCAGAGCTTTGAGCTAGTGTGCGTGGAAGCGGATGCTGAGCCAATGGTCTGCAGTCAGGGGAGAGTGGTCTGGGCCAAGGGAACAGTCTATGCGAGGCCCTGAGGCCAACGGGGAACAAGGAGGCTCAGAGAGCAGCAGGGTTTGCGGGGGTTCGGTGGGACAGGGGCCTCAACCACCCTGGGGGGTCCTTGTGCTGGTCCCCAAATGCTCCAGATGACAACCCTTTTGAGAAAATCTCACACCACACTTGGTGTCCTGTGGGTAATTAAAGGCAGGGACCAGGTTAAAGCAGACAAGTGCTTAAAGGGGTGTTTTATTTGCCTAAAGATTTCGAGAGGAGGTCAGGTCTCCAGATTTGGATGAAGCAGGTTTATACCACCCCAGACATGAGCATGGAAACCCCTATGGTCAAAGGGCTTTGCCTCCTTTTGCTTAGTTGGTGTGTCTGGGAGACTGATTGTTTATACTTAACTGTGGTCACTGGTCCCTCCCTCCGTCCCTCCGTCTCTCTTTCCTTCCCTCTTCTTCCAACCATCCTGTCCTTCTTCTGCAGATTCCCTGGTGGGTCCTCAGCCCCAGGGCTGTGGGTGAGACATACCAGCCCTGGTATGTCTCATACCAGACCACCCCCTGCTCAGAGAGTCACCCTCAAAAAGCAACAGCAGAGAGGGCAAACAAATGCTACCCCATAAGGCCCCCCACACCCCTGTGGTGCTTCTGCTCCTCTGAGCTGCGTCTCCAGCCCAGCAGCGGAGGGCTGGGTCGGTAGAGGCATGGGGGGTGGTACGTAGACACTCTTGGGTCTGGGGTCTGGCCATGATTGGTGACGAAAGCTGGACTTGGCAGAGGCTGGCCTGAGGCTGGCGGAGGGAAGCAGGATGCGAGCCCTGGCCTGGGAAGGCCCTGCAGATGAAGCCCAGCTTCCCCGTGGCCTGGGTTCTGTGCCAGAACGGGCTCTGACGCTGTCTTCTGCCCTGGGACATCCTGGAACTGACACCTCCCGCCCCCCAGGTCCTGGCTCAGCTCGCCCGGCTGCACTTAGGTAGTATTTCCGCGATCACCCCCGCCCCGACCTCATCCCTCTCCTCACTCCGGTTTCCCTCCTCCCAGCAGCACCCACTTTAGTGCAGTTAATTCGCTCGAGTTTAATCCTTCTGATTCGTCATCAATACATGGTCCATTCATGTAAATATAAGTGACCCTTTGAAAAGGAACACGTGCCGTGCTGTGTGTGTTTTAGAATCTACGCAGAGAGTACTTGTCCTTAAGCTTCATTTTCTGTCTTAACTTCTTTTTACCAGATGTTAAGTTTTTGAGATGGGTCCTTGTTCTAGGTCAATGTGGTTCAGGGTATCTGATGGCTGCATGGAATTTTTGTTGTGTGAGTTTATGTATAATTTTGACTGCAGGTGTGGGTCCCCACAAAACTCACAAGTTGCACTTACCCTCCCTCCCCTACCCCAGGGAGGTGTTAGGAGGCGGGGCCCTTCTGGAGGTCACTAGGTCAGGCGGGTGGAGGTCACAGATGGGATTGGTACTCCTATAGAAGAAGCCCCAGAGAGCCCCCTGGCTTCTTCTGCCCGGTGAGGACCCAGTGAGAAGGTGGCCATCTACCAACCCAGAAGCAGCCCTCTTGGGGTGCTGAATCTGCAGGGACCTTGATCTTGGACTTCTAGCTTGCAGAACCATGAGAAATAAGTATCTGTTGTTTAAGAGCCTTCCAGTCTATGGTGATCGGTGACAATGGCCCTGATGGACAGAGACAACTTAACACCCCCATCCCCCGCCCATTTCTGAATGATGGGCCCTGACACTCTTTGTGCCTCAAATCACTCTGTGCCTTTGATGAAGTTTTAGAATATAAGTGAGGTTCGGTGGGGTGAGGTCTGGAGCCGATGACCAAGAAAGAGCTCTTGAGACACCTTTGGTGCAAAATGATGGTTTATTAAAGCACGGGGACAGGACCCGTGGGCAGAAAGAGCTGCTGGCCCAGGGCTGGGAGGAGTGGTCCGTTATATACTTGCAATATGGGAGGGAGTCAGGGAGAGTATAGGTCTCTAAGGAATTTTGGAAGCAAGGTTTCCAGGACTTTGAGGGACTAGCTGTTGTTGGGAAAATGTCATTTATTACCGTCAAATAAAACCTTAGTCATGAGACCCTTCATATGGTGGGCCCTATGCTTGGGGATGATTGCCAGCACGTATCTTGGAGGGTTTAGAGATAAAGAAGATTCCAAAGGAATTTTTATACGTTAAAGTCGACTTACAGGATCCTGGTTGGGGGTAGGGGTTGTTCAGGCTATGATTGCTTTTTGACCTTAGCAAAATATTAAGGAGGAGGCAGTTGAGTCCCCAAAGGAATGTCATTCTGCCTGTTTCAAGGACTTGTTGGTAGGCTCTAGATAGTAAGAAGATTTAATAGCTTTTCTTCTGCCTCTGTTTCCCACATCACCTTGCCGCCTTCCCTGGGCTTCTGATGACTGGGCAAGCACATCTGGGGGGACAGATCTGCAGGGGACACACCCTGGTGTCTGGAGGTAGAGCACACTCACAGGTGTCCTTCTGCCAGGCTGTGGGCCTGCGACACTGCAGACGGCAGCCCTCCCAGCTAGTGGGGAGCCTGTTTGCAGAGCTCACAGCTGTCTGACTTTCTATGTCCTTTGGGATGGATGCCTGGGGAGCTGCCACTAGGTCAGGTTCCTTGTCTGGAGAAGGGAGAGGGTAAAGCTCTCCTTTTATGGTTACACATCAGGCCTCCAGCTGCTGATCTCTTGCTGATCTCTGTTCACACCTCTGCTCCTTTGGGAGGGGCTGACTCTCTTTCAAGGTGGTACTTGTGTAATTTGCATGATAATTCCTCATCTGTTTTAGACATTGATGGAAAAACTTGGCTCTATCTGTCACTCATCTGTTCACTGGTGGGGGTGGGGAGGTGCCGGTGGTGGGTGTGGGGGGATGGGTGGTTAGTTTGGGGTGTTCTTGATCCAATAGAAATCTTCAACTTTGATGAAGTTCAATCTGTCATTTATCTTCTTATACTTTGTCTTTTAGCATCTTGTTCAAGAAACTCTTCCTTTGAGACCATAAATCTTTCTCTCTTTTCTTCTATAGCTTTATACTTTAACTCACATATTCTAATCCTTGAACTACGTATGTGTGTGATTATAGTATATTACACTATCACAATGTTATATAGACATATATAATGGTTTTCATTTTTATATTCTTGTCTCTGTGGATAGATCTTTTTTTTTTTTAAAGTGAGTTCTATGCCCAACGTGGGGCTTGAAGTCACGACCCTGGGATCAAGAATCACTCGCTCTACTGACTGAGCCAGCTGGGTGCTCCTTGTAGTCTGAAGACTTTCCAGATACCATTGATTGTTGCATTTTTTTTTAAAGATTTTATTTATTTATTTGACGGAGTGAGAGAGCATAGGCAGGGGCAGCAGTAGAAGGAGAGGGAGAAGCAGGCACTCCGCCGAGCAGGGAGCCCGATGCGGGGCTCCATCCCAGGATCCTGGGATCATGACCTGAGCCGAAGGCAGACGCTCAGCCATCTGAGCCTCCCCGGCCTCCTGATAGTTGCATCTAAAGAGCTTTAGTGTTTTTTGTTTTATTCCTTTATAACCTGTACTCTATTTCCAAAGGAAGAAAATAGTCAAGGCAAATACTTTTCTTTATACCTCCTTTTGTCTCCTTGCTTTCCTGATGCTAATTTGTTGGAATCGGAGGACAGTTCTTCATCTTTCTCGGGTAGTTTGGCTCCCTGCTGTGAGAAGCCGAATGTTCCCCCTGTTTACCGTCCCATGGAAGCTGTTGGATTATTTGCTTGCTTAATTTGGTGTAAGGATTCAAGGACCTGCCTTTCATTTTGAACTTGATTCTTCCAACTGCTCTTCCATGCGGGAAAAGTCTGAATTCCATAAACACTTAATATGCATTCAACATTGAAAAATATTGTGAATATATGTTGAAATGATGAGACACGCTGCAATACCCAGACTAATGATTGTCAAA
Source organism: Mustela erminea (assembly GCF_009829155.1). NCBI lineage: Eukaryota > Metazoa > Chordata > Mammalia > Carnivora > Mustelidae > Mustela > Mustela erminea. Next base: position 84,716,737 of record NC_045627.1, on the reverse strand, counting down.
CGGGCAAATCATTTTTAGGTGGTAAATGAGGTCATTGTGATGAAGTCCCAGAACCTAAGTCAGGTTCGGTGGGGTGAGGAGGTTCGGAGCCGACGACTAAAGAAAGAATTCTTAAGACGTCATTGGTGCAAAATGGTGGTTTATTAAAGCACGGGGACAGGGCCCGTGGGCAGGCAGAGATGCGGCCGCCCTGGGTTGTGAAGGTGGGCATGTTATATACCCCACGGTTGGGTAGGTGAGGACAAAGGGGTGTTCAGAAGGGCTATTGGGGCAAAGAATACTATCAGGATATTGAAGGCTTAGTTGTTATTGAGTAAAGACAATTGGATACCTCCATGGAGGGGAGGGTGACATTAGGGCTATTGATAAGGTAACTTCTTTGTTCTAAATCTCAAGGACATTTGCAAACCAAAGGAGACTCCTACCTTGCAGGACTGTGATCTCTGCAAGATAACCATTTGTTCTTCTTTTAGGGCAGTCAGAGGTGCCTGTGGAATGCTACACAAATGGAGGGGAGCGGATGAAAGGGGGGGGATGCAAGGCGCCAGCTTTTGCTTTGTCCTCAGCCAGCACTATTACTTGGGAACACATTTCTAGTGATAGCCATCCCAGATATCGTGTGTTCTTTGCCAAAGTATCACTCGTATGATTTCTTTGCTCCTAGCATAAAACTGCATTTTGAGTGAGCTGTCCAATGGGTGTGGGTATGAAACACAAATATGCATCCTAGATTTGATATACACCATCCTTAGTATAGCGATAAGGAGGGTTTCGTAACTTAGGCCCATATTTGATTGGGGAGTTATGGCTTGATAGCAATCCCCTTTCCTTCCAAATAGCTCCATGGGCATGTAGTACCGGGAAAGCATATTTGGAGTCAGTATAAATGTTAATTCTTAGGCTCTGGCAATTGCAAAGTGCTAGTGAGCACTATAGCATACCTAGCTGTTCTTATTTTTTCTATGAAAACTATTGTCATCAGAAAACCAACTGTCAGTCGTATTTTTAACAGGGGCATCTTAAATCTGGACAAATAGAGTAAGCAAGATCAATAACCTCTTTTGCTCTATAGAGAAAGAAGTACAGGTCAGGTTCAGGCATACAGGTAACTAGGTTTAAAGTTTGACAAGTTTTAAGTATTATTTCTGGCATATCTGTTAGTGTAGCCCAGTATTTAATAAGTTGGCCTCCATCATCCATTTGTGGCCTTTGGCTTCTAAGACAAATCTGGACCTGATGTGACATCATTACAGTCAAGGACTTCCCCATAGTGAGCTTTGAGGCTCCTTTTATGAGGGCTGTTCTATGCTTAGCTAAAGCATATGTTTGCAATTGCACCTCAACAGAGGTGGCCTCTAGGATAAATATGACTAAGGGATGAAACCAATAAGAAGACCTTTGAGTGGTCCAACCTTAACAATATCCTGATTACAGAGGATCATTGTCAAGTGGGAGAAAACTTGTCAAGAGATAAGGGGAGTCCCCCATGAATCATCCAATCGACTCATAAAGAAAGTGGGGTCATCCATTATCTCCACAAGTCCATCGTTAATCCTATGGAGTGCGACAGGTTGGCTTTTAGGCAATTTCATTATTCCAGTTGTTTAATCATGTGCCGTGGGGTCTGCTAATATCCCCACAAAACAGTAAGATCGACTAAAGAAGCTATTGTGTAACTTCTCTGAAGTTTACCTCAAATTGTTTAGGTTAGGTAAACAACATTTAAAGACAATCAAATCTAGAATTTAACACCCATAAAGGTGTGTTACTAAAACATATTTTTTTTCTCTCTAAAATAACCCTCATTTACAGAGATAGCCAAATCAGGACTAATGCACTTGTGAAACAAGTCCAGTTTTAACAAACTCTGCCCATTATTTACATAAGCTCAGCAAGAACAGTGAGTGTGATCAATAGATCTTTTAGAATCTGCTTTGCTGGAACTTTGTATAAGGAATCTCTAGGTTGAACTTTTAGTAGCCTCTCCGGGCCAGAAGCCAAGCCCTGTACTTGCCATCAGTCATGCCTGCAATACCTTTGGGCGAATTCCTCTTCCCGAGACTGCACCTACCAAGGAGTGACATTCTTTACTCACCTGGTGAGGCTGCTGGGAACTCTGTAAGCAAGGTATCAGGCCAGCAGTCCCAAGGGGCTTTATGGCTCCAGGTTTCATAAAGTCAACCTTAGTTCCTTTAAACTGTCTGCTCATATCTGAGTCTTTTCAAATATGACATCCCAGTCAAAGCCTTGGTAAAATAACCAGTGTTTCCAATTACAAGGAAAACAGATTCTTATTGAACTTATGCAAATGACTGATTGCCGTGGAAGAAAGAATACTTACTAAGACCTTTTGGTTTCAGAGGGTTCAGATAGAGAGAAAAGCTTGAATGCTTTGAGCACTTTCACATCTCTGTAAGTTACAGATAACTTAAGAAAAAGTATCCCTAGTCTGGAAGAGCAAACATTAGAGAGAACTAGCAATGTTTAAAGTAAGACAAAACATTAAGAGACACAACACTATAATCTTTTAGGTCATTTAGTCCCATGTTACTAATTCTGGTGAATGCGGCTTTAGTCAGTTTTGGAAATTCTTACCCATTTCAGTTTTAGGATTTTCAAGTATATCAAATATCTGTATTTGTCCTGAAAGTCCTTTATAGGAATATCCTTGAAGATAAAACTCATTTTACAAGAGAATTAAAACAATTATAAATGACAAAAACTCAGAATGGATATGGTTAGAGCTAAAGAGACACAGGAGTTTACAATTTAGCTGCAAGGAAATCAGGTTATTTCTGTGATACATAACATTTCCATAATTACAGTATCAAGCGATGATCTCTCAAAACGTTAAAACTTTAGGAAGTGCGTAGAATCTCTAGAATAGTTATAGTATTTTCCCAAATGTAACCCAAGGTTTATCACTAGTTCAGTAGTACTTCATGAGCAACTTCACATACCAAGGAAAAGCCTGAGTTAAAGAGATTTATGATTTAAATCTTGTCAACATTTGCTAAAATCTTAGAAAGTTTTAAAGCACATGCCTAAATATAATTAGGGATGTTAAACACCTGGTAAAACTGATCATAGAAACTGGTTTTTCTGGGCAGGCAAAGAGAAAACCATTTACATTTTCTTAACAGCAGATCAATTGATCTAAGAAAACATTGTCCTTTTGAACAGAGACAATTTCAGTCTTGTACCAATGTACCTTTAAAACCCATTCATTTCAATCTTAGTTCATTCTTGACCATAGCTAAAATTCCTTTTCTGAAGATTTCCCTTCACAGACCTTCTACAACTTTCCTTTGCATTCAGGTTTTGTCCCAAGCCATTTCCTTCCAAACAACCATCTCATTTAGGACAAAATTACCTTCCTTTACCTTCAACAAAATGTATTCCCATTCCTTCAATCTTTCTTACATATCTCCTACTTTCCTACATACAGAGTTTCCCTTTATTTCCATCAGTCTTAGTTACACTAAGCAGAACTTTGTATTCTTAGAAACACCTTAATCTCTAATGAAGACTAAGTATTAACCAATTGTGAACTGTTACAACAGAATTCTTCAGGTGGCAATTTATGAATCAGTTAAGTGGAAAACAAGTTTACCAACAGATTTAGATTCTCTTAGTTTCTTTGCAGTAAGAAGTCAAAAGCACAAACCTACATCCAGTAATTAACGACCTAGCATTTTATCCTGCTTGGTTAAGACCTAGATGTCCACAATTCAATTCCATTTGTCATCCAAGCAAAACTTTAAAACTATCAGGTTACCAAAGACTTTGAAAGCTACTTCAGCAATTACCCATTAAAACTTTGAGACAGACAATTAACCATCAGTTTAGTTATTTCTTTGCTAACAAATTTTAACAAGTAACACAAGCTTATCTGACCTTCAGTAAATTCGAAGTTTCACATTTACTGCTGATAACTTTAAAGACAGGTCTTATCTTAATTAAACCAACAAACTTAACTTAGTTCCAACTCTGATTTGTTCCACCTGGACCCACTCCGCTTTGAATGTTTACCTGAGACATGCGTGGGAAGATCTGGAGTGGGGAGTGTTAGGTCCAGGGGCTGCTCTTCTTGCTCCTTGACAGTGGAAAGAGAAGGAGCTGTGGTGCATGATCTAGAGGCTAGTCATGCAGGCTGCACGCACCTTGGTGCAGAAACAGAAGGGGAAAACAGGAAACAAAGTGCTGCCAGGAGGCAGAGAAAAGATTCCCGGTTTTAGAACTCATAAGCCCCAACAGAGGAGCAGACACCATGCTTTCCCACCAGCAAGGGGGGAGGGGTTAGGCAGTCCAAGTCAGGCCAGAGAACACAGGGAAACTTCCCCGAAACAAAGAGAGTTTCGGCAGCTGCTTGGGAATATTCCTTATAGTCTCTGTCTCGAGTTAGACCCACCCCAGTTGGCTCCAGTTATAGCCATTAACACGGATGTGAGTGAGGGAGAAGCTCCCACATCTATTAGGAGAAACAGAGAGAAATAAAGCCAGAGTCCCCTTTGCTAGGGATGGCCCAGCAACCTGGGTTTACTAGAAGAAGGCTTACTTACGTAATTTCCATCCAATATGTCAGGAGAAAGTTTACTAGCTGACTCATTTGGGCAAACACATTCCATAAAAGCCCCTTAGTCTGGGGTCCTGGTGCAGAGCAATGAAGGCCTAGGTATGAGCAATGCAGGCACCGTAGGTCCATTTGCCCTGTTTCCTGCAGAGATCTAACTGATAGATCCCACTGAGGCCATGCAGTGTTACAGGAGCTCAGTCCTTTCCTAAGTTTTGCAATCCAAATCATTTCCAGTGGGTTAAAAGGGACCCCAAGGTAGAGTCCTTGGGAACTGAAGCAGCCTACTGAGGCTATGCTTCCAGAAAAGTAAAGAAGGTCCATTACCAAATCCCCCGACTCCTGGGTGGCGTCCCACACAGGGTATGTCAGAGGTTTTAGGTGTCAAAAGCGACCTGAGGCGTCCCTCAAGATACGCTATTGATCACCATCCTGCCTTCCCCAGAAGGCATTCCTGCCGTAAGAGGCTCTGGAGGGGTGCCGGCGTCCCTCCACTTCCCCATCACATCCTAGGCTACAGATGGGTGCCTGGTGAATGGACTAGGAAATTGTGCCATGCCAAGCCATTGTCTATCCTGAAGACTGCATACTGTTTTGCCATACTAACCCACAAAAACGCTAGAGAAGTTTTGGCAAGGGAAATTACTCAATTTCATAGCTTTAGGCGGTTTGCAGAAGACACTGACGAGAAACAGTAAAGACTGAAATCCATCATGGTCTATGCGACATTCCAACACATGTGGCCCTTACAGCCAGCTTCCCTAGGAAACGGTCCCCGGTTGCGTTTTAATTCAATCAGGTACTGGTTTCGGCCGGCTCCCAGTGGAGGTCTCGCGGCCAGAAGTGGCTAGACCAGGGATGTGGAGGGGATCACATTAGATCAATCAGGAGGAAACCTCACACGGGAGTCTTAAGATTGGCAGCCGTCCTGGTGACTTAGGTGGCTGTCCCGTGCCCAAGAGAGACAACTTTCTATAAGAACAGGAATAGAGTGAGGCCATCAAGTTTCTGGGTCTTATTGCCATTCCGGCCAGGGTACTAGCTTACAGCCAAAAGGCAGACGCTCTCCTCCCCGTAGAGTAGCCACGGGCTAGAGGATTACAGCCTGAGCAATTGACATGCAAGTGTTCCAATAAGACCATACTCCTTGAAAAAGCCCTGGAATGAGAGTACAGGAAAAGGAGAGAAAGTACTCACCAATTTTGCACCGAAGCTCAGAGTCCAAATGTGAACTCACACACCTCCTGGCTGGCTCGCCAAAAATGATGAAGTCCCAGAACCTAAGTCAGGTTCGGTGGGGTGAGGAGGTTCGGAGCCGACGACTAAAGAAAGAATTCTTAAGACGTCATTGGTGCAAAATGGTGGTTTATTAAAGCACGGGGACAGGGCCCGTGGGCAGGCAGAGATGCGGCCGCCCTGGGTTGTGAAGGTGGGCATGTTATATACCCCACGGTTGGGTAGGTGAGGACAAAGGGGTGTTCAGAAGGGCTATTGGGGCAAAGAATACTATCAGGATATTGAAGGCTTAGTTGTTATTGAGTAAAGACAATTGGATACCTCCATGGAGGGGAGGGTGACATTAGGGCTATTGATAAGGTAACTTCTTTGTTCTAAATCTCAAGGACATTTGCAAACCAAAGGAGACTCCTACCTTGCAGGACTGTGATCTCTGCAAGATAACCATTTGTTCTTCTTTTAGGGCAGTCAGAGGTGCCTGTGGAATGCTACACAAATGGAGGGGAGCGGATGAAAGGGGGGGGATGCAAGGCGCCAGCTTTTGCTTTGTCCTCAGCCAGCCTCTTGCTCCCTCATCAATTGGGTCAGGGTGTGGATGAAGTGTTGGGCCCCATTTGGAGTATATTCTGTACATAGTAGGAGGCTGCATCTGCTTCACATAGCAAGCTAATATCCCTGGCCTAATTTCTTAAATAATTCATTTTTCCTCCCTAATTTCTGATGCCACTGCCATCATTGTGGTGTGATTTTGGAATTTTTATTCTGTTTCTTTGATCATCTGATCTATTCCCTTGCCAAAACCACTTCTTTGATCTTTTAGCCATTCACACATCTTTATTTTTCATACAAATTTTCACGTCGATTTGTAAAGTTCCTGAAAATGTATTGCTGTGACTTTGATTGGATTGTTTTAAATTTACAGATGACCTTGGGGGAAGATTGACCTTGGCAATGTTAAGCTCTGCCAGTCGTGAATAGGGCACACCTCCCTATTTTCTCACACATTCTTTTGTGCCTTTACTAAATACAAAGTTTTCTCCATAGAAATCTTGTGCATTCTCTGATAGGTTAATTCCTAGATGCATTATATTTTTGGCCACATTTTTTCAATGAATTTTTGTTGGAACAGAGCAACACTGTTGCTATTGGTGTGTTGACTGTGTATCTGGCAAACATGGTGAGTGCTCCTGGTAGTTCTAACAGTCTATTGGTTCTCTTGGGTTTTTACTTTCTTTTATTGCTATGGAGCTATTCAACTTTTCTATTTCCTCTTGAGCGAATTTTGGTACTTCATTTTTTTTTTTCTCCTGGAGATGTATCCACTCAATGTCTCTTTAAGTATTAGCTTATATATGTGATAATATCCCTCAAATGTTTAATTTATAGTTGTTTGTTATATCTGAGTTGTTTCCTGCTTCCATCCATGTTTTATATATTTGTGTTTTAATTGTGTTCATTATTTCTGTTTTGGTCTCCATTTTGTTGAATTCTGTTCTATCTATTTACTTAGGTCTTTCTTGTGCTTGAGTGCTGCTGATTAGTTTTTCTCTTTCTAGCTCTTTGAGCTAAACTCATTTGTTTTCTAATTAATATGTTAATGGCATTGAATTGTCCTCTAGGAACAGCTTTAGCCATGATCTGTGAATTTTTACATGTAGTATATTCGTTATTATTTAGCTTTCTTGGGGTACTTTTGACTATTCAGCATTCTAAATGATTTCCCTATTCCTGTTACCTCTAATTTTTAAAATGATGTTTTTTTAAACTCTCAGACTTTAAAAAAAGTTATCTTTGACTTGAAAACAAACTGTGGGAGGTATGCCCTGATGTGGGAAACAAAAGGAAAAAAGTATTAAACTTCCTTAGTAATTATGGCCCATTGACAAGTCCTTGAAACAGGCAGAGAGACATTCCTCTAGGAACCCAGCTACCTTGATGTTAATACTTTACTAAGAGTAAAAGGTAATCTTAACCTGACCCCCAGGATCCTGTGAGTCTACTTTAACATATAAAAATTCCTTTGGAAACTTCCTTTATTGCTATCTCCCAAGATATATGTTGGCAATCATCCTCTAAGCATATAGACCCACTGATGTACATCTGAAGGGTCTCATGACTAAGGTTTTATTAGATGGCAATAAATGACCTTTTCCCAACAACAGATAGCCCTCTCAAGGTCCTGAGAACTTTGCTTCCAAAATTCTTCAGAGACTTATGCTGTCCCTAACCCTCTCCAACTTGAAAGTATATAATGGGCCACTCCTCAGGACCACAGCGCAGCTCTTTCTGCCCACGGGTCTGTCCTTCTGCTTTACCACTTGTTGGGACCAAAGACATCTCAAGAATTCTTTCTTGGCTGTCAGCTTGGGGCTCCAACAATTTCTACATCATAACCAACCCAGAGGTAAGCATGAAGGGAGATGGCTGAATGCAGAGTAGTGGTAGCATCTCAGGAGTCCCTGAATCCTGACAGTAAAGTCACCTCCCCCATTAATCCAGGACATGGAGGGTTTCCGTACTCACAGAAGAAAAATATCAGAGTCTGGGGTTGGGGAGAGGCTGCAGATCACTGAGTCTGTATATGCCTAGACCATCCGTGGGGGCCCAGGGCAGTCCCCTGGGTCCAGGTCAGGATCAGGCTGGTGGAGCCTGCAGGGAGAGAGGGCTGAGGAAGGACGCTTTGCAAGTGTGTGTCCCGGGGCCCGTGCAGGTTGGGTGGCTGGAGCGCCACACATCTCCAGAGTGAAGCTCATTCGAGGGGCCAGATGTGTGGTTTTCTTTTTTTTAATTAAAGAGTTAATTAATTAATTAATTAATTTAGAGAATGAATCGGGGAGGACCGGGGGAGAGAGAGTCTCAAGCAGACTCTGTGCCGAGCGGGGAGTCTGACACAGGGCTCCATCTCACCACCCTGAGAGCATGACCTGAGCTGCAATCAAGACTCAGATGCTCAACCGACTGAGCCACCACAGGCACCCTGGGCATGTGTATTAATAACCACAACAATAGCAACGATGAATCCCTTAATGAGGGCAGTTTTGTGCCCCAGTTCTAAGCATTTTCTAGGTATCACCACGTGTCATCTTCACGACTGTCCACATCATAGGTGCTATTATCCTCAGGGGTAGAGGCTGTGGACCAGAGAGGTTACGAAAGTTGCCCAAGATGATCAGCTAGTAAGGAGTAGGGCTGGGATCAAACCCAGAGGCTGGTTGGCCCTGGGTCCCTGCTCACAGCCACTGTGCTGTCCTGCTTCTTGCAAAGGGCCTGAGTGAAGCCTCAACACTTTTGGCAGGGTAGGGACTCCCTCTGCTGCTTCTGTGATGAGTCCAGGTCCTGGCTGTCCCTTTCTGGTCCCTGAAGCAGAGGCTGATACTTCATTTCCTAGCTGGATGGAGTGGTTTCCTCCTGAGGAAGCTGGTTGTTGTCTACGTGTTTGGCCTTGAAAGAAGTGGGAATGATGCTTCTGATCCTTGACACATCACACGCTGTTCAGGAATCCAGCTTGTATCAGAAGGCCTAACTCAGACTGGCTTCAGCAAAACATGGGATTTTATTGGTGCTCAACGGTGTCAGGAATGGTTTGATCCAGGGCTCAAATGATAAAACCAGGGCCTAGCTTCTTCTCTCTATCCTTTTCTTGGCTCTGCTTCCTTGGTATTGACATATTTGCAGGCAGATTTTCTCTTCATGGGCACAGAACGACTATCTGGGGTTACAGTCATCCTTATTTGTGTCCAGTGGGAAAAGTCTAGTCTCTTTTAAGTTGCTGTTTTTTTTTTTAGATTTTATTTATCTGAGAGGGAGAGAGAGAGGGAGAGAGAGAGAGAAAGAGCGAGAGAAAGATTGAGAGAGAGAGAAAGAGAGAGAGAGAGCAAGCGAGCACAGGCATGATCAGTGGGGAGGGGCAGAGGGAGAGGGAGAAGCACTCCCCAGTGACCAGGGAGCCTGATGTGGGACTCCATCTCAGGATCCGGGGATCAGGACCTAAGCTGAAGGCACACGTTTATGGCTTAACAAGTTGCTTTCTTACGAAGAAGCCGTCTCACTGATTGTGAATGGCCTAGGTCCTCAGTCCTGAACCAATGACTGAGTCCAGGGAAAATGGAGCTTGCTGACTGGCTTGTGAAAATAAACCCCACCCCCGGACCCGGAGAGGGCCAGGAAGGCATCCCAGGTAGCGCGGGTCTAACTCATGACTAATTATCATTAATGGTGCTAAGAATGGACACTGGCGGTGCTTTCCTTTACGTGCGCATTTCCCAGCGTAGGAGTTTTAATTTGGAGTTGGTACGGTTGTCTGTTTGGTGTGCTTATAGCCCGTGTTTTTGTTTCTTTGTTCTTTTAAGCTGCAAAACCGTTTTGAGCCAGGATTTGGGTGGGAGTCCAACACAAAGCAGATGTGATCAAGATAGACGAGATAGAAATTAGTGTTTGTTCTCTTGCATTTCCTTCCGTCCCCTGCTCTAAGACATCTCAGGCAGCTGTGTTCTCTTGCCTTGGGCCACTTGTTGCCCGAAGACCATGCCTGTCCCTGGCCTTTTGTTGGGGTCACTGAAGGACTGTGGGGGGCTCTCCCAGAGGGACCCCAGGCATAAGGGGCAGAGCAGCAGTGGGAGGAGGAGCTGGGAAGGAGAGTCCTCTAGGCCCTGTGCTGCTGCCTGTCCTGGGTTTGCCCTCTCTGCCCCTCCCACCTGCTCTGAGCCCCTGGAAGGGAACCCTTGGGGATGGCCTCAGGGCTCTCCTGGCCCCTCCCTTCCAGCTGGTTTGGCCCCTGCGAGGGAGGCACTGGCCTGAGATGTGGAGGGAGGGAGATGGAGGCGAGTGGTTATTCCCTGGATCTCTCCCTCTGCGGCCTCTGAGGGTCTTAGCTTCTGTTCCGCAGCCCCCCTCACAGTCTCTGTGGCAGATTCTGGAAAGCTTGCTCTTCCCTCAACCCTCGGGTAGGCTTGAGTCTTCTACCAGTTTTCCTACATTCAGCCCACGTCTGTGTAAACAGCCTCTTTATGAGCCCTACCCAAATCACCCAATTTGATGGGCCACAGTCTCCTATCAGGCCGCTAACTGATTCAGGGATGGCACAGCGGTCCCAACAGCAGTGGACACCTAGGCCCCATGCCTGCAGTGTTCTGAGAGGTGGCCAGGCCTTGGGCAGTGACCAACTTGTACCTCTGGTCACCAGCTGCCCGGCTTTGGCAAAGACGCCCCCCATTACCCCACTCAGCATGGGGACAGGTAAGCTTCTTGCCCCTGAGGGAACCATGGTAGACTCAGAACTCGTAGTGGGTGCAGCGGGTCCTGGCAACGGGTTCCCACCTGTTCTGCTCTGAGTAACCTCAGGCAGCATTTGCAGGACCCTTAGGAGATCAAGATAGGGTTGTCAGAGAAAATGAAGAACCCCCAATTAAATATGAAGTTCAGATAAACCATGAATATTTTAGTATAAGTATATCTCAAGTATTTCATGGGATATACTTATACTAAAAAATATTTGTTATGTATCCGGGCATCTGATATTTTTATTTGCTAAATCTAGCAACCCTGGTCAGAGAGAGAGCCCTGATAATGACAGTGAATTGCCATTAGTCCAGAGGAATGGGAGCACGGGACCAGATTTAATTTGCTTTTGAAAAATATGAAGTGTCATTTTTTGGCACCTCTATCAGTCGAGTAAAGCCCATGCTGAACCAGCATGCGCCGCCTGGGGGACACAAGATGTGGGAATGAGGCGTTGTCTGTCCAGAACTCGTCCTCTTCCCTCCCAGGGGTCCTCGGGGAATCCTAGGACTGACCCTCAGGAGCGCTGAAAAGAGCACCAGCAAGTCATACCTTTGACACCACGAAATCAAGCTGTCAATTACTTCGGATATTTTCTCCCTGATTTCTGAAGTAACACAGGCTCATTGCTGAAAACTGGCAAATAGGGAGAAAGATAAAGAAGAAATGACTGACCATTCCTTACCCACCATTCAGAGAGAGCTGATGGCTTTCGTGCCAGCCTTCCATTATATTTCTGTATATTTTTATACATGTAGGTTATATTTTGAAGATAAAACTTGCATCCTACTCTACACACTATTTTATCGTTTGCTTTTTCACTTAGTAATAGAAAGGGAATACTTTCCCATTATCCCAATCATTAAGTTTATGGCTAAATCATATTCCATCTTATTAATGGGCCACAATAGGTCAATTATTTTAATCACCTCTGTCAAACAGAAGGTTTTAGCAGAATCAGTCGATTCACTCCTTCATCCCATGTGCACTCATTAGACACCTACAGCATGTCAGTGGGAGGACCTGAGGTTCCCGGTGCTGACCGCTGGCCTCTGTCCACCCGGGCCCTGGGGAGGTGCACCAGGTGCCCCAAGATGCACATGGAGCTTGGTTATCAGTGGAGACTGATAAACCCTGGAGACTGTTTTGGCAAAGCCTTGGCCTTTCGAACTCCGCTGTAAACAGTCGGGGGCAGTAATGAGAGAGATGGGCTTTATTCTTCCTCCGTGTGATCTTAGAAAACCATAAAAACTTCACCGTAAAAAAATTAATAAAAGGCAACACGATGATTCATCCACCACCGGAGTTTACACTTCCGATTTTTATCCCACAGCTGCCTCCCCTGAGAAAATAAAATATGCTTCTAATTAGCTGAGCTTTTAAAAAGAAAGCTGAGCGCTGGGCTTTTTGAAGGCTGCGGGGTGTGGGGAATGGGCTGGGCTGTCCGTGTTCCCAGGCCACTGTGGCGCCCGGGGGCCTGTCTCAGGGAGGGGCCAGAGGGACACAACAGGGTCCTGCCCGCTGAGCACCTGCTCATCACCCTCACGGGCCTCATGGGGCCATACTGCCTTCCTAAAATGGATGAAGTGCCCCACTCCCAAGGAACACGCTGTTTCTTCTAGCTCTGATCCCTTTGCCTGGAAGCATCGTGGTCCAGGGCCTGGGATCTGGGGCATGTCTGAGCCTCAGTACCTGCATCTGAGAAATGGGTATAATTAAAGCTACCCGGAAGGACCCCAGTGAGAATGAGATGACATGTTGGTGCCCTGAGATCCTAATTCCTTCCCACCCCCCCATCTGTCTCACCTACGAGAGTTTCCTCTGAGCCTGCGTCTCCTGTCTTGGTTGGACCTCCCGGGGCCCCAAACATCCTGCCTCACCTTCCAGACAAGACCAGGACTGCGGGACTGTGTGTTTGGGAGTGGAGACCCGAGCCAGGGAGGGAACTTCCCTGAGAGGTGAGGGGGCTGAGGCCCACCTGTAACTGGTGGAGCGAAGCCCCCAGGGACCTCCAGTTCCCACAGCGCTCTGGGCTCACGGTGCTCGTCGGGGAGCACGCTCCATGGCCCCAGGCCCTCTCAGCAGCCGGGCTTCAGGTGGGGAGGGCGGGGGGGGGGGTCTGGGGATTCCCTTGACTGGCTCAGGGCTGGCTCCAGTCATGGCTGGTGTAGCCGTGCAGCTCCGGGAGGGCCTGGAGCAGCAGGGGACCCCAGGTGGGAGGACACCATGGCATCCAAGGCCTGCTCTCCCCTGTGTCCCTCAGCAGTGGCTTACATTCCTTCCACGGTCTTTAGCTCCTCTTTGATGATCTGCCCGTTTTAGCAGAGCTCAGGAGCATAGGAAAAGGATCTCATTTTCCTTCTTGGGCCTGGCAGCCGTGGATGGGAGCTGGGTGGGCTGGCAGTGGGCCTGTTTTCTCCAGGCTGCAGGGCACCTGGGAGGGGGGAGGCACCCTTGGGCACAGCTGGGGATGCAGTGGAGGGTGAGGCCCTGCTGCTCTGGGGCTACCCCTGATGCCCAGTCCCTGCTGGGCGAGGCCTGCCAGCCTCCTCTGTTCCCCCCACCCAGCCCTGCTTCGGCCTCAGCTGGCCTCTGCGGTAGGCACATGGTTTAAAGCCCAGAGGAACCATCCCAGGGTTGGTGGGTGTTGGGAAGGCCTCTCTTCTGCACCCCTAAACCCATCTGTGTGGTTGGAAGGTGCTGGCACAGTCAGGAGAGGAGTTGTAAAAATGTCAGACAAGTTCAAACTTATGAAGTCCGCATTGAAAATATGAACTTGGAGGGGAAGACAGGCTCTGAGATGCCAGGCTGGGGGCGTCCGTCTCAGGTGGAGGACGGTGTGCGACCCTGACAGCTGGGTGTGGGGGCACAGCCACACATCCAAGCAGCTGCTGGTGTGCGGTGTGTGTGTGTGGACGTGGCCACTGAGAAACCAACTTCATTTGAAGACACAGTCTTTGAATTTTGTCTTCAGCTCAGTTTAGGCAGCATAGCGGATGGTGTTCAAGGAGGCCCGTCTGGAATGTGAGGGTCCCAGCGGGGACCGGGCGTGTTCTAGGGTGTTTCCCTGCACGCCGGCCCAGCCCTGGGGCACCTTGATGTGAGTGTGTGTGCTTGCTTTATGGAAGTCTCACTTTCTAGAGTTTAAAAGGTGGTTTGATTTAGAAGAAAACTTGATGACTTTTCCAGAACACATCTAGGGGGCTAAAGGAGCTCTGTCTATCTGTCTATCCGTCTATCCATCTATTAACTGTCTACCTCTCCACCCAACCCTCTAACTACTTAGGTATCTATAAACATCTCTATAAAAAATACGTGGATACAGATTTATAACAGGATCTTAGTGTATAAGGAAAGTGAGGACAGTGGCCCGAATAATCTTATTTACGTTTTTCTATTTCTTCAGGCATCAGTCAATTCTTGAAAGAGTTTGCAGGATATAGACATAGAGGATGTGGTCCTGTCCGGGCGCTGGGAGGCGGTTCTGGGGGTGCTGGAGAGGACGTCTGAGAAGGAGAGATGTGAGCTTGGAGGTTGTTTGCATCCGTTCCAGGAGGCTGGGAGGCATCAGCAGGTCCCCACCCGGACTCACACCTGGAGCGTTGGGCCTCGTCACGATGGGGAGCGGCCGTGAGCAGTCCTGGGGTTTATCCAGTCCGTGGCCGGGGCACGGGTGTGTGTGGCGTGTTTGGACCAGCGTGCGTCCGTTTGGGAACTGACTGCTGTGTAATGACAGGTCACAGTGAGGACAGAGCGAAGGTTCTGAGGCCACCTGGGATCAGAGGGCAGGCGGCCCGGCGAGGTCAGGCTCCTCGGCAGCAGGGGCTCTCAGGCCTTCTTCCTTGTCTGTGAAGCCTCAGGATTGGGCGAGGCACTGCCTGCCTTGCTGGCCAGCTTGTGGCTATTGAGGCCAAGGAGTCAGATGGAGGGTTGGAAGTGGGGGTCTGAGGCCCCTGGTTCAGGTGTCCCAGAGGAGGCCTGGAAAAAACACTGTATTAGCCGGGGCCAGAGCGCACCTGCCGGCCGCCGGGCCTGTGGGGTCTGAGGCTCAGAGCGGAGGCCAGAGATGGCGGCGTTCCTGAAGCCCAGACGATGAAGGGAGTCTGCCCGGGGAGGGGACAGACTCAGAAGAGGGTTAGGGATGGACCACGAGGTAACCCTGACATTTAAGGGGCAGGGTTGGGAGGCGGCAGAAGAGACTGGGAGGGCGCAGCTGGCGGGAAAAGAGATGAGGGTGTGCCGAGGCCTGGAAACCTAGGGGGAGCAATTTCTAGAACTCAGGGTGTGGGTGTCTGCAAACTGTGAACTGGAGTTGGTTTTTTTTTTTGGCATATATATGGAAAAAATATATATATTTATTTGACAGACACACAGAGAACATAAGCAGGGAGAGTGGCAGGCAGAAGGAGAGGGAGAAGCAGGCTACCCGCTGAGCAAGGAACCTGACCTGGGGTTCGAACCCAGGACCCAGAGACCATGACCTGAGCTGAAGGCAGATGCTTCACTGACGGAGCCCCCCAGCTGCCCCTGAAGTTGTTCTGATCACTTTACGGAGGTGTTTGGGACCAACCAGCATGTTCTTCGTTTTGGGGGCTTTGCAGCCGCCCTGACCTTTGTTTCTGCGCAGCCTGGAGAGGCGTGAGAAGCTTCCCTGTAGAGGTCTTCCGTCCTGTTCTGCATGGCTCTGGGCAGGTCAGCAGTGCCCGAGGAGTCAGGGGGAGTCTGGATGGACAGGGCGACAGAGAGGCGTTACTCTGGCTCACATGTGTCACCTGTAGGGAGCCAGGCTTTCTAGGAATTTTTTGATGGGACCCTTGAGGCCAGAAGGAGGGAGGGTAGGAGTGTGGCTGTCCTCAGGGCCCAGGGAGGCAAAGTTGGGGGGTGGGGACCTGACCGACCTGTGATGACGGAGTGGGAGGAGCAGGGGAGCTGCTGTCAGGACGCGGCCACCTCTGGCCACAGCTGCTGATGCTTGCTTAGCCCTGTCCTGGCCACAGACAGACAAGAACACGGGGCCCGCTGTGCATGATGTCTGGCTTCTTTGTGCTTAGCGGGTGGCTTCCCTGAAGGCCGATGTTCTCAGTACACAGAACCTCCTCCCTGCCCCGGTGCTTGGGAGCTTTGATGTTGAGGGGCTTCCTGCTAAGCTCTGGTTATATGGGGCTGCCGGTGGCCCCTGGTGCTGCCTGAGCCAGTCCCAAGGCTGCAAGCAGGCATGTGTGGGAGACACAGGGAAACCCAGCCTGGCTGTCAGGGTGGACCAAGGCTGGGCCATGTCCTGAGGACAGGGGAGAGCTGGTGGCTGTTTCTGGGGTCGCTCCAGTAAGCCCCAGCCTGACCGGCCCCTAGCTTGTCTCTGGTTCTCCGGCGTGCACTGATAATGAACCGGTGTCCCAGGTAGAGACAGGCAGCACTGCATGCCTGGGAGGGACTGAGGGGGCACGAATGTCCTTGGGGCCCCTGCAAGAGGCCAGGTTTTGCCTTTCTCTGTCAATGACAGGGAACTCCTAGCAACAATTTCCTAGCACACATTGCCAAGACCTGGGAAGAACTTCCCCTTACAGAGTAATTCTGTAGCTATTTTCAGACTGATCTGCACTTATCATCCCCATTTTACAGATGAGGGAGCTGAGGCCGAGAAGGGTAAAGGAACTTAGCCTGGGTCACAGGGCCAGGAAGAGTCTGAGCTGGAGCGTGAACCCAAGAGGCTGGGAGCTGCTCGCGGCCCAGGAGAGGCCCAGATGGCTGACACTCACCCCCGTGAGTGTTCAATGTCCAGTGTTGTTCTCAGTCGATGCCTGGATCCCAGGAGCAAACATCAGGAGTAACTGAACTCTGTTCTCAGACTCCAGAGCTTGGACTCGGCTCTGGGAGGCCCAGGTGGGCTTCAGTGTGGAGATAAGCAGCCAGGCAGGCCATTCTGGGGCCGAGTGGCCCTGGGGATCGGACCCAGGACCACTTGAGGAACTGGATCGTGGGGTTCTAATCTTTGCTCTGCCATTTCTAGTTGCATGACCTTGGGCAAATCTCTAAACTGCAGTGCCTCAGTTTCCCCATCTTTGGCTCCCTCACAGGGTTGCAGAGAGAAAGAAATACCTCCTCTGTGAAGGGTGGGGACTGGAGCCCAGAGCAGGTGTGCGCTCCGCTCAGTAGTCCTCCCGCCTGGAGCCTGGGCACCCTGGTTGGGCGGCTGGAGCGGCTGTGGTCCTGCCTCGGCCAGGCGCGCCCCCTGTGCCCCTGACCCAGCGTGTTTTTGGTAGGTGGGGGGAGTCTTTCCTGAGAACTTTCCCTGCTACTTCTTTCCCAGCAGACCCTTTTTGTTCCCTTGAGAGGCCTTCTCACAGCTGGAAACGCTGCTGTGGGTCATGCTGGTTTTGTGTCTCTGGAAGCTCCAGAGCTGGGGACCTGGCTGGTGTCTTTCACAGCAGAGCCCTCGGTTGCTCAACAAAATGAACCTCTACAGAGCAAGTGAGTCTGGAAAGTCTGGGGAGGCCTTGCCCTGGACACCGGAGCGATGCTGCTGTTAGGACTGTCCTTATGTCCCGGGAAAGTCCAGGGTCTGGCATCACTGGCCTGCCAGCAGCCGTGGGGTCACATTTTCCTTCTGCTCCTGATAACATGCGTTTCCCCCTCCCTGGACTCGCCTTCCTCCAAGTGTCCCAGGAGTTTCTGGGCTCTGGATGCAGGACTGAGAGGGTCCAGGTTTAGTCTATTTTCCGAGCAGATAGATGCCCTGTGAGACCCCACTCTTATAGACCCAAGGCCACGCTTGGGGCCATCACTCTGTTCTGCTTCATTCCAGGAGGAGATGCTGCTGAGACCTGCGTGTCCCCAGCATTTGGAGCTGCCTTGTCTGGGACGACCGATCTGGCAGTTCTGGTCCTTTGGGGCCTGAGTATCAGGTAAGGAGTGTTCTTGAGTCTAACCCTGGGTATTGGTCCGTGGATGCTGATGGCAGGAGTTCTTGGGGCAGGGACTAGGGAAGCTGTGCCTGCACTACTGGCTCTCGGGAGGTTTGAATTGTACTTGGCCATGACCAGGAGGTACTACTCTGAGCATGTGGTCTCTTTTAGATTCTAACGATTAATTAAGTAGTCATGATAGCCCCCCTCTTGCATGGTCCTGGGGCCAGTGGTCATGGGAGGACTCTACATTGATCCAATGTATGTCTTTGGGAAGTCACAGGATTTTGCTGAACCCTAGTTTTCTCACCTGGAAAATGCGGCTAAAATAGTACCTTCTGTATAGGGCTGTTGAAGGGATAAATGAAATACTTCACCAAAGACCTCAAAAGAGTGTCTAGTTCCTGGAAAGTTCCTTTTTTTTTTTTTTTTTTTTTGCATTTCATCTTTTTTTTTTGTCCCCCAGTTTTTTTTTTTTTCAGATATAATTGTGCTAAGCTCCCCCCAACCTTTTAAAAAGTAGGTTCCATGCCCAGCATGGAGCCCAACGTGGAGCTTGAACTCACAACCCTGAGATCAAGATATGGGCTGAGATCAAGAGTCGAATGCTTAACCAACTGAGCCACCCAGGCGTTCCTGTTGCAAGTTCTTAGTACCTGTCATTCAGCCTGGAAAACCGCCCTATGGGTGCTGCCATCCCTAGTTCAGACGAGGGAGCAGGTTCAGATGCGGAGGCTCTGGTAGCTGGCTACATCTTTTGTGGGTTCCAGATGAAGAGCGATGGAGCAAGTGACCCACAGTGAGGCAACAGGTTGCTGGGAAGTAGCCAAGGGGAGCAACGAGTTTCTGGACTGGGGGCCAGGGTGAGGCTATAATCAAGATGAGGAACCTACTATACACTCACCGTGCAGAGCCCGACGCTCTACTCATAGAAACTGCTGGGTAAATGTTGGCATCAGGTTGTGTGTGTCTTATTGGGCTGCCTTGACCACCTGATTGGGTGGCAACAAGGTCACTCTCAGTGACTCAGGTGGCCTGGCCCAGCCAGACACTGGGGAGCAAGGTGAAGGTGTCCGAGCAGGCCCTATAGGTGTATGAACCTTCTGTGTTTTCTCCCCTCAGAGAGTTTTAAAAATAATTCTCTTGTTCCTCCTCCAAGCTGAGCCTCCTATTGGAGGCGCCATTTTGGATTCTGTCTGTTGGCTGTCATGGCCTGGGTCTTGCAGCCCTAGACCACCTACTTTCACTGGGGGGTTCTCCCTTCATGAAATGAGCCTGTTCTGATATTGCAGGTGAGTGGTGTGTGGGATAAGAGTCCTGGAGCGGGGAGCACCCCCCAAAGGGTGCTTGGCCTGAGGCTGCCTCCTGACGGGTCATTGGAGAGGCGTCGGTGCAGGGAGCAGGGGCCCTCTCCTGTGCCCAGGGTCATGGCTCAGGGTGCAGGGGTCCATTGCCTCTTTGGTTGTCTTGTTTGAGAGACAATGATCCCTGGGAGCAGAGGTCTGTGAGTACAGAGACATTTGTTTGGAGGAAGGCAGAGGACAGGAGAGGCTGTGGGTTGCCATGCTTCTGGGTCTCGCTGTGCTTACTTATCTGTCGATGAGGAATTTCTTTCTGAGTTGACGCTCAGGAAGATCTATAAATAGATCCATAATAATTTCTATCTCTGTTTAAGGTTGAACCCCAAAGGGAGTCCTGTGAACCTTTCATGCTGACAAGCCCGCAGGGGATCTGTAGCCTGGAATGAAAGCGTGTGCCCACCTCAAGGGTCTAGAGAAGTCTACCTCTGAAGCAGCTGGGATTCTGGGGCATAGCTGGGTGTGGATAGCTTTCCTGAAAATATTTGCTCAGTAGCCATTCCTGACACCCAGAAAACTCAAGAGACACCAGTGTTGACTCTGTGACATGATCACGGGGCATGGGGTGATGTCATGGTGCTGGGGTACGGGGACACTGCGACCTGTGAGGCGACATGCAACCCTGAGCCAGGCCTGCAGGGGCTGGCAGGCCTGTGGGTTTGAGCTGGAAGGAAATCCTTCCTTCGGGCCAGCCCCGCTCTTTGTCTTATTCCCCTCTGCTTGCCCACCTGGCCAGGTAGAGCTCATCTCCGTGGGTCCCTGGCGTTCCTTGTCTTCTGGGTCTTGGTGGGGGGCGGAGAGGTGGTGGAGGGCAGTGCCTGGTTCTCCTTGGGCTTCGCAGGAGGAGCTCCTGATTCTCTCAGGTGGCCCTCCAGGAGGCAGAGCAGTCTCTGCTGACATCAGCCACTTCTCATAGCGTCGCCTGGGCCGTTGTGCTTGCAAACTCCCTGAGCCTGTGCTCTCTGATGTCGCAGGGACCCTGTGCCTTTGGGGCAGTTGGGGCTGGGTTGGGGTATGTGGCAGAAGCAGGAGGGT
The DNA here is from genome assembly GCF_009829155.1 of Mustela erminea. Classification (NCBI taxonomy): domain Eukaryota; kingdom Metazoa; phylum Chordata; class Mammalia; order Carnivora; family Mustelidae; genus Mustela; species Mustela erminea. The sequence goes on along the minus strand of NC_045627.1, from coordinate 84,696,356 downwards.
GCAAGGTGGCGGGGGGATTCCCTGTTGCCCCTTAGTGCTGACTCCAGTGCCCTGGGTGAGGGGTCTCCAGCGCTCCTGCAGGCAGGGTCCCTGCTCTGGATCCTGACTTTTTAGTCAGGCTTTGCAGCTGGAGAGCGTTTTAGCTGCTTCAACGTCTCTGGTCCGGGGTGAGTTCCCCTCCTTCCTTGGGCCTCTGATTACCCTGAGGGATGCCAAAGAGGCTGCCTCAGTTTCCCCCTCCACCTCCTGGGCTTTGGAGTCGTGCCCTTGGGAGGTGAAATGAGACAGAGCTTGGGGTGGTGAAAGGCACTCGCCCGCCCCCACAAGTTCACGCTAACGCCCTCGATCCCCAGCTGTCATCGGAGCTCAGCTCCAAGCAGCAGAGACCCGGGCTGGGAGAGCTGTGGGTGTCCCAGCGGCTGCTGAGTGTGGACTCTGGGGACACCTGCCACACACAGCTTGGGGGACTCTTACTCGATCCCTGCTCTACGCGCGCATGGAATGACTAGCAAGTCATAATGAGCTACTCTAATTCCAGCATTTGGGGAAGGAGGTGGGTGAGGCCTCCTGGGTCGCCACATTTCCGATCTGTGCCGAAGGGGCACCGATCATTCGCCACGCACCGCGCAGAGTGGGTTACTCTCACCGTATCAGATCCTCATGGCCCCGCTGCGAGGGGCTCTGTTATCCTTGTCCTGACTTCACAGATAACGACCTGGAGGGTCAGAGAGCACACTGACTGTGTGTCAGTGCTGAGGTGTCCCTGCACGTGCTCCCTGCCACCTTTCCTGGCTGCCCACTTGGGGGAGGCTGTCACTCAGGTTGAGGTGGTTGGAGACAGGAACAACCCCCCCCTGGACTTGGCTGTGCCTGGAGCCTTCGGAGTCTTGGACCCCGCAGGGGCTGCAGTGGGGGCCTCTCCTTCTTGCTGCTCTGGACCCACCGTGGTCCGTGTGCCACCATGGCCTCAGCAGGGGGCTGGACCATCAGCACTGGAGATGGAGGCAGGGTCAGTCTGGCATGGCCTCGGACCACCCCCAGCACGGTCACTGCGGGACTTGCCCAGACCCCTTCTAGAAAGTTTTTAGCCACCTGGTGGCCCTGCCAACCACAGGGCAGCACCCAAGTGTCGCCACCCTGGACTGGCTGCTGTGGCCCGCACAGTGGGAGGCTCAGGAGAGCAGCTGTGGCCCACAGCGTGCTTCTCTCTGGAAGCCCATCAGCCTCTCGGAGGCTGCTCCTCTCAGAGTCTGCATGAGCGTGCCTGGGGAAACACGCATGTGTTGAAAGTAGGTGATCTGACGTGGAAAGTGTACTTGGTCATTGGAGAATGGCAGGTCACAGCACAAGAATCTCTGTCTGGAAACTCTGTAAGGATAGGGCGGGGTGTAAACATGGCTTTCTAGACCCAACTTCAAGCCTGAGCTCCTGCAAAAATCCCCCAGCCTGTGGTCACGGAGGAACCAAGATTCCTGATGGGAAATGGGAAACGACATTTGTAGACTCCGTGTGTGGTGTGGTCCCCATGACCCGGGGCTGGGATAGCTTCAGAGGCCGTGGGTGAAGCTCCCGAGGGTCTAGACTCAGACCTGGGGTCAGATCTCAGTCTGGCCACCCGACAAGTTCTCTCCTGTCTTGGAGCCTCAGTTTCCTGATCTGAAGAATGGGGTGGAAATTGTGCAAGGTTGCACATGAAGTGTGGACCCAGGGTCAGCCCTGAGCACCTCCCAATGGTGTGGTCACTGTCATTGTTTACACCAGGCCGGAGATCACTGCCAGCTGGCAGTCAGAGGTGACGTGTGTGGTGAGGGGACCCTGGGGCCCATCCTCCCTCTGGGAGGCCGTTCCCCACCCTGTGTACCACGGTGCCTACAACATACATGGCACCCAGTCCTGGGCTGGAGGCTCCCGGAGGCGGGAAGGGCCTGTGGGACTTGTCTCGTTGCCCTGCAGCAGCCCACCCAGTGCCCAGAGGAAGTGCTGGAGAGTCGTTTGCGGGAGAAATGAACCTGCGCAGTGACAGTGCCCAGCACACCTGTGTGCCACCTCCAGGCCTCCCAAGCACTAGGGTTTTGTGTGAGAGGCGAAGAGGAGGGTAGAGCAGAGAGACGAGGCTCATGGCACCGTTGCAGAGTAAGGGTGGGCAGAGTGGACGGGACAAGGGAGGTGTGCCAGGCGGAGACTTCTTCCTGACACTGGAGCTGGATGGGTGCCCCCCCCCATCTGTCAGGTCCCCAGCTTGCCCCCTGCTCTTCCACTCATGGGGGGGGCAGCGAGCCCAGTGGGGCCGAGAGAGATGGACGTGAGCCGGGGGTGAGGCACAAGGGGGATGCTTAGGGACAGCGGAGGAGTCAGGAGAAGGACAGGACCATGGTGGGGAGGAGGAAGAGAGGGAAGCCCTTCGGCCCACTCAAGGTGGGTTCACTTGGTCCGATGGGATATTCTGGGGGAGAATGAAAGGGTCATTTGGCCTCAGTCTCTGCATTGCTGTGTGTGCTGGGCAGGGTCCGAGGAAGTCTCTTGTGGGTAGGAGCCTTCCCTCCACACATCCGGGGGCATAGTGAAGGGAACCAGCTCTCACTCCCCAGAGTGTGTGTGGTGGGGGGTTTCTGGTGCCTGACTGCGAGCCTGGCTGAGGAAGTCCTGGGAAGCTGGAGGTGAGTGGGACCTCGTCCCTGTCCCCAAGGAGCTGGAATATCCAGCACTGGGTCAGAGCCTTATGTGATGTGTCTTCAGGGTGATTAGTTTTATGGCATGGACCTGGGGGCCGGCAGAGCTCCCTCATTCAGGTCTGGGGAAATACCTAAACCAGGACAGGAAGCTGGCATGCCCTCGGGCACATCTTATTAATTCATACGTTTAATTAACCTAAGGCAACATTTGCCAATGCTGATCGCACGCTGGGAGCACGAAATGAAGTGCGCTGGCAAATTCTCAGCCCCAATGTGACTCTCCCAATGTGCCGTGGGTGCCCCAAATGGGTAGAGTCTGTACCCTTTGGTTTTCCAACAGACGAGGTGCACCTGCCCACCCTTCCTCACAGGCTCGCTGATCTGCAGAGAAAATGCAGCCTAACTCCGCACCCCGCCTTCAGAGGTGTCACCGTGCCCTTCTCAGGTGGGTTCGCACTCCTCTGCTCTGACCTTCCATGCCTGCAGGCAGGGCCTGGAGACTGGCCAATGAGGACCTGCTCGAACGCTTCCAGCCTAAATCCTGGGCAGGAGCCGTCCTGCCTTCCTGAGCCTGGGGAGTCACTTCGAGTGAAGGACAAGTTCCCCCTTGGCAAGGCTCTGCCTGTGTGTCTCCTGGCCGCTCAGCCTGGTTGTGTGTATAAGGACAGAGGAAAACGGTGCCCAAGGCAACCCCTGAATGTTGGCTACTGCTGCCTCTCAAACTGGATTATTTTCAATAGTCTTCCAGCAGACTGCATTTTGTAGTTTTGGAATCTACGAATTCCATCTGGGCAGAGTCAGAGAACCCACCAAGGGCCACGGGGCTCTACAGAGATGGCCTTGTGGGCAGGCCTGGGCCACTGGCTTTGGGCTGGAGCGTGTGAGCAAGCGATGGGCCGGGTCCGTGAATGGCAGTGAGCCCCACAGGGACAGAGGAGAGGTGGGTGGTAAAAGGGTGCGTGGTGTGGAGGGTAACAGGCCCACAAGGTCGGTCCAGCTGCTAGTGCTGGGAAGGGCGGCACCCAACTGCCCACCACCCCACACCAGCCCCATGACACCCCTGCGTCCTGGGAGCCTCAGCTGCCCGCAGAGGTTGGGTGCTGGCTGCGAGTTCTGTTTGGGATTCCAGCCAGTATGAGAATGCCTCCAGACCTGGGAATCAGCACAAAGAGTGAAGCTGACAGTTAAGAGTTTTCATGGCAAGTACCGAAAACCTCAGTTCAAACCGGTGTCAGAAAAATGAATGAGCACAGAAGAAACACATGAGCGAGGCCTGCAGTGACTCACGTAACTGGAGTGTCCGCGGACTCGTTGCTCCGACCTCATCAGGAAGTGATTTTTCCCTCTCGCCATTTCCTCCCCACGCTCTCCCTTGAGAAAAGGTGGCCGCCAGCGGTGTGTATCCTCCCGGGTTCAAGTACAGCAGAGGGGAGAGAAGGCCTCAGTGTGGCAGTTCCTCAAACAACTGAGCACAGAGGGTGAGGACCCACCGTTCCGCAGCCACGTGTGGATCTAAGAGAACCGAGAGCACGTGTCCACACGAAGACTTGCCACCAGACGTTCACAGCAGCGTTAGTCCCAAGAGCTGAATGTAGGAACAACCCCACACTGCTCGGCTGATGATGGGTAAATTCCAAGTGGTCTGTTCATACAACGGGATATGATTTGGCAACAAAGAGGAGCACAATATCTTTATCCACAGGGATCCCATGGTAAGGGGCGGGGACGGAAGTGTGAGCAAAGAACATTTTCCAGGAAACAGTGGGCATCTGTCCCATCTGGAAGGCTCGTTCTCCCTCTGATGGGCAGAAATCTAGGGCCCTGGACAGGACAGGAAGTCTGAAGACAAACGGTAGGCCAGGTGGGGAATCTGCAGAGTATAGAACGGGGATGTGGTTAAAATGGGGCCAAACCAAAATCCAAAAAAGAAGATGGCAGCCCAGTGGGCTGTCCCTGGTCTCTTGAGCTGAGTAGAGGAAAACCTGGTGCCAAGAGTAGGAAATGACCTGGGCAGAAATGTCCAGCTCAGTGGGAAGATCAGCTGAGAGAAGCCCCAAGTCATGTGATGCTCCTGGCCAGGTGAGGGTGAGGGGATGCTGATAGAGAAGATTTTGCTCCTTCCATAGAAGACAAGGAATAAAGAGAAGATACCCCTGTAGGAAGTGCTTGAATGAGTAGATGGAGTCCAGACCAGGGAGAAGCTCATTCTGATAAGAGTGATCAGGAAGTGGTGATAGAACATGGGGGCTTAAGTGGGTAGGAGAAGAATAAATGAAACAAGATGGGATTGGGAGGGAGACAAACCATAAGTGACTCTTAATCTCACAAAACAAACTGAGGGTTGCTGGGGGGAGGGGGGTTTGGAGAAGGGGGGTGGAGTTATGGACACTGGGGAGGGTATGTGCTTTGGTGAGCGCTGTGAAGTGTGTAAACCTGGTGATTCACAGACCTGTACCCCTGGGGATAAAAATATATGTTTATATAAAAAAAAAAGAGTGATCAGGAATGATTCAATAAGGGAGAGGTTTGGAGAATGTTCTTGAAGGATCTGTAGACATTTGACAGTCAAAGAGGTGGTAAAAGACTTTGAACGAGGTAGAGTGTTGAGAATGCACTCTGGAAAGGGAGAGCCTGGAAGTCTTCACACCAGATGGGGAGAGCCTGGAAGTCTTCACACCAGATGGGGAGAACATGGAGGTCTTCACACCAGATGGGGAGAGCATGGAAGTCTTCATACCAGATGGGGAGAGCCTGGAAGTCTCCACACCAGATGGGGAGAGCATGGAGGTCTTCACACCAGATGGGGAGAACATGGAGGTCTTCATACTAGATGGGGTGAGTATGGAAGTCTTTACATCCAAAGGGGACAGATGGGAAGGGGAAACTGAGAAGAGCAAGTGCAGCGAGAAGCACAGTGCCTTGAGGATGGGACCTTGGAGCGCCAAGGTCTGAGAAATGATGCCTAGGTTTGAGCGAACGGATTCTTGGAAACTAGGCTGGAGGTACAGCTAGGGGGTGGGGCATGGGACCCCAGGGTCTTCAGCATTCATTCTATTGTTGGAGCCAGGGTCTCAGATGGGGCTTGTGGATCCTCTTGCCCAGAAAGCCCTACAGTATCTGCCACTGGGAATCCAGTAGTGGGAAGCCAGCTGCGGGCAGCCCAGTGAGTGTGAAGGTGGTCAGCCATCCCCTCCACCATGGGGAGCAGCAGGACAGGCACTCCATCAACTCCTGTGGTAGGAGGGCCTGGCCCAAACAAGGGCCAGCCATGGGTAGGGCCAGCTGGTTGTGGAGGGCTTGAGTTCCAAGAAGGCTGATGGGTATTGGCCCCCAGGTCCAGAAGCTCGGGAGTGAGGCTGATGTGGGCCCCCCACAGTCAGGGCACCTAGGGCAGGAGAGAGCTTGTTCAGGCCACATGGGTTGCCCACTTCTGTTTTGGGTCAGCATAGGTCCCTGGGAAGAACCGTCAAGTCCAACATTCATTCATTCATTCGTTCATTTATTCGCTCAATTATTTTTGCCTTTTCCTTCAGGCAGCAGATGTTCATGAGATGCTGTGTCAGGGATCCTGAAAAGCTGACACAGGGCTCTAAGGAGCTCACAGCCTGCAGAAGGAGACAGCCAGACCAACAATGGGATCTTTCCTCCCGGAGTGGTAGGGGCAGCATGGGGGTGGGGAGTGCTGGGAGCTGAGGGAGCGGGAGGAGGGACATCTGTGTGAGTCTAGTGTGGTCATAGAGGGCTGCCTGGAGGAAGCAGACTGAGACCTGAAAGAGCAAAGGGAATGAATGGTGTGAATTGGGTGGGGAAGGGTGTCTGAGGTAGAGGGAACAGCAAAGGATAGCCCTGGAGGCAAGGATCTCTGGGAACACTGAGGAGCCCAGCACATCGCGCTCTGCTCTGAGGTCCTGGACCTCCTCCTCATCCCAGGTGATGGAATTTGGAGCCTTCCCCTCTGCATGGTCATCGCTGCTGATCCCTCTCCTGGTGCTGATGGCCTTGGGCCTGGAGGTGAGCCTGCCGCTGTCGGGGGAAAGGGGTAGTTTTGCTGTGGTGCCTGGGCCACCAGGGCCAGGGAACCACGGGGACGATGACTCTGGGACTGAGCCCCGAGTGTGTCCAGGAGGCCGCTGAGGCCAGAGCACCTGCCGCCCCTGGACAGGGCCCGGCCCTGGAAAATACATGGCACGTCTAGAAGAAGGAAGGCAGCGGAATCAGGGTTTGCTGGGGTTTGTTTACATTTGAGAACCCAAGGATGACAAGCGTCCTGCCTCTTTCCAGGATGGTGTGGGGGTTGAGGGAGAGGCCACGCACGGGGGTTAGAGGGATGGCTGGGGGGGGGGGCCTCCTGATGGGGGCCCCGGGTGCAGACGAAGAACAATGAGGTTGCTTTGCTTCCTGACCCTGGGCGACTGAACTCGCCTCCATTCTGCTGAGCACCTCGGCAGAGGGGAAGGACGGCCATACAGCAGACATCACGAGCCGCGGGCTCGGAAGCTGGTATGCGGGCCTGGGGCACCCGGGCGGCCTGGCCTCCTGCCCACGGTTCCTGCGGCCTCGCAGCCTCGCTGGCCGAGGATCAAACGACACAGACGCGGCTCGGCCGGCAGAGCTGTGGGCAGGGGCCTTCTCCATGTCCCCGGCCCTCAAACATGAAAGCAAGCTCCGGAGTGTCAGAAACTCACCACAGATCAATATTTCTCCGCGATAAGCTGCCTCATGCCAGTGAGGTAAGAACATTCCAAGGCACCCAGGCCTTTCTCCAAGCAGGAAGGGGTGGTTTTTACATTTCGTCCACCTCCGCATTTCTCGGAAGCTGAAGGACTGTGCTTAGTAGAGGGGAGGAGGCGTGAATGTCTCCTGGAGCATCACAGTTTAGGGCGCGGCCAGCAGGGACCGCGGGAGCTGGAGGACACCTCCGAGCCTGTCCCCTGTCCCGTGGGGTCTGACGTTGGTTCAACTCTGCCCGCCCTGCTCCCTGTCAGCTCCGCGAGGCACATGCTGCTTCCTGGGGAATCTGCCCCCAGGCGTATGGCTGGCCTTCAGGGACACAAGCTCGGATTTGCTTTCTTCTGGCGTGGTGCTTCTGAGCACCCGTTGGTGGGCTTGCGGGCTGCAGCCGCCCGCAGGTGAGGTGTTGAAGAGGAGAGGGGGAGGGCTGCACCTGCGGGGGGAGGGGGTGCCCTGGGAGGCAGTGAGCACACCCGGAGGGGGCCCAGGACCGATCCATCCCGGACAGGATCCACAGCAGAAAGCAGGGACTCCCTCCCAGGCAGAGACATCAGCAGACCTTGGCTTGGGCTCTGCAGTATTTTTCTTGGGGATTGTCAGGGGAAGATCTTTGTAAACGATGTGGACTGAGTAGGCGGCATCTGGCAGATACTGTAGGGCTTTCTGGGCAAGAGTTCAGTGGAGGGAGGTTATGGGGTCTGAGAGGGGCCCCTGGCTCCCTGATCTGCTTCAGGCCTGGGCCAGGAGGTCAGAAGATGTCCCAGGGATGCCCCGGCGGGGGTGGGGTGGGATGGGGGTGGCTGCCGTCACGGTGGCGTGCAAATCGGGTCCTGTCACGTATCAGCAGCGTCAGCAGCCCAGGGGGCTGGAGACTGGGTTTTCCTGTTGTAGGATTGTGGAAGGTGAACCGTGACAGTGAGGCCCGCCCTTGAGCACCTGCTGTGTGCCAGGCCCTCTGCTTACCTCATCTCACAGGATCGCCCCATCCTAGAGGTGGGCTCCCTCTCAGTTCATGGAGGGGGTCTTGTGAGTCCGGGAAAGTTCATGAACTTTCCAGAACTTTCCGGGTCCAGAAACCAGGACTGGACCAGGTCTGTCTGGCTTCACGTTGGGGCCGTTCCCATGGGACAGCTCAGCACTGGGCTGTGGCTTTGCCCAGCTCAGTGCTTCACGCACAATGGGTGCTTGGGAAACACTGGCGTGAGCCTTTCCTCCTTCCTTCCCCGAAGCCTGTCTTTCCTTTCCCGCCTAGTGCCCTTGCCTTTGCTGAGGCCTTGTCTTTCCCCCTCTGCAGGCTTCTGCCCCCCAGGGTGTGGCCATGTGGTGAGTTCTTGGTAATAGAACGTGAGGGGAAGTGACACCCGTCCTAGCTGCTGTGGTCGAAAATGGGTGTGCAAGGAGGGGGAAGAGGGAGTTGTTCCGTGGACGAAGGTCAGTTGTGCAAGATGAGAAATTCTCAAGATTCATTACACAACAGTGTGCATGTAATTAATTCTGCTGTTCTGTACACTTAAATGTGGTTACCATGGTAAATTTTATGTTGTGTATTTTTTTTTTTTAACCATAATAAAAACAAACCCTGAAAACCGGACGTGCCACCTCTGTAGAGAGGGCTCCAAGGACTGCGGGGAGGAGGGGGGGCATAGGCCGGAGGGAGCCCAGGGCCTTGAGTGAGCCTGTAGGAGGCTGCCCAGCCAGGAATATCGACCTCGGATGTGACATGAGTGACGTGAGGCCTCAGGGGTCACTGTGTCAGCCCAGTGAGGTTCCTGCTTCATCTGTGATGGTAGCTAGCATCACCTCAACAGATCAAGGGGGGCTTCAGAGATGAAGACCAAAGGCCCCCCTTCTTTTGGGGTCACAAGGGTCAGAGGGGACAGCAAACATTAGAGACTGTGATCCAAAGTGGATGAGTACCTTCAGGGCCCTGGGAAAGATGTGGGGGAGCCAGAGACGGTCTCATCGGGACCAGGGAAAGATTCATGGAGGATATAGCCAGGAAGAGGACATTTCAGAGTTGCTAAGGGAGAAGGGGGGCCTCTTGGGGAGGGAGCCCCACTAGGAAAGCATGAGAGCTGAAGGCCAGGCAAAGTGTCTGAGGCCCTGGAGGAGCAGTGGAGTCGGATCCGACAGGACCCCTAAGAGTGGGAGCTTGATTTTGTAGGCAATGGGAGCCATGGAAGGTTCGTGAGGGAGAGCATGCCAGAGACACTGTGCTTCAGGCAAGCCTTTCCAGTTGACATGTACAGACCGTCTGGGGCAAGAGAGGTTAGATGTGGGAGACTGGACGGGTAGTCGAGGATAGAAGGGAGAAGCCCAAGAGGGAGGGTGAAATCCCGGGACCAGGAGACAGAGGGTGGAATCCCGGGACCAGGAGACAGAAGAGGGGCAGTGGGGGGAGGGGAGCAGTGTGGACGGCATCTCTCCCCTCTTCCAGGCTGTGTGCTGGAAGCGGGGGTGGCCCTTCTCATGAAGATGGGGAGCCCAGGGAAGGAGCAATGGATGTTGGAGGACACAGTGCCAGAGTTTGTTGGGCCCGAGGTAGATGAACACCCCTTCCCATGATGGGATGCCCAGTCCGGAGAATCGGACTCTGCCGGGCCCCGAGGCTATCCCTGCCAGCGCGCTGGATGCTAGAGCCGCCCATGCCTCCTTGTGGCAGCCCCACCCCGCCCCACCTCCTGCCCCACAGCTGCCCGATGGAAGCTTCCTAGAGCTGCTGATGGTTGGGGCGGGAGCGACTGCAGAGTCCTGAACTCTGCCACGAGGTAAAGGAAATGATGCTGCAAACGTGCCCGCAGAGAACATCCACGCTGTGTGTGTTCCCTTTAAAAAATCCACAGAATTGGCTTTGCTTTTCTGCATTTATAAGAAATCTACCTTGCAAATAAGTTTCAAAAATAACCTCTCTCACAGTTCTGCACTGTGCTCACCATCTGTGGGGCCGGGTGCGGGTTTGTGCGTACATGGCCTATGGGTCCGAGCCGGGACCGGCTTAGGACACGGTGGGAGGGAGGAGGGACCACTTGGAGGGGCTCCTGGTCAGCTGGGAGAGATGGCGCGTTCCAGCCCATTGTACCCGGGGCATCGAGTGGGAGGGACACGTGCCAGGGAAGACAGCCACCTTCAGCGGACAGAGGAGACAGCAAGTGTGCCCGGGATTCCAGGAGAACCTTAGGATTCCCCTGGGCAGAGCGAGCCCTCGGAGGCAGACACTCCCCCTGCTAGGGTTCTGACACGGTCCCCTGAGCCTCTCACCTGGACCTTCTTGACTTCTTTTCTCATTCCCATGGCCTTGGCTATAGAGGTAGGAAGTGGAGCCTGTCTGTCCCTCGCAGGGAGTAGAAGGGCCTCGAGTGGCTGCAATGCAGGCAGGAAAGATGCTGAGTCCCCGGATGCTAAGCAAGACACTCAGGCCACTTGAACAGTCTCAGATGGAGCCTGGCTTCTTCCCCAGACCTGGTCCTTCCCCTGTGCCCTCTGACCGGGGTTAACAGCACCCACCCCACCCCACTGTGCCTCCTGGAACCTGATGTTCCCCACGTCCACATCCCATGAGGAGGCTGATGCCAGCCTGGAAAGGTCCTGCGTTCCCTCCGCCCTCCCCCCAGCATCTCCCCCCTGGGCCACGGACGTCACTGAACTGGTCAGCACTGTCAGTCTCTGCCTCCTCCACACTGTCCCCGAGGGATGATCCTGAGACCCTCTACAGGCCTGGCCGTCTCACTGACTCTTAATGTCCACGAGCTGACCTTTGGGGGCAGGGAGTCTGGGTCCTCCTGTTCCCACCCGATACGCAAAACTTTGCATCTTTGTGGTCCCCCAGGCCCACGTGCAACTCCGTGTATTTTCACGGGGGGCTCTTTCTCCTTGGAGTGCCCTCACCTGTCTCCCATCAACAAACCTTGGGACAGTGGGGCTTGTGGTCCTAGAAGAGACAGTGTGTTTGCAGGTGAGGGACATGCATGGTGTGCCACGCGGTAAGGGCACTGGTGGGTGTGTATGTGGGACACACGTGCCTTTGTGATGGCAGCCGACTGCAGTTGGCAGCCCTTGGCACGTGCCCCGGGTCTAACACTGCCAGCTGGGCCCAGGCCCTGGCTCTGCCCCGCGGCAGGACACCTTGTCATACCAGCCAGCGCTGCCCAGCATGAGCCTTTGAGAAATGCATTCGTAAGCGCAGAAGCGTGGACCAGCCGGGCTACCCAGGTGCAGAACCCGCATGATGGCAGTTTGCACAGGCTGACCCTCGGACCAGCACGGCACCAGTCATCTCTTGGTAAGCACTGGGCCAGCCTGCTGCAGGGTGACTGGGACTTCAGGGACGAGGTGTCAGTGAAGGCTGTGGCCGGGGCTCTGTCTTCGCTGGCCCCTGTCACTCCGCGGGCACAGAGAAGACCTCAGCCGGCCTCCTTGCTGCTCTCCTGGCTGGGCTGCTCCGTGCCTGGTCCCTGGCCTCCTCTGTCCTCACCGCAGCTCAGAGATGCGGATGCTCCCACCCCAGGAAAGATCGGTACATGAGGATGAGCAAAGGGCCTCATAGGGGCTTATGGGTGGGACTAAACTGGGACATCTGACTCTCAAACTTTGTCCCCGTCTGCTATACTTCCTGTCCCTGGGGAGCCAGACACAGATGCCTGTCTCTCCTCATGCCCAGCTGCTACTCTCAGAGGCCCTTATGTCACGCGGGAAGCCAACATGTGCTCGAGGCTAACTCTGTGCCAGAACGGGGCAGACTACAGAAAAGGCCGTGGATTCTTCCCTCTCCCACTCGCACCTTCTTGTCCTGTTGCTTTGAAAGCTCTCTCACTCCTCCTCCAGGCGCGGCCTTAGGACTTGCTCTGGCTGCAAAGTTTTAACGAATGTGTCTTCGGTGGAGGTTTGAGACACTTGGACAGTGGGACAGTGGGACAGTGGGACAGTGGGACAGTGGGACAGAGCCTGCTCTTGGAACTCGGCTCCACTGTGAAGAAGCATGGGCCAGCCTTCCGGGTGAAGGGAGACCCATTGCCCAGGTACATCGTTGCTCTGTTGACAGCCTGCCGACGGCCAGACACGTGAGTGGAACATCCTAGTTCGTGCAGCCACAGTTGGTCCATCAGCCGACCACAGACAACAGAAGAGGGCCCAGGTGAGATCAGCAGAGTCAGCTCAAACATGGGAATGGCTCAGCCGACCCACAGAATCATGTACCAGATAAATATGTGCTGTGTCAACCACTAAGTTTTAGGGTGATTTGTTAGGCAGCAAAAGCTAACTGATATAGCACATTATTTTTTTGGCTAATATTGCTGCGTAACAAACTTAACTTAAACCCCTGCTTAATTGTTAAAACAATAACTTTTTAAAAAGATATTTATTTGAGAGAGAGAGAGAGAGAGATCGATAGCAAGGGGAAGGCAGAGGGAGAAGCAGTCTCCCCGCTGAACAGGAAGCCCGACTCGGAACTTGATTCCTGGACCCTGGGATCATGACCTGAGCTGAACGCAGATGCTTAACTGATAGACCCACCCACGTGTCCCAAAACCACCATTTTATCATGCTCGTGGATATGAGTCAGAGATTTGAAGAGGGCATGGTGAGAATGACGTCTCTTGGCTCTGTGCTGTCTGGAGCCCCAACTGGGACGACTCAAGGGTTGATGACCTGGGGTACTGACGGTTGGCGGTGTCTTGGCTCACTTCGGGTAGATCTCCGTCGGAGCTGTCTGTGGGAGCAGCTTCATGCGGTTTCTCCATGTGGCCCGAGTTTCTGAACAGCCTGGTGGCTTCCAGGTACTGGGACTTTAATGGAGGCCCAGAGCTCCCAAGGTGAGTCTACCAGCTAAGAAGGGGGGAGGCTCACTGCCATTTATGACCTTGTCTTGAAAGTCACACGGCATCACTTCTGCTGCCTTCTGCTGGACACAGGCCAGCCATCGTTCTGCAGTTAGGCTCCACCTTGGTGGGGGAGCGGCAAGGTTCTAGATGGGCATTTGGGGTGGGAAATACATTGCGGTCACTTGTGAAAAATACAGTCTGCCACCCGTTTTCTCACCCAATTCTTGTAATAGCTCGGTGAGATTGGCACCACTGTTCTCTCCACTTTTCAGATGAGAAGTGGAGGTTCAGACGGTGAGTAGGGTGCTCAGGGCACACCTCCAGGGAGGGCTGGAGCCAAGTCTAACCTTTGCCTTCACACTTTCTGGGCTGCCTGTTGGCCCTTTGGATCTGGTGTTTCAGGGCTGCTTTTCCCTCCATATTTTGTCTCCACCTTAGTGGGACACCTGCTGATAAGCAGCCGCTCTCCTGGTATCTCTCTCCACCGTGTTGGGATTCCCTGCTGGTTCCCAATCCTCTGCCCAGAGACCAGGGGTGTGGTCATGCGGGAAGCAAGAGAGGGACTCCAACGCGCATACCCGCATACCGTTGACTGATTACCACCGTCCCTCCTTCTGCAAAATAGGTAACAGTTTGAAGGTCCCTAGGAAGTAATTTGAATTTAAATCCTAAGAGGATGGAAATAGGGTTTATGTCTCTGGACTTCAGAAGATTGACTTTTTGTGTAACAAAAATGACAACGGAGGAGTATTTGCAGTCCTATTTCCTACCTGGACCCTCCTCCCAGCCCAGGAAAAACCCCAGCTTGTCCCACTGACATTCCCGTCCCTTCTTAGGGAATCTGGGAGGACCCCTATGAATAGCAGTGTCCTATGAGGGTTTTTTTTTTTTACATTTATCGATGTATAAAATACATTTATGACACACGTTGATGGACAAAATGTCCATTAACAGAAGAATAGAATAGGGTTGTTAGGTAAGATACAGGGTTTTCTACTAAATTTGAACCCCTGCAAAGCAACAAGCTCGGTCTCTATAAGCACGTCTCACACTTATAAAAGGGCACCTATTTTAAGTGTACGGTTTGATGGATTTTCACACAGGAACTTGTCTGTGCAACCAGCACCCAGATCAGGAAACAGAACATTCCAGGCTCCCAAAATGTCTCTGGTGTTCCCATCCAGGAACAACCCACCCCGCCTCAACTATCCTAGATCCTGAGCTCTGTGAACAGCATCGCTGAGTTTGGGCTGGTTTTGAGTATAAATGGAACCACTCGGTTTGTATTCTCTTGGGTCTGTCTTCTTTCGTGCATCAGCGCGTCTGAGCGAGCCATCATGTTATGTATGGCAGTAGTTCATTTTGGATAATAATTACTGTGTGAGACATGCTTGTCCTGAAAAATTATCTGTTGTTTATCTGAAATTCAAGTTGAACTGGTTGTCCTGTGTTTTATCTGGCAACCCTAGTCCAGTCTTCTGTTCACGGACATTTTGTCATTTTCTGTTTGGGGCTCTTGTGAACAAAGCTGCTGTGAATATTCTAATATGTCTCTTTTGGTGAACATATGGACTCATTGCCTTTGGGCATTTACCTAGAAGTGGAATTTCTGGGTCATAAGGAATGCATATGTTCAGTTTAGTATATCCCGCCAAAAGCTGTTCCAAATGGTACCATTTTACACTCTAACCAGCAGTGTGTGAAAGTTCCCATTGCTCTGTGTCCTCACCAATACTTGGCATTTTCTGCTATTTCTTTGCAGTTGTTCTAGTGGGTGTGTTCTGTTCTAATTTCACCATGGTTTTAGTTTGCATATCCCTGAGGATCATGAGTAGGTCACCTTCTCACACGCCTAGTGCCCATTCGGACCTCCTCCTTTGTGAATTCCCTGTTCTAGCATGTTGCCCTGTTCTACTGGGATGCCTGGCTTTTTCTTATTGCTCTGTAAGTGCAATAAGAACTCCTCTCCTACTTCGGCTCAGGTCATGATCTCAGGGTCCTGGGATCGAGTCCCGCATCGGGCTCTCTGCTCAGCAGGGAGCCTGCTTCCCCTCTCTCTCTCTCTGCCTGCCTCTCTGTCTACTGTGATCTCTCTGTCAAATAAATAAATAAAATCTTTAAAAAAAAAAAAAAAAAAAAAAAAAAAAAAAAGAACTCCTCTCCTAGGGAGTTTTGGGGAACAGCTGAGAGAGGATTTCTGGCTAACAGTGGGTTGTGTGGTTAACTTGGAAGAATGGAGTGGGAAGAGGGGTTTAACAAGTCTTGCCGTGGATTGTGGTTCTTCTCCAGTGGTCTTGGGAAGGCACCATTGAAGACCAGACTGTGTTTCTTTGAATGCCTCACTCACTCTGAGACTGGGCCACTTGGGGCCCTGAGTAATATTCAGATCTTGACATGAGGGCACAGATAGATTTCCATTGTATTGAGTTTATAGTGTGTCTTGGGAAATTTAACTAGGAACTTTAGAAGCACTTCTAAGAAATTCATATATGTCCCAACAAAAACTCAGGTGCCTCTTTCCACACCCTGAGGGGAGAGTCATCCCTAAGAGAATGGAGATCCTTATTTTTCAGAGAGGGAGGAACTCCCCTCCAGAACACATGCTTGATAAGAATAGAATGTGTAGTGTTCGAACACTAGTGGCATCTAAAAGGTACACTTAACTCATAAATCAAGGCTGCACAGCAGATATTTATGGCAACTCTTTCTGGAGGAAATATTAAAATTTGTACGAATAGTAAATGCTGTAATACAAAATGCTATAGTCACTGGTCGTAATTGATGACTTCCTCTTGAATGTATTGAATAAATTAATTTCATCACCATACAGATGACATTAATATGCTTTTATAATTAATTTAGTTCTGAGAGCTGTTGTGGGTGCCAAGATTATACTGGAGGGAGAAAATGGCCCAAGGAAAAAGGTGACACATGAAGAATAATTTTGAAATCAAATAAAGAATAACACTCTAATAAGAAACAGCAGGCTCAGCGGGGCCCTGTCATAAATGAGAACACACCGGGGAATTGTTGGGGAATGGATATTGAGGTCAGCGCCGCACGGTGTTCCCGATGTTGCTGTATTTTCATTGGGATTTCTCCCGCCCTGAGTCAGTGGCTTAAGAATGGCTTATGTGGAAAGCCCCCTTCTTTGGTGGGGATCATGGATTAATCTCAAGACTGGAGGCTTCTGCCCACAAACTGGGCTTAGGAGCAGGATTCTGAGGGCCTCCAGAAAGGGGCATCAAACGGTCAAGGATGCCAATTTCTTTACAACCAACCAACCAAAAAGTAACATTTCTGAGCCCTTTTTGCCAGGTGTTGTGCTGAATTCTTTATACTCAATGTGTGAGCAGGATTGTTTCTTTTTACTTCTAAAGAATAACTTTTGACTTATTACAAAATAATGCACGTTTATTTGAGATATTCCTTAGAAAACACAGTTCAATAAATTCTGTCATGTTTTTACTCCTGGAGGGTTCCATTCCTGGTTCTCTGTCTGGAGGGCTTTGGAAGCTGCAGCCTCTAGCCTGGTGGGCAATTTTTCTGGACGTTTCCCTTTTCCTTAAAAAGGACCCCCCAAAATGTGGGGGAAGTGGTTTGCTCGGAGAGACTCTTTTATGCTTCCTCCCTTACATAAGTGCTTGAATAAAGTATAAGACTGAAATGGCCTGACTTACAAAGTCATATTTCAGGAAAAATTCCCTAAAGCGTGGTGAGTTCAGATGCAATTGTGGGAAAGGGAAATGATCTTTCTTTAACTCCAAGCGGCATGAGTTTAGGCCTCTGCATGCACACAGCAAGTGCTCAGGAGCTGATGTTGAACCGCTGGAAAGATTAATTGGAAAAAGGGATCCCCAAATGCAGTTTCCTCTGATTTATGTCTCATCGATGCTGTCAACCCTGACAGAGCACCAGCCGCATGCCAGGCCCTGGGAGGATGCTGGTGGGGATTGCGTGTGTGTGTGTGTGTGTGTGTGGTGATGTTTGCGTGTGTGTGCTGTCGATGTGTGTGTAGGACCCTGAGGGCAAGTGTGTATGACTTGTGTATTGTGTGTGTGTGTGAATACATGTGTGCAAACACGTGTGCATTGCCTGAGATTGTGACTGAATATGAGTATGTGTATGCATTGTGTTGATGTGACCACTTGGTCGTGTGTGTGTGTGTGTGTGTGTGTGGTGGATATATGTGGTGTGTGTGTCTATGTGTGTGTGTGTATGGTGTGATGTGTGTGTATGTGTGTTGTGTGTGTCTATGTGTGTTGTGTTGTCTATGTGTTGTATGTGTCTATGTTGTATGTGTGGTGTGTGTGTCTATGTGTGTGTGTATGGTGTGATGTGTGTGTATGTGTGTTGTATGTGTGTGTTGTGTGTCTACATGTGTGTGGCATGTATTTGTATGTGCATGCACATATATGCTTGCGTGTGTCTCTGTGTGTGCATATGTGGTATAAGTGTGTGTGGTGTGTGTCTATGTGTGTGTGTGGTGTGTGCGTGTGTGGCGTGTATTTGTGTGTGTGTGCACGTGCGTGCATGCGTGCATGTGGCAGGAGAGGAGGACATGCAGGGTCACTGGGATGCTGTGTCCTGCCCCCCAGCCGGTGGCCTTGTCAGGGAGGGAGCAGCAGACCTGCACGCAGCATCCTCTCTCTCTGCTGTCCAACCCCCCTTGCCCTCTCCCCCTCCCCTCCCTCCCCTTCCACCCCTCCCTCCCCTCTCTCCTCTCTCTTCCCTCCTCCTCCTCTGCTGCCTTTGGCTCCTGCCGCCCTGCACTGCTGGGCTTCCTGGCCGGCTCCCGCTCCCACCCGCAGTGTTTGGCTCTGCGGCCCTCTGTCCATCCGTCCATCCATCCATCCGTCCATCCGTCCAGAACACTCTCCTCCTGCAGTCGCAGGCCTGCCCCTCAGGCTTTCTACCTCCTGTCACTTGGCAGCGGCTTTGAAAGGAGCCCGGCGGTAGGCAGCCGAGTTGCTGTGAGTGTGGGGTGTCGTGTGGACACGAGGAAGGGCAAGCGTGTCGTATGCCGGTGTCGGAGACGACAGTGAGGTACGCTTTCTACAACTGGCAAGTATAAGCCCCAGGTACATCAGGTGGTGGAGGAAAAAGGCATCTGGGGAACAGATGAAAACCATCTGCTGAGTCGGGGTCAGAGTGTGGACGCTGAGTGGGGACACACCGCTATGAGGTGGGGCCCCCCCACCCGGGGAGCAGTGTGTTCAGCGGGCGACCTTGGTTCGACTCCTGGTCATGGCTTCATGCCGCAGAGGGGAGAAAGCCTCGAGTTTGCCACCTTGAGATGAATCAGCCCGCTGGACAACTTCTGTCTTGGAATTTGGTGAGGAGACACCCGGCTGGCTGATCCTCTTCTGAGGAACCCAGCGAGCTGTGTGGACAAGCCTGCTGCTTGTGGGGGCCTTGATCTTTTGGTCATCCTGGGCAGTCTGACATACAGTCTGGTGTGTTCTCTGGTCTTAGAAGGAAAAACTGCCTTTCCAAAGCCAGGTATCTCCACTCTCAGTCTAGGTCCATCCCTCCTGTTTTGGAGCAAATCGGTTTTGGAGGGTGGCCTCCAAGATGGCGGCCTTCGGGTATCCGTGCTTCGTGTAGTCCCCTCCTTTGCTGAACTTTTTGATTCTCTTCCAGCAGGAAAGATGAGCTGTGACAGCTGGGATTCTCTGTCAAATAAATAAATAAAATCTTTAAAAAAAAAAAATTATAAGGGACAGTAGCTTCTGCCTTGGTGTTTGGGATCTCTTTTCCCTCTCTCTCCCCCTAATTTTGAATCACAGCCTTCGATGTTGTAAGGACACTCAGAAGGAGATACCTAGTTGCAGGCTGAAGTGCATCTTCCCTAAACTTGTATGTCGAAGTTCTAGTCCCCAGGACCTCAGAATGTCACTATATTTGGAGATGGAGTTTTTTAAAGGGGTAATTAAATTAAAACAAGGCCATTAGAGTGGGCCCCAAGCCAATATGACTGATGTCCTTATAAGAAGAAGAGATTATGACACAGACATACACAAAGGGATGACCATGTGAGGACATGGGGCAAAGCAGCCATTTATAAGTCAAGTGGAAAGCTTGAGGAGAAAAATCCCACTGACATCTTGATATCAGACTTCCAGTCTCCAGAACTGTAAGGTAATAAATGTCTGTTGTTAAAGTCCTCACTCTGTGCTACTTGTTATGGCAGCCCGAGCTGACTAATACAGGCCTATGACCCTGTCAGGGAGCCTGGAGGCACAATTCCTGAAGCTTGCTGACAGCCATGGGAGTGGGTTTAGAAGTGGATTTCTCAGCCCCTGTGGGGACTTAGATTAAACTGTAGCCCTTTACTGCTGCCTCATGGGAGACCCCAATCCAGAGGCTAAACCACATCTGGATTCTGGAGCTACATGGTATCTCATCTACATTGGATAATAATAACTGTTGGTTGTTTGAAGCTGTTCAGTTTGGGGATAATTTATTATACAGCAACAGAGACTAACATGCCTCCCCATCCTTCCTGCTACAGTGACCAGATATTTCTTTTTTTTTTTTTTTTTAAGATTTTATTTATTTTTTTGACAGACAGAGATCACAAGTAGGCAGAGAAGCTGGCAGAGAGAGAGGAGGAAGCAGGCTCCCCGCTGAGCAGAGAGCCCGATGCAGGGCTCGATCCCAGGACCCTGGGATCATGACCTGAGCTGAAGGCAGAGGCTTTAACCCACTGAGCCACCCAGGTGCCCCGTGATCAGATATTGCTTTTTTCTTTTTCTTTTTTTAAAGATTTTATTTTTAAGCAATCTTTATATTCAAGATGGGGCTCCAACTCACAGCCCCAAAATCAAAAGTCAGATGTTCCACTGACTGAGCCAGCCTGGCACCCCTAGAGGGACCATAGATTTTGTTGACGACACCAAGTCACTTTTGAGAGTGAAAGAAGATTCGGAAACAATTACACTTTTGTGTATTTTGAAAGTGTTTATTTCTTGACTGATGGATTGGTTTTATTATACTGGTGCTGTGAACGGTTCTGTTAGAAACAATTTTCAATAATATTCTTTCTAAAACAAAAAATTAACATATATTCATGTACAATAAAGTAAAATTTAAAAACACTGTTTATATTGATTATCTGAATATAAAAAATAAGAAACATAGAATCATGTACTTGAATCAGTATCTTAAGCCATGTCTCTTTTTTAATTGACTTTTTAATTTTAATTCTAGTATAGTTAACATACAATGTTACATGAGTTTCAGGTGTACAATACAGTGAATCAACAACCCTATGCAATACTCAGTGTTCTTCATAAATGTACGCTTGATCCTCCTCACCCATCCCATCCGTTCCCCCACCGACCTCCCCTCTGGCAATCATCCTTTTGTTCTCTATAGTTAAGAGTCTGTTTCTTGGCTTCTTTCTCTCCCCCCCGCCTTGTTTATTTGTTTGTTTCTTAAATTCTACATATGAGTGAAATCATATGGTATTTGTCTTTCTGTGATGGACTTTTTTCACTTAGCATGACATTTTCTAGGTCCATCCATGTCTTTGCAAATGGCAAGATTTCATTCTTTTTTGTGTCTGAGTAATATTCCATTATATATACCTAATGGAATATTATATATTTTATATATATATCCATCACACCACTTCTTTATCCATTCATCAGTTGATGGACATTTGGTCTGCTTCCATAATTTGGCTATTGTAAAACACATCCATCTTTAATATGTCAATGGGATTTTCCCCCCTTAATATGGTATCAGGATTTTTATGATTTTTTCACAAAATTTCCTGTAATCTTCAAAGTAACATTTTGTGGTTAGTTAATTTGAAATTATTGGCACCTTCAATCTACTCTTCATTGTAAGCTATAATATTTTAAGTTGGGAAAATATCCTGTCTACAGTTGTTGAGACACCTAGTCAGCTGAAGACAAATGAAGGACACTCTCAATGCTGATTTTTTGGCATTAAAAAGTGAAAATCTTTCAGCCCCCAAATTTTACCAGGGACTTTCTTTTTGCTTCCTTTCAGGGTACCTTTTTTTCAACAAACATTTTCATAAAACTAAACTCATCAAAAAATTGTGTTTATGATTCTTTTGAATGCTTCACTAAACTTAGATGTTGCAAAATTATAGGCCTTTCCAGTTTCCTGCTCTTCTGGGACACAATGTAATTTTTTCTAATTAAAAATAGGGACTCCTTCAAAGGAGTCTTTTTACAAGTCAAGATATTCTGAAGTCCTCTTATAGGATCTCAGTATTGAGCTCTCATTAGTTAATGTGTTCCACTTCTCTCTTAATTTTTAGGGATAAATTCCAATGTGTTTTTGCTTACAAACTTTGCTTTCAATTAATGTAATTCTTTCAAAGTCTCCACAACTGAAAGTTTATGTGTTGAATAATTTGACCAAGGTGCTCCAATTTTTGAACAACATGCATCCAAAATTAAGAAGACTTACTTGCGAAAAGATCAATATCATTGTAGAGCAGTTAGTTGACTTCAAAAGGCCCAAGTGTTCTAAAATCTGATAGATGGCAGACAGCACACAGTAAGCCATGCTGAAAGATATTTTTTTGTTTGTTTTTCATTTTTATCAGCCTTGTCATAAAATGTTGACAGCTACAACTTCTACTTAAATTGGTAGAATATCACACTTTATTTGGATCCAATTATGAATTATATATGCATCATTACCAATTCCAAGTAAATCTCTGCTTCATAGGTTTCTTAATTTAGTAAGGATACTGTTTTTGCCATGACACTGCCCTCCACCAAAAGTATATTTGATTATTATTGTAAAGACAAGCACTATTTAGCTTCAATGTCAACATTACAATAGTGTCCGTAATACTCTCAGATGATGCACAATTGAGGAAAATGTCCAAGAGCTTTATTCTGAGTCTATGACTTGGATGAAAAAAAATGGAAACATTATTGTAATTAATTGAAGCTCTATCAGAAGAATCTGATGACACCAAAATAAAACCCGCACCATATTCTTATTCGTATAGTTTTTCTGATGGAGCCAACATATAAACAGTGATAACTTCACTTTTTGTGCATGAATGTGAATGAATCTCACTTTTAATCAGGATGTAGAAAATGGCAAAAGACTGCTTCTTTTGAGGAAACAGAAAACACTGGATAAAAAATTATATATCTAAAAAAAGCTGTTGAAGAGCTATGGGTATAGAGAAGTTTATATGCCAAGGAGAGAGATCGATCATTTCTAGAAGAGCACTGACCGATGGCTGATTTTTTACCTGGGAAAGGTTAGCTAGAGAGCATATGGGTGGGCTGTGGAGGCAATTTGCTGTAGATAAAGATATTTTGCTGGAAAAAAATAAGCCAAACTTTTAATTACTGCACAGGCTGGCATAAGGGGTTGGAATTTTTAAGAATCCCAAATGCAAAACTAATTTCTGTCTGCTAATAAGCGGAGAAAGCTATGGCTGAGGGTGTGGCCAGAAAGCAGGGAGAACTCATGGCAGCAAGGTGCCTGGTCCCAAAGCTGTGCTGGAAGGGGAGGCCTGATTTCAGCCACAAACATTTTGAAGCCAGAGGTAAGCTGAAATGAATTCAACTTGCAATTGGGCTCCAACCAATCTCAACTCCTAACTGGGTCAAAGCGATCAACTTGTTAGCCTAGGTGCTCTATAGAGGAAAGGACATAAGTTACCCAAACTCATTTCTACTTCTCTTTAATACACGATGTCCAGATTTCAGTTTTTAAAAAGATAGGACCTACACAGAAGCAGAAAGATAAGCCTCATAACCAAGAGGAAAAATAGTAAACAGAAGCGGTCCCACAAATGATCCAGCAACAGACAAGACCTTTAAAATACCTAATATAAATTTGTTTTAAAAGTTAGGGGAAAAAACCAGGCACTATGTTTGAACAGTTGAAGAATTTTTGTAGAGAAATGGAAACTCTAAAGTAAAATCAAATTGGGATTTTGAAACTGAAAAAAAAAAAACCCAATGTGAAATGAATTAATTCGTTGGGCTTAATAGACTAAACAGAGCAGAATAAAGGATTGAGTGCTCAAGGACAGGCAGTAGAATTATTCTAACTGAAGCACAGAGGATAAAAAGAAAAAAACAAAAGAGAACAGAGTTTTAGAAGCGAAGCTATGTTATTTGGTGCACATATCTCATATATATTTTACTTATTATCTCTCATGTAACCTACTGACCCCACTGACTGGGTGGTCTGCCTGGCAGCTTTGTGTCTCTCACAGGTTATGGCACAGGTCACAGCACACCTGGCTGGTACACTAAGTGGCCTGAAAGAGCAGCAGACTAAGAAGCTTCTTCCACCACCTGAGATTGGAAGGCTATTCCTAGCTTCTCATGTTCCTGTAGACTTTGTTTTATGAACAAGGGTCCTATTGTTGAAATGGAGGCATTAGGGACTGAAAGATGTTGTCACCTTCTTGATGGTCCTTGACTTATGGTCTCCAGAAACTCACTCTTCCTTCCTCCCTTTCTCTTTCCCTCCCTTTCTCCCTATTTCTTTTAAAGATTTTATCTATTTATTTGAGAGAGAGAGAGAGAGAGAGAATGAGCACAAGCAGGGGAGGGGAAGGGGCAGGAGAAGCAGACTTCCAGCTGGGCAGGGAGCCTGATATGGGGCTTGGTCCAGGACCCTGAGAACATGACCTGGGCTGAAGGTAGATGCTTAACCAACTGAGCCACCCAAGCACTTCCAGAAACTTTCTGATTCCCAATATGAAATTGTATGCTAGGGCTGCAATGACAAAGTACCACAGGCTGGGTGGCTTAAACAACAGAAATTTATTTTCTCACAGTTCTGGAGGCTGGTTTAAGTTCAAGATGTTAGCTGGGTTCGTTTCTTCTGAGGAGTCTCTCCTTAGCTTTGTAGGTCATCTTCTCCCTGTGTCTTCACATGGCCTTCCCTCTTATGTGTTTAATTTCTTCTTATTAGAAGACCAGTTATATTGGATTAAGACCCACTCTAATGATCTCATTTTAAATTAATTACTCCTTTCAAGGTCCCTGTCTTCAAATATAGCCATATTCTGAAATATTGGGGGTTAGGACTTCCACATATGAATTTCTAGGGGACTCAATTTAGTCCATAATACTCTGCACTCCAGTGTATTTTTTTCTGTACCTTTCTTTATCTGTATCTTCCTCCTGATACCGACATCATTCTACTTTGTCTTCTGGACATTTCTTTATCTGGCTAATCTCTTTTATTAGAATGTAGGCTCTTGGAGGCCATGGTGAGTGTCTGGTTTCTCTTGCATCTACACATCACCTAGCACACTGTTCAGACTTTATAGTTGTTTAAGAGAGAGTTCAAGAGAACAAAAATATGTTATTTCACCTCCTTATATCTCTATCTGTTCAAAATTTTTGTTCATTACCTTAATATTTCAGTTCTATTGATTACCTTTTATTTACTTAATATTTTGTGAGAGAGAGAGAGAGCACAAGAGTGGGGGTGGGGGTGAAAGGGCAGAGAGAGCGAGAGAAAGAGAGAGAGAATCTTAAACTGGCTCCACTCTCAGCATAGAGCCCAATGTGGCATTTGATCTTATGACCCTGAGAGCATGACCTGAGCTGAAATCAACAGTCAGCCACTTAAGCAACTGAGCCACCCAGCTGTCCCACTATTGGTTACCTTTTTATTCTTTAAATATTTTTATTTTTTAGGTTATTTTTAAAATTTTAAACATTATCCATATACTTCTGGTGTTTTTTTTTTTCTATCACCTTTATACAGATTTTTAACTGTCACTCATATAAGTGATAGTATTAATGTTCTTCTGGTTTCTTTACAACTTTTCAAGTTTCTGTCAACCACAGCACAATAACCACATTGTTAATATTTATGACATGTACATTCTATTCTTAAACATAATTAAGTGGTGCTTTATCTATGGATTAGTTATTAAAGAAGAAAAAGGATAAATACTAGAAGGACAATATTTTAAGAGCCCGAGTGAAAAGAATTTTCTTTTGTTATTTTCTAATGATTGCTCAAACTTTGCTACATCTTAGTTTATAATTGATCATGACTTATTATTTTTTTCTTTCCTGGAGTTTATAATTGCTTTTCTTTTCTTTTTAAGAAAAGAACTATATATCTCTATTATCTTTAAGGTCACCTGTCACTCAATGATACTGTTTATTAAAGTAAATGTTTTCTTCTTGAAGATTTTTTTTTTCTTCTCAGAGTTCTCTCATCTCCAGTTACAATTTGGACAGATTATTTCTAGTTTTACTGCCTAACTGTGACCTTGGACTTTTTCCTTGAACTCCTGGGATACCTACTCTGATTTTAGAGTTGCTGTGTCTTTTTTCTTGCTTGAATTTGTTTTTCATTTTGCTAGAAAATATCCTGAGACAATATTTTTTAAAACAAATATTTAGGATGTAAATTTTCTAAGTATTTTTATACTGAAACTGCTTATTTTGTCCTTACATCAATTTAATAGTTTTTCAAAAGAAAATACAGAATTATAATTCTAGAACTTTATGTCTTTAATGAGAACTTTAGAGCATTGCTCTATTTTCTAGTTTTCAGTGTTACTGTTGAGAAGTCACATGTCAATGTGATTGCAATTCCTTTGCAGATAATTTGTTTTTCTGTCTAGAAGCTTTTACAACCTTTGTCTTACACTTAGAATTCTAGTTTTCAGGAGAATGTGTCTGGGGGTGGGTCTTTTTTCACTCACTGTATTTTACTTTTGTCTGGAATTCTTAGTAAATGGATACAAGTCTTTTTAGACTAATCATGTATGTTTTGTATTTTCCCTCATATTTTCTTCTGTCTTCTTGATTATATTCTGAGAGATCCCCTGAGCTTTAACTTTTTTTCCTACGGAATTTTTATTTTAGCATTAACACTTAAAAGAACTCATTCTTGTTCCATGTTTGCTCCATTTTAAGCATAGCCTGTTCTCTTTTAAGGAAAACATACCTTCCTGAATTCCACTAAGGACACTACTTTTTTAAGAATTCCTTTCTGTTCTTTGAATTTTGTTGCTTTGTTCATCTTGGTTCTTACCTTTTATGCTATTGGTATCCTTCGGTGCCTTGTTTGGTGGTCCCTATTTATTTAATATTTATTTATTTGAGAGAGAGAGCGAGAGAGAAGGGGGGAGGGGCAAAAGAAGAAGGAGAGAAGCAGATTCCCCATGAAGCGGGAGCCCACTGCAGGCCTTGATCTCACAACACTGAGATCATGACCTGAGCTGAAATTACGAGTCTGACACTCAACTGACTGAGTCACCCAGATGCCACAGTGGTCCATATTTATGAAGGAGAATGAGGTGATGCACATTTGCAATTAGTGAGATTCATGAAGGCAGCTTCACTTTGCTGGGATTTCTGCTTGGACAGTTGGTTCCACCAACCTGAATATCTGAATATGTATATATTCCTTATAGAACTTGGGAATGTGAGTCTATTATTCATATAATTTATATATTGTCTTCATATATATATATACATATATATGTGTGTGTATATATATATATATATATAACCACCCCCCACCTAGAATTTCCAGAATCTTCTCCTCAGAGTGGGAGTGGCCCTGGGAGCTCTTTGACCACTTGCTTTTACTTTGGTGTAAATAGGCCAGGAGTGGTCAGGCCAGGTCAGGCCCAGCACTCATCCACACCCCACCTCCCTCTGATATAGGGAGGGCTCAACATCATCAGATGAGGAGCTGGGGGTATAATGCCTGCGCTGGAATTAAGATGCTTGTGAAGCCAAGGGTATGGCATTGTGAGCGACAAGAACATGGACGCTTGAGAATGTGGGGATGGGAGGACGGAGAAGACTCGTGGGGTGGAGGGAGAGGGAGGCATGAAGTTGGCAGAAGGGTCATCACAGGAATGGAGACACGCATGCTGGGATCAGAGAGAGCTGCGCTGGGATTGGGGGATGTCTCTGGCACATGGAGAGGCTGAAGTGAGGCATGGGAGGATACGGGGACCAATCAACCTCCAGAAATAAGGGGAGAGGTAGGAGTGCAGTCCGAGCACTGCCCCCTTGGGGGCTGGGAAGGAAGAAGAGCATGGAGTCTGGGTCTCTGCTTGCTCACTCATTCATTCATTCATTCATCATGCTGACTGAATGTCTCTCATGTCTCAGTGTGGGCCAGGCTCTGAGGGGCACTGGAGGTGGTGGACAGGCTGGACTCTCACCCAGCACTGTCTCTTTCTTCGTGACAGTGGCCCATGAGACACTTTTTCTGTTAAAAAACGAACAGTAGTCGCCCGCCTCGTCCTGCAGTAAAGGTTATGATGCTCACATCTGTGAGCTCATTTGTTCCTAGCACTTACGTCTGAGTTGGAGCGTGAACTTGGGCGCTGCCCAGACTTGGCATGACCTCAGCTCTGCTGAGTGACCTCAAGCCAATTTCCTCATGTATAAAGCTGGGACAGGAACATTCTTGTTACATGATTTTTCTAAGCCTCAGGTGTGTCCACATGAAGTAGGATTGGGCCGCCACCTCGCAGGTAGCTGTGAGGATTTGTGCAGTGCCCTGTGGCCCAGCTTACAGTGGAGGAAATATACCAAGTGTTACGTGGCTTCCCTCTGTGTCACTGACAGACCCAGGTCCCATGGCTGTGGGTGGAGAAACTGGGACCCCCTGGATCTCAGTCTGGCTCTCTTTCTGTCTTGTCAGGAAAGCTGGACAGAGCCACAGAACAGCCCAGACTCCCTGTGCTGTGTGACCCTAGTCCCTCCCTGTTCCTGTGTGCACAGGGCCTGTCTGCTTCCTGGTGAGAAGAGGACAGTGTGAAATCATCTTCTGAGACAGGAGTGTGACTAATGCCAGCACCTTCAGCGGACATGGGGAAAGGCTTTCCTCTGTGACCTTGGCTGAGCCCTGATGGGTGGGGCTGGGCTTATTCACAGGAAATGGGTGACCAAGGAAAGAACAGCAGAGTAGAAAAGCCGTCACCCAAGACAACCATCGCTGACTGCCAGTTCCAAGATCCGCAGACACGGGACGGCCGGTGGTCCCAGCACACTTGGCAAAATCCACCTTCTGTGGGCAGAAGCTCTGAGCAGCCCAGCTGGCCTTGACCACCCCATCCTACGGAGCTGGATGGCAGACCCACGTGTCCATTTTAGAGCCTCATGGCTACGCAGAGAAATGTGTGACCCTGAGCTTGCTGGCTGATTGAGTGTAGTTCTGACCCTGAACAGAAATGGATTTTGTGTCACTCCAGCTCATCTGGAATCAGGTCAGCTCCCTGCTGTCCCTGCCCCACTGACTGTTCTGTCCGGTGCCTGCTGCACTCAGGGTGCAGGCCTCTTCTCTCCTGGGAGTCATGGCTCACCAGCATTTACAGCATCTTGCTTGCACATGGTACCCCCTCCCCACTGCCCCCTGCCAAGTCACTAGGTAGGCAAGCCAGGGGCATGTTGTGTCCATTTTATAGTAGAGGTGGGCTCAGAAGGGCCCGAGCTTGACTTAACGCTCTTCTGCTGCCATCTTGAAATTTTAATAATCTTGTCTTTGAACTTGTGTTTTGCAAGTGAACTCTGATGGGATCTTGAAGCCCATGCAGGAGTGGAAGAGGTCCATTGACTCATGTGTCAATTTTTCCTTGCTGTCCTACCTGCGTACAGTGTTCTCGGAGCTCCATGAGCACAAAACTCCAGTGGGTCCCCAGAGGTACAGCAGCACTGCGAGACTCAGAGTGAGTACAATATGTGTGTGTTACATTCAAGGACACCCGAGCAAGGGCATGGATGCCTCCAAAAGGCCACACTTTGCATTTGAAGCAGAACTTGCTTAGAATGCAGAAAGAAGGGTAAGGTTCTAGGGAACATGAATGACCAAGAAACACTGTCTTATTCTTACTCAGGTTACTTCCCTGTGTCAGCCAGTCGCTTACTGGGAAAGTGAGGGCACAGAAGGGAGTAGACACACAGGCACCCAGGGTTCCCTTTCCTCCAGTCCCTCCTCACTCAGCAGGAGGGCAAAGGCACAGCGTGTGGGTGGAATGTCAAGGAGCGACGTAAAAAATGTGGAGTTAGTGCCGTGTTTCTACTGCTCTGGAAAGGACGAAAATACTTTTGCGTACAAACTGCAAAAAATGAAGTGTGTGATTTTGATGATTCCACATATGAGTTAAATGGTCTTATATTTGCATTTAAAACTGCCACTGCACAATGCAGTGTTGAATGGTGTAGTTAGAATGGCATTAAATAGCAAATAAAAACACCATGACAAGTGGAGATGGAGGGTATCGTGAAAGAAAGAAGCATGTTTGGTATTTTAGCAATTTTAATGGCACTTTCCTCCTGTTTTCTGCACAAACATCCCACATTTTCGTGTTGAACAAGGGGCCTTGCAATCATAAAGACAGCCCTTGGTGGGGGGTAGGGAATGAGACAGAGAGGATGAGAAGCCTGTCGAGATCTTGGAGTTATTTGGGGGCAACCCCAGAGCAGACGGTGGTCTCTGAGGAATCTGGGGCAGGATCCACCTCGATGATGATGAAGATGATGGTGATAAGCCCACCGTGTTGCACCAAGCATGATACTTGCAGGGGCCCACTCATCTCCATGGCAACCTGGAGGCAGAGACAATTACTATCTACCCTGCAGAGGAAGAAAGCAAAGCTCTGAGAACCGCTGCAGCCTGCCTGATTCTCTATCTGCCGAGCGGCTCAGCCAGGAGCCCTGGACCATCAGACCAAGGTCACCGCGTCTCCGTTCTCCCACCTGCAGGGGAGAACACACCTGATCCCTTGGCCTCTGTCTGATGACCTCAGGCTCCTTTTGGTAAGAAACAGCACCATTCATTTTCTTTCTTTATGAAAACTGAATGACAGTACTACATGATGACTACTAATAAACCGTTTAAAGAACACAAAAGTATTTTCAAGGTACTGATAGAGAATGCCCTGTAGCCCCTCCCTGGCCCCACCCCTGTTCAGCATATATCCTTCTAGAACTTTCTCCATGCATGTATGTGCCAGGCTAATGATTGAGATGGCGCTTCCTCCTCAGTCCTGGGTTTTCCTGCCTCCAGATCTATAAGGCAGCCAAGCAGGGGTTTGTAAACAGCTTTTGGGCTGCAGGGCCCGGAGTAGAAGATGCTGGACACAGAGAAACAGAACCCGGGTATGTGTTTTGAAAGCCAGGAAGTCAGGAGCGGCGGGACTGGGTGTCCCACAGTGGTGGGGTTCTGAAGGTAGACATGGACCCACCTGGGTTAGGGTTTATAAATAGCAGAAACCTGTTCCCCTTCTCACACATCTCCTGGGGAAGCCGTGGTAGGGGAAAGATCTCAGAGCTGCATCACGGATGTCGAGGGACCCCATGCTCAGGCACAGCATGTCTCCATGGCATGTCTCCACCTTCACACAACCACAGGGGTGGGCCACAGGCCCCAAGAAGGGCTGCTGTGGCCCGAAGACCCAAGACCCCCTCTGTGAATTTCCTGGAGGTCTTGTTTGACCACCCAACACATTGGATCACTTCCCCTCCTTTTGAGTGAGGGCTCCAAGACAGGTTTGTGTTGGTTTAGGACAAATTAATAAATGTGACATCTTAACGTCCAAGTGTAATAGTGATATTGACCTGAATGATCCTGAGGTCCCTGCCAACCCTGGCTTCTTGGCAGGCCCTATCTGGGATCGACTCTTGCCCTGGGAAGCCAAAGGTACCTCCTGCTCACGGCCCCATGTGTGGCTGTCTGCCTAAGGCCCTGCCCTAGTGGGAGGGGCGCTGGCCCCACTGCTCATGAGGCTACACATGGCTGTCTTGATGGGGTTCCAAAAAAGAAGATCTGGTAGCAGCTTCTTAGAGGTTATGAATCCCTCTTGTTGCAGAGAAGACCCCCCCACCTTTGGAGACAAGTGGGCTGCCTGCGGGTCTCTGAGGTGCTTACCTAGTGGTGCCACAGGCTCTGATTCAGGGAGCTGGTCATTTCCCAGGGCTCCTCCCAGAGAACTCCCTGGCCAAGCCAATGGCCACATGCTGGCATCTGAACCCAGGCTCATTTGGCTCCAGGATCTAAGCTCTTGAGGGGCAAGAGACAGGTGTACGCAGGCAGATATTCTGGGAAACTGAGCCCCTGGGACTTCTCCCCAGAAGGGGGCTTTTGTCACCACCTGGCACGTGGATGGGGGAGTCCTCCTCACAATCTGAGGCCAGCCTCCCTTTCCTGTCACCTCATACAAGACCAGCCCCTCTTGGGCTCCCAGCAAGGCTGTGACTCCTGCTTAATGGGATCACCATGGGGAGGCAGAAATGGCATAGTTCTGGCAGACCTCAGTTTCTTTTTTTGGAGAATGGCAGCTGGACTTGATTGTCCCCTCACTCCCTGTCCAGATGAGTCTCACAAAGCTGCTTCCCTTGGGCCAGGCCGAATGGCCAGGTTTCCGTATTAATCCAGGTGAGAAGCCATTCAGAGGGTTTCACCAAAACGCATCCCAGATCCACCTGGGCTTGGAGGAGCCCTGGTACCTGCCTGCTGGGAGGCGTGTGAGCGTTCCACCTCTCACGGCCAGGAGCAGACTTTGCTGGCAGCACCGAGGGGCTGACTTCCCGGTCAACTTTCTAGAGCACCAATTTACCGGATGCATCAATCTAGCAGATGGTAACTAGTTTAAAACAGCATTTTATTAAAACAAACTAAGATATGATGAATTAAACATAAAGTCAGCAGGAACCCAGAAGATCAAAGAAGAGCTATTGCAGAAATTTCACATTTGCAGAAAGTTGCT
Source organism: Mustela erminea (assembly GCF_009829155.1). Taxonomy (NCBI): domain Eukaryota; kingdom Metazoa; phylum Chordata; class Mammalia; order Carnivora; family Mustelidae; genus Mustela; species Mustela erminea. Next base: position 84,664,407 of record NC_045627.1, on the reverse strand, counting down.
CCGAGTTACTGCTCCCGGGAGCCCAGAATGAAGTTTACGCTCCTCTGCCTGGGGTGCCCCAGCACCAGAGAGAGGGGGAGGATGATCACCAGCTCCTGCCCAGAACTCCAGAATTTGCAGAGTGAGGGCACGTTTTGATCTCCCTGCATCCAATGTACCCAGGGTGGTGAAAAGGCAGTTTGAATGAATGACCTTTACCCACATTCCACAGGCAAGAGAGGGTAAGCCCTCAGGGTCACGGGGAGCCACACTTAGCTCAGATGAAACCCACGCCTTCTGACATGTTACCAACCTTTCTCCTCTCTGGTTCTATACTCTGGGAGGCCACCTGGCTGCCTGGGGGACTTCTTGAGGGAAGTTGTGATTTGCTGGACAGCAGCATCCCTGGCTGGGGATGAAGCCTGATTTTTGTCCCTATAGCAGAGTGGGAGAAGGTGGTCTGCTGACCTTTGTTCAAGGACATTGCCGTCTGAGTACGAATGGGATGGTGGTGGGTGCCACAGGGTTTCTCTTTGCTAAAGGAATGTCCTGACTTCCTTTCTCTCATCTGTACCAGGACTCACATGTGCATTTGGGAAGGAGTCTTGTGAGCAACTGGTCCAGCCTCTGTCCCTCTGACTCAGCATCTTGTTCCTGTCCCAGGTTCCCACCTGCTCTACACATTGCTCCGGGGGTATGGAGGAAAAGGCGGTGGCTGGGATGGTTCCAGAAGAAGGTCATCCATGGAGTCTTACTTTTCCTCTGGGGATCGGGGCAAGGAGGCTTTTGTTGGTGTTTGGTTGCCTCAGGTTATATGTGGGGAAATCAGTGCATTATTCACATGGGGACCTGAATTTGTTCTTCCCTCCAGCCTTGGATTGAGGTGACCTGTATGGGCAGCTCCCCTCTCTGCCCTGTCTCTCTTAGACCACATGCTTCTCTACTCACTAGAACACAGTTGCAGCAGATGCTTCTCTACTCACTAGAACACAAGCTGCAGCAGATGCTTCTCTACTCACTAGAACATGGCTGCAGCAGTTGCTTCTCTACTCACTAGAACACGGCTGCAGCAGATGCTTCTCTACTCACTAGAACACAGCTGCAGCAGTCTTCTGGTGGGGCTGTGGTGGTGGGAGGAGAGCTCTTCCCAAGCCTCTGGGAGCTTGTCAGCACATGAGCTGTGACCACACCCTTGTTGGGAGAAGCATCAGCTCCTTATCCTTATAAGTGGCAGCTATTAAAAACCATGATCTTAGAAAAGCAAAATTAATGCTGGCAGCTAATAGGGAGGGCTCATTGTAAGCCAGTTCCCATGACTGGTCCTTCTCGGCATTGGCACATCGCAATGGTTTTATGATGAATTGTAATCAGTCCCATTTTACAGGTGCAAAAAGCAAGGCTTACCACGGCCTCTTCACTGTCATGTGTCAAACCCTAAGCCCTTTTCTATGAAGCTCTGCAGGAATCATTCCATTTTCATCTCTTAATGACCTTCCAGGAGAGTACTGCGGTGATGTCATCCTATAGGTGGGGATACTGGAGCTCAGAAAAGTTCAGTGGTTTGCCCTAGTTACACAGCTAGTGGTGGGTCAGGCCCTAGCACTCTGGCTGTCTGACCCCGGAGCCATTGCTCTTTATCGCTGGGCTGGTGGGGTGCCCTGGGGAAGGAATATTCTTGCAATCAAGGGGCCAAAACCCAAGATCACAAGACCGGGGTGAGGCCCAGGCCATGGTTCCATCATCCACCCTCCACTGGTCATGGATTAGAGGTCACATCCCCACTGCTTAGGAAAGGCTGAGCCACCACCTCGTGATGGGCAGTGCATGAGGCCATGCTAGGTACTCAATCCGCCTGTGCATGCATGGCTGGGGCTTGGCTGTGAGTCTGTGGCTTCCTGTTGAGTTGGAAAGCCATGTCTGGGCTTCTCCCTAGGCCTCCAAAAAAGCTCAATACCCTGGGCAAGCTGATTTTTCTATAATTAAATTGCTACATTGTCATCCTTTCAACAAAAATGACATATTAGCATTTCCCTGTTCTCTTAGAAATTCATCACACACCTAGGAAATACCGAGAAAGCTAAAAGCTCTCAGAGCCCTTTTGTTTTGCAAGTCAATTCATTGCTTCCTTCATCAAATGTCCTTGCTTGGGGGCTGGGGGTTCCCCAGGCCTGTCCTCAGGGATCTCATATTCTACAAGGGAGATGTAGAAGTATTTTGGGCAGCTCTAAAATTGTACCTGTATTGATTGATTGACTTATTAACTCATTCAATGAATATTTATTGAGGATCTATTATGTGTAGGAAATTGATACTTAAATTATTCATATTTTGCATTTCTTTATTGGTTTTAGAATTGTAAAGTGCCTTGTGATATGTTCTATAAAAACCCAACAGGCTTGTGACCTTGTTCACTTCTAGAATAAAGATCATCTTCTACAAATCAGAAGTTAGACTACGGGTTTGAGCATGCTTCCTATGTCATGTTTTTGAGTGAGAGAGTAGTATCCTGGTGTTTCTCACCCTGGCTGTGAGTTAACACCATCTGGGTTGGGGAGGTTTAAAAAGGGTCCATGCCACTGTCTGGGCCTTAGACCTATAGCTTCTGATTTGACAGAGTTGAGGTGGGGGTCTGGGAGAAAGCTGTCTTGTGAGACTCCCCATGTGAATTTCCTGTGCAGCCATATTTGGAACCCTTGGTTGCTACCAGTAGTTCCTAAACTTTGCTGCACATTAGAATCTCTCCTGGAAAGATTTAAAAGTTCCCATGCCCTGGCTGCAACCAGTCTGCTGAATCAGAACATCTGGGGGTGTCACCCAGCCACCGATGTATGCTAAAGCTCCCCAGAAAGTTCCAATGTGCAGCCAAGACTGAGAGCCACTGGTCTCCTCCAATTTTATTTTATCTTTTAAATTTTATTTATTTATTTATTTATTTGCGAGAGGGAGCATGAGTGAGAGGGAGAGGGGGAGAGAAATTCAAACAGACTGTGCTGTGCACAGAGCCCGATGTGGGGTTTGATCCACTGAGTGCAACATGATGACCTGATCTGAAACCACAAGTTAGTTGCTCAACTGCCTGAGCCACCTGGGCGCCCCAGTCTGCTCCTATTTTACATTCACAGATGGGCCGGGGATGGTATCACAGACCCTGGGAGATTGGAGCTGGGTTTTGAAGGAGGAATAGGAGTTTGCTAGGATAGTCTAGAAGAAGATGGACATTTGCAGGTGGAGAAACCAGCCTGTGCAAAGGCAGCAGAACAGGAAGGAGAGTGGAGGACATGAGATGCAGTGGGACTAGGGCGGCATCAGGGAGGTTGAGCAGGTGGGATGAGAGCATCCTGCAAAGCCAGACTCGTGAGCCTCTGCCTGAGGAGTCCCGGTAAGTAGGAAGTAGGAAGTGATTGGACCTGTTTGTGTTGTGAACATCGTTGTTGGTGATGGAAGCCTTGGAGGGAAGGCTGGAGACGGGGAGACCAACAAGGAATTTGTTTCAAAAGCCTCGATGACGAGATCAGGCGCGTTCAGGCTGGTATGGCCGTAGATAATTTTTCATTGTCTTGCCTCCTGTTCTATCTTCCCAATATCTTCTCAATTCCTTGGACCAATCAGAGTTGCTGTAGCTCCGTAGGGCTTAGGCACTAATCCCTCTCAGGCCTTTTTTTTTTCCTTAGGTGTAATTTTTTTTTTAAACAGGAGGTTTTATTTTTTTTTTTCTATGTTGGTCCTAAGTGTTTTGCAAATGCACAGAGAAAATAAAACTAAATTCCTTGTTAAAAAAAAAAAAAAAAAAAAAAAAAAAAGCCTCGATGAGAGTTAGGGAGGCCCCAGGCCAAGGTAGTAGCCAGAGGGTGAAGGAGAACAGGCTTTCTGGAGACACTCCCGAGGGGTTGGGTGGGTTTGAAATGTGTCTGCGAGTTCTAGAATGTTCTTCCCAGGGAGAGGTGGCATTGATCTCCCCTCCCCCTTGAAGTGTGAGGACAATATTTTAATGAGGAGCTGCTGCAAACTGTCAAGGGGGCGTGCAGAGCTTTTTGAAGATGGGGCAGAGGTGTGCTCCTCTAACTTGATGATTTGGGGAGGGACATGGGCCACCATGGAGCTCCCATACCCTTTGGGCACCTCCAGCCAGTGGCCCACAGGCACATATGATCCCACAGGTCCGAAGTGAGTTAGAGGCATGGGGGTATCTCTCACTCTCCCTTCTTCCTCACCCTTGTATCTGGCTGGTCGCAAGGCCCAGGGTCCATCTCTTCCAGTGACCACAGCAATGGTCATTTGCTTTCCTCTATGGACTGGATTCTGCAGGCCAGGAGTCCAGGTGGGAGAGCTTGTCTCTGCTTCACAGCATCTGGAGCCTCAGCTGTGAAGACTCAAGGCTGAAGTGTAGAATCATCTAGAAGGCATCTTCACTTATATGTCTGGCAAGTGATGCTAAAGTTATCCGGGACCTCAACTGCTTCCGTTGGATGGAGCACAACATGTCATCATGGACACGTAGCCTCTTCCATGGCCTGGGCTTTTCCAGCATGGCAGCCGCAGGGGAGTCAGATTTTTCTCAACGGATACTCAGGGCTCCAGAGGTGAGTGTCCTAAGAGAACCAGGCCCTAGCTCCCGAAGTAATGCACTGTCCCATCCATGGCATTCTGGTTCCTGGAAGGGTGGCCCAAATTCAGACAAGTGAGGCAGCAGCTCCTATGTGGCTGGTTCCCATGGTTCCTATGGTCCTTGTGGTTCCTTTGGTGCCTGTGGCCTCTGTAGTCCCCATGGTTCCCATGGTCTCTGTGCTCCCTGTTGTCCCTATAGTCTCCGTGGTCTTATGGTCTCTGTGGCCCCTCTGGTCTCCATGGTTCCCATAGCTTCCATTGTCCCTGTGGTTCCTGTGGTGCCACGGTTCCCATGGTCTCTGAGGTCCCCATGGTTCTTATGGTCTCTGTGGTTCCTGTGACTGAAGCCCAACCAGACCCAGGGTGGAAAGGTCTTCTGGTTGCTGGTGGTGTCTAAGGGCCAGCCAGAGAGCTTTGGGGAAACTTTCCAGGTAGGTTCTTCTCAGAGCAGAGAGGAGCCAGGCGGGGCTGTGTGCTGGGAAGGAGACCAGACCCAGGACCAGCCGCTCAGCCTCTCCATCCAGCCTTTTGACCCAAGGCCATTTTGAAAGGGGGCCTAAAAACCAAGACCTTAAATTACTCAGCTTTCTTTTTATTACCAAGAAAGATACAAAGTAAAATCCTCACCTGACCCTACGGCTTACCTTGGGGTGGTGTTCGGGGATAGAGTGGGGGGATCAGAGAGGGGGCTGGCGTCCACGTGGACTGGGGGCCGAGAGCTGGGTGCAGCCGCTCATGGACCACATCCAACCAGCGGATCCAAGCCCGGCTTTGCCTCTCAGGGGTGTGTTGTGTGTGTGAGCACGTGAGAGTGTGTATGTCTACATATATATGTGTGTTGGTGTGTGTATATATTTGTGTGTATTCTGTGGGTCAGTGTCTGTGCATGGGTGTAGGTCGCGTGTGTGCATGCATGTCCGATTCTCAGTGTCGTGTGTGCATATGTGGCTGCGGGTGTCAGAGTGTGTACATGTGCGTGTGTGTGCATGTGTGCAGCTTCTCCAAACTCCCCCAGGTGTCCTGACGTGCTAAGCTGAGTTCTGTGCTCTGTGCTTTGCATGGTGATGGTTGGTGAGTACTGTGTCATATTCATGATGGCTTCGGTGTGCAAACCCCTGTCATCCCCGCCGCCCGGGTGTGCCAGCGGGGGTCCAGCGGAGCTCAGGAGCTCCTTAACCTTTCCTGATCTCGGGGAGGCTGATCTGGGCTGTTGGACTCCAGAGCGCGATGCTTAGCCCGGCTGACTCATGAAGCCAGCGGTGGCCTGCTCCCCAGGAAGGACCCCTGGACAATACTCCAGGCCGAAGAGCCGGGCCTTTTATCCACATTCCAACCCCGGAATCCTGCCTCAGCTGGCATCTCTGCCCGAAGCCTCCCCGTCCCCCTAGGGGACCGTCTGGACAGATTCATAAACTCAGCACCATGAGGGCCACCTTGGGTGCCCCGGGACCGCCGAGGAGCTGAATAAAGCAAAGCCTTCCACCGGCCTCATGCTAGGGTTGACGGCCCGCCACTCTCGGGGCCTAGGCAGCGGGCAGCAGGTAGTCTTTGTGGGTGCAGAATCCGGCAGCCCGGCTCTGAGCCAGGCCTCGGTGTCCCTACACAGCGGACACACCTGGGTCAGCAGAGCAAGATGGAGAGGACAGTCGATTCCAAGATGTCACTTTGCTTCTGAAATATGCTGATTTAAAAGAATCACAGAGAGCGGTTTATTTATTGCCCAAGTCATTTCAAATGGAATTAGGCACCGACATCAAATTTGCTATGGCTTCTTTTTTAACCACCTCCAGAGCACGAAGTTTGCATTAACTCTGTGTTCACGCAGAAAACCAGGCTCGTAGAGAAAGCTAGGTCCAGACGGGACTCTGAGTCATGCAATGAATTCAACCTGCTCATTTATTACTATCAATATGGCATGAACATATCATAACACAGTAGGAGTCGACAGCCCCTCACCTTACTGGAGCACTTCTAGTTGTAGCGTGGGGGTCGATTCTCCCAGTGGTTCTGAGATCAGGAAGGGCAGGTTCATCAGCCCTAAGCTGCAGGGAAGGAAGCGGGGGCTTGGACATTGGGGGACCCGGCTGGTTTGCACAGCCGAGAATGGGGGCTGCCATCCCCCCAGGACAGCCTGCTCCAAATCCAAGACACCTTCTCTAATCAGAGGATACCACTCATGATCATGGAGATCGTCCTAGGCGGTTATATTCAGTGACCAGGATCAAGAGTGGGGTGTGAGTTTGGGCACCAAACCCCACACCGAACTCTCCCCACCAGTGCTATTGCGAGTATTGGGGCATGAGGGGTAGGGCTGCTCGAGAGAAAGGGGACACCAGCTTAAAGCTGCATTTCAGATGGACTGGGAAATACAGCATGCACCATACTTAAAGATTTATTTGTTGTTTATCTAAAATGGAAATTTCACCAGGTATCTTGTGTTGGTTCGTGTTTGCTAACTCTGGCACCCTGAGGTGGCGGGTGGGGCATGTCCTCTTGCTACTTGTTCCCTCCCAATCTCTGGAACCTTCCCCTGTCCTGGCCACTGGGCCCCATTTTCTAGGGAGACATGGACCCCCCACTTCTCAGGGAGGATGACATGATCGCTGAGGGGAAGCTGAGGGGCCGCCGAGAGGCTCTACAGATGGGTGTGGATTCAGCTCTTGTGGCCACGGCTTGGCCGGCCCCCACTTTGCCGTCGGGTCAGCAGCCTGGCCATTTGGAGAGAAGTCAGGTAAGGCCTGGCTTCGCCTTGGGCACATCCCTTCACTTCTCCATGCCTGGTTTCCTCATCTGCAAGAAGAGGGTGATCACGGCACCTGTCCTCCCAGGGTTGCACTGGGGAGCAGACGGGCGGGTATTAGAAGCGCTGTCGGCAGGTGCCTGGAAACCTTGTTCGGTAGCACGAACCCCATGGGGCCAGCCCGGACGCCCTGACTGCGGCGCCGGGAGAGGAGTGGAGCCCGGAGAACGGAACCCAGAGTCCCAGCCGGCCCGGGAGGGGTGGGCAGGTTGAGGGATCACAGATGGTGCAGGATTACTGGGCACACATACTTGTCTTCGCTCCGGAGACATTAATTATACGTATTTTAAAAAGAACCGTGATACCAGCGGTTTACCTGCTTCCTAGAATTCTGGGTTTGGAGGGCTCTCTGTAGGGCTGGTGGCCGGGCTCTCCTCTGAGTCCAGGTGGGGCTCAGTCTCATGACCCTGAGATCATGACCCGAGCCAAAATCGAGAGTCGGAGGCCTCACCGACCGAGCCACCTGGGCGCCCCATGTTGGTTTTATTATTATTCCCACTTACAAGTCAGGGAGCGTAAGTGACTTCCTCAAGGTCATAGTCAGCACGCGGTGGAAATGGAACTCAAAGCCAGGCCCTCTTGCTCTAAGGGTAGAGCCAATCCGTAAGCCACATATATCAACCTTCCGGTTTTGCACTAGGGGCCTCCTGAAGACAGAGCCTTCCAATCCCAAACCAATAATTATTCCAATCAAAGCCTTCTCTGAGCATCAACTCCAGACCAGGTTCTGGGATGAATTCGAATTCAGAATCAGTTCCTGCCTGTACGCTAGGAGGGAGACAGGTATAAGCAGTGGGTGGTGGGCACCATGGGCATCCGGGGGGTGAGTAGCAGGCAGGTCACAGAGGCCCCTGCCCCCAGCCAGACTAGCAAGGGGTCATCTCCCATTATAGCCTGCCCCTGGTCTAATGTCCACTGCCCTCTCCCAGCTTCTCCTTAGCCCTGAAGGCCAGCGCGGACTTGCTCAACCCTGTTTCCCAACCACCTCCCTGTCCTGCTCATGCCCCAGCAGCTTCCCAGAACAGCCCCATCCAGGGTGGGCCGCCGTGCCTCTGGGTAGCACTTGAACTTCATTCCTCTTTCTTTGTTCCTATTTCCTGACCAAGGTAGTGTGATCATCTTTTTTTTTTTAAGATTTAATTTATTTGACAGACAGAGATCACAAGTAGGTAGAGAGACAGGCAGAGAGGGAGGGGGAAGCAGGCCCCCTGCTGAACAGAGAGCCCAATGCGGACCTCGAGCGGAACCTGAGCGGAAGGCAGAGGCTTTAACCCACTGAGCCACCAAGGTGCCCTGTGATCATCTTGAATGAGACATTTAATCCGCGGCCCAGAAGCCCACACCCGGAGTAGCAGAACCACCAATAATGAGGAGATTTATTGCATCACTTCTGGGGCTCCCGGAAAGAACGAGCCCCTCCTGGGAAGCCGAGCAGCAGGTGAGCCGCTCAAGCTTCACGGGTCCGGACAACGAGAGCCTCTGCGGCCTATCTCGGCGTCTTGCCTGGAGGCTGGCGGAGCTGTCTGGTTGGCTGCCGTATTTTTGAACGTCTTCAATGCTCCTCCGCTTCTGGCTGTCAGAATCTGACACGTTCCATCTCGAAGCTGAAGTCGGCAATCATCTAAGTTCTTTGGAGCCAGACACGGTGGGGAATGTAGGGGAGCATAATTCTATTTCGAGATGGATTGTGAGCTTGCAAATACGAGGAGAGCTTCATTTTGTTTTTTAACACAGATTAGAGAGGAAAGCTGGTTACCCTGGAGTATTTCACTGACTCACAAACAGCCACGCACTGTATGTTCATTCGTCAGCAGTTGGCTGAGCACCTACTATGTGCCAGGCTCCGTGCCAGGCTCCGTGCCAGGCCATGGAGACTGAGACAGGCTGTTATCAGTGCTTCCCTGGAGGGCCTCAGCCCTACCTACGAGTATCCCCGGGAGGCCCACACTTGCCAGGGCCAGCAGGGCCCTTCCTGGGGCTCTAACGTTGGGTGCAGTGGGATCAGCTGGAGGAAATGATTCAGCAACGGGCTTGGAGGGCTGCTCACAACCCACATGCTGAGCGTCATCTGTTCCCCCCAGGAAGAGGTTAAGAGAGGTCGAGAGTCTGGATGGAAACCCCTCCCCTTGCCACTTCCTGGCCGGGTGACCCTGGGCCAGTTGCTTAACGTCAGCTTCTTGAGGAGAGCAGGGCAAGCCGTCACACACCCTGGTGAAGGTGTTGTGGGTACCAGTGGGTGTCCCGCGATGCTGTCCTTGTCTGGAGCTGGGACACGGGCACCTGGGGGGTGTAGCAGTGAGGGATGCGACGCCGTGGGCTGAATCTGAAGGAAGGAGGAGCGGCTCCCACTCGCCTCATCTTTTTCTGCTCAGTGCCCCAGGGCCGGGAGAGGCAGGACAGAGGGGCTGAGGGTGGGGGGCAAGCTGTGCAGGGATACAGAGCTGGTATGTCAGTCTGCTGCTTGTTTGTTGATTTAAAGGAGCAATGACTCCTGTGTGCAGGGCGCTCTGGGTGAATGTTTCGTTCAGAATGTTTCTGCCCACCGCCCTGGGCAGAAAGGCTGACCCTGAGCTCTAAACTTCATCCTACTGGGCTCTGCTTGTGGTCATTTTCCAAATGGGCGGCCTTACCTCTCTTGCCTTGGACTGCATTTTCCTGCTGGCTTCCCAGAGTGGGGCTGAAGTCCGGGGGAACAGAGACTGAGGTGTCCTTGAGATCGTGGTTAGCGACAGCAGGATGAATGAATGAATACGCAGTTGGGAACCTCAGGACCTTCTTCCTCATTACCCATACTGGGGTGACTCATCGGCCAAGCCCTCCCCTCATCCCAGGAAGACCTGCTCAGACCATTGCAGGGCCCGTGTGGCCAGTGCGGCTCCATCCAGGGAAAAGAGACATCCAGGGAAGAGAGCTTTGTCATTCTAATGAAATCCTTTGTGTGGAGATTCACATCATCCAAAAATAATACTCCAAAGGCTCCTAAGAAGTCCTGCAGGAAAGAAACTTGTTTGACTTGATTTAAACCAGGGATCAGCACATTTTTCTGTAAAGGACCAGACAGTGAAGATTGGAGGCTTTGCAGGACACACAGGACACACAATTCCCATGGCCCCTTTCTGTGGTTGTGTCCAAGCAGCCGCAGCCAATACCCAACTTGATGTTCCAATAGAGCTTTATTCACAAGCAGGAAGGGGGCTGGATTTGGCCTGTGGGCTATAATTAGCTGGTCGCTGATTGAGACCAGCATCTCCCTTCGCCCTCCCCCACTGCAGTGTTTCATGGGGGGCTGCTGATGTGCTGAGAGCCTGTCTGAGCACGGCCGCCTGTTTTCACGTCAGGGTGGTTGTGTTTCACACATAGGACCCATTCTTTAAGCTCTGTGTCCTCATGACGTGAATAATTCAAGACCCATTTCCCGCAGCATGGACAAAAGGCAGGGTATGGTTATTCGCTGGCTATGGGGGCACAGGAAGCCCAGTTTACAATGCGTTCAACTTTGCAATTAGACAATTCGTGACACATTTGAATATTTGAAAGGGGACATTTGCATTATTTTAAATTTTGCACAAAAAGAGGCTTTCTTAACAGTTTGCTGCTGCATTTTCTCCAGAGTTCAAGTCACCTGGAAAGTACCACACACTTGCCAGCTGCCCAAGGGCTGTGGGTCCCGTGGTGCCCCCTTTGGAAACTACTGGCATGGCGTTTTCTGGTGAGAAGGCAGTCGCTGCTCAGTTGGCCCCGAGTTCCTGGGAGCTCTCAGCTGAGCTCGGCTGAGCACCCAGTCCAGAGCTGGAGGAGAATCTCATGCTGGTTTTGCAGTGGGTGAGGAGCTTTCGGTGTCCTGTTCTTCTCCTGACTGGAGCCCTGACATCTCAGAGCAGCCTCAGCAGCCCAGAGCAGGAGTGCAGCCCAGACTCCAGCCCCCAGACCCCTCCAGCTAATTGTTTTCATCTCAACTGGCCTGGCGGGACCAGCTCTCCTCGAATTTTCACTGTTGCTGACTCAAGTGGCTTGGAAGGATCTAAGAACGTCCCAGCATTGTTTTTTGTTTTTTTTTTTAAAGATTTTATTTATTTATTTGACAGAGAGAGATCACAAGTAGGCAGAGAGGCAGAGCAGAGAGAGAGGAGGAAGCAGGCTCCCTGCTGAGCAGAGAGCCCGATGCGGGACTCGATCCCAGGACCCTGAGATCATGACCTGAGCTGAAGGCAGCGGCTTAACCCCTGAGCCACCCAGGCGCCCCCAGCATTGGTTTTTATTTAATTTCTTTTCGTTAATGCCCGCCAACAGCTAAAGCAAAGAGAAATTGCTTTCTTGAAAGTCCACTCACCTACAGTTCAGATGCCGAGGTGCTTTCTGGGAACACAGGCACCAGCCGGCAGGTGCTGTCTTAAAAATTATTGATAGAGCCCCTGGCGCGTGCCAAGGCTGGTGCCAGGCATTCCGTCTTCTTCTTTTTCAGTCCCTGCTACAACAGCACAAGCCAGGTTTATTGTACCCATTTCCCAGATGAGGAAACGAAGGCCAAGCGTAGTTAGATCACATTCCCAAAGTCACATGGCCAAGGAGTGCCAGAGCCAGGGCCCCTGAGCCACGCTTCCTTCTGGCTCCTTCTGAGATCAGCGAGAGTATGTTGTGATGTTGGAGTGAACAGTGATGTCCTGCCCACCCCTCTGTGGAACCGGATCTCTCAGCCTGGGTATGTGGCAGGTGCATTGCACATGGCGGTCTGCTACACTGACCATTTCTCTGTCTGACCCTGCCTGGCAGAATTCTAAGCACTTCAACAGTGGAGGGGACCGCTGATGTTTCTGCCTGGCCAGTAGCTGTTCTCCGTTCTTCAGAAGCAGCCCCTCAGTTCTCCTTTGGGACCCCCGAACTCTCAATCCCAGGCCTCCCTCAAGTCACAGGGCTTGGTTCAGGAATGGGGAGGTGGCCCAAGCCTGACCAGTGAGGCTCAATCTTGGAAGCTTTGCTGGAAACAGTCACTTGCTTGGTGGGGTTTGCCAGACTGGTAGAGTCTAAGTCGAAAATTCTAGGACCACCTTTGCTACCTGCTGGAGACCACTCCCTGAGAACAGAGCCTACCTAGGGGAAAGCGGAGTGAGAGGCGGAGAGAGGTGGAGTCCACGCCTCTCTTGAACATCTGGAGCCAGCTGTGCCTGAAGCTCAACCCTGGATTTTTCCATTTCATGAGTCAATATATGTTTTTCTAGGCTGAAGCTTGTTTGTTTGGGTTTCTGTCACTTCTCTCATACGGGCACATCTAGATATGCCTCATGGGTCATCTCATTTCTGTGTGTGGGCGTGTGTGTGTTAAGAACCTTTAAATAATTGTGACAAAAGCTGCATAACACAAAGATCACCATCTTAACCGTTTCTAAGTTTCCAGTTCCGTGACATTCCGTACGCTCAGACTGGTGTGCAGCCCTCAACACCCTCCAGCTCCAGAACTGTTTCATCGTTCTATCCATTAAACAACCCTCCAGTTCTTGCCACTATTCCACGTGGGGTCCCTACGAATCTGACCACTCTGGGGACCTCATACAAACAGAGTAGTATGATGTTGGTCTCTTGGCAACGAACTTACACTGCTGAGTAGAACAAGTTCGAGGTCCGTTCACGTTGCAGCAGGTGTAACAGGTGTCAGAAAGTCCTTCCTTTGGAGGCTGGACAATATTTCCCTGCAGGTAGAGGCCACATTGTGTTGGACCTCATCCGTAGACGGACACTTGGTTGGCTTCCAAGTTTTAGTTGTGGCGAGTAATGCTGCCATGAAGACAGTTGTACAGATATCTCTCTGAGAACTTGCTTTCAAGTCTTCTGGATATTTTGCTGAAGTGGGATGGCCGTATCATCTAGGACTTCCACCTCACGTCTTTTGCGGAAACTCCATACTGTCTCTCACAGCGGCTGTACCGTTTCTCATGCCTGCCAGCGGCATGCAAACCAGCGGCTTTTGAAGCTTCTAGGTTGCAGGAGGGACCCCAGCCTTGCCCTAAATCCACAGCCTCTGACTGCCGGGGGCCCAGTCCCAGACCACTGAGTTCCCCAGGCCAAGTCACTCCACCCCTGTGTCTCAGTTTCCTCATTTGTGAAACAGGAATCGTAATTCACCTGCCCCAGAGGTTTGCTGTAGGGTTTACGTCTGCCCTGCTGTTCACCAGCCCAGCACCGGCCTGTGGCGAGCGCCCCTGAGGGAACGACTACTTTTCCTGGGGAGCAGAGGCCCGGCCTTCACCATGGCTTGTGGGCAGAAATCACGGAGCCCTGCGGGCCGCCACAGCGCCCTTCCTGGCTCTCCGAGAGGCGCCACACAGATGTGGACCTTGTTGAACTTTCTTGCCTTCTGTTAGCAAGTTGGATTTCATCAAATGAGGCTTTCGTCTCTTTAACTGCTCTTACCAAGTTCTCAGAGATACAAAGTCATCGTAACTGGCAGCTGACAGTTGCTTAAAAAGGGACTTGAGCTTGCCTTTCAAAATCTCGATGGTGTGAGCGTTATCAACAGTACCCAAATGATGGAAAGAGCCCACGTGTCCGCGGATGGATGAATGGATAAAGAAGATGTGGCATATATATACAATGGAATACTACTCAGCCATCAAAAAGAACGGAATCTTGCCATTTACAAGGACACGGATAGAACTCGAGAGTATTATGCTACGTGAAGTCGGAGAAAGACAAGTACCATGTAATCTCACTCATATGTGGAATTTAGGAAAAAAGATGGTTGAATACATGCGGAAGCAAAGGAAAAAAGAGAGGGAAGGAAACCATAAGAGTCTCTTGATGTTAGAGAGCAAACTGAGAGTTGCTGGAGGGAAGGAGTGTGGGGGATGGGCCACATGGGGGATGGGCATTAAGGAGGGCGCTTCTGATGAGCACTGGGTGTTTTGTGTAAGTGATGAATCCCTAAATTTGACACTTGAAGCCAATATTACACTACATGTTAACCAACTAGAATTTAAATAAAATTTGAAGGAGAAGGAGAAAAAAAAATCTTGAAGGTGTGAGAGCATGCCGGGGTTGGCGGGAGTGGCCATCCAGGGTCTGTGCAGAGGTGCTGGTCACTGTTTGGCTGAGGACACAGACTGCTGCCAGGGCTGGCCTTCTCCGGGAGCATCACAGCCTAACTCAGACTCTGGTCTTCTCTCCTCGACTGTAAAAAGATTGCCTTCCCTTTGCCTGGCACCCCGTGAGCAGAGTTCCTGGGGGGCTGTCGCTCTGGGTCTCTTCAGGGTCAGCTATAGGAGCCAGAGCTGAGAAATGGGACTTGGGGGTGCTCCGACAGGTAGGGAGGGCGGGGTTGTATATTTCAAGGGCGAGGTCAGCTCAGCTTCTTATCTTCCTCTGAACAGCCCGGCCGTGTGCGGGGGGCCTCTGCTGACCCCCGAGCGTGCTGGCCAGCCAAGATGGTGCCCCTCGGGGGACAGTCTTTAAGGCTGGTACGGGGTGGAGGCTGCCCTGCTTCTCTCCCTGCTGGAGCGTCGGCGTTGTTTGTCGCCCTGAAACAGGGCCCCCTGCCTTCTGCCCACAGCCCCTGCTCGTGCCTGCCCACCTGCAGGCTGCTGCCGGGAGAACGGGCTGAGGCTGTCTCTCAGCTGCCCAGGCCAGTGCCCCAGCGGGCTGGGAAGCTCCTCCCATGACCAGGGCAAGGCAGGAGTAGCCAGGCGGGTGGCCGGTCACACCTGGGCTACTCTGGGTCCCCAGAGCCACACCCTCGATGGAGGTCGCCTTTCCTGTCTCCCTTCCCTAAGAATCCAGTCCGCCGGCTTGGAGCCCACAGAGGGATCTGTGTCTCACACACACACACACACACACACACACACACACACACACACACACACCCACACCCGGCTGCGGCAGGATCAGCCTCAGGCCTCTGTGCCCTGTTGGTCAGGCTAGTCCCCAGGACTTTCCCAGGCCCTGGAAACTCGGCCAGCGGGGACTTTCCATCTCCCAGGCTTGCTTTTGAACCATGACGTGTCCTTAACGAGTCCACTCTGTGGGTTTCTGACACACAGCCGTATTTTTCTGTCCCTTCTCCTCCCTGTGGAACACACATGAAGAGGCATCGTGGACAAATACGAATGAGGTTTGGATCCCAGCCCTGCCCCTCCCTTGACAGCTGTGTCACCTCTGAAGAGTCATGGACTTTCCTGAGCCTCAGGTGTCTCATTGGTGAGTCAGGGCTAGTAAAGTCCACGGAGGGTGGAAACCTCACGCTGTCCCTGGGCACAGAGCAAATCCGCAGGCCACGAGAGCCCCTTCTCCAAACGGTGGACGGGCCTGCCCGTCTGTGTCTCATCCTGCTCCTTGGGGGGAGGAGGTAGGAGGTAGTAGAGGAAGGGGGGCCAGGGGTGAAGTCAGGCGCCCTGCCGACGGGGACGCAGCTGTGCCCGTGAGGCCCCAGGGGCGCACGTGAACCAGGAGGAGGAAATCAGAATAGTCTGGAAAACGTGTCCAGTTCAGGGCGGAGAGAACAGTCGAGCTGGACGTGAGGTACTAGTCTTCCAGGGCTGACTCCTCTCTTTCCTTGCTCCCTGGCCTCAGAAGGGGCCATCACTTAACTGGGGTGCCCTTGTCAGTGAAGGGGTGACACTTCTAAGAGCTGTCTGTGGGGCAGGAGCAGGGCGAGGGGAGCCGAGAGAAGGCACTGTGTGTGCTTGTGATGCCGGATTTGGGGGTTTTGCTCAGCTGCGTCTCACAGTCAGGGTCTGAGGCCATTCTAGCTTGGGGTCTCTCAGAGGTAGGTGAGGACCCCCAGGACAGGAACAAGAGTCTGAGCTGAGCAGGGACTAGGGCTGAAATCCAGCCCACTCTCCTGGCCACCCTGTGTATCCTGCTTTGGGGCTGTGTCTGTTCGGAGCTGGGGGTTACCTTTTTCTAAATTACCCCAAGGCATGTTTTCTCACCCAGCTGTGCATGCATGGGGTGGGGGGGTTCCCAGAGGGGGGCTTTTCCCACGAGCACAGAGGCAGACGTGTTACCTGTGGCCAGAGGCCTGACCCTCCTCTGCCCCAGTGTCCTGCTCTGTCTGTCTTCTCTTCCTCCGTCATGGAGGTCTGCCCAGCACAGCAAATGTGGGATGTGTGACCGTCACCGCGCAGTGGATGTAAACCTTACAAACTCATTTTCTTCTCTGATGACTGAATTGCAGAGGGTCCTTGAACAAAGCAGGGTTTGGGGGTGCTGATCCCCTTGCCTAATTGGAAATCCACACACAAAAGTTAACTACAAATAGCCCACTGTTGAGTGGAAGACTTACTGATGGTTGACGTGTCTTTGGTATGTTATATGTATTATATACTGTATTTTTATAATGAAGTAAGCTAGAGAAAAGAAAATGTTGCTGAAAAAATCGTAAGAAGGAAAACATAGTACTGTGCTGTATCGAAAAAAATCCATGTATAATTGGACCCACACAGCTGAAACCTGTGTTGTGTCAACTATAATACATATTTATTGTAGAAAATTAGGAAAACACAAGGAAGTATAAAGAAAGAAGTGAAAATCCTGCATAGTCTTGTCCTTACTGAGAGACACTCCAAAATATTAAAAAGTGGTTTCTTTTCATTTTTTTCTCTATATATTTGACTATTGGAATCATATTGCATATGGTTTTGTACTCTGATTTTTTAAAATTTTATTTACTTATTTGAGAGAGAGAGAGAGAGAGAGCATGCTCACAAGCAGCGGGGAGGAGCAGACAGAGGAGGAGGAACAGACTCCCCACGGAGCAAGGAGCCTAAAGTGTGGTTCAAGCTTGGTGTTCTGGGATTACGACTTGAGCCCAAAGCAGACGCTTAAATGACTGAGCCACCCAGGTGCCCCGTGTTTTACTTATTTATTTATTTATTTAATTTTATTTTTTAAAAGATTTTATTTATTTATTTGACAGACAGAGATCACAAGTAGGCAGAGAGGCAGGCAGAGAGAGAGTGGAGGAAGCAGGCTCCCTGCAGAGCAGAGAGCCTGACATGGGGCTCGATCCCAGGACCCCAGGATCATGACCTGAGCTGAAAGCAGAGGCTTCAGCCCACTGAGCCACCCAAAACACCCTGTGTTTTGCTTTTTTAAATTCAATATTTCATCACAAATGTTTTCTCATGTACATAAATATTCATCTCTGTCATTTTTAAAAAAGATTTTATTTATTTATTTGACAGAGATCACAAGCAGGCAGAGAGAGAGGAGGAAGCAGGCTCCCCGCCGAGCAGAGAGCCCGATGTGGGTCTTGACCCCAGGATCCTGGGATCATGACCCGAACTGAAGGCAGAGGCTTTAACCCACTCAGCCACCCAGGCGCCCTCTTCTCTGTCATGTTTTATTGATTACATAGTTTTCTGTCATACGAACGTTGTTGAAATCAAATCAGCTGGATCAGATGGGTTCCAATTGTACACTTTTATTATAGTTTTTTTTAGATTTTATTTATTTACTTATTTAGAAAAAGGTGGAGGGGCAGAGGGAGAGGGAGAGACAGCATCTCCAGCAGACCCTGTGCTGAGCAAGGAGCCTAGCCGACATGGGGCTCGATCTCACGACCCTGAGATCATGACCTGAGCCTAAACCAAGAGCTGAATGCTTAACCAACTGAGCATTCAGGCTCCTGTCAATTGTACACCACTTTATTTTATCATTTTATTTCTTTTTTAGAAAAGATTTTATTTATTTGTCAGGGAGAGAGAGCAAGCACAAGCAGGGGGAGCTGCGGGCAGAGGGAGAAGCACTGAGCAGGGACCCTGGGATCATGACCTGAGCTGAAGGCAGCAGCTTAACCAACGGAGCCACTCAGGCGCCCGAACTGTACACCATTTTAAACAGCGGTGTTGGCTGTGCAAGTCTGTACTTGTCTGATTATTTATTTAAGGATAACTTCCAGTAAATGGAGTTATAGGGCTCAAAGGTATGTAGGCAACCTGTAAATTGGCCCTCAACAAATCCCACTCCCAACCTTCCTATGCTTGTATAACCTCCTTGAGTCCCTTGAGTGTGGACTGACACTACTGACTTGCTTCTGATGAATAAAATAGAGTGAAAGTAACAGGATATTGCCTTCAAGATTCATGTACAGAAAGACTGTGATCTGTCTTGCCCGTCCTCCTTGTTTGTTTGCTTTGAGCAAAGTAGGCTGCCCTGTTGTGAGGCCTCAGCCTGTGGAGAGGCCCATGTGGTAAGGAACAGAGGCCAAATAGCCCGTGAGGAACTGGGACCCTGGCCCCATCTCTGATGAGGAAATGAATCCTACCCACAGGACTGTGAGATGATGTTTGCTGTCTGAGGCTGCTAAGTGCCGGGATGATTTGTTTCAAAGCAGTAGGTAACTGATGCAAAGCCAATGCACTTCCCTTTTGATATCTAGTTCCATCCTGCCTTCCAGGATGTTTACTTCAATTCCCACCCACCACCCTGGCAGACAGGAGTGCTAACAGATTACCTTTCAGCAGTGGACACTGCTGATGGCCAAGGCCACTGACGGTACCCGTTGTTCTGAGTAGCCTCCGTCTCTAGAGAAGCCAGTCTAGAGAGTGTGGACGGTCTCCTGACGGCCAGCCTACTCTCAGGGAGCTATGTCAGTGAGTGTGTCCTGACACCTTACCACAGATTCTGGCAGGCTTGGTGAAGGTAAAAAGGTCAATGGACCTAATGGGTTTCCAGGGCATCTGTGCACATCCCACCAAGCCATTTCTTCATCTTCATAGTCTGTAGCTTTTTATTTATTTATTTATTTATTTATTTATTTATTTGACAGACAGAGATCACAAGCAGGCAGAGAGGCAGACAGAGAGAGAGGAGGAAGCAGGCTCCCCGCTGAGCAGAGAGCCCGATGCGGGGCTCGATCCCAGGACCCTGAGATCATGACCTGAGCCGAAGGCAGCGGCTTAACCCACTGAGCCACCCAGGTGCCCCTGTAGCTTTTATTTTAATTGCAAGAGAACACAGTTTTGTTCTTCAGATTGAATGGATAGGTCCCCATTTTAAATTCCTCTCAGAGCCTCACTGTATTTCTTACAGGCTCAATGATTTTGAAATTTAATGGACATCAAGGAAATTCCATGACCTTCCTGAAACAAATTGTCCCCTTTGGTGATGAGTAGGACCAATGTGAACCCTAGCCAGGTGCCCTCTTCATTTCCTCCCTCCCCTTCCTCTGTCGTGACATCCTACGGGGACACAAACAGCTCTTCGCTCCCACCCCATGCCTCCGAGAAGGGGAGACCACTGGGGCCAGACTGCTCTGGAGGGAACAAATGGCTGTCTCCAGGCTCAGTCCCTTCCTCGGAGGAACCCGGTGTCCTCTCACTGGCCAGGCTGTGGGGAGGATAAACGAGCTCTGCCAGGCTCTAATGGATCCATAATCAGCTTGCTTCATTAGAGTCTGCTGCCTGTGGAAGCTAATTGTGCACTTAGAGATGCAATAAATGGAGCTGTGTTGTGGGGCTCAGAAATCGGGAGATCTCTTGTGTAGACATCAAGGCTGTCCTGAGAG
This sequence comes from Mustela erminea, assembly GCF_009829155.1. Taxonomy (NCBI): domain Eukaryota; kingdom Metazoa; phylum Chordata; class Mammalia; order Carnivora; family Mustelidae; genus Mustela; species Mustela erminea. Next base: position 84,644,527 of record NC_045627.1, on the reverse strand, counting down.
CCTGACCCATCCTTATAAGCCAGAAACTTGGCCATGGGAAGCAAATTAGTATTATCATCTTATCCATCAGCGTGTCTGAAGACCTTAAGGAAATGGCTCTTAATCTTTTCTGGGTCACGAACCCCACTGAGGATTAAAAATCTGCACATCTCGCCACTCGCCCACTGTTCTTTACTGGAAGGGGAAAGGGTGAGTATTGTAGGATGTTCATGGGTTGACCGCCCCCTGCCTCCATGGGACATCTTTAAGGTGACCCTTTTATTTGTTTACTCATTTGTTGATTCTCTAATTTATTTAATATATTTTTATTGAGCACCTACTATGTGCCAGGGAGCTTATTTTCTTTTGCCAAGATTGGAGCCAGCCCTAAAGCAAGAATAAGTGAGAAACATCTTTTGAGGATACAGCAACTATAACTGTATGTTTGTTTTCTCTTCCTCTCTAGGTAAAGCCTGGGAGTGAAGGATGGGGGTAGATGTTAGGGAACAGTTTGATCCCTTCAAACCATTGTGCCTTGGCTGCATGAGAGGAGCCATTAACAGGGGCATGAGTTTACTCTGAGGCCAAGAGACGTGGAGACATCACAGGGCATTTGAAATATCTTCCTTCTGTTATGAAGCAGTATATACTTATTTCAATCTAACTTCTGTATCTCCAAATTCCACCAGCCCACAAGAATGTTAGAATAGCTTCCTGATGCTGCCTTGGCAGAAAGGTCACTGCTTTCTCCACTTGGACCAAAAGATTAAAAGAGAACAAGTTCAGTGATGATTCTTCCAGTTTCAAGCTTTTCAGAAGGAAGAGTCCTGCTCTGACAGCTATGAACTTGCTCTTATAAAATCTCAATCTGTGATGTCCTAGGAGCCTGCCCGTCATCATCTTAACATCACCACTAGGGAACCTCAAGGCAGAACTTAGGAAAAATGAAAGCTGTGGAGCTGGAGGTGAATGTCTACCAGAGGAGTGAAGGATAAAAGTGAATACGTTGGGGACTTCCATTTCTGATCAAAATGGAGTAACCCTCAACCAATAATTACATCAAATAAATTCTAACAAATATTTAAGGAAAAATTTATACCAATTCTGCACAAGCTTTTTCAGGAAATTAAAGAGGAGGCCATAATTTTCAACTCTTTCTATGATTTCAGTATTACCCTCATACCAAACCAAACAGATATTGCAAGAAAATAAAACCACAGATAAATGATCCTCATACATGCAAATCTGTTAACAACATTTTGTTGAATTAATTCCAACAATGTATTAAAAAGATAATATACCATGACCTAAAGGGGTTTATCCCAGAAATGCAGGGTTTTTAAAAATTAAAAATCTATAATCATAATTCATTCTTTTTTTTAAAAGATCTGTCCATTTATTTTTTAGAGAGAAGGGGGTGGAGGGGCTGCGAGAAAGGGTGAGAGAGAATCCCAAGCAGACTCCCCACTGAGCATGGAGCCCAATGTGGAGCTCGATCTCATGATCCTGAGATCACAATCTGAGCTGAACTCGAGCTGGATGCCCAACCAACTGAGCCCCCCCAAGGTGCCCCTGCAATTCATTCTATTAATAGGTTAAGTAAAACGTGATCATCTCAATGGATTAAGAAAAAACATAATCCAAGATCCTGTATTCCTGATTGTAACTCTCAGAAATCTAGGAAAAGAAGGAAATTTCCTCACCCAATAAAGCCACCTATGGTAAATCCACAGTGGCCTTCATATTCAATGGGAAGGAGAAAATATTGCCTTCTAATTTCTAGAACAAATCAAGGATGTCCACTCGCACCACCAAGTAAGTCGTTAGTTCTAGCCAGTGCAATAAGGCAAGAAAAAGAATAGATGGCATCCTGAAGGGGAAGGAAGTGAAGCTGTGGTCTCTCTCACACAGCATCCTGTGTGAAGAAAGTCTCAGGGAGTGTACAGAAAAAGCTACTGGAACTGACAGTTGTGTTTAGTAAGGTTACAGGATATAAGATCAATACACATAAATCTTTCATTTGCATGTACTAGAAATAAACAAATGGAAGTTGAACTTTAATTTTTCCATTTACGATACGATGAACATAGGAAACATTTAGGGGCTGTATTCGTTTCTTATTGCTGGTGTAACAAATGACCACAAACCAACTTAGCTCTAGCACAAACAAGACAGATTCCTTGTCTTACAGTTATAGAGCTTGGAAGTTTGAAATTTGTCTCAGTGGGCTAAAACCACGGTATCAGTGGGGCTACATTCTTTTTGGAGGCTCTAGAGATGAATCTATTTCCTTGTCTTTCCATCTTTTTTTTTTTTAAGATTTTATTTATTTATTTGACAGACAGAGATCACAAGTAGGTAGAGAGGCAGGGAGAGAGAGGAGGGGAAGCAGGTTCCCTGCTGAGCAGGGAGCTTGATGCGGGGCTTGATTCCAAGACACCGACATCGTGACCTGAGCTGAAGGCAGAGGCTTTAACCCACTCAGCCACCCAGGCTCCCCTCTTGTCTTTCCATCTTGTAGAGGCAATGCAATTCCTTGGCTCATGGCCTGTCTGCTCCCCTCTTCACATCTCCAGATTACATTGGACCCTTTTCAATAATACAGGATATCTCCCCTTCACAACACCCTTAACTAAAATCATGGTTGAAGAATCCCATTTACCAGGTAAGGTAAGATATTCACAGGTTTTGGAGATTAGAACATGGGCATCTTTGGTGGGCATTACTTTGTCATCCACAATCTGCTCTTGGACCCCCAAAGAATCACATTCCAGACTCTGGTCTTCAAACTCTGTTTCCAGAGTCATTCTTCCTTATTCATGAAGGACAGCGTGTGTTTGAAGCTGGGGACACGTTTCCCCCATTATACTGTTACAGAGTTTGCGTTCTGCCATTTTATGTTTATGGAAGACCGCATCAGTACCTGTTTTGTTAACCGAAAGAAATCTGAAGGGGACTTTCCTTTTCATGACATGGTAATTGCTTCTTGGCTTTGCCTTCCGTTTACGAAAGGTGTCATAGGAATGCCCCACTTTCAGATAGTGGGGGAGACCTGGAGGGTATTAGCACCCCCAAGAAAGTCACATCTAGTTTTAAGCCTCACCTTCTCTTTTGCTTCCAAAGGCAGTTGTTACCATTTGTTTAGGAGCCTTTTGAGGGTTCTGGGGTGTAAAATGGGTTCTTTTTCCCTTTTCCCTTGTGGGCTTAAGATTCAGAACTTCAGATTTGCTAAGTTACTAAGTTACCATTTGCTTCCTGGCTTCTAAAATTTTGTGAGTGTTTTCTCTTCTCCCTTTGAAGAGTGAGAACAAGTAAATACGTGTATTTCATTCGCCGCCTTGTCTCTGATCTGTCTCTCCTTCCTTCTGAGCAATTAACCCTCCAGGGTTTGAAGAAAGCTCTTGACTGGGAATAGTCAGGGACAGGAGGTTGGGAAGCAGTGGGGAGGGGAGGGTGCTGCAAACCTTGGGAGACAGGCAGGCAGTAGATGACCCCACTGGTCCACGCGGTGAGGAGAGCAGAGGGTCCCCCATGTTCTGATGTGGCTCTCCCGGGGGACAGCAAGCATCTCGCAACTCTGAGCATGAGGCTGAGGAACTACGATGACTGAAGCCACCGAACCAGTGTCAGAGGCCACCGCCCTTCAGATTTCTTGTTAGCGCAAGAAAGTAAATCCTTGTGTCTTCAAGCTGCTGTTAATCCGTCTCCGTTACTTGCAGCTAGACTATTCCTAATAGGCAGACGGCCTTGTAAATGCGGGTCTTAGCTAGCAAGCCCTGGATGGTCACCTTCCTCAAGATGAAGCCCACGTGTCCTTCTAGGCTCCTGGGGGTTCTCTGAGCAACATGGTTGCTGTGTCAACCTGCTCTTACAACCTCCAGGGAACCCTGGGCAGGCCCTAGTGGGAAACGTGTGGACGTACTTGATCCCTGTCCCCCTGTCTGACCTGGCAGGGGCAGCTTAGCCAGTCAGTCTTTCAAGGACAAGGCGGAGAATTGCACTTGCTCACCATCATCCATGCTCATAGTCTGAGGTTCTAGAAACAAATAGAAGGATCTTTTGGGCCACAAATGAGCCCCTTGGCCAGGAGGAGACATAGGGAACAGTGGGTCAGAGGAAGGAGGTCTGCAGGATGGTGGGGAGGCAGGGTTTGGCGTTCCTGCTTGGAGCGCCAGGGCAGGCTGGGTCTGTCGCCAGTCTGAGACGGGGAGCCAGGAATACCAGTCTGCACGTTTCCTGAAAACCATAGACCCCTCTGCGCTTCCAGGGGCGACTTTGAGGCAGCCTTGGAAAGGCCTTGGAGGTCAGGGAGCTCAGGCTCCGCCTTGCCTGTGCCCAGTCTCCTGTAGGGCAGCCTCCCCGGCAGAGGTCCCCCTGGGTGAGGCTGCTGGCAGAGTGCCCCAGGAGCAGGTGCCGTGTGATGGATGGATGGCCCTGGGCCCTCTGGGCTGTGGGGCAGCTGCACTGGAGCTTTGCTTAGTGACAACCCATCCTGGAGCCCGTTCCTGTGCGTGGGGTGGACTCTTGGCCTCTGTGGGGAGACCCCAGCCCTGGCATCTCTTTGCATCTCGGCAGAGAAGCTGTGTTTGGGCAGAGGGTTCGGGAGAGCCGGCCTCGCATTCAAGGCACACACATTCCACCTTCCTTCAGGGAACAGCTTCTGTGTCTTAATTTCTCCTGTTAGGCAGGTGGTGGGTTGCAGGCGGGGGCCTCAGAGAGGAAATGCTGCGTGGGGAATGATGATGGCACGGGGAGGGTCCGCATGCTGTTTGATAGGCAGAAACAACAGGCCTGCAGGCTGGGCGTGGTAATGTGCACGGCGGGGTGTGTGTGTGGGGGAACGCTGTCTGGTTTTCTGTCTGTGCCGCTGGGCAGATGGTGGTGGTTTTCCTGGAGCTGGAGATATCCGAGGAGGAGTGGGTTTGAGGCTGGAAAGACAAGATTTATTCTGAACATGTTGGATTCGGTGTCTGTCTTCATCCCTCTATCCTCTTGGGCTCACAGCTTGGGAAATAAATCGCGGAGCTGGGCTGACTTCTGGAGGTTTTCTCCGGGCCCCAGATTTCATCCTTGGACAAAGGGAGGCCAAGAGGAAGAAAGAACTTGCCGTCTGAGCACCAGCCAGCTGGAGGCGCCCATTCCCTCCACCTCTGACCACCCTCAGACCAATCACAAATCGATAACAAATACAAGCAGTCTTTTGAGGGGTCAGGTGTTTCCTCTCTCTGTTTTTTGGAATATTGTTCTGGATGCAACAGCTGGAGGTACCTCCCTCTCCATGCCAGGGCTTTGTTATCAGAATGGAAACTTCTGGTCTGATTCTGTCCCAAGGAGGCAGAATCCTTAGAGGAACCTTAATAACAGCCAGTCAAAGGCCGGCATCATTGGCTCAAAATATGTGTCTCAGAACAAGTAGATGCGCTCGGGCAGCAGTTTCTTGTGGCCACATAAGTCAGAGAAACTCCACATGCTGGGCAGGCCTTTGCCCTGCTGGACTCCTCAGGGCCTTTCGTACGTGCCAAGCCAGTTCCCAGGAGGGGGCTCCTGTGTGCCAGGCTTCCCAAAGGTACTGGACCAGCGGACATCTCCGTGGGATACCCACCTCCCTCTCCTAGACCTGCTGCTCTGGGGTCGTGGTTGAGGGGACTATGGACAGAGCTGGGCTGCCTCTGAGCACCCTCCCCAACCCCTCAGCTTTTCACTGGACACGCTGGAGCCTGAGAGAGAAGGGAATCGCTTGGCACAGCCAGCAGGGGACTCTGGCCTCTGGCCCCCTGGTCCCCTGGCCGGGATTCCTTCTTTGGCATGGGCTTCCTACTTCCTGCCCAGGGACACAAGAGCTGCAGTTTCCTTGGTCCCCGCAGGGACCTACTGTTTCTTTCCAGTAGAGCCTTCTGGAAGGGGTTTGGGGGGTGATTGCGAGTTGGTTGCCCCCTCGGTGTCCAGGCATCTCATGTGGACATGTATGAACATGCCCTTCCCTCCCCCCGGAGTCAGAGAGAGAGAGAGAGAGAGTGAGCGAGCCGTGTCTGAGCACAGAGTTGGCCTCTGGGTGAAAAGCAATTACAGCTCTCACACCTGCGCGGGGCGGGAGTGTGTCTGTCTGGGGTGACGGGGGTAACAGCAGTTCTGTGGCCCCAGGACAGGGCCAGCTTTGCTTCTCTGAGCCTCCCTGTGGGCTCTGCAGATGGGACCACGGAGGGCTGCCCGTGCTGTGGACACTGCTGTTGCCAGGGGCCCAGGGCGTCTGTGCTCGGCTGAGCTGCAGCTTGGGACAGGCAGGGAGGAGCCCAGGTGTCGGGCTCCAGTTTCCATGGCTACCAGTTCACATGGTGGTTTCACCGTGGGACCCCTACATATGGGCCTTCATGTCGCCGTGCACAAACAGGTGCTTCCTTAATTCAGAAGAACGGAGGCAGAACGGAGCCTTAGCTTGTGTCCTCGGCGTGCAAGCACGGAGATGGGGGCCTCGTTGCTGGTCAGCTCCCGGGCAGCTGACCCCAGGAAGCAGGGATGAGGGGCAGGAGGGGACAACAGAGCAGGAAGAAAGATCCTGGAGGACACCGGTCTAGGCCATGATGCCGGCATCTGCTGGGGCCTCCAGCCATGAGGACTGTCCATAGGAAAGGCGGAGGCTGGCCCAGTCCACCCACTGGTTCAGCTCCCACTGCCCGAGTTTGGACCTAGGGATTAACCCCTGTGCTCCCAGCTGTGTGTGCTGGCCCGGGCAGGCCCTCATGTGCTTGTCGACGTGCACAGAGCAGGTGCTGTAGTGGTCAAGTGAGTGTGAGGTCACCCGATGCTTGTCTCCAAGGCCCAGCAGTCAGAGGTGGGTCCAGGGATGCCGTTGGGGGTGGGGCAGCCGGGGTGTCTGCCACCCGCTGCCTGTCTCCAGGGTATGGTACGTGTAGGTGGGCTCAGGTGGGAGGGACAAGAGCGGAGTGATCCCCCCAACCGTCCTGTCCCTTGGCTTTGCTCCGTGTGACTTCCTCTCCAGGCTGGTCATTGTCATCCACCAATGGTCCTCGTAGCGTTCTCCCTCTGAAGAAAGAGTTGGAAGGGGGCCACTTTTGGAAAGTGTGGTCAGGGGGTGCCTAGATCCCTACCACCTCCCTTCCTGAGCAGGGGGCCTGCCACACACCCAGAACATTCCGAAGAAAGGCCGGGATAATGATTCACGCACTGCCTTCGGATTCAGGAAGTCTTACCTAGTTTCAAGCTGGATTCCCGCCCCCCCCCCATAGAAACTGAATTAGTAATGCAATTTTTAAAACGTGGTCATGAAAATGGGAATCTGCACCTCAAAATGGGCCCTGCCAAGGCTGCTGGGGGCCACCCAGGCTAGTGGGAGGATTTTCTCCCTGTTTGGTGAGTCTGGATTGAGCTCGCGGGAGGCTCCGCATCTTCGGGGCGCTTATGTTGCAGAGAACGTGTGTCCTCAGAATCGGCAAATTCCCTGCATCCCCGAGGCCAGCCACACTTCCCTGATGAGGGGTTCCTGTCAGAGTGCCACTAATTCTCAGCCTGTCACACAGGGCTTCTTCCTGGCTGAAGGAGCCCGGGCTGCCTGCTCAATGGTGTTTGATGTCAAAATAACTCAAGTGGAAATGTGTGTCCCTTCTGCCACAGTGGAAAACTTCTCCCGGAGCTGCCTGCCACAGCCTGGGTGAGCTTGGGCCGCGAGGCGCCCTGTTCCTGCAGCTGAAGGATGGGTGTCGCGGGACAGGCAAGAATGGAGCTGATGGCCTGCACCGGACACCCAGTATGGGACCCAGTCCCAGGGAAAGGACAGCCTCCCGCCATACCCACGACCCATATAACAAACATCTTCACGGGGGTATGGCACCTAGTCCCACCCAGGGCAGGGATAGCCCTAAGCCATGACCTTGAAGATGACCATGACCAGTGACTAGGACCATAAAAGACATCTTCATGTGAAAGGCGATACCAGGGCCAGGGCAGAGACAGCCCAAGCCATGACTGTGAACATGAGCATATTATAGACTCTGACGGGCTCTGGGACCTGTGGGTCTACAGGTGAAGCCTCTGGTCCAGGGACCTTTGGCAAGGAGGAGGAGCTCATCCCAGGTGCAAACTTGAGAAACCACAGCTAGGCGCGATGCTGTCGGATGCCTGTACTTGCTGGGGGGCTGGACGTTCTCCTGCTGGGGGCGTCTGTGGGGGGTGTTCTGTGGGAGCCCAGCAGAGCCAGTGAGGTGGCTGCGAGAGACAGGTGTGTCTCAGGGACACAGAAGAGGCAGTAAGAACGAAACTTGGGGAATAAACAGACGTGTTAACGTGGGGGTTTGAGGAAGTCCTCCCCCGAGAGGTTCAGAGTCATCTCTTCCTTTACGTCTCCATGAACATTTCAGTGAAATCTGCAAGACTTGACAATGCTTTTGAGGTCAAGCTTCTCATACGTCTTGGCCCAGTGAGCAGTGTCCCCTTAGGGCCCCTTTGCTGACAGCCTCAGCGTGCCCGCCCTGCGCTTCCCAGACAGCTCGGGTCTGAGCCCCTTCGTCCAGGCTTGTCCCGGAGCGGGGCCTCTAGAGCGGGTGACACCCTGCCTCCTGCCCGCTAACTGGAGACAAAGAAGGGAGAGAGGCCACCTGAGAAGCCGGGTTAAAGGCATCGCGGTGTTTCTCCGGGGAGAACTGGGGGAGCTTTCCGGAGGTGGTGGAGACAGACAGCGGCCAGGGAGGGAGCAAGAGGGCGCCGTGGGATTCTTGCTGGCGTCCTTCCAAGAAGGCGACTTGTGGGGAATTTCTCGTGGAATGAGTCCATTTACGTAGCTTGGCAAAGTAGACGGGGGGCTGTGGTCGTTTCTGGGGCAGCTGCGATCGGCAGCTTTTCGTAATTATCCGTTCGTAATTATCTGTGAAGACTTTGGTAAACAGCAGCCTGTTAGCCACCCTCGGAGGATTAAATCGGTACGTTTACTGCTCTATCCACTTGCTATTAACCTCCTAAGAGGCTTTTCCACCCCGGACCTGGGGTTTTCATCTGAGGAGCTCCAAGGAGCGGGGGCAGGGCAAAGCTCAGCGGGGTGGCCGCTGTGGGGACGTTGTTGACCACCACTCTCTGTCAGCGCGGCTGTGGCAGGCGTCCTCTTGCGCCTGACATCCCCACAAGGTGCTTGCTCTGCAGGAATGCAGGAGCTTCTCTCGGGATGTGCATCGCAAGAAGCAAAGGGCCCAGCTGGCAGGCCTGGAGAGTTCTGGAGAGAGATGTGGGCAGACAGGTGGGCTGGGCCTTTCCTGGGAGGGATGGGTGGATGTGGCTGGCTCGCTTTGAGGTCACAGTCTGTAGGGTCATGGGAGAGATCTCCGTCTCTCTTGGAGTGCGCCGTGAGCTTGGCCAAAGAACATCTTTTCAGCGAGGATCTGCCCTGACTTTCCCTTTGGGCTAAGGTTGCCTTTTCATTTCTGGGCCTTTCAGGGGTTGCCCCAAGCTGTGACCATGAGGATGAACCCCACTGCAGAATGGATGGGCCCCCAGCTGACTTCATGCCTCAGCAGGTGTGCTGGTGCTCCTGATTTGGGGTCCTCAGACCCCAGAGACCCGAGATCTGGCATCTGCCTTCGGCTCAGGTTTTGATCTCAGTGGGCGGGGAGTAGTGTCCGGGGCCCTGGACACAGTTCACCAGGGGTCTTACTCCTGAGGGCCTCCTGTGTGCCAGGCATGGTGCCAGGCAGAGAAGCATAATGGTAAGGAGACCTAGACTCGGCCCTCGCCCTCATGCAGATGCTGGTCCAGAGCGGAGAACCGTAGCAGCTCTTCAGATATGACCGGGACCAGCAAGGACGCCAGACACAGCCAGGCCTCCGGGCATAAGGCTGCTGGATCTAACAGGAGATCGGATGTCCAGGCCAAATTCTCTGGCTTGTTCCTTAGACTCTGAAGCCATTAAACATGAGAAAAATGAGAGGAAACGATGCATCTAATCAATGTAAATCCATTTTGGAAGAAGCCATGCTAATGGCTCACTTTGGAACTCCTTTCAAAGCCGGCTTTCTCCATCTTCTTTTCAACAACCAAGAAACCCTTGGAGCAGGCTGAGATGTGGAAGAACCCGGAACTGGATCACGGGATTGGGCAACAGATTCATAATATGTGAATTAATTAGCATCAAGGACTGAGTAGGTAGAACCACGGAACGATGCCCGTTTTAGTACAAGTGGCCGTTGTTGCTCAGTTTAGGGAATGGAGGTTGTATCAGAAGATCAGGGTGGACAGTCACTTCACCTTCTGAGTCAGGGCTTTCCAAACTGATCTGCATCGAAATGACTGGCAAGGGCTTCCCCCCACACACAGATTTTATCTATTTGATAGAGGGCATGAGTTGGGGGGACAGAGGGAGAGGGAGAGAATCCTTATGCAGACTCCCTGCTGAGCCGGGAGCCCGATGTGGGGCTCGATCCCAGGACCCTGAGATCACGACCTGAGCCAAAGGCAGATGCTCAATTGACTGAGCCACCTAGGCGCCCCAAGGCAAGGGTTTAACACAAAAATGACATCCCCCTAGATCGACCAGATCTCAGGTCTCTGGGAGTTGAGGACTCCAAATCAGGAGCACCACCAGAATGTCTCATGGGGGAACTGACTGGACCCTAGAGGGCTGCCTTCTGCAGGAAGCCCCTTGGGTCCAGCCCAACCCCTCATTCCCTTTCCGCCCCAGCTTCTCCCTACTCTGTTCTGGCTCCATCTCGCCTGCCCCTTGGGCTACTCGGCGTCCCAGCTTGGGATGTATTTGTTCTCCGTGGGCTTGGGGGGACACCCTTCACACAAGCCCTTGGGGGGCTGACGGCCTCCTGTCCGTCAGGTGAAGGAGAGGAAGGGAGGGCGGCGGGGACCAAGCCTCCTGCCCCGACGCGGTTGCGGAGCTGCTCAGGTGGGGGCCCACACCCAGGGGCAGCGCATGCTGAGCGCACCGGTGCCTTCAGCGGGTCACGGCCGCCAGGAGGCCGCAGGCAGCTCTTCCCACCGGGCAGCAGGAAGGCCTCCGGTTTGAAACACGCCTGTCCGTCAGGCAGTCAGGCCTGCCTTGGACCTCTTGCCTGTCCGCGTGAGGACCTGGCCCTGGGTTGGAGCCTGTGCTGAGTTTCGGTGGAGCGTTGGCGGCCAAGTTTACGAGGGACCCAGCGGCGGGGAGAGAGGCCGGTGGGCATCAGGCGACAGGCGTGGAATCTGGGGATGAAGAGCGGGGAGGAGCCGCCTACGTCCCGGAGCTGGGATGGCAGCCCAGGGCTGTCTCCAGCAAGGGCCGAAGGATGTTTCCAGGTGTCTCCACAGGACGGGGCCTGAGGGAGGCGCTCTGGGAAGGCGCTCCCCCCAGGGCATGTGTGGAAAAGGGACCCACTGCTAACTGTGGGGCAGGGGACAATAGAGGGTGTCAAAAGCTGTGTAGGGGCCCACAGAAGGAGACGGCCATGTTGTGGGTGTGGTGGGTGAGGGGGCCACGTGAGGCATAAAGAAGGCTTCGTGGAGGAGCTAACATCTGAACTGGGCTTTGGAGGTTGCATAGGAGCTCCCAGTGGGAGAAGAACATGACAAGGAGAGGGAGGGTCACAAAGGCATAAGCCCAAAAGGGCCAGTCACGTTCAGGGACGCTACGGCGTGCGGTGAGTCTGGGCTGTGGGTTCAGTGCCCCCTCAGCGCGGCTCCGGTGCTGTAATGCCGTCCTATGGCGGGCTTGCCTAGTTGGTGTGGTGGTGGGTCCAAGATGGCACCTAGAGAATCTTGCATCCAGTATTCTTGCCTTCACCACCGAGCAGGGCTGACCTCGTGGTCGGGGGAATACTGCCGAAGCAGCACTCTGTGGCTTCCGGGGCTGGGCTAGAAAAGCATTCTGTAGCTTCTGTGTGGTCTCCTGGATGGTACACGGGGCAGGCCGGCCGCCACACTGCGGGGACACTCAGACAGCCCCCGTGAAGGCCCACGTGGGGAGAAACTGATGACCCCGCCAGCCACCAGCACCAACTTATTTGCCAGTCATGTGGGTTGGCCACGTGGAAGTGGATCCTCCAGCCCCTGTCAGACCCTCCCTGACGTCCACCTGCAGTCCCCTGAGAAACCCCAAGGCAGAAGTGCCCAGCCACGCTGCTCCTGCATTCCCGACCACAGAAACTGTGAGAAATACGAAGTGATTATTGCCGCTTTACGCCGCTAAGCTTCAGGGTAATTTGTTACACAACACTAAATAACTAATACGGCTGATTACTAATTACGGTTGATTACGTTTCTCCTAAGCTTCTAAGACGGCTGCCCAGGATCCTAGCCTCCAGGTTACTAATGCCTCATGGGATGCCGTCCCCTTGAGTGTGGACTGGACACAGTGACTTGCTTCTGATAAAAGAACAAGGCACACCTGATGGGGTGTCACTCTGAGCTCATGTTTCTAGAAGACTCTGGCTTCCATTATGCTCGCCTCTCTTGCTCCCTCCCTGGCTCTGAGGAAAGCCAGCTGCCATGTCGTGAGCTGCCCTGTGGAGAAGCCCATGTAGCCAAGACCAGATGGACGTCCCCAGCCAACAGCCCGTGAGGAACCAAGACCAAGAGTCCAGCAACCTGTGAGGGGCAGAATCTCGCCGGCAGCCACGCAGGTGAGTTGAGCCTTGAAATGACAGCAGCCCCAGCAGACGCCTTGGTTCCAGACTTGTGAGAGACCCCGAACCCCTGGACTCAGGTAGCTGCCCCTTGAAGCCTTGCTGTCCAGAAACCGTGAGGTACTTGATGTTTGTTGTTTCGGAGCTGCCGGGTCTGGGAGTCGTTTGTTACGAAGCAGAGGGTAACTAACACAGTTCTGTTGATTGGCATCGACCTCCCCTACCCTGTCCGCAGGGGAGCCGTGTGGCTGTGGTCTACACTTGGGTCTCAGCCTGCTGCCCTAACTTTGGTCAGAGAAGGTGGGGGGCCGTTGAGGGCATGAGAATGGAAGGGGACGGCAAGTCGGTCTGTGTAGGAGCAAGAGGTGAATAAGCAGGTGGATGAGACGGGGGTCAAAGCCAGGCTCTGCCACCTTGTACCTGTGTGACCTTTAATAGGTGTACAAGAACCCCCCAGGCTCCGGTTCCCAAGGAGCCCTCCTGGCACGGAGGGGAGCCACAGAGGGACCAGACTGCTCGGGCAGCACCGGCCAGAGAGCCGACCTGTAGACTGAGGAAGAGGCTCTTGGGCGCTGGCACATGGTGGGTGCTTGATGCAACCCTGACCCTGCAGCTGTCGGGGTTCTTGGCCTCATTAGCTTCATGGCAGCCACTGTTGTCACGACATCCTCAGGGCACTGCCCGGATCTGGGAGGACCTCGGGAGGATGCTGCTCTTCAGAGATGGGAAGCTTCGGTTTGTGCAGTCAGCCCTGCTTTGCTGGGGGCTTCCTGAAGGAACGTTCCCTGGATCTGGTCACCCCTCGTCGGGTGAGGCTGAGCCTGAGCTCTGCATGGCACCCTGCCCGGAACAGCAACAGCTCGCTCAACTTTCTGGAAGTCTCCCGCTCTCCCTCTGCGTGCCGAGAGGCTCTGCCTTGCTTGGGTGTTTATTTCTTGCTCTACGAAGTGATGATTTAATTCTTGCCTGGGATATCATTCAGCCCAAGTTCGTGCTGAAGTGAAGCATATTTCAGCACCCACCAATTTCCATATAGATAAAAAAAGAAAAAAAACCCAAGAAAGAAGGGAAACAACCTCTACCAGCATCTTTGCAAACTATGCATTTGAAACCTGTTTCTTGAAGATGGATTGCTCCATCAGGCTGCTAAGAGGCTTTTCTTGACTTGTCAACAGTTTTATACCCCCACAAACATGCGTGGCTATAAATTATTCATTGCCCAGTTAGTGGTTAAAAAAAAAAAAAAAAGGATGCCTGGGACCGAGGTACATTCTTAATTCTCCCTCTGCTTTTCAGATCCAACTTGTTTTTTTCCTTCCTGCTGCTGGAAAGTAGAAATAACTGCAAATCTCTTGACTGGGAGGTTCAGGGCTCTGGCGTAATGAGAAGGTCCTGCTGAGCCCTGTGTGAGCTCTGCTGGGAGGGTGGGGTAGTCATCTGTGGGACCCTGGGGTTCTCAAATACATGCGGAGGTGAGAAATAGAGGTGCTGTGGGCTTTCCTCCTCCTCCTCCTCATCTTCTTCTTCTTCTTCTTCTTCTTTTTTTTTTTTTTTTTCCTGTTGGCAGGAACTCCAGGGTTTTCAAAAAAGCAGAGAGGAGACTTGATTCTATTCTAGACCCAGCCATTTCAGAGACCATGGCTGGACAGGATCTCAGCCCTCCCATGCTCACCGGCTTCCACCCTCCTTGGGTCCCTCCCAAGGTGGGGGCCCCTGTCAGGAGATAGCACGTTTCTTGTCCTTCTCCTTGTGCCCACCCTCTCTATGTGCCCAGCATACCCTTGGGTCTCCCCTCCGCACCCCAAGTGGCCTCCTCCTCCAGCAGGATTCTCAAGTCTACCAGCACCCATGGGACGTGGATAGAGGTGGGGGGGGGGCTATGCTTCAGGGTTTGGGGCCTGTATTGGCCATGACAAAGCTGCCCAAAGTGGATGCTTAAAACAACAGAAGTCCTTTCTCTTACAGTCCTGGAGGCCAGGAGTCAGAAATGAAGCTGCCTGCAGGGCCGTGCTCCGTCCAGCCTCTGCCTCTCCCTCTCCCACCAGGTAGAACCTTCCTCGCTTCTCCCTAGTTCCTGGTGATGGCCCTCCATCCCTGGCCTGCAGCTGGAGTTTCTACCTCATTGTCACCTGGTGTCCTCCCTGTGCGTGTCTGTGTTCCACCCTCTTCTAGGAACCCCAGTCACATGGGATGATGGGCCTACGCTACTCTTCATCTTAATGTCACCTGTTACCGCCGCAAAGACCCATTGCAATCCGAAGGGTCCGAAGAGGGAAGAGCCTCCAGCGATCGGGCCCGGAGCAGAAATCAGAAGAGTCAAAAGGCCAAAGAGTTGGCAACCTACTGAGAGCTTCTCGTATAACATTCTGGCACGTTGTTATCCCGAAAGACTGTCTTTTGCGCCAGTTCGGAGGCACAGTATCAAAGGCCCCTTCTCCATCTCTGGTTGTGGATGGGCCAGACTCTGGTGTGGGCCTGAAACCTTGTCCCTTCATATGAGCATAGAGAGAAAATTCAGTTGATGGTAGGACTGACCCACCTTGAATGGGAACCAGATGTCCCTGGAGAATAACTGCCTTGGATACTGTCTAGTGGCCTGGTTTGAGAGCCCGGTGTCCACCTGCCACTGGTAGAAGGACATGTGGCTTCTTGAGTGGCCCCCTGCTCCACCTTGACCCCCGCTTCCTCCCCCTTACTCACGTTGTCCCCGGGCACTAGGGACGTTGCTGGCAGTTTCTCTGGGTGGACTCTGGGAAGGCCTCTGGGGTCCCCTGCTCAGTCTGGAGAGAGCGGTTGCATGCTGGTGTCTTGCTGAGCAAGCCAGTGTCACGTGGGGAGTGACGATGGGACTGGACATGGGGTTGTTTTCCGCCAGCCCTACTCCCTAATGTGGGGAGAAGGAGTCATGATTTCATTTCCAAATATTTTGTATGTGGAACGCTGAAGAAGAGACATGGCTGGGTGTTTGGGCTTTCAGAGACTTCCAGATGCTGTGTCTGCAAACCCCAGGGGACATTAGGTTTTGTCGAGGCCATCTGGTGCCCAAGTTCTGTCACCTCTTACCAGCCCAGCTATGGCGAAGGGGAAGGCTCCATTCTGCAGACAGCAGACCAAAAAGGCAGGGGCCCAATGGTCCTGACTCATCTCGTTGGATGTGGCTGTTATTTCGGGGTGACCCACCTTTGATTCAATTGGAGTTTAAGTCAGATTAAGCAGCTTTTACTCGGAGCTGCGGGAGCTCCTCTGAGACCGGCCCCAACCCTTCACGTGTGGCAGTGAGGCAGTGAGGCTGTTTGGAGCACAGGAGCTCGGCGGGAGCTCTTGGCCCATGATGGCTGACGGAGACAGAAACTAAGTGCCAAGCACCCCACGTCCAATATTTCATGTACTTCTCACGCACCCATTGCACAGGTGAGGGGACCCTGGCTCCAAGAGACCAAGTGATCTACCTGGGTCACCTGCCTAGTAGGTGGCAGAGTCTCCCAGGCCCAGAGTTCCTGAATGGGAGGATGTCTTCTTCAGGCGGCTAGCTTCCCCTTCCCTCTGATCGCATAGTGCGTGGTGGTGGCCGAGTCCAGATGCTCTCCGGGCAAATGAGGTTCCTTCCCAGGGCTGAGGATCTGAGTAGAAGCCTTTGGAGTGGAGCACCGCCTCCTCCTTGGCTGTCTGGGGGGCGGCACGTGCGATGCATCTAGGTATGGGCCATATTGATGGAGGAACTGTGGACCCCAAGATGGGCAGCCCGCCCTTGGGGTACCTGCTGGGGAATTACTCAGAGGAAGAAACCACAGCAGGGACCCCAGGGAACAGGCTCTCCAGGGAGTGTTGTGTGAAAATTCTCTTTTCATTCAAAGGCCAAAGAGTCAAATAAAAGAAAAGTCTTCTGAAATGAGGGTCTTCCTGGGAGCACTTGGAAGCGTTTTGCAGAAATCCAGACTGTTGTAAAGAGAAACAAGAGTAGCTAGGTGTCCAAAAAATAAATGTATTCATTAATCCCATGGTCTTTTCTATTATCCAGGTCATTTAGTTTCATTTTTGGGGGTATTGTTTCTTTCTTAAGACTGGGTTCTTTGAAATAATATGGAAATGACTATGTAGGTCATTTATTTTCTGTATCTTTTAAAAAATTTATTTTATTAAAAAAATTCTAAAGTTCAAGTATAATTAAGATACAGTTTATATTTGTTTCAGGTGTGCGATAGACTGATTCAGCAATTCTATACATTTCTCAGTGCTTATCACGATAATTGTACTATCTTTTTTAATTAATAATTTTGTTGAGATGTAATTCACCTATCATGTAGTTCATTCATTCGAAATGTACAACTCCGTTGTTTTTAGTATAGTCATCAAGTTGGGCATCCACCATCTAATCAATTTTGGAACATTCTTTATCCTCCGAGAGTACAGCCTTGGGCAGAGCCCCTCCACCCTGGGATGGCAGTGGTCTCACAGGGTCCTCTTTGTCTGTTCCGGTCTCCTGGTTGTCTACCTCATTGGGTAATAGACCCAGCCCCTTTCCTCTAATCCCTGGCTGATTGCTCAATTGTTTTCAAGAATGCCCTGGCATAAAAATTGCTCCCTGGTCTGATCCAATTAAGTTCATGCAGTCTTTGAGGATGGTTTGGAGCCCAGGAGGATGGTTCTTGGCTGTCTCTTTCTCTGGTTCTATCTGGTGAACCAGCTAGCTTTTGGTTTAGCTGGTTGCTCTAAATTGAGAGGAGCTGTTGTTTTCAGGAGTGCCCTTAGGCTTGAACTTCCCACATTCTGTTTTACGTACACTGGTTCCTTCTTCTGTGGGGGCTTGGGAGCTCCTTCCCACACACTGCCTTCTCTCCTGGGCACTCCCTGAGCTCTAGCCCTTGCTGCCTCCCATCATCTCAGCTTGCCTCTCCTGGGGAAACTGCCTTAGGAGCCAGCCGGCAGCAGGGGAGCTGGGATTCCAGTCTTCTAGCCTGTCCTGGATTAACAGAAATCTGATATCTAGAATCTAGGAGGTGAGAGTCCCTAGTCTGGGCAGGCTATAGGATTGGCCACTGTGAACAATCTGCAGTAGCCGGAACCTAGTTAGGAAGGACAATCCTAGGGCAAACAGGGAGTTGAGGAAGTGAGAAAGCTTAACCCAGGTTAAAACC
Source organism: Mustela erminea (assembly GCF_009829155.1). Classification (NCBI taxonomy): domain Eukaryota; kingdom Metazoa; phylum Chordata; class Mammalia; order Carnivora; family Mustelidae; genus Mustela; species Mustela erminea. The sequence goes on along the minus strand of NC_045627.1, from coordinate 84,626,808 downwards.
ACCAGTCTTCCGAGAAAGACTTTCGAAGTCTTTCAAGATAGAAGATGGGGCTTCTTCTGTGTGGAGCCCACGGAGTGGAGGCACCATCAGATGAGCACCAAATCTCCAGATTGATTTTGCCAAGAATCTGACTTCACCTCTTATAGCCCGTGCCCCTGGAAGCAGCCAGAGAACTCATGTTCATGGGCACATGTCACACATCACCTGCAGCTACCTTAGGCTTTGTACAGAGACTGTGATGGTGAACTTGGCCATCAAGGCTCAGCCTCGTCTCCTACTGCAGGTCTTGCTCTCTGTGCCCCACCACGATGGGCCGTCCTTTCCCTTCTGCAAACAGTCCCAGCTCCCCCCACGCAGACGGATACATGTGCATACATGATCTCACACACAGAAACACGTGCGTACCCACAGACATGGGCACACATGTGCAAAACATATAGATACGCACAGGAACATATCCACATATGCATGCACATATGAGCACAGATACATACATACATACAGACACATACTCAACCACAGGAACACATACATACATACACACACACACTCAACCACAGGAACACATCCACACTCCCCCATGTATACACATGGAACACAATCATACACAAATGTGCACATGTGCACATATCCATGAACTCATATTCACATATTCACAAACACATTCACATAGAGAACATGTTGTCCATGCTCACGCTCACATGGGCACACGTGAACACACATCCATGCACTCACGTAGTCATAGACACATGTTCACACAAATCGTATATTTTTTTTTTTGTGGGTAACAAAGCAAGGTTTATTGAGTGATAGCAAACTGACAGTACACAGAATACCTGGAGTACAAAGCTCCCAAGAAAGGAGGGAGACCTGAGAGTCTTGCCCAAGAGGATCATATGGCTCTTATCCTTTCTTTTATTAATGTAGTGTATTGCATTGATTGATTTGCAAATGTTGAACCACGCTTGCAGCCCAAGAATAAATCCCACTTGGTCATAGTGAATAATTCTTTTAATGTACTATTGGATCCTATTGGTTAATATCTTGGTGAGAATTTTTGCATCCATGTTCATCAGGAATGTTGGTCTGTAATTCTCCTTTGGGTCTTCGGTTTTGGGATCAAGGTAATACTGGTCTCATAGAATGAGTTGGAAAGTTTTCTTTCCACTTCTATGTTTTGAAACAGCTTCAGGAGAATAGGTATTAGTTCTTCTTTAAATGTTTGGTAGAATTCCCCTGGGAAGCCATCCAGCCCTGGACTATTGTTTGTTGGGAGATTTTTGATTACTGTTTCAGTTTCCTTGCTGGTGATGGGTCTGTTCAGGTTTTCTATTTCTTCCTGTTTCAGTTTTTTGGTAGTTTATACATCTCTAGGAATGCATCCATTTCTTTCTGATTGCCTAATTTGTTGGCATATAGTTGCTCATAATGTGTTCTTATAATTGTTTATATTTCTTCAGTGTTTTTTGTGATCTTTCCTCTTTCATTCATGATTTTATTTATTTGATCTTTTCTCTTTTCTTTTTGATAAGTCTGGCCAAACATTTACCAACCTTATTATTTCTTTCAAAGGATCAGCACATATCCTTGGGGGACCTGGGTGGCTCACTGGGTTAAAGCCTCTGCCTTCAGCTCAGGTCATGATCCCAGAGTCCTGGGATCAAGCCCCGCATCAGACTCTCCCCTCAGCAGGGAGCCTGCTTCTTCCTCTCTCTCTGTTTGCCTCTCTGCCTACTTGTGATCTCTGTCAAATAAAGAAATAAAATCTTTTTTTTTTAAGATTTTATTTCTTTATTTGACAGAGAGAAATCACAAGTAGACTGAGAGGCAGGCAGAGAGAGAGAGGGAAGCAGGCTCCCCGCTGAGCAGAGAGCCCGATGTGGGACTCGATCCCAGGACCCTGAGATCATGACCCGAGCCGAAGGCAGCGGCTTAACCCACTGAGCCACCCAGGTGTCCCAAGAAATAAAATCTTAAAAAAACCCAAAAAACAAAAAACACCCAAAGGATCAGCTCCTAGTTTTATTGATCTGTTCTACTGGGTTTTTTTTTTTTTTTTTGTTTGTTTGTTTTTGTTTTTTTGGTTTCTATTTCATTGATTTCAACTCTAGTCTTAATTAGTTCTCTTCTCCTGCTGTGTTTAGGTTTTATTTGCTGTTTTTCTCAAACTTCTTTAGGTGTAAGATTAGGTTGTGTATTTGGGAAAGTCTTGTATTGTTAGGTACTTCCCTCTTAGGACAGGCTTTGTTGCATTCCAAAGGATTTGAACAGTTGTGTTGTCATTTTCATTTGTTTCCATGAATTTTTAAGATTCTTCTTTAATTTCCTGGTTGACCCATTCATTCTTTAGTAGGATGCTCTTTAGCCTCCATGTATTTGAGTTCTTTCCAAATTTCCTCTTGTGATTGAGTTCCAGTTTCAAAGTGTTTTGGTCTGAAAATATGCAGGGAATGATCCTAATCTTTTGGTATGGTTGAGACCTGATTTGTGACCTAGTATGTGATCTATTCTGGAGAATGTTCCATGTGTACTCAAGAAGAATGTGTATTCTGTTGTTTTAGGAAGGAATGCTTTGAATATATATATGAAGTCTCCATTTGCACTCTGTGCTCACCCAGCCTGTGACCGAGAATTTCTTTCTCAGGCACACGACTCAGTTTCAAATCCTGCAGACTCCTGAGGTACATACCTGTGCTGCTGCTTCCTGGGGAGAAAGAGGGGGGTCTTGCCTCAGTTCTGCCACTCTGTGGGCCCCTGCTTAGAGAGCAGTCATGATCACTCCTCAGTTCACTGTATATGGCAACCCCGAGCTGTCTTCCCTGCTCCGATTCTAGGAGCTCTGCTGCACTCAGGCACCCCCGGTCTCCCTGTGACCCCAAGGATCCTGAGACCACACTGTCTCACTTAGGATTTTGCCCTGTTTCACCCCCTGAGCTCTGTTCAGGCAGGGTCATCCCTCACTGGAGCAGACTTCTAAAAGTTCTGATTTTATATCACTTTCTGGTGCTGGCTTATGGAGACCCCCACCCCCATGGTTTATCTTCCCATATATCACCTTGGATTCACTTCTCTGCACCCCCTACCTTGTAGAAAGTTGTCAGTTTTCTATTTGTAGAGTGGCAGCTATTCTTTTCTTAGAGCTCTGGTTGGGTTCACAGGCATTCAGAATGATTCGATAGCTATCTAGCTGAATTCGAAACTAAGGTTTCTTCCTCCGCCATCTTGGATTATGCAGCAGTCCTCTGTGTTTTTCATTGTTCCAGGGAATCAGTCATGCTCTTTTGTCACCAGGACAGCCTCTGGGGGGAACTTAGACTGAGAACCAATGATTTATTGTGAATAGAGATGGGAACATGCTTGGGCCCATGGGGTGGTGATGGTGGGGGTGGGGGCAGACTGTCCCCCCCGCCTCCCATTTCCAGTGCTTCAACTCCCTGCTCTCTGGAAGGGAGGCTGGGCCACATTCATGTTACTCAGTATGTGGCCCGAGGACCCTGCTGAGTGTGGGTTGTTAATGATCTAGTAAGTATAGAAATTTAGAGCAGGCATTTAGACATATGACAGCCATTTGAACAAGTAATGATCTGTTAAATATAATAATATAATATATAATATAATAATGAAATATGATAATAAGAAAGTTGTTTTGCATCTTGTATCTTTTTTCCATGTCATTTTTCTAGAAATTTATTTTTTTATTTTACAAAAGTATCAATCCATGATGGATTGGAAATTGAGAAACAACCCCCCCCCCCCCCCCCCCCCCGACTAGTTCATCATTTTAGAGGATTTAAGTGCTGGGACCAGGTGCTTCCTGAAATTCCCCTCCTGCTAAGAGGCCAGGACCCTTTGAAGAGGATGCACCTTGGCCTGCAGTGACCTTGCCCCCACCCCTCACCTTCCCCCCCTGGGAATAATTGCCATGACAAAAAGTTGCAGGCCTGGCTTGTTAGGCCCTATGCCTTGCTCTGAGCCTGGTCCTGGCCTGCTCACTTTGCCTGGGGAATAGACCCCTTCTGTATATCTTGTACCTAGAGGAGCCTGTTCTTATTTAAAATTTTGATCCTTTGCTTATCATGTTTGTTTTGTATTCATTTGGATTTTTTAGAACATTACATTACAATATTATCTTTCTTGATTAGAGTTTTTGGTGCCCTTTAAATATTGGACCCCAGGCTTATACCCAGACTAGAACCCAGGGGCTCTGGGGTCACACAGTGGGAGGCCCCAATGCTGGAGGGGAGTTAATAACCAGAGCAAACCAATAAAGACTTTCAGAGGCTCATGAAGAGCTATTACTGGGCCCAAGGGGGGGCTTACTGTATGTGCTGGGGGTAGGCCTGGGTAGTTGGGAGTGGAAGTTAATGGTGAAAAGTCTCTAGCTGAATTAACATTCCCCCAGTCCTTCCAAAGCTTATGTTCTGAGAAGCCCATCGGAGATGATAAAATCTTAAAAACTGGCTGGATCTTGCTGAGAAGTCAGTTAGGTATGTCATGGATAGAATGTTCTATTAATTCACCTATTCTAACCTTCCTGTTCTCCTCCTCTTCACATTCTCCTGTCAAGACTGGTTTTTTTTGTGGGAGAGATACCTGCCAGCATTCACACATGAACGAAGGATGCCTTCCTCCCCTGCCCAACACAGAAGGAGGTTCTGGAAAGTTCTTTCAGGAGTGGGAGGGTGTTCACCCACTGATGATTTTGTACCTGATCATAAGGTGACCTCACAGACAGCAGTGCTTTTTGAAAAGGAAAATATTAAGTACCCCAGTAATGTTTTTCTACACAGTCCACCATGACAAAGGGCCATAGCCAGGGGCTTGAACGACAGATACCTGTTTCTCACAGTTCTGGAGGCTGGATTTCCAAACTCAGAGTGCACGCATGGCTGCCCCCTGGCAAATGCTCTCTTCCTGGCTTCTAGCTCTGTCTTCAGAGGGAGGAGAGAGAGCTCTGGTGTCTCTTCTTATGAGAACACCAGTCCCATCATGGGAGCCCCACCCTCATGACCTCCTCTAACACTAATTATCTCCCCCAGGCCCCACCTTCAACTTATGGGTTTGGGGGGACACAATCAGTCATAGTAACCTATAATCTTCCACTTCAGAAGGGAGCATTTGTCCCTATAGATTTTTTTTTTGTTGTTTATATTTTAGCTTGTGGGGCTGGTGCTGGAGTCATGGCCATGGTCATTTAGGATAGCTCCTTAAGTGGTTCCCTCAGCCAAGGTTTCAGTTTGGGGACAAACCAGGTCCAAACAGTGAAGCTCAGAGCCTGGCCAACAGTGGTCTCTTCACCACAGCTCTTTCTGCCAGTACTGCACCCCAGTTCTTGGCAGGTCACTGGGTGAGGATGACCCACAGGAGAGGGTGCCCAACAGCCAAGCTGCAGAAGGAGCCAGAGGTCCCACCATCCCATGGTCTTTTGCCTCTGTAAGCTGAGCTGTGGCTCACATGTTTTATTTTCCAAGCATGAAGGGACCTTTGTGTTTGGATTTCTGGGGCTCTCGAGCTGGCCATGCTGACTTGTTTGTGGACTTGGACTTAAAACAGTGCACAGTGAAGTTGCACCCATAACTTCTGCTGACTATGGATTTACTTGGGGAATGGATCCCACAATCTTTGCCCTGGTTGAGTTTCTTCTGTTGTCTTATCTCCTAATTCCCATTTATTCTTCAAGTAAATATACCTAGAACAAGAAGACAAAGATAAATAAACACTAGAAATTCATTGCTTCCTAATTATCTTACTACAGTTTTTATAATTACCCATGCTCTTGAGGTCATTCACATCTTTGTATTGGTGCAGTGGAAAAACTACACAATGCTGTTCCACTATGCATCTCTTCCCATCTCAGAGTCCAGTGATAGACATTTGCAGCTACAAATGACTAATGATGGTATTATTTACACAAGAAGTTGGGCCTTCTCTTACTGTCTACCCTTCAGAGCTGAGAACCTGCTGTTACACACCTATCAACACCCCAGTGGAAGCAGGAGTAAAAAAATAAGCTCAAGGTTTTTGGTTTCAGAAATCAGATGAGTTGAGTTTCCACTTACCAAGTTCAGTAAAATGCAGAGAGAGGGGTTCTGGGGTGAAAATCAGTGGTGTGGTTCTGAACATTTTATCTTTGACATGAAAATCATGCATGTGATACAAGTCTTGGGTTCAGGGAAAAAATTCCAGGTTAAGATAAATATTTGAGAGTCATCAGCATTTGTCTGACAGAACCAAGAAGCAAGATGAGGTCAAGGCAGTGAGTTAGGAGGAGGAACACAGTCCTGGGACTATGTTAGTCCTGGGGGTCCTTTTGTTATTTACAGATTCAAATAAAGACCAACCACCGGCAGAGGAGACCAAGAAGAATGTCCAAGGAGTTGGAAGAGAACCAGTAGGATGTGATGTGTTCAAGAAGACAAGTAAAGAAAGGACTATTAAAAAAGAGGAAGTGCTCAACTATGTCAAATGTTAATAATGACAGAATTGATCATTGCATTTGGCAATGTACAACTATGGTGATCTTGAGAAGACACAAGGGGGTGGTGGAGAAAAGGCCTGACTGGCATGGTTCAAGAGAGGATGGGAGGAAAAGAGGTAGGAACAGTAAGTAGAGACGACTCTTTTCAGAATTTTGAAAGAGAAGCAGAGGATTGAGGTAGTTGCTGGAGAGGCATGTGAATGCATGTGAGTGAAGATTCCCTTTCCTTAATTTAAGAGGAGGTACACTTAGGCACACTTGTATAATGATGGGAATAATCTGGTGCAGAGAGATAAGTTGATGATACAGAAGAGAAGTGACAATTGCTAGAACAATGCCCTTGGGAAGTTGAGAGAGGATGGAACCCAGAGCCTAAGTGGAAAGCTTGGCTGTAGGTGGGAGCATGGAGAAGGAAAGAAAGAAAGGAAGAAAGAAAGAAAGAAAGAAAGAAAGAAAGAAAGAAAGAAAGAAAGAAAGAAACGGAGAGAGAGAAAGGAAAAAAAAAAGGAAATGTCCCTAGAATAGCAAAAGCCCCCAGGATGCTGCAGTTGGGACAAACTCCCCACATGTGAGTGGGACAAACTCCCCACTTCCAGATGAAGTGACAGGTTTCTGTTGGCCGCAGCTGCCACCTGGGACCCCTCCTTGTTTCCAGCTCCGGTTTGCTTTGATTCTAGTGGTGACTCATGGCTGTGTCACACTCCAGGATACAAGGCGGACATCAGCCCTTATAGTCCTGAGGAAGATTCATTCTGCAGCCAGCCCAGCCTGTCCTGATGGGAGCCCCACCTGCGCAACATGGGGCAGGCTGGGGGCTGTGTTTGTGGGACAAGTGATCCGCTGACTCCCATCTGGGATGTTTTGGGAAATACCAGCAATCCCCCAAATGGGCTTTCTACCAGAATCAATGGGGTCCTGCCCCTGGTCCTTCCTCAGTCCAACAGAACCAGAGTTTCACAGATTCACAGACCTGGGCTGAAGAAAACTATTTTTCAAAACTGTGCCTGGTAACTAAAATAATAATAATAATAATAATAATAATAATAATAGTTTTGTTCTTTTTGTAAAGGATACATTTTAATTGTTAAAAACTTAAGTCACACAGAAAATGCAGAAGAAAGAAAGAAAAAAAAATCATCCTCAACTCTCTCATCTAAGAGCAGCATTATTAGCTTTATGTAGGCAGAACCCCAATGTTTCTTTTTCTTTTTCTTTTTTTTAAAAGATTTTATTTATCTATGAGAGGGAGAGAGAGAATGTACAAGCAGGGGGAGGAGCAGAGGGAGAGGGAGAAGCAGACTCCCCGCTGAGCAGGAAGACCGATGTAGGGCTTGATCCCAGGACTCTGGGGTCATGACCTGAGCCGAAGGCAGACTCTTAACTGACTGAGCCACCCAGGCACCCCACCCCAATGTTTCTTTAAGCATCAACACTGACAGAAGAAGGCTAGATGGACAGGAACACCTGGTTACACATTCTGAGGCAGGTGGGCCCACGTTAGGTCCCCATAGCTCAGGAGACTCTGCTCTCTGTGGGATCCATGGTACCTTCACTGAGTACAGCTGTTGGTGGCTGGAGGAGGCCCTGGATGGGGAGATCTTCCCGGAGGCCCAGGGCTCCCACCATCTCTGTATCCACGTCCCCCTTTCCCACACTGCTGGCCCCTCATAGCACTCTGACTGAGCTGTCCCCTCAGATGGGAGTGAGGCAAAGTGCCATTTTCTCCAAACCACCACCTTAAACAAATGGGAGCAAGCAACCATTAACAACATGAGACAACACGTTAATGTTGTGGCTTACCCAAAACAGGGGACCATGGTTACTGCTGACCCCAGTGCCTCTGAACCAGAGCTTCCCAACAGAGGTTTATGGTGTTTGACCTTTCAGTCCATGGTGAGGCTGGGGTTGGTGTGCACAGGCAGCAACACCCCCAGGCCAGAAGCATCCAGCAAAGGAGCCTCAGTGAACCACAGAATTCTATAGATATAGTAGCATTTTCTTATGTATAAGCTGGTAGATTAGTGTTCTGGGGTTGCTGCAACAAAATACCAAAAACTTGGTGACTTAAAACAATGAAAATTTATTTTCTCATAGCTCTGGAAGCCAGAAGTTCAAAATGTAGATGTCAGCAGGGTTGAGCTCCATCTGGAGGCTCTAGGGGAAGGTCCTTCTTCTCCTCTTCCAGCTCCTGGCTGCTGTTGGCATCCCTTGGCTTGTGGCCACATTGTTCCCATCACTGCCTCTGTCCTCATATGGCCTTCTCTCCTATGTCTTATAAGGATACTTGTCATTGGATTTCGGACCAGCCCTAATGGAAAACGATCTCATCTTGAGATCCTTGAATTCTATCTTTGAAGACCCTTTGGTCATGTTGACAGGTTCTGGGTAATGGACTATCTTTTTGGGGTCACCACTCAACTCACTAGCTGTGCTGTGAAAAGCTGGAAGCATGTCCAGCTGCCTGGAAAATAGCAGTGAGACCCTTCTTGGCCTTGGGGAGATGTGGTGGTCCAGGTGTGAGTCCCCCCAGACTCATGAGTTGAAATCCTAACTGCCTGAGGTGATGGTATTGGGAGGTGGAGCCTTTGGGAGGTGGTTACGTCCTGAGGGAAAAACCCTTAGGAATTATTGCCCTTTTAACAGAAACCCCACAGAGCTCCCTCAACCCTGTTTGGGGACAGAGCAAGGAGTCTGTGACCAGAGGAGGGCCCTAACTTGACCATGTTGGTGCTCTGACCTCAGACTTCCAGCCTCCCGAACTGTGAGAAGGACATTTCTGTTGTTTATAAGCCACCCAGTCTGTGGTGTTTTTTTTTTTTTTTAATATTTTATTTATTTATTTGACAGACAGAGATCATAGATAGGCAGAGAGACAGGCATAGAGAGAAGGGGGAAGCAGGCTCCCTGCTGAGCAGAGAGCCTGACGTGGGGCTTGATCCCAGGACCCTGAGATCATGACCTGAGTGAAGGCAGAGGCTTAACCCACTGAGCCACCCAGGGACCCCCAGTCTGTGGTGTTTTGCTAGAGCAAGCTGAGCAGTCTAAGACAAGAAGTTTCTCCAACCAGGGCTCTACCACTCTGTATGCCTCGAACAAAGTGTCTGAGCCTGGTAAGAGCTTCAGGGAGCATCCGGTTGCTGGAGGAGGGTGGCATCTTGGGGGGCTGGGGACGCCCCATGCCCCATTCTCCACACCACGTCCTGTGCACCTCTTGCCCCGGATGTTGATCTCTATCCTTTGTCACGTCCTTCACTGTGTAATACGCTGCTAAGTGTGAGTGTTTCCTTGAGGTCTGTGAGCTGTTCTAGCAAATGATGGAGCCCAGGGAGGGAGCGGTGGGCACCTGGACGCAGAGCCCGTCGGTCGGACGTACAGGTGGCACCCGGAGACTTGCGATTGGCACCTGAGGTGGGGGCAGTCTTGTGGGACCAGTCTTGTGGCACCAAGCCCCGCACCTGCGACATCTGGGTCAACTCCGGTCAGAGTCGGAATTGAACTGAATCATGGGACGCCTGGCTGGTGTCGCGGAGGAGAGCTCCATGGGTGGGTAACCCACATCCGGTGTCAGAACTGTTGTGAGTGTGGGAATAAAGAAGTGTTTTTTCCGATGCCGTGCCCCACAAGGCCATCAGGAAAGGGGGCACACATCCTGTGTCCACAAACATAGGAAGCCACGCGCTCAGCCTGAGGATGTCCGGTTTGGCCATGAAACCTCCTCTCCGAGACTCAGGGAGCTTCCTTGGCAGCAGCCTTCAGGGGCACATCGGAGGGGTCCCCAGGGTGTCCGTGGGTCAGGGAAGCTGGTTTGGGGGGCATAGAAGCCTGACCTCTGCCAGGTCATCCATCCAACCACACCTTCAAGGTGCCTACTAAGTGCCCAGAGGTATGCAAGACTCAGGGATCCTGACGACGATGGGCCACCCCTGCCTCCTGGAGGCCCTGGTCTGATGGGGGTCAGCTGGCCAGTTGGAGGGTCAGCCTTGGGAAACAGGATCCCAGGCCCCCTCAGTCGAGTCAAATGGACGATGGCTGTGTGCAGGAAAAGGCTCAATCCTCTGAGGAAGGGGTCCTTTGGGGGACCGGAGGAGTGTAAAAGCCCAGCTCATGGGGCCTGGGAGCCAAGGCGTGTCGCGGGGGGCTTTGGTGGGGTGAGGAGGGAGTGCAGGAGATGCCCCCGGCTCTGGGTCTGCTGTACGTTAGAGGCAGGTGCAAATTCTCCTCCATGTCCGGGGTCTGGAATGGAGCAGTGGTGACAACAGCCGTCCCTGCCCCTCCTCAGAGCAGGCCACCCTGCTCTGAGTCCCGACCTTTCAGTGTACCCAGTCAGAGCGCTGGTTTCCCTGCCCTGGGCCACTCTGGGGATGCTCTGTCACTCTCTGGCCCATGGTCTCCCCAGGGCTGGGCTGCATCTGGCCCTCGTCCAGAGAGAGAGCAGCCCCCGTTCACACCCACAAAGTTGGGAACAGAGAGCCTCCAGCACCTGGCATGGGTTTCCTATCTCGGCTCCAACAAGTCTCCATGATCAGGGCCTTGGGGGACCGAGGAATAAGCCATTCCCTTGCTTTCCCAGCTGCTGTAGAGGCGCCCACGTGCCCACCCCGAGCTCGGCCTCTCCGTAGGAGCCCCTCCTGCTTCCCTTGAGTGAGGACCCTGTGACCACTCGGGGCCCATAGACCCTCCCCATCACCCCACATCTGGATCACTAATATAATCACGCAGGCCCAAGGCAACATAGTCTCAGGTTCTGGGCACCAGGACGAAGACATCTTTGGGGCCAGTGTTCTGTCTACCACGCACTGTGGGAGCCGCAGCCCTAACCTAAGGTAATCCTTACAAGGATACCGTGAGCTATTGCAATGTCCATTTTACAGATGAAGGACTGAGGCCCAGAGAGCTTGGGCAATTTGACCGAGGGGCCCCCGCCTGGCTCCAGAGCCCTAACTGCCGCACCTCGCACGTCTCCCTGGCCTGAGATGAAGGGAGGGCGTGAAGGCCAGGTCTTGGGAGGGCCGGAGAGGCAGGACGTGGGCACACAGGACCCAGCATGGCCCCCCCTGCCCACCACGCCAGCCGCCTGGCCGCTCTGCCCTGAGGGGCCAGATGGGAAGCAGGCTCCGTGCTTCAGCCTCTGGGCGCGAGTCCCGGCTTGACTCCGAGCAGCCGTGGACAGGCCGCCTGGTCTCTCTGAGCTTCAGTCTCGTCACCTGAGAAACGGGAAGAACTGTGACTCCTTTCCCAGACTTACTGCGCAGCTCTGGCGCGATGGTGCAGGCCACGTGCTTTAGAACAAGCCTGGGCGGTGGGAAGTGTCTACATATAGTCACCGAGGCTGTCCTCTCACTGAAGGGAGCTGTTCCATTTCGCTGGCCACGTGTGCAGCGAGGCTGCTGCTGACCCGAAGTGAGGAGGGTCCTGGGCGCTGGGCTCAGTGATGGAGGAGCCCCTCTGGGTCTCACTGTGGCCAAGGAAGCCAGCTTGCTGTGAGGCCTTGGGCGAGTTTCTTCCCCCTCTGTTCTCCCGCCTGTAAAACAGTAGCATTGACCCACATGGGGCCTCCCGGCCCTGCTGTCCTGGGGGCTGTGTGGTGGCGCGGCCGATGGGGGAGGCACAGGCCACCATGTGGTCAGATGGGGAAGAAACCTGTTTTCCGGGGGGGCCCCAGGAGGCAGGCTGGCTGGCGCATTGGGAGCACGCTGGTTGGTGCTTAGGGTGCCTGTTGGGCTGGCCCTTGGGGGTCATGCTGGGTAAATACCCAGAAATGGAATTACTGGGTCATACGGTATTTCCGTTGTGAATGTTCGAGGAAGGTCCACACCGTTGTCCAGAGCACATGAAGCAGTTTGCAGCCCCAGTGGCAGAGGCACCAATGTCCCCTTTCTCCACAGCCTGGCTGACACCTGCTGTATCCACATCTCCTTGGTTGTCTTTCTCTCCATAAGGTAATTTCAGGACAGCAACTGTCCTAACTTAAGCTTTCTATTAGCCTTTTAAGCATGGAGTTGTCTACACATTGTAACATTGCCCCCAGCTTCCCTTTCTGACAGAGGCACCAGGGACACGGACAAAGATCCCGCGTGCCCTCTGTGAAGGAGGGAACAGGGACGAATGTCCTCTTGAAAGAGTCTGAGCAAACAGCCGGCCTGGACTGGCGCTTCCCGCCACGGCCGGAGGGGACCCCTGGCCCCCGACCCGCATCTGCTGACCAGCCTCAGTCCCAGCGGGGTGGATGTCTCCACTCGTCCTTCCTGCTGTGGCTGCACTTTCATTTCCAAGTTCAACGTCCGTGGTAAACAGGAGACTCCAGAACAGATTTCTTCCTGTCCTCCATCCCCGCCCGTGTCAACCCACCAGACAGATGTTTTCCACTCGTCCTGCCTTGTCCCAGGCAAGGCAAAGTTTTGAATCGAGAAAGGGAAAATATAATTGCCGCGAGGAGTCAAACATCTTTACCCTTGAACGAGAAAAGTCGTTCATGTCTTTGGTGGGTACTTTCTGAGCATGGCCCTGGGATGTGATGGGTTCACAGGCTCCATCCCTTAACACACTCAGAGTCTGGTGGAGGGGACGAGAGAGAGAGGGAGCCCAGTTGGGGAGTGAAGGGAGGGGTGGGGGGGACTGATGTAAAGGGAGCCAGGGACCTCGGTGGGAGGCCTGGGGAGGGGTCTTGGAGGGAACTGAGAGCTCTCCAGGTGAAGGAAGGCAGTGAGCGAGGAAGGAGGCTTGTTGGGGGTGGGGGACTGGACTCTGGGTGTGGGTGGCAGGGAGAGGCCCAGTGGATCTGGGGCCAGACGAAAGCCTTGAGAGCCAACCAAGGCTCTTGGGCTGCATTGCCGAGGGACAGGAAGGATCTCTGGGGAATCTGAGCAGGGAGTGACGTGGTCATGCCTCGGAGGGCAGGCTGGGGATGGCAGGTGGAGGCAGTGGTCTGGGGCACCCAGCCAGGTAGGGGATGGGGTTTGAGAAATGCTCGAGAGATCAGAGCAATTCACCCCCGGGAAGCTGGGGGGTTGAGGAATGAAGGAGGGTCTGGTATCTCCCAGGAGGTGAGAGGAGGAAGACGTCCGTCCCCCAGACCTTACTGGGCTTCAGGTTCAAGTCAACGTGCTGGAGCAGGTTATACTCTGGCCAGGAGGAGCAGGGTGCTAGGCAGGTATGATGGTGAGGACCTGGGAATTACACACACACACACACACACAGGTGGAGCTTGGGGGTATAATAACAGACATTTATTGAGTGCTTACTCTGTGAGCAGACACTTTACACATGTCATCTTACTAACTTCTCCGCATTTTACAGATGAGAACACGGAGCGTTGGAGAGCGCACACAGGTGACTCTAGGCATGGCTGGCAGGGCCAGAGCGGGATCCTGTACCAGGCAGCCTGAGTGCAGAAGTGCTTTGCCCCCTGAGGTTCACAAAGCAGACACCCACCTTGGGGGACATGGTGAGCCTGTGCCTGGGGTTGGCATTGGGTCTGAAAGCTCCTGAAGCCTTCCCCATGCCGCTCGTGGGACGAAGCTGCTCCTCTTCCTCCAATCCCTTCTCTCCTGTTGTCTAACGGAGCCCAGGTGTAGAGAGCTGGCCGACACATCATCTTTGTTGATGACACTCGCAGAGCTCTGCATGCGAGACCCTCTTCCCTCGGCCTGCCTCGCTCCCTATCTCTCCCTCCCTCTCTTCCTTCCTGCATTTTAATCTAATGAACACCCGTTAACCAACATCCGACAGGAAAGCTGGAATGCTGACAACAATTGCCATGTTGTGCTCCCCCATCCAGAGCCTTCCTCCCCGAACCCCGGGAAGAGGCGCTCAGAAGTCTTCTCTTTATCATTCTCCTGGCTCCATTTGATCACACCTAAATAGATTCTCAAAAACATTTTTAATTTTAGTCATTTTTTAGCTTGAAAAAGAGTATTCCGCTATATAATTAAAAAAAACTTTAAGTTTTAGAATAGTCTTGGATGCACAGAAAAATTGAGAATACAGAGGATTTGTATAATCTTTTTGGATTTTCTTTTTTTCTCTCAAAATTATATTACTGTTTTGGAAAGCGTTTTGGCATTGTCTCTTGAAGCTGAGCCTTTACATACCTCGCATACCAGCCATTCTTCTTCTGGGTATTACCAGAATGTTCGTGGCAGCACCACTGCTGGTATTAAAATGTTGGAAGCAGCCCAAATCCTGGCAACAGAAATAGGGGTAAATAGATACATGAATTATGGTCTAGTTAAACATTGGGATGTCAGAGCAGTAAAACTGGACAGCAGCAGGGAACACAAATGTGAGCGAATCCTAGAATCTAATTTGGATGGATATTCAAACAATAATGGATATTCAAATAAAATAAATGCAAATAATTAGGGATATTCAAATAAAATAAAAGGGAGTCTGAGGTTTTTCTCTACTTGGTATATACGGGACTCCAAAAAGTTGTCCAGCATTTAGGGACGGTCTTGGCCAAAGCCCACCACCTTCTGAGCACAGGATGAGCAAACGTCAAAACCGAGGTTCTGTCTGCAGGGAGACCACCGCCAAGGTTGGTTTGGAGCTTCAGGCATGACCAAGTTGAGTCAAGGTGACCAGAACTGAAGGTACCTGTAGAAAGTTACAATGCACCACAGTTGGAGCCTGGAGAGCCGGGGTGGGAGGGGGCCTCTGCCAGGACTGCAGAGGGATTGAAGGTGGCTCCCAAGGTGTGGGGGTGAGAAAGACCTGGAAACTGGCTGACCCAGTATTGCGGTCACTAGCCAGCGGCCCAGAGCGGGGCAGGGCAACTTCTTCAAGTGCTACCCCAGCTGAACAAACTGTCCCTTAGCCCCATCCAATTTCCATGCTCACTTAGCAACCCTCATATTTTTCTGAAATAATTTTTTTTAATAAAACAGGGCATCCTTATAAAAGAAAAAATTTAAATGCATAAACTGGAAAGAAGGAACAAAAATCATGCATAGTTTCAGCACTCGTGGTTACATTCTGTTTAAAAATTAGATGCTTGAGGCTCAGCGAGGTGCAGCGGTTTCATTTCAGCCGTTTCCATATACTAATAATTATATCATACGCATTATATTAACTCTAGTCTTTTATCCAAGCACATTTTTGCATTGTAAACCTTTTGGGGTTATCGTCTTTAATGAAGGTACGTAGTTTGTTGGGTGGAGTCCGTGTATCTCTCTACCCATCCGTCCATTTTTCCCTCCCACCTCCACTTTATGGAATATATTCTATATAGAATATATATTTTTATTCCAATGCTGGTTATTTTGGCTGTTTCTAGGTTTTCACTATTACAAGTAATCCTGCCAGGAATATCTTGGTGCAAAAAGCTTTTTCAGTATTCAAATTATTTCCTTAGGAGAGATTCCCAGAAGTGGAATTATTAGATCAAAGGGTTTGAATATATTTAAGGCTCAGGAGACTTGCTGCCAGATTGCTTTCCAAATGTATGGCAACAATTCACCCTCCTGCAGGCATCCTGAGATCAAGCTCATTCCGCTGCACCTTCAGGAGCCTCGAGCATCTAATTTTTAAACAGCTCCGCTAATTTCTGATGACCAGTCTGTGGAAATCAGCGGTATCCTAGAAAGGACAGGAGCTGCCCTAGAGTACCACGTCCTGGGAAAACTCGGTCCTCCATTGTGAATGATGCTGTTGTCTGGTTGACTTCTAGCTTGCCATCGTTGGACTCCGTGGGAGCCAGTCCCCTAGGCAAGATGACCAAATCCGGTTCTATGGTCTGCTAAGCTGAGGTCTAAGCCCATGGACCTGAAGGCTGAAGGATCCAGCCGGGCACCTCTTTGGTTGCTCTTAACCGCAACTCTTTCTGGAGAAAGAATGTGCTAGAAGGGAAGAAAAATAGAAGGATGCCAGCCATTGGGGGAGGCTATTGTTGGCCACTCAACATCTATTTCACTCCTATTGATGCAAAAGGAACAAACCTCTTTAAACACTTTTAAAAAGAAAGAAAAAGTTTTATTCGAGCCCAAGTTAGAACGGCTGCCCAGGATACATGATCTTCACAAAGAGTGCTCCGGGAAAGGAACATTTGGTGCAGGGTGATGTGTCTTTTACATAAAAAGAGTTACAAATCATCATGACCAAGGGCATTCCAGAAAGTTACAGACCTTATCTTATGTTTTTAGTATGTGCAAAACCGTATGACTTTAAGCTTTTGGGAGCCAGGAAGGGTTTGTGTGTGTGTGTGTGTGTGTGTGTGTGTGTGTGTGTGTGTGTGTTTTTCTTATCTTTATGTTTGGAATCCTCCTTTTCGGTTATTTATTATTTTTTTTAATAAAGCAGACATTCAACGCGTGGTCGGGGCAGAACTAGAGCCCGTGCTTTGAGGTTTTGTGGAGGCATTTTGAACACTGGTAAAATGTTAAGGGAGAGCTTCTCTGGGAGCCCGGGAGCAGGGCCTACTGGTGTGAATATGTGACAGTTTTCTTTATCACTCCTATGTTCCTCCCACTGGTGGACCTGTAGTTTCTTCAGGCAGTCATGTAGATTCCCAGATCTCAGGGCAGGGGGATTCCAGACCCCAGCTGCAGGGGTCGAATCACAACTGTACTAAGGCCAGTGTAATAGTATCATTCCTGTTGGCCAGTCATTGGTTCAGGCAGGCATGTGATGCCCTTTTGGTTAATA
The DNA here is from genome assembly GCF_009829155.1 of Mustela erminea. NCBI lineage: Eukaryota > Metazoa > Chordata > Mammalia > Carnivora > Mustelidae > Mustela > Mustela erminea. The sequence goes on along the minus strand of NC_045627.1, from coordinate 84,609,689 downwards.
AAATGAACGTAGACGTAGGCAAGAGTAAAAGTAAAGTAGAAGTCAAAGCTGGGACAGATCTGATTGGCAGGATGCTTTCAGCCCTTTGCCCTACATCCTTCTTGCTGCTGGAATGCACATGAAATGTCAGAGGCACAGCAGCCCTTTTGTGACTCCAAGTTGACAAGCATGGCTACAAACAGCAAGAATGGCTGAGCAGAAAGATAGATGAGCCGGTGTCCATGAGGAGCTGGTCCACTCTTGAATTGCCTTTTCCAAGACTTACTTCCTGCTATGCAGAAAAACAGGGTTATATTTGTTTATGTCATTTTGGCTTCTCAGTTACTTGCATCTGAATGCGTTCCTACCGAGAGATATGCCAGGATAAATAATGCTAGCTTTGTAACAATGTCTCAGCGGCTAAACACCTTACAGTTCATTTCTCACTTGTGTCACAGTCTGATGTGGGGTGGGCAATGCTCTCCAAGCCGTGACTCAGGGATCTAGGCTCCTTCTATCCTGCAACATTATCTTTTTCACACATAGTCACACATAGAAGGGGAGGGGAGCACAGACAGCCATGCCCATGACCTACGGCCAGTCCTGTAAGCAGCATGGGTCACTTTTGCTGACATCTCCGTGACCGGGACCCAGTCATAGGGCCTCAATCTAACCAGTTGCAAGAGAGGTTGGGATGGAGGCTTTCTGTGTGCCCAGGAGGAAGAAACAGGGTTAGTGAGCAAGCAGCCAGTCTCTGCTCCACACTCCCGGAAAGGGAAACATCCCGAAGATGAACACGTTGGCGTCATGGTTTGCCAAGGACCCATCTGGGAATGTGCATTCTGGATCTGGAAGGCGAGATTGCTCTAACGTGCAGTGGCCGAGCTGCGCCCGAGACCGGCAGTCTGTCATCGGCGTCCAGGGCAACCGTGCCAGGCGCCCAATTGCTGTTTTTGCTGTTTTCAGTTCTGCAAAAAAGTGGTCTTGACATTTTTCAGAAGCGTGATTTAGAGAATAGTAAGACCCTCCCTCCCTCTCTTTCCCTCTCTCCTTCCCTCCCCCCGTCCCCCTTCCTTCCCTCCCTCCCCCTCCCCCCTCCTCCCTTCCTTTCCTTCCTTCTCTCTCCCTCCTCTCCCCCTCCCCCCTCCCTCTCTTCCTTCCTGTTTATATATTCTGAAGAGAAGGGTGACTTGTGGCTTGCTTTGGAAGGGACTCGTCAGGATCTAGATCCCCTCGGTCAGAACGTCTTCTCTTAGAGGCTGTTTTCACAAATTCACTTATTAACATCATGGGTCCTGACTGTGCAAAACTCTGGGTCACCCCCGGGGCCCAGAGAGACACATATCAGGGTTCTTGCCTTCAATGAACCTGCCATTTTGTCAGCATCTAAGTCCACAGTAAGGGGGGAAGGACAGGAGGAGGCCAACAGGGGACCATGGCTGAGAGCCCAGCGCTGATGGAACCACACAGGGTCACACAGGGAAGCTCGCTGGGTAGGGCCTTTATAGCAATCTTGGTGCCAACATTCACTCAATCAGGCAGTATATGCAAAATGCTGAGAACCGTGTCTGGCATATGACACCCTATTTTCACTCATCCGTCCATCCATCCATCCGTCCATCCATCCATCCATCTGACTGGGAAGGAACACTTGTTATGTTCCAGGCCCTGGGCTGATGCTGAGGACAGGTAGGGAGGACTCTGTAAGGTTGACAATCTGGTGATCTAATTCTGATGTTCCATCCAGCGGAAGAGCATGTGGTCAGACAAGCAGACCTTTGCAGCACAGTGATGCGCGGGCTGCTGTTTCTTGTGGGAGTGCACAGGTGGGGGCACTTCACAGCTTGCGGAGGTATGGAGGGCTTCCTGGAGGAGGTGGCACCTAACCAGTAGGACGAATAGGCAGGAGCTGGCCAGGCAATGATGGTTATATAATTCACAGGACTCAAGGCAGAAGGAAAATGCAGAGCTTCTCATTCATAAAGAAAGACAAGTACCACTTAAAGGCACTAAAATATAAAGTTTTTCCCTTTTTTTCCACATTACCTCTCTCATCTTGTCATAGGGTTTCTTTTGCTATTTAATGATACTCTAAAGAGAAATTAGAAATTAAAATTATCAGCGTACCTTTTACCCTCATCTTGATGCCATCCCGGTTTTAAACGGAAATCCAAGAGCATTTAGCTCGTAAGCAGAGTCACCGAAGCGACACGGCCTGTCTCAGAGGTCTTGTGCGCACGTGAACTGCTTTCTTACCACGGAAGTGGGAATGCTCAAGTATTTTTATTTTGCTTCTTGATGGAATCACCTTCCGCCAGCACGTGGTGCCTTGGTCTTCCCGCTGAGTGAGGAAGGGCCGAGGGAGCTACGGGCCCCAGCTGTCCCCTTCCTTCTGTGCCTTCCATGTCGCAGAAGCGATCGGCTGATGCAGGGACGGGACGCGACCAAGAAAGGGTGCCACAGGGCCTCGGTCCTTCTCGTTTCTCAAGATGAGAGTCGCGTGAGTATGGGCGCGTGTTCTGATCTGAAGGGCGGGCTGGCCTCCAGGAGGTGCCGGCAGGCTCACTCGGCCGCAGACGTAACACGCTTCCCTTGTACTCACTCGGAGTCGGGCTGAGTTGCACGCACCCGTGGGCCCCCCGGAATGGCACGCTTACCGCGCCGCGGGGAACGGCACACACCTGCCTGCGCACCCCTCCCCGCGCCCCGCTCTCGGTCTTGTGTGTGCCTCCGCGTCCCAGTGCGTCTCATTTACCAAACGCAACTGCAGAGATGGACTCGTTCCTGATTTCAGGATAGTGACAGCCCAGCATTAAACCAAGCGAGGAACCCTCCTCGGCGTCGGGCCGGGCGTACCTGGTCCTCGGGCCTCAGGGGCTGCGCGTGAGCAGGGGCGGCGCTGTCGGAGTGTGAGAAAGCAGGGAGGGCGGTGGTCGGGTGCGTTGTGCCTACTTCCTCCGCTCACACGCGGGCTTCATGGCCCGTCCCACGGCATTTACAAAGTACAAGAGTTCAAAGATGGTGTTAAGAATTTCCAGATGGCAACAAGGGAACGTCAAGTACCCCGGCCCTGGGAGCACCAGGCCCTTCTGAGCGTGGGGCTCGTGTGAGTGCAAGGGTCACAGGCTCAGGAAGTGACCCCCGGGGCCAGAGGAAGGGAGACCAGGCCAACAACAGCTTCTAGGTACAGGGAAGATTCTGTGGGAAGCTCCACTGCCTGCCCAGGCTCTGTGTTTCCCCTCTGTGATGTATGGGGGGGGCTCCCTGTACCCCAGCTTCTAGCCATTCTCTACCCTATTGCCCCCTCCCGTATCATCATGTTCCACAATGTCAGGGACGCCCAGGAACGAATGCTTGCCTCTGGCCATGCTGGACCCCGGGGGGACCGGGACGGAGGGCTGGCTGTCCCAGGAGCCTCATAGCAGGCAGGACCTCAGGAAGGCAGGGCAGACACAGGCTTCTGAAAAATGAGACCCTGGAGTGGGGGTCTCTTTCGTGGACTGACTCCAAGGCTGCCCAGAGAGGGGAAGCCCAGCACAGCCCCGCCAGGTCCACACTCGGCCTCCACCGGCCTCTCCTCCTGCACGTGTCCTGGCCTCCCCTCCACCCCGCAGAGGGCAGCATTTGGAAAGCGCCCATTTGCCAGCAGCTGAACCTTGACCTAACAGTTTGGCGCATCTCTCATCCTTGGCTAGGGGGCCAGTGTCTCCGCGGTCAGTCCCCTGCCCACCTCCCCAGCCTTATCTCCGCCTGCCCCGGTCTCTCCCCCAACCTCTTGGCCAGGGCAAGCCGCTACAGAAGGAGCACGCGGGGCTGGGCAGACCCCAGAGGGCGAGGAGCTTTGAACAGACTGTGGGAAAGCACGATTGCTCAAGGACTCTGACGTCCAGTTCTGCTCAGTCGGCTGGAAGCTGGCAAGGCTTGAGCAAATCTGGGAAAGGAGATGCGAAGCAACAGGAAGTCTGGAGGTAGAACAGGACGAGGAGGAAGCGGAGGCGAGAAACTCCCGCCCGGCCGGGCGCCTCCTGTGCCCGTCATCTGAGCTGCCCATAATTAACTGCCTTTGGTTCTCTACGGGGTGGGCTCAGCTGCCCGAAGTTCCAGGAGGCCCTGAGCAGTTCTGGCCACTTCCGGGCCAACTGGATCTATTTCTGGCCGTTTAATTTTGGATGCTCTGCTCCCAGCGTGGGAAGGAAGACAGGAAGGGCATTTAGGTAGCCGGGCTGGAGGGGAACCATGGCTGCCTGCATTTTCAAACTGTGCCCCACGAGGAACAGGCTGCCCTTGGTGGCTGAGCTGCACCACCCACACTTACTTCCAGGTCGGGGGTGGGGGGCAGGAGGGAAGTGAGCCTGGCCTAGCAGAGGCCCAGCTATAGCTGGGAAGGTCTTCTTACACGGAAGGGGCTGGGGCCCATTTGCAGAAGAACCAACACATTCAAAGGAAATGGGGCCTCTAGTGAGGGTGGGGACGGGCTCGGAGTCAGCGAGGCCCCAGTCATGACCCTGGGATGATGTGAGGATTCATGGAAATAACAACACGTCTGGGGCCAGCGCGGGGCCTGGCACCCAGCGCAGGATCCGTTAGTGATCGTCTGCCTCCTGCCCCTAATAAAAGCCTCTCGGTGGGGAACAAAGCTGTCCAGGACTGGACAGCTCGTCTTCGGGGACTCCAGCCAGTGTGGAAATCCACAGGCCTGAGGGTGGAGGCCGGCAGGAAAGAATTTGGGTGGGGATGGTCTTTAAAAGTGGTGACTGATGCGTCTCCTGATACTTAAGAAAGAGTAAGGGTAGGTTTCCAAATCTGAGAATGATGGGTCACCGTTTTGATTGAGCTCACCCTTGGCATGGATTCCCGGACATGTTATAAAACAGAAAGGGAAATGGGGGATCATAAAGGGGTCTAGTTTGTTATTACTTTATTTACTTGTTTACTTATAGGGCTGAGCAAGAGGGCTGGTGCTCAGTCCGTGCACTTGAAAATGAACTGTCAGCAAGCCAGAGTGAGGCCATTCTCCCTTGGCCCTGGGGTGACTGTGGGTGTCCCAGGAAAATGCCCTGCACGTAGGATCTTTTGAAATTTGGTAGGGCATTGGAAAGTCCCTCCCAAAATCTTCATGAACCACAGGGAAAGAGGAACTGAATGTTGGCCGGTAAAGGTAGGATTAAATTTGGTTGTTCAACCAGCTGGGAATCTGGTAAAGCCATGATTGCCAATATTTGACTGATTTAACCTACAAACATGGCCATGTTGTGTGGTTTACCTGCTATATATTGGACTAGGGCGCTGTGTAAATCCCTTCCAACACAAAGGCTCTATATTGCTGGGAGACTCTGCTTGCCCAGAGAAGCTGGACCTTCAGCCATGCACTGAGGTGAAGACTCCGATTCTGGGGTCAGAAGGCTCTTGGCTCCAATTCTGGCCCCACAGCTCCCAGGGTTCATGGAGGCGCACGCTTGGCATACCCAGCACGGTGGTGCCTGCACACGCTGGGTTCCTGCCCCCTCTCTCTGCGGAGGGTCTTTGCTCTGTCACCTGGCCTCTGCTATACCTGGTGTGAGGGGCGATGCAGGAATGAGGCCAAGAGGTGTAAGGTCAGAACTGTAAGGTCAGAGACCAAGTGCGTTGGGTCCTGGATCCAGGGGAAGAGCGGGGGTGGGAGCACTTTGTGCAGCAGGTAGGGCACAAAGATGGGGAGGTACCAAGGCGATGCCATGAGCATTAAAATCAATGTTGCCAAAACATGGGGAGCAACTAGGACCGAAGACATAAGCAAGGCACTCAAGGATCTAGTCTGTTAGTTATTGCTGCAAAATGCTGCAAAACCAACGCCCAGTGCCCAGCGCCCAACTCATGGCCCCCAACAGCAAGTCTTCATTCGCAAGATCAAGGGTGTATAGGAGGAGCGCTGGGCCTGGATGGGTGGCAGTTTCAGGCAGTGGGTTGGATGTTGTTCTGGGGTCTAGGATGAAGAGATGGAGCCTGGCTAGGGCACGTTTTCCTCAAGGGGTGAGTGGAAACGTGCCATGGTGTCACTTCTACCCACATGCCATTGGCCAAAGCAAGCTGTATGGCTAACCCCAGTATGAATGGGGCAGAAAAGTACACAAACCCTATGGAGGCAGCTCGGGGAGAATGAATGATAGCCAAACAAGAAACCATTTTGCCACCACATTCAAAAGCGGGACAGAGTCAGCAGCCAGCAACACGAGTACCCAGTATACTTGTGGCTGGAGAGCTTCTCTTTATTTTTATTTTATGGAAAAATTTTTATAGATTTTATAGATTTTATGTATTTATTTGACAACAGAGATCACAAGTTGCAGAGAGGCAGGCAGAGAGAGAGAGAGGGGGAAGCAGGCTTCCTGCTGAGCAGAACGCCTGATGTGGGGTTCGATCCCAGGACCCTGGGATCATGACCTGAGCCGAAGGCAGACGCTTAATCCACTGAGCCACCCAGGTGCCCCTATTTTATGAGAATTTTTAAAAGAGAGAGCACCCATGTGCATATGTGAGTGGGAGAGGGGGACTGAGAAAGAGAGAGAGAGTGAGAGAGAGAGAATCCAAAACAGGCTCCATGCCCAGCGTGGAGCCCAATGTAGGGATCTGTGTCACAACTGTGAGATCACGACTGAGCCACCCAGGAGCCCCTAGAGAGTTTCTCTGCAAAAGGTCAGGTCCACACTTGTCACGCAGCTTCATGAAGGTGCTCCGTGACCCTCTTTAGTCCTACAAAGAGCCCCTCCTATTAGGCTCCTCTTACGGCTGCATACATTCTTGCCAGTCCTCAAATCGGCCCTGCCAGGTGGTGTTATCATTCCAGTTTCTCTTTGAGGAAACCCAGTCTTCGGGAGGTCAGGGGACATGTCCTGGGCAATCAGGCATCTCAAGGCAGAACCAGGATTCCAAGGCAGATCTGGGTGCCCCAAGGTCTGTATGCATTACCTTGTGCCGACCTTGAAGACCTGTGACCCAAGTGTGGGAGATTCTGGCTCCCCTCCCAATAGGCTGCAAAGAGGTGTCTGGGGGCAGAGAGGGATCCCTGTGGTCCCACGTATCAAGTGGAGCTGCTCTGAGGAGCTGGCCTTGCGATCTCCCTTTTAGGAGATTGGGTGAGACTCATTCTGGGCCACCTTTATGGGGTGTGCTAAAATGGCGGCTCCAGATGAACAGGTGGTAAATCCAGGTTCTTTATGGTGAGATGGAGCATCCCGAAGACATCACATTGGTCCCCGGAGATGACCTGATGACGTCATCAGGGCTCATAAAGCTGACCCGCCCTGAGCACCGCTCTGCTGCTGGCCGCCCTGCCCGTGGATGCTCAATAAGGCGACACACTCTTAATTCCACGCCTGTTACCCTGGACGCCTTTGCAAGGACTGCTCGTGTTCTCAGTCATTGATCCTGCCGGGACAGATGGCCCTGTGCTCCTGCCAAGGCTTCCCGTAGACCCCGAGTCTGAGCCTGGCATGCAGGTCACCCCTGGAAATGACCTTGGGAAACCATATGTTGGGGCCTTGAAGCAGGGACATTTGTATTCATGAGAAAATTGACGATCCCATACCTCTGGGCTATAAAAGGGCCTTGGTGCAAGGCTAATAAAACTCTGAAATCAATATTCTAGGAGGTCCTAAGTGTTGTGGAATGAGGCGCTGTTTGCTTCAGGTTTGCCTCTGAAATTAGATAAATTATCGTAATGAATTCTCACAACTCGTTTGCATACATTGCCAATCTGATTTTAGAGGGAAGCATTGGCAAAGACAGTGTTGTGGATGCGTGCGTTGGGTTTGGCCTATTTTCTGAGCTGTTTGTGTCTGCAAAGTGTGCAGATTCTCTCCAGACGAGGCTGTGGCGCCGGCTTTAGAATGAGTGAGAGGCCCTCGGCCGGCACGGAAATGAGCCGGTGTCCCAGGAAAGAATTCGGGGCGGCTCGTCAACTGCGGGGATACTGTGTGCTTCTGGAGGCCTCTGGCTCAGCCAGTGACATTGGGGAGGTGTCTCGACCTCCTGGAAAGTCCCTCTGTGTGTGCAAGGCTGGAATTCTGGGTGGGCGCTGGGGGGCGGGCAGCCCACAGCCCGCGTGGGTGCTGGGAGGAGGCCATGCCTCTGTGCGGGGGCGGCCAGTCCTCTGTGCTCACTCCCTTCTCTCTTCTGCGCAGCTCACACGAGCTCCAGAGTCTGGCGGATACGGGCTGGGAGAGGTGACCCCCACCCAGTCATCCTCACACAGTTACATCCACAGGGGCCCGCTGCAGTGTGGAAGGAGCCAGAGCTGGGACTGATCCCGGTGCACACCCCACCCCTGTCCCCAGGGGCGTCTGCAACACCCTTTGCTCCCATCGACGAGCCCCGAAGTGCCGGCTCCTTGCTGGGCTCCTGGGGAATCTCTTAGGAGAGGAGGACCCATCCCCCCCACAATGGCCTGTGTCCAGGCCTCAGCCCCGGGAAGTGAGGCTTTCCCGGTAGAAGTACTCGTTTCTCCTGATGTGTGGAGAGGGGGCTCTGGAAGCCCAGAGCGTGAGTGTGAAAAACTGGCAAAGGAGGAGGTGAGTGACGTGATCACAAAGTCAAGGTTTCTGAACCACGAGAAGGAAGCAGGTGGACTTGTAGCCCCCCTGCCAGGAGCTTTGATACCATCTGCCAGCAGCTGACTCATGTGTCCCTGTTGACGACGGTCACACGGACACCACTGCTCTGGGGACCTGGCCTCGTGTCCCACTTCCAAGTCTTTGTTTGCTGAGGAACGCAGGAAGGTCTGGGGGTACCCTTGTCGACTCTGCTGACCTGGAGCCTGGCTCCCCACAGCCTGTTGGGTGGCACTGTCAACAGTGCTGTCTCCTCACATCCACCCCTCACCTCCCCTCATCTTGTGTTTATGTTCTGGAACATTCTGGGTGAAGTTTTAGCCAAACCCAGGTATGACACCACGCACGATGTAAGGGTACTCTTGGCTGCCATGGAATAGTGACAATCGGTAGAAATGTGTCGTCAGTTTTGCTGACGGCAAAAATCCCCAAGTCAGTGGCAAATGTCCCCGCTGCAGGAAAGGCAGGAGGAACGTTCTGCCCAAAGTCTAGGCGACTTCAAAGCAAGGAGTGGGTAAGACAGTGTGGGGTTTGGCGATGCCCGGCATCAGCGCCATCACTCAGTGCCTCCCCCTGCCCTCCAGCACCTCCCCCACCCCGGGGGGGTGGTGGGAATGGCGAAGAGGTTGGGAGTGAGCCCTGGACCCCCTGCCTGGGTCGGAATCCTGGCTCAGCCTCAGCTCCCTTTCCTCAGGCATCGGCTCCATGGACTGGGTGACACACTGTCCTTCTCTGTTCTCCTGGGATTACGATCGAAGCTCCGAATGTGCCCCGACGGCTAACCACAGCCTCAACAAGGGGCTCCCCCTCCGTTCCCATACCTGATGCAGGTGTGGGGTCCAGGGCTGCAGGGGTCAAATGTCTGACTGGAGGTCCAGGCCGCTGGCTCGGATGCGGAGAGTGGATGGGGCCAGGCCATTCCCCAAAGACGGGGTCTGCAGGGAGGTGGGGAGCCCACCAGCTCTGAACCGGCAGCGTGCTCGGTACCCACCCCAGGAGAAAGGCAGGCCCGGGTGCCTGTGTGTGAATCCTCCCGGTTTTAAAAAATTTTAATTCCAGTGTATTAACATCCAGTGTTGTATTAGTTTCAGGCGTCCAGTGTAGTGGCTCAGCGGTTCCATCCATCCCTGGTATGAGTGCTCTCCTCCGTCTCACTCCCCTTGCCCACCACCCGCTGCCCCTCTGGTCACCATCTGGTTGCTCCCTACGGTCAATAGTCTGTTTTTTGTTTTGTCTCTCTCCCTCTTTTCCCTTTTTTCACTTATGAAATTGCATGCGTAAAATCATACAGTATTTGTCTTTCTCTGAGTTATTTCTCTTTGCATTATACTCTCTAGCTCCATCCACGTGGTTGCAAATGGCAAGATTCCATTCTTTTTTCTGGCTCAGTAGTATTCCACTGTGTTTGTAAAGCCACATCTTCTTTATCCATCCCTCCGTCCATGGACACGTGGGCTCCTTCTGTGCCAGGGTTGTTGTCAATAATGTTGCTATAAACAGCGGTGTTCATATCTCTTTCCGAATTAGTGTTTCTCACATTAATCCACGTCGCGTTTATTTTTGTATATGACGTAAGACCGTGGTCCGGTTTCGTTCTTTTGCACGTTGCTGTTCAGTCTTCCCAACACCGTTAGTTGAAGACTGTCCTTTCCCACTGCATATTCTTGCTTTCTTTGTCAAAGATGAATTGACCATATAACTATGGATTTATTTCTGGGATTTCTGTTCTGTTCCATTGATCTATGTGTGTATTTTTGTGCCAGTCCTGTTTTGATGACTACAGATTTGTAATATAACTTGAAATCTGGAATCGTGATGCCTCCAGTTTTGTTTTTCTTTTTCAAGATTGCTTTGGCGATTCGGGGTCTTTTGGGGTTTCACACAAACTTCGGGATTGTTTGTTATAGCTGTGAAAAATGCTCTGGGTATTTTGATAGGGATTGGATTAAATCTATAGGTTGCTTCGGGTGGTATAGACATTGTAACATTATTTGTTCTTCCGGTACGTGAGCAGTCTTTCCATTTCTTTGTATTCTCTCCAATTTCTTCCATCAGTGTTTTATGGTTTTCAGAATATAGGTCGTTCACCTCGTTGGTTAAGTTTATTCCCAGATATTTTATTACTTTTGGTGAAATTATAAATGGGATCGTTTTCTTAATTACTTCTCCTGCTGTTTCATTATTACTGTGTAGAAATGCTATGGATTTCTCGACATTGATTTGTATCCTGCGACCTTACTGAACTCATGTATCACTTCTAGCAGTGTTCTGGTGGAGTCTTCAGGGTTTTCTATATATAGTATCATGACATCTGCAAATTGTGTAAGTTTGACTTCTTCCTTACCGATCTGGATGCTTTTTATCTTTTGTTGTTGTCGTCTGATTGCTGGGACTTCCAGGACTATGTTGTATAAAAGCGGTGGGAGTGGGGAGCCTTGTCTTGCTCCTGACCTTAGGGAAAAAGCTCTCCGTTTCCCCCCATTAAGAATGATGTGAGCTGTGGGTTTTTCACACAAGGTCTTTATTATGTTGAGGTATGTTCCTTTTAGACCTATTTTGTTGAGGGTTTTTTTTTTTTTTTTAATCATGAATGGATGTCGTACTTTGTCAAATGCTTTCTCTGCATCTCTTGAAATGACCATATGGCTTTTATCCTTTCTCTTGTGGATGTGACATATCATGTTGATTGATTTGCCAGAAATCTCCCAATTTTTAAGTGATAGAATCACTTCAGATTTCTGTAAGACGGTACGAGGAGCCAAGCCAGGTGCAGTGGTAGAGCAGATGGGCGCAGCAGACAGAGAGACAGGAGATCCCACCCCTCCCTTCCTTCCCCGGGGCTGGCTGGTGCACGTCCTGTGGGGGGGGTGCCCTCCGGTTCCTCTCCCCAGCTGTTCCTCCCCAGGACACACCACATCTTCCCTCCCTCCCCTCCCATGTCTGCCTTCTTGTCCCCTCCCTGAGCATCACTCTACCGTCCCTTTGCCCCCTTCCAGGTCCACCTTTGGATCTTGCCTGGTCTTCCTCTCCGGACGTCCCTGCCATGTGGCTCTTGGGGTGACTGGGTAAGCAGCAATAGTGAGCTGAGCGCAGGGCTCTCCCTGCTGTCTCCTACTGAGCTTCCGGGTGCATCTGCAGGGGGAGGTAGAAAGGGTGCGGGAGAGGACATCCGGAGAGACTTTCTGAGGCCGGTGGGGGTAGCCTGAAGGTGGTACACCCAGAACTTCCAGGACGATGCCGGGAACAGCGCTGGGGAGCGGGAGGTGTCGTTGCTTCCAAACATGTTTTCCAAGGGACGCACCTTGGAGTTAGCGGTTTTTGATGAAGACTGTGGGCGAGCCACTGGAGTTAGCTGAGTGGACAGGCCAGGAGAGGGAGGCGGTGGTGGGTGCACCCGTCACATGCTTCCTTCCCACCAGCCGCTGGCCTGCTCCTCTGGGTTAGAGCCAGGCGGAGCCTTAGACTGCGAGGCCCTGGAATGTCAGGACAGCAGCACGGCCAAGGTCAGTTCTGTTGGTGACTCTACACAAGGGCAAGACCAGGGTGCCTCACTCAAGGAAGATGTTTTGCAGTGAGTCCAACACGGCACAGTCTGAGGAGCTTGTCGGGGGCTCTCTGGAGCTCGGCAGGCTGCACCCTGGAGGGACAAATGTGTGCATGTGTGAGTGCACACAAACCTGCCTTCCTGCGCGTTTACGCCGTGCCTGGGCCCTGGAGCTTTGTATTGGGTTAGTCTGAAGAAGTACAAATCCAGCCTCAGACACCAATGGAGGGCCAGAGAGGCAGCTTGGGGCTGTCCAGGGAGTGAGTGTGAGGGTGCACACTCTCTTGCCTGTGGATACTGCAGTGTGGGTCGGTGTAGACGGGACCTCCCCCTTACCTTTCTCTTCAACCTTCCAGAAGGGCCAGGTGTCTAGAACTCCATGCTCTCCTGCGCATACTGCATGCCATGTCTACAATGTGAATGAAGCCCCCTCAGTTAAGGCACCCACGTGCAGTGTGCAACCTCAACACCCATACAAGGTCATCCTGGGTTATAAGTATAGGTTCGGATAATAGACTCCTGGGCTTGAATCTGGGCTCTGCTAATTGTTAGCTTAAAGCAGTGCTTTGCATAAATTAATCACTCAACGTGTTTGGCTATTACTATCACTGAATTACAAAAACAGGCAAATCATGGCTAAGAGGGTCTTGGGTACTGCCAGTGTTACAGCTTTCAATGGACAAGTCAGGCCGAGGGTCCCTGAATGGGGAGGTCGGGGCTGAAAGAGGAGGCAACGCTGAGTCTTTTTAAAGGGTGCCCTGGGTATTCTGGCAAACACACCCTCAGCCCATTGCCCCCAGATGAACTAGATTAGCAAAAGTTCTCCAAACTTCTAGGTCTTCTAGGACTTCTGCCTTCACTCCTGCTGTCCCCTGCCTGGGCCATTTAGACCTGGTGAGCTGAGCTTGTCCCTCTAGTCTCCGTGTGAATGCCTTGGTCCCTGCGTAGTTAGTCCTCCCTTGTCTGAGCAGCTGGCCCTGGGCTTGGTCTCCTAGGACCAGACTGTGGGCAGCCCTGGGGCCGCTGGGGCTGGGCAGACTCATCGTTGAGCCTCAGCATGGCCCCAGCATCCAGGACCCCAGCAGATGGAGCGTCACCGTGCAGGTCTACGTGTCCCCTGGGCTGGGAGCTCCTGAGGGGCAGACACTGGCGTCTGTGTAGCTTGGAATCTCCTGATCTCTGACAGGAGGCAGGGGCTGAGAGGCACTGGGGCAAACGGGCTCAGAAAGCCCCGGGTGGAAGCTGCTGAGGTGGGGGGGGGGCGGCCTCCCCATCCAGAGAACAGAGCCGGAGGGGCCGCCCAGCTTCTGGGCTGCCCGACAGGATGCGCGTGAACTCCTCCAGAAATCGCTTCACCAGGGGCGTTGGGGCTGGAATTCCTGCCGGGCACCAGAGACGGTTCTATGAAAATACCCTTTTAAAAATAGCAGCAGGTTTTGTTTTGTTTTGTTTCCTAAAGGCAGTGGAGTGTGTCTTCCTGATTTGGGAAGATAAGTGTCCGGGCAGCGTGGGGAAGACCAGGGTTTGGGCCCCGGAGAGTCTGACGGGAGTTCCAGGTCCCCTCCGTACTCCCCTGCGAGTCCGGGGGGCCACGCATGGGCGCCTCACCCGGCAGCCCAGCCAGTGGGCAGGGACACAGGGACGGAGAGGCATGGAGGCTTTCAGCCTCGCATCCTTCACTCACTCTTCCTCTTCCCGTCTCTGCTCCCTCCCCTTCCCTTCCTCCCCCCATTCTCCCTCCCCCTCCCCCACACCCCTTCCCATCCTCCCCCCATTCTCCCTCCCCCTCCCCCCACGCCCCTTCCCTCCCCCCCTCCCATCTCCTCCCTCCCCCCTGCTCTCCCCTTCCCCACTTGTACTCCCTCCCTCTTCCCCGTCCCTCCCCTCCCCTTCCCTCCCCCAACTTCCCCCTCCCCTCCCCTGCCCTTTCTGCTCCTTGCACAGCCACGAGGTTCTGAGGTTCCGAGAGCTCCAGAGACTGGCACCCTGACGTGTGAGGCTCGTTCTATCACTTCGCAGCTCTGAGATCGTGGTGGAATAACTGTGCCTCTCTGGCCCCCTTTCCTTTAGCTATAAAGTGGGAATAACAGGAGTCCGAACCTGGTGGGCCCCTGTGGGGAGGAGAGAAGCACAGCCTCCCCTGGGAGCCGATGGTGGAGAAGCCCCGGGGGTCCCTGGGGCTGTCAGGGCCTGTCGGGGGCCGGTCTGCAGCTGGGAGACCTGAGCGTCCCTGCTCGGGGGAGTGAGAGTGATGTGTCTCCCTCTTGCTTTTCCTTTCCCCAAAGTTCTGCCTTTGGCTGCACTGTATTTGTGGTCAGAAAGACAAAAGCAATAAGTACCATTTGGGAAAAAAAGCATTTGTGGAGCTCTTCTGCTTTCTGACCTCAGCCGGAACGCCTGGGTCCAGGAGAGAGGACGTCTCGGGGGCTTCAGATCTCTGTGGGGAGGTGGCAGCTGCCAGGCAGCGGGGTGGGGGTGGGGCTGGCAGGGGGGCCACAGACCTGCTGTCCCCAGCCCAAGTCTCTGCCGGGACCTGACCAGCACCCTGGGCCGGGAGGCCTGCAGGGAAGATCTGTGCTGGGATCTGCTCCTGTGTCCCCCACTCCCTCCCTCCAGGGCTTGTCCAGACAGATTCGGACCCCTACCGCTCTGCTTTGGGAGGTGGTGCACCCCCCACCTTCTCTGCCCTTTGGGGCTGCTGACAAAACCCCAAAGCCTTGATCAGGGCTGGGAATATTTTGACCCGAGGCTCTATTCCTGTGGACATTTTGACCCCAAGGCAATTTGAATGCAAGCATTTTAATCAGAATTAGTCAACAGTGATGAGTTTTCCCCTAGAAAGTACCAGAATTCCACAGGGAACTCCATTAAGCCAATTTAATCCCTTTATGAATCTTCTGTACAGCACAGTTAAACCATTTCCGCTGCTTCCGTTTCCATTTTGCTGAAATTATTTTCATAGAGATCAATTCTTTTGCATTTAGATTTTCACGGTGGAGGTTTGCTCCATAAATCAGTTTTTCTCCATGTCGGACTTTACTAATTGCAGCTGTTGTTGTGGCGAATAGCATGGTGTCCGTCAAGGACAGTTTTCCTGGGTGTGTTGTAGTCCACATTTCTCCAAGTTAATCCATGAGGACACGGTGAGCAGTTTTATGAGAGGGGGAGCTAGTGGGGCGGGGGAGGGGTGGTGGGGGAGGGGAGGGGGAAGGAACAGAGGGAGACAGAGGGCCCGCTGCACAGAAACAGGGCCACAGCTGGCCTGGTGGCTGGGGTGGGAGGAGCCAGAGGTCAGAGTGTCCCCTCGGCCCCAGAGGCATCCTGTGGCACAGTCCTGGTGAAAAACCATTGTCCTCTCTCTCTGCCAACCTGAAGCATCTTCCAGGAGCATTGGAGCTGCTAGTGATGGAGAAGGCGTGTGTCCACTTGGCACACGCGCTGGAAAGTGAGACTGAAGGGCTGCCAGCGGCCACGTTCTGCTCCATGAACAGAACCTAAGTAGGAGAGTCAAGGGGCCAGGAGACAGCCAAGAAGGGAAGTCCAAGGGCCCTAATCACTTCAGACCCTGGATCCAGCTCTGCCTGACAGCAACTCTCCCAAGCTGCTCTCTTATATCAGCCAATTACCTTCTCCAGTGTTTTTTTCTTAAGGTAATTGATTTGAGATTCCCCCGCACACCCTCCAGCTCTGTGCTCACGAGTCTTCGGTGTCTGCCTCAGCTCGTGTGACTTGGTGTTCCTAAATGCCTTGCAGGAGCCCGCTTGTCCTCTCCTCACAGACCCCTCTGCTCAGTGGTGACATACCAGGGGTCCGTTTACTATTTCTTTTCAGAGGACTATTGAGTGCCCAGCACGTTCCAAACGGCAGGCTGGGGACGGAGAATGGGGTGGGGGACATCAAGACAAATGTCTTACTCGATCTCACTTCTCTGTTGCCTTCTCCACAAAACAGGTCAATCACAAGGACCGAGACTCTGTGGCTAGCAGGGCTATCCAGGTCATAGAAGACAGTGGAATGTTGACAGAAAGAACTCCCCTGGGCCTGGGGAAGGAGCCTCAGGATGGCTTCCAAGGTTTCTCTGCTGTTAGACGATAGGGAGTGAGTGACCTGTGACCCACCCTCGTGAAGAGAAACCTCTGGATGGAGAGGCCAAGAGGGGTCAGAGTTCCCCGAGGGACAGGCTGGGTGCCCAGCACATGCCCGCGGTGGCGAGTGGGGCCGCAGGTGGGCAGCCCTGGGAGATGGGCACGCCCGCCTGGCTCCCTGGAGCCCTGGTCTGGGGCTTGGATATTATTCCACATGCTGCGTCTGCATTTTTGGGCTGCGCAGTGGAAGCCAAAGCCTCAGAAATGAGCTGGCACCTTCCTTTCTCTTGGCGCCTCTAACCACAAGCACATCAGTCTCTGTTGTTTACCAGAGGCCAGAAGGGCGCCTTCTGTGGCATCTTGGACCCCGGTTCTGGCGAAGATGTTTGTTGGAAACAGGGAGGGAGCTTCCACAGCGCTCCCTGGCAGTGTGGCCATCCACGCAGCCTTATGCATCTGTGGGGTGTTGCCCTGCATTCTGGGGGTGTCTGCTCAGTGGTGGTGAGTTAACCTCTATGCTTGTTGAAATCTGGGTGGGGGGGAAGCTTTGACAGGTGTTTTTGGAGCAACCTACACAATACTCAAATGTAATTTTATATTTTGGAAACTAAAAAGCAAAACCAAACAACTTCTATAGTTTTAATAAAACAAAGAAAGTAAAGCTGGAAAAATGTGCCCGGGCTGCGGAGACACCGGATGACAGAGCATACTCACAGGTGCAGGGGTGCGGCAGAAGCATGGCTGGGGTCAGAGTGCGCCACCGGGGAGAGCTATCTCCTGTCCTGCTCCAGTCCGCCTCGCCTGGATTAGCCCGGACCTGACGCAGGATCAGCTGTCCTTGCCCCACATCCTCAGGCAGCAGAGTTGAAATGTCAGTTGAAATGTCCTTCCTTACCACAAAGAGCATGTCTTGTGTTACAGATAGGTTTGTGTAAGCCACGTTTTCCATCCAAGAGTGCCAGGGAGGGGTGGGGCTTGAGCCTCTGCAGGGGAGCTGGGGGTAAGACAGTGAGGGGCAGAGGAGTCTACCACGGGTGTCCTGGGAACGTCTGTCCCCTTTCCTGGAGTCCTGGCTGAGCCTTGGACCTCAGGAGACCGTCTCAGAGAAGGCCAGGAGCCCTGGACTGTGGTCCCCAGCTCAGAAAGACAGGAGACAGATGAGATGACCTGGTCGGAGCTGCAGGTGTGGCAGTCATCAGCTGCGTGAACTTGGACAACTCCCTTGACCTTGGGTTCCATTTCTATAAGCTGGGGCGGCAGCTCCTCCCCTGTTCCTCTGGTTAGCACCAAGACAACCCGTGTTCTCCCTCCCTGAAAGACTGTAGGCAGTGAATAGATCTCGAAGGTCCTTGACTCGAATAACCAATATCCGTGGAGGGCGTCTGTGGGCCGGGCATCATTCAGATGCTTCTATCTGCGCATAGTCCACAAACTCTCCCCACAACCCCGTGGCACAGGGGCTATCCCTCTTCTTTTTTACAGGGGGGCCACCCAGGCAGAAAGCTGAGAGAGGAGGCGCCAGTGCTTGAAGGTGGGCAGCCTGGCCTCGAGTCGGAGTTGCTGGGCGCCGTCCCACCGGTTGGTGGGTGAGTGACAGCACATCCTGGAGGCCTCCGCTGGTGCAAAGGGAAAAGGACATCCCAGATCTTCCGAACTCTCGGAGCTCTCCGTGGACGGAACCGTCAGTGTTTCTCTCTCCACCTCCTTCTCCTCTTCGGCTTTCTTCAAGCTTCCAAGATGGATTTTTGATCTTTTTGTGTTTTATTCCTTGGAGGGCAAGCTCCCAGCTGAGGAAGGTGAGGCACCGAGAGGGGTGACTTGTTCAAGGTCACGCGGCGCCCTGCTGGCAAGAGCGGTTCTCGGGCGCACGTTGCACGGCGTTGTGGCCCAGCCCAAGTCCCTTTTAAGCTACAGCGTATGACAAACGGACTGGGAGGGAAAGAAAGGCGGAGAGGGAAGGGCTCCTTTTTCAGACCGAGACCCCCGAGACCCCCCATTTGGGGGAATCTGCCTAGTGGGCAGGTGCCTCTTAGCACGAGGACCACCAGAGCAAGAGTGTAAAGGTAAAGTCTGTCTGTCTGCAGGCTCAGGGACAGAGCCTAGCTATAGTCAGGGGGACGGCAGTCCGGCCTCACACTCCCTTCCCTCTGACAGCTGACAGACATGGCGCCTGGTGGAACCTGCCTGGCCCGAGGGTGGAAGGGAATCATCGAAGGAGCTTTGTTCCCGAGGCTTGGGGACGCACACCTGAGCAGCTGACCTCTCTCCTGCCCATGGCTGCATAGCTAGCACGTGGCTTCAGGGCCAGGCTTAGAACCCTAGCTCAGCCACTCACTGGCTGTGAGATCTTGGACAAGTCCCTTAACCCTTCTGTGTCTTGGTTTCGCGGGTGCAAAGTAGTGATTGTAAGAGCAAACACCTCAGGGGCGCCTGGGTGGCTCAGTGGGTTAAGCCTCTGCCTTTGGCTCAGGTCATGGTCTCAGGGTCTAGGATCGAGCCCCGCATCGGGCTCTCTGCTCAACAGGGAGCCAGCTTCCCCCTCTCCCTCTCTGCCTGCCTCTCTGCCTACTTATGATCTCTGTCAAAAAATAAATAAAATCTTAAAAAAAAAAAAGAAAGTAAACACCTCAGAGGGCCATTGTCAGGGTAAATGGGGTAGGTGGGTATCTCAATTAATGTCAGCTATTTTCAGGATTCATGTTATAATTAGTCTGAATTATAGCTGTCAGTGACATACCTGGATTGTTCCGGCTTATTCCTGGGGTAATGCATTCCAGAAACGTGACGGTCAAAAACGCTGGTAGAGTTCATGCATGGGATTCCTGGCTCAGGCACCAGGCTATAGGGTGGGGGGCACTGAATGACCAGAAACATGAAGTCGGGGTGAATCCTCTCACTGCTACTTATCTTTATGGGGACTTTAGTGGGTCACCTCAGCTCTCTCAGTTCTCATCTGTAGAACGGGAATCTATTGGTTTGAAATGTTCTTCACTGGGAGAAGCAGAATGCTCAGTGACACTGGTAGAGATGAAGAGGGATTATTTTTTAAGCTGGCCTCACCAGAAGTTTGGTGTCGACGGTCCACACTTATTGCAATGGCAGGGGCCCAAATTCTTCTTCTTTTTTTTTTTCTTTCTCCCCTCCCTTAGAATGTTGGCTCTGTCCTCATGGCTTCAAAATGGTTGCTCCAACTCCAGCCTCTGGTCTGCGTCCCAGTCAGAAAGAAGAACGAGGCATTCATTCTGGTTCAGAAGGGAAGCCTGCCTTTGCCTGATGTCTTGTTGGCTAGAATGACAGTGAATGGTCACCCCTATCTTCAGCGGGATCTGGGAAATAAACTATTTTAGCTCCCTAGACTCATCAGCAAGGGGAAGGCAATTGTGGGTGCCTTTAGGTAACATATCTCCCCATGCTGGGCCTTACAGAGGATGTATCTAAAATGCTAACTCCAGTGCCTGACACAGATTAAGTGCCTGAGGAGGGAACATTTCATCCTTATTAGCTAAATTCACTAAGGAATGAATTTTAAAAAGGGGAAGGATTAATACCTTACAGTGCAAATGAGGCCTTAGTAAATAGATGTCCTTCTAGTTCTTCTCTTGGCTTCCACTGGCTGGCGTGGGGCTGCTCTCGTGTCTCCCATCTCAGACAAAGCTTCCACTGAAATCCCCAGCATGGGGGGCCATTCTGAGCCCCCACCCCTCTTCCTGGGCTCTCTGCAGACTGGACGCTTTGTGCTGCCTGGAGAAACTTGGCTTTGCACACCAGTTACAAAACAACTGGAGAGTGTGTTAGGCCAGGGGAAGGCTGGATTGCCCTCAGACCTATCAATGAGAAACGGGGTTCACCTGCACATTTGTATCCCGCCCTGATTTAATTGATGATGTCACCGTGGAGACCCTGAGGCATATTCCTTTCAGCCTCCGGACTTCTCCAGAAAGCCACCATTCTGTTCTACATGGTCTTGTTTTTAAGCGTATTTTTAAAAAAATGTGTTCATCCAGATAGAACCCAGAATTCATGATAAATTCATGATTACATCGCGGGTGTTTACCGCAGTAAGTTTTCTTTGGGCTCCTGATTGTTTACTGCCTGGGGTAGATTATGCATGCAGCAGGTTAAGGAAGGAAATTCATTAATTTCACAGCTAACCACAGGTCTCACCGTGCAGCTCGCACCTCACCTCCAACCTGTCTCAGCAGCTAATGAACCTGAACCTCAAACTGGGAACCATTCTTCTGGAACTTGAACGGAGGTAGCTCTCCATTGGTTTGGGAGCCAGGCTTGAGGGGTTGGGTGGGTGGTGATGGGGAACTACCCCGAGGTCTAATCAGACTGACATGCTGATTCCCAGGTGCCAACGACCTCCGGACAGCGCGGAGGCATTGATCTGTGTGTCTCCCCCTGAGCAGGCTCTGATGATGGCAGCTTGTGATTAACTCTAGGACAGAAGGGGGTTGAGTTGAGTAACAACCCCTTGGAAAGTGGGAATTAAAAAGATCCTTCTGCCTAGCCTCCCCTGCTTTGTGCGCCCAGCTCACAAATCACAGGCTCGGGTGCCCGGCCATCAACACCGCTGAGGGAGACGGGGCGGCTGGGTTTTGACGGCAGACTTGGTTGATGCTTGGACTGAGGGTGTCATCAATCTTGGAACTTTTGGAAAGCTGTATGGATTTTGTTGGGGGAGGAGACAAGCTATATTTGTAGGTTAGGAAGGCTTATAAATTAAAGGCATATTCCTGGTCGTACTTTTGAAGTTCTCCGTGGCATTTTATATCTACGCTTAACGTAACATCCAACAGTTAGTTACCTGCGTACCCGCCGGGCGCCGCTATGCCGAGGTCTTCCCTGGTGAGACCCCTGTTATTTATCCTCACTATGATTCTCTGAGGGGGAGCAGTTCTTTTTTTTTAAAGTTTTTAAAAGATTTTATTTATTTATTAGAGAGAGGGAAAGGGAGTGAGAGAGAGAGAGCGAGAGCGAGAGCGAGCTAGCATGAGCAGGGGGAGGGGCAGAGGGAGAAGGACAAGCAGATTCCTCACTGAGCAGGGAGCATGATGTGGGAGCTGATCCCAGGACCCCAGGATCGTGACCTGAGCTGAAGGCAGATGCTTAGCTAAGGGAGCCACCCAGGTACCCCAGGAGGAGCAACTTTTATCCTCACATTGAAGACGATGAAATTTTGGCTCCAAAAAGGGAAGGTGCTCATCTTGGGCCACACTGTAAGTGTCAGACCTGGCCTGAGAGTGACATTTTCTTCCTTTAGCGTTTGATGGCTGTTAACGACAACTGGCAGTCCTTAGAATTACCATTATCTCCGTGTCTCTCCAGTGCTAGAGCTATTGTGTTAGCAATATTAACAATTAGTAACTAATAATTATTCTTAATAATTATATTACAGTTAACTATAATAATATCACTAAGTGATAATAATTAGCAATGGCTGGTGTATCATCACCCACCTGCACTCTGCCTTAGCTCACCAAGGTGAGGGTTACTTGTTTATTTATTTATTTTTTAGGTAAGCTCCATTACCAGCATGGAGCCAAAGGTGGGACTTGAATTCATGACCCTGAGATCAAGACCCGAACTGAGATCAAGAGTTGGACACTTAATTGACTGACTTTTCCAGGTGCCCGCCCCAAAAGATGAAGGTGCTTAACCGTTGTGCCACACAGAACACTGGGGGTCATCTGGCCACCCCCGTGGCACTCTTTTGCTATTAGGCAGGCAAATGACCCAGTTCTAGAATCAGAGTTTGCTTTCTACAACCACTTCTTCCTTCCTTCCTTTCTTTCTTTCTTTGACAGAGACGCAGCGAGAGAGGGAACACAAGCAAGAGGTGCGGGAGAGGGAGAAGCAGGCTCCCTGCTCAGCAGGGAGCCCGACGCGGGGCTTGATCCCAGGACCCCAGGATTGTGACCTGAGCCAAAGGCAGACACTTAGACGACTGAGCCACCCAGGTGCCTCCTTTACAACCACTTCTTAAACCATCTTGGATCGGTCTCCCCCAGAAGAAGACCCTTGTAAGCAGTTTATTTAGGAGGTGATCTAAGGGAGCATCTGCAGGTAGAGGAGAGAGGAAAGGTACAGCAGCTGGGGACGGTGTCCTATCGAGCCGGTTTCTAGCTTCGAGCGAGTGGAGCCCATTTCCACTGCAGAATTGTGCCGCGGTCCTAACGCAGCCCAGAGTCACTGCTGGGGGGGTGTGGCAGCTGGGATCTTACCCTCCAGGCTGTGTCAGTGAGGGCTGGAGGGCTGCTTCTGGAGGCTTCTTATCCTGCAGCCCTTCTGGTGTATATAGCCCACGGGCTAAGACTGTGCCTAGAGCGGAAGGGACCCCTCAGGCAGAGTCCTGGGCTTGGCAGTAAGCAGCCTTTGGCATCTGGAGAAGAATGTTGAGGGGATCTGTGTGGGCTGCTGACTGCCTCTGCCCTAGGAGGGGGGCGGTCCCCAGGTCCCAAGCAGTCTATTCTGACCTTGGACTCCAGGTTGCTGGGAAGCCCTTTCTCCAGATCCAAAATCAGTCTGTGGTCTGAAAATGGCCCCTCCAAGGATATCAAGTCCTAATGCCTAGAACCTGTAAATGCTGCCTTATTGGGGAAAGCAAATCAAAGATCTTGTGATGAAAGATTATTCAGGATTTTGGAGGCGGATCCTAATTATTAGCACAAGCGTCCTTGTGAGATGGGCATGGGGATCTGAGGGCAGAACGGGAGAAGACAAGGGGACTGCGGGGTGGAGATTAGAACGCAGCGCCGCCGCAAGCGCAGGAATGCAGCGGCCCCAGAAGCTGGAAGAGGCGGGGGAGGAATTCTCTCCTGGAGCACCTGGAGGGTGCAGCCTCGCCCACACTTTGATTTTCGAGCAGGGATACTAAGTTTGGCATTTTGGCCTCCAGAGCTCGGAAAAAATAAATTTCTGTTGTTTTAAGCTACCAAGCTTGTGCTAATTTGTTCCAGAAGGCCCAGGAAATTCACATAGTGTTTCCGGCTTGTATCTCATGGCTTCGAGCTTCTCAGCTCTGCCAGGACAGTTCCTTCAACATCCTTAGAAGGGCCCGTGCTCCCTGGGTCTTCCTCCCTACAGGCAAAGCACAGTACCCCGCTGTCCGCTGGTGGTCCTCCCACGGACAGGCTCCCTCCTCTCCATTCCTTTACATGGGTCAAGAAAGAAGGTGTAGCAAGAGACAACAGACAGACCAGCCCTGAATCTTCTCCCAGATTCTGGAAGCTGAGCCCAATTATTGATGCTAGCCCCAACCATGCCTGAGCTTGTCAGGCTCATCACGTGTGGAAGATCATGCCTCTGTGTCCACCTTCATGGCTGCCTGGGCTGGAGGTCTTGTCTCTCTACGGTCTCACAGTCCTGGCCCGAGGTCTCAGAATGCCTAGTGGCTGAGTCCAAAAATCACTAACTTCCAAAGAGTGACCAACTGAGAAATCACAGGTCACTGGTCCTCTGCAGGTCTCAAAAACCTGACTGAATCCTGCCAAGTTTCCTGCCTCAGTCAACCAGGACCCCAAGGCCTTCATATGAATCATCTAGAGATCCTGTCACAATGCGGCTTCGATCTGGCGGATCTGGGGTGGGGCCTAGATCCTGGCTTTCTAACAAGCTTCTAGGTGGTGCCGAGGCTGCCGGGCTGCAGATCACACCTTGAGTAGGACAGATCTAGAGACACCAAGTTAGTTCACTGGCTGAATATTTACCATGCCTCGAACGCAGGTCATTTTCTGCAAAGCTTTAGCAAATCTCAAACACAAATCTCTCTTTTCTATTGTGTAGAATGCTGTTTTCATGGGTTTGTTCCTAAGATTGTTAGGAAACACCTCATCCCTGGCTTGCCTGGAACGGAACACCGACTTGAGTTTGCTCCAAGAGACCGTATCTGGCCTTGGTCCTCATTCCCTGTTGGGCTGTAGAGTCCGAGTAGATTAACAATGTGCCCTTCTGCAGACTCTCTAGGACTTGAGTTTGAGAAGGACTTTGGAAGAGAACTTCCAGAATGAAGGTCAAAACAATCGTGACTCCACGTTTAAATAGAAGGCACCAGAGAATGGAGAAGACAATGACACTTCCCTTGAGCTTGGGCATGTGCCAAAGCAAGAGATTCCGAATAGAGCTCACTGCCTTTCCACCCAAACCCACACCCTCCCCACTTCGCCTTGGTGGGGACATCACTGTGTTCCCAGCCTCCTGCTGCTAAAGCCTGCCTCCCTCCCTGGCCCCTGGTGTCTCTGGACAGGAATGGTGTTGGCCCACCTCTGTGGCTCTGGTACCTGTCTCGTTAGGGGCCTAAATAAATGTGTACATTAAATATATATCTCCCCAAAGGCTTTTACTTTATGTCCCTGCCTGAGAGGCCCCACAGTAACAGTGACAGGGAAGGCAGGTGCCCCATGGCTATGCTGAACCAGCCTATAAACTCATGCAGAAGGAGACTTCGTCCAACCTGATTAGCTGATAAACTGAGGCCAGGGAGGGCCAAGGAGTTGGCCCGGATCCTACAGTAAGTCAGAGACTAACTGGGCCTGGATTCTGGCTATCCTGGAGTAGGTCTCTGCCCAGACTTCCTCTGGGATTCTATATGCTTCCACTTAAAATGTCAAGAGGAACGGTGATGAAGAACATCTCCCAAGCTCTATAAAGAGAGGAGGGGGCTGAGCCTGTGAGTCATCTTGTCTTCTGGGTTTGGGGTCGCCACCAGAGGCCCTGCATCGGTTTCCTGCGTGGGACTGAGGGAGTGCTCCCGCCATCTGTGTCAGCGGGAAGGGCGAGACCCTGTGATTTTGTTTGCTTGAGGGTGCAGGAATGCCCTGGAAAGAACAAGCGCCAGACTTCAGAAAATGTCTGCCTTTTACCCAGCAACTCCGTTTCTCGGGCTCTCTTTTACAGAAATTCTTAAACACACCAACGTTCATGTATAAGGATACTCGTTGCAGTTGTGTTGGAAACAAACTCTACCCCTCGGAATGTTGTGAAGTCATTGGCAAGAAGGCGGGAGAAGCTCCTTTTATGTACCTCCATGGGGAGATCCAAGACAGGCTATTAAATGACAAAAGCAAATCGCAGAAATGTATGTATGGGGTACCCTGTTCATTATTTATAAATTTGCGTATGTGTCTACAAATATGTAGGAAAGTCCTCAAGGTACTCAGAACTGTGTGGTTGCTCTCGGGAGGAGGAGTACGATTAGTTGTGAGGGAAGGGTGAAGAGGAGCTTCTGATTTTAATTGTATGTATTTTTTTGTTTGAATTCTAAACAAAGAATTAATAAAATATCTCTTCTGTGGGTAAAAAAACCATACAGAGGGCAGCAAACAATGGCTTTGACACTGTTCCAAGATATGCTTGATCCCTGTGTTTGTTCTCTGTGCCCCAAACCCAGGGACACGAAGCCACACGCATTTATTACCTCACGGTTTTTCTGGGTCAGGAATCTGGGCATGGCTGAGCCTGGTCCTCTGGCCTGTGGTCTCTCACAAGGCCGCAACCAAGACGTCAGCTGGGACATTTGTCTCATCTGAGGGCTCCCCCCAGAGGAAGGTGCTCTTCCAAGGCCGCTCATGTGGCTGTTTGCAGGTTTCAGGTACCTGTGGGCTGTTGGCCGGAGACCACCCTCAAGTCCTTGCCTCTCCAAGGGCAGTTCACAACATGGCGGCTGGCTTTCCTCAGCACGAGTGAGCAAGTCAGAGAACGGGGAAAGTGAGCTAGGCGAAGCCAGAGTCTTTTTGTAACCGAATCTCTGCAGTGATCTCCCCTCACCTTTGCCATATTCTACTCAGAGCACAGCTGTCACTGGCTCCCACCCACACTCGTGGAGAAGGGATTATACTAGGAGGTGGAGGCCATTGAGAGTCAACCTAGGAGTTGCCTATCATACTCCTAGTCTCTTCTCTTCAGTGTTCGCTAGCTGTGAGACACTGGGCAGGTCACTTAAAACCTTGGAACTCCAATTCCTTATCTGTAAAATGGGATTCTAGCGGCTGTCTCTTGAGGCCATTGTGAGGATGACGTCCGATGGCATGTGTGTGAAATAGCCAAGCAAGCACTTCCATGGGGCAAGTCCCCATGTCCTTCTCTCCATAGAAGGACCACGCATCCATCATTTTTCATGATGGTCTCTACAAGTTAGAGATCTATCCACACAGACTCTGCTTCTCCGGAAACTCACTTTCAGGGGAATCTCTAGAAAAAATTATGCTTATGTCAAGGAGCCTGGAATAAAGAGTTCTCTATTTAAAGGCTGCCAGCCCGGGGAGGAGGCAGGATGGAGAGCAATGTTAATAATTGCTATGTGGGCACGGAGGTGCCATAGATTATGGAATGCTTGGAGAAAATGGGGTCTTTTGCTGTGGGTCTCAGTCATTAGCAAAATTTTGCATTCAAAATTAGTCAGAAAAGGTAATTAGTGTCAAGGAGTGATTGCAGCCGTACCGTTAACATGACGGATGCTGGTGCGGGCTCATGCTAATGACTTATGGAATTTTCATTCGGGAGAGACAATCGGAGCAGTTTGGTGGCCAGCAGAGAGTCTGGGAATCAATCACTGGGATAGTCAATAATTTATCATCTCTATTTCAAGTCTGGAATCTTGTATCAGCTTAAATAGAAATGAGCGTCGATGAAGGAAGGTTAATATCCAGCAAAATCCTGGGTCCTGGGTCCCTCTGTGTAGGAGACATCCATTTCTCCCCAGCGCAGAGGAAACAGCGTGGTTTGAAGGATCCGCTTCTGACTCCATGTTGGGGTGAACTGTATAGGCTTCGGGCTGCCAAGACGTCAGGATCTAGATGTTAAACTAGATTTAACTTCACAAGTTCATCTCTTGTGATTGGAAAAACAGCTCCGACCATTCAGGGATCCCCTAATGATGTCATCAGTAACTATGAGGTAGGGAGGGGTCAGCTCCCCCCAACAGGGAGGACACGGGCTCAGAGACCACAGTCCTGACCTTGGTCATGTCCTTTCAGCACGAACAACGTTGATGATGACAATAATAGTAATGACACCAGCTAACAGTTCTTGGGGGCTTACCGTGGGCCTGCTGCTGAGGATCTGGCACATATTTAGATGAGATCTTTACAGATGGAGGCTTAGAGAGGTTGAGGACGCTGCTCAAGGTCACACAGCAAGCAATTACTGGGTGGCTCTTCACACCCAAATCCTGGTCTCCTAAGTACTGTGTTATATTCAGCCACTGGATACAGGAAATTGAAGCTCAAGTCTCATTACTTCAGCCATCTCATCTATAAAATATGAATAACAATGGGCTCCATACACAACTTCAGGAATAGGTTGTCTGGCGAGCTGTTGTGCGGGGCGTCTAATGCCTGAAGGTAACTGTGATCTGCTAATTGGAACACCCGGTCACACAGCGGGCACCCGTGTGCTGTGGGTTTGGCTCGAGGCTGCACATGTCCACTCCCTCCCTCCTCACACCCACAGCCCCCTCCCCCACCCACCAAGTCCTGCCCTGTTCTTCCCTGCAGTCTCCCGTGTCCACACCGTTTGCACTCATATCGCCCGTGGTCTATAGATGCTGCCACATTAATTTTCTACTACTGTCTGTCTGTCTCTGAGTCCCCTCTCCTAAAGCTTCCGGTGGTTCCCCGTTTCCTTTAGGATTAAATGAGGCCTCTTCAGGGTAGCATTCAAGGTGCCCCATCTCCTTGCATAATCTGCCTCCAATCTGTGTCCAGAGCATGCTCAGCTCAAGTCTCAAGTCCCCCCCTTCCTCCTCCACCTCCTCATCCTCATCCTCCTCCGCCATCATCATCACAGTTAGCGCCCTCCTCATAATGACAGCAGCCCGTCAGTTCCTCGGGACCCCCACCAACAGCCCCAGCCCATCAGGTTCCTAGGAAAGGGTTCCTGCCCCGTCCCCAAGCAGGGACCATGTTCTTGGTCCCGTTCTCTAGACTGCAGCTGCTCTAATACATTCTGGCACCATTTGCAGGTCCAGGAAGCCCCGGAGCCATGGCTGGGGCTGGAGACAGGCTGGACTGGAGGGAGGCAGAGCGCTCTGCCCACGGATCGATCTTCCCTGCTCCACGCGGTGACGCGGTGACCACGTGGTCCAAATTTGCAACATTTCCTTTGTCGTCTTCTCTGTTTTTCATATCATCTGTCCAGCTACAAATTCACATTTTTGGTTCAAAATAATAGCCACCAAACTTCCATTCTGGGATAGCAAACTTTCAGGATGAGAGAATCCCCTGAAATCACCTACAAATACAGATTTGAGGCAAAGGCTCCGAGCTTCCACAATTAGTCCCAGAAGCCCCTGACCCAGTATGACTTCCCCAAGAGACTTGAGGTTCTGGGGGCGAGTCCCACACCAGAACCTTGGGACCAGAGGGGACACACGATAGAGGCATAAGCAGGCCTTGACTGCACCACAAAGAATTACAAATGCGCAATCACAGCAGATTTTAACATGCTTCCCTCAGCAACCGTTAGATCAGGCAGACATAAAAGTAAAAAGGTTGTAGAAAAGTTGAACCACACATTGATCCAACGACAAAAAAAAAGAGCTCTGCTACCCGCCAATGAGAGAATGCATATTTTCCCCCGGACATGATTATATTTACCAAAATGGATCATATTAAGCCACAGAATTCATCTCGACAGATGCCGAGTCATCACATCCTAGAGAAATGATGTTCCTGGCTCACATGTAATAAAATTAGAGAGCAAAACCTTCTATATGCTTGGGAATAAAAAAAATTAGTATATAATTCATGTATCAAAGAAGAAATTATAATGGAAATGTTATAATACTTAAAACTGAACAATAACAGAACACCGTGTGTATCGGCCAGGACAGGCGAGGTTATGTTAGGATAACACACAGTTTCCAAGTCTGCATGGCTTACACACCGAAGGGTTGTTTCTCCTTTCCGTTACGTGTCTCTTGTTGGCCGGGAAGACATTCTGCTTCACACCTTCTTCACTCAGAGACAAGGGCTGAAGGAGCCTCAACCAACTGGAATGTCACTAATCCCTGTGGCTCGGGGAGGAGAACTCTGGAAAGTCTGGAAAAGAGGAGAGCCCTGGGAAGTGGAAGCGTCTGGAAAATACTTCCACCCAAGGGCAGCACTCGCCAGTTCTAGTCGCTTTTCTGCACAGTGAGGTCCAGCTTGAAGTGGGTGAAGGGATTCAGTCCTCTTGTCGGTAGGAGGACCCCAGCCACCAGCAGGAGGTAGTAATGAGTAATGGTGGCACCACTCACGAAAACACGTGGGATTCAACTCGGTCACTGTTTGAGAGAAACAGACGGCCTCACGGGCAAAAATTAGAAAGCAAGAAAGGCCGAGAATGGATGAACTAGGAGTTCAGCTTGAGAAGTAGAAGGATCATGAAGCAGAGAAACCACAAAGAAAGCAAAAGAAAATGATGACATGGGCAGGAATGAGTGAAACCTAAAATAAAGGGATAATTGAAAGGATGAAAACCTAAAACCGATTCATTAAAAAAAAACAAAAACCTAGCAAAATAGAGAAAGGTAAGTCAAGTTAGAGTAATTAAAAGAGAGAAAAAAAACCCCCACCAATCCACAGTATTAGGCATTTCTTATGATAATGTCAGAAGGGGTCAGCTTCAGTGGCAGTGGCAGCCAAGAGTCTGTTTGCTACAAGCAGGGAGGAATATTGAAGGGTCTTTGTGAGATGTGGGGTGTGTGGGGGGCATTAGGGAGGGAAGGCAGAGCCATGCTTGCTGCTGAAAATCAGGGAAGGAGGTGCATCCCTTAGCTTCTGAGGAGGGCTGGGAGGGAAAGAAACCTGCAGCCAACTTGCTGCCTGGGCTTTGGTTTTTTGATGAGCTGTGAGCCTTCGCAAGTGAGAGCGCACATTAACTGAGGTTCTAGAATGTTCTAGGCACTGATCTAAACCTTTCATATACAGAAATTCATTTATTCCTCCTCAAAACTCCAGGACTAGGTGCTGGTGCTATCCGTTGATTGTAGACGATGAAATTAAGGTCTAGAGAGTTGGAACATTTCCCCAACATGGCTGGTAAGTGGTGAAGTTGGATTCAAACACAGGTACCAGACCCCAGACCCAGCATGGTCAGCCAGGTCACTTCTATGGCCTCTGGTCTAGAAAAGGAGTCCAACTGCCTATCAATCCAGGCTTACCCGGAGACAGGAGCCCTCAGCCCTGATGTCACCTGTCTGTACTTACAGATGCTTAGTTTGCCATGACAAAGAGTTTGATGTCAATGTCAAATTCTACAGTCTGTTCTCTTGTTGCTTCTGGTTAAGTGTGTTCCGTTCCCAGGTTATACAGGCCTTCCCCCATGTTTTCCTGTAGTACCTATAGGGTTTCAGCTTTTATATTTAAGTGTCTGATCCATTTTGGATTTTGCCCCAGTGTGTAGTGCGAGCTCCAGGTCTGACTTTTTCCATATGGCTATCCAATTATCTTAACACCGCTTAAAAAAAAAAAATCATCTCTCCACATAGACTTGCGAAGCCGCCTTTCTCATATAATGACTTTCCAGATGCAGTTGGATCTATTTCTGGATTTTCTTTCAGTCCCACTGGTCTGTTTCTTCATGTGCCAACACCAAACTCCTAATTACAGAATTGACAGTATGTGTTAATGGTGGGTAGCCCTGCCCCCCATATGGCTCTTCTTTTTCAGGGTTTTTCTGGCTCGCACTGCTTTTTTGTTCTTCAGGATAAACTTTTTAATCAACTCGCCTAGCTCCAGAAAAAAAACCTGGTGGGGTTTTTTTTTTTTTTTTTAATTGGCAGTGCATTCAATCTGTAAATTAACTTAGACAGAAGTGACGTCTTTCTGAGAATGAGTCTTTAGTCAAGGGCATCTTATGTCTCTCCAGCCAAAATAAAATTTTGAGGGGAAAGGTAAGTTCTTACAGACGAATTCCTACTTAGATGAACTTAAAGAAGCATACAAGTTAACAGTCTATTCAGTGTACGGATTCGTACGAAAATTAGCATGTGAGTGATTCACATCATTTCAGGGCAGGAGTTACTTGTGGGGAAAGAGGGAAAAATGGAATGCATGGCTCTAACTGATTTTAAGTGATTTCAGAGGGAGAGAGAGAGAGAGAAATCTGAAGCAATTATGGCAGATGTTTGATCTTGGTGGAGGATAGTCTGTTATATTCTCTATACTTTTCTATATGTTTGAAATGTTTCACACATTAAAAACGAAAAAAAAAAAAAAAAAAAAAGGAAATATAGCTGTTCCCATGGCTTACAGGGACTCCCCAGAAAACAGCACAGTTCAATTTCTTTTTATGTGGCTAAGGAGTCGCGCCTGCCGGTTAGGCCTCTGTCGGGGGAAGCCTGTAGTTCTTTCTATGGAAAGGGATTTTATTAAAGAGTTTGCAGCCGGCTCAGCAGCTCGAGTGGGAAGATTTCCTTCCTTTAAATGGGCATCCTTAGCAGCTCCAAAGCAGACATGAGATGGTGTGAAATTTGGAGTTGAATGAAATCTTCCTGCAGCCGCCTGAATTTGTGATAGGAAGGGTCTCACGGTATTAAAAACCGGTTTCTCAGTATGTTGTAAACATCTCATTTTCTTCCTCTACATCCAGCCACGAGATTTAAAATCCCCAGAAAAAAAGCCCAACAACTTCCAAATGGAAGAGGGAGTTGTTTCTCTTCCTGACTATACAATGGTCTTAAAAGGACCTTATTTAGAAGAGCTGACAGGAAGTTGTATTTTCCTAAACTGATTTATTGTGCCTTCCTAATACCTCCCGTTTCAATAGGACTTAAGAAAACAGTTTCAAAATTGAGTTACTGAGGCGGTTCTTTTCGGAACAATTTTCTTCTATGAGGAAAAGTTTTCATTACTGAAAGTGGCCCAAATCGAGGCAATCATGTTTTTCTGGATTCATCGCCTCCCAGGAACGCCCTTCAGGGGGGCTTGGTGGCCTTGGCTCGACATTCCGAGCTGGGTTTGTTTTCTGAAGCAAGTGAGCTTAGTGTGAGCCCAGCCACTGGACACAATTCCTTCATTTCTATTCTCGCATATATTACAACTGCCTCCTCAGGCCCACACAAGATTTCCAGAGAAATGAGCATTGCATTAGACACCCCATTTTATGTGAGGAGAAACACTGATAGGTAATGAGGCCTGGCAGCGCACCTCATCTCCACAGATGCCAGAGGGAAGGCCCCCAGGGAGCCACCTCTGCCTCAGGGAATCCTTCTCCCACTCCCTGTCTTCCTTGAGGAAAGTCCCCACCAGCAAAAAAAAAAAAAAAAAAAAAAAAAAGACTTAAATTGCTGGTGAGATAGTTAATTCTGAGAAAGAGCTGCTAATAAATGTGAGACAACCCTTTGCAAAACATGCTAAGTCAAGCTGACATTCCCAAGAAGGGCTTGAGGGAATCTTGAGCGTCTCAAGGAAGGGAGAATCTTGAGCGAAGCCAGCATAAGTCGCTTTTCCCCAATCTGGAAACAGAGAATGGAGGACGGCTCTTAATGCAAGTATTTACCAACAAAAATTTCCTGAGGAAAATAGTTGACCTTGATTGAGTTTTTAATTGAAATCATGAACATCAAGAAAAGGACGGGAAAGGAAACGACACCGGTTTCCCATTTAATTGTTGGTCTTTCTGTGGGACTAGACGTGGAAATGCTCAGTGTTGCCCTGTGTGAGGGAGTCGAGACAGAACCGGGGCCCTGCCAGTTTGGATTGCCCGGCTCCAGCCATTCTGGCTTCTTTTTGGTTCCCGAGTTCTGAAAGCTCTTTCCTACCTCAGGACATTTACACATGCTGTTTTCTTTCCCTGGGATGCGGCCTTCTCCTTTTGTCCCGGCTGGTTCTTCATGCTTCAGATCTTGGCTTCAACCTCACCCTCTCGGTGGAAATTCTGTGAGCATCTATTAGCAATTCTGTTATGACACCACATGAATGCAACATCCATCTTAGGAATGACAATTCATGTTTATTTACTGGCTTATTTACGTATTTACTATCTGTTTCATCGTGCGATTGTAAACTCTGCTTGTTGACTGTGTTTTATCATTGAATCGTAAACTCCACGGGGCAGGAAATATGTCTTTTTTTTTACTCACCCATGAATATTCAGTATCCAGCACAGCAAAGGGTAGGTAGCAGATAATCACAATGATTTACTGAATACATGAATGAATATTTAGCATTAATTATTAGAAGTAGAATTATTACATCAAATGGACTGTGCACATTTTGGAAGTTTTTGATGCATGTTTCCAAACTGCTTTCCAGAGAAGCATACAAATTTACATTCTGCTAGTCGTGTGTGCTACTGACCGTCTCTCTCCATGTCTGCCAGCATGGTGTATTCTTTTTTTTTTTTTTTTTAAGACTTTATTTATTTATTTGACAGACAGAGATCACAAGTAGGCAGAGTCAGGCAGAGAGAGAGGCGGAAGCAGGCTCTCTGCTCAGCAGGGATGCTGAGGCAGATGCAGGGCTTGATCCCCAGGACCCTGAGACCATGACCTGAGCTGATCCCAGTACCCTGAGACCATGTCCTGAGCCGAAGGCAGCGGCTTAATCCACTGAGCCACCCAGGAGCCCCACTGTGTATTCTTTTTATAAACATTTGCCTTTGTGAAGGTGAAAACAGTTTATGTGATAACTAATAGAGTTCAGTGGTTTTTCCTATTTTCCGTTTTCCCTAAATTTTACTTATTTCTTTTATTCTTCTTCTTTTGGGGCTTTGGGGGAGCTGTTCATACATGCTTCTGTGGGGATCATTCACTTGACTGGAGGACGGTAGCTTTCGATTACCCCTGCAGAACAACACGCACACTTTTCACAGACACTTAGCAGGGGATCCTTTCCTCTGTTTTCAAATGTGGTTTGTATTTAAGACTCTGCAGACGTCATCTGTTGTCTGTGTCTCCATGACCTCTAAGCCAGTATGGCAAAAACAAAAACCCTCAGACCAGTTGGGTTGACATGACGGATTATGTTTTGTGTGTCTCCTCTGGAGTTCTGGGTGTTGTGCACACAGAGACTCTGGCTCCCCGGGGAAAGCTAAAGAACACTAAAAACAGTTGCCTTTTCTGTGTTTGTTTTGTTTTCCTCAGAAGAATGTCCGGCTTTTTTTTTTTTTTTTAATGTGGCCGACGAGATGGGGTGGGTCCTTAAAAGTCAGGGAATGCGCCTGTGGCAAAGCAGATACTATATGGATGCCGTGTCTTTGCACACTGCTGCGGACAGAGGCTACTGAGATGCCTGGGGATGGCCCCAGATTGGGCCATAAGCTTGCTAATGTTTTCATAGTGGTTTCCTAGTGACGGGTCCCTGCATGAACGTGGGCAAGTGTCAGAGTCTACGCCAGGCTCCCTCCTTCATTCAGCAAGTAGTTGCGAGACAGTATTTCAGAGCAGTCTGCCTCACAGACTCTGTCTTTTGTTGGGAAGGACAGATAACTAAGAAGTTGGCAAATAAGTAGGGTGCCAGGGAGAGAATCCAGGTAGGGTATGAGTCTGAGGAAGTGTTTGCAAAGAGAACACTGACTCTTTCAGCCAAGCACCAAGAGCAGCAAAGAGATGCATCAGGCAGGTGTGTCTGTGGGCTGGAGACCTGTGAGGCCTCTGCCAGGCCCTGGGAAAGAAATTGTTCATTGCCCACTGATACCCTTTCTCTCCTTTCCTAATATTGGAACCCCCTAGTTTTATCTGGACACAAGACTGCCACGAATAAAAACTGGCTCTATGACTAAGTTCTGGCCAATGGGATAGAAGCAGAAAGGGGATATATAATGTGTGCCAACTGTCTTTCGTGCAAGAGGGTGTACCTTCCCTTATTTCTTCCTTCTTCTTTTTGGGATCAAAGGAATGTAATGGCTGGCACTCACGCAGCCTTCTTGGATTGGGAGGTAGATGGATCTTGCTGATGATGGGAAGTTACCAAGAAAGAAGGAGCCTGGGCCACTGACCTGGTGGAGTGCCATTGTAGATCTAGATTGTCCACCTCTGACCTTGTTTACTTAAGAGACACAAAAGTCTATCTTGTGTAAGTTACTCTTCCTGTGTGACCAATAGCAGTATGGTACATGCAGCCAAAGTGATGCAGGCCCCGTGGTGGCATCCCCTTGAGAACAGGGATCATGCTCTGACTTATTTTTTATCCCCCCTCCCAAAAGTTTCATGTGGTCTAGGACACTGATGGGTGCTGGGGTGGGGGGCGCAACTTCAAGGAGCTCACTCATACTGCTGGCAGGAGGATCGGTTCTTCTCACGTGGTTGTTTCCAGGGACTGCTTGAATGTCCTCGTGACATGGCGGCTGCCTCCTCCCTGGGAGAGTGGTTCAGCAGAGAGCAAGGCAGAAGCACTCTGCCTTTCATGGCTAAGTCTCCCCAGGTCTCTCCTGTTGTTTCATGTTGTCCTCGTCCACCCTATTCAGTGTGGGAGGAATGATTCTCTGTGTCAGCACCAGCAGGCTGGAATCGTTGGAATCGTTGGACGCCATCTTGGGTCCTGTTCCATTTCATTCTTCAGACCCTTCTCCATCTTACAGGAGGGCATCTCAAGGTTCTCTTTTTGTCCCACAGCAAAGAGAGTCTTAGCTGGAGGTGCCACATAGAGGCCTCGTGGGCCCTTGGGTCAGTGGGATAGAGCCAATATTTGACACAGGGCCGCCTTTGAGATGATCCCATGGAGGAGGAGGTTACATATGCATGAAGGATGAGCACATTAGTGTCCAAATCTCCCTTCTTACAGGAGTTGGACATAGAGTTCAGGGACCAGATCTCATCTGTGGAGGGAGCAAAAATATGTGATAGCATTTGAGCTCAGCAGGTGCTCAGGCTGACTGATGAGAAAAGGAAGTACCAGCCAACGATCGGTCCTTCTGGGCCAGTGTCTTTGCAGCCGAGCCTGCGAGCCAACCATGGCCCTTTCTCAAGTATGTCCACACTAATAAAGGTGATGTGTGGCCAGTGACTTTCAGCTGAGGGGGCAGTGGCGTGCTCCAGCCAGACTGAGCTGATTGTCCGACTTTCAGGAATTTTGAGAACTGGTTGTTAACTACAGTCATTACTAAAAATTAAATTACATAGACTAATAATGAAATTCTATTAAAAACAAAGCGATAGATTCTCAAAACTCATCACCTGCTAATTTGTTTACTACAAGGCACGTTGTTGAGGTTACTCGGGACTCTTGTATCTGTGTGGTGAAGATACTGTGTGAGGCTGAGCGTCTCTCCAGGGCCCGCACCAGGGACCTCACGCTGGTAGCCCCAAGTTGGCGAAATCTTCCAGTGAATGACACCTCTGCCCCCGGAGTCTGTCGCTCAACATTCTGCCAGCACACAGTTGTGAGGGACATGGCGAGGAAGGATCGCCTGGCTTGATGGGTGTGTCACCCAGGGAAGAGGGCACTCAGGTGGCAATAATCTACCTGATCTACCTTGACCTTGACTGAAAAGGTGACTTCTTCCCTCTGAACCTTAGGGGGAGCTGGCCATCTCTGGGTGTAGACAGAGACCCCTCTGACCCTCGAGTGTAGACAGTGCTATTAATTTTAAGAGAGCTATTAATTTTAAAGGGTGGGCCTTTAAAATATCCCAGATGTCAGCCACCAGAGACTTCCTGTCTCGTGGAGGGTTATTAATTCTGGGTCTGGGTGGCACTGAGCTTGTGAAGGTGAACTCCTGGTGGACTTTGAAGGAGAGAAAGATGAGCTGGATCTGATCAGAAGGTTACGTCCTACCTGAGTATCGACGATGCAGCCGAAGCAGGAGAACCCCAGAAGCTTTCAGGTAAACCTGTTTCTAACTTCAGAACGCGCTGTCTTGACAACCCGGTGTGCTGTGCCCCAATTTGCTTCCCTGGAAGATGGAAAGAGACCAGAAAAGAAGGAGTTAATCTGTTGCCACCACAGGAATGATCCCTCATTCTGCCTTGGGTGCTGCAGACCATTAAAATGTAATATGGCGTGTATCACGGTCCATTTCCTGTGTGTGTGGAGTGTGGCAGTGGGTCTGGGACTGCAAGATTCTGCGGGCTACGCTCCGACTCCCCAGAGCCATAGATCAGGCTGGGATGGGCAGGGGGGGAGGCCTGGGCATGAGGGTCAGCTTGGTGGGGTTTGGAGCAATTTGGCTTTCCCTCAGAGAACCCCCACCCCCACCGCCTTGCATACCCTGCTGAAGCCCAGTCAGGGAATGGGAATGGGGAATCCAGGAGCCATTTTGCTTTCCCTGAGGTGAGAGTGGGGGTGTTATTCACACCGGAAGGGACCCTGGAGAGCCCATTGTTCAGATGACAAAGCTGAGGGGCTCAGACCAGAGCTGCCAGGGGTAGAGAGGCAAGGGGGAGGCCCTGGGCTCCTGGTCTCGGGGGAGAGGCATCTGGTCTGCTGCTCAGGAGACAAGGCTGAAAATCTGTTAGTTACTAGCTTGGGGTTCCAGGATGCAAAGTCAGGGCACCCCAAAGCTGTTTATGCGCCATCGCCCGTAAGTGCAAATCTATAATCCTTTCAGTTACAACTGCCAGCTCCAACCCGGAATGCCTGGGAAGCAATGTGGGATTGGGAACCAGGAGAGACCCCCGTCACCCTCACTGTCACTGCCAACCCCGGGCAGCTCCAGCCCTCCCTAAGTAGGGCGGGGCTGCCTCTGGGCGGGGCTTTGCAGCCCTCCTGGGGAGAGCAGGTGGAGAGGAGGGTGAGCGCCCTGTGCTCCCGAGGCTGGGGCCGGTCTGCGTGGCAGGGGTAGCCTTGCTCTGCGTGGCAGCGACTGGCAAGCCAGACTCAGCCACCTCCATGGCTGAACAGAGCCTGCTTGTGTTCCTTGCTGCATGTCACTTGGGACCGTCCCTTCCTCCCCCTCTCCCTCAAGGTCATTGCCCAAGTGCCAGCACGTTCATCTTCTTTTTAAAAGAAAAATTATTTATTTGAGAGAGAGAGAGGCGGGGGAGCAGCAGAGGGAGAGGGAGAAGCAGACTCGCCACTGAGCATGGAGCCTGATGTGGGGCTGGACCGCACAACCCCAACATCACGATCTCAGCTGAAATCGAGAGTCTGATGCTCAACCGACAGAGCCACCCAGGCACCCCTGCACCTTCTGACTGGACCTGGGCAGAGGCTCACCACCCACCCCCCAGCCCCCCACTCCAGCTGCCACGGTTGCTCCTTACGCTCCCTCCTCCTGGCCCTTGGGTGGATCAGGTCACTAATCCCTGACCGTCCTCAGGGGGTCCCTGGGGCCCACAGCAAAGTCCAGCAACTTTCCAGGCTTGCTTGTTCAGGGGAGATTCTGCCCTGCACATCTCTCCTGGGTCCTCGCGGTCCCCTGAGCCTGAAATCCTCTCCCAAACTTGGGCGTAGCAGGCTCCCCCGCTCCTGGGCTGTTTCTTCCTGCCATCCCCTCTGCTCAGAATACTCTTCCCCCTCTCTTTACTGGACTGATGAACTAACTAATCCACCAAGGCCCAATCTTCTGTTTCTGTAGACTTGGAGCTTCCACGTTAGGGTCTCTCATCACAGCATGTGGCGCTTTGCTTTGCTCTGGGCTGCTTTCCGCTCTAGTCTGGACAACGTGGCATCAGGGTCCGCCTCTATCCTGGTGGCTGTTAGGATGAAGACCCAGCACGGGGCTTGGCACAGAGCATCCTTAGCTGAACTAACTTCGACCAAGGGACACAAACTACCAGGGACAGAACTTTCTAGAACTTTCCACAGATGCTGCACTCTACCTTGGAAGGTAGTGAGTTTTCTGGCTCTGTAGATACACCAGGAGAAATTAGACACTCCCTGGCAAGTTGATGCACTGTAGTGGGCGATGAGTTTGGGTGGCTAACGAAGATTCTAGAGTTTCCCTCATGTCCCAACACGGAAGCTGAAGAATGGGGACTGTGGGGCAGCATAGGCCAGAGTTGGGAGGGAAGAGGTTGGCATCAGAGAGGAGAGAATTTGGATGGTGGCTTCTCTTCACTGGGATGTGCCCGATGGCTTCATTCACTGATGTGCTTCTGTGTCGGGGCTTTACACGTATGTGCTCAGCTAAGTCCTGACTGTGGACCTATGGGAAAGGTTCCATTATTATACTCCTTTGACAGAGAGAACGAGGCCCAAGTCATCCAGCAGGTGGATAGTGGAGGTGAGATGTGTCGGGGCTGTCTGCATCCAGAACCTGGGTTCTTAGCTAAGATACTCTACCACCTCCCCGGGTATTGAAAAATGCCTCCATTGCTTTGTCCCCTCCAGGCTTTAACTGCTCTATCCAGACCTCGCTTCCCATGGGCTCCTGCCCTCACTCTGCTATGCTGTTTCTTGAACCTACCGTGTCTAGACCTGTCCCTGGACCCTACCTTCAGGTGCAGGAGACAATTTTCTCTTACTGGCACCTGATTACTGTTTACATGACCTTTCCGTGTATCTCTGCTCAGAGACTTCCCCAGAGACAGTCATGGTCAGTTTCTTCCACCGTTGCCTGAGGGATGCCTCCCACCAAGCAATAACCTCCTTTCCAATTTTTTTTTTTAAAGATTTTATTTATTTGAGGGGGGGAGAGAGAGAGAGAGAGCGAGCATGAGAGGGGAGGAGGTCAGAGGGAGAAGCAGACTCCCCGTGGAGCAGGGAGCCTGATGCAGGACTCGATCCCGGGACTCCAGGATCATAACCTGAGCCGAAGGCAGTCGCTTAACCAACTGAGCCACCCAGGCGCCCGATAACCTCCTTTCCTATGTGAACCCTACACAGTGGCGATGAAAGGTGGAAGGCTAGAGGTTGGGTTCAGGGGCTGATCCCCCTTTGACCCAAAGAGTAACTTCCTAATTGGAGTTGAAGAAGGAAAACAATGTTCTCCCTCAAACCCTGCGTGGAAACAGCTCTTCAGGAGAGTACTAAAAACTGCAGTAAAAACATGGACGCAATCGCTCTGGGCATGGGCCACTCTGTGTGTATTCTCTCATCTCAGCTCCTCATCATCCTAGGAGCCGAGATCCCCTTCTCTTCACTTTAAAATCTCATTTTACAGAAAATAAACTAAGGCTAAAGAGGTAAGGTCCCCACAGTGCGACACTGAAGGGTCAGAGCTGGGACGCCAGCCTGTGGTCCATTTGGTTCCCAAACTTGAATGCCTAACTTCCTGGTCAGCTACCTTCTGGAAGAAGGCTGTTAGCAGCTAGAGTGGCCCTTGCTGGCGGAGACTGGAATCGGACGATGACAGACCTCAGGCCTGGACGGGCACCCGCTTGGATTCCCCCAGGTCTCTGCTGTCCTCTGCGGTACAACATGCTCGAGGCAGTCACTTGGAAAATTGAAAAATGATGAAGGCCCAAGCGAGGTGACCGTTTTGATATCAGTCAATGGTTTTATGTTGTGGGAGAGCCTGGGCAAAAGCAGAAAGGCCTTTTGTCAAAGTTGTCTGCAGGGAGATGAAATGAGCCGTAAGATAGAGCGAGGGCCGAGTAGAAGGGGCTGGAGCTTGGCCATTTATTCCCTGTGGGAGCCCACTTAGCGGACAGCCTCTCCAACCCTCGGTTGGGGCTCCCTCCTGACACAGAGCTTTGGGGGGTGGGGTTCCCAGCTCTGCTCTCTCCTTGGGAGCCGGGACCATACCAGGAAGGGAGGAATTTGCCCTTTCACCAAGAGCTCCCCTTTCTCAGAGATCTGGCTGCATGGGTTTTATTTTTAGTAAGAGTACAGATGATGGAATTGACAAAATGGGCTTTAGTTAAAGGGCAGTAGGAGTAGTGCAGGGAGATTTGGGAGGATTCTCGGAAGATAGAGAGGCAGCGCTGGCAGGAAAGCCCCTCGGTGCAAGGGCTTTGGTCCTGGTGGTCTCAGGGCCACCCTGAGCCCAGGGCCCCAGAATCCCAGCTGGCAAGGGGACTGATGGAGCCCAGGGGCCTGGCCTTGACCTGTGCAGCCAGCGCCCACCCCAGCTCCTGAGACAGGCTGATGTTTGCCAGCATTTAGTTCCACCGTATTGCCCAGAAACACAAACTCGAGTGAAAGACGAGGTAGTAGGCAGTCCCTCCGAAGAGCGGCTCTGTTTACTCAGTGTCTGCTGGCGCCAGGAACTGCGCTAGGTTCTTCATAATTTCATTCAATCACCGTTGCATTCCTCTGAGACACATATTAAAGGAGACAGGAATGTGAACTGTTGGGTCTCTGCCCTGGACCAAAGCACTGTCACGCGTGTTATTTATTTCCCCATCACAACAGCTCCCTGTGGTTAGGAGCACGAACCCAGACTCAGGGAGGTCAAGGTACTTGCCAAGGCCCCGGAGCTCTGACCTGGCAGAACAGCATTTAACCTGTTCCTGCTTCCAAAGCCCATGTTGCCAGTCGTCGGGGCTGCCTTGTTCCTCCCCAGTGCAATAGCGACAGGCCCCGTGTTAGGAGTGAAGCCCCTGGGGTTGGGGCCCAGGGAATGAGAATGAGTAAATCCAGTGCCATAAGAGGAAAACAGGGATCAGACAGCGCTGCTAGGTTCTGGGGGTGAACGAGGGGAGGCAGAAACAACACCTTCATGGTTATGAGCACCCTCGCCTACTGAGCATAGATGGGAGACATAGGATAGAGGTTGACTTGCATAAGTAGCAGAGTCACGGTTGACTGGGGGCAATGGGTCCTGACCGAGGTTGGAGGCTGATGGAGAGATTGAGAGTATAGAACAACAGTACTCTGAAGGCTAAGGTTGAGAGTGCATTCACGTGCTTGGAAGATTCCCAGGGCCCGTGCTCCTTACTTAATAGTCCTCAGTGTCAGCATGGGGCCCCAAAGGAGGTGTGTTTCTTTTGACCCGGGATAGATTTGGCTAGACACGAGGATAGTGTTGTCAGCCCTTAAAGGAAGGGACTGGTCTCGAGAAACCTGCGATGCTGAGTGTACAACCACGCAACCCCGTGTATCATACAGTGCAGGCCATGTGCATCCACGCGGATCTCAAGTCCCAGCTGCAACGGTGAGCAGCTGTGTGAGTGCAGGCAATCCGGGTAACCTCTCTAAGTTCCAGTAAGCCTCAGTTCCCTTGAGTGCTCAAGAGGCAGGCTAATATACCTTCCGGAGTTATCTTGCAGTGTCCTTAGCAGAGTGCCTGGCCTAGAGCACACAAGGGATGGGAGCCACTGGCAGAATAGTCAAGGCAGAAGGTGGGGACCTGGAGATAAGTCATAGGTGAGGAGACAAAGCCCTAGGCTTGGGCAAAGTGTTTCCCATCTGAAAACTGGGGTGGGTTGGGTGAGCTTCACTATCATATGGGCCCTTTATGCCCCTTCCAGCTAGTCTAGTTTCAGATTCTGGGATTTCCAAGATGTGAGTCAGTAAGTTATGGAAAGATCACCTCTGCATGATGGAAAGATTGTGATGGGAATCCCGGGTAGACCAGTTGGCTAATTGCTCAGGGACACAAGAGTTGAGCCTCTGGTAAGGTGTGTGTCTCTGTCCCCACAGTGACACTGATGGCTGGTGTCTCCACTACCCCACTCCCCTGAGGGAGCCCTCTGATGGGCAGAACCTACTCCCTGCATCAGAGAGTTTTCAAGCTGTCTGCATCAATAGG
Organism: Mustela erminea; assembly: GCF_009829155.1. Lineage (NCBI taxonomy): Eukaryota > Metazoa > Chordata > Mammalia > Carnivora > Mustelidae > Mustela > Mustela erminea. The sequence goes on along the minus strand of NC_045627.1, from coordinate 84,566,997 downwards.
AGAATCACAAATGGGAAAGTGATGAAATGGGGTCTGATTTCGTCTTGACTGCATCTACTATTCCTCTACAGCACCTCTATTCCTACTCTTTACAGCTGCTAATTGCCTTCTCTGGCCCAACCTGTTGGGACTTAAAGCTTTGTAACAGGTCCCTGCTTCAATACCAGCCAGTATCTGCCGTCTCTGTTGGAATAGGTCATCTTTGAGCCAGGACCGAAATAGCCCTAGAGTTTGGGGTAAAGGGTATAGGCGCTCAGGGTTTCTTTTTGGCTCTTTCCAGTTATTTTTCCCCAGGGAATGGAGAAGATGGAATATATTTAAAAACAAACCAGTCTCAAAATAAAAAAGGCCTTAGTTTAAGCTTCTTTATGGTTTGTTTCCGATTCTCATGAATTACAGAAAAAAAAAATAGAATATTGTCACTTTTTCTTTCGTAGTTTTACAGGGCTCTTAAGTAAATGTGGAATTCTATCACAATCTGTTTAGATTATGTAAAAATACCCTACCTTGGATAGAGGGATAATTTCTTTAAACCCCTCCTTTCCTCACAAATCATCACTGGCTTCCCATTGCTCACGAAGAAAGTCTAGACTCCTTGTTGCCCTGTAGACCGGATTCAACTGCTTCACCAGGCTCTGGTCTTCTCACCGTCTTCTATGGTTGAAGACGGAATGCTCACCTGTCTTTCCAGCTGACACAATCCATCCATTCTTCAAAGCCTCCCTCGAATGCTCCCCCGCCCCCAAAGCTCCTCCCCTACCCACGATATTCGGCTCCTTCCATACTACAACACACTAATACTTCCCCCCCCTTAACCCTTGAGTCCTTCCCTGGGTGCTGTGGGTCTCTGAGCACATGTCTGTCTTTCTTTCCCAACCTCCTCCCAGATTCGAAGTGACGGAGAGCCGTGTCCATGGGACAGTCACCCTCACTGACCAGCATTTAGCAGAGAGGTGGCATTCAGCCTCTGAGTAAGAAGCCCGGGGACCCTTACCAAGAAGACCCTGATGGGTAGTTGGTCCAGTGAGGAATGAAGAAACAGAACTACTCCCAAGTCTTAAACCAGTGAGTCAGTCAGGGGTTTGGCAGGCAGGAGAGGGACTCATTTAAAGCAGTGATCTAAGAGAGCTAAATGACGGGTCCATTTACAAAATGGGGGCAGGATGGAACCCGACAGGGGGTGGGATGCCATCCTGGAGCTGGGCACAGGAAGAAGCCTTTGCCACCTCTAAGCTAGCACGAGAGGAGGTGGAGGGCTTCCTAGTAAGGGCTGTAGGAAAGCTTTAGGAAAAGAGATTTGTGTCTCTCAGGCTGTGCCTGGTAGGCAAGAAACAGGATAAATAAATATCCTTGGCTTTCTCTGCTCCCACCCTCCCATCTCCAGCCTGTTCCTCCCACTGGCCTAGACCAAAGGCAAAGAGGGCTCGGCTGATGCACCCTACAAGGACAAGCCTCCCGGGCCACAGTACAGAATGGGAGAAACACCCGGGAAATGCCCAACCAACACAGTTACTGGTTGTCCTTGTGCCTGGCTTTACCCATTATATAAGGGATGGCTGGTTTACCCACCATGAGTCTCCAAGGAAATCGGTCATCAGTACCGCCCTTACACCTGTTCAAGCCATGCCCCTGCCCAGGTCCAGACTTCGGAGGGCCTTGCAAAAACATTTTAAAATCTGTCTCCAGTGTTTGGAAGAGCTGGGGTGGCAGTGCTGGCTGGGCAGGAAGCCCAAAGCCTGGACTGGGACCGAGATGGGCCCCGAATCCCATCTCTTTTCTTTGACGATCTCTCCAGTCCTTTACTCTCTGCTCCTCCCTGACCCCACATCTATTGTGTGGACCAGATGCTCCAGGGAGCTCTGGGACTCCCTCCTAGGCAGTCGTCCTAGAGCCTGGCACGGCATCCCCGTTCGCTGGGCAGGGAGAAGGGAAGGACCTTGAGAGAGGATTGTTTCCATTCACAGGTGTAATATTTATTTTTCTGCTTCAGTGACATAAAATTGACATATGGTGGAAGTTTAAGATGTATAATGTGTTGATTTGATACATTTATATATTGCAAAATGATTACCACTGCAGAATTAGCTAATGCCTCCATCCTGTAACATTGCTACTCTGTGTGTGTGTGTGTGTTGGTGTGGTGAATACATTTGAGATCTTCTCTTACTTAATTTCAAGTATATTATACAGTATTATTAAATACCATCACCATGCTGTACATTGGACCTCTGGGACTTCCTCATTTTGTAACTGAAAGTTTCTACCCTTTGACTACTATCTCCCCATTTCTGCCTCCCCCAGGCCCTAATAACCACCACCTACTTTTTGTTTCTATGACTTTGGTTTTTTAAGTTTTTAAAAAAAATTTTATTTAAATTCAATTAATTAACATACAATGTATTTTCAGAGGTAGAGGTCAGTGATTCATCAGTCTGATGCCCAGCGCTCATTACATCAAGTGCCCTTCTTAATGACCATCACCCAGTTACCCTCTCCTCTCCCTCCCCTCCAGCAACCCTCAGTTTGTTTCCTATGATTATGAGTCTCTTACAGTTTGTCTCTCCCTGATTTTGTCTACCTTTTTCCCGCTCTTTCCCTATGATCCTCTGTTTTGTTTCTTAAATTCCACATATGAGTGAGATCATATGAAAATCGTCTTTCTTTGATTGACTCATTTTGCTTAGCATGATACCTTCTAGTTTCATCCATGTCATTGCAAACGGAAGGATTTCATATTTTGATGGCTGAGTAGTGTTCCATTGTATATATATACTACATCTTTTTTTTTTTAATCCGTGCAACTGTCAATGGACATCTGGGGTCTTTCCACAGTTTGGCTATTGCGGACATTGCTGCTATAAACATTCGAGTGCATGTGCCCCTTCGGATCACTACATTTGTATCTTTAGGGTAAATACCCAGTAGTGCAATTGCTAGGTCCTAGGGTTGTTCTATTTTCAACTTTTTGAGGAACCTCCATGCTGTTTTCCAGAGTGGCTGCACCAGCTTGCATTCCCACCAGCAGCATAGGAGGGTTCCCCTTTCTCCTTATTCTTGCCAACATTTGTCGTTTCTTGACTTGTTAATTTTAGCCATTCTGGCTGGTGTGAGGCAGTAGCTCATTGTGGTTTTGATTTGTATTTCCCTGATGCCGAGGGATGTTGAGCACTTTTCCATGTGTCTGTGGCCATTTGTATGTCTTCTTTGGAGAAGTGTCTATTCATGTCTTCTGCCCATTTCTTGATTGGATTGTTTGTTCTTTGGGTATTGAGTTTGATAAGTTCTTTATAGATTTTGAATACTAGCCCTTTATCTGATAAGACATTTGCAAATATCTTCTCCCATTTTGTTGGTTGTTTCCTTTGCTGTGCGAAAGTTTCCGATCTTAATGAAGTCCCAATAGTTCATTTTTGTCTTTGTTTCCCTTGCCTTTGGAGACATATCTGACAAGAAGCTGCTGCGGCCGAGGTCATAGAGGTTGCTGCCTGTGTTCTCCTCTAGGATTTGGATGGACTCTTGTCGCACTTTGGGTCTTCCATCCATTTTGAGTCTAGTTTTATGTATGGTGTGAGGAAATGGTCCAGTTTCATTCTTCTGCATGTGGCTGTCCAATTTTCCCAATACCATTTCTTGAAAAGACTCTTTTCTGAGCTTGCCTTTTTTAGATTCCACGCATAAGTGAGCTCATACGGCATTAGTCTTTCTTTGTCTGACTTATTGTATTTAACATGATGTCTTCAGGTTCTATCTGTGTTGTCACGAATGCAGATGTCCTTTCTCATGGCTGATAGCATTCCATTGTATATGCACATCACGTCTTCTTTATCCATTTATCCTTTGACAGACACTTAGGTTGTTTCCACGTCTTGGTTACTGTGAATAATGCTGCAATGGACACGGAAGAGCAGATTCCTCTTCGAGACCCTGATTTCCATTCCTATGGCTGTATGCCTGGAAGAGGCTGGACTCCTCCATATTGCTGGATCATATGGTAGTTCTATTTTCAGTTTGTTCAAGAACCTCCATACCGTTTTCCACAATAACTATACCAAATTATGTCCCCTGCATCAACGCATGAAGGTTCCCTTTTCTCCACATCCTCAAAAGTTTTTGTGATCTCTGGGCGCCTGGGTGGCTCAGTGGATTAAGCCGCTGCCTTCAGCTCAGGTCATGATCTCGGGGTCCTGGGATCGAGTCCCGCATTGGGTTCTCTGCTCAGCAGGGAGCCTGTTTCCCTCTCTCTCTCTCTCTCTCTGCCTACTTGTGATCTCTGTCTGTCAAATAAATAAATAAAATCTTTTTTAAAAAAAAGTATTTGTGATCTCTTGTCTGGCCATTCTAATGGGTACAAGGTAATACTGTGGTTTTGATTTGCATTTCTGGTATGGGTTCTTTTTTTTTTTAAGGATCGTGTGAGATAGGGCTGCTGATTTGGGGTGACTCAAATTGTTTATATAGACAGAAGCCTGAAAGCAACATTTGCTCAGGGACCCGCACCCCAGGGACAGTGCTATCTGTCATCTTTAGGTGCCCCTTTCTGGGGTTCTCAAGTTCGACCCCCTTACTCTTGGACATAGCTTTGGCTCATTGGCATGGATGGAACGGGTCTCTGCTAGTTGAGTTTACAGACGTGACCCACATTATAGAAACCTGAGAAATCACTGGCAGGCCCCCCCCAGTGGGCACCAACCCCCCCAACCCAGTGACAGGCTCCTTCCAAGTGCGGGCAGGTCAGCGGGAGAAACATTATCCCTCCTACGCCTGACTTCCTCTGACCACCATTTACTGGGACCCCTGTCACAATTCTGAGCTATTACAATATTCCAAGGGATGTTTTGATTTCACAAATGATTTACCCACAAGAAATTAATACATTCATTAACCTTCTGGGGCTCCTGGAGTGCAATTTTTTTTTTTTTTTTAAAGGAGAGAAAAGAGCCAAGAAACAGCTAATATTTCAATAGCTACCTTTCCTGCTCTCATTGGCTGGTGGGAGGACAAGCCATTCTAATCTTTCCGGAGGGCAATTTGGCAACACTTACTAAAGCCTTTAAAAGGTACTTATCCAGCAGTCCAACTGTTTTTCTAGGAATTTACCTGAAAGAGAGAATCCAGGATGCGTTCAGAGATGGGTCTCCGAGGATACTTTTCAAGTGTGGTTTACAATAGCGAGACCTCAAAAAATACGTGTTTGGAAACCAACAACCCGGAGTGGGTTATCTAAAGCTTACATGTCGTGGGCCCTGTCCCATCCCTGAGAATGTTGTTGCTGGAGAACAATTGTTCACATGGAGAGGTATTTATGATGCATTTTATGTGTGCATGAAGTAACGAAATGGAACAGGTAGTGGGGTCTTAGTTTTGTTTTTTGGAAAATATCTATGTCTGGGTCTTATACTCAACTGATAAACAGTTGAACATTGCATCTGAGACTAATGATGTCCTCCTATGTCTTAGCTAATTGAATTTAAATTTTAAAAAACCTAGGTCTGGATATGTCTGGGGGAAAAAAGATGGAAAAACTATATATAACAGTGGGATGATGTTTCTTGTCCTTGATGGGAATACTTCAGTAAGTACCCTACATGCCATCTTTTTGAAGTAGTGGGGAATTATGCTCTGGCTTCCTTCAGGGCTTCCCATACGCAAGTCCAGCTGAGCCGCCTGCTTGGTGAAGCTGCTTGAAAAATCAGTAATTCCTGGGTCTGTGGGACCCGCGTGGTCCTGATGGGGACTGTGGAGTGAAGTGAGATGGTGGTCCCGTGCTTGCCTTCAAGAAGCCTGAAGTCGAGAAGCGGGGAAGCCTGGGTGTGTGTGGGGAGCAGGTTAAGAGGAGGTTCCTGCAGAACCGGGCAAGTCAGAGCGACTACGTGTGACACTGCCGTGGACAAATGGGCAGGGGTCAAGGTCCCAGACATGGAGGAGAGGCAGAGACTTGTGCTGGAGGAAAGCGTCTTCCAAAGGCGTGGAGGACAAGAAGCTTGTAACTCTGCAGTGGTGCCCCACCGGGTGGGTCCTCCCTTAGGTGTGATTCCACGGAGAGCTCGGCACAGGGTCGGTGCTCCATCAGGGAGATGCTGGGTTCGCAGAGCAGGCGGGGGGAGCTGGCCAGGAGCCCGTGGGCTAGATCCCTCTGCTGGGCACCCCTGCCCCATTGGCCCTCCCCGAGTCAGAGTGTCACCCGCAGCTGCTAGCACCAAGCTTCCTGGCCTCTTGCTCTTCTTTTTGGGGAATCTGAGTCCCGCCCGGGGAGGACTGTTTCGGGGTTAGTGGGATCCCTCCCGCGTGCTCACTCTGGTTAGTGGTGCCGACTCTGGGCGAGCCTCCCCTGAATCTGACCTCCAGGGAGAACTGCAGATGGGAATGAAGAAGTAAGACCTGAGACCCCGGTGGGAAACAACACCCCGACCACAAGTTATGGGAAAGGATATTCGCTCAGTGATAGTGCTTCTGTTCTACTCTCTTGGACAGTCACTGCAGACTGAGCCATTGTCCCGAGGCCCTGTTCTTTCTCTCCTTGCGGCCAAATCAGCCTGAGAGTTGGGGGTCCTGAGCCCTGCCCTGAAGGGAGCTGTGTTCTGTGGCTGCCGGGGGCACAGACAAAGTCCTGGTGCCGCCACCAGGGCCCCCCCCCCAGGGGCACACCCACACGGGTGCACCTGCGCGGTGGACCGCGAGGGTCAGGCTGTCCCAGAGGCGGCAGACAGAGGCGAAACGAGCCCTGTTGTTGGCATCCCAGGCCCACGCCTCACGAGCTAGGGGCTTACTGAGTGAATTCGCCTTTTTGGGCCTCAGTTTCCTCCTCTGAATAATGGGGATCCTAATAGGATCCCGCTCAGAGGGTTGGTGTGCGATGACGGCGCTTGCAGGAGGGCCGATGCCGTGACTAGACGTGTGCGCCCTGGCGTGAGCAAGGCCCCGGGGGACATGTGGGCCTGTGGGTGGTGCCCACGTGCACAGGAAGCCGGCGCTGAAGAGGGGTCCCAGGTGACCCTGGGGGGAGGGTGTGGGGACTGGGAAGCACTCTAGCTGTGTGGAAACTAGGAGGAAAAGGCAGGAGCCAGCCAAGAGAGTGGACAGACTGAGCAGACTCCATGGAGAAGCCTGGTGGCCTGGGGGACAGAGGACTGCTTGGGTCAGGGTGCCAGGCTGGGGGAGGCGGGGGGCTGCATGAAGGAGGCAGTGGCCTAGGTTGGGGGGTTTTATCCACCAGTAAGGCTTTGGCCCTGAGTCAGGGGTAAGGGAGGCGAGGCCCCGATTTTTGGATTGGCCTGGAGGACGTCCTTGGTAGCATTCCCTAGTCCTGGGCCCCCTCCCATGGGAATGGGTCACTTGGGCCTCCCAGAGCTCTCCCAGAAGATTTTTAGGGTGACTCGGACCACATACAACAGAGAGTGGAGGGAAAGCCCAGGCCCAGGACATGAGGAAAGGCAGGGACTTCGCCTGGCCTGGGGAAGGGCTCTGGGGTCCCCCCTGGGCAGCAGGCAGGAGCAGAGATCCTCTCTGCTGTCAGGTAGGGGCCGGCAGAAGGGCCCTCTCTGCTTCTCTGGGGCCCGCACAGCTTCCGTAAGAGGAGGAAGCACAAGAGGAATTGGAAGGAAACTAACAGGACGGCGGCAGACCATCATGACCTTGGTAGGATCTCTTCCCAGGAGCGTCTCCCAGCAACTGTGCATGGGTCCTCCAGCCCAGGCTGCACCAACCCCTACCCTCCCCCCTACCATGCATGCACAGGAGGCCCTGCAGACATGCCCCTGACAGGTGCCGGTCTGCTCGGCCGAGGACGGTGGCCCAGAGACCCTGGCCCCATTTCCCCTTGGAGCTTTAATGAGGCTCCAGCATGTATTTTTGGAAGCAATAATGAAGGCTTTCCAGGAAATGAGGGGCACGGTGAAATATATTGCTGCTGCCACAAATTTGTGGTTGGTTTGTTTTTATTTTTAAAATAACGATGCTATTGAATTCAATTATTTCCAACTCTGAGAGTGCCTGGATTCTGATGCAGTTGGAGTTTGTGGTCTGGAGTCAGGAGTAGGCATTGGGGCGAGTTTTGGGGGAGTGAGAGGTTGGGGTCCAGATTAAGAAGGGCAGGAAATGAGGAAGGAGAGGCAGATGGGTCAGAAGCAACATAGGTCTTCGTAGGGACTTGTCAGTTGTCCTGTGGCCATTTTGCCTGTGGAGAAGCTGAGCCTAAAGGACTTCTTCATTTGTCCCACTAGGGCCTCTGGACTGCCTGGCTCCCCTGACCCCTCCCTGACGGGGGTTTCTGGATGCCAGGCAGGGGCTGAGGATTTCTGGCTGTGGGTCCTGCATGGAGGGACTCTTGGGATCAGTGTTGACCCCCGGGCGAGGGTGTGGGGACTGGGAAGCACTCTAGCTGTGTGGAAACTAGGAGGAAAAGGCAGGAGCCAGCCAAGAGAATGGACAGACTGAGCAGACTCCATGGAGAAGCCTGGTGGCCTGGGGGACAGAGGACTGCTTGGGTCGGGATGCCAGGCTGGGGGAGGCGGGGGGCTGCATGAAGGAGGCAGTGGCCTAGGTTGGGGGATTTTATCCATCAGTAAGGCTATGCTAAAGAGAAGAGGTGCCTGTGGGCCGAAGACAGCACCTGTGGGCATCTCTGCCCTGCCATCCTACCCGCAAATCCCATGCACGCTTTCTTATTCACGCTCTCTGATCCCTCCGGGGGGCACACCCCCAATCTCAGCCTTTCTCCCTGTGTCTTCCTAACTCTGGGGTGGCTCGGGCTTAATGGTTCCTTCTCCTGTGACTTCTGTCCTTCTTGGTTGTGAACCTTCCCGGGAACTGGAGGGCACTGGGCTCCCCCGCTGGCTGGATACGCAACACCATTGCCCACAGTCGCCTGCCCCTGCGTGAGGAGGGGTGAGCGAGTCAGGCCCGCCCAGTGCCAGCTCTGCCCTCCACCCACTGCACCCTTAGGCAGGCGCTGGGCCTTCTTTAAGCCACAGTGTCCTCAGACCCACAGACCTGCTGTCTGGGGGTGGATGTGGGAGGTCAGCAGATCAATATTCCATGGTGAGATCTGGAATACTTGCGCATGTGACACTGGTCCCCTTGTGTACCACTGGGTTGAAAAGTCTTTTGATGACTGCATGGGTGTCCTAGGACTGCTACAACAAATGGCCATGAGCTTGGCTTCAAACAGCAGAATTGTATCTGTAGCGTCCTGGAGGCCAGAGCCCTGAGTCAGGTGTCAGCACGGCCCACACCCTCTCTCTGGAAGCTCTAGAGGAAGAGTCCTCCTCGCCTCTTCCAGACTATGGTGGCCCAGGGCGTCCCTGGGCTTGTGGCCGCATGGCTCCCTCTCTCCTCTGTGTTCACGCGGGCTGCTCCCTGTGTCTCTTTTCTGTCTCTTATGAGGACACTCATTGGATGTTGGGTCCAACCTAATCCAGGATGATCTCATCTCGAGATCCTTACCTTAACTACATCTGCAAAGACCGTTCTTCCAAATAGGTCAGCTTCTAAGGTTCTGGGCGAGCATGTACTTTGGGGACCACAGTTCCACCTGCTACAGTGATGTTTTCTTACTCTTCGGGAACATTCTCCCCCCTTCACACAGGCCAGACACGCTCCACCCCTGCCCCAGTCTGGCCTTATCCTGCACGTCCCTTTCTCTAAGCTCTTTCCTAGTCGTCGCCTGGCCCATGCTGCCCATGGCTCTGCCTGGCTCCCAGGCGGCCTCCGGGCCTCGTCTGGAATGTTCTAGTTCCTTGCAGATGCCTCAGTCTGGCACAGCGGTCTTCTTTGACCCCCGCCCCCCTCAGGTGGGTGTGCTGATAATTGTGTAGCGATTTGTTTAACATCTGCTTTCCCCAGTGGAGGGAAGACTGTAGAAGGCCAGACACTGTGTTCTGTGCTGTTGACTTCTTGTAGCCCCCAACGTCCAAGGCTCTGGCCTGTGTTTCTGCTCCAAAACTCTTTGCTGGATGCCCGAGAAAGAAGCTGGTACCAAAGGGAAGTGGGCAGCCGGGGCTTGGGTTCGGTCTAGTTACCCCAGACGGGGACTGCCCTTCCTGTCTCCTGACGCATCTCGGATCCACCCTCCATCCTGCACCTGGAGGAGCCAATGAGACCCGAGTCTGTCCCTGCCTCTCTCTTCACTCAAAAGCTTCCCATGGCTCCCAATTGCCAACCGGAAATGTCCAAACCCATTAATCTGCTGCAAAGGAAGCTTCATGGCGGTGTAGCCTCAGCTGACAGCTGGGCCCCTTCCCACAACCTGCCCTCGTCACCCAGGGGTCAAGTCACCCTGGACTCTTTGCAGTTCCCTGAACATGTCGGACGCTCCCGTATTTCATGCTGTTCACACACGCCATTCCCTCTCCCTGGAACTGCTTTCCCCATGATTCACCTGGAAACCTTTATCTATCCCTTAAGCCTCCCGTTGAAATCACCTCCCAGGATGGCCCTAGCTGAACTTCCTGGGGTGAGGGTGGGGCAGCACGGCCTTGGCTGGGTGTCTGCCCTATCTGGGCCTGGCGCAAATACTCCCAAGTGAACTAGCATGTGGTCCCCTGTGTAGACAGTCTCCAGTCCGCCCCAGCAGGGTGGGGCCTGATTCGGGGTTCTCAGTGAGGCTGGAGGTCCTTTCTGGGTCTCCCGAGGCTGCCCAGGGGACCGCGGTGTGAGGAAGTGGCGAAGCCTGTCCCCTAGCCGGCCTGCCGAGGGCTCTGAGACGGGAGGAGGTGGGGCTCTTCCAGCCCTGACTTTCTCTTCCACCACCAGCCACCGGCGGAGAGCAGGGGCCCCTGCTTCTCTCTGATATCAGAACGGGCCAGTCCGCGGCCGTCACTGGAGCAGCTGTGATGACAGTGGGCAAAGCAGGCCCGTCAGGGGCGCCAACAGCAAGGAAGTGGACGCCGCACATTTGCACACATCCCAGCTATAATTTTTCCCCTTGAGAGAACGGGATGTCACAAGTCTGACAGGCGTTCAACAACCAGGGTAGGAAGGGGGAAAAAATAGCAAGCTGCCAGGGCTTCAAAAGCACCGTTTTCTTGGCAGAAAGGACGGGAGAGCGACTTGACACGATAAAGAATGCCGCGTTCGGAGCGGCACGGCCGTGGATGTTACAGACGCAGCTGGCCCCGGGAAGACCAGGCAGAGCCGGCGGCGGCTCTGGAAGCATCGGAGACAGAGGACCATGTGGCGGCAGCGGGGAGCGTCCTGTCTCCTGGGATGGTGACCACTTGTATTCACTGAAAAGGGATGTGTGTGTGTGTGTGTGTGTGTGTGTGTGGGTGTGGGTGTGGGTGTGTGTGTGTTCCATGACTCTGTATGAGCTTGGCTATTGCATCAGTCAGCTACTACCGCGAGAGTGCTGCGTAATGAACCACCACCAAATCCAGTAGCTTCAAACAACAATTGCTCAATCTCATTCGTGGCTCTTCGGATCACCTGCAACTCAGCGGGGCTGGCGGAGGCTTTGCGCTCCTGGCTCTGAGCTTTCCGGCTGGGCTGCGGTCTGGGGTTCCGTGTGCCCGTAGGTCAGGCATTGCATTTGACCTGGAAGCCACCAGGGCACGTGGTCTGCTCCGTGTCTCATTCTGGGACGTGGCTGAAGGAGCAGCAGCTCCTGAAGCATGCTCTCTCACGAGGACCCCCGGGGCGAGATGGCGGACCCCACCAACCACACGGGCCCATTTTGGGCTGTTTGCTGGACCTGGTGAAGACAACCACATGGCCAAGCCCAGGGACACATATTCTCTGCTCCATATGCAGCCATCGTGGAGTGGGAACGGGACCACAGATCTCTCTGTGCGTGAGACTCTGAGCCACATGAGCGTCCGGAGCACCCGCCTGCACGTGGTCACGCATCTCCGTGTGGCGGAACCACTCTGCTTTGCTCAACGATCAATACTCTTCCGGAGGAGCGTCATAAAATTATTTTAGTGAGCGGCTGATGGCGGCTGCGTGAGAGAAAGGCCGCGGGTCCCTGCTGGGAATTTAGTGCAAAGTGGGACAATCTGGCCTCGGTCTCCGCTCCCGTCATCAACTGTGTGAAGCGGCCCGGTGTGTCCATCACCTTGAAGGCATGTGATTTCTGGCCTCGTCGCCGCTCACAGGAACAGAGGGGCACAAGCCAAGGAGACTGAACTTTCCAACCTATTCGGGTGAGCTCAGCCGTCAGGGATTTGGAGGCCACCGGGGAGCAGTTGGAATGAAAATTCGGCTTGAGGAACTGCTCCCACGCCCGCAGAGTTGAAAGCATCCCCGCAGGTAAGGAGAAAAGCCGGGTCTCCGCTGGGGCCTGTTCTCTGGGGCAGGAGGGGGGCAGAAAAAAGGGCGTTGATCGCAGTATCTCAGGTAAGAGGCTCTCGGGGACCATGTGTTCCCAGCGCAGATGCGTGGAGGGCCGCCCGCATCAGCTTTCAGGCAACGGAGCCCACCTCCCAGTGAGTTACACTTGCCTTTTGTTTTTCACAAGATGAATTTTTAATCTTTATGACAGCATTGGGAACGTTCCAAACTATCTCCACATGGCGGCCTCCAAATGTGCTGTGTATTTGGTCAAACAGTCAGGGCTTCCAGAAGGGTCGATTCAGCCCCAGACACGGAAATGGGAGCGGGTTCCTCCAGTCCTCAGAAGTGTGTGTGTGGGGGGGGGTCTCCGACTGGGTGTCGCCGGAGGTCCTCGGGCAGAGGCCCAGCTGGTTTCTGCAGCTGGAACACAGAACAAGAGAGGCAGGTGGGTGCTTCGCCCCATGGAGCTGACAAGCTGGTGGGCAGCCAGACCTCAGAGAAAGAGGCTGATAAACTTAATACCTGGGCTGTGGATGAAGCCCCTAGGAGCAGACGGCAGGTGACAGCAGAGGCCTCTTTAGACTTGCTCTGGCCTGAGGGTGAAGGGTGGGCGGAGCTGCCTGGCCCCTGGAACTGCACACCCCAGCTGCCAGGCTACCGGGAGGGGGCCCGAGTTAGCCCAGCTTCACCTAGGATGGAAGCCCATCAGAGTCAGTCCCTCGCCATCTCTGAGGCTGTGTTGGGAGGCGCCCTGGCCCTGGCTGTTTGAGCCCCTCCAGACCCGGGTGGCCATGAGCACCACCACCCCCTGCACGTTCTACCCCTCTCTCCTCCCTCTCTTTCCCCTCCTGTGGGCCAAGTCCGCACTGCCCCGCAGTCCCAAGGCTCGGAATGTGGAGGAAATGGAAAGCGGCCTCAGGAGCACCGCCTTCTCTTCCCGCCCTGTCCTGCTCCCTCCATGCCCTGCTTGGTGCCTGCAGATTCCAGGCCGTCAGAGCCCGGGACGTAGAGTCCCTGCTTAGGGCCTTCAGGGAGGAACTTGATAATTCAAGAAAAGGTCCATCGCTGGAATGGAAGTCCGTTCAGACCCCAGGAGCATAGGGGGCCTGAGCCAGAGGGCATTTTCGTACTCGCGTGGTAGCCTCCCCAGCAGGATCCATCGAGCACGCGGCCAGGTGCCCAGAGCGGGTCTGGCAGACACAGGGCAATCCTGGGCACAGGCAGGCCCAACCCTCTTGCTGGATGATAGGGCTCAGGTTGTGTCCTGGGCCCCGGGACCTGTGTGCAGAGCCCAGAGGAGGTGGGAGGTGGGCAGGAACCCCACATCTTCCCCACGGTTTAGGGGAGATTGGACGAAGGGAGGACGAGGAAGCAAAGTTAACCAGGTGGGTGTGGTGATGCTCCTCTGGGGTCCTCCTTTATGTGTCCTCCCGCCCTCTTCCAAGGGGGGCAGGACTTCAGAGTCTGGGCCTCAGCAGGAGAGGAGGAATCTGGCCTGAGGTCATGGCCTAATGACAGTTTTGATGATTACTTGCGAGCTGGTTTTTCACCACCAGGGGGGAGGGGAAAATTCTCCAGGCTGGGAGAGGGGAAGGGTTTAGAGCTAGACACTGGTCTTTGCCTGAGATGCATCCTGCCCTGACCCAGATCCTGGGGAGAGAGGATAATGGGTTTGGAGACCTAGGAACACAGAGGACCCCTCCCACCTTCCGCACCCAGCCCCCACTCCCGCCCTGGCTCTCTACCACACCGAAGCGCAACATCTCCTATGTCCAGTGACACTTGACTTCTCGGCAGGAAGAGAAATTCACTATTGCGCAGCAATGTGGCTCAGACGCCTTCCAGGTTTTTACCATGTTTTCCAGTCTCTTACGGATGGCGGCCTACCTCTGGTCGGATCGGGAGGCTTTTTAACACCTTGTCTTTATGTGGTCTCGCCCGTGTACTCAGCTTCACTGCCGTAGAAGCAGCAACTCTCTTTTTACATTCATATTTCATTAGCTCGTATCACATTTAATATGGCGATGGCACCGCAATAACAAAACTGGCGCAGACAGGTCTGGGACCATCACCTCCACTCCGGGCAAATTCAGGGCTGGACGCGTGGGAGCAGAGGTGGCCGAGGGACCCGAAGGCGTCCCCTCCCACCCAGCGCAGTCGTGTGTTGACAACATCGGGCCCCCTTGTCCAGGGGGAGAGCAGAGGGGCGCTACTGCAGAGCCTTGCTAAGTAGAAGTTGGTTAAGAGAGTTGCACTGTGTTTGCAAGAGAATGTTTGCCTCTAAGACTGGGTTCCTCCAAAGCAGACCTTGAAGCCAAGGATTTGAGAGCAAGTAAAGCTCGTGTTTATTTGGGGGGTGATACTAAGAGGTGCGGGTGGGGTGGGGGAAGCCAGGCGAGGATGGGAAGCAAGCCGGCTCGGTGAAGGCTCCCTGACTGCAGGTTTCCACCATGGGCAACAGGGGCTCACCCTCACTGCGGACTTCTACAAGAGCACGCGGAACGCTTCAGAATATTCCCTCCCAAAGGCAGGGACGTGGGGGCCATCTACTCCCGCTGACCCCGACCCATCCTTAGCTGGGGCTGCTCCTGGGGGGCAGAGAGGACAGCCTCCTTGCAGCTGAGCACCCTGCTGTGGCCCCAGAGAAACCCTGGGTTGCACCATCTGGTCCATCAGCCTTCATAGACGCAACGCCCAAGACCTGAGATCCTTCTGGGGCTCATGAAAATGGTTCCATTTTTTTTTTTTATTAGAAGGGAAAAAATGAACTTTATAGTTAAAGAAAATGTTTTAATATATAATATTTGTATGTCTATCTTGATAACTATACAGTCATAAAATAATTTTTAATATTTTCGTAGGGAGTGTGTAAGTCTGGTTGAACTGTCTGTCGTAACATGACATCACAGACTTAGTGGCTTCAGTGACAGAACTCACAGTTTTGGAGGCTGAAGTCCAAGGTCAAAATGTTGGCAGATTAGTTTGTCGTGAGATCCCACTTCCTGGCTTGTAGATGCCACCTTCTTGCTGTGTGCTTCTATGACCTTTCCCCAGTGTATGCACATGGAGAGAGCGAGAGAGCTCTCCCTTCCTTGTATAAGGGCCCCAGTCCTATCAGATTAGAATTTCACCCTTACAACTATAATAATCCGTAATTAGCTCCTAAAAGCCCTTTCTCCAAGTGCATTCACACTGAAGGTTGGAGCTCCAACATATGAATGTGGGGAAGACAAAATTCAGTCCATAGCAGGGAGGAAGGGCCCACGAGGGTCAGGCTGAGGCCCTGGTTGGGGGTGCTCGCAGGGAGAAGCAATGGGTGCGTGGAGCATGGGGGGTGGGGGCCAAGGGGCTGTCGCGTGGCCCTGGCAGCCTCTAGCCGTCCGTCAAGATTGTAGACTTGACCTGGTATGAGCAAGGCGAGTGAATATGGGGGGACCACTTGGGTAGTGAGACAATGAAGGGGTCAGTGGTTAGGGGGTCTCCACAGGGTCACAGAGCACTGAGCGTGGCATCCTGTAAGCTAGCAGGCTGAAAAGATGGAAGGCGGTAGAAATTTGTGTTTTTGGAGGCCACGTAGTTTGAGGGTGGTGATGGCAGTCGGAGGCTGAGATTCAGATCATCGCAGGCAAGGGGTCAGGGTCATCCGGTGTCCAATGACACTGTGTCATTGTCACTTGGATATGAGGTAGATGGGGCAGGATGAAAGGGGTATCTCCAGTGGCAGAGGGAGTGTGACCAACAGGGCAGATAAGAAGAACTCTTTGGAAGAAGGAAGACCAACCTATCCCTGACCTGAGCAGCAGGCGGTGAGAGAGAAGAAACCAGCATTTGCTGCTTCTCTAAACAATTAACCCGTGCAACCCCTCATTGTCAGGGTGGGGAAAGGAGCACTTGCTGGAATTCTGGCACCAGAGAGAGGCCGAGCTGGAACTGGAACACAGCCCTTCAAACTGAATTACTCAGGCTAATTTTAAAAGGGACTTTATGGGATAGACAGGTAAGCTATGCTCTTGGTCAGCAAGATAAAATATTGAATAGATGTCTATCTTCTCCCAAGCTAATGTATGGATTCAACGCAATTCCAATCAAAATCCCCAAAAGATGTTTTAAAATCAATAGGCTTTGAAGTCTTCTCTGAAAAACAGGAATAAGCAAGACTTTCAAAGAATGTTCTTGAAATTAAGAGCAACAAAGTGAGGGGTAGAGAGGAGGTGTGAGCTGAGGCTGCCGTGCCGAGAGCATGCTATCAGGCAAAATTACTGAAACCTCAGAGCTGGCGCGGGCCCAGAGAAATGGAGGATGGAAAGTGTTCGCATCGATAAAGTCCACTTTCCGAAGTAAGTGCTAAGGAAGTAGTGTGAAGTAGTGTGTTTAAAGCGTGTTGGCTAATAACATAGTTATTTGGAAGAAAAGATGAGCTTGGATCCACAGAGCACCATACACCTCCTAAAGCCCAGGCAGATTCAAGTATTAAATACAGAAAACGAAATTTTAGATAAACGAGCAGAACAGAAAATAGAGTATTTATCAGCTCTCTGGATGAATTGCTCATCTCACAAGCAGTAGAAACAACCACAGTGACAGAGATGAGTTCCATAGGGACGGTCTACAAACTTCAGGTTGATGACAACAATAGAAAAGAAATTTAAGGGATAATGCACTGGGGTGATACTTACACCAGAAATGAAAATAACGTGATTTTCAAAATATGACTGGTGAAGAATATAATATAATATAATATAATATAATATAATATAATATAATATAATTAATACAACACAATATAACATATAATATTGTAAATAACAAATATAGCATAATTAACACAATATAATAATATCCAAGTCCGAGTCCACTTGAATTTATAAAAACAACAAGACTCCCAAGAATATCCAAGCAAAGACGACTGAAATCATTCATGAGGTACGAACAAATCGCTACCAACAAAAGAGATGAAGCCGGGACACCGTTTGGACTTATTTAAGAATGTGTAGTTTTGAACAGTTTTGGTTTAACTCTGAGGCTGAGGTGATGCCTGCAGCGTGACGGATCCGTGGGCGCGGTGTATTCGGAAAACAAAATGGGGAGATAAAGCAAGAACTACAAAGATTTAGACAACTTGAGTGCTTATTCCAGCGTCTGAAACTCTATATGAAGAAAACCATCAAATGGAACAAATGCCACACGTGCCAAGAGGCTCATTATCACGTGCATTTAATAGGAAAACAAAACACAGAGAACCAGAAACGACCGTAATCCAAAAATAAGAGCTTAGTTATATCGTGGCATGTCTACTCAATGGAACGTATCTGGTCGTCCAACCCTGTTAGAAAAAGGAAAAAAAAAGCCCCAAGTGGAGTCATTTGCCTCCCATGAGGCAGCCTACCAGGACCTAATTACAGTTTCAACCTATTCCAGGAATGCCACCTTTTCAAAGTCCATCTGAAATGTCCTGATCAGCTTTAGGGAGGCAATCACTTAAAAAAAAAAAAAAATAAAAGGAGATTAAAAAAAAGACAAAAGACTTGCTGTTCCCTTCCCCCCTAAAAGACTAAAAGACATGTCCTGGCCTGGCACAATCATTTCTTTTGCTAATGAGGTTCCTGCCCCACCCTCCTGCCTATAAAAACCTTCCATTTTGACCAACTTCTTGGAACACCCGTCTGGTTGCTAGTGGGATGCTGCGCCATTCATGAATGGCTTGATAAAGCCAATTAGATCTTCACATTTACTCAGTTGAATTTTTTTTAAAAAAACAAACCTGTATGGGGAAATGTAGGGAAATGTTAAGAAAATGTTAAGATAAAAAAAAATCATCTTGGGCGCCTGGGTGGCTCAGTGGGTTAAGCCGCTGCCTTCGGCTCAGGTCATGATCTCAGGGTCCTGGGATCGAGTCCCGCATCGGGCTCTCTGCTCAGCAGGGAGCCTGCTTCCTCCTCTCTCTCTCTCTCTGCCTGCCTCTCTGCCTACTTGTGATCTCTTTCTGTCAAATAAATAAATAAAATCTTAAAAAAAATCATCTCGTGGATGGAAAGATTATAACTCTTAAGATACATATGTGTAAAATTAACATGTGCGTAGAAAAGGACCAAAATGTAAGCTAGAAAAATAAAAATGGTCCCTGTGCTAGAACCAAGGATTTAAAGATTATGCTGTAAATGATTTTGGGGGAAAAGTCTTGTAGTAACATCTTTCCTTCCTTTTCCTCCTTTCTTCCTTCCCAAGCAGAGTAGACCATGTACCCGATGGAGACACCAGAGCTTAAACCTCAGCCTCCTATGGTGGTCTCCCAGGGTCGGCCAAGTGGTGTTGGGGGGCGGGCGCTGGGAGTGGAGACCTTTCATCTGCCGAACGTGCGCACACGCCTTTGTATGAAACATTAGAAATACAACCCTTATATTTAGAAAAACCATGCATGCCAGTTATACTAGATATATTGCCAGATGAGCCTAAAATACTATTTTGAGTCTGTCTGAAAAGAATTTCACCTCCTGGTGAAAATGAGTCACGTTTGCTGCAAAACCACAACTCTCGGCGTGGATTTCTCCACCCTGCATTCACACCAGAGCTCGTCTTGCCTGGGATCTTCCTAGCTACCTCTTCCCTCTGGGAGTGGCCATTGTGGGGTTGAGGTCCCCTTGTGTCCCCAGAGGTGTGATGTCCTGCCCTGCGGACCCTCCTTCTCCGGAATCTGCCGCGTTCACCTGTCTGCTGCCCGCGGTGTGCTGCTGCTCTCAGACAGCGGCTAACTCTGCCCACATCCCCACTGCCCACCCCCTCACCCCAGCTGAGCTGGTGCCTTGGCTCCTTCTCTGCCTTGTCATGGTCCACATCTCAATGCCAGCTCTTGAGAGGCCTTCCATCAACGGGGCTGCTGGTGCCTGGGGCAGGGGCCTGTTCCGCTCTACCGTGGATTTCTCCTCCCAGAGTGCAAGACCCCGCTGGGTCAGGGAACTGGCAGGTCAGCCTCCCTCTGTGTGTGTCACCTCCTTCAGTTTTGGTGGTTTCTCTCAGAATGTCACTGTCGCTCCTCTTCCTCAGACCCCTTTTTATGGACCCCTCCCCCAAGTTCATCACTGAGGATGTTTGAAGAGGTGTTGCTGCAATGGTTGACTTGGTTCAAGTTCTTACTCCCAGGCTCCGGGGTCCCACATAAGTCCTCAGAGGTGGCTGGGCAATTGTTTCTGTGTTTCAGAGCCTTCTGTGAGAACTGGAGGCCTTCTCTGTCCAGGACACACAGAGACTCTGGGGAAGTGTGGCCTCGGTCTCAAAACAGCCTGCTGGAGCCCCACCATTAAGGGGGAACCACAGAGGTGTCCTGACCCCCACTGCCTATCTGCATGGGGGAGGGGGCCACACCCGTAAAGAGAAACAGAGGGAAGAGGAAGAGACAGACAAACAGATGGACCCTGAATGAATCCTTGGGTATAGTCAAGCCAGAAGCCAGCTCTGACCTTCACCTTATGCAAGACGCTGTTTCACTGAAGGGGAGCAGGATATGTCATCCCCAAATATGTCTCTTTGGCACAAGGATAATTTTAGGCTGATTTCTTTTAAGAAGTAGCTCTGAAAACTGAATGGACATTGCCCTTTTGTAGGAGACACTAGTCTCCATGTATAAAGGACAGCTGCCTGTAGGAGACACTAGTCTCCATGTATAAGGGACAGCTGCCTGTGTAGGACTGTCTGTCTCCTTCTCTGCACCAGGAAGGGAGCATGGCTGAACCTCTAGCAGCTCTTACCCACGTGGAGGGCAAGGACTTATATCTGCCAACAACCTTAGCCTTGTTTACTGTGTTTCTCCTGATAACCTCCTTAACCGGCCACCCCCTCCCAGACCTAACTTCTTCTGCCTTTGGCTGGAGATGGCATTTAAGGGATTGGCTTGGGCCATTCTGGAGAGTGACTCAGTTTCATCGGGTTTCTTCCGTGTATGCAGGAGGTATACATGTTACTAAGCTTCTGTTTGATTTTCTCCCATTCACCCGTTTTGCTTATAAGAGGGGGAGCTCAGTGAAGAACCTAGAAGGATAGAGGGAAAATGATTTTTCCACATCCACAAAGCTAACCCAAGCACGGTTTCTGACATGCAATGAAAAGAGTCATAAGAGTGTAGTATTAATTATTATTTCTTAACTATTGCAATTCATCTGTTGTGCGTGATCGTTGGGGGTGAAGGTGTGGCTGCCACAGGCCTGGGATGACGGTGGGGAGGGAGCAGCGAGGTGCCCCAGAAGAGCCCAATGGCCACTGTGTGTCTCAGTAGCGGGAGCAGACAGAAACAATGATCCTTTGTGGCTACACAGGCTCAACAGTTGGCAAGCGGTGCCTGAAACCCTCTCTGGGTCAGTGTGTGGTGACAGCAGCCAGGCTGGTCCCACAAGGGGCAGGGGTGATGTCGGAGTCCCATAGCGTGTTCCTGAGAGACTCCAAGTGGGCTCCAGGAGCCCCGACCCGGTGCCATCCCCAAGGGCTGCTGCTGGATATCTGACAGCGTGAACCTGGCTGATAAATTCATCTCAAATCCTGAGAAGGACCCAGCATATCTCTTCCAGAAATGTGAACTTTAATTTATTTAAATTTAATGGAAAAGCATATGGAGGGGAACGGAAAGCTAATTTAAAATAGTGCTCAAAGCAATCAATATGTTAACAGATTCCCTTCAACTTTTTGTGCTTGGCTGCAGAGGAAAAAAAAAAACAACCCACAACAAACCTTTAAAATGTAAGTGGATCCTTTCCATCTTTCTCCTTCTATTTTATAAAAACACAGTTTTTGATGTCTGGTGCTGAGTCCTGGGGAGTTAAAAATCAGTCAGTCTTGTAAACATTAAAATATGCTTTTGGAAACATAAATCATCTGATGAAGTCAGAAGTGGTACTGGAGAGAACTTTAAGTCAAAAAACCACTTTTTTGGGTTATGCTGAAGCAGACAAGGAGTATGAGGTCTTTCGCATCAAGATATCATTGTTTTCTTTGTGCACTTGAGTTTTCTCATCTACAAAGTAGGCATGACAATCCCCCCTCAATGTTCTTGTGAGAATTCCGTGGGCAGAGGAGCAGGAGCCTGTTTTGCAAACTGCAAAGCTGTGCGGTTGTTCCTTTAGGAGACACTTCTCACCACCCCTCTCAGAAGAGACAGCCTGGGCCCAGCACCACGGGTGTCCCGCAGACATGCTGGTGTCACCTGAGCAGACCTGCACTGCTTTGTAGCCTGTTGGGACACAAAGGCCAGTGTGAAAGTCCCACCATTAGAGAGTCAGTCATTCCTTTGTTGTGATCCCCGCTTAGTCTTTTCTTGGGAGGGAGCAAAGTATGGGGGAAAGAACAGAGGCTTTGCCACAAAGATTTGGTTTGAATCCTGCCTTCAGCAGGCTTCCTAGCCACATGGACTTGTCCAGGTCGCTCCAGCACGCCCCAGTTTATTTTCTGTGATGTGTTAAGGGTAGTTGTACGGAAAGAATCAGACAGAGTAAGTGCTCAGCAAGCACTTTGTTCCTTCCAAAGAATAGGTCGCCCCGGGGAAGGCTGCACTGAGAAAACGCTCTGCTGTAGTGACAAGAATGGACAAAGCCTATTTGGAGATGGCATAGGGCTCCTGGAAGGTCTTCTGGAAGCAGATGCAGTGAACAAAACTGGGCAGGTTTGGAGGTCTTGGTCCTTAAACTGCCACTCCCCCATCTTTCCACTGGGGTGCAAAGGGAGGTCTTTGTAATGGTGACAGAGCCGTTTCTCAGCTCCACGTTGCCTTATTCCTTAAAGTGTCTCAAGGTCAACTGTTTCCAGATTGAAATTTGGATCCCACTGGCAGACGCCAGCAGAATCCTGATTCTCCTGGCCTCCCCTCCCCCCAGTGCTGACCTTCACAGGCCTGGATGGTGTTAAGATTCTAGGCTTCTCCCTGCTCTGCTGCCAGGTGCGAAGAGCCCTCATTTGCTTATATCTTTTAAAAAGGGAGAAAAAGGCTGCAGGACCATTTTAGAATTTCATATGTAATCAAAATCTGCCTAATTGCATTTTCTCCTGGAAAAAGGAGGATTTCTGGGCTATTGAGTTACCTCCCTGACGCACGGAAAGGTGGGTTTAATTTCCATAATGTGGCTGCACCAGAGTTTCCCCGTTTGAGAGGTCATGACTGAGACACTGCGCTCTTCTTCCGGGAGGGGTATCTCAGCTTGCCAGGAATTTGCCAGCTTAAATGTTATCGGGTTGAAGGAAGTGTATTTCACCATGTGTCCAGAGGTGGCTTCTAGAAGGTTAAAATGTTGTGGGGCTGTTCCCCCAGCACAAGGTGAGACCTGGAAAGGCAAGGTGGTTTCTTTCTCGCAGGTAGATAAACATCCCTCCCAGAGGGAGAGGACTGTGGAGATCCAACAACCGGGCTCCAGGTCTGAGGATCCAGAAAAGGCATCTCGGAAAGTGGTAAAAAAAAATTGTTTGCAAATTGTCAAAAAGCCAGGAGGGGCAATAAATGCATATGCCAGGAGAGATACAAAGAATACCTTCTGTACTAAGGAAGAAGCAGGGTCCTGGGCTCAGCCCCACACGGTTCTGTGCAGCAGCTAGAACAGGAGCACAAGAACCAGAGCCACAGAAACACCGAGGACACAGGCCCCAGCCTCCTGCGCTGTCGGGAATTCGTGATTCACGCACAAACCTGGATGCCGGGAAATGACGGCTCTGCCACCAGAAGCATGAGGCACAGTAGCGTGGGCTCTAGAAAATCAGCCATAAAAGGAGCATCTGAACCAGCTTATGGCCGAAAGCTTCCTAGAGGCCAGGCCTCTGACAACGGGGCTGGGCAGCCGTATTTGAAGGTTGCTGCATGCTTCCAGGCAAGGGGATTCTCGGGAGACGCTCTTGGCACGTTCCAGGTCTGACCTGGCGGTCACCAGGCTAGGGAGTTTGCCTGCTGCACTGCCCCCAAGCCACGCGGCCGTGCATCTGGCCGCTAAGACTCAACCAGAATGGGGGTCGTGGGGTGCCTACCAGCGGCTGCGAGCGCTACATTAGATGACGTGTTACACGACTATGGGAGTGCACGTGGCCCGATGGCGCGCGGAGAACCGCGTTCCCTCTTCCTTGCTGTCACCAGTGTTATCAGCGTTGTTTCTTCGAACTAATCCCTTGGCCGGTTTATAAGGATCTGGTTAAAGAACTCCTTTGGGTGTTATTAAGGAGGACTTTAGCCCTGTGACCCCCCACTGTGTCATTGGGGGGGGGGCCGCAGGTCCCCTCTCCCCCCACCCCCGGGGAGTGCCCAGGTCTCAGTCCTGCAACCCAGCGCGTTCCTGAAGTGGGTGTTTCTGGACCTTTGATTCCAGACTCGCTCTTCCTCTGGGAGGGGACACTCTGGCAAGTCCCCCGCCCCCCACCCCCCGCTCACATGTAACACAGAGCAGCGCGCCGCTGTGACATATAATATGGGAACTATAAATGGGAGGCTGGCTCTATTTTTAGAAATGGCGTTCACAAGTGTGCAGTGTTGTGAAGGGTCTGTAACTTCTCCCGGGTTGAAGAGTGAGGCTTGCACCAGGGCTGGGGGAGTGTGCATCCAGAATGAACTCTGAGGCGGGGGGGAAGAAAGGAAGACAACATCAGACGGGGACAAACCATAAAAGGCTCCACTCTAGGGGACAAACTGAGGCTGCTGTGGGGCGAGGGGTAGGGGGATGGGGCGGCTGGGGCACGGGCAGGAAGGAGGGCACGTGGTGGAGTGAGCGCCGGGTCTTCCGTGCGGCTGATGAGTCACCGACCTCGACCCCTGAAACTAATAATACACTATGTGTTAATGAACTGAATTTAAATAAAAAGAAAAAGATAAAATGAAATTTGAGGTGACACGGAGGTCCAGCTTCTTAGGTGGCGGTGGCTAACCTGCCTGGCAGCGGGGGCCTAGGGCACCCGGGTCAGAGAGCGGGACCCTGCTGGCCCCCGAGAGTTAGCCCGGGGGCCTCTGCGCCGGCAGAGCTATGGATACCACCAGGGTGGAGCCTCCTGGGCGTGGGGACCGAGGACCCTCCCCATCGGGGTTTGTCAGGAGTCAAGTCCCCCAACGTGGCTGCAGCAGTCTTGTCCCCCGGGGGCGGGGGTTGGGGCTCAGGGAATGCTGGCTTTAAGTATGACGAGATTTGAGCTCCTTCCCATTCTGCCCCTCTCCAGTCCCATCTGAATGTGCTCCTGGTTGTCATTGTCCCTCCTGTAGCCCAGCACGGATTTAGGGGGCCATGGGTGGGACCCCAAGTCCTGGGCTGTCATCGTAGCCTGCGGCCCACAGAGCTGGGTGGGAATGTGAGCCTTTGGCCATCAGGGACAGAGCACGTGGCTGTCTGCGGCCCGACCCTGGGGGCTAGAACGTCAGCACTCAGGCCTGGAGGGGAGTCTGGGAACCTGGGGAACCGGAATGAGACCCCCCATCACGCAGGCCGACGTGGAGCCTATCCGGTGTTATTCCAGCTGCCACTTCCTCCCGCTTAACCCTGATCTCCTCTTCTGTAAAATGGGCGACTTGCTTCTGATGTGCTGAGCACGGATGGGCTGTCCCCGAGGGGCTGCGTGCGCTTTGTGGCAGAGGGGCTCTAAGCACCCCCGACATCGGAACCTTTCCTTCAACCCCCCAGGCACCTGTGTATCAGTCTCAGTGAGCAGATACGGGGACAGAATGAATTAAATGTAGGCCTGGGCTCCCACCCAGCCCGACCCCGTACAGGAATAAAAAATGTTGACCAAACGTCTCCTGCAGCTGACCAGGTTTTCAGACTGCTGAGCTGGACATTTGGTTTCTAACCCGTATCAAAAATCCCACAGCAAACACACCAGCCTCGTGCCCAGGGAGTCGGGTGTCGGGGAAGTGTTCTGCTCTGGAAAGTCCAATTTGGAGGCAAGAAAACTGGGACAAAGGTGACAGGGCTGGGAGTGAGCCCTGGGCTGCCGGGACCGCACGCGCCCCGAGACGATGGGGGGGGGGCGAGAACCCTGGGGCCAGCTCCCTTCGATTCTACTGGCCGCTTTATCTCGGCTCCCAGAGCAGGAGCAGCGGCCACACTGGGTTTGGGGATCCCTCTTGGAATTAAACCTTGGGATGAGGGAAAAAGGAGAGGGAGGGAAAGCAGCAGATGCCGGGCAGAGCCGAGTGACCACACTCGTCTGCGCGCTCGGCATTCCACAGGCGCTGTGGCTCTGCGGCCGCCTTTCCCGGCAGCAGCCTGGCCGGCAACTCTGGCACAGGTCCTGTGGGTGTCCCCCGCTGGAGCAGTGGCCTTGGCACAGGCCCTCCCTGGGAGGGTCTCCCTCTGTGGCTCTGGGAGAAGGAGCCTGCCACTGTCGAGGTGGTGAGTGTGCATGGGAGTGTGAGGATGCGTGTGAGTGTGTGCGCGTGAGTGTGTGCGTGTGTGCACGTGAGTGTGTGTGTGTGAGGATGCGTGTGAGAGTGTGCATGTGAGTGTACGTATGAGTGTGTGGCGTGAGTGTGAGTGTGTGAAGACTTCCCACAGCACGGATCCAGCTCTCCAACCCTTCGGTTCCCCTGCTCAGCTGCATTCCAGTCCTCCTGCCTTCTGGTCCTGGGGTCCTGGGGTCCCCACCTCTCCTTTCCTGCGTTGGGCGCACTGAGGGCCACCTGTTCTGTACTGGAAGGAGGTGGTGGCGAGAAGGTGCCTTTGGAGTGGAATCCTGGTGCTGCCATGTTCCAGCGGGGTGACCCCAGGCAGATTACTCTGATGCCTCGAGCATCAGGTGGAGACGAAATTCTGCCCTCAGGCTGTGGGAGGATTAGGGGAGAGAAGGTCCACAGCACAGGGACCGGGAGGGCACTGAATGCTCGCTCCCTGCTCCTTCTAACCTGGAGGGCAGGAGCCGCGATGCTCATCTCCGGGCCCAGCTCCTGGCCCTCTGTGGGGCTGGGAAACACATGAACAAATGAACTTAATTCATGGTCTGGAGGGAGTCTCTCTGGTGTCAGGGGTTCCGGGCAGGGAACGGAGCAGGGCCGGGACTGGGCTTGAGTGTGGCTTCACCTCTGATTAGCAGGGAACCTTGAGGCCCGTCTGTGGGGGTAACAGAGCTGGCCTCGCAGTGACCAGGTAATGTGCTGTGCCTGGCCTCACGCGAGGTAGCCTGAGGGATTCCCACCTAAGCCTCCTTTTCTGCCTTCACCCCATTTCCTTTGTGTTTCCTCTCCTTTCGGCAAAGCGGCCCAGGCTGAGAGGCCTTGGGAGGGATCCTCTGGGTCTTCCTGAAGTGAGACAAGTAGAGGTGGCACTTTGGCAATGGCGGTGACCTGGTTTGTGGTTCCACTGGCGAGGCCTCAGGCTGCTTCTCGAGGTCAGTCAGGCTTCCTCCACTGTTAGCAACGGACATTCCGACTGGCGTAAGCAGAGAAGGAATGTTCTGGAAGGATACCAGATAGCTTGCAGATGGGATGGCATAGCGGGAAAGCTGCCTAGTTTCCCAAATCCGGGAAGAAAGCTCAGAGTGCCCTGGCTTGGGCCACCGGACCACCCTTTACTAGCAGCCGCACCGAGGCAGGAGCTCACCCGGAGGGCTGTTCCCCAAGTCAGAGCCTGCCAGGCTCCTCACAAACAAGGGCAGGCGAGTCACAGCGCCCGGTGCAGGACACTCCTGACCCCGGGAAGGCAGGGCTGGGCGCTGGCCCTCCTTCCTGGCTGACATCTGGTTTCCTCAGGTCTGGGACCCACCATGGGAGAGAAGTCCAGCGCGTGCCCACAAGGCTGTCTTGGGTGTCACAGCATGGCAAGTGTCTCATCCCCTGGGGACGCTGGCCTGTCAGGAGATGGAACCTCCTGGGCGTTGGGGGCTGAGGACAGCTCTGGCATCCTGGGGTCTGGCGTCCTGAGGGAGTCTGTCCATCTGGCTGTGAGGCCTCCTCCAGGCGCCTGAGCTCACCTTTCCAGGGCCAGACCCAGGAAGCCACCTGTCCTCCTCCCTCTGACTTGTTCTCCTCTTTTCTGGGCTGGGGGCCTGGGCTGCCATCTGTCCCGGCCTTTCCCACGTGTGCCCTCCGGCCGGGAGGCCAGCAGGGCCGTCCCCAGTCGTGTCCTTGTTTCACAGCTGCTCTCACAGGGCTGGTTTAGCGACAGCAGCATTTATCTCGCAGCCCATACACTCTGCTCGCCTCCGTCCCAGCGGCTCCGTGGCCGTCCGGGGCTCCGGCGGGACAGCGGCGGCCCATTTCCCAACCCCGTGGAGCTGTGGGGTCGCTGACGTGATTTCGCAGGCATGTTGGGAGGGCGTGAGGAGAAACGTCCGTGTGACTCCCGTGCAGCTGGACCCCCATGAGCCCCAGGCCGCCCCTCGGGGCCCACGGGCAGCACGCCAGCGCGCATGAGACCCCACGAGTGTTAAGAAAGATGTTTACAAGGTTTTATTGGGGTCACACATGGTCACACAAGGGGAAGTTGGTCCAGCAGCGCGGAGCTTCCTCAAATTCCTGCTCGAGCTGTTCGCTCTGTAATCCCTCCGCCTTCCCTCTGCAGGCACCTGCCCCTCAAGCGAAGCAATCTTTTTTTTTTTTCTTTTTTAGAGATTTTATTTATGTATTTGAGAGACAGAGCGTGAGCGGGGAGAGAGGCAGAGGGAGAGGGAGAAGCAGGCTCCCTGCTGAGCAGGGAGTCCAGTGGGGCTGGATCCCGGGACCCCGGGATCCTGACCTGAGCCGAAGGAGGGCTCCAGGCCCCCTGAAGCTAAGCAGTGCTTACCTCGTCTTCTCTTCTCCCATTGTCATTTCCTCCAGAAGCGTCTGAGCCGTACGAAGGATTCCTTTCCCTTGTTGGATGAGGACGGGGTTCTTGGAAGCATTCATGATTTCATTTGATTTCTTCTTTGTCACCTGTGTGAAGTTGCCCAGCGGTCCTTGGTCTCCTGTTGTGGCCGTGGAATCACCAGCATGTCCTGGTCCCCAGGTCAGGGGGCCCCTTCTTCCCCTGGGGAGAGGGCTTGCTGCAGAGATAGAAATTCGGGACTGCCCAGAAGGTGCTGGCTTTCAGAGCCCCGCTGCCCTCTGCGGTGAGATTCCCCTCTGGGGCTGGAGCCTCAGACCCTGCCCAGACCCAGGGATTCATTACGGGGCTGGATCTTCTTGAGCCTGTACAGCCCAGCGGGAATCAGGGCTCACGATGTTGGAATTACAAGTTTCCAGCCCAGTTCATTTTGGAGAGTACCTGGATACCAAGTGGGACTGCGATCTGGTCATGCGTCTGTCTAGGGCCTTCACTGGCTCCCCAGCACTGTCAGGGCAAAGGCCCGGCTCTTTGGGGCAGAATCCAGTGCCCTGGTGGTCTGGGCTGTGCTCACCTCTCCGTTGCCCCTGGCGGACCCTTGTCACGGGCTGCTTTCTGTCTGCACCAATCTTACAGCGCCTCCCTTCTCTTCCTGGGCTGGCTCTGACCCACACCCCTGGCTCGGCTTACCCTCCTCAGCCTCCCCTCTCTCTGCTCAGGAACGGGGGGCAGGGGGTCCTCTTAGTGTCAAGGACACTTGTCCTTACTGGCCTGGCTCAGAATCACCTGCTTTCTTCCCTAGATTCCTTCCAGCAGATTCTGAGCTCTATGAGGGCCGGGAGCGCTCTTGTCTTCTTACCCTGTGACCCTAGTACTTGGTATGTGGTGGGGACTCCGCAGGAGGCCCAATGGCCAGAGTGAAGGTTTTGTCCAGATGCTGCACTTGTAAGCAAAGAGAGTCTCCTTTCCGGTTCACATAGCTTCACTCGATGTTCATCTTTTACCCGATGCCCTCATTGGCTGTAAGTCAGTTTTTTTAAAAAAAATAATAAACATTTTGTTTTCGGTTCTTGGTTCAACACAAAATAGGCTTCGTTGAGTTTTTGGAATCCTGGTTTTGTCTGGTTTCTGTAAAAGTAAAGCTTCTCAGTCAAATTAATGATTTGTTCCTGAAAAATGAATTCATAGCCAGAGGTTTGATTAAATTAAATCCCCCCACCGAGTCCCCTACCCCTGCCCCAGCCCCAGATTGGGAATCCCCGGTGAGAGAGTCCTGCAGGGTCCGACATCAGCGCATCCTGGAGGGCAGGGGAGGAGCTCCTGATACCACTGCTTTTTCTGTTTCCACTTTCAGATGATTTAATGCTTCGATGGAGAGTGCTTTGAAAAGAACTCCTGCCCCCGCCTCCCGTCCCCAGCCCTTCAGCAGGTTAGTTTAGCTTAGTAATTAGCAATCACAATATGAGCTGGGATAATTATCCCCAAAAGTCAAAAGAAAAACACAGATGTTTTTAAAGCTGCACAGTTGAGATTTTGCTTTTTGATTGTAAAAATTTAGCATGTGAAATGAATTAGATGCCGGCTTTTCCTGAGACTTAATTTCTAAGGTAAGTTAGGGAAAGCCCTGCTGTTTTTGAGAAGAATGGTCTTGGTTGGGGGGGGTGGGAGGTGGGCAGCTGGGGTTGGCAGGGGGACGCATATAAGCATGATAATTTTCAAAATCGAGAAAAAAGCAAGAGAAGCCAGATTGAATACATTAATGAGTTTTCTCCTCCTGGGATTTGAGTTAAAGCTTTCTCATAATTGAAAACTTGTGAGATGCTCCTCTGGGCCAGAATACAAAACTGTAGGTATGCACCCGTGGCCTGGCACGGCAGCGATGTGCCCGCGCGGAGGTCAGGAGTGAAATGGGTCTGGACAAAGGAATCTGTAGCCTCGGTCAGCTCTGAATGGGCTTGGGAGCTGCTCTCTCCGGGCTCTGGACCTTTCCCTCGATGGCCTCTCCCAAGTGCTCATCAGGATTTCTCCGTACCGGTGGGAAGGTATGTCCCAGAAGCATCCTCAGCAAAACAAAATGAGCCAACTCTGTTTTTGGAAACGGATAAACGGATTGGATCTTTGGGAAAATAGAGATGACACAGCCAAAGAGGGGGCCTGGTCAGGTGTTACACTGGACCCTCCCTGTGGGCTCCATCCATGCTGCCTTGTGGGGCCCTCAGGAAGTTTTACTCCCCCGACGAAGCAGAACCAGGTACCGGCCTTGGATCAAGGGCCTTGGGTTTGGGTTCCAGAGTTGTTATGGGCTTTGCTGTTTTTGGTGGGGTAGACCTTGTCCCCTTTCAGGACCTTAGGTCCTTCAACTCTGAAATGGAGGTTGGTTTCGACGAGCTATTTTCTAAATTCTGTTCTGCAGAATTGTAGTTCTAAGAGATGTTTAAAAAACGAAACAAAGCCAAAAGCAGAACAGAAGGGGAAAAAACCAAAACGAGCTGTGGAAGATGATGTCCCCTAGGCCAATGGTTCTCAACACCGACCCCTGCCCCGGGGCGGGGGGCATCTGGCAATGTCTGAGGCATTGTTTGGTCTCCATAAATTGGACTGGGGATTGAGTAGGTGGAGGCCGGGGGTGCTGGGACATTCTGTGTGCTCAGGACAGCCCACACAACAGCCCCCACAACAAAGACTTCTCCAGCCCCAAAGCCCACAGTGCTAGAGGTGGAAAATGGCTGCCTCTTGGTCCCACAACCTATTTGAATATGAAAGACAAAGAGCAGCGCAGAGATCCTTTTAACTTTGAGGCCAGAATTTCTGAAATGTATGCGCTGGCAGAATCCCTTGGGCTTGCCCACCTAGCAATGAGACGGATATGCCTCCGGACCCACCCTGGGAACTACTGACGTTGGTTTCCCTAGGCTCTGGCCATGTCGACAGTACATCCAAGGAGCAGAACCCCCAAGAAGGAGGCAGGGGCTTCTTGTTACCCGTGTCTGGGGTGGGGCATCATTCAGAGGGTGTGCTCAGGAATTGTCTGGGACTTAAAGCTGGTCTCAGTGTAGGTTCTCTGAAGCAGAGCCTGAAATAGTGATGCTCATTCGAGTGGTTTATTGGAAAAGAGTTCTCAGGAGAGGAGTGAAGGGAGCGGGCGGGGCAGGGGACGGAGCGAGGGTAGGATGTGGTCTCTGCGGAAGACTTGCCTCCACCTGATCCCGCAGCCGTGGAGGGGAGCTCTGGTGCGGGAACCGCATCCCATGTTGGGGCCTGGAGTCAGGAGGCCGGTCTAGTGTTCACTCTGTGGAGTGCCTCCAACACTGGCCCTGGTCTAGGGGAGGGCATCGTCCCACAGGCAAAGGTCAGTTCTCCGGAGAAGCGGGGAGGCTGGGTGCCGTGACCAGCTACCCCTCGCCCCTTCCAGGGCTGACTGCGCAGGCGGGTGGAGTGAGGCTCAAACAGCACAGAGCCTGATGCAGGGTCGCCCAGACGTGCCAGGACCCTCAAAGCAGGGAGCCCTTCAGGCTGGAGGAAAAATAAGTTCTGTGCTTAAATAGCCTGCCTCTGCCACTTGCCTAAAATTGGGGAGGGATAGGGAGGTTAATCACACTGGCACACCACTAAGTCAAAATCTCTTCCAAAACTCACAGTGATGGAGAGGAGTATGTGTGTGTGGCGGGGGTGGGGGTGGGGAGATGGGGGGGGTCAGTGTTTTTCCCTCTTATGTGAGCCAATATTGAGCTTTTGAAATTTCTCTTCCCTGGCATTCCAGCCGTTTCCAGATTGCTGCTGTCTACGGGAGTGGGATGGCTGGTGGGGAAGACAGCAGGAGAACCACCACCAGCCAGTCAGCCACCTGGGAGCACCTGCCTAGGCCAGGCCCTGAGCTAGAGGTGGTCTGGAAGAGGAGCGTAGTGTTCCGAGTGGTCCAAGGCCAGACAACTGCGAGGTGCCCAGGAACTGGGACTTCTGGCCTTCTCTTGGCGCGGCTTTTCACATGGACCCTGTGCCCTCTGCAGAGCGGCAGGGGCAGCCCTGGAGATGGAGCAAACAAGGGGGAAATACCCAAGATGCAATTTTATTTCATTAGCTTCCTGTTTGAAAACACGTGGCTTCAAACCGATGCGAGTAGAAGACTCTGGCCCATATCCCCTATTCTTCCAGGGCATCATTTCCTGGGTGTTGACTGCTGCCACCTTCCGCGGGAATCACAGCCTTAGGAAGGAAGAGGTTCCAGGGCCGACCTGAGAAGCAGCCGCCCCTCGTGGGAGGCCATTAGACTTGGCCTTACAGATCCCGTGGAATTTCGAACAGTGGTATCATAGCTCTTCATATGGGGTTACTTTCATTTTCGGAGCACTGATTTATTGTCGGACACTTGGCCTGTTTTTTCCAGGCTTTTCAATATTATACGTAACAACTCAATGACTACCTTTGTATATTCAGTTCTGCTGCTGTCTTGACTAAATCCCTTGGGAGACCGTCTTGAAATATTTACTGGGCCAAATTTATCCACATCCTAAAGTCTTCTCGCACACACTGCCAGACCACCCTTCAGAAAGGCAGTGCCAATTTAAATGCCCAATGTCACTTTTGCCCAATGCCAAGGGCACGTTTCGTTGCTTCTTCACCGGGACCAGGTATTATCGTTGGTAATCTAATAGAAAAATAACATCCTAAGGTTTTAATTTGCTTTTGTTTGTCTACAGGTGAGACTTTCCATTCTTTGCCTATGCTGCTTCATGGTTTCTGTCTCTTCCGTGAACTGCGACTCATTGTGCTGCCCACTTTTCTCCTGGTTGTCCTTCTCGTGAGCCTGTTTCTTGAGGATATCAGCCCTTTGTGGTGATGTCCTACCTACTTCTCCTAGTTTGTGTTTGCCTTGTTTTCATTTTGCTGGACTCCCCCTTTGGATGTCTCTGGAAACGACCCTCCAGGTAGAGATGGTTCGCCAGGAAGAAGCAACTGTTGAATGCTTAGGTTAAAGGATTATCTTCCTCACCCAACCCCCATCCAAACAAAACAAAACAAAACAAAACAAAACAACCAAAAACCCCCAAAAAACAAAAAGCCACGGCAAAAAAACCCTAAAGCTTAACTAAGGCCAGAGAGTTCGGCGGGGAAGAAGTTCAAGGGGTCAGAGCATATCCTGTTCTTCATTTCACAAATCATGCAATTGCCCAATTTAGAGCTACTTGGTGGCAACTCTTGGCAGCAAGATGTGTGTTTCCTCACACACAAGGACAGCCCAGGATGTTTTCATTTTGTTGGGTGGCGTGTCAGGAAGTCCCACGGAGGCCTCTGGGGCTGAGTGACGAGGGTCCTGGTCACGAAGTCGGAAAGATCTGGGACAGGCCTGACTCGGTGTGACTGTGAGGACTCATTTGAAACGACCCCTCTGAGGTTTCCGGGTCTAAAACACAGGCTCGAACACAGCCTGCAGGGATTGGGGGACCATCCAGGGGGCAGCCGATGTGAAAATGATTCTCTGCACGGCGAGTGGATTGGAAAGGGCTCCCTTTCCCCCCTGAGTTATGACCCTACAGTACGAGAAATGTTGATTTACGCCTACCCTCTGTGGGCGGTGGTTCCATTTCCTCTCCCCAACTACACAACACGACTGTTTTTCATGGCGCTGAACGGACTGTGGCTCCCACGTGCCCTGGGTTGATGGGTTCTCGGAACAGAACTGTGGGTCGTGCACTTCACGGGGATCCCTGCTGACTGCAAAGTCCCTTCATCCACGGGGGCCGCTGTGTAGCAGAACACCGTCCACCGGGAGCATACACGCCGCAGAACCTGACTCTTCGCTGTTCCGGGGGTTGGGAGTCAGAGGAGAGGGTGTCCTGGAGGTCGGTTAGAGCTGCCTTCCCGGCTCGTAGGTGCACCTTCTTGCTGTGTCTTTCCAGGGCGGAAGGGGAGCAGGAACGCCGTGCGGTCTCCTTCACAAGGGGGCTGTCCTGTCCCAGGGGTTCCTCCCCCAGGACCTAATCAGCTCCTAAAGGCACAGCTACTAGGATCATCTTTTGGAGCTAGAATTTCTACATGTGAATTTGGGGGGACACAAACACTTTGCCCACAGCGGGGACCCACCGAGCCCCCAGGTCGCTCTCTCCCTCCCTAAGGAAATGGATAATCTAACAGGGGACCTTTGTCACGAGGCGGGGCCCGGGTCACACGCTGGTCTGGGACAACAGCGGTGGCTGAGTCTCCTGAGCTTTTCCTGGGGCCAGGCCCTGAGCTCGGGGCTTCCCAGACAAAGTCCCCACGTGCATGTGACTGTCTCAGAGACCCCCACTCAGACACGTGTGTGCATACCACACACACACACACACACACAGACATTCTCATGCACACAGACACTCTCACACACAAACACAACACACACAGACACACTCAGACAACCCACACAGCACACACCCACTCTCGCACAGACACAGACAACACTCACACACACTCATAGTCATTCTCTCTCTCTCTCTCTCTCTCTGACACACACACACACACACACACACACACACACACAATGGCATCAGAGCCCCTTCTGTGCCTGCGGACATGACCTGGAGAGCTGGGCTGGTTCTTGACCGTCCCGCATAAAGAAGAACAAACATAGGGGGTGAGCGGTGCTGATCCCGTGTCCGTGGGGGAGCCAGGAGCGCGCTAGAGGTGTTGTTCTGGAGAAGGGAAAACTCGGAGGGGGCTGGTGGGGGCTCTTCAAATAGTCCATGATCTTCCCTGTGCAAGAGGGTTCTCGGTGAGGCCCAAAGATCCACAGAATGAGGACGGGGGTGGCGAGGGCGTCTTATAGGGGCAGATTCTGACCTGAATAAAAGCAGAATTATTTGTCACTTCAGTCTGCTGGAGCATCGATCCTGGGCCAGGCGTGGGGACAAAGTGGTGAAGAGGCAGATCGGGGACTACCTTCCTCAGCTTCATGCTCTTCTGAAGAGGGCAGACAGCGGAAGAGTTATGGGGTGTCTGTGAGGCCCGAGGGAGACGTGCAGGGCTCCAGAGGTGTGCTGTGGGCAGAACTCCACCGGCAGGAGTGAGCTCCCCGTCACAGGATGTGGCCAAGCACAAGCTGGGCAACCTGTTGGCAAGGACGCTGCTGGGGGCCATTGAGACCCAGACGAGGGTTTGAACTTGACGCTCTGCCAGATCGCACTTACCCAGGGTCCGAAACTGCCAGGGTCGTCTGTTTCACCCTGGGGAGGTCTTACAGAAAAGAGATCAGGAAGAGGAAGTCGGAATAATTTTGTCACCTCCCCCACCCCTTGTCCACTGTTCTCTTCAGGCGGCCAGCCCAGGTGACCACTGTCCGGCCAGAAGGAAGGAAGGAAGGAAGGACAGGGAGGATGGCGGAAGGTCCATCGTGCTTCCGCAGGTGACAGTTGCCCTCTGGAAGGACCTAAGCTGCAGAGTAGGGAAAGAAGGAATGTGGGCCCTGGACCGGGAGGCAGGAAGACGGCTTTCAGGCTTCTGCTTTGTAACATGTCACTGTGTGCCTTTAGGCAAAGTCACTTGGCCTTTCTGGGCCTCTGCTATGATCTGAGGAAGCGGCACTGGTTGATTTTATGGCCACGCCAGCCCCGAAGGCCTGCAAGTAACCCTGTACTTACGGAGCCCAGGAGAGGCCACCACAAAGGGTGGGTGGGCCGGCCCGTCCCACAGCAGCTGCCGGGCTGAGATCAAACATCCTAACAGGCGTGTTTCGGGAGTGATGCTATTTATTCCTTTCTGGGTTTCAGAACAAAACCCCAGAAGCAGAAACCACTTCTCGGCTCCCAGAGGTTTCCTTCCAAGGATGATATTTGCTAACCAAAGACAGACGCAAGAGAACTGGAGTTTTCTTTAAACTCTGCTCTGAAAAAGCCAGTGCCCAGCACACCATTCTTCTGCTGCAAAGGGCGGATGGCAGCTTTAAATAGATATCCTTAGGCCCTCACATTTCAATTGAGGGAAAATCCACTAACAGTCAAAAGCAAATGGGAAAATTAAGAGTTTCAGAATCCGTATTTCAAAATTGACCATGAACTTGCAACAAGTATTATGAAATGCCTCCGTGGTTCTCAGCCCTCCCAATCCTTGGATTTAATGGATGCTGGTAACTCGCCAGCCAGTCAGCATGACCTTCGCAGAATTTCTCTAAAACTCGTGAGGAAGGTGGACTTCCGCCCTCTCAACCAGCCTCCCTCCCGGGGAATCCATGCAGGGCTCGCTTCACGGGGGTCAAAGGGCCCCGCCATGCTTGGCTTAATGCCTGGCTGTACTGTTTTAAAAGTCTTAGTAATTTTTGAACAAGGGGCTCTGCATTTTCATTTTGAACTAGGCCTTGCAAATGCTTGACAAAACCCAACCCTTCCCCTGGGCCGTTACCGAACTGGGGCTAATTTGTGGTCCACTTCCGTTTAGCTTTCAGAACTAAATGAGCAACTTTTGTCTTATTAGCGCATGACGTAGCCAACTGACCTGTCCAGAATGTGTCAAACACAATGGAAGGATGGGTCCTTTGGTTTTGTGAAATAAAATCCATCTGTTTCACATATAACTGTTCTCATATGTAATTCCAAATCCAATTGCCCAAACTTACACAGACTTGGTGGGAACCTGTAAGACCGTAAGAAAGTGCTAATCTCCCAACCCTTGACTTAGATCATCTTGATCGGCGTGAGCAAACTACGGCTTGTGGGCCAAACCTGGCTTGCCGCCTGTTTTTGTCAATAAAGTTTTATTGAAACACAGCCACACACACAGCCACTGACATACTGCCTATGGCTGTTTTCATGCTACAATGGCAGAGTTGAGAATTTACAAGTGTTGGTAGGTCCAGCAAAGTCTAAAATATTTACCATCTGGCCCTTTACAGAAAAAGCTTGCCAACACCTCTCTAGCTATTAGAATTGCTAAGTTTCTAGAAGACACTCGCAAACTTTGAAAACATGGCTTTTAAGAATAATGTTGTACTCTTGGGATAGGAAATGATTACTTAGACATAAACCATAAGTGAAAAAGATTTATAACGTTGGTTACGTTAAAATAAAAACTTTGGCATGACCAAAGCCACCATCAACAAAAATAAAAACAATCAGCAGGCTGGGGAGAAAATGTTTCCAAAACTTTAAACAAATGCAATTCTGATTATTTGAAGAAATCCTGAAAAGCCAAGAAAAATAGAAAAAAGCAGGCAAAAGATATGTATAGAAAATTCTAAGAGAACTAAAAATGATCAAGAAACATATTAAAAGATACTCTCACTTAGGGGCACCTGTGTGGCTAAGTGGGTTCTGCATCCAACTCTGTATTTTGGCTCAGGCCATGGTCTCAGGATCGTGAGATCAAGTCCTGTGTTGGGATCTGTGCTGAGCGTGGAGCCTGCTTAAGATTCTCTCTCTCCCTTTCCCCCCTCCACTGCTTGCATGTTCTCTGTCTCTTTAAAATAAATAAATAAATAAAATAAAATAAAATAAAGTAATAAAATCCACTACCTTGGGTAGTACAGTTAAAAAACAAGAGATACTCTGATTTAATAATTGAGAATATGCAAATTAAAACACGACTGTTTTTCACCCATAAGATAGGCAAACTGTTGAAATCTGACAGATTCACATAAACAAGAATGCAGGAAAATTGTGGCTCTGCACCCTACTGATTGAAGAATAAGTTGGTACATCTGCTTCGGCATACCTAAACCCTAGAGAAACTTGCAACGACACGCCCAGAAAGGATGTGTCAGGGTGTTTGCTGCAGCACCGTTTATACTGGGGGAAAATGAGCCAAAAGTAACATCTATGAAGAATGGACAAATTCTACTACTTTGTTTCCTCTCTTTGGCAATTCTTAGCCAGTTTTGTAGTGAAAGAGGCAACGTCTGCAGGGCATGCCCCC
The DNA here is from genome assembly GCF_009829155.1 of Mustela erminea. Classification (NCBI taxonomy): domain Eukaryota; kingdom Metazoa; phylum Chordata; class Mammalia; order Carnivora; family Mustelidae; genus Mustela; species Mustela erminea. The sequence goes on along the minus strand of NC_045627.1, from coordinate 84,529,117 downwards.
TTCTCCTGTGATCCTTGCCTCTCCGGGGCTTCTTTACCAGAGCTGACCCACAGGTCATCGTGGACCTGGGTCTGTGGACAAGTGCCCTTCAGCTCTGCACATGTGGATGAACACAGAGACCCATCCACTAAGTGGCCAGAACGATCTGTCACTGAGTCTTTGTGCATGGTAGAGACCCAGAGTGCCCTCACCACGCTCCTAGGTAAATTTGGCCTTATGTGATCAGAGCAGCACAGTAGAATAGGAATGCACGGATGTTGTTACCCACAGCCTTGAGTTTAAATTCCTACTACATCACTTACTGCCCCCGTGGGCCTAAGCTCCAGAACTTACCCATCTTGATCTTTTATCACTCTTCTCTGAGAGGACATATGTCCTTGGTGGTTAAATGAGATGGCACCTGAGTGACTCATTTGGTTAAGTGTCAGCCTTTGGCTCAGATCGTGATCCCAGGGTCCTGGGATCGAGTCCCGCATCAGGCCCCCTGCTCAGCAGGGAATCTTCTTTTCCCTCTACCCTTCCCCCCTGCTCATGATCTCTCTCTCTCACTCTCTCTCTCAAATAAGTAAATGAAATCTTGAAAGAAAGAAAGAAAGAGAGAGAGAGAAAGAAAGAAAGAGAAAGAAAGAAAGAGAAAGGAAGGCAGGCAGGCAGGCAGGCAGACAGACACAGGGCAGGGTCTGGCACCCTGAGGACCCAGCTAGGGCTGGCTAAGCATGTCTTACCTAGGATCTAAGAACTATTCGAGAGTTGTGAGCTGAGCAAAGCAGGAAAATGAATCTCTGCCCAAGTCTGAGCTGGGGCTTCTGTCTTTGTCACCATTCAATGTTATAAAAGCCACGTTCTCAAAGCCCTCCTGTTGGGCAATCATCTAAAGGTCCTGGTGTTCTATATTTAAACTTCAAAACAGAAGTCAGCTCAAGATGAATTTTCTAGAAGCTCCTTTGCAAGACTGGGATCTTATAGTTGGTCTTGTGTGGCCCCGTTTGTCTCTTCACACTCAGAGAAACTCTAGGTTGGAGTCTGCAAAAGGGAAGACTCATAACAGAAAAGGTGCATCTGTTTGTGGGCGATGTCTCTAGAGGGACATAGGACACTCTTGATGGGCATAATCTCTGCAGAAGGGGACTGGTGACCCAGGGTGAGAGGGATCCTCTCCTCGTTGGCAAACCCTTTCATGCTCTGGAGTGATCCTCCTCATTTACAGGAGTTTATTGCTGTTATTATTATTATTATATGTTGTATGCTGAACAAAAGAAAGAACTTTGGGCCAAGATGATGCAGTAAGATTCTGCTTCCAATACCCTGACAGCTTCACTTCTGCATATGTTTGGAGCTGAACAAAAATAAGGGTGCCTGGGTGGCTCAGTCAGTTAAGCATCTGTCTTAAGCTTAGATCATGATCCCAGGGTCCTGGGATAGAGCCCTGTGTTGGGTTCCCTGCTCAGTGGGGAGTCTGTTTCTCCTTCTCCCTCTGCCTCTCCCCAGGCTTGTGCTCCCTCTCTCTCTTTCTCACTCTCTCTCTCTGTTTCAAATAAAGAAATAAAGTCTTTTTTTAAAGAAGAACTGAACAAAAATAAAAGAATAATACATCACCGCTTGTAGGGTGTAGCAAAGGCAGCATGCGGAGGAAAACTTATAGCCTTAGCTACAAATTAGTTCAGGGTTCAACTCAAGTGTCTAGAAAGAACTTTGGAGTAAACCTTTTTAAGAAAGAAGAGAATCACACACATAAGAACAGAGTTAACAAAATAGTGAACAAAATATTTTATTGTTATACTTGAGAAATACATGAATAGGGTTTTGAACTTCATTACAATTTTTTACTGCCATAAATAATTTCTTCACTAAATGTGTCATACACGCTTTGTTAATAATTGTGTGGTTATCTGTTTAATATCTGTCTTCCCTGAGACACTATGTATTCTATGCTTGTCTATCCCCACAGTCTGACCCTTGATAGGTGTTCATTAAATATTGCGACTTGGATTAGCGAGTGGAATTCCAGCCCTGCCATCGACGGTGTCCCTGAGCAAGTTATTTTGCTGACCTGAACTTCCTCTTCATGATCTGTCAAATGGGGAGAACAAAGCCCCCCTCACAGAGCTGTGGGGAGAAACAAATTATGTAATGTACTTGAAGTTCCAGTGCCATTGCCGGCACAGGGTGAATAGCCAATAAATGGAGGGAGGTATAATTATGAGTCAGAGAACTGGCTCAGTCATAAGAGTGTAATCAGCCTGCCCTACAGCCCCCAGATCTCCGAAGGGCGTACTCTGCATTGCTGGAAAGGACCAAAGAGGCAGGCTTGAGTGGGAAGGGAAAATCTGGCAAAAGGGAATCCTGAGAAGGGGTCAACCAGATGACCAGTGCCTGGGACAAGCCTGGACCATGATGAGGAGGATGGTACACCCATCCCTGCCTGGCTCGCTCTGAACTCTTTGCTAGAATTCTCTTCCCCCAGACTTTAGCATGGTTCTATTCTTTTAACATATGGGTCCTGACTTGATGTTGCCTCCTGCTCTGGCCATTTGCCTGTTTGCACTGAGATCCAGCCCCTTCCCTCCCCTGCCCTGCTATATATCACAGAGCCCTGGGGGAAAATGAGTTTTCCAGGCTTGCTTGCCCACTGGCTCATGGTTAGGTTCGGCTACTGGGAGGTGTTGGCAAGGGATTGGAAGGCAGGAGAAAAGGAGAAGCCAGCATCGTTCTAGTCTTTGTTCCTTGGTTCTGCTTCATGGTTGATCTCCAGCGGCTGTTTAGCTCCCTGCAGTTCAGCCCTTCCCAGATTTGTGTCCACAGGCTCTGGGACATCCCTTCTCATTGTCTCCACTGGGGTTGGTAGTAGCTGCGTGTTACTGCTCGTCTCTGGTTAGCCTCATCATCGTGTCTGTGCTTGCTGCCTACCCAGCACCTTTGTAACTAGTTGTCCATAGTAAAATCCTTCTCTTGGGCTCTCTGATGGGGAATCTGCTTTCTCAATGGGCTTGCTGTTAAATATCTAGTGTTAAATACCTGGGATTCTGTGACTTTGCTTTGCAATTACTATTGTAATTCAGCCAACTTGGAAATAACCCCAATTTTTGAATTTCCTTGTCCAGAGTCATCAGATGGGTTAATAAAGGTCAGAAATCACTAATCCCTTAGAGTGCTCTGTTCTGCTCAAAGGCAGTCAGTCCTGGGAGGTCACTGCTCTCTATTAAGTGTTCAAGTGTGTGTAGTCCTCAGGAAGAAATGGAACCGAGAGGCCATCTCCCAGATTCAACAACGGCCAGAGAACACGGGCAGTGTAGAATCCATCCCAAATACCAATAAACACATAATTACAGTGTCAGAGGTGAGCAGAACTCAGCCAAGCTGGTGGGAACCTACAGTTCTAGACTGTCTCTAGGAAGACGTAAGAGACCTTTATTCATGGGTGCTGGTACCGGTATTACAGTAGAGGACTAAACCAACAAATCTAGTTCTTGCTTCTATGTTTCTATTTTAGTGGGAGACAGGCAGTAAATAAGTAAAAATCAACTCAACATTATAGCTATTGATGGAAATCAGCAGGTGCGTTGATAGAGTAGGGGAAGCCTTTCTTGAACAGGGTGTTTAGGGAAGACCCTTTGAGGGGGTGGCCTTGAAGCGGGCATCTGATGGAGAGTGACAGGCAGTGGTGCCCAGAGCCCTCCTCAGATGGCCTGGTCACCTCCAGTCTCTTCCACTGGACTATGAGCTCCCTGAGGGAAGATAGGAATTATTCGTGTGGGTATCCCGACCTAGCACAGGGCTTGGCACAGGGTAGCTGCCCAACAAATGTGAGCTGACTGTTAGGTATAGGAGATCTAGGATAAACATTTGAAAACTTCTATAAACCAGCTAGAAGAATCCCTTTATAAAGGAAATAGCCATCCTCTACTCCACAAAGGCTAGTAGTTAGCCTTTGATGGCACGGGGTTACCATCCTAAAAGCACTCGCTTCCTTGTCTCAGGAACCTTGGCAGAACCCATGGGCTGATTTGCACTCCGAGAAGAAGAATGCCCTTCTCTGAGATGCGCCATCAAAACCGTGACAGCAGCCGGAATCAGCGGGACAGCTCCGTGTTTATTGGTTTGGTAGCAACGTCCCAGCGGCATTTTCCGCCAGCTGGCTTCATGCAGCTGTCCTCAGATGGGTCAGAAGTGTGTTTACGTGCCTGGGCAATTCCATCATTTGGCTAATGCCTCGTGAGGGAAGTGGACATTTGGAGGAGTCAGGAAAACAAGCTTTTAAAATACGCAAATAATAACAATGTCTTGTTTCCGTATTTACTTACGCTTTGTCAGCATGGGTTTCCGAGAATTTAGAAACTGCTCATTTCTCCCGTGTGTTCTTCAGGAGGTCTTATCTCCACTGGGCATAACAGAACTCTCCTCTGCTACAGCAAAAACTAGAAAGTAATCTCTAGCTGCTGTTAGTAAAGAAAGTCATGGACAGTTTAGGACAGAATATAAAGAATTACAAACGTGCAGGATCAAACAGGTCCCTTCTCAAAACACGCCCATTATCAACCGGCACTGTTTGGTCAAACCCAATCTTTGCACGCCAGCCATTTCCTGATTCCTACAGGAGCCCCTGCTGGCCACGCGGGTGCCCCGGTGCTGGGGTGAGAGCCCTGGTCAGCAGCACATGGCCCATCGGGGATCCTCCTGCAGGAGGGACCGTTGCTGCCCACCTCGCGGTGGGCGACCGTAGCCGTCCACACTGGCCCCCCAGCATCTAACACTCTCTGGGCTTGTCCACTAGAGCAGCAAGTGAACCTGACCTTGTTAGGTCATAGAAGAGGCTGTCTTTGTAAAAACTAAAAAGAGAGAATCTGGGACAGTTGCTTTTCTTACTTTTCCCCAGTTTCCTCTTTTTTGCCTTGAAACCACCACCAAACAATCTCTTGGCGAGACTTGCAACCTGCCTTTTCTTGTCCCTAAACTTAGCTGGAGTTTCTCTCCTTCAAGAGCTTTATGAACAAGGCCCTACGCATGAAAGTTAAGCAAAATCTGTCCTTCTAGGCAGAGTCAGGAATTCCCTTCACTTCCACACTGAGCTTGGCCATTGCTGTGTGCTCAGTATTTTGCAAAACCGTCTTTGCTTCTCAGTGTTCTTCAGCAGGTGTCCTGGTTAGGGCTTCCCAGCTACTGTGACTCCATTGCTGTCACAGAGAAACTGAGGCCCAGCAAGTCTGATTCCTCATCCAGTCCTGCTCCCCCCCTTCTTCATCCCCTACGGCCATAGATACATGTCACCGTGTTGTTATTGCACTTCAAGTCCCTAGTGAGCCCAGCGCTCTGGGCTTCCAGCTTTACCTGTCCCAGTTCCTCTGTGGCCCAGGACCGCTGTGGAGCTGCTGGCACGGTGGCAGATGGGCCCGTGTGCTGCCATCACCCAGGGCCATGGGAGGCCAGGGACCGGGTGCCCATTGTCTGTACCAGCTGACACGGAGTAATCGGCGCTATGAATGGCTTTGAGCTCCTGTGTAAGAAAATGCAGGGGGAAAAAAATCTAAAATTGAAACGAGGGTCTCAAGTTTATGTGGTTAGTTGGGAACAGAGCTGAGGGGAGAGGCCAGGACCCCACCTCTGGGTTTAGGGTCGCTCCCGTGCGTCAGGACACCTCTTGGAGTTCCCTTCAAGCTGCCTTCTGCCATCTTGCTTTACTTTGCATGAAAAAGCGTTGGTCACATATATGCTTTCTTCATTTTGCTTTTGAAACTCGAAGGTAGAATTATTAAAAAATTTTTTTTTTACAGCCATCGATTTACAGAAGAGTGTTTAAAAAGTAATCACTGGTGAGATCATGATGTTCAGGGTGAAGAGAAAAACCCAGTGCCCCTCAGAATTTGCTTTTACCTGCAGCTGGCTGACGCCCCGGTGTGTGTGTTTGGGGGTGCGGGCTTTCTTCTTGCAGAAAAGCTCTCCACGCAGCTTCTGGAGGGTACCCCACTGGGAGCCCACCTGTCATAGAAGCCAGACCCTCCCTGGGACATCCCGTACCCAGGCCCCAGTCTCTGGGGTCTTCTGATGGTTTTCCCGGCATGCAGCCCCTGTCCCACGGCCCTGAGATCCGACATCCGTAACTGCAGGCGACCACACCCCCCTTCTCCTTTCCAGGCAACACTTTTGTTTCGTTTTCTGAGATGGCAAATTGTGGGATTAAGCGGACTGCTGGTTTGGGAAGCAAAGGAAGGTTAAGAATATGTTAAAAACACTGAACCAAGTTCAAATGGTGCCACCAACTTCAAAACCAAGCCAGGGGTGCAGTGGGCGCATCATAAACGTTTGTGCAGTGTATGAATGAAAATACCCAATCCTTGAACTACAGGCAGGAAAAATGATCACACGACAGCTGAATTCAGAATTCTCTATTGGAACTTGTTCTTGCTCTAAGAAAAGTGCATGTGCCAATGTTAATGTTTAATATCTAGGAACCTCCAAGTTTCAGCCCGAGGCTAACTAGAAATATCAGTGACTCTGGAGAGATTTGTTGAAGTGACAGCAGAAAAAGGATAGGAAGGGCTTCTGCCCGCGGGTTTGAGAGGAAATCCCAAGACGCTTCGTGAAATGCTATTAGTGATGTTATTTCAAAAGACTTTTTTTCCTTATTTAATTTTTGGTGCCATTTTGTTTCCTTCTTTATCTTGTCAGGCTGCTGCTCCCGTCTCCCATCGTTCCTTCCTGTATTCTGAGTCTGTTTCAGTCCTCCAGGAGCTAAACCATACGGCGCGTCTCCCGCTGGGACCTGAAACCTGGGGGTGGGGTGGGGGCGCACCAGGGAGGTTGAAGGAGGAGAGCAAGAGAGACCGGAAAACCCCAGAGGGGAAGGAGAAAAGGAAGAGGCTCTTCCTACTTGCTCCACTCACTCTCCCGCCCCACCACTTGGGTCACGGGGTCCCTAGCCATGCACAGAGTCACATGACCTTTCCACACCCTAAGGCACTGGTGCGCGCTGCATTCCTGGGTGGCTGCCTCAGTTTCCCTGCTCAGCACTCCAGGTCTTAGCTCAGTCCCAAAACGTGTCCGGAGCTGCTGGAACCCTGACGGGTGACTTGGCATCACTTAGGTCCTTCCCACTGCCCCTGGCCAGCCTGGACAAAGCAGCCTCCTGCATTGCAGAGTTCTTTCCTAAAGTCCCTTTAATTGCCTTTTCGACCCCAGCAGGCTATCCTTGAGTTCTGAGGTCCTGTGCATCTCAAAGCTTGGCCCATTGTGTGTGTGTGTGTGTGTGTGCACGTGTGCACGTGTGCATGGCTCCCAACCAGTCTGGGGCTCACATGCACACCCGGAAAACCACAGCACCGCTCAAACCTGCTTCTCAGAGCTTCTGGGAGCTGCGAACAGCACTGGGTCAGTGTCTGCCTCGGAGGCTAAGCTCAGACCCCCAAAACCAGCCTGCAGCTCCTCTGCCCTCTGGATCAGGCCATCTAGCTCCCAGCGGGCTCTCCTTGGGAGAGTGAGAATAGCCGTTCATGAACGGGTTGGTGGCCGGTCCTCTGAGACGGAGGCTACAACAGGTGTATCCCACACTTTATGCCCTGGCACAAGGCCTGGAACCCAGCGATGGGGGCCTCTTCCTTTAACAACAAAAGGACCAGGTGCAAGTGGATAGAACTCCTTGGAGTGGACGGATACTAGAGGCCTAGGTGCTTCTGGAAACATCTAGGGAGGAACTGTAGGGGGTCCAAGCCAGAATCCGAATCGGAAAGCCCTGTGCTACATTAATTACCCCACTTGGAGATGAGAGCTGTGCTTCCCAGGAAGCTTTTAACATCATGGTCCCAGCCGACTCGGGGCTGCACACAGGGGAGTGGAGCTCGTCAATTATACATGGCCCAGACCTGCGGGTCGGGGGGGTCAGCTCAGCCCTGAGTGGTCGGGAGTGGAGGCTGAGCCTCGGACCACGATCCCCTGGGAGAGGGAATGGGAAGTGGCTCATCCCCAGGCTGCCCCTCCCCGCTTCGCCCCACCTTGGCTGTGCCTCCCCTCCCCCTCGGGAATGACTCAGAGTGAAGAAGAAATCATTTGAGTGGTTGAAGGTTAAAAGGGAAAATAACCGTTGGGAGATCTGTGCATAACGGGGCTGGTTAACGCGAGAGAGCGGAGCGGGGAGTGCTGGTTTCTCCGGGTTTGCTGGTCCCCCCTGCAGGGGCTGGACCCCAGGGTTGGATGTGCACAAGGCTCGTGCTGGAAAAGCCACAGAGGTCTCCTCTATGCTGTCAGTTTGTGGACCAGGTTGCAGGGAAGGGGAATGTGACACCCCCCACCGCCACAGGTCACACGACCGGAGCGTGGAGGGGCAAAACATGTGGAAGAGAGGCGGGGCCCAGAGGAGCTGCTTCCGGACAGCCGGGTGGCCAGGGGGCGGGGGTTGGGTGGAGAGAGAAAACACTTGCTCCTCCACATTTCGTGGCATCGCAAAACCCGGGGGCCTGAGCGGCTGCTGCTTGCTCCCTGCCAGCCAGACCGTTAAGAGCAATGAAGCCCCCAGGCCTTGCCTCCCGTTCCCCCCACACCTCCCAGTCTGCCTTGAGGGTTTGGAGAAGGAAAGAGGCAGCAGAGAAGTGAGCGAGGAAGCAGACAGGTTGAGGGCAGCAGGGAGTGGAGTTGGGCAAGGGGACCGGATGGGACAGGCCTCAGCAGAGAGGGACAGGCAGCCTCAGCAAGGGGCAGGCTCCGACAGGTCTCAGCGATTTTCTCTCCCTGGGCTGGGCTGCCGCATCCAGACAATGAAGGGTGTCGGGCCCCCTGGCGTCTCAGACTTGCCTGGGGCAGATGCTCATGGACTCTGTCTTCTCTGGTGGGTTCCAGGTGGTTCTTAGTCACCAATCCCAACGCACCCTGCCCCTGGGAACTGGGGAGCTCAGTCCCGACCCTATTCCCAACCTCAAGTCCCCCAGCCCCAAGAGGAGAAAAAGGGGCCCCACATCAGGTCTCTAGACCAGCATCAGAATGGTGATGTGCTTTCCGTCCACTCTGGGGATTGGTCTCAATTTTATGTATTTTTATTGTTATGTATTTTTATTTGTTTATTTGACAGGGATTGAGCGAGAGAGAACAAGCAGGGGAGGGACAGGCAGAGGGAGAAGCAGGCTCCCCACTGAACAGGGAGCCCAACCAGGGCTCCATCCTAGGATCCCAGGATCATGACCTGAGCCAAAGGCAGATGCTTAACCCACTGAGCCTCTCTTCTCCTCTCCGGCCCAGCCCTCTGCGCCTCGCTGGGGGCAGGGACAGAGCCCAGCAAAGCAGCACTCAGCTGAGGAGACTGAGGACCCCCAGGACCCGCCTGGCCGCCGTGGTCCTGAGGCCGCCCCTGTAGGAGTTTCCTCCTGGTCCTGCATGAGGCCAGGGTCCATGCCCTTGCATGCCCCAACCATATGCCAAGGCCACAGCCAAATCCCAGGCACAGGAGCCCTGCCTGGTGAGGGGACGAGGAAGGTGGCTAGGGGCAGGTAGGCTAGAGGAGGGCGCAGGCTGATGGCTGGTCAGCGCTAGAAGGAGCAGAGGCTTGGGGGCTGACTGTCGGGGAATATCCCGGGGTCGCACAGGGACAGGGAACACTGGGGCAGTTGATCATTCCAGGGCCGGAGCAGCTCGGGCGGGCTGTTGAACACGCACGGTGAACGTGGTGCCGCATGGGTGAAAAGGCGGTGGGGAAAGAGCTCCGAAGCCCAGTGTGGGCTTTGCATCCAGTTCACCCTCCGAGGCTGCCTCTGGGGCTCCAAATCCTCATACTCTGGAAACTGAACAAGGAGTTTTCTCAGGCTCCTTCTGGAGGTTCTAACCGGGGCTGGCCGGCATCCCCTGCCCTCCTCGAGCACGTGCTGGTGGAGGAGGCTCCCTCTTGGACGCTGGCCCGAGGGCTGGGAGGGCATGCCTCGCCCCACGAGCTCACTCCAGGGGAGAGGGAAGACCGTGACCATGACGGTGCTCAGCTCAGAGGTGGGAGAAAGCCAGGGCCTCTAGCTAGGAGATCACACAGCCAAGCTCAAAACTAGGATAGATTTGGTGTCTGGCAAGAATACTGTCTTAAGGGGTAATTTTTCTCCTGTTATAAATCCATTAGGAAATTAAAAATCTAGGCTGTGACTTTAAAATACGGAATGCAATTTTCGTCGGAGCCCCCAGGTATATATATATTTTTCTGTAAATGCAGAAATCGAATGACTCTAAATCTCCTCACTGGGGTAACGTTCCCAGAGCCGGCCACCACGCCGTCCCCATCCACGCACTTGAAGCTGGGTCACGTGCTCAGAAACGTTGACGGAAAATCTGACAGCATTTGCCCTGGGCCGGAACGGATACCTGGGCTCATGAGTGTTGCAGAAAACCTACTGCGTGCCAGGACCCCCCACCTGCAGAGCCGGGGGCAAGGAGGAGGGGACGGAAGTGAGGGCGGCCAGCAGGTGGCTGAGGTGGGCTCACGTCCCACAGCTCACAGCTGGTCTGCGAGACGGAGACCCTTTGACAAAGGTGCGGGTCCAACATTCAAAGTCGGGTTCAACCAGGTCTAGTTAGTCTCCGACGAGCGGAGTTAATGTGCAACCAGGTTGAGTTAGTGTCCAACCAGGGAAGAGGGTGTATAACCAGGTCAAGCTAGTGTAGGAAAAGGGCGAGTTAAGGTGTCATACGATGTAAATGTCACAATATTCCACCATCTAGGGACTGGACTTGTAGCGAAGCTGGGTCTTGGACAAACTTGAGGCCGGAGCTCCTAAGTGAAGTAGCATCTGCCCAGCCAAGCACCTTGCTCTGTGGTTCTTCCCTTGACGTCCGCACACCTCCGGAGGCCTTGGGTGACAAGCGGGAGCACATGTGCCATCAGACAGTGGCCGGAAGAGCCAGAGAAAGTGCCCTGGAGGGGCCCGCAGCCAGGGAGCTGAGAGCCCCCCAGACCAGCTCAGACACCAGATGGAGCAGACATGGCCGTGTGGACAGGGGCTCATAATGATGATCTTAAATCAAGACAACTATAGTTGTCACACTGGAAGACTCCAAGAAGCACATAAAAGTGGTATCACGGCTTTTGACCAAAGTGGTTGAAATTCTAAAAACTTATGTCCTGAGGATGAATATCGTTGACCTGGAAATTTTCGATTCAATTTCACACACATTTTCTAAGAATGCTGGGTGGGTGTGGCTGTGTGGTATGTGTGGTGCATGTGAAGTCTGTGTCTGGTGTGCATGTACTGTGTGTGATGTGTGTGTGTGGTATGTGTGCACAATGTGTGTATATGGTACATGTGTAGTACATATGAGATATGTGTGGTGTGCATGTGGTGTGTGTGGCATGTATGAAACATGTGGGCGTGTGTGATATGTGTGTGGTATATGTGGTGTGTGATGTATGCATATGGTATGTGTGTGGTACATATGAGATGTGTGTGGTATGTGAGGTGTGTGTGCTATGTGTGTGTGATGTGTGCCTATGCTATGAGTGTGGTATATCATGCATGTGTATGGTGTGTGAAATGTGTGCAAAGTATGCATATGGTATGTGTAGTATATGTGGTGTGTGAGGTATGCATAGGTTGTGTGTGGTGTGTGTGTGATATGTGAATATGGTGTGTGTGTTGTGTGTGTCGTGTCTGAGGTTTGTGGTATGTTTGTGATGTGTGAGGTGTTCATATGGTATGTGTGGTGTGTTTGTGGTGTGTGAGGTGTCTGTGGTGTGTGAGGTGTGTGTGGTGTGCATATGGTTTGTGTGGTGTGTGTGGTATGTGGTATGTATGTGGTATCTGAGGTGAGTGGGGGTGTGTGAAGTGTGTGTTCCGTGTGTAGTATGTGGTGTGGCATCTGAGGTGTGTGAGACGTGTGTGGGGGTGTGAAGTGTGTGTGCTGTGTGAGTTGTGTATATGGTGTGAGTGTGCTGTGTGTGTGGTTGCCGACCTCAGAGAAGGGACAAGGGCCCTGGAAACAGGAAAGGCAGAAGCAATTGAACCTGCTGTTTCGACTCTCCTCAGATCAGATAACAGTTTCCTCAAAATATTTTCACACAACTTGGTTGCATTTAAACCCTATCAACAAAGAGACAGCTCCTTGGCAAAGATCCCAACATGGCATTGGAGGTTTAAGAGCGTTAGAAGGAGCTTGTAGATGTGGTTCCCGAACAGAAAGATCTGTCATATAATCAATGAGGCATTAGGAGACTGAATTCTTGGTCCCAGCTCTGCCCCTGACTAGCTTTGTGACCTTGTACAACAACCTCACTGGTTTTCATTTTCTGCAAAATCTGCAAGGTTTGGGGCTCTGAAGCCAAGTCTGCAACAGAATCGTCCAGAATGCCTTCTCCTAACATGCAGGGCGAAGTCACCCGGCAGATCTACGGATTCAGAGCCCTTGGGAACCAGATGCTTAGATTTTTCTAGCTCCTGAAACAAACAAGCCCCCAGGTCCCTCTGGGTCAGCGCGATCATGTCTGTTCTCAGTCATGTCACGTCTGCGCATGTGCCCCACCCGCAACCCTCCAGCGGTAAGTCGGCCACTCTGACTCCTATCTAGTTGCCTCTGCCATGGTCACTGTCATCTTCAGGCTCACTGGGGCATCGTCTCCATCACGGTGAGCGGGAAGGCAGAGAGCCCGGAGGATCCATGGAGTGTGGATCCCTCTCACGGGGCCACAGTCCCAGCAGCCACATGGCCCCCCTTCTGCAGGGAGCGGAGGAGCCTGGTCCGGTCATCAGCGGCAGGGGCCGCCACAGCGGGCAGCATCCTGACATTCCTTCCAGCAGCCAGCTCCTGAGCGGTGGTCCCTTTGGCTCCCGCAGTCATCGGGACAGACCTCTCCGCAGCGCGGGTCCAATCCGCCTCCTGTCACCTTTGCATCAGTGTCCCCCCGCCCCGCCCACCCCCGATGCCACACGCTCCCTGCAGCGATGCTACACTGTATGCATCATTCTTGTTGTCCCCCAAAGCACCCCACTCACTGTTTTGTGAAGATTAGGTGCTCAAATGCTAACTGACTACATGACTTATAGATATGATTTTTAACAAACCCGTTAGCCCTGGGCAGGGAAAGCGGGAGCCCTGGGATCTGCAGACCCGCATTCCATCTCATTCTCTCTCTCTCGAAATGGCAGTCCCTCCCCAAGCCCCGGTTTCAGTGAAATCGGCCCACAGTGGGACCAAGCTCGTAAAGCCATGGCAAGGACACACGAGGGACTGCTTGTGACGTGCTGAGTGGACTGTCTGGGTGAACAACGCTGTTCATCTTGGGTTCGTGCCTTCTCGAGACGGGCTCAGCAGAGGTCACAGCCACAGGCAGCCGGGACCTGGACAGATGGGCTCCATTTACAACGGCCTGGAAGTTTGGCACCAAGGAAAATAATACCTAGAATGTTCGATACTTTATCCGGGCAGTCCTGCTGACTCTTGAAGTCCGGGTGGTATAATGTCACTTTGTAATTCCTTACATTTATACGGTACTTTGTGGCACTCATCGGCTTTTGACTTCCGTGGTCCTGATTCAGGGCTCTGCTAACTCCTCTGCAAAGGGCCAGACAATATGTAAAGAAATGAATGCACCCACGCTCCAGGAAAACCTTATTTCCAAGACAGGCAGCAGGCCGGATAGGGCTGCTCGGGGCTCCACGGCAGGTTCAAGCCCAGGCATCATTCTGGTATCATGGGACTCTTCTTGCTGGAGCTGATTGGACTGGATGACCGTCATCTAAGACCAGGGACCAGTCCGATTATTTCCCTGGAGAGATGGGATGACACGATGGACCCCCGAGGCTCAATCTTCTTGTTCGCCCGGTCCCAGCGCCTCACGGCGCCTGGCAGACAAACGGTGGGCACTTTAGAGAAATTTATGAAACAAAGAGATAGACCAAGCGACCTAGAGGCTAGTCCGTATGTGGTGGAAATTGCAAGATCACAGACACTTACAGCAGATCAAAAAAAATAAAAAATAAAAAGAGAGAGAGAGAGAGAGAGAGAATGGGAGAGAAAGAATGGGAGAGAAAGAAGAGAGAAGGGGAGGGCAGAGAGATCGCATGGTCCAGGGAAGTGAGGGAGAGAGAGCGAGAGAGAGAGACCATGATTGCTAACGACTTCCCAGCCTCACCTGAGTTCTGCTCACCCATACGTCCGCTCTCCCTCTGAGCTCTGTGTGGGTTTGTGCTCCAGACAAGGCACTGGTACGGCGAGGATTAGGATTCCGGCCTCTCGAGCTGTCCCAGGACATGGTCTACTAATCAACAGTTCCCAACCCCTTTTATCCACCAAAAGCCATACTGAAAACCCGGGGTCCCCCAGGAGAGAAAAAGAAGCCGGGCTTCTTGAGAGCGCGTTGCTGAGTCCCGGGTGTCCCCGTGCTCTGCTGGGCTCCTCGCCCCACCTCTCCCCTGCATTCACTTTCCTGTCCTTAGGGGTTGCCCCTTCTGCCTGGAGAACTCCTGGGGGTCAGAAAGCACCCCAGGCTGCCGTGGGCTTGGTTTCCTCTGCATCTGTGAATGGAGTGTCTTGCACAGGCAGTACATTAGCACACACGTATGCACGCACACACATACACCCACGCACACGCACACATACCCCACCACCATCGTTTCCTGTTTTTCTCACTCTCGAGCCTATGCACTCCCGGGTCTCCTCCTCACACCCCTAACATCTCCAATGCAAGTCTTCTGGATAATTCCGCAATAGTCCGGCAACGGTCCCAGTTCCCCTCATTTCCTCCTATTGTTTGAAGGGAAGGCATTTGATGCTGGGTGTGTGTGTGTGTGTGTGTGTGTGTGTGTGTGTGTGTGTGGAAACGGCTGCAAGTTTCTCCGTTTGCAGGGTTATCGGTGACAGGAAGGCGATTTTAAATTCTAATTCCTGGGGAAGAAACAGGGATGGGAAGCAATCCCGTGTCTTTTCCTGCTGCCATTTGTAACACACGGAGCACGTATTTGCCAAATGCCCACCGTATTCAGCCCTTTACTGGGCACCGAGAAATCCTCAGGAGACAACAAAGGCAACGAGACCTGGACCCAAGTCCGGGGGGCAGCTGCCCGTCTGCAGGTGTCAGGGGAGAGGAAGGAAAAACAAGCCACATTTGTCAAGTCCTTGCAGCGTGTGTGGGACTGCCCCAGTGAGCCCCTTCCTCCACGCCACCTGGACGGTGGGTTCCATCTTACAGATGAGGCCGTCGCAGCTCTGTCAGAACCTGACGCAGTGGGGAAGCTCAGATCCGGGTCCAGGTCTGCCATGACTGGCTCACCCGACCAGGCTGACTTTGGAAATAAATAAAACCAGCAAAGGAAATAACCCCGCGCACTGGACAGGAGCTGGGAGAGGGGCAGCAGCGGGACCCGCGGGCACACGGAAGGAGTCAGCGTCGCCGAGAGAGAGGACAGGGCTTCGGGGCAGAGGAAGCCCCTGGGCGAGAAGTGTCTGGGTGGGAGGCACTCATCCCCACCCAGTGGCTTCCAAAGAGACGTCCCAGCACGGGGGTGGGGGAGGCTGAGCAGATCCCAACTTGAATTGGGGGCCTTCTCTATGGCCTGAAGGGGTCCTTGACCCAATACACGCAGCTCCCTCTCCCCAGCCCTCCCCACCCCGAGCCTCACCCTCCCTCCTTCCCCCTTCAGGCAAAGCTGGTAGAGTCTGTGTGATGCTGGGCCTCCCTGTGTCTGGAATGACCTTGTAGGTGAATCTGTTTCCCCAGGAGCAAAAAATTACATCTTTTACAATGTGACAAGGGGAGAGTTCTCTCTCTCAAATATGTGGGGCCCTGAATAATATATCCCAATGGGAAAGGGCTGTTAAAACGTCTCAGGTGGCTGGAATCCCAGCTTGGACCACACACAGCTCAGATAGCGGGAGGAGGCAGGGGGTAGCTCGTCTCCGTGGGCACCGTGCCCTGGTCCCACCAGCCCTGCATCAGGGCCTGCCTGGACCAGGAATTTGGGGACCTGGGGTCCAGCTCAGGCTCTAACATGAACTGTGTGTGCAGGACCAGCTGCCTCTACTGCCCTCTGTTTCCCTCTGGTTTAGCGGGGCCACGGGCAGGACAGCGGTTGCCTGTTAGAGTCACTGACGCTCCAGGCCCCGAGACTCAGACTCAGTTTGCTGGAGGTGGGACCTGGTGTCGGCGCATCTAAAAATCTCTGCCAGCAGATTCTGATGCCCAACCTGGGACTACAGGACCCTAGGAGTGTCCACCGGGTCTCACATGGGGTCATGGGTCTTAGCCTCTGAAAAGAGAAACCAACGTCTCTGAAAATCAGGATTGTTTTCACGTCTGACCGTCTGTTTCTTTATCTTTTTTTTTTGTTTGTTTGTTTGTTTCTTTATCTTGATGATAACGATAATCAGAGAATCTGTAGGCAGATTCCTGAGATCATGGCTAATGCTTGCCTATAATTACGGAGTACCTGAGACAGAAGCGCAGGGCAGAGAGTTATGCTGTCCCATGCAGTAGCCACTAGCCATGGGGGCCAATTTAAATTCAAACTGATAAAAATGAACTAAAATGAAAAATTCTATTCCTCAAGTGTCCAATACCCACATGTGACTGGTGACTGCTGCTTTGAACAGGGTGGGTTACGGATGTGTCTGTCGTCACAGAAAGTTCTACTGGCCAGTGCCGATCGACAGACAAGACTGTGGCCCCACCTTGTCACTTTATTGATGGGGACACTGAGGCCCACTGAGGCTCAGGGCTTCCTCATGGTCGCAGAGCTGAGTGAGGCGGGGGCCCTGGGATCCTGACATTCAGGGCGGCCTCCTCCCCTTGAAGAGAATTCGGGAAAGCCTCAAGGCTTTTGAGACTGAATGTTTCCAGACTCACATCTTTTCTTTCCGACTCCCTGCCTCACCCACTAAAATATAACGCTCAATGTCTGGCCACCTCTGCCAACGTCTAGCACACACTGAGAGCTCACATGTTTGTGACTGACTACCTGAAGACCAGGAAGGTGGCCGGAACTGGGCAGGGAGCAGGCACAGAAGGCGCTGCAGGAGAAATCTTTTAAAAAGCAGGTGGTGGCTGAGCAGGAGGAAAAGAACGGCGGGAGCTGTAGGAGGCGAACCAGGACGGGAACCACAAGTGCCTGATGCTGCCAAGAGCCCCAGATAGGGACCAGAGTGTAAGGGGACGCTGTGGGACAGTCCGTGGCAGGGAGCCTGTGAGGCCAAAGCTCTTGGCTTGGTTCGGGTGGGCCGTGTTTGCTCAGACAACCAGACAGTGCTGGGCTGCATTCTGTCCTTCAGGACCTGCTATGCCACGGTGTGTCCCAGAGGACATCTGTGCCCTTGTCCTGGGCCCTGGCGGCCAGCAGCCCACCCAGCAGCTGAAGGATGCCCACTGTGCCGGGTGTGGGAAACCGTGCTCCCCTGCGGCTTCTTTCTCTGCAGAGCCGGGGTCTCAGACGGCAGAGGGCACCGGCTCCTTCTGGAGCCCCGGCCCCTCGGTCAGCAGACTGGCCTCCCTGGGGCAGCAGACTGGTGTCTGGGGCTACTTCGGAAGCTGCTGCCATCAGGGGGACTAGGAAAATCATTCTTCCTCTGTGGCTTCCAGCTCTTGGCCACAGGACGTCAGTGCTCTGAAGTATCTTTTCAGGAGGTGTTGATTTTATGAAATATGGATCAGAGCCAGGTCTGTTATCTGAAGAGATGCCTGGTCTGGGTTGCTCAGAAGCAACGGGGCCCTGGGGGTACATCCTCCTCCTCAAGGCCCGGCCAGCCCTCCTCCCGGGGCCCCATGTCCTGAGCCCCGTCTGTCTGCAGGTGGAGGTTAAAGTTCAAATAGAAGACATTTTGAGGTTAATGCTGAAAGGTTCTTAAGAAATATTCTGTTTTCTTTTTTGCAAATTCTGCGTGGAACGCGTGACTATTAGGGTTTTGTAACTGGGGGCTGAGGTAGGGACAATTAAAACAGTCACTTAAAATATTCCGGTTGTCCCCCAGGGCGCTGACAGTGGTGTGCTGATGCCATTAGTGGGGAAGTCAGGGTTTCAGCTGGGAGAGAGAAGGCACAACTTCGTGTGCTGTGCTCTGGTCTGCAAGGTGGCCCAGAAGATCTCATGGTGGCAGGAAGTTGTCTTCACCCCTGCGACACCATTGCGATGTTACAAAATGTGTCTACTCCCCATCTATCCCTAGAGGTAGGTGGGAAGAGGGGATCACGTTGCTCTCTGAGAAGCAAGCCCTCTCCGTCCTCAGGAACATAGCCCCAAGTGCTGGCACGTGACAGAGGGACTAGGATTTGGACCTGGACATCTGGCTCTCAATCGCACGGGGTTCTGCTCCAACATGCCACAGAAGTCATTCTTTGGGAAGCCTTCCACCTCTTTGAGACTGTTTTCCTATCTGGCAACTGGGTTTGTTGGGGTAGATGAGTAGTCCGTCAACGTGGGTCATTGCCTCAAAGCTGGACGGGGGTCCCCAGGGGTGGAGAGGGGATTGGGGGGCACGTAAGAGTCTGGTACTGGGGTCACACTGTCTGGCCACAAGCCCGGCTCCGAAAACCCTCTGTGCTGGCAGTGCTGGTGGTGGAAAATTGCTAAAGCTCCCCCAACCATAGCACCATAGAATCTGCGGAATGGGAGTGATGGCATTCTCTTCCTGCCCAGCCCCCCTCCGATGGCTAGAATGGAGAAGGAGCATCCGTATACAGGATTTAGACCAGTGCCTGGTATGAGCAAATAGGAGCATAATCCCCAAGCACTACTTGTCAGACTCTCCAGGAGCTGAGTGGATATGAAAACATGCCCCGAGATTTCTTCTAGAGAGACCGCAGGAATCTGGAGGGTGCGGCGGCCCACCATGTTCTGTGTTTTGCCAATTTAGCTGGGATGGTTGATTTTTAATTCCCCTGGGCCACAGGGTGCCCAGCTACCTGATTAAACACGATTTCTGGGTATGTCTGTGCGGTGTTTCTAGAAGAGATTAGCGTTTGAATCTGTAGACTGGGCAGAGCAGGTGACCCGCGCCGGGGCTGGCGGGCATCATCCCAACCATTGAGGACCTGAATAGAACCAAGATGTGGAGAAAGGCTGCGTTTTGTTTCTCTGCCTGACTGCTGAGCTGGGAAATTAATCTCCTGCCCTTGGACGAGGACATACGGCATTGGCATTCCTTGTTCTCGGGCCTTCGGACTTGGACTGGAATTTACACCACCGGCTTCCCTGGGTCTCCAGCGGGCAGATGACAGATCGTGGGACTTCTCAGCCTCCATCACGAGCCAGATGCTCATAATAAATCACAGTGTCTCTCTTCCTGTATCTGTACCTCTACCTGCACCTGTATCCAGCCTTTTACTCTGTCCTCCCCTGGTTTGTTTCTCCTGGCACCTGTCACCAGTGCGCTACACGCTTACATGTTTCTCTGCTTGTTGCCTGCAGTGGCCCTAGAATTACTCTCTCTGAGGGCAGGGTTCGGTCTTCTTCACTTACCCAGCTGTCACTTGAGGTCCTCGGTCTGTGCTGGTTTAGAGCAGGGGCTAAGTATTTTTTTAAATGAGTGAACGGCTACATTCACAGATGACAGAATGCTTCCTCATCAGTGAGTTCTACTGGTTTTCACCAGCCTCCCTGAGGCTGCTCTCAGTCAGCCTGATTCTGTAGAAGAGAGAGACAGAAACACAGGAAGTTGATTGGTTCCCCAAGGTCGCTGGGTCCGGATGCTGGCAGGTGCAGCTAATGGCTGGCTCGTAGTTCAGGGCTCTATCCTTGACCCCACGCTGGTGTCCTGGTGGGAGGGCTTCCTGTTCACCAGCTTTGCAAACGGGCCAGAGCCAGGACTCAAGGAGCAGATGACCTGCTCTAACCCCATAGCCCAGGGCGCTAGCTGTTCTTCCCCACCCCCGTCCGGGGCTGACTTTCCATTGCTTCTCGAATCTCCCTGGTCTAGCACAGCATCGATTGTACGATGCGTTGGTTAAGATATTACATTTGGGGGGTGTAATTATTTCAAAGGCAATTAGGTATTCGATATTTCTTATTCTGCCTGCCAGTAAGAATTAATAGAAAACCTTTCAATCAGGAACAACTGCAAAACATTTTCTGACCCCAAAGATAATCAATATTACCCAGCAGAGCATTCTTCTGTCTTCAGGAGGTACTTTTAAAACCAGAGGGGACTGTTCTATTTCTATCTTTCAAAAGAAACAGAAATCTATATGGCTTTTTCTTACTGCCCATCTCCATGTCAGCTCCAGGGTGCTGGGCAGGGTCCTTGAGGACTCTGGGTGGGACAGTGGGTGATGTTCATGTGGTTGGGAACACTAGTTACCACTTTATCCTGAGCCTCTGACCAGGTTTTCTGGGGTCTGTGGTGGGAATGAGACCTTGAACCTTGCCACTATGTGGTGTGTCCTGCAAGTCCCCGCGGAGCCCGGGCACCTGGCGCCCTCTCAGGAGGCGAAGGGAGTTGAGGGAACTTGGAAGGGGAGATGAACCATGAGAGACTATGGACTCTGAAAAACAATCTGAGGGTTTTGAAAGGGTGGGGGGTGGGAGGTTGGGGGAGCCAGGTGGTGGGTATTATGGAGGGCATGTATGGTATGGAGCACTGGGTGTGGTGCATAAACAAGGAATTCTGTTACGCTGAAAATAAATTAATTAAAAAAAAGGGGGTACCTCTGGAGCAGTTGGTGGGATCTTTACTCCCCTTTGCCACTCAAGTTCAGTTCCAGGGCTGGCCTCGGCCTCAGTTTCCCTGCTGTCACAAGGACTGATGTTCTGCCTGCTCGGTAAGGGCCCTGATGTCCTATTCAGCTCTTGCTAGGCTCCTCTCCAGGGTGGGAGCTGTAGATAGGGACACTCAGAACAAAGGTTTGTTATTGGCTCCTGTGCCCTCTATCCCCTCACCCCCCATTTCTCTGTGTTCTGCTCTCATCTGCAGGAATTATGAAGGGGACTCAAATGATGGCAATCAGTAGAACAGGACAATTTTTCATATGCTAATAGGAACAGCTGATCTCAGACCTCCATTTCCATACAACAGGGTAAGGAACACTACAGGGCAATGAGGTCATGGGGGTGATGTAGAGAATGTTCTAGAACAAAGACATCCTTTGCATTGGATTCTTGGATATGAAGAGCCCATTTTCACTGGAACCAATGTAATATCTACACTTGGGAGCCTCTACCCTTTGAGAGAGGGTGACTGTCCCATGCCTTGGATTCATTTGCAATGCTGGCCGCATAGGCTGCTGTCTTGGGGACACTGTGGGAGTTCTGAAAGCTGATGGAAACATTAACACACAAATCCTCTCAGGAAGGGAGAGGAGGGACCTCAGATCTTTGCAGGTTTGATGTCAGGGACAGATGGCGAGAATGTCTCTATGACCAGCTGAACACGGGGCTGCTGGGAATCTAACCGATCGCTCCCAGTTTCAGTTTGTGAAACTGGGACTCGAGAGGGCTGCAGCTCAGCTGAGCCAGCACAGAAATCCTTGGAGAAACAACCCAGCTGAGCAGAACCCAAAGGCGTCCTAGTGAATCCGTGGAAGAGAAAAATGCGAGGAAGCTGCAAGGGACGGGGAGCGAACGTTCATCTCTAATGACAGACCCAAGTCCCCTCCTCCGGCGCCCCCCCCCCATCTGAATGCTCTGCTTCCGATTCCTCTGAAGAACCAGGTTCCTCCTGCCTGCCTGCCGCCATCTCACAGCAACCCCCCCACCCACCGCCATGTTACAGTTGGGGAAACTGAGGTGCAGAGCCATAAGGTGACCCTGTCACGGTCATCCAGTCAGGGAACGGCAGAACCACAGCATCAGCTCAGGTACAGGTGATTCCATGGCCTTCCCCGGGCAGAGACGCCAAAGAGATCTTGGCAGGACTCCACCCAGGTCTCCGTGAGGGCCTGGAACATTCGGTGGTCCGTTTGGCAAACATTTAATGAGCATTCAGGGTATGGTAGGTGGCCGCCTCGGGCTGCGAGGCTCCTCTGAGTAGCACGCATGGGACCAAATGTCCCAGTTTTGTGATCTGTTCTATCCTCAGTAGTCCCCACACTGGTCCTTCGTGGACTTCAAGCTTCTGAGCTCTCCCCTGTTGATCATTGGTGACGAGGATAAGGAAGGGATGGCTGGAGGACGTGGTCCTGTTTCTAATCAAGCAAGTTCTCCAATGACCACGTGTTGACAAATCAGGCGTGGTGTCATCTCCGAGGGCAGAGAGGGGATGGCGCTGTGCTTCTGGTGGGTGCCCTAATGTGTTGGATGTCTGATGGCCTTCCAGCCTGTGACAGCTCTCAGTGGCTGGACGGACAGACTGAACCATGGGTGGTTTCCCATACCTGTTGAAGGATCTTTGAAAGGGTGAGGGGTGGCCTGGACAGGAGAGTCCTCAATTCCTACCAGACTCTAGTCCTGCCTGCTCCTGACTCCGGAAGACCCCTTCTGGAGAGCCCTTCAGAGTAACCTCACGCTTTTCCACCAGGCCACATCTCTCTGTCTCACCATCCATCTGTCCATCCATCTCTCCATCCATCCACCCATCTACCAGCACATTTTCTATTTGTTCTCCACTGGCCCCAGCTCTGGGCAGGCACAGACAAGATACTGTCCCAAAGAAGAAGAGGGGCCCACTCTTCTGTCTCCCTTGACAGCCTTTAGTTGTGAATTTTCCAAACCCGAGATTGGGAGCCACGAACCAATCATAAAAAGTGAATTCAAACTCAACTGGCTGTCTCAGGGGATCTAAAATCAGGCCAGAGACAAATGCTACCTTCAGCTGATTCTTGGAGGCCGTGACTGGTCAGCTGAGCAGTCATTACAACACAGTGGACAGCACTGTCCTTCTCTCTTCTCCCTGGAGCCTGGCACCACACAGCCGGCCATTAAAGGACAAAATCCAGACTGTCTGCTCACCTGGCACCTCTCCTCTCCGCATCCGAGCCCCTCCTGGAACTGGCCCCCCCAGTCTTTCACACAGTCTTCCCACTTGTTACTTCGGGGTTGCTTTTCTTTTTGCCCAGGAAGGAAGACAATCAGCATAATGGCTCCCTTGTGCTGAATGTGACACCAGAAAGAGGCCACCAGAGCCGCTTGCAAGCTCCCCTCTTTGCTCTCAGCCCGGTGTTTGTAACGAGAGGCCCAGCTCACCTCTTCGGCCCCCCAGCACAGACGGGTTTGGGGCGGGGAGACCATGTCTGCTCTGATGCCAGACAACCTGTAGCTCAGCCTCCTGTGGGCTGGCTGCGCAGGGCACATGGCCAACATCTCAGGCCCCGGATGCTCTCATCTAGGAGGGGGATCACCCCATATCTCAGAATCAAATAAGATAAGGAACTTGAAAAGTGCTTTGCTCCCAGGGGAGTGCAGGAAGCTATTCTAGGCCTGGAGGGACCAAGCCTTGAAATCTTCAGGTCAGGAGGAAGCATCGGGTGAGGACTCTGACCATCCATTCTTCTTTAGTTTTCTTAAAATAAAGGCTCATCACAAAAATCTTCTGCAAAATGAATCGAGAGGAAATATCTAGCTCCAACTGCCCTGGAGGGAGAGTGGCCTGAGGGGCATCTTTCTGGCCACAACTTGTCCCTTGTCCCTAGTGCCCCGTGTGCAGCGTGCGGGCCCACCTTTCCCCCTGAGGCTCTCCTGCATAAAAGGAAGGTCAGAAAGCAAGCACGATTTGTGCAGACGTTCAGCAAACTTCCCTGAGCACCTACTGTGCTGTTGCCTGTGCTCGGGGCTGGGGGTGTGACCGTGGATGCGGGAGGGGCCAGCGGGGGGCGGGCACCTGGGCTACGGGCTGGCGCAGACCACCCCTCAGCAGCTGGGCCACCAAAAGAGCCTTGTAACCTCTCTGAGCCTCAGTTTCTTGGTCTGCGAAATGGGAACAATGAAGAGTACATATTAAGACGGCGATTCTGAGGGCGAGAGATGTGGAATGTGTGTAGAGCGTTTAGACAGCAGTCAAGAAACGACAGATGCCGATGATGGGAATGGCAGTGACCATGGTGAAGATGAAGACAAAGGTCCTCCCCTCGGGGAAATCCTCGGACACTCCAGAAGCACAGAGGGGGGCCCTGAATTTCACTAGGGGCCCGGGGAGCAGGCCCCCGGGGGAGGGGGCTCTTGGTTGTGTGATGGGAAGAGAACCGCCAGCCTGCCATTGCTGTAGTTGCCACAACCCTCAGATCTCAGGGGTTTAACATGTATGATTTATTCTTGTTCACACACAGGACTTGGATGTCCAGACTCAAGCTGTCCTCAGTCCCTGGGGCTGCTGTCACTCGGGGTCCACCAGCCCAGCAGCAAGTACATGGAGCGCCCACCGCTCTTCCAGGCTTCAGCCAGAAATTCTATCCTGCTGCCTGTGCCTTGGCCAGAAACTCATCCTGTGCCCAGTCTAACTGCAAGGGGTGCTGGGAGACGCGGGGGGGCACGTGCACACTCAGTTAACAATGAATGTTTGGCTCCCAAAGGGTGGGGATGGAGAGAGCCTCCTCGACTGGAGGGGCAATATATTCAAAGGCCCAGGGACCAGAGGGAGAGGGTGTCTGGGAAACTGTGAGCCCCTCAGAGGTGCTGCAGTAACGAGAGCCAGAAAGGAAGGAGGGGTTGGGGGCGGGGTGGTGGTCAGGGTGGGATTGTGGGTCAGGCTAGAGAGGTCTGGCTGCAGAGATCAGAGGGCTAGAGACCTGAGCAGGAATCTGCACGAGGGGAGTAGAGGCCTGAGTCGGGAGGCAGGGCGACGGGGCTAAAGAGGAGGGGACCGATCCTTGGGCTGTCAACAAGTGGAATCCAGAGACCAGCTAAAACTTGGGGAGAGGGGCAGGAGTCCGGGCAATTCCCTGGGCGCTTGGGTGATTGCCATTCCCCGAGATGGGTATCAGGGAGGCAGCTTTGCGGGGAGATGAGGGGCTCAGTGGTGCATCTGCCCAGGATGCAGTGGGAGACATCATTCTAGGGTTTGGGAGAGAGACCGGGGCTCAAGAGTGGATGACACACAGAACAGCCCTCCCCAGCAGAGCCCTGCTAGGCACGGCTCGGAGGGGGCTGAGCAGCCAGCCAGTCCTGCGAGAACGGAGGGAGGCTGACAGATGAGAAAGCACCGTCTGTTATCTCAGCCCCTGACGTTCTGATCAATTTCCAGTCTGCAAATTTCCAATGGGGGGGGGGCACTGGCTGGAGGGAGGACAAAAAGTTGAGGTGCCAATTATGGCAAGGGGAAGTACACTCTTAAAGCAGGGGATAACTGGGGGGCGCAAGCCCAGCCCCCACGTCAGTATCCGGCTTTGTCATTGGTGAGGTAATTGACACATGATTAACCCCCCTGGCCTCTGGTCCTTGGGATGCGGACTGCAGTGTATGATGAAGGACTCCCTCCCGAAAGTGGCTGTCTCCGCCTGTCCTCCTCAGCAAACGGGAGCTATTCACAGAAGCATCATAAAAAGCCTCGTGCATTATTAAGTAGCCGAGGTACTTTTCCTGTGCCCTGAAGTCCTCTGCCGATTTCTTGCTTGCACTCCAGCATTTCAAAGGCTCTTTTCAAGTCAGCAGACACCCACCCTTTGGCCTCTAGGGCTGAAGTCCTGCAGCCCTGAACAGGGAGGCTGCTTCAGGACGGCTCAGAGGTGGGCGTTTACAACGCAATCAGAGCTTGCATTTGATTCTAGCCATTTTGCAGGTGGGTTAATGGAGGCGGAGAGGCCTTAAGCCAATTGCCTGGTTCACAGAGCAGAGGGAAGCTTGGGACAAAGTGCTGCTCTGGCTTCTGTAAATCGTGGCTGCAGGTCCTCTGCGAAGGGAAGGAGGGAAGATAGAAGCCTTGCTAGAGGACTCCACCAGAATAATCCCGGCCAGACGTGGGAAATACAGCCACACTTGTCTGAGCCTCTCTGCCCGGTAGAAAGGCCTGGGTGCCTTTTATGAAACAGAGGACTATTCAACAATAAATATTTCTCACACGGGGCCAGAGAAGTTACCCGGTTGGCTCCTGCTCAGCCTGGCTGAGTCAGCAGGAAATTAGCCAAGGTGTAGAAAGCCTTGTGTTCTGTGGTTTGGGGGTGTTATTTTTAAAATAGCAGGCTGAAAAGCAACAACAACTGAAAAACACACAGGAACGCCACCACCTCTGTGGGTCCCAGATCCCGGAGAAAACGGGTCAGGACCCTGAGGTGCCGGGAATGTGCTGTGGGTGGAAGGCTGGGGGCCTGAGGGGGGCAAGCTAGGGACTTGGAAAGGTGTCCAAGATAGAGCTTCCTCAACCTCAGTTTCTTATCTGTGGAATGGGTTGAAGAATATCTACTCCTCGGGGCTGGAGGGAGGCTGAGATTTTCTGGGAAGTAAGGAGGGTTTTAAGGGGCGGGCATTAGCCTGGGATTCACTCCTCCTGGTTCCACTTTCTAGCTGAGTCTAAACAAGGCCTGTCCCCTTTCGGAGGTCATGGCTTCACTTGTAAATGGTGCGTTAGTACTTCCCATAGGGATCTTACTATTTTTTTAAAAAACTATTTATTCATTTACTAGAGAGAGAGAGAGAGAGAGAGTCCATGAGGCGGGAGGAGCAAACAGAGAGGGAGAAGCAGGCTTCCCGCTGAGCAGGGAGCCCAATGTGGGGCTCGATCCCAGGACCCGGAGATCATGACCTGAGCCGAGGGAGACGCTTAACACACTGAGCCAGCAAGGGATGGGGCTCAAAGAACTGGACCAACATGAAAGCCGGTAAATTGCAAAGCCCTAGGCATAATCACGGCAGTGGTTTTGGTGCTGCCCAGACGGTAAGCTCTTTGCCCCGAGCAGGTCCTGACCGGGTGTGCAGCTGCAGCTGGGACCTTGCCTATCTGTGGGGGACTTTTACCTCAGACTGGGGACAGTTTCTCGGTTGGGGCTTCACAGAAAGGGATTGGTTCTGTCGGTCCCTTCACATAATTAACATTCCAAATGAGAATGATACAGTCATTTCTATAAATATTTGATTCCTCGAATCTTCAAATATCAGCTCAGTTCTCCGGCTGAAGTGAAAGAAGGAATAATTGTTTTTACAATGTCCCAAGCCAGGGAGGCAGCTCTGGGTCCCAGTCACAGCCTGAAAATGAATGCCTCAGTTTGGTCGCCGAGATGTGTGATGTAAACATCCGTGTCAGTGTCCGTGGCTCGTGGGGAGACTCGTGGGGAGAGGAGAGGCTCAGCTCCTTTGGGGGCAGACATTGAAGGCACTGGCTCCTCAGCCCTGAGCCCCTGAGAGACAGGAGGGAAGCCTCATGCAAAGGTTTGCTTCTAGGTGAGCTCCCCATCTAGGACTCGTGGAGGCCCAGCCCCCCAGTGTTGGAAGAGGATGACTCTAGGCTTCATGGCCAGTGCAGCCCCGCTGGTGGTCACCTGTGGGGGGCAGGCAAGGACCAGGACTCAGGATGCGTGGCACCCCCTTCTCTTGGTGCAAAGACAGTGGGTCTTCCTGGCTCTGGAATGAGGGGTATCAGGCCTGGAGGCCTCTTGGCCCAGGAGAAGTTCCTTCTTGCTTCTTGGCTTGGGTCCCAGGCTCCTCCCTCCTAGATCTCCCTTCCGAGGGGCCAACCGGAGGCCAGATCCATCACATTTACCGTGGGGCGGCTGGTGGGGACCAGGTAATAAAAGGAATAAACAAGAGATGGCGAATGGCTCAGAACATGGTCATCTGTAAAGGCTCACAGCCCTGGTCGGCTGTGCTGACGGTGTGTAAGTGTGTGAATCAGGAGCAGAGTGACTGGTGGTCCCTCAGGCTCCTGGAAGAGACCCCCATCTGAGCGCTCTAGCCCTTCCACTGCTTATCTGCTACGGTAGGACTCTTGGGTGACATCAGACCCATTTCTGGGTTGGGGACACCTCGAACAGAGCACTGATTCCAGGGGCAAAGGGCCTTACCTTATCTCCTGCTCTGCCACTGGCAAAGCTGTGTGCCTTTGGCCAACTACATGAGCCTTAGTGCTCTCACCTGTGAAATGGGGCAATATCCTCTTACCTCACCCAGACTGTCACAGCTTAGCTGGTGTCTGGAAGTCACTGGCACAGAGTTAGATAGGTGGTGGTCCACGGACATCAAGTAAATAAAATCTAAAAAAAAAAAAAAAAAAGAGGAAGAAGAAGTAGGTGACAAAGCCACCTGCTGTCTCTTCTTCGATCTGGGAGGGGAGAGGTGGGCCAGGAGGAAGAAGGCTTTCACTGGTCATTCAGTGAAGGTAGAGGCCCCTGGGGCCCTTCCCAGGGCCAGCTTGCAGCTGAGGGGGAGGTGTGAGCAACATGTGGGGTCTTGAGTCTTGAGGGGGTGGTGGGAGGGCAATTCAGAGAAGAAGGTCAGGTAGGTGCCCAGGTAAGGGGTACCATCAAGGTAGACTTAGAACCCAAGCTTTTTCAGGGGCTCTCGTAGCTGCTCTGGGCTGTCTTTCCTTACCCCCAGCCCCTCCCCAACCCGAGACAGCACACCCACAGTCACAGATGGGGACACTGCGGGGTTGGAAGGTGACTCAGAGCTCCTCTGTCTGACCACAGGGGCTGTTAGGGATGCATGGATTTGGCCTTAAATACAGCTTACTGAGTTGCTTCTGCTTTGTGCTTACTGAGAAAGATTTAAAATTTATGCCAGTGAGGGGCGCTTGGGTGGCTCAGCAGGTTAAGCATCTGCCTTGGGCTCAGGTCATGATCTCTGGGTCTGGGATGGAGCCCCCGAATTGGGCTTCCTGCTCAGCAGGGAGTCTGCTTCTCCGGTTCCCTCTGCCTCCCCTCCCCCACCCTTGTTTGTGTGCACTTATGCCTCTCTCTCTCCCTCCCTCTCAAATAAATAAATAAAATCTTAAAAAACAAAAAACTTACACCAGTAAGAAAGCCCACTGAGCCCTGTCCTTAATTCTGATACTTGCTAACCTCCTTGTTAACAAAGACAAAAACCCATCAGTACCGGGCTGGGATTGAACCACTTTGTTTTCTTTTAATTATATTTGCCTTTTCCTGGGTGGCTCAGACGTTAAGTGGCTGCCTTCAGCTCAGGTCATGATCCCAGGGTCCTGGGATGGAGCCTTGCCTGGGCTCCCTACTCAGCAGGAAGCCTGCTTCTCCCTCTCCCACTCCCCCTGCTTGTGTTCTGTCTCTCACTCTCTCTGTGTCAAATAAATAAATAAAATCTTTTAAAAAATAAAGAAAAATAATTATATTTACTTTTTGATAATTTTGTATGGCAAATGATAGCGGCTTTTCCATTTATGAGGAAACGAAATCAGCCCTTTAAAACATGCATTTTAAAACTCTTTTTATTGTGGACATTTCCAAACTCAGACCGGAAGCTGAGATGGGTGCCTGACGTCTCAGCTGCCGGCATCAGTCATCGTGGGCCCGTGGCCAATGTCATTTCTCTATTCCCCCGACTCTCCCCTCACTTCATTATCAAAGCAACTCCCAACTTGGTCTGTATATGTTTCGGGATGAAAATTGCTTCTCAGGGAGTGTATTGAAAGAGCGCAATAAGTAAATCATCGAACAGGGAGATCCAGATAAAGCGGAAACTGAGAGTGGTCAGAATACCCAGGGGCTGGGACCCTTGTTGGGCCAACTTCTTCCTGAGCGCATGAGACACGTGGCCCCCATGGGCCCCGGACCCAGGCCAGGCCCAGGCATGGCACCTGGTTCTTCCCAGCTGTTTCCTTTCTGACTGGGGGCTTCCAGAGTGCAGGGCTGTGGTTCCCGGACCCACTCAGGAAGTGTTTGCTGAAGAAATGGTGCCCAGGAGAAACCAGATGGGTGGTTGGCTGAATTTAAAATAACCCCCATCACCTTTGGCCCCAGTGTCCTGCTTATGACTATGTAGGTCACATGGCCAAAACGACCTTGCAGATGTAGTTAAAGTCAGCCTTAAGATAGGGATATTATCCAGCATTACTACCCTCCTGGATTCTCCGTGGACACAGTGTAACCACAGGCACCCTTAAAAGAAAGCAGAAGAGAAAGGCAGGGGAGTCCAAGAGAGAGTAGGAGGTGTTGTTGCTGTTTTGAAGGGCACAGGATGCCCTGTGAGAAGACAAGCTGGTGGCCCCAAAAGGAGAGAGAGAAGGCCCGTTGATACCCATCAAGGAAATGGGCACCTCCGTGACCACAAAGAAATGAGTCCTGCCAACAACCGGAATGAGCTTGGAGGTGGTTTCTTCCCCGGGACCTCTGCACGAGAGCCCGGCCGCCCTGCGTCTTGGCTTCATTCTCACGAGACCCGTAGCAGGCAGCCCGCTCGACTCTGACCTCTAGAGCTCCGAGGCAACAGACGAATGTTGTCTTAAACTGTTAAGTGTGGGGTAATTTGTTCCACAGCAGAAGACTGATAACAGGTAGGGAACCCTTTCCGTCACTTCTCATGGATGCGTCATCAAGATTTGTATGACCCTTTGGTGAGGGTCCAAGTCCACAGTCCCAAGAGATAATCCCGTTCCACCCTCTGTGTCAGGAGCAGGGATGTGAGGCCCAGAGAGGGGAAGAAGGGCCCCCCCAGGGTCTCAGAGCAAACCAGGAGGGTCACCCGAAGCGCAGGACCTAAGCCTGGGGACTTGCAGCCCATCTACCAAGTACCCGAGCGCACCACAGTGCTCACACCCTCCTAGCAACCCAGACCACCACAGCTGCAGACACACGCTCTCTGGGCTGTGAGCAGGGCTTTGATTTTGCGAAGACGACAGAAGTTCGTTTTCTCCCAGTGCTGGAGGCTGGAAAGTCGAAGATCAACGTGCCCGTCGGGTGGATTTCACACGGAGGACTCTTCTCGTGGCTTGTGTGTGGTTGCGTTTCTGCTGGGTGCTCACATGACCTCTTCTCTGCACTTGGAGAGGGAGAGCTCTCCCTTTTCTTATCAAGCCACCAACCCCATAGGATTAAAGCAACAGGAAAAGCAAGTCTAACTGGTCACCCCTGGAGGATGCTGGAGAAGGAAGCCATGCTTTGACAACGGTCACTGAAAGAATTATGCGTTTATTAAAATTGCCTTCTCTTTGCAAACTGCACCACAAGCTGAAACAGTTACAGACAAGGAAAACTTCACTTTTTACAGAAGTATTCCATCCGGCCAATGAAGACAGAATCGTGGGTTTTGAATATTATAATTTTGGATTTAGAAGCATTGTTAGCTATTAACATCACAAGAAGAAAGACAACCACAAGTCATGTGCTCCTGGCCACCACCATCCGGCAAGCCTTCTTGCCAAAAATATCTATCCTGAGTCTGACCAAGCCTGTATGATATCTTCTTTTATTTTTTTAATATTTATTTATTTATTTAAGAGAGAGAGAGAGTGTGTGTGTATGTGCACAGGGATGGGAGTGGGTGGGGAGAGGGAGTCTAGGGGGAGGGGCAGAGGGAGAGGGAGAGAGAGAATCCCCAGCAGGCTTGCCACTGAGCACGGAACCTGATGCAGGGTTCGATCTCACGACACTGAGATCATGAGCTGAGCTGAAATCAAGAGTTGGATGCTTCGGGCACCTGCGTGGCTTAGTCAGTTAAGCATCTACCTATGGCTCAGGTCATGATCCCAGGGTCCTGGGATTGAGCCCCGTGTTGGGTTCCCTGCTCAGCGAGAAGCCCATTTCTTCCGCTCCCTTTGCTTGCTCTCTCTCTCTCTCCTTCTCTATCAAAATAAGTAAATAAGATCTTTAAAAAACAAACAGTTGACAATCACCCAGGCACCCCTGTACCTTGTCTTCTTTACCCATTCATCCATCAGTGGCCACTTGGCTTGCTCCCATGTCTTGCCTGTTGTAAATACTGTTGCAATGAACATGGGGAGACCACACCTTTTCAAATTAGAGTTTACACTGGTTTTCAAATAAATACTCAGAAGTGGAATTGCTGGATGGCAGGGCGGATCTATTTTTAATTCTTTGAAGAACCTCCATACTGTTTTCCACAGTGGCTACACCAATTTCCATTCCCACCGACAGTGCAAGAGGGTTCCCCATTCTCCACATCCTCCCCAACCCTTGTTATTTCTGGTCATTTTGATA
The DNA here is from genome assembly GCF_009829155.1 of Mustela erminea. Lineage (NCBI taxonomy): Eukaryota > Metazoa > Chordata > Mammalia > Carnivora > Mustelidae > Mustela > Mustela erminea. The sequence goes on along the minus strand of NC_045627.1, from coordinate 84,497,217 downwards.
CTAGCCATCCTGACAGGTGTGAGGCGATATCTCATTGTGTTTTGATTTGCCTTTCTCCAGTGATTAGGGATGTTGAGCATCTGTATGTCTTCGTTGAGAAATATATTTATTCAGAACTTTTGCCCATTTTAAAATCACATCGGCTTTTTCTCCTCTGCTATTGAGTTGTATGAGTTCTTCATATGTTTTGAATATGAATCCCTTATCAGATATATGATTTGCAAATATTTTCTTCCATTCAGTAGGTTGCCTTTCATTTTGTTGATGATTTCTCTCATTGTGCAGAAGCTTTTTAGTTTGACATAGTCCCACTTGCTTATTTCTTGTCTTTGGAGTCAGATCCAACAAGTCATCACCAAGACCAATGCTCAGGAGCTTACCATCTTTATTTTCTTCTGGGAATTTTGTGGTTTCAGGTCTTCCATTCAAGTCTATAATTCATTTTGAGTTCATTTTTGGGTAGGGTGGAAGATAGTGGTCTAGTTCCATTCTTTCACGTGTGGCTGTGCAGTTTCCCCCACACCATTTACTCAAGTGACACATTGGGTTCTAATGTCATCGGAGCAACTTCTAAGGAGCTGCCTTCTCTCTAGTTTCCACCCAAGACCATATATGGCCCTAGAAATGGCCACTGGTGTTTTCTGATGCTGGCATGACAGAGCCGCTATGTCTGTAGTCCATGGGAAGCCACTTTGGGGAGCAGTGTGTGCATGGAGCCCATGGGTGTGCAAGAGCCAGGAGGGGAGGTGGGCCTGGAGAAGAAGCAGGACTACAACTGCATGGCCTTGGACCATGGCCTTAGACCCTGACGGACCATGAGGCCATGAGCCACCTTGCAGGTGGAATGGAGGCATCGCAGCTACGTGACCATGGGGCTGGCCTGATCAGATTTGTGTGTTGGAAAGGTCCTGGCTGCATATACAGAAAGAGCCAGTTATTGGAGGGCAGGGAGAGTAGCTAGAGGCTACGGCAGTGGTCCCAAGGGAGAGATGAGATGGGTCCAGACTAGCAGTTCTCAAATTTCAAGGGGTGGAGGTTGGGGGGAGCATGTTAAATATACAGATTCCTAGATACCATGCCAGAGATGCAGATTTCTGGACCCTACTTAGACCGATGGAAATGGAGTATCTGGTATTGAAGCCCAGGAATCTGACTTTTTAAAAATATGTATTTAATTGCGAGGGAGAGAGAGATAGAGTGTGCACACACGAGTAGTGGGGAGGGGCAGAGGGAGAGAATCTCAAGCAGACTCCCCACTGAGTGCAGAGCCTGATGCACGGCTTGATCCCACAGCCCATGAGATCACAACCCCCTCAGGAATCACGAGTTATATTCTTAACCGACTGAGCCACAGATGTGCCCCAGGATTTTGAAATTTTTAAACCTCCCAGGCTTCTAAGATGAGCCAGGCTCAAGAAGAGGAGGGTGGCTAATCAGAGGTAAAAGAGCTAAGGATGACACTGGGGCTTCTGCATCAGGCATCTGGGCAGGTGTGTGGTAGGGACATTCACAGAAATGGCTGTTGCAGAGCTTGGAGTGGGTCTGGGCTGGACCCGGCAGGGAAGCTGGGCAGGGAGGGAGTGCAAATCACGATCAGCCGCTCAGAGCCTCCGCATGTGGGTGTCATTCCCATTATCCTCCCCAGCACTGCTTTGTAACATTTGACTGCATTAAATGCTCAGCCAGGAAAATGAAATTTATTTAGAAGGTGCAGGTATTTCACATCTAGGGCAGGCAACGCTGCTCTAAATTTACCAAGTCAACAGCTCATTTTTGCTGTTGGGTGCATTGTAGATCTTGTGACAGGAACAAGTGAACATGCTGCCGGCTATAAACTTTCACCTTATTGGCAAAATGTCTATTATGCAGCTAAAAACATCTAGCTAATAGGCGCTGCCCTTCAACAATTGGTAGCAACAGAGTCTCAGGAGGTGATAGCAATGACATTATGTCTCTTTCATCACGAGCATGTTCTTTGTATCGCCAATTACTGGCCCTACCTTCGCTCCTGGCCCCAGATACTGCCGAATAAAGAGGCACTTCCCGTGGTGCTGTCGTCGCTCAAATCACCTGGGGTCCTCAACTGATTTTCCTTCCCAGGTTTCTGCCTATGCTTTTAGGATTTCCAGTCTTCATTGTGGGGAAGACATCTGATTCTAGGAAATAGTGAAAATCAGAGGAAGTTAAGTCTGGGGGGACTAGGCACTACCAAGCCGGGAGATTCCAGCTGGGTCATTCACCAGACATTTTCTGGGTGTGTCTGCCAGGCCAGGCTCTGAGCCGGGGAGCTGGGAATGTTGACACTCATAAGACCTTGTTCCTGTCCTCCCAGGACGTATAACCCTCTGGATCAGGCTTCTCAGGTGGGAACTCGGAGACAGAGCTGTAATGCCTTCAGGCTGCGGAAGCATCTTAGGAGTAAGGGAGATGCCCCGGGGGGAACTGAGGGGCAGTCGGCAGTTCTCAGGTGCATTCACAGGTTCCAGTATTTGTTTCAAGCCGACCATGTTCTTCTCTTCATGCAGGTTTCAATGCAGAGCTGAAGTCTGCAGCTTTAAGAGAACCACAATTTATTATTACTCTAAATCCGGTAGAGGTTTTGGATCGCGTGTAGGAAATTTTCACGAGAACCTAAATTTCACGTCGATTTGTGATGGATTAGCATACCAAAATTGGCGTAAAGTGCACTTAATGGCTGCATTACTGCAGAAGGGATCTGTCTAACCAGAGCATTTCTAAATTTATGAAATTGAAATGCACTTCAGGTTACCGAGCAGTCTAAATTTGTCAAAGTCATGGGGCTAGAGGCTGGTCGTGGCTGGTGGCAGAGATCCGAAGCCAGGTCTACTGAAACACATTCGAAGGGCCTATGCACTGGTCCCCCTGGGTCCCTCGCACCCAGGTGCAGCCCCTCCCCTCACAGGCAATTCCCAGCAGCTCTCCACGCCCATACAGTCAGTACCCTTGGAAACCACCTCAAATGTGGGAACAAGGTGAAATTGAATTGAAACTTCTTCCCCATCTCTGCTCAAGTGCTAATTGAAAATGAAGGCATTACCTGGTATCTAGGGCTTTAGGCAGCTGACATGGGTTTTCTTTCAGGAGCTTTGGTGTCCTAGTAGGAGGCACTGGGGAGACCCCACATGCTCCAGTCTTGGTGCTCTGACAGTGGGATGACCAGTGGCCAGCTTGCTGTTGTTGAGCCAGGGCCTAGAATGAGCAGGGCTCAAGGCCCGGCCTTGTCTCCTTTCCTCCCGAGTGGTCTGCTGTCCCCACTTTGAAATTACTGGGCCGGTTCCCAGAACGGTGATTCGCATTCCTCCGTCCCCAGACAAGGGACTTCCTACAGCAGTTCCTCTTGAATCCATAGCTCTGGAAAATACCAGGCTGCAGCTCTCGAGGTCTTTCTCCCTCCATCTGGAGACACCGGAGGCCAGAGAAGGGCTCCAGATCTCATGGACAGCTGGTGGCAGGAGCAGACGCTGAGTCTTCGGAGCCTCAGTATTTCCCAAGTGCTTACTTAGCACATCCCTGGCGCAGAGAGGGACCCAAGCTGTGTTCCCCCCTCCGCTTGGTTCTCACTTCACTTTCCCATCGGGCGTGCCTTCCAGTAACTTGAATTCCTCGGCATTAGCTCACACTCATGGTAGAGGAGGAGACTGTGGTCCTTTTCCCATGTTGTTTGGTTTCTGAGCCTCTGTTTCCTTGCCTGAGAAAAGAGGAGAAGTGATATTGGCTCATGAGGCTGTTGTGAGGGTCACGTGATACGGTCTGGGAGCGTGCTGAGCAGAGTGTTTTCACACGGTGGGGCTCCGTAGGTCCCCACCCAGAGGAGGGGATGGAGACTCAGTGGCTCCAACATTCACTCCGGTGTGTGGCACAGAGCAGGTGTTCGTGGGACGCCCACTGAATGAGTGAGGGAATGAATGGATGTGACTTGGTCACCATGGCAGGTGACCATGGCCTTCCGGTTCCTGATGCCTCTGGGCTGTCTTGTACATACAGAGAGAGTCTTTATTTTAGAAATACTTTTTCACTGATTCAGTTTATCAGTTAAAACAATTACTATGTGATTCTTAGGCACAAAATTATTTTAAATAATGTAGATTTCTAATCACAATGAATATTTTGGAGCTCTTACGATGTCCCAAGAATTGTGCTTAGTGTTTTTCAAACATTTTGTCATAAATTTTCCCACTTGCCCACCGAGGGAGTGTGTCAGTCAGCTACTGTTGTGGTAAGGCAGCGTAACATCCTCTGGCATTCAACGGCTTACAATGAGTGTGTCCCTGCCCTTGCTCATGTGTGTGTAGGTTGGTGGAGGCCATTCGGTGTCCGGCTGTAGGTGGGGTGAATTCAGGTCTGCTCTATGTATGCTCGTCCTGGAGCCATGCTGGAAGAGTCAGCAGCTTCTTGGGACATTTTCTCATTATGAGCCCCCAGAGCACAAGACAGCAAGCCCAGCCCCATAACATGTTTCAGTCCCCTTACTCAGTAACATTCTCTAAAATCTCATTGACTATATAGCAATTCATATGGCCGAGCCCCAATTCAAGGAATGGGGAAATACTCTGCGTGCTCTTTTGAGGCTATGACAAGGGTATAGAAGTGTTAATACCCCCACGGGATCAGTAATGTGACTGACCACTAGTAGGTGCTATCATCAGTCCCAACTCCAGCCCTGAAAGGGACATGCACTCAGCTAGTAAGTGTCAAGGTATGGTTTGAACCAGGGCAATTTAACTCCTGAATTATGGAGGGGTGTGCGCATGAGGGAGGGGATATTTGTTTTCTAAAATGATCTTCATTTTTCCACCCATTGGTTGCCGGTGTCACGTTGGCACCAGCCTCTCTCACACATCCGGCTGTCTATCCATCCGCTCATTCACACACGTCTGGCATTTGGGTGCTCTCTCAACCCTCCAGAATAACTGGCGACGTGCAATTCTTGGGTAATTTTGTGAAATGAACGTTAAGGGCGAAAATTGCCCTCCAGTTAATCTCAGGCACATGTATAAATACCTTTGGAAAGTCCCTGGTGGAATGCGTATCAAAGCGGTACCGTGATTTTATTTCAAAACAATTTGCTCCGTGTCAACCGTGATTTCTGACACCCGAATTTGAAAGGGATCCGGTGGGCCCAGCGCCATCTCCATAACGGGGTCATGTGTTCAGTTGGAAGGAGGAGAGGAAAGACCGAGGTATGTGTGGCCGTGGAATAATGTTCCACACAGCCTTACAGGAGGGGATTTCCTCCTCCGTGTTTCCATAGAACCTTCCCTGTGTTTGTTTAAACCCATTGCACACTCTGGTCTGACAGCTGCCTGGCCCAGGGCCTCCCTGTATAACTAACCCTCTTTAACAGCACCCTGCACTGTGTCCCCTGATGCAATTACTTGAGTATATAAACTTCACTGAAAGGCAGGCTTTTCTTGGGAGCTAATAAATAAGCCCCAAAGCCACAACGTGTATAAGACCTTGAAAAATGGCATCATCATCTATTGGGAATTGTGAACCCTGCAAAAAGCACCTCATTGTATTTTCAGAAAAAGGTTTTTGTTTAAAAAAATAATAACGAACACAAGTCACCAAGCGGAGTCTATATGGAGAAACCAATGCCCTCGGAGATTCGGAGGTTGGTCTCTTGCATCAATCTTTCTTCGTAGATTTTATGTGAGGGGCATTTATTTTGCAGGAAAACAAGACACAGTTTTGAAGAACTCCCTTCTCATCCAGCTTCCCATCTGCAGTTATAATCCTCTGATTGTGACCTCTGCATTAGTTGCCATGGCTGCTGAGCACAAGTTTACGACCTCAGGGCACGCTATGGTTTCTGGGGAGTGAGATGAATCCTCGGGCAGTATAGATCAGATTTTCAGAATCAGAGGAAAGTGGGAAAAGGCAGGCTCAGAAAGCCCCCTCGGCAGAGGGCCACCACTCTGCAGCACTTAGGAAACACTTTCAGCTTCACTTCTGGCTGCGCTAAGCACGAGGATGCTGGACCGTGGCCATGGGGACATGGGCAGGCAAAAGGCTGTGTGATTGAAGACAAAGATTTTTTTTTCTGTCCCTTGGACCCGTTTCCTGAGAGGCTGGGCTTGGTGCTCCAAGCGCCCCTCGAGCTGAGTTTTCCAAAATCCAGTGTCTTTTCTTTAACTGGTGGTATCTTCGGTCAAGCGGCAGGGAGTGGACCACGGTGCCATTTCCTTAGCCTCGGACAGCCCAGGTGGTTTTCGGGAGCGGGCGCCTCCGGGCCACTGCGGCAGGGCTCCCGGTCCCGTGGAGCCCCCCCCCCCCCCCCCCCCCCCCCCCCCCCGCAGAAGCAAACAGGCTGGGCCAAAGAGCCCGGCAGAGCCTTCGCGGGCTGCAAAAACACAACAGAGGGCGCAGAACCCACCAGCGCCGTGGCCTTGCATATCAATGTATGGGCTGGCTGCAGACCGCCAAGTTCGCTAAAAATGTCTCTGGCAGAGCGTCACTGGCGGACTTTAGGGGTTTCGGTTTGCTTCCCATTTAGAATCACCGCATCGCTCAAACCTTGTTTACTTGGAAGGGGAGGGGGCGGGGACCAAACCCACCGCGCGGCGCACACGCCTTGATCTCACATTCCAGACTCGAGCTGATGTGTGTCAGCGCGACATGGGGCGGGGGGAGGGTTCTCCTCGGAGGTTTCATTCGCCATCTGCACGTCACTCCCAAACTTTTCCTCCCTGCGCTCGGGGAGTCAGGTTGACGCGCCCTGGATGCGGGGCTCGAGGCGCGGGGCTGAGCGCGCTCCCGCGGAGCCGGAGCCGCAGAGGTTCCGGGGTTGGACTCGGGTTTCTCAGGTACAAGTTGGGTGCCAGGCGCCGGGGTGGGGGCGGCAAGGAGCGGCGGGTGGAGGTCTGGCTCCGGGCTCCGGCGCCCCTCCGCGTTCCGGCCGGGCAGCGCGGGCGGCGGCGGGGCTGGGCGTAGGGAGTCCGGGCCGGCGGAGGCTGCGCGCAGCCTCACTCCCCGCGGCGCTCCAGGCGCGGAGGCGGCGGCGGCGGCCCAGGCAGACAATGAACTTGCGAGCGCGCCGAGCCGAGGCAGGTTTGAGCCCCGCGTCCCTCGGCCAAGCCTCCCCTCGGCCCTCCGCCGTCAGCAGCGGGGACGGCCCCTCGCCGCCGGTCCCGACCACCTCCGGGCGCCCCATGCGCCGGGGACCCCGCAGAAAGGGCTGCCCGGAGGCGGCGCCGGGGCTCGAATGCCCCCTCTCTGGCTCGAGAGAATGCAGCCGGAGCGCGGGGACAGGGGACCAGGAGAAGGGGTGGTGGCGCTGCGGACAGCCGGACGCCGGCGGGGGGCGCACGCCGCGGGGCACGCGCGGGCCGGCTGCCCAGAGGAACAGCCCCAGGAGTCGGAATCTGGGCGTCCCCACGCCGCCCCGCTCTGGAAGCTGCAGGCGGAGGACGGACGGACAGACACACCAGTGCTTTCACCGTGTGAGCGCGCGCTGGGGGGAGGTGGAGGGGGTCGGGAATTCCCCCAGCCAGATGCTTAGCTCCCCCGCGCACTTCGGGGAAGTTTCCAGGCGTAGCCCCGGGCAGGTAAGCGGGCATCCGCTTCTCTCTCCCCGAGTCCGGCTGGGAGCCGCCTGCCGACCTCCCGCTCCAGTCCCGCGACCGCGTTGGATGGCGGAGCCGGGGTGGGGGCGGCGGGGGCAGGCACCGACGCCTGTGGGACCCGGTTCCGGGAGGGGACACCTCGGGGGCGGGCGTGGGAGGAGACGGGGGCGCGGCCGGGCCCGGAGCGGCCTGAACTTTTGCTCCCCGCCCCCTCCTCCTTCCTCTCGGCCCTCCGCCCCTGCTCCCGCCCAGCTGCGGGCCGTGGCTCCGGAGGCGGCGGGACTCGGGAGTTGCCGGCGCTTCTCGGCGGTGGCGTCCCCCGCCGGCTGGGCGCGACGAGCGGAGCGCGGCAGGTCTGAGCGGCGCTGCGCGGCGGCGGCTGCGGGGAGCCGGGGAGGCAGCGGCCGCGGTGCGGGGGCGACGCTGGCGATCGTGCTGGAGCGCAAGGGGGTCGGGGTGTGTGTGCGGGAGGCGAGGACGCGTGGCGCAATTGACCCTCGTGGAGGCCCCGGGGATGGCGGGATGGAGGCATCCGGGTGAAGGAAACCTCGCCTTTGGGTAATGAATGAAGAGCTGTGAAAGCGCCTTCCGACTCCTCCGGGCGAATGGATTGGCCAGCGTGCGCGCGCGTGTGTGCGTGTGTGTTTAGGATTCGGAGCCGCCTGGGTCCTGGGCGCGGCTGCTGGGCCGCCCCGTCGCGGCCCTGGTGCCCACGTTGCCCGCCCGCCCCGCGCCCCGGCTCGGCCCTTCCGACTGGAGAGGCCCGCGGAGACACGGAAGGCTGGGCTCGGTTGCCGGCCGTTGGCGGCTGGACGTCTGCGCCTCGCGGAGGGAGGTTCGAGAAGCAGGCAGCAAGACTGAGGCTGAGGCTGGCTCCTGGGGGCAGGGGGCATTTTCCCGTTCCCGGCGTACCCTGGGTGAGCTAAGGGCACGGAGTTTGGGGAATGAAGTGGTATTCTCAGGAAGCCCCAGGACGCCCCGCGAAGGCATTTGGCGCGCCGTTCAGTGAAATTGAGCAGGGGGGCTGTGGTTCTAGGCTCCTCCGTAGTGCCCCCAGCCCCTCTTTCTTTATCAGCTGCGGTTGCTGTGAGGGCAGCCACCCAGCAACCGAGCAGAAAGCCACCTTGAGGGCATCTGCATCCCCTGCGGGGCCCGGGAGAAAACTGAGGTCTGGAGATTGGCCTGAAGTTCCTCTAGGACCTTCCCACACGGCTCTCCATCCCAGCTTTCCTGCCCCCAACCCCTTGCAGAATCGTCCCTTACAGAACATGGTACTTATTAATTTTACAAACTGTATGTTGAATCAGGATGTTTTAATTGGTACCTAAATGTGTACCAGTCATAGATGATCTTGCTTAAAATACCATGTGAATAAAAAAATCTTTTTATTAGGTAGTTGTTGTTGTTTTTTATCAAGTAAGTTTTTCTCTACAATGCTCGTGGAAGATTGGCAGGAAAATGTTCTTCTTGCTTCTTCCTGGTCTCCTTCTCAGTGTGTATTCGAGCCAGAAGTGGAGCTGCAAGTCTGGCCTTCCCTTCAAGGTCTAGCTCCCCAGGAGAACCTTCTCTAAGGGCCCTGGGAAGGAAATTCAACACTGTCTGTCTTTTCAGATCATTGCATGACTGCAGTGAGCTGGCTTGTGGCTGAAGCAAGCAGCATTAATTCATCCAGGATGGGGGGTGGTGGGTAAGGGGAGCAGGTCTGTCCAGAGTGGGTTACATCTAGGCCTTGCTTTTCTTTGATAACTAGAGCTTGTGACGCCTGAACCGCGGTCTTGGCCGGGGATCCTAGCACTGTCACTGTGGCGTCTTTCTGGGCTGCTTTCTGTACCCTTCTCTCCTCTGTTGCTGCTGGCCCTGGCCAGAAGAGAGGCTTTTGGTTTTCCAGTGCCAGAAAGAGAGAAGATTAATCTCTGCATCTGGAAGAGGCAGTGTTTGCAGGAGAGGTTGGGAAGGGAATTGTGATTATTTGGTGTTGGGAGAAGAGCATTAAAAAAACTCTTAAGTTAACCGGCTGGGCCATGGGAACCCCACGCCCTTTGAAACTGCGCTGTCAGAAGCTTTAGATTAGTACTGGGTTGTGATTAGACTGTGGCTGTCCAAGGCCATCTAGGGCCCAGCCAGAAATTGCCCTTGCAAGGGTAGGGGGAGAGGGGGAGGGGAGGGAAATTCTGGAGGTACCCTGAATAGGTGAACCCATGCCCCACATACAAGGGGAAACTGACTCAGGCTCAGCCCATCAGAGAAAAACAGACTTGCAGGTCTTGTAAATTTTCAAGAGAATTCTCAAGCATGGATATTCAAGTGTGGGCTCCAATTCTAGAAGTGGAGTAAAAGGTTTGGGGGGTGCAGTGCCAGGAGGCTTGAAGCTTGACATCTGGCCCTGTGTCTGTATTAATGGGAGGAGTGCCCCATGGTCAGGGCGATGGGATACATGATAGGACACACGGCTCACACCTCCAAGGGCTCAGGGACTAAGAATTGGCAGGTGCCCACATGCCTGCAGCCACATGCCAGGCTCCTTCCTGTGCTTGTGGGTCGTGCATTCAGTCAGTAGCTACTTGATGCATTCCCTTCACGTGGAAGGAGACCCTGTGCTCCAACTTCTCGTATAATTTCACTGACCAAACAGATCCTGCAGCGGAGCATCTGGGGTTGGTACAGTGATAAGACAGGCCTAGTCCCAGCCCTCGCAGGAGGGGAGCAGACAAATGCCTGCACCAGCTTGTCAGATGCTTGTCAAGTGCTGGAGGGATTGGGTTGTTGGGGATGAGTCTTCTCTTAGCAGATGTGGAAATTGAGGCTCAGGGTAGTTGGGTGACTTGCCCAAGGTCACACAGCCTGCAAGTAGAAAGTCCGCCTGGGTCACTGAACCGCAGCCGTTGGGGCCTGTCCTCTTCTCCCACGTGCTGTGCTGGAGACTCTCGGAGGCTCCCAGGGGCACGTACAGTCCTTGTAGGCAGCTCTCACTTTTCCTGCCCTCTTGTTTGGACCCCAACCCGTTGGGGCCTCAGTAGGTCCAGGATGGCAAAGATGCCGTTGGCAACCATGTGTCGGAGAGAGGAATTTGCTTAAATTCTCTTAAGTGGAAACTGTGTTTAAAAGTAGTAGCTGGCCCGGGAGTGTCACTTACGTGAGCAGCCAACCAGCGGGCACCTCTTTAGCCGTGTGTCATTTAGAAGTGATGCTTTCAGTCATTGTTGAGAATAATGCCACTGGTCCTCCCTTCCGGTCTGTGTGCTGGGAGGCTCGGGAGTGAGGTTCGCTGACTTCCACGAGTGTTTTGTTCTGTCGTGTGAAGCAGGGGATTGTGTTCTCACTTAGCCGGCCAGGTGTTTGGGAGACGGAATGTTTTGACGCGCACGGTGTATTTATTGTTCTCAAGTGCTAAGGTCTGGTTTCCTTCCTTTACAGTAGGGCCTGGGGAGAAGATGACCCGTGTTTTCACAGCATGAAACAAAGCCTAAAGGTGGCTTTTACCTAGTTAGTGTATCCCATCTAGATAGCTGGGAAGAAGAGTAAAGGTTTTGTGTTAATTTGGGCCAATACAGATTTTTTTCTTTTTAACCTGTGGGGGTTGGGGAGGGAGACATTTGGCCATGACAGCTGTCATTTGCTGGGTCCCTACTGGTTCCCAGCTGGCCCTGTGCCAGGCAGGTCAGGCAGGTGTCCCCCTTTGTGTCAATTAGAGGGCGGGGAGGCCGTCGGAGGTCACCCAGACCGAGTTTTCAGGCATCCAGGTGTATGGGAGGAAGGAGGAGAAAATGATAGGGAGGAGGGAGGGAACGGAGGGCGGGTGGAGACCAACAATTGTGGCTTCCCCAGAAGGGGAGGCGGGTGTGAATCAGTAGGCGGTTAAGTTACGGGGAGGTGGCCGTGGAAAGCAGGTTCTCGGTCTCTGCTTGTTTCAAAGGGGCACAAGGGAACCTGGAGCCGCATCCCTTTCATCCGTGACAGCGATGTGCAGCTTGGAGGCATGACCTCAGGTGTGGGCCCCGGGCCAGGTGCACGGGGCGGAGAGGCAGCGCTCGGCCCCAAGGCAGCACCCAGTTACGGGGCGAGGCAGCCCTTACACAAGTCGGTTACGTAACGCTGCTGAGAGCGAGGCAGGACCTGGGTAGCGGCTCTGAGCTTGGCCTTCATGCCCCAGCCCGATGGCTGCCGTCCTGTGCGTACGTTGACACCTGCCACGAGCTTGGAGCAGCGCCCAGCACGCAGGAGGCACTCAGAGACGTTGGCTCCTGGGGCATTCTCAAGCTCTAGAGCTCCTAACCCGGCGCAGAGAGTGTGTCCGTCTCCCTCAAGCTGCACGTACAGCTCTGCATGAAGACTGTAGATCTGTCTCATTCTGGGGTCGGGGCATGATTTCTAGCAAATTCTACCTCAGAGGGCTTCTCTGACGCCTTGTAAGGCCAGGAGCCCCGGGACAGCTAGATCCTATTTGGCAGGTTGCTTCCCCTCCTGGGGCTGTTTCTTCATGTGTGTGAGGACGGGCCGGATAAACAGCTGCTTTGCGACCCTTTGAGCTCACATCATGGGCAGGCCGCGGGTCCGTTCGGCTGTGTTCCCACTTGTCACAATGAAGCAGGGGGCAGGTCGGGCGGGTGTCGCCAGAAACGTGCTGGGGTAGCTTGCTCTTCAGTGTTAACATCTTGAGCCCCCCTCTAAGCTTGAAAGAGTCCTGAGCAGTCTTGCTGGGGCCCCCTTGCTGGGGCAGGCTCTCCCCGACACCCGTGTTACATTTCTAGAAGCCGTTCTGGTCCAGGCCTTTCGGGTCTCAGAAGAAAATGTGTTGGCAGATCCTCAGAAGCGGAAGCAGGGTGTCATTATAGTGGAAACCTGGACGCTTTCCAGAATTGTGTTTGGGATGAAAATATTGAAGCAGGCAGCCTAGTCACCCAGGTGCCTGGAAAATACCCCAACGTGGGCAAATGATTAGATGCAGACCAGGCGCAATTATTTTCTCCTGCAAATGTGCTGGAACTCGGTTGTTCCACATTTTCTCTTGAAATGAAGTGTGCTCCTACCCATCTGCTTGCTCCTTGCGGCAGGAATGTCAGTGGTGATCTGGGTGCAGGTAGGCAAGGCCCCCAGGGGTAGTGGTTTGGTCTCTCCCGAGGCAGCCCTGGGTCTCCCTTGTAGGGACCAAGAGCCTGGGCCTGTGGCAACTTTGCAGTGAGCTTGGGACCTGCATTCCAGACTCCGAGAGGTCTGGGAAGGTGGATTATTGTGTCCTCCCCTTGCTGAAAGGGGCTGGTGGCTCTGTCTGCTCCCCGTGAGACGTTCAGCCAGCTCCTTCATATTTGCAGTGAACCAAGAGTTTGGTGCCTCCGCGCTGACGTTCTCTTAGCCTGGGTGTTGAATCCCTTGGAGACCCTAGGAGGGGGACAGTGCAGGTGGTGGGCAAGCCCTGGCACCACCCTGACCAGGGCAGTAGTCCCTCCTCTATTTCTTTGTTCCATTACTGTGACCCCGGGCAAGGGGCTTAAACTCCTTGTGCCTCAGTTTGCTCATCAACTAAAAGGGATTAATAATTTCTACGTTGTGTTGTGTTTTGAGTATTAGGAGTCGTACAACTTAGGGCTCAAGGGGTCTCCCCAAGTTGAGCCCCTCTTCCTGGCATGAAAGAATCCCCAGGTCGGCAGCATATTACAGGAGCTCTGAGACCTCTGGGGAGAGAGGGGGAGGAGGAAGATGGGTGGAGTTAAAAATGTGGCATTTGTCTCCGAGTGAAGCAGGTGTTGGAGAAGGTGGCCAGACTGGTGGGCAAGTGGGCGACAGTCCTGAACTGGAGAGCACTGGGCACTTGGGCCCACGGCCCCCCAACCCCCTCGCCTCCCTAGGCACAGGCAGAGCTGGAAAAGTGCAGCTTTCCTCCTGCACGGGAAGCCAGCAGGTGCAGTGCCTCCTCTGGGTGGGAGAAGGTGTGACTGGGCTCCTCACGTCCGGGTCCTCCTTCCACACTTCTGGGACGGTGTGGACACCACCAGGCGGAGACCCACGGGCAGAGAGCCCCCCACGTGGAAGGAGACCTCAGGAGCGGCCGGAAGAGTCCCTTGCTGCCGGCAAATAGTAAGCGCTGAGCCCGGGGCCTGGCCCTTGGTGGGGGGGGCATATGGGGCCCATGAGGACAGGGTGGGGGGCATTGAGGTTAGACAGCAAGGCCTGTCAGCTCTGTGTCGTTTTCTGCAGCGTCTGGGACTGATCGCCACAGTGAGATAAAGATTAGCCATGGATTCCACGGCTGCGTCTAACTGGAAGGTCGTTCACCTGGAGTGGAGGTGTGGGCTGACCAAGCGCCCGGCCACGAGAACCTTGTCTGCCTCCTCTTGGTACCCCCGTGGGGCCCCATGGCCCCAGTCACCTTCAGGAAACCTTTGCTAGTAACACGTCCCGTGTCTGCCTCATCTCCCCTGTGTCCCTCTCTCCCCCATCCAAGTGTTTCTTTCCTCCTCTGAGCTTCTGCATTCTACTCTGCTGAGCTCAGGCTTGAACTCTTCCCACTCGTGTCCTGGGTGCGGTCTGCCTGCCCCAGCCCGGTGAGCCTCTCAAGGGGGGTGTCTGGGAGGCCCCGCTCCTAGCCAGGCCCGCGCAGAGTCGGGAGAGACTGCCGTTCCTTGAAGGGATGCATCAATCTAAAAGGATTCTTTCAAAAGCCCATTTTTTCCTGGACTGTTATGGACGTTACGTGGGCCCCTGGGTGTGCACCCAGAAGACATAAAAGAATCCCCCCAGTTTGGTAGCAAGGTAACAGGAGTTAATGCTTGCCACTAAATTTTTGAAGGTGTCAAGGCCTAATGTAATAACCTTGGATTTCCTGGCATTAGGTTTTGGGCCATTAAACACTTTGTGTGTGTGTGTGTGTGTGTGTGTGTGTGTGTGTGTGTGTGTGTTGAGAGTCTTGGGGAGAAGTGTTATGGAAATTCGGTTGGTGTTTCAGAAATATAAACAGGAGCCATCTACTCAGGGAAGAAATGTGGGGGCTGTTAGTGTTTCTTATAGCTGGCATAAATAGCTTCATTTTACGTTCCATGTGCCTTTGTTTGGAATGTAAATATTTGCATTAAAAATATAAAGTATATCCTGGCGTATATTTATTGGGACCATAATTTCCAAACCCCAGATCAGACTATTGGTCTACAGAGAATTATTTCCTCTGATTTGTGAACCTGTTTGTATAAAAAGTCTTCTAAACGCACGTACAGAAGACCATATTTGCTCGTGCACGTAAGGGATCTCCAGGATTTTAAGAGAGCGGGGTTGCCCTGGGGAACAGGGACACAGTACTGGTGCTTCCCAGTGCCCATTTCAGATCATGCTGTCTGTTCCGCTGCCGCCACACTGAGGATGGCCGAGTGTTGGCTCAGGTCCCATGAGATCGTCTGTGGCTGCTCTGTCCTCAGGTTCCCCGACATCCAGGTCGGGGGTGGCTGCAGCTGGCTCACTCTGGGTCCCATAATCGGATGCTGGAATTCAGAACTGCTGTTGCTTTAGGACGATGTGGAGAAGAATGGGAGCTTGGTGTCTCTTCTGTGGTCTGGTGGAGGAAGTGGGAAGTTCTCATTTCTGGTTCACGGTTGAACTCTGAAGAATGTTATCTTCTACTAGATTCTTGGGGACAGTTTGACTTCCTCATTTGACTGGGAAGACCAGCTGTGCTTTGTCAGAGTCTTGCTGGAGACGGAGTATTACCACTTAGCTGGTCTCTGCCCTCTTCTCCCGGGTGAGAGGGTCGGGGCTGCAGTTGGACTGGGCCAGGACCTGTGTTCCTCCTGGTGGTGTGTATGTGTGTGTGTGTTGGACGGTGAGGGGAGTTCTCCAAACCCTCTGTGGCAGCCCTGGATGGAAACCCTGTCTCCCAGAGTCTCAAGAAATTGAGAAGTGGAGGTCAGATGGCCTGTTAGCAACAGCCGGCTGGGCAATAGGCCAGCCCAAATCGAGGTTTGACCCCCACTATTCCACTGTCACGGGGTGGCGGATGGAGGAGAAGGGGGCATAGGCATTCCTGGCCCCGGTTCCCTGGCACCAGGGTCCGTTTCTGTCTGCTTCCCAGCCATCCAGGGTCTTTCCCTTGGGTGAGGCCCCCTCCTTCTTGGACACGGCACCTGTTACCTTAGCTCTGGACTTGGCTGAGGGAGCAGGAATCCTCTGTCTTGCCTTCCCCATCTCCACCTTGACTATTCCTATAGTCAGGCTTAGCGTCCTGACTATAGGAATGTCAGGCATCCCTGTGGAGGGGAACTTTTCCTTTCTTGGGCTCCCTGGATGCTGAGCCCCATGTGAGGGAGGAGTGAGGGCGGGAGGTAGTCTGAGGGGAGAGGCGGGCAGAGCTGGGATTCAAGCCCCCACACTGCCCCGATGGGCCGTCCGGTTGGCTCTTAACTCTGACCCATCCGTGAACATTCTTGATCCTTTTATCCCATTACTTATTGTCCGGGCTTAGAAACAGTGAGCCTGTAGGAAGGACCCCTTCCTGTGTGTCTGGGTGTTCTTGTACTGTGGGAAGCTCATGGTGGCCTTTTCTGCGGTCCTCTTTAGCCTGACCCACCGTGATGCGACCCTCCTGGTCCTCTGTTGCAGTTCTTAATAAAGATCATGTGATCCTGGGATGGCCCTGTGCAGCTCCATTGTGGGCCAGTAATCCAAGGGCACTGTTCCGAAAGTCAGAGGAAATAGTTGCTTTTAGGACATGTTGAACTTGCCTCGGCACGTTATCAGTTGGGATAAATAAGAGAAAGAGGGACGCTCTGATTAACGAGAGCGGGGGCAGCCCGGCATTTGTGTCGCCTTAACTTTAGAGAGCTATTTGCACTCACTGTCGCTGTCTCTGCGAGAAGTGAAATGCGAGGGCTGGACGGGAGGCAAGAGTGGGTGCTCGATGTGACCTCCTCAGAAGTCCCTTCCAGGCAGAGCAACCCACCCCCGCCCCCACCCCCGCCACCTGCCCACAGGTAGACTGTGGCAAACCCAAGGATCCTTTACGTGGGACAAAATTTGGCTCCGAGAATAAAAATGCTGTACTAAAAGCTAGGTGAAATTTGGGTTGCCATTTGGGTGGCAGAAAGGAAATTTGCTCTTGGCCGTTAAAACTGAAACAAATTGGTAAAGAGAAATGCAGGCCTGCCCACGTTTGAGTCAGCAGTGTTTTCGGTTTGTGGAGGCTGCCCACTGAAAATCAGCTCTGTACCTTTGGGAGCAGCCGCAAAGCTGCAGAACTCCTTCGGGAGGGGGGTGTGTGTTTGCACGTGCGTGTGGAAGTGTGTGCATGCGTGCGCGGGCGTGTATATTTATCTTACAAGGTTCTCATCTGATTTATTTTTAAAAATTACGCAACAGACTCTTTTCTGGTCCATTCAACCTATTCTTTTTTTAAATGGCTTTATTGAGATGTTGTTCGCATACCACACGTTTAAATTAAATCCGCCCATTCAAAGTATATAATTCAGTAGTTTTGAGTATATTTACAGATATGTGCAAGCAGCACCACATTTAGTTTCGGAACATTTTATCAACTCAGATGGAAAGCCTGGACCCGTTAGCTCACAGCCCCCTCCAAGCTCAGGCTCAGCGCCCCGCCCCGCCCCGCAGCCCCGAGCAGGGAGGAATCTACTTTCTGTCTCTGTCAGTTTCTGTCTTCTGGACTTATTATGACTGGAATTGGATAACGTGTGTTTTTGGTGGCTGGCTTCTTGCACTCAACATCGTTGACCCATGTGATGGTGTATCCCTCCGTACTGCCGTCCTTTTGATGGCTGAATCGTATTTGTCCTTTTGATGGTCGGATCGTATTCCATTGTTTCGATTGAGCACATTCTACAGACATTTTTATGGACATTGTCTCCATCTTTGGCACCTTTGACTAATGCTGCTGTGTTATATAGAGCTCTCAATATATTCACAAGAAGGTGTTTGTGTGGACACGCATCCATTTCTAGGGTTATAGTTTATGAGTTATTTTTACTTTTTTTTTTTTTTTAATTTGCTCTTACTAATAAGATTCCTTTACTTTTTAAATTTTTTCCCCTGGCTTTCATGAAGGCTTTGTTCTCAGGTGGGTTTCAGCTGCATCACTCTGCCCCCTCTGAATTGTCTGAATTGTACAGCTTGGAAGGGCCTTCAGGGAATAGCCCCACTTTGTAGATGGGAAACTGAGGCCCCCAAGAGACTGCACAGGGTCAGGATCGAATCCTGGTTTTCAGAGTCTGTCCACTTGCCCTGAGCGTTCTTCCTAAGCTCTTAGTAAAGCCCCGGGGTGTCCTCTTGCCTGGTTTGGGACGGACCCTTGGTGACCACCTTACCCGAGCCCGCTGTTGTGACCCCTACAGACCTGACAGGGGCCGGAGAGTGGCTCATCCCCCCACAGCTGCCAGACCAGAACCACAGCTGGTGGTGCCAGTGCCTTCTCGTTCTTTTTCCCTGCGGCAACAGGAGGCCGACGCTTATCCGGGGAATAATTAAATTAGGAACCAATTCGGAGAATGAAATTTTATCTGATCTGGCTGAGCCCATAAACAAGGGGCTGTGGCTGTGACTTCAGGGTACATTATGAAGTTGTTTTTAAAGCATTACATTGGGCCAGAGCATTGCCTGCACCGTGCGGGCCTGTGGGGGCACCTCCTGGGGCCTGAGGGCGGCTGGCGCAGCTGGGGTTTCATCCTGGAGTGTCTAGCCATGTTACCAGACCGGGTTTTCATGTTCTTGATTCCAGGTGCCATTTTAGTTCTGATGCCTTGGTGGAAGTGCGTTAGGGCTGCGGAAAGTCCATCTGTCGAGATCCTCGTGGACACATTTCATGTCGGTGTCACTGACACTGTCAGGCACCTCTACCCTGTAGTGAGAAGTGAACTTTGCAGGCAGCTCATGGGCTCTAAAGCAGGGTGCTCCATCAGAACCCCCTTTTCAAAAGCTTTTTGAAAGAAAGACAGTCTCTGGTCCTCTATCAGGCCTTTGAGGGTGGGCCCTGGGCATCTGTGCGTGTGCATGTGTGTGTCTGCGTGTGCCTGTATGTGTGGGTGACAAGGTAAGCTCATTAGCTGAGAACCATTGATGGGACTTAGCAGTGATTGTAATCATTCTTCTAAGGAGAATTTTGAGCTCTTCCGTGGCAAAGGGGTGGACAGATAATCTGCACCGTGATCCTCCGGAATGAGCCTTTTTGGTCCTCAGTCTGTGTTGGGACTTGGGTAGTGACTGTCTTTGAGTTTCTTGACCAGATTTCCCGGATGTGACCACCTTACGTTTTCCATCACTCTGCGGCTCTGTGGGATTGTAGGTCCACTTTCCTTCCTTGTGAACTGACCCCCCACCACCTCCACAGCGGCCCAGCCCGAGACCCCGTGGTCTCCCGTGGTGCTTAGCTTCCTTTCCATCTGCGGCTAAAGGTTGTTTATCCCTCTAAGACAGGAAGTGTGTCTTACTCAAGGTTATCTCTCCAGGGCCTAGCCTCTAAGAAGGATGGTTGGATGGATGGATGGATGGATGGACAGACACATGGGTGAAGGGAAGAAAGGCAGGAGTACATCGGATAATCGAAAACCTTGACCCATAGCGTGGGGATGGCAAAGGTCTTACGGGTTCCCTCGTTCGTTTTCCTGTCTCGCCCACAGCCCTTTTACAGCTGGGGAAGCCGAAACCCGCGGGGCTGAAGCGACTTGGCCCCTGATCTCTCAGTGCCATTAGTGAATATTTGGGAGTCTGACCGTTCACCTTCTCCAGTTCTTCTGACTCAAGCTCTGTACCTCCTCTTTTAGAGTCACTCTCCTGGCTGAGGACTTGCTTTGTGCCTGACACTGTCCTAGGAGCTGGGAATGCAGCAGGAGCTGGACAGATTGGGCCCATGTGCTCATGGAGCCTGTATTCTCCTGGGGATAGACAGACAGTGGACAGGTTCACAAGTATCAGAGCACAGAGAGTAGGAAGTGCCCGCGCAGGACAGTGGCTGACTGGGAGATCAGGGAAGGCCTTTCCAAAGAGGGGACATCTAGGTTGATCCTTGAATAAGAAGGCACGGTCAGCTGAAGTGTCAGAAGATTGTCCCAGGCAGAGGGAGCAGCGAGTGCTAAGACCCCAGGAGGGGACCAGTTGTTGGGACCGGAGAGCTGGTCAGAGGACCTGGTTTCTAGCATGCTTGGGTTGACATGCATGTGTTCCTCCAAATTACCATCTACAGCTGGACCTTCTCACTCACTGTGCATCTCGGGGTGAACATTTGTCTGATGCTGGCTGGCCCCAGCTGCTAGAGAGTTTCAGAAACACGGCTAGCAGAAAACCGGGAGAAACCCCATCCTCCTAATCCTCTCACTTAGGGTTTGGCTTGTGAGCAGAGGTTTTTTTTTAAGATTTTATTTATTTATTTGATAGAGCAAGAGACACAAGCAGGTAGAGCAGCAGAGGGAGCGGGAGAAGCAGGCTCCCCACTGAGCAGGGAGCCTGATGTGGGGCTTGATCCCAGGACCCTGGGATCATGACCCGAGCTGAAGGCAAATGCTTAACCAACTGAGCCACCCAGGCGCCCCAACAGAGGTTATTTTTATGTAAACATATGCTCGAGGCTTCGGTGGGATGACCACAGTCATCCACACAAGATGAAAATAGTACCATGATATCCCCAAGGTGCCCGTGTAGCTGATGACTTGTATATGTGACAGCTCTAAGCAGCCCTCTTGTGGGAGGTGTGGGGGGAGACCCTTTGGTGGGACAATGGGGCAGAGCAAATTCCTGGGCTGGTGCGGCCCCTTCCTTGAGCGTTGCTTTCCTGCCTGGCCTTGACCGAGACCCAGGCCTCCCTCAGGACTTGACTTCCGTCTTCCACTCTCAGATGGAGGCTCTGCCTCCCTTCCTGTGCTGCCCTCCTGAGGTCCCTTCCCATCACCGGTTGCAACTTTGTCCCTTGGGGAGCCCTGCCATTCTTTGTCCCTTTCTTGCAGTCCTCTCCGTCCCCAGCCCAGGTCCTGCCATCATCCAGGTGCCCGTGAGCTCCGTGAATGGCCTCTTTGGTGCTCTGGCCCCAGATCTCCTGCTTCCTCTCTTTCAGGATGCTCTGGGCCTCGCGCACACCCGGAGCCCTCCATGCAGCCTGTGGTCAGTCCCTGCTAGCGACAGGTGGATGACAGTTTTTCTTTTGTGGGAACCATGCCCGAGACCCCACGGGCCACCCTGATACGTAGTAAGGCCTCAACAGACGATTTCTATCAAGTATTTTCACAGACTTTACATCTCTCTCTGGTCCTCCCTGGACATCTTTAAGGGTGTCACGTTGCAAAGTTTTCCTATAAATGTTTACGAGTAGTTGTAGTAGATGTCCAGCTGCATTTTATATTGTTTGTGATTAGTTTTTAAACTCTGGAAAAAACCTATATTTCCCTGAGTTTTAGTAAATGGAAAAATAACAGAAATGATTTTTTTCCCCTGAAGAGCTTGATTTAGAATCATTCCAGATGTGCACTCAGCGTCTCTTCCCAAGTCCGCGTGGGGCTGTCCCGCCTGGAAACTGACTGTATTGACATGCTGAAAACTTGCCAAGAATCCTCCTCATCTTTTGGCATTCCTAGATGCTACCTCATAACTTTGTTGTAGCTTTTTATTTTGAAATAATTTTAGACTCACGAGAAGTTGCAAAAAATAGCACCGAGTTCCTGTGTACCCTTGACCCAGCTTCCCGTAACGCTACTGTCTTGTGTAACCATGTCATCAAATCAGTGTTATCAAACCCAGGGGATCGATGTTGGTAAAACACTGTCACTAAGCTGCAGACGAATTCTGCTGCCACTTACTTTTATTAGATGTAGGGATCCACTGCACTTGAGGATTTCATAAACTTCAGTGTTACCATTCATCTTTTAGACCGTTCTTGGATCTCTTCCAACTGGCCATCAATTAATAATATTTTCCATCGGTCGGCTGATACCAGAAAACCCACGATGTGTGCATTTCACGTCTGCCATGTGCCCACACGGTGCTCTGTGGGACCATCACCCACCTGTAGGCAGGCTTCGTTCCTAGATCTGAGAGATTCTCAGCTCTAAGGGGCCCTAATAAACAGGGTGTGATAGAGCAAGGAATCAGGAAGCTTGAGTTCAGATAACAGTAACCAGTCGTTGGGTGCTTGTGCTAGCCTTTGTCTACACTGTGTTTACTCTCAGCAGCCTTTGATATAGACACGCCTAACTCCCCCACTTACAGATGGAAAAACTGAGGCCCGAGAGGTTCACCCTGCCCACGTGCTGGCAGCTGGTGAAAGGTAGAGTGGAACTCGAACCCAGCTAGTGTGACTTAAGAGGTTGCATGCTCTTACCTTACAGTGGGGCCTTCCTTGTTCAGACTTTGACACTTCTGGTCCCAGTTCTCACTGAGTGCTCTGTGTTTTGGGGCTTGACCTCTCTGAACCTCTTTTAACTGAGGTTCAGGTATGAAGCATGGCGTGTGGCTGAGAACTTGCGTCATGGCCCTTCAGTCCCTCCCTCTCTCCCTCCCTCCCTTCCATGTCTGTTCAGTTTCCGAGTCCAGTCGGTTTTACCAGTAAAGAACCAGGAGGTACTTTTAAGCTTGGGAAGATTCCCGCTGCCTAGTTTGGTTTGATGGGAGCCTCAATTCCAACTGAATTATGCTCTAGTGTATTTTAATTAAACCGTCTACAAGCCAATCTCTTAAAAATGCGAAATCCCCGCGCAGCACGCTGTGTGTGAGCCCCGCACGCTCAGCTGTGGGTCAGAGTGATGCTCGTAATAACCAGAAGGCGTGTGTGAGGCTGCTCACTGTCAGCCTCTCGGGCCGCATTAATTGTGAAGTGCCACCAACACGAGATAACGGGGGCATTATCAGCAGATACGTAATTGATTTTGCATTCTCCACCAAGGAAGGTTAAAATGAAGCTTGTTTGTAAATGTGTTTAAACCTCGCCGTCCTGAGGATGGCTGTGGAAACTGCCGGAGCGGGGCCGTTGGCGGAGGCCTTCGTTTCCTTTGCAGGCTATGGAAGGAGCCCACCGCTCAGCTAAGGCGGAGATTTTCCCATTTAAAGGGGCCAAGAGAGTGTAAGCTCCGGCCGCAAATTTCTCAGAAGGAGCCTCCCGTTGAGTGCCCGGTGGCTGGACTGTGGGATGAGTGTGTGATCGCATTCGTGTGATGAATTAAAGGGCCCGTATTGTTTAAAGCGTCGGGCAAAGCTGGATGAGGAGCAGGGGCGGCCGCAGATCGGAGTTATGACCAACGGGCTCCTGGAAGTGCCTCGGGATGACCTCACTGCTGCTGGGGACATCCAGGTGCCAATTCCCAGCACCCTGGGAAAGGTCCTTGCTCAGACCCACGATGAGCTTAAACCCGGGACATAAGGCTGTTTCCAGGTATTTGCTCTTTTGTGGTTACTTGAACCAGGGATAAGAGTAGCTCTCTGGTGTGATTTCTCTTTCCTTTGAATCCTCATTCCAGAACTCGTGAGAGATCTCCGCAAGCAGGCGTATAATTTGCAGGGCCCAGTGGCCCAGCGCGACATGAAACTGTGGGCGCATTTCTTAACGATTGCTGAGAATTTCAGAATGGAGACAGCAGAGCATTAAAGCCAGTGCAAGGCCCTTCTGGGCCTGAGGCCTGGGGGACCGCATGGGTTGCAGCCTGGGGAGCTGGCCCTGGGTTTCTTGTAGGGTGTGCACCCTAGACCCACTCAACTTAGAGCCACTGATGTATGAACGGCCGGTTGGGAGCGGCTGGAGGGCCCGGTCGTGGCTGCATCACCTCCGTGGGCTCTGTGGGGTCTGGCGGGGTGCCCGACCCCTGTGCATGCTTGGGAGGGACTTGCTGAGCTGGGCTGGTTCCCCGAGCGATTGTTCTGGTCTGCGGGTGGGATCTCCTGTGGCTTTCCTGGGTTCCAAGTGTCCGAATCTGGAAACATCTACTGCTGTGCTTTTCAGAAGAGACAGGCACACGGAGCCAAAGTCCTCTAAGGAAACTTACGGTCAGCTTACGGAATGGAAAACCTCAATGTAAAGTCCTTCTAGATTGTGTGTGTGTGCA
Source organism: Mustela erminea (assembly GCF_009829155.1). NCBI lineage: Eukaryota > Metazoa > Chordata > Mammalia > Carnivora > Mustelidae > Mustela > Mustela erminea. Next base: position 84,473,624 of record NC_045627.1, on the reverse strand, counting down.
TGTGTGTGTGTGTGTGCGTGCACGTGTGTGTGTGTGTGAGAGAGTGTGTGTCTAAAGCCAAGATCCTGCTAATTTTTCACCGCACAGTATAAAAGCCTGACAAACGGTGATTAGCCAGTGAGGCTTAATGGATAAAATGTCTTTGTGGCCCTGTGTCTCAGTCCCTAGAGGGGCCTATCTATTCCCTTTTCATCTCTGGTCTCCACTGCTTGGGCCCTGCCCTCCTGGCTGTGGGGGAGGCCCCTGGAGAGAGGCCGGGCTTTCAGGGCCACCAGGACCAGTCACTCTGGTCGCTCCTCCATATGTGAAGGAGGGGGTCGGCCCGGTGCACCTCAGCTAGGGAACTCCAGCACTCGGGGACGGGGACGGAGTGTCGTCCCCGGCAGCAGCAGCAGTGAGGGCTTGGATGGGCCAGCTCTCCTTTGTGTGAAGTCTTTGTTCTCTCCCAGCACAGCCAGCCTGGACTCGCGCGCGCTCAGTGGGTGCCTTTTTCTCTTAGGAGCCGGTAGAGACGCAGAAAGTAGCATCCCGGGGCTGGCTGCCAAAGAGAGCTCTAGCAAAGGGGAAGCTGGCCTTCGCAGGTTTTAAATTGGAACCGGGGCTCTGGGATGAGGGTTAAAGTGATTTTGTACCGGGAGGGAGCGTAGGAGTTGGTGCTGGGCTCAGAGTATGTAGGGATAGCTACAGGATAGCTGCCCAGGTCACTCTTTAGAGCCTTATCCTGGGGAGGTGCTGTGTGCTGGGTTTTCCTCCTTTTGTCCTCGAGCTGTACAGAGGTCGTTGGAGACGTGAGCTCAGAGCAGCTGGAGCTGTGCTGTCCTTTGTCATTACAAGGCCACGGGTCTGAGTGGGGCTGTGAGCTCAAGGAAAGAAGAAGGAACCGTCTCTCCTGCCTCCTGGCTGGGGAGAGGTAGCAAAGCCAGGAGTCCCGTCCTTCTGGAGCCATAGCTGCCCTGGTCCAGCCCGAGAACCTGTGTTGTGCCCGAGGCTCTGGGATCAGGTCCTCCTGCCCAAGGGAGCCCTTGGCCTGCGTGTAACTTCTTCAGTCAGTAACAAGAAGAGCGCCTTCGTTTGAGAGCAAAAGCTGGTTTTCTTTCTTTTCCCTGTGAAGACATCCATGGTCATTGTTTTTATTTCGAAAAGAAAAATAATTAGAGAAAAACCCACAATATTTTTATTTCCTGGTGTGGGAGTCTGAGATCACTTCAGCCATACTTCTGGGTTAAAGCTGTTGGGGAAGGAGATCTCAGTGCACAAAGTAAAAAATGTGAGAGAGAGAGAGAGGGAGAGAGAGAGGAAAAGATGGCTGTGCTAGGTTCGTCTTTCCCCTCTGCACACCCTATAACTTCCACAGGGTGGGGACCTTACTTGTCCCGGCCCGGGGCCCACTCCACACTTAGCGCCACACTTGCTTAGTGGAACCTGATAATGGATGAATGAACCAGAGACTGGGTTCCTGTTAGGCCTTTCTTGGACCGTGGCTTCAAATGGAAGGAAATTGTCAAGATACAAGAAAATCATCCTGTCCTGTTGGAGACATCATGGTCAGTACTTCACAGAACTCAGTCAGTCTGCCCGTTGGCTCCAAGAGGTAGACGACATGAGACTTGTTTCATGGAGGGGCAGGCCAAGCACAGAGAGGTTCAGTAACTTGCCTGGGGTCCATCAGCTGGGAGGGGCTGGGCTGAGAGTTGGTTCTAGGACGTGCGCATGGCTGGGCTGCAGAAGATGGGAGGGAGGGAGAGAAGTAACGTTCATGCCCAGCCAGATGCTGGGGACGCCTTGGTGTTCCCACTCCGTGAGCCCTAACCCACAGGACACAGGCAAGGACGTGGACGTTGGCTGCTGGCGGATCAGAGGTGGCTCGGATACGTCCGGGCCCTGCAGACTTGGAGCTCAGAGTCTAGTGGACGGACTAGACATAAACACGTAGTCAAATGGTCGTTGAACTGCAGTGGTGATGAGTGTGTCACAGGGGAGACCTTGGGGCGGAAGTGGTGCATGAGCACGCTTGTTGATGTATTGGGTCTTCTAGCCCCGGGTACAGGGGGTGTCGGAGACTTCCAGGCCATGATGGGTGAAGCTGGAGGGGAGTGGGCAGAAGGAAGTTTGGGGCCCAGAGCGGAGGGAGGGGAGGCCCCAGCGGGCCCCTGGAGGGGCAGAGTCTGCAGTTGGCGAGTGTGAGGGCAGGGGGGCACACAGACCCCAGTGAGGTGCTGGGACGTGTGGTTCTCTCTGTAAGGTTCAGAGAGCGTGGAGCCCTTGTGCCTGGAGAGAGCAGCCACTCCGGGCTTGAGTCCCTGTTGGGGGGGTGGTCCGCGCTGCGCAGCGCCTCCTGCCTCCTGCCGAGAGGGAAGCTGGCCTTCCTTCGGGGATAGTTAGGTTTCCTGGGAACTCCTTGTCTTCTTGCTCCATTGGGAGATTTCAGAAACTCTCTGGACGTAACTTGCAGACAGGAAAATTTCCAAGGCCAAGGTGAGGACTCCGTGTCTTCCCTCCCTGGGAGGCACTGGCCCCCTTAGCCATGAAGTGGGATGGGAGACTGGGGACCCAGTGGCGAGGTCCCTGCCCTGACGGTGCGGTGGGAAGGCTTGGGCCTGCTGTGGACGGTGCAGCCTCTGCCCCAAAAAGTCTTCTATGGAAAGAGGCTGAAAAAACATGTGAGCCAGCCCTTCCGAAGCTCGCACCTCGGACCTCACCCCTCCCGTGTGCCTGGCCGGGCCACCGAGCTGAGCAGGCCCCCGGTGCGGCCGAGGAGGGCCCAGGGCTTGAGGCCTCCTGGCCACGTCCACCCCGGAGGAGCGATTTAAGTCCCTGGAAACCCATCAGACCTGGCAACGGGAGGTCATTAGCCATCTGACTGCGAGCTGGATCATAAAATAAACCCTAAGTGGTTACGAGCGCTGTTGACCCTTCTAAGATGCCAGCAGAACAGGCCTTGGTTTGGCGCCTCTGAAAGGAAGTGGGGTCCCTGTGACGGGAGCACAGTCCCCTTCCTCGGGGCAACAGGGCTGGAGTGCCTTGGGGCGTCTGCACCGTGTCTGGCTGCCTGCGGGCCCGTGGCTTCTCTCCTGGTTCGGTACGGGGCAGAGACTGAACACCACCCACCCTAACTTTCTTTCTCTATGAACTCTTTCTTCCTTGGAGTGTGATACACACTAGCGAGACCCCCCAGACACATGTAGCCCTAGGGAGTTGCACGAACAGAACAGAACTCACCGGGGCACCCTTAGCCGAGGGCAAAAATAAGAGCAGCGCTCCAAGCCCCGGCTTCATTCTGCTCCCTAACCAAGCCCCCAGCCGGGGGATCCACTGTCCTGACCTCCGCAGCCTCGGCTGGTCTCCCCTCTTCTCGGGCTGGCCATGAACAGGGTCCTGTGGTGCATTCTCCTCCTTCTGAACTCGTGTGCACAACACCGTGTGTGAGCTTCTTTCCGGGTGTGGCTCGAGCTGTCATTGGTTCTGTTTTGCGGCTGAGTCAGATTTACCCCCTAGACTGTGGGGAGACACTGCCCTTTCCGGTCTGGGGCTTTACATCTAGCTCTACGAGCTTTCTAGCGCATCTTCGATGAGCCTCTGGACATGGAGCTGTGGGCCATCTCCCTGGTGGTAGGATTGTGGGTTTTTGGGAATGAGCATGCTCGGCCGTCGCAGACGCTGCCAGTTTTCCAGATGATCGTACGGAATACTACTCTCACCCAAGTGCGCACAAGTTTCCTGAAGGAAGGGCCTGGAACAAGCATACCATGAGACCCACTCCCCTGTGCCCCCTGCCCCAAACAGGAAGGCCCTGGGACAGTAGCCGCTGGTCCTTCTGCAGGACTGTGTGACCTGGAGGAATGGGAACCGGTAGTGAGAAGGTCTCTCTGATGCCTGCAGAGACACCCCTGTCCCTCCGGGGTGCTGCTTCCCACAGTCACGTGCCACGGGAAGCCTGTCTTTGTACCTGAACTTGGGGATGGGGATTTGTTGGTCCCTGAAAAGAGCACAGAATCCAGCATTTTAGTTGGCACCCTTTGGCTGTCTGCTTGCCTTGGGATAAAGCCTGGGAGGTCTGTCTCCTTAGGAGTGCGGGTGGGCATGGTTTATTTGCCCATCCATCCGGTCCCAGAACCGGCTGGTTCCGTGCAGGCCCTTCTTTTGTGCAGCTTGAACCAGCGGAATCTTCCCGTCCCGTGTTCAGGGTGGGCAAGGACCTCTTCCTTTCCCCATGGCTGCTGTTCAGTGTGACCTGGGGTCCAAGCAGGGGGTAGAGGCAGCTGGCGTTTCCTGAGGGTCCCCGTGTGTTGACAAGAACTCTGAGCACGAGTGGGCCGGTCTCCTGTTGCTGATTGAAAACTGAAGGGGAGAGGAGATACGGCAGGGTCCCCAAGGCACCGTCCCCGATGCAGAGCCCTGCTGGGGCCCTGGGTGAGTTCTGAGGGTTGTGCTCTGTCCTGGTTCCACCCGTTCCTGATTTACAACAGCGATGGCTGGATGTGGGAGGCGCGGAAGGAAGCAAAGTCTGTGGCTGTTATAGCTTGAGGCCTCAAAGTCCCCTGGGCTATGGGGCGCCGGGGTGGCTCAGGGGTGAAAGCCTCTGTCTTCGGCTCAGGTCATGATCCCATGTGCGATCGAGCCCCACATCTGGCTCTCTGCTCAGGGGAGCCTGCCTCTCTCTCTCTCTGCCTGCCTCTCTGCCTACTTGTCATCTCTGTCTATCTAATAAAATCTTAAAAAAAAAAATCCCTTGGGGTGACTGCCTGCCTGCCTCCCCCTGTCCCCAGTATATCTACCCAGTAGTAGATCTGGGGCAGGGCTGGGCACCTGTGTTTTTATCTAGTGCCGTAGGTGAGTCTGAAGACCTGTTGTGGGGAACAGTGGCTTCCCAGTGCCTTGCTGGGAGGCCGGGTAAGGCACAGACTGAAGGAGGTCTGAAACAGCCTCATATTAAGGAGCTCAGGGTCCTGGACAGCCCTGTACAGTAGAACTTTCTGTGATGATAGAGATACACTGTATCTGCTCTGCTCACACGGTTATACAGCCACACATGGCCAGTGGGCACAGGATAGGTGGCCAGTGTCACCAAGAAGCTGTTTTTAATTTTAATTAATTTAAATTTTAAAAGGGATTCAGTTCAGTTATTGGAAAACCTTTTTAGGAATGTTTGGAGCAACTCGGGCATGTAACGCTCCTTTTTAACTGTACGTTTTATGAACTCTGAATATAGAGCAGGTCCTTCTGGGGAAAAGTTAGCATCCAAATTGAGATGTGACTTAAGTGTAAAATACACACTGATTCTGAAGACTTGGTATGAGAAATACCGCAAACAGTTTGGTTAATTGCTCTGATAGCGCGTACATGCTGAAGCGGTAATGTTTTGGATATGTCAGGTTGACTAAAATATGTGAGAATGAACTTCATCTGGAACATTGAAGCGTGGGCGTGTGGCTCACATTCTCTTTCTGTAGGACACGCTGCTCTGAGGATTCTCTCTCTTCCTTGCTGGGAGAGGAGCCAGCGGCCAGGTCACGGGAGGAGGTGAGGGCTGCCCGCCATCTCCTGCTGTTTTGCTCACCTGAAAGCGGGGTTTGTGGCTGATTACACACCCGGCCCTACACATGGCCTCAAAGGTCCCTTTTCGAAGGAGGGGCGAGCCCTTGGTGCGCTGCTCGAGTGCCCCGCTCTTCCTGGGCTGCCTTTGGAAATGTCGCTCTGATGCGTGCCCTGAAAGGTAGTACTCCGGACACAGAGCCACACGTGTGTGTCCCAGAAAGTGGGATGGATTTCATTTCGGCCTGGTCTTGGCGCCTGTGTTTCTGGAGGCGGGTGGGTGGCCCCTTGAGGAGGCCGGGCTGGTGTGGCGGGCTGGGGCGCGCGGGGGAGCACCGGTGTGCCGGCGGGCCCTGCGGCTCAGCAGCGCGTTCTCACCCCCGCTCCCAGCCTGTCTGTCTTACTGCCTCCTTTGTGGGATTCTGGATGCCTCTGCACCTGGCCTGGGAGCCCCCCACACAGGGCTTGTGGGGTTCACTGCGGTGGCCCTAGCTCGACACGTGGGCCTGGTCCGCACAGGGGTTTGGTGGACTTTGTCAGATGGGTTAATTCGGAGCTTGTGTCTGAAGGTCCAGTAGGGTCCTTGGAAGTGGGGGATTGGCCTCCCTTAAGTGAGACCCCAGTGGGTGGGCGTGGGGGCCCTGATGTGGGAGTGGTTAGGAAACTCAGACAAACACTGTGCCTTATTCTAAAATTCTAAGTGCAGGTTTCCTTTTTTTTTTTTTTTCTTCTGTCTAAAAACTATTTCAACAGCATCATACCCACTACCCACTGAAGGGAGAAGCTTCCCACCTGTGCAGAGTTCGGTTTGTCCGCGGGTCCTTCCTCTGCCGTTTGTTCCCGACAGCACCCTGGGCCACCTCGGCATTCTCTCGTCCCCCCAGGAAACAGGTGGGGTCGTGTGTCCAAAGTCGGAATGGTCCCGTGCTAGTGGGAAAGCAGAGGGAGAGAAACCTGGGGCTCTCTGAGGGGAGGATCAGGGACTGGTTCAGCAGGGACCAGCTGGCCGGCTGGGGAGGGCCTCAGGCTGGGCTCTGTCTCGGGTGTCCCTCAGTGGATGCTTGTGGATGACATGAGTCCTGGGTCCTGGGTCCTCTGTCCTCTGCTTGGCTGTTTAAAGCCAGTGACTCAAGTTTCTACATCTGAAACCATGAACTTCCTGGGAAATACCTGCTCTCTTCAGTTGCTACCAGTCCATAGGCTCTGCTCTCTGCTGGTTCGAGGGTCTCCTTATGTACGTGGACTTTGATGGTGACATCACAGAGTGGAGTCGGGGCAGCGGGTGACTTGCCAGGGCCCCTGGGCCCCCGACGGCAGTCTCCTGAGGACCAGACTCAGTGACTCGTGCCGTGTGACACCGTTCACACAGCCTCCTCCCCTTGTCATCCGTTCCAGCGGCTGATGGGGGTCTGGAAAATAGCAGGGATGAACTTGAACTTCGCTAGACTCGTGTCTCTTGGCTGTATTGATGGTGTGTGTGGCGTTGTTTTGTATGAGATCTGAGCTTGTGGGATTCGGTCGACCCCAATTCTTCCTACATTTGGGAGTTTTAAGGGATGTGGGAAATCAAATGGGATTTTGGTTTGTGGGAGTTTGCACCTTTGCCGGGTGAAACTCAGCCCCAGGTCTCCACGGGAGGGGCCTCTGGGGCATGGTGCTGGGCCCCAGATGTCTGTGTGGGGCACATAGATGTGTGCACAGAGATGTCTGTGTGGGGACGGGCCGCCTCCCCATCTCTGAGAGGCGGAGCAGCCCCCCCCCAGCTCCGCCCTGACTGGTCATGTCCCACCAATGTCTGACTGCAGCTGAGCCCAGAGAGGGACTTGCTCCTACCTGTTTGGATACTTCCTTCCTAGCTTGGATTATCTCTCTGCTATGCTTTCTTTGTGGGCTTGAGGCCCAGAATCAGACCTGCCACTCCAAGATAAAAATGATCCTGCTTTAATCATTTGAATTTGTGTTTTTAATGAAAACTTTGCAGTTATTCACAAGGTCTTATTTTTTTTAAAGATCTGTTTCCTCTGTCTTTCTGGCTTTTTTTTTTTTTTTTTTGGTATTTAAGACTATGGCCATCAAGGCATTGATATGAAAGCAGAATTTTTTTTTTATAAGAGAACAGCAATTCTGTTTCAACTGACTTAGAAGACATTAAAATGTATGTGTTTTGATCTTCTTTTCCTGGATTAGAATATGAAGGATCCGTTGTTGCAACAGACAGCAAAGCAAAGTAATTCATTCTGATGCATTTCAGCGAGCCAGCCTTCTAGAAGAGGCCAGAAGGAGGCACGGAGCTGAGCGAGACCGAACAGAACAGACCAGAGACCTACCTGATGTGTCAGCAAAACCCAGACCCAGAGAGCAGGAATGCTAATAGGAATGGGAATAGTAGTAACGGGGGCGATGTGCTGTCATCTAGTCGAGGACTTAGGGGTGTGCCCGGCTCCTTGCTCAGCACCGTCCGTGGATTCTCTCAGTCCTCCCTTCACTTCGGTTAGACTAGACATTGTCATTATCATCTCCGGTTCCCAGATGGAACTGAGGTGGGCTTGGGGTCAGGCCTTGGAGCCAGAACCAGAGCCCCAGCCAGCAGGATGGGCCCTGTGCTTGTGACCACCACCCGGCTCCCGGAGCGGGGGGCATGCGGAGCCGCTCATCCGTGGAGCCTCTCGCTTGCCACCCTTGGCTCTGCCTGTGGCCCCTGGAGCAGGTGAGGACAGGAGGCAGTGACTCCCGGAATCATCCAGATGCTCCTTTTTTGCTTCCATTATTCTAAGAACTCAGGCGAAGGTTCTGGGAGCTTGGACGTTCAGTATCTGGCTAATTGCTTCATTTTCCAAGTTTAGATGCAACTTTTAAGGAAATTTGAAAACTTGGGGCTCCTGAGTGGCTCAGTTGGTTAAGCGATGCCTTCGGCTCAGGTCATGATCTTGGAGTCCTGGGATCGGGTCCCACATCTGGCTCCCTGCTCAGCGGGGAGTCTTGCTTCTCCCTCTGACCCTCCTCCTGTCTCATGCTCTCTCTCATTCTCTCTCTCTCTTTCAAATAAATAAATAAAACCTTAAAAAAAAGTGGAAAACCTGACTCTACTTGGGGGAAATGATGTTACCATATATCTAATTTTGTCTCCCCAAATTCCCGACAGCCGAGGCTTCCAGTTCGGAGCTCAGCTGCCCAACACGTAACATCCTCCCACGGCCCTCCTTGTCAGACTCGAAAATCACCTTAGGTTTTGGGGCAGCCTGACCGACCTTTACCTGTTAGACGAGAGCTTCAAACCAGATGGTGTCACAGGAGTCCAGCGCTGTGCTGGTGGCTTCTGCGCCTGACGGGAGGGCAGGTGTTAGAAGGTCCCCACGGACATCGGCTCTGGTCTGCCTCGCTCCGCCCGGCCCAGCCCCGGTGACAGAGCAGCTGGGGCTGAACGAGATGATGCCATTTCCCTGATGTGAATGGAAATGACCAGCCAGAGCATATCCATAAAAGATAAGCATCTCAGAGCTTCATGCTACCTCTGAACAATGTTCCTAATTTCTTCTTTGAAATCTCCCAAGAGGATTTTAAAGAGGCTTGAAGTAGGCTGCTCGCAGGAGTCCTGGCACAGTGGCAGGTCCTCGTGTGAGTGCGGAATGTGGGGTTCGGACAGCTGCTGTCCCGTCGCACGGGCTGGGGGCCTATGGGCCCAGTGACGCTCGGAAAAGGCCAGCCGGTGACTCTGGGATGTGCAAACAGCTCCTCTGCGCCAGCTGCAAAGCCCCTTTGTGGAGTGGCAGGCGGGGGGTGGGGGCGAATGAGGCAAAAGCAGGGGGCTGAAGCCGAGGTGTGTGCTAACTCAGGCTCTGTGTCCAGAAGGCCCTGGAGCCTGGGGGGGCCGGGGGAGCCGCCCTGAGGAGGGAGGTGACCTGCAGTCTAGGGAGGGTGCCGCCCTGTCCCAGCTGAAGCGGCTGTCTCTTCTCCAGGTAGTGAAGTGAGCGCATTTGGCCATCCCCCGCACCTCGAGGGTTTGTTCCCCTCCTGCAGTTTAGCCTCGGGTTTTATGGGTTTTACGACTATGACGGCAGAAAGGGTGTGAAAACCTCAGAAACACTGAGTCAGCCACAGACGGTCCAGCCAGGTCCTAACTGTTTGTCCTCAGAAGGTGGAAGGTCATCCCGGTGCAGGGACATTTAGAAAAAAAGATCAGCCCCCATCGCTGTGTGAAAGTGTCCAGTCGTTTCTCCCAGGCGGCCTGGTGACAGGAGGCGTGGGTGAGGCCTGGGAACGGAGGCAGAGGCAGGGACAGACATGGCCTGGCGGCCAGGGTGGGAGAGAGCCCCGGGTTCGAGCCCCAGGTCGTGTGAAGCACCCCGGGTTCAACCCCCGTGCCCGTCTCTCTGCCAGAGCCAGTCCCCGCTCACAGGCCCTGCCTGCCCCAGCCCTGTCCCGTGCCACCAAGAATCCTTTAACCCCGAGCTAGTTTCCCCCACCCGTAAAACCCAGTAAGTCCCCCAAATTCATGAAATGGAGGAGCGCATTGAATTATAGAGGGGATTGGTATTTTCTCTCTTCCGAAGTAGAGAAGGGGGGAGGGGACGGGCCACAGAAGAAAGAAAGAAAGAAAGAAAGAAGGACAAAGAAAGGTAATCCGGATCTTTAGTCCACTCTCCCTACTTGACGTTTTTGAAACCTTTCCAAGCCCTTTATAGGAAGGGAATGAAAGCGACCCGGAGGGAGCAGGGGTCTTTCTTTCTTTCCTTTTGTTGTGAACGCAGTCCTGGGATTTGTGGCATTGTGCAGAGAGATGGTGGCATCCAAGTGTGTGCAGAAATTTGCCTGAAAGGGGGTTGTAAGAACTGAAGATGGGTAAAAACGGAACGGAAAAAACAAACCCCTGGCCGCAGATAAGAATCATATAATTTACTAAGACGTATCATTTTGTGTGTTCTTAAGCATGAAAGCTAATTTAGAAAAACGAGGGTTGTACTTGACATTGGAGGGAATGAGATGCAGTCGCAGGCCCCAGTGGCCTTGGCTTCTGCTCCCTAGGAACTGGGGCAGTGGGGGCGGCTCTTGGAGGCGTTAGGAACCTGATGCCGAGGGGGCCTGGGCCAGCCCACGGTGCTGTGGTGGAAACCTGTGCCCGCAGCCAGCCCAGCAGACACCAGGAAGTGGGTTGACATAAGGACTCATCCTAGAGAGGCAGAATTTCACCGTGCAGAAATTTGAGTTCTATTTTAAACACCACCACCCCCTGCATTTATTGGGAATTCTCTATTTGCGATGTGCTGTATTTTTATGTGTTTCCTGCCTCCTGCCTCCCTTTCTCATATTCTTCCTTTAGGAAATAGTGGTACGAGTGAATGAAGAGGCATTCTAGCTGCCGTGGAGATCCGGTACATGGTCAGGGTCGGGGCAGCCCAGGAAGCACACACAGATGGGAGCTGGTAGGGGTTGGACGGATGAGCGTGGGGTCCGACTTGGTATGGGGTCGATGGGGGTCCTCGGCGGACATCTGAAGGGTGACCGGAGTTCGTGAGCCAGTGGTGTTGGGGAAGGGGGTAGGTAGCCTGGGGAGCTGAGGGGTGGCAGTGGGATAAATGGTAGAGGGGTGGAGGGGGCACCCAGGGCCTCTGTTTCTCCCTTTGTCTTCCTATAGCATGGTGGGAGAGTGCGTGATGTCCCCCATTTACAGCCCAGTGGCCCAGAGCTCCGAGGTTAGGTGGCCTGCCCCAAGTCATCAGCTGGTGTGGTTATTTCAGGATCTGGTGGTGTCCCTGGGCTGCAGGTGCCACCAAGCCCCGTGCTCTGCTTAGCCCCCCATGCCTTCCTGTGGGCTCCAGGTCCAGTGCTCGGGCTTTGATTCCACAGCCTCTCCTGGGCTTTTGCAGAGATGAGGAAAGCATCACGTAGGCCCTCGCGCTGTGTAGAAGAAAAATTCTTACTGACTGTGAGCAGCCTCGAGGTCTGAACAAGTGTGTGTTTTAGCCAAATATTTATTTTGCTGAAACAGAGACCAGAAGACATCTTGATAGCGAGTCAGCCATAAGGACTTCGTTAAAGTCATTTTTTTTTTTTTAAAGTTGAGACTTTTTTTTTCTCTCTGCAGACAAGTCCTGACCTTTATAACGAGGCCTGAAGGCTTCCCAGATCTATATGAAAAAGATTCCACTCTTCTCTGGGTCATTTGACCAGGTTGCTTTGTTTACAACCTTTGTTGTTGGGGTCCAGAGACCTGAGGGTCCAGAAGCGTCTCGCAGCCCGGCTGGCTGATTTCCTGCGCAGTGTAGTTCCCTTCTGTTTCCCTGTCCTGCTTTCCCTGCTTGCGGAGAAGAGGCCTCTCTCCCAGGCGAGCAGCAGCCCCTGTTCGCCAGCCAGACGGGCAGGGAGGTGGCTTGCGAGAAACGGAGGTGTTCTAGGAGGACGTAACCTGTGCGATGACACTTCAAGTTTTGAAACTTGGAGGGTTTTTGAAAAATAGAGGCCGCTCAACACTTCGAGAGTGTCTCCGCTTCATGGAGAAGGGAATTCCTTGTCCGTGGCTTGGCCGTACCCACGTTCCGTGTCTGGGGGAGATACTCGTCTAGATAACCCCTGCTTGGCCTGTTTCTTTTACTGAGTTGGGTCTGTGGATACGAGAGTGCGGGGAGGTTACCTGAAACGGGGTCTGTTTTCGTCAACGTCTAAAGGAGGCTTTGAAACCACTAACTTATGACTTGATTCCTTCTGGGGGGTCTCTCCGTCCATCCGAAAAGCAGGGCTCGTCTCCGGGGGTCCTGGTGGCACTGGGGTCTTCGTCATCGTGTCACCACGGGCAGGGCTCCCGTGCAGGCCTATTTCGGTCTGTTCAGGCCTGGCCCAGACGAAGCCGTTGCAACCTTCCTCCTTCCTGCCTCGCAGCCGGACTTGGCTGGGTCTTCACACACAGTCTGGCATCCCTCCGCGCCGAGCCGGGATCCCCGCCGCAGTGGACGGAGGGAGAGGAGGAGGGAAGCAAGGAAGGTGGCTTGGTTGCTGCTCCCTGGGCGCCGGGTGCCAGCAGCTAGCACCCCGCGCGGATTACCCCCGAGTGCCTGGGGCGGTGCGGTAGCCGCGGCCGGCGTCCATTCTCCAGGTGAGCAGACTGACGTCCAGAGGGGGAACAGCGTGCCCAGGGGCGCACAGCGACCAGATGGGCATGTGTGTGTGCTCACATACTTTTTCGTCTTTTTTCTCTGCCGCTACGTTCTTCTTTCCACGAGGCCCATGGGCCCATTCGATGCCTGTGTGCTCCTATGACGCGGGGTCCTGGGTCTTCATCGTCGAAGTCTCATTTGGCATCAGCAAACAGCACAAGGCAGTGTCCTCCAGGGTCTCCTTTTGCTCAGGGACCCCTGGTGCTCTTTTGGCCAGTGCGCCGGCAGGATTGTAAATTATAAATGAGCGTACCCGCTCCGGGGTTTCCACAGCAGTGGTGGGAAGGCGGGGCGCACTCCGAGGCCCACGTCATTCTGAGATGGAGATGGGATTTTTTTGTTTTGTTTTGTTTTAAATGACAGTGGAGCATTATGGTCAGTCCAGTGGGAAGACGCTGTCCATGCAGAGGTAACTTGGGAAATGCCGAGATGAAGTGGGGCTTGCGTGTAACGGCCCATTGGTGCTGTGCACAAAGCCCTTTGTGCCGCCAGGCCCTGCCTTGAGGGGCCCTGTGGCCTCTGTGCCGTCCCTGCAGGCCACCCGAGCTGGGGATGGGGACAAGAGTGCACTCTTTTCCCACAGAAGGGGAAACCAAGGCTCAGAGACAAGAACCCCTATCTTGGGGGTCTTGGCCCGGTCCATTTTCCACTGGTCATGCCATTTTATTCCATAGTTATGATTTTTTATTTCATCTTTACTATCTTTGTGGTGACAAAAGGAATGCTTGTTCTATGTGAGGAGACTTGGAAGGCAGATGGAGACGTGTAAGTGGAGAGCAAATCCTTCCCACAGTGCACCCCCCGGCTGGCGTGAGTGTGTGTGTGCAGAGACAGGCAATGTGGGTTCAGATTGTTTTTGAACCCAGCTCTGTGTCTTATTTGCTGAGTGATTTAGGATAGGAGACATCACTGCCCAGAGTCTTAGTTTTCTTATCTGCAAAATGGGGCAATTACATGTACCTTTAGCACAACCTCGTCATCAAGGGAGATGGGAGGCAGCACAGTGCCCGCCACAGAACAGGTGCCCGTTCCTGTGGGTTCTCCTCCCCCTGCCCGATGGCAGTGCTTCTCAAACTCACCTCCAGGGCACCCTGAAGGCAGAAGACTATTCCCAGTGGGGTGCCCCAGCTGGCGCCAAGCAGTGTGCAGACGGCAAGGCAAGCTGTGACTCTGGGCAGATTCTGTAGCACTTAGTGATAAATCTGAGCTTAACTTTACTTAAAAACAATGCTTTTTATGTTGGAAATGTTTATATATTTTGAACATGGGGGCTTCAAATTGTCTTGTAGCTTCCTGTAACCCTTGGCGCACCTGCCCACACCCCTGGGGGCTGGTGTACCCCCATATCCCTGGGGGGCTTGTGAACATCCCCACACCAGTGGGGTCCGTACACCCAAGCTGGGGTTGGTGCTGGAGTGGTCCTTGCCTCTTGCCACAGCTAGTAAGGGCCAGGCCCATGGGCCGACAGTGAATGTTTATTGCCTGCAAACAACACCCTGGAGAAATCCATCTCACCTTGTCCTAAAACACTCCCTCGGACATGGTGATCCCATCAGATGGTTCACTCGTCTCATCAAAAAGAAATAAATTCCAAAGAAGTGTTTTCAGGAGGTTCTTTGTATTCAAGGGTTAAGCAGATTCTTATTTTGCTTATCTTTGAAAATAAAACAATGTTTAAAACTATTCAGATCAGCAAAGCCATCTGGTGGGGAGTACGCAGCTGCTCTCCATTCAATTGTGCCGCCTTTAATTTATTCATTGAAGGGTGCCGCTGTACATCTGCAAAAATCCTTATTTGCACTTGGTTTTGAACATGTGAGCTATGTGTCTATGCGAGACCTCCCTCTTCTTCGCCCGAACTGAAGGACATCTGGGTTGGCTCTCCCCTCTTCCTGAATTCCGGTCCGAGCCGGCGGGAGGGTGCTGGGGACTCAGCTGGGGCAGAGCCACCTGGCTCCTTTAGGCCCTGAGATGTCATCTCTGTGCCTTATACTTGGAGCTGCGGCTACTTTTCATTCACTTTGCTGTTTGTGTTAAGGGAACACTGTTGAGTGGCAGCTAGAACCTGGCAGGTGCTGGAACCCTTGAAAGTGTGCAAAAAGAAGAGTTAATAGTATATCGCATAGCTGGGTTCCTGATTACTGCACCATGTGCTGTGTCTGCTTTGGGAAGAAGAGGATGAGGGTCTGAGTGGTGCCGGGGTTTGCCTCCAGTCAGTGGCTGATTAAGGGGCTCAGCAAGTGCTCTGCCCAGGCCTACTGATCCCCAGGTCTGCTGTCTCTCTACTCTATGTCATAGGGAGGAGGAGGGATGCAGCATCCCGTTCTCCGGGCTGCAGTTTCCCCATCTGTGAAGTGAAAATGCTAATCAAGCTTTCTTCTTAGATTGCCATGATGTATAAACAGGGTGATTTGAAAAGTTCCAGCCTGGTGTCTGGGCAAAAGGAAGCCCTACTAAGTTGGAGCTCATGTCACTGGTATTGTTGTCACTAAGTGGCTAAAGTTCTGTTCTGGGTTTGCTTCTTCACTTATTAACTTAAAAAAAAAAAAGAAGACTTAGTGTGTACCCATCCAGTGCCAGGCACAGTAGATACCGAAGCTTGTGTGGGAGCTCTGCACTGATTGGAATTCGGGGCTGAGCATCCCTGACTCTGCCCTGAAGAGCTTACAGGGAGACAGGGTGGTGGGTTGGCCGATGGCTGCTCTTAGAGAATCTGGCGGCCTCAGTTTCTAAGCAGGTTTCTCCCAGAGCCGCTATCTTACCTGACGGTGCGGTGTGGGAGCGAGGTCATGAGCTCTGCAGCCAAACAGGCCTGCAGTTGCATTTTGGTCCTGCTGCTGGCTAGCCATGGTGGGGCTCTAAGTATGCGTTCATTCCAACTGTGCCTCAATCTCCCCTATGTAACACAGAGGTCGCAGTGCTGACCTCAAAAGATTACCATCAAGAAGGGAACCCACGTTAGGGCACCTGGGTGGCTCAGTTGGTTGAGCGTCTGATCTTGATTTTGGCTCAGGTCGTGATCTCAGGGTTGTGAGTTTGAGCCCCGTATTGGGCTCCGCGCTCAGTGCAGAGTCTGCTTGAGATTCTCTCCCTCTCCCTCTGCCTCTCCCCACCCACACTTTCTGTTTCTTTAAAAAAAAAAAAAAAGAAAAAGAAAAGAAGGGACCTCACATGGTGCATTCATCTTCTGGGGTCCCTGAAAACCGTATTTTGGGTCTGCACAAAGGGTGATATTTAAGTTTGCGTTTTGAATGCCTTAAGACAGACTAAACTTCTTTTCCTTGAAATTCTTTACCTTAGGCAACTGTCATTGCTTTCTTGCCAAGGGGCATTAGGCGCTCAGGTTTCCCAGCAGGTTGTGGAAGCTTGTCTCCAGTAGGTTCTACCTTAGTAGAAAACCGCTGTCGGTAGATCTATGAGTCTGAGTGGGAAATCTAGTACCTAAATCTAGTGTGGATTTGCATTACCCCTGGCAGTAAGAAAATGAACCATCGGAAATCGTTTCCCCCCCCAACTGGTTTCAGAAAAAGAAAATTGTCAGCCGTGTCACAAAGACCTTGCACATCTTGTACACATTGAAGTCATCGTGTGATGCAGCAGCATGAGCATCAGAGTCTCCTGTCCACCGTTCCCTTCTGAGAAATTCCTCTTGTGCTGCACGTGGCAGAGAGACAGGGCTGTCTGGCTCTGACCCTATCGGAAAGCCATCAGCTCAGAGGAATATTAAAAAGATCCCATTCGGGACGCCAGGGTGGCTCAGTTGGTTAAACCTTTGTCTTCAGCTCAGGTCATGGTCTCAAGGTCCTGGGATCGAGCCCCACATCGGGCTCTCTGCTCAGCAGGGAGCCTGCTTCCTTCTTTCTCTCTGCTGCCTCTCTGCCTGCTTGTGATCTCTCTGTGCATGTGTGTCAAATAAATAAATAAAATCTTAAAAAAAAAAAAAAAAGATCCCATTCTTTCCCCTCCTCCCCCAGCCTTCAACCGGCAGAGATCCGTGGGTCTGCGTCCCTGTCGTGAGGCGCCTCTCTGCTCCGCAAAGCGGAGCTGGTTCTCCTGGGGTCTGCAGACTCTTGGGGCTGGTGGGAGTGGAGCGTGGGGGGCTGGGGACAGCCCTTGAAATGGGATATGTGATTCTGAGTGTGGCCATGTTTCTGGAGATGGTGTTCTAGACGTCGATGGAATGTTCCAGAAGTCCTGTATTTCACATGTTTGTTGCCTCAGCAAATGCAATCGTTGCTTGATAAATATGTGCTTAAGGGTGTGGGCTAAGGAGAAAACACTTTTGTGTCTTTTGAGCTAATTGTGCAGCTTTTTAAATTTTGCCTAGCGTAAAGGAGGTATGCCCCAGCTTCTTAGTGCTTGCTACAAGACCACTGGCTTCTTAGCAGCCGTAGAAGACATAAAAATGATGCCAGTGGGTCTGTATCAGGGAAATGGTCCCTTCAAATCCTACACCTGTGAGTGTCTGGGCTGAAAGAGGTCGTGCCGGCTCCGACAAGGAAACAGGCCCAGACTTACGGTGACTTGCCGTGGGTGACCAGCGAGGTTAGTGACCAGGACGGGAGGGAGAACATGCTGGGGGGCACCCGCTCAGGGGCCCCTGCACTAGCTTGCTGCCTCATTGGGAAGGTAGCACTTGTGTGGCTATAAAATTTCAAAGCACAGAGTAGAGGTTCCAGTCTTTTCCCTTTGATGCGCAAGAACAAAAGGGGCTTCCGTCTGCCTCCCCGCCCTATGGGGCCCTTTCCATTCCTCCCTGCTGTCTTAGCTTCGGCGTTCTGTGAAGGGACCAGCCCCCCCCACCCCCCCACCGTCCGCTGCCCCACACTTGGCACCAGGCCAGCCTCTGCAAACCTGGTCCCTATCCCGCCGCCCCCCCCCGCCACTCCCTGTCCTCCCGTGGTGCCCGTCATACTTTGCAGCTACAGAAGAGGCGCCTGCAGGATGAATACGGTCTGAATTACAGAGTCTGAAATGAGACCATTTAAGACTCGAGGCCGACAAGGTCACTGAAGGAGGTACCTGCCTTTCCCCACCATGGCCACCTCCCACACGTCCAGGGCCACCTGTCCTGTATCTCTGTGCAAATCTGTTCTTTAGAAGAGAGTTTCTGAAGGGATGGGAAGGGGCTGGGAGGAACGTCCAGACTGTCCGAGGCCAGGCTAGGGTGATGGTGGGCAGGGCTCCCCGTTGATGAGGTGCGAGGCGGGGTTGGGGGAGACAGGGGTCAGGGCGCTGGCTCTTTACGAGGAGCTGCGTGTCCTTGGGGAAGTACAGAATCCCACTGGGCCTCGGTTTTTTGGTCTGTGAAATGCCTGGAGGAGCAGGTACCTGCGGTTTGGATTCCCTGGAGTCCGTCCGGGTGGTGACCCGGGGCCCGACTGCCCACCGTCCTTCTTGTGGTGTTCCAGGTCTCTCATAGCCTGAAGGACTTCACAGTCAAAGTCCCCAGGAATCCTCCACCAGTTCCTTTCAGCTCTGACCTCCCATCTGTAAAGCCGTTAGCTGAGCCCAGCCCTTTAGACCTTTGGCAACAGGCCCGTTTCTGGAAGACTGACCCTTCGTGGTAAGCACTGAGCAGGTTATGGATGGAGGAGCCTTGTGAAGGGGCTGAGCTTTTCCCAAGTTGCACCTCCAGCTGTCTTAGACTCCCCAGGGCTCCCCATCTTGGTGTCCAGGGCACCCGAATAATCCCAGTCGGGTCTGCTTGTTAGCATCTCATTTCTGCCGTAAAACTGGGCTGTTCCCTCCTCCTTCTCTGTGCCGCCGCTTGCTGTCCCTGCTTCTTTGCATTCATTGTTTCAGATTAGTTGCAGACAGGAAAATAGGACACCTGTGCCTAGCATTCTGTATACATCGTAGGCAAGTCGGCCTGGAGCAAGGGCCTGAGAGCTTCTCCTAGAAGAATGCAAAGAACACCCATACTAGGTCTGCCAGGTGCCAAATGCCGGATGAAGCTTTTTATATCTCCTCTCTCATTTCCCCTTCACATCCACATGAGGTGACACAGATAGTTTTGCTCCCATTTTACAAATGAAGGAATAAAGTCATAGGATGGTCAAGTCATTTTCCTGAGATCACACAGCTGGCAGGGAGAGGAGTCGATGGAAATGCAGGTCTGCCTCACTCCAAAGCCTGTCAACACTTTGGATTGGTCAGAAAACATCCCAACTTTCTACCGAGTTGGGAATCATCCGGCCTCTAGACCAGATGCAAGGGAGGCTGGCTGTATCCTTAGGAGATCTGATCACAGAGGAAATGCCTCTTTCTTCCCTATTTCGTGGGACGTAAGTCTAGTTACATACCGTAAGGCATGGGAAATAGTTATTATTAACAACTATGTTGATAATGAATTTACAATATAGTCAAGGATGCTTTAAAACTAGTTTTTAAAAACTGCCCGTGTTCTCGCTGACACACATTATGGGCACACCAGGAAGACCCTGCAGGTCGCACAGTTTGAAACCCCTGTTTTAGACAAAGCACAGATGAGGTGTCTCTGTCATCGCGGAAGGGGCATCCTGGCAAGGACATCCTAAGGACTAGGCTCTAGGAAGGGCTTTGCTCAAGGAAGCACTGAGGAAATCACAGCGGACCGAGAGCGAGGCAGGGAGAAAGGTGTCTTTATCAGGAAGTGGGGAGAATGGGGTCAGTAGTCCAGATAACAAAGAACAGCTGAGGTTGTCATAAACCCACATTTTGCCAGAAAGTGACCTGGTGCATGACATTTGGGCAGTTATGTCTTGTTCGAGAACAGCTGCCATCTGGGTTTCCAGCACTGTTTTGGCATATCTGCTTTTGGCATTAGCCAAGGGGTTCTATTAGGCAAAAGCATTGATTCAGTTGGGTCTGGGTCTTTGGATGAATTGCTTTGGCCTGAATCGCTCATGATTCACTTTGCTCATATAAACACACCTTTTGGAACTTAAAAACAGAAAACTATACTGGTTTAACTTAGTAACACCTAGTGCTTATAACCTGTGGAAGAGTGTATCGGTTAGCTTCTATCACGTACCAAACCCCCCACCCGCAAGCGCTGCGAAGCCACCATGTTGTTCCCATGGTGATGGCAGAGGTGTAGAGGGTGAGTGGGTACATGTGATGAGTCTCAAGGCCTGGGCTTGGGACTAGCACGTTGTCACTTCTGCCTCATTCCATCGGCTGAAGCCAGTCTCTACACTCAAGCTAAGGGGCGGAGACTTGTATCCCTGTCTTGTTGAAGCGGCTGCACAGTCATTCACGTGAAGGAAGGCAGACTACAGGGCAGGTTGATAAAGGAACAAATAATGCAATCTACCATAAAGCAGTAATCAACTGCTCCTCACCAGATAATTCTCGTGGTCTAGGACTATGTCTATATAAAAAGAGCCAACATTTAAAAAAAAATAAGATTTTATTTATTTATTTGAGACAGAGCGAAAATGAGTGAAAGAGAGAGAGAGCATGAGCAGGGGGTGGGGGTAGGGTAGAGAGAGGAAGAAGCAGCTTCTCCACTGAGCAGAGACTCCAATGTGGGGCCTGATCCCAGGACCCTGGGATCATGACCTGAGACAAAGGCAGATGCCTGACCATCTGAGCCTCCCAGATGCCCCCAAAAGAGCTAAGATTTATTGAGCACTTACTATGGGCCACTCTTCTAAGCACTTTATATGAATTGATCCCTTAATGCTCACAGCAGTGCTCTGGTGTAGGTCCTGCAAGCGTTCCCCATTCACATGCAGGGAAACAGGACGGGAGGATTTGAACGATTTGCTCAATGTCAAAGCTGCATCTCCCACCTCCGGCACCTAGGCTCCAGTTTTGTGTGTGATCTTTTACTGTCAGGGGTTTCTTTTGAGAATCCAGAGGCCCAGATCACTTCGGGGACTTGCCTAAAGTCTCCAGGTGGACACCGCTTTGGTGTCCTGGCCCACAGACCTGCTGACTGGCTTCCTTCCTCTGACTATAGCCAGTGAGGATCATTGAGGCTTGTTTTTTTATTCTGGTGATTGACTGCATTGTGATCAAAAGCATAAAACTCCAGCTATAAGGTTGAAACTGGTCATCTGTTGTTTGTACAGGACTCTCCAGGCTTGCTGTTTCTCACTCTCGGGGACAATCTTCTATCTTTGAGTTAAATATGAGACATGTTCCTTCTTATACTTGTTGATGAATGTTCCTTGAAGAAATGTATTTCCATATGCGTAGCCCAAAGAGAAATGTCAGCAGTTAGACATGCTAATCAGAAGAGAGCCTTGTGTTTTAGTAAAGGTCACTTAAGACCCATCAAATTTTTTTTCCCTTAAAACATTCAAGTCAAATAATGTAATTAGCTATTTTTTTTCCTTTCTCCTCCCCGAGGGCAGATGTAAATGGTCTACCTAAATGAAGCTATTTATTTAAATCCATCCAGATTTCTTTTGAAGTTTTGTACATCTTTCTTCTGCTGTATCAGCTCATAGCTACAATAATTTAATAAGTTTTTCCTAGGGTGAAATTGGATGCCCTTTATTGATCTTACACCGAGGGGGCATTCAATTACTTACTCTAAAGTGGTATTTCTGGGTCTCTCAATTACAATTTTGTTATAAATGGCTTGCTAATGATACTTGGGGTGCATAGGTTAATAGGGGGCATCCTAGCCAAGGCTGGGTAATTGAACGCTTTCTATTTTGGGATCAGTCATCTGATCTCGCACAGGGGTCCGGGTTCCCACACTTGCTGTCTGCCTCTGTCGGGCACAGTGCTGAGCCGGGGCTGGGAAGCGAGCTCACTGAAATGTACACCTGAGTACTTTGGTTTAGTACTCGCACAGGCGTGCCAGGGGTCCTGACTCATCTGAGTCGACAGGCACCAAAGTGGGAACATTCCAGACAGGTAAAGCGCAAGGGATGTGTGCTGCTTGTTTTTTTTTAAGGAGCACTACCTGAGTGTTCGGTTCCCGTGGCACTGTTCTCAGGATGGTCTGCGGCGTTCGGGAAAGGCCAGTTCAGGAGTATAACAGCAGTCCCTTTTCCCTTCAACACAGTCACATTGATTCAATTTTTCTTCACTGGATTATGTTGGTTAATACGTCTTGTAAAGGTCCTTTTGAGAGAATACGTGGCGTGCATGTTTTGCACTTGGACAAACGTCAGCCCGGACTCCTACCTTCCAGACCCTACAGGATCTGGCTTCTGATTCCTAGCCCCCATCAGTCCCAAAGCCCAGGGTTCTATCCTCCTGGGGGGGGTGCTGGGGTTTACTCCCCAGCTTCTGTCCTTCACAGGGTCTTTACTTCTCCTGAGCCCCATGTGGCTGGCTTCCTTCTCATCATTCAGACGTTACCCACCTCCCCCAACTACTGTTCTCTGGACATCCTGCTGCCGGACCCCCTTTCCTGTTCGGATGCAAGTCTCACCTGGGGATGGAGGTCAGTGTACAGAGCACCCCCTGACTACAGCCCCTGACTAGATCTGGGTCTAGTGCTGCATTAGAGAAGGCCTGTCATCGCGGTTTCCTTGTACTTTCCCTTTGTGTTTCCTTCACAGCCTTCATCGGTGCCTGACATTGTCGTGGTCATTGGCTCTTGCCCTGTAGCCCCTAACTCCTGGGAACATACAAGCTCCAGGTGGGGAAAAGCCCCTCTGTCCTGGTTTCTTCTGTACAACTCCCATCCATTCAGCCATGGCTTGGTTTGGAAGCCTCAAAACCCCAGGCCCTGCACTGACAAGGGCCACAGCCGTGTGTGGGATATGGTCATAGGACTTATTTTTAATCGATATCATCAAGGGGTGTTTCATACTAGATACTGGTCATATGTTTCAGTAAAACTTGTAGGGTAATTTTATATTGTTTCCCCATGACAACAAACTCCAACTCTCCAGACACCAGCTGAATTGCCCTACAATTCAGTTTAGTTCTGATCGTAACTACCCAGAGCTTGCACAGACCCCACAAGTTAAGGGTTCAGACCCCCAGGATTACCCCACTTCAGATGCCAGTTACAAGCCTCGGGGTCTGAAGGCTACCCAAGCTTCTGTCTGATCTAGCTGCCAATTCCAAGGTTCCCACAAGGCCCTCCTTAGGCCTGATAATTCCTTAGACCCATGCTGAGAACTCAGGAAAATGCCTTATTTACTATTATCAGTTTGTTATAAAGGATACAACTATGGAAGAGCCAGAGGGAAGACATGCCTGGGGCAAGACCTGGGGGGGAGGGGCGCGGAGCCACCCTCCCAGCACCTCCACAAGTTCACCAGCTAGAGGGCTCTCTGAATCCTGTCCTTTTGGGGGGTTTTTATAGAGGTTCTGTTACATAGGCATGATTGATAAATCATTGGCCTTGACAATTCACTCACTGGCCTCCCTGGAGGTTGGGGATGTGGGGCTCTAAGTTCCAACTGTCTAATGGAGGCTTGGGCTTTCTGGCCATGAGCCCCATCCTGAAGCTATGGGGGGGGTTCCCCACAAGAGTCATCTCATTAGCATAAATTCAGCTGTGGTTGAATGGGGCTTGTTATGAATAACAAGATGCTCCTCTCACTCCTTCACTGAGGAAATTCCAAGGGTTTTAGAAGCTATTTGCTGGGAACTGGGGACAAAGACCACATGTTGATTTTGTATTCTGTTCCCCTCTGTCTTCCATTGGCTTTGGGTCTCCATGACCCAACCGCACCTCCAGCACTACCTGCCCCAGGCTTGCCCCCTCAGAAGGGATCTGCCCAACAGAAGAACAAACAAGTGAATGAGTTGTCACCCCAGGTCTCAGCTCCCTGTTCTGTGTTAAGAAGTGAGACGAGTAGGTCTGGCCGGAGGGTGCAGCCTGCCCCGGGGAACGAATGTTTGGGCTCACCACGTCCCGGAGCCTCCCTGTTGAGCCTGTCAACTTCCCCAACGACCCAGTTAGTTGGCTTGTAAGAAGAAACCTTTGTTTTTGTTTAGGAATATTTTGCCCATTCTGTTGGGTCCAGATTTTGTACATTCTTGTGTTGGAGCTTCAAAGACTCTGTTTTTTTTCTTTTTAAAAAAATCTAATTAGACTTTCTGCAGCCAGAGGCACAGAAGGGTGTGAACACACTCCCCACTGAGATCCTGGTTGGAGCCTCCTTTTAGCCCCGTTTGGCCTTGTCTTCAACATGTAAAAAAAAATGTTTTCTTGGCTTAGCGATAGGATTTCCAAGTAGGGGATCTTGCCCTTTTGTTTCTTTGGTTTGGAAGAATTGTTTGTACCAAGTGATGGGTCAGAGGTGGTTGAGTGAGTGGGAGGCAGGGATTGGAGCCTTGAGGTTCCTGTCACGTCCCTGCAACTTCTCTCAGAGATGAGCGGGCGGCAGAGCCCCGGGTGTTGGCCTCGTTCCAGAATAGTTTGCTCCCGAACACCCCCACTCCTCTGCTCTTCCCAGAACTGCCTTGACCCCAATCTCGGCCTCCCTTAACTAGCATTTTTCAAGCTGGTGCCTTGTGACATTAGTGAGAATTCCATGGCCAATTATGTTGTGGAAATGTTGCATCTTTTAGCTTTGTCCTGTGGACTCACAGGGATCATCAGCATATTCAAGGCCCCCAAAGTCCTGTTGTAAAGAAGTCTGATTGTGTTCATCTTACCTTTGCCTTGACTAATTTAAGCACAGAGCACATATCAACAAGATGCAGAACATTGAGAGGGAGACATTTTAGGAAGCGCTACTTGGCTTTTTCTTGGTCAGCCTATTTTGATAAAGCAGGGGCCTTTCTGTCCAAGAGAAGGGAAGGTTCCTGCTGGTGAGTCCTCATTGTTCAGCCTTCCAACCAATACGAGCAGGCTTTAATGCAGAGTTGGTTAATCCTACCTTCTCTGGGGACCAATAGGATCGTTTGAGGGCTGTGTGTGTGTGCCAAGTTGGAGGTGAGTCTACGGCCTTTGGGTAACTCTCAAGCCCTAAGGAAAAATAATGGGATAAGATCTCCCATCTTTGATTCCACTTTGAACATTCTTGGCATTCACTGACAATTAAAAAACATAATCTTAATGGTCACTGATGATGCTGTTATGAATGTTGCCTACCTTTTAGGGGATGCAAATAAGTATGGGTAGACATTAAGCAAACTCTTTATGTGCGTTAGCTAATTTAATACTGGCTTCAAGCTTGTAAGTGAGGTTCTCTTGCCCTGATTTTACTGGGGAGGGAGGCAAAGCTCAGAGACGTTATATGGCCCCCTGGAGGTCCCACAGCTAGTTAGTGGTGGTCTGCCGTTATTGGAAATGAAGTCTCCTTTTTTGCTGTTTTTACAGCATCTACAAAGAAGTGTCATCATTTGGGCAACAATACATTTTCTAACCACAGAATTCTGTTAATGGATTTTTAAGAATCATGTTTTCCCCAGGATGATGAAAGTGAAAAATGATTTCAGGGTCTGAGTGTTATGTTACTCAGGGGAATACAGCACGTTGGGTTTAATTGCTTAATAACTTAAAGTCAAACGGTTTTTTTTTTTTTTTTTATATGATGCACTCTACTGAAGGAGAGAATCATTTCAGTGTTTCTAAATTTTCATTAACTTTTGCCTCCTAAACCGATAATAAAGGTTAGTTCTCGGTAACAGACTATGGGTGCTATTGGGAGAGAGGAAACATATTTTCTCTGCATACTCCTCTCCTCACTGGGCTGCTTCTTGGATATTTTGTGGATTTAAAAGCACGGATACTTAAGTTCATCTCTCAACTTAAAGTCACTGACCGTGCACGCATCTGGGAACGACTACGAAGTCTTGAGATTCGGAGATCGGTACTTAGCTGTGGTGTGGCTGGGCATTAGAGGATCTAGGGGCTGTGCAAAAATAAGGTGTTTGACGGGGAGCTCCAAAAGCTCTCCTTTTATCCCACGTGATTTTCTGTGACTGAAACCTAGGAGTGGAAAAGAGAACTTCTCTCCTGGGAAAGTGATCCCAGGGTTATGGCTATCATCACATCATGTAATAAAACCTCTTTTCTTTGTTGTTCAGGTAATCTGACATTTTAAAGATTTTGCACCCCCCCCCCCCCCGAGGAGGAAACATTTTAAAGGAGTGTGGGATGTAGAAGAAATCTTCATGGGGCTCTCCAAGGATGGCGTGCCGACCCGTGCCTCACTGAGACCATGAGCCCTTCCGATCTCCTGAGTGTCTCCATGTCCTCCAGTGAGAAATCTTATACTTCATTTTGTGCCATGGGAAAAACCTGAAGGACAGACAGACTCGCTCCCACACTTTGGGGACTTTTCCAAGCTTGCAGGGCTGCTTACAGAACATGACAGTAGGAGAGCACCTCTTTCTGTTGTCTTTTGGAGTTGAACCAAAGAAGGCCCTTCCTCTTTCTCCAGGGCTTTGGTGCCTGCTCATTTTTATATTCTATTTGTGTCTGTTGCTTGTGCCTTAAGACCATCTTATCTAATCAAAGGACATCCTTAAAGTTTTTCCAGCACTACTTGCACGCATCCGGGCTCCCCAGGGGCTCGCCCATGGCTCTGGGGGCCAGCCGTCCAAGGGCATTACCATGAGGCACTGTATTAATTGCTGCATCCAGTTGTTGCCCAACAACGAGCACAAACAGCAGGTCGGCTGCGGAGGGGGCCCCCTTCACGGTCACCCGGAGTGCCCCGCCTGCAAAGGAGAGAACAAAATTGTGCTCCGCGTAGACGGTAAGCAGATGAACTTGCTTGCTGTCCTCGAGGTGAGGGCCGAGGGGAATGAGAGCTGGGGCAGGTTTCTGCGCTTCAAGAAGGGGAAGCGATGCAGCCTCATGTTTGGATTGATGATCATGACCTTGGTGATGGCATCTTACATCCTTTCTGGAGCCCACCAAGAGCTTCTGATCTCCTCGCCTTTCCATTACGGAGCCTTCCCCAGCAATCCCAGCTTGATGGATGGCGAGAACCCGAGTGACACGAAAGAACATCACCACCAGCCCTCTGTAAATAATATTTCATATGTGAAAGACTACCCAAGCATTAAATTAATTATTAACAGCATCACCGCCAGGATTGAGTTCACGACCAGGCAGCTCCCAGACAGAGAAGATCTCAAGAAGCAGGAATTGCACGTGAGTAGCCTTGTGCTAATCTGGATTGATTGACGGATGGATTGATTTTTAAAAAATAGATGCTTCCTTTTGCTGTCACCATCTTTGGGAAACACAGTGAAGAAAAATGACCAAAAAATTTCTGAGGTGTGCAATGAGGGTAGTTTGACAGCCTCACAATTGCAAGGGCACTGGGTGAGGGCTGTGTGTTCACGATGTTTACACCAAGGAGGAAATTCGAGGTATTGGATGCGAAGCTAGACACACCCAAGAGCCACCGCATCTCAGAATTCCATTGCAGGGACTTGACTCGCTGCCATGGTGGTTCAGCTTGTTTTTGTAGATCACCATCATCCTATTTCTATTGTGCCCTAATTAGCATTTTTGTCTCTAATGGTCATTTAAATACACAACTAGGGAAGAGATTCCAACTGTGAAATTTAATTAGATTGCGGTGCGTGCCGGCGTGTGCGTGTAGGCTGGATTTTGAGGAAGCTTTTGTCTTGTCTCTCCAGATTCTAGTTTTATTTTGGGCTAAGGAAGAACACGGCCTCGGCCATGCACCACGTTTGGCTTTATTTCAGTGTTTCCCCTTGTCAAATAATACGTCACATGTGGACACCGTAGCGGGGCTCAGGGCACGACCGCGGCGTGGTGAGAACGTGTGTTTGCTAACTCCCCGCCTTCGTCTGTCTCTCCCTCTTTTCTCTGTCGCTGCAGATGTTTTCGGTAATCCCCAATAAATTTCTTCCAAATAGCAAGAGCCCCTGTTGGTACGAGGAGTTCACGGGCCGCAACACCACCGACCCGTACCTGACCAACTCCTACGTGCTCTACTCCAAGCGCTTCCGCTCCACCTTCGACGCCCTGCGCAAGGCCTTCTGGGGCCACCTGTCGCACGCCAGCGGGAAGCACTTCCGCCTCCGCTGCCTGCCGCGCTTCTACATCATCGGGCAGCCCAAGTGCGGCACCACCGACCTCTACGACCGCCTCCGGCTGCACCCGGAAGTCAAGTTCTCCGCCATCAAGGAGCCGCACTGGTGGACCCGGAAGCGCTTTGGTGAGCGCGACGGGCGGGGCCTGCGTGTGGGCGGGGCCTGCGTGTGGGCGGGGCGAGCCTTCCTGGCCCCGCCTCCTGTCTCTGTCCTCAGTTTTTCAGCCTTGCTTCGCCCCTGTCGATGGGGGGTGGGCGTGAAGGTGGTGGGGGGAGGAGAGCAGGCAGGATGCTCAGGGACGCAGGGGAGGCAGGGCAGGAGGTGAGGAAATACCCCGAGAGGCAGAGACAGGCAGTTAGCTAGTTCCCGGCTCCCCGCACAAATACCCACCGGGCTGGATGCAACTCCCAGCCGTCCGGAGAGCATTTATTGAGTGCCAGCTGTGCAGGGCAAGGGGAAGGGTGCAGAATAGTGGTTGTTCTTGCCCTGAAGAGCTTTGGTACACCTGCCAGTGGTGAGTGGGAAGTGCCAGATGCCAGGTGGGCGTTTTTCTGGGGCTGTCCCCACCCCAGCTCTGTAGTGTTGTCCTCAGGGCTCCCCACCCCAGAGGGACACTGCAGGAAGAAAGTTTGCCACATGGGGTGAGTTTCAAGCTTCTGGCTGGCTCCTTTGAGAGCTGTGAGTCTTTGGGCCTCATTTTTTGTCCGACCTGCTCTGTCCCTCTGCTTTAAGCTCAGAAGGAAAATCACATGGACATGATTCTGGGTGACCATGGACATGGCCCCCACCTAGCCTGAGCCACCCCACAGCCCTCGGATCACTGTTTCCTCTTCTTAACCTTTTCCCTTCTGCCAGGAGACGTTCGGTCACTTTGACAAATGCCAGAGCTTGGGGCGGGACTCGAGGGCGTGTTTCACGTAAAGGACTGGCTGCTTAGAAGGGAATTTTAGAAGTTTTCCTTCGTGGAGCTTAAGTTGAGACCAAGTCCTGCTTGTTTCCTGACAAATTGACTTAATCAATTTGATGTTTTGATGTTCTTCCTGGAGTGAACGAACAGAAGGGTAAATGTGTCTTTTGTGGTTTGGCCGAGGCAGCTGTGGGAGCCTCGGCGTCATGTAGCGTGCTCTCCCTGCACAGGTCACCATTTGCCCTAATGAGAACCAGCTTCCTACTGGCGCAGGGGCGTGGTTGTTGGATCCTTTACTCAGAGTCTCCTTGAACCTCTTGCTCTTGTGCCCATGGGACATTTTCTCTCCACTTTCCGTTAACCTTGGTAGCTGTGGTTTGGGGGCAGTGTGTTGTTAATAGAGTTGCACGTGAAATTGACCCACTTTTAAGCCAAGGGGCAAATTTCAGCTGCAATGACCAATGGCAGAATAACTAGTGGGTTCAACCACGTGTCCCAGGATTCCGGGATGATTACCCTTGTTTGGATGGACAGACAAGCTGCTTGATCAAACAGGCCAGAGATAGAAGCTCAGATAAAAACTCTCTTTTCTGGGGAACTTGGAGGGCTATTCTGCTAAGCATCTGCCTTCGGCTCAGATCATGATCCTAGGGTCCTAGGATCGAGCCCTGCATCAGGCTCCCCACTTAGTAAGGGAGGCTTCTTCTTCCTCTGCCCCTCCCCTGCTCATTCTCTCCCTCTCTCTCAAATAAACAAATTAAAAAAAAATAATAACCCTCCCATTCCTGTTTGATACACTGTGTGCGTTGCTGTTCAGCCACGCCCCCCCCCCCAAGTGCACCTGTCAGCCAACCCCAAGCCTGGCCCTCCAAACAGATGCATTGATCGTTCTCTAACAGGTGTGCCATCCTGGAAGCTGCCACTTGCAGCTGAATGCTGGTCCCCACCCCCTGAGTGAGCAGGTGAGAGGACGGCCAGTTTGCAAATATTCTCACTGCGAGCCCCTTCTGGCAGCTCCCATGGGTAGAGCCTTGGCTGCTGCAGCTGGGCCCCTGGGGCCTTGACATCCCTCTCGGCCCCTCCCCAGGAGGCCACCCCCCAGCAGTGGCCACTTCGTCCTCAGTAACTCCTGCTTCTTGGTTCTCGTAGGGATTGTCCGCCTGAGAGATGGGCTTCGGGACCGCTACCCCGTGGAAGATTACCTGGACCTCTTTGACCTGGCCGCACACCAGATTCATCAAGGCCTGCAGGCCAGCTCTGCGAAGGAGGAGAGCAGGATGACTAGGATCCTTATCGGTACGGCTTCTGGGGGGTGTCCCCAGAGGGGCTGCTCCGGCCTGGGGCCAGCTGTGCGTTGTGATCTCTTGGAGAATCTGATGCAGTTTGCATCGAATTTCCTAATGAGGGTCAGCGTCCCCCAACGAATCCTTCATACCTGGGCACTTTTCAAAGGGAACCATCTAGTACCTTCTCAGTGGGCCTTTAAAATGCCACAGAGCTGTGTACCCTGAGCAATGTCAGATATCATGAAATTGGGAAGCCAGATGCTGGGAGAGGGGGCCCACTCCCACGGGGCGCCCTCTGCTCTGGGGCTGGCCCAGCTTTTGCTCTGGCCCCGGGGACAGTTGCAGGATGCCTGCCCGCTTCCTAACCTGGCCATCGCTCTTAACACTATGTAAAACGTTTACATTACTGACATAGTTTCTGTAAAACAGAAATGTTTAATGGACTTTTTTAGTTCTGTGGAGGCTCCCTTGTACCTGAAATGGTTTTTTCTAAAAACTGACATTTTTAAAAATTTAAGTTAAGCACACATGGCTGGGTTTCTTTTTATGATGTACTAATCTAAGTTTGGATGGAGGATCATAAGCACAGTTAACCAAGGAGTCATTGATTTATTGCTGTGGCTTTTGGAATCCTTGGCCCCAGGACCCTGGGAAGACAGAGGCCATCTCTCCAGAAACAGATATAGCCCTAATGCATTGTTGGTGACTAATTGCTGTTGAAAAAGCCGAGCCATTGTCAGGTTAATGCCTTTAGACATTCACAATGAGGTGGCTTGATTAATAATCTTTTTTTCTCTTTTTTTAGTTCACAAGAACGTTTTATAAAAAACCTACCTAATTTGTCTTGGATTCAGCTTAGGAGAAGACATTTACCCACTTAGACCTTCTGAAAGAGTGAAGTCTGGCCACATATGTTCCTTAAATTTATTACCTGAGGCAGTAATCTGCTGTTTAATTTTCCTAAATCTATTATATTTTGATTCTCCAAATTTGATGACTCTGTTAGCAACCAAGAGGAATTGTAATCAACCATCTGAAAGATGGCTCTTTGCTCTTGACTCTTCCTGTCCTAGGAGAGAGGCTTACATGCCTAAGTCCTGATTTATTTGTTGTTTTGTTTTTTTAAGGCAAAGAAATGAAGTTGTGAGAGGCGGATGAGGTCCTATATCACCCCGGCCCTGATGTGAATTGGCTACTAGTTACTTTCTTGCACCCTTGGGTCCACACACCCCAGATCACAAGTCTAATTAATAGTTGTTATATTCATATATTTGCGTCATGTGACTCCCACACCGTATGCCTCTGGGAGAATCTTGTGTTCTTATGAAAGAGCTAAAAATATACATCTTAGGGCTAGGAAATTGAGCCCAAGATAATGAATGAAAAAGGAAAGCCTTAGTTTGGTTTTCTAATTTTACTTACTTCTAGATTTAAAAAGGAAAATTAGAGAAAAAATTTGCCACTCTGGTATTTACCTAAAGCAGAGTTTGGGAAGTTTTATGTAGAGGAGACGCGTGGGGAGAGCTGGCACCTAGCCACCAGCCTGCTCTGGGCCACGTGACGGGAGTTGTCTGCGTGTTCCTGAGTTCAGCCTGCACATCTGTGCAATGGGCTGGTTGGACCAGCTCCATTCTGGCTCTTCCCAGGCCTGGAATGTGATTCAGCTCTGCTTCTGCTTCCTCTGATGAGCTCTTCGGGAGAGCAGGAGGATCTTCTTCTCAGCTCAGGGGTCAGAGAGAGCCTTTCCTCAGTGGTCTGGGCTAATGGCTGGGTGACAAAGGATTCGAGGGGCCGGGTTCTTGGGGGTGGGGCTCTAGACACACTGAAATGTCCCTGCCTGTGCTCTCATGGTGCCCCGCTCTGCCTGTCCACGTGTTCGCCTGGGGAGCTGGTTGTGTACGGAGTTGCCGCTTCCCTCTAGATTATAAGGTTGGAGAGGAGAGGGGGTTGGCTGTCTTATTTCCCTCCTATCCCTAGTGGCAAGCACAGTACCAGGCACCTAGTAGACACCAGATGAATGCATTTGAAATGAACAGAGGATGAGTGGATAGATGGATGGACAGATGGATGGACTTGTGGATGGACAAGTGTTTCTGTGGTTGTAGAAGTAGTCCATTTATGATATTTGACAGAATTTTGTCAATTTCGTTTCAGATAGTTCTCTTGTTCTAATATTCTTGTATTCACTGTGAGTAGAATTTTCAAAGGACTTCTGATAGACTTGTCTCTTCTGTATCTTAAGGTATTATCTTTCAAAAAAGAGAAGAAAGGAAAGACCAGAACAGAAATGCTCACCTCGATGTGATTGCACATCCAACAGAATAGACAGGGCTGGCCAACTCCCTGCTTTATTGTGATGCACTCATCACTGATCAAAGACACTAGTCTTTTGGCTCAGATTTTCCCTGAATAAGTGACTTTGAGATGTATCAAATGCCCATGTAAAATGTCGGGAAATTGAATTTGTATGTAATTGATTGATTTGCTTTTCTTTCTAAACCTCTGATGAGTCTTCTGAAAAAAAAAAAAAAAAAGTCAGGGAATTGGTTCAAGTATCTGAGTGAGAGATGTTGAAATGTGTGGATCTTGGTCGCATGACCGCCCTCGACTGCGTATCACATTTCATCCTTCATTCATACAGACCACAATGAGAAAGGGCTGGACCCATTCCCTGTCCACTCAGTCAGCATGGATTGAGTGCCAGCTGTGTGCAGGGTGACGGGGCCTGTGGGCACGTAGGACACAGCACCTCTAGACGGAGGTCCTGTGAGTCTTCCTGTAAAATCTTCCTCTTGCTTGGTCTAGAGCATGCCTGGGGCCAGCTGTGGGTTGTGATCTCTTGGAGAATCTGATGCAGTTTGCATTGAATTTCCTAATGACGGTCAGCTTCCTCCAACGACTCCTTCATCCCTGATGCTTTATCAAAGGGAACCATCTAGTACCTTCTCAGTGGGCCTTCAAAATGTCGCAGAGCTGTGTACCCTGAGCAATGTCAGATATCATGAAATTGGGAGGCCAGATGCTGGGAGAGGGTTTTTTGTTTTTTGTTTTGTTTTGTTTGTTTTTTGTTTTTTTGTTTTTTTTTTTTTAAACATCTCCTGGAGAGGAACTGGGAAGAAACAGGTGCTCACTGTTGCCCACATCACCTGGATTTCCAGACAGAGAGCGCTGGGTGGGAGCAGGGGAGGTCGCTGGGGCAGAGAGGCCTTGCCAGCCACCTCTTGCTGAAGTCCCATGTGCTCCCAGTGGAGCCTGGTTTTGTCCCTCGCACAGGCTGCCCGTGGGAGCCCCTCACGCAGCGCTGCTCATTCTCAGGGTTCTCTGCTTCCAGGGGAGGCCAGCGCTTCCACCATGTGGGACAACAACGCCTGGACCTTCTTCTACGACAACAGCACGGACGGTGAGCCGCCCTTCCTGACCCAGGACTTCATCCACGCCTTTCAGCCCGACGCCAAGCTGATCGTCATGCTCAGGGACCCTGTAGAGAGGTGAGCAGTTTGGGTTTCTTGTATTTGGGGCGAACAGGCAGTTTTAAAGGACAGCCTGCCTTCTCATCACAAACAAGATCTTCCTTTTTTTTTTTTTTTTTTTTAAATAAACAAGCTTAACTTGCAATGTTACTGCTATTTCCTATGTAAATGTTATTGTTGGTGCGATCTCCACTGGCTCTAAACAAATTGAGGATCGTTTTCTTAGACCTTCTGACTGTGGTCTATGCGCCTTCAGCCTCTGGCCCGTTTGACCTGGGGACATGGGACCCTCCTTGGGGACTGTCAGGGCGTGTGAAACCCCCTTGGAATCAGGGACGTCAGGGTTTGCCGAGGGGTTTGGCTCCCATGATTCCTCATGCCCCCACCTAGGCTAGGCCTTTAACCCTGTCAGCTCTGAGTGTTCTGTCTCTAGCTTTCCTGGGAAGACCGAAAGGAGGAGATGACGGGCAGGGCCGCTTTGCTGTAAGAAAGGCACAGCTCGTGTGAGACTGGACAGCGTGGGGGTGGCCGGGCCATCACTGGCAAAGCTTGAGCCATAATGAAGCCGGTGGGGATGGCGGAAGATGGGGGCTTCCAGGACCTGAAAATCACTTAGCGGGACGGTCTGTGTGGTACAGTCCCATCAGAGAGGGGGGCCCTCAGGCCACTCCAGGACCCTCAAGCGGGAGTCCCCACCCAAGATGAGCGGTCCAACTCTGTGACAACACTCCTCCTGCTTTGAAATCAAGTCTGTCTTTTGGGAGCATCTTGCTGGATCCGTTTCTTCCCTGTAGAGCCGCAGAGACCCAAGGGTCACTCTCCCCAAGTGGGAGAGGCTGCCGGGTATTGAAGCAGACCCAGCCCTCTGTGTCTCGCTTTTCTACCTACCTCTTGTTAGGGGTGAATTGTGCCCTTCCTAAGGATGCGTTGAAGTTCTAGCCCCACCTCTCGTACGGGTGCGTGTGATCTTGTTTGAAAACAGGGTCTATGTAGATGGACTCATGTCAAGATGAGGTCCTACCAGATTAGGGTGGCCCCAAAGCCGGGGGTTGGTGTCCTTGTGAGAAGAGGATATTTGGACACAGGGAGAGTGTCATGTGATGACAGGGGCAGGATTGGAGGGACATGTCTGCAGGCCAAGGTATGCCTAGTGTTGCCAGCTGGCACTGGGAGCTGGAGACAGGCCTGGAACAGACCCTCCTGCAGAACCCCCAGGAGGAACTCCCCACCCGGATTTCAGACTTGCATTTTTCAGAAGTGCCAGAGACTAAATTCCTGCAGTTACAGGAATTTAGTGGTAGTCTGTGACAGTGGCCCCAGGAACCTAAGGGACCCTGAATACCTTCCTTGGATGGGTGCGCATTTCCTTCCACACGTCCTTGCCAATGGCAACAGTAAGACGTGTTGTGGGAATCTGAGGAGGTACTGGAACGCTACAACGAGAACTGTTATAAAAAGCACCTATAGTCTCCCATCTGATAGCTGTTATTTATATCGGGTATATTTTCTTCCAGACTGCTTACCTGTGCAGCTAAGTGCAATGTGTGTGTGTGTGTGTGTGTGAGAGAGAGAGAGAGAGAGAGAGAGTGTGTGTGTGTGTGTGTGTGAGTGTGTGACACACAATAGTAAGCACATACAGTCTCACATGTCACTTCATTTGTTTCACGCCGTCGCCCCCCAGAAGGACAGGCCTTCACGTCCCCGCCCTGCTTGTTCTCCCTGAATTTCTCTCTCTGTCCCTTTGGTAGAGCTCTCAAAATGGCCCTTGCGGCTGTGAATGTGATCTGGTCAGAGGGGAGCTGGATTATCGGCCCCATCTCCGTCCCGGCAGCCCTCTTGGTGCTATGCCACAAGACACATCTATGTGCCCCAGATGGTTCCGCTCTGGTTCTGCCCCTCTCTCAGCCTCAGGAATCCATCTGGTGCGGTGCTGAAGCAGCCGCCGCCCTCGGCACAGCTCGCCTCATCCTACCTGCTAGTTCCCACACTTTGGAGGCAGGAGTTTGGCCCTTCTGCTCACGGAGTGGGTTGGTCCCCCTCAGGCTAAGAACAGTTGACACAAACCAGTGGTGCTCTCGCGTAGACGTGATTATGTAACTGTCAGCCTTGAAAGGAAAGGCTCAGTGACTAAGTGACCCCTCGCCGCCCACTGAGGTGTTTTCACAGCTGCTCTGCCTCCCTCCCCTAGACAGCCCCCAGCTGTAGTTCACAAGGTTGGAACATTCTCTCAAGAGTGCGCTTTCTGCTCACTGAATGTCTTCCTGTCACATCTCCCTGGTTCCTCGTTCTGAGGAAGGTCACTCTGCGCCTCTACCTCAGGGGGCCCAGACAGTGAAAACTGTGACATTTTGTCACTCCCTGGGCGTAGAGCAGTGGGAACCAGTCTCTGGGCTCTCTCGGTGTGTGTCAGTCCTGTTCTAGGCTGCAGGCATGGGGTGCTCATGGCTGGTTACAAGACAGGAATGGCTGTGGTTGTTATGGTCTGTGGATCCAGCTGGAGCAAGAGGGAATGAGCTTCAGGTAGGGAAAAGTCATTCTGGAGGAGGTAAAGCCAGACTAGGTTTTGAAGGATGAGTAAGAGATTTCCAAGTCAACAAAGAAGGTACGTGGTTGAGAGGAAGAAGCATTCTGAGCAGGGAGATCAGTGAGGACAAAGGTAAAGACCACAGGCTCTCTTGTTGGAGAGCGGAGTCACCTTCCCTACATGTGTCCCTCCCTTTCTGCAGTCCCGATTCTACCTCTGAGAACACAACGGCCATAGGCGAGCCTTTGAATGGGGAGGGCCATGGTGCCACCCAGGTTCAGACAGTGAGCCAGAGGCACGACCTACCCAACTTGCCTCTCAGACCCAGCCAAAAGCCTGCCTTCCTTTAGAAGGCTCAAGGGCCATAAGATGTCACCAAGTAGTCACCCCTTTGTTTGCTTGCTTGCTTTCTGGGTCAAATACTCCATTTATTATAGGACCCAAAAGTGAAGATTTCTTGCCTTTCTCACCTTCAGTGGTGAAAGTTCATCAACTCAGACATTATTTTGAGCCCTGACCACACACTGGGCATGGTGCTGGGTGCTGTGCACGCACATGTCCATGAAGGCCCACCCAGGGCTTACCCTCTGGGAACAGGTACTTCTACATAGAAGTGAGGCCCTCCCTCTCTCACAGTGGACATGGTGCCGAGGAGGGGGTGGTGGGATGCCGTGGTGGCAGTTGCCTCAGGAGGCTGAGCCGGTTGTTAGGGTGCCTGCTGCATTAGCCATCAACTGCTATGTAGCAAATCACCCCAAAACTTAGCAGCTTAAAACACTACACACTCAGGATTACACCATTTCTGTGGCTCAGAATCTGGCACAGTTTACTGTTTCCTCTTCTTCAGGATCTCTCCCAGGCTTGCAGTCAGGGCTTCCGCACGGTGGGGTCTCATCCAAAGGCTTGACTGGGGAAGGCTCTGCTTCCAAGCTCCCATGCTCTAAAGCTCACTGGCCAAATTCAGTTCCTCAGTGGCTGTTGGAAGGAGGGCCTCCATTCTTTGCCAGCCGTTGGCTAGAGGCTGCCCTCAGTACCTTGCTTCTGGGCCTTGCCAGCATAGCTGCTTGCTTCTTCAGAGCCAGCAAGGGAGAGAAACAGTGGGCAGGTCGGAAGTCACAACCTTGTGTCATCTCACCACTGGAGTATCAGCCTATGACCTTGACCGTGTTCGGTTGATTTGAAGCACGTCATGAGGGCCAGGCCACACTTAAGGGGAGGAGATGGCGGGGTGTGCATGCCAAGGAACAGGGATGGTTGCCTACCACACCTGCTCCCCATTTCTCTGTCTGATCATCCAGGAGCCTAGGCCCCAGTGGTGTGACCAGGAGCAGAGAGGCTACAAGTACGTCACCGTGTCGAGGCAGAGCCTGCACATGCACAGTTGGCGGGGGGTGGGAGGCATTCATGCATACAATGTCTGTGTGGGTTACTGACAGCAACAGCCGTTCCATTGCTTTTTAAACATTGACTTAAAAAAGTATGCAACAATAGGAATTTCTGTTTTGAAACCCATGACTCATGGCCTATCTTAAATGTCTGGCTTATTAGCCATCCCAGCCAGAAAGGAAGATAGACACTCAATGTTTAGGTTTTTTGAAGAAACAAACACTTAGAACCCCCGTTCCCATTGGTCTAACTGGGTTACAGGCCATCAGCCTGCTTGGGTCATTCCATGACCTTGCTCTTCTGCAGGGGAAGGTTGCAGGGGTTGCTTTCTGCCAGTGGGATTAGGCTAAACTGTTCTTGCCATCTACAGATTGGCAGGGGTGGGGTGGAATTTGTTTCTAGTTTCAGATTCACATTTAACCTTTTTTCTAGAATTGATCCAACGTAGAGGGTTGTTAAAGTGTTGGGATTGCGCACAGAATCAAACCAATCACTTTTAACTTTCCAGAGAGAGATGTAAATGGTACGTTTGTTGTTCCCCCTTCTGGAGGACAAGAAGAGTGGAAGACGGGTTCTCGTGGCCAGGAGGGCCGGCCAGGTTTCACACTGCAAGTCTCTCTACGTAAGAGCTAATGACAGCTTAAAAAGTGAAACATTTCTAGGCCAAATGGGCCTAGTTAATTAAAAAGCAGAATTTTTCTTCCTTTAGTTCGACGCTAAAGTGGGAAAGACTGTTCTTTTCACCACACCTCCCGGTAGCTTCCCGCCTCTTCGTGTGTGAGTGGTTGACGGAGTTGGCCTCGTAATTCAGAGGCCACCGTCATTCACCGGGACAAATGGCCGGAAGGTGCTGACATAGTTCATTCAGGGGACACTTGGAGTGGGGTCGCACGCCATCTGTTAAGGATTTTACCGTGTCTGTATTTTGGGTTTAAGTCTGTGCATCGTCTTACTGCCGGGGAGGGCAGTGACCAGCGCAGGATGCTGGGTGTTGCTCACGTTTTAGGATGATGGTCAAATCGGGAAGGAGAACCGAGCTCAGTTAAGAACGAGAACTTTATTTTGACCTGCGCACCTTGAACCTTGGCTCCTGGGGCATTGTTTCCTTCATCTGCTTGTAGAAACTGACTTTTTAACAACCCACCGGCCTGGGTCAGTAATTAATCTATGATGATGCGCGAGGAAAGGAGGGGGTGAAGCACTTAATACAGTGTATCCGTTTGCACGCGCTTGGTCATTCGGACAAAGTAACGAGCGATGCTAAGCCTTTGGA
Source organism: Mustela erminea (assembly GCF_009829155.1). NCBI lineage: Eukaryota > Metazoa > Chordata > Mammalia > Carnivora > Mustelidae > Mustela > Mustela erminea. The sequence continues at coordinate 84,435,167 of NC_045627.1, read as the reverse complement.
CAGGAATCCTGGTTTCATGGATTTTACTCCATCTGCAAAGTGGGTGGTAGGACGTATGGGTAATAAATGGCAAACCAGGGTCACCTTGATAGAATCATAGCCTTGGGGGACAGGAGGTCCCAGCTCTGCCACTGACCTTGGGGCAGCTACTTAACCTCTCTGTGTCTCATTTCCTTTTTGGTGAAATGGGGGGAAATAGTCCTGCTCTTAGGGTTGTAAGAGTACCTTAATATATGTAACGTATTTAAACAGTGCTGGAAAATGCAAAACATTATGTAATTGGTAGCTATTATTACTAGGTCACAGTAGTAGTAAATACTAACAGTAATGTGAGTGAGTGCGCATTTGCTCACTATACACAGTTATTGGACACCTTTGAAGGGCTGGCAGTGAGACGATCACTGAGGGACAAAATCCTTGTCTGGCCTCCTGGAGCCCATGTCTAATGGAAGGGGTGGGGACAGCCCTCAATTAAGTGACCTTGGCATTAACTCCAGGCTGCCTCTGTGTTAAGCCCTGTCCAGGCATTGCCTCATTTGCGCTTGGCAAGCCGGTGTGTGGGCTCGGTGGGGCTCAGTCGCCTACCCACGGTCACCTGGTTAGTAGTGTCCAGGCTGGGGTTGAGCCCCTGTCGGTTTGACTGAGGACTTGAGCTGTCTTCCCTATCAGAGGCTGGTCCTTGGGACGCAGAGGTGGAGACAGCCGTGTGTGTAGGAGGTTTATGGGGCCCGTCGTGGGACAAGCTGGGGCGGGGGTGGGTGCCGACAGCGTGAAGGGGTGGGCCGTGACGCAGTCGCACAGAGGTCTCCCTGACGCCAGCAGGAGCCATGTGGCTGGGACCGCCCTTCTGAGATAGCGCCGCCCAGGCCTGTCCTGTCCGGCAGCCACTGTTTACTGTCTGTCCTGGGGAGGCCTGTGCGGAGCAGGTCTTTCCTGCTGATGGCAGACGCTGCATGGGACCGTGAGCCACCAGCAGGATGACTCCCCACTCCGGCAAGGCTCTGTGAACCACAAGGACCCCCGTCTCCCTGGGTGGCTAAGCGTGGACTCCACACTGGCGAGCGCAGGATACCAATCCCAGGGCGACTTTGAGCTCAGATGATAGGAAGCCGCGCCCACCCACGCTTCTGAGTCCCTGTAGACCTCTTACCCGCAGCAGGAATTTCTCTTGAAGTTCAGCCTGTGCTGAAAATCTTCTCCAAACAGCTCAATGTCTCTGTGTCCCTGGAAGCACTGATGTCGTGCCGTGGACACTCCCTGCAGCGGGAGAGGTGAGCTGGCACGCTGGCGTCCCATGACAGGCTCTCTAGCACGTGTTTGCACCAGGATTAGAGGGCTTGCTGTTCCCTAGCAGGGGTGCATCAGTTAGTAACATCTGTGACCTTTTTTTTTTTTAAGATTTTATTTATTCATTTGACACAGAGAGAGAGCGAGAGAGAGTGAGTGCAAACGGGGAGGGGCAGGTAGAGGGAGAGGGAAAAGCAAGACCGACGCGGGGCTCCATCCCAGGCCCCTGGGATCATGACCTGAGCCGAAGGCAGACGCTTAACCCACTGAGCCACCCAGGCGCCCAACATCCATGATCTTAAAGGGAAATTCAGGGAGCTCTGGGCAAGGGTTGGAGTTGTGGTGGGGTGGAAGCCACGGAGCATAGAGGTCGTGAGGACGCAGATTGATTCCACGCCCTGCAGCGGCTGTCTGCAGGAGACTAGAGTGTCTCTCAGTGGCCTGTTTCCTGGAAATTTGAGGCATTTTGCGTCTCAGAAGCTGTCTGTCTGGGTGTCATTGGCATGTCTTTAATGAGCCCTAAAAGTGGTGTGAGGTCACGCTCATAGGGCTGAACTGGGAGCCACCCCAGGACCAGGGAGTCAGCCTCTGCCATCGGAGCAGGAAGGTGAGTGGGCCAGGACTGGCCAGGGCGGTGCGGGGGAGGCTGCTCAGTCCACTCCCGGACCTCCAGGTCACTTCAGAAACCTTGGATTTGTGAGGTTGGCAAGTTAAAGCTGTTTGGGGGTGTGTGGCCATGGCTGTGCTCCATGGTAGTGTCCCCCAGCCTGGGATCCAGGCCTGACTTGGCCGCTGCTTTAACCAGGGGTAGCCCAGCGATCCTGGGCGCTTCCTTTTCTTCCCTGCCAGAGACACCTGCTGTCAGGATCACCAGGAAACTGTGTGAAAGTGCTTCGTGAACATGCCAGGCTTGTAGACCAAGGGGATTTCTAATCTCATCTCTGAGAGGTTCTACGCTTGGTTCCATGAACTTTGACCAAGTACCCAGACTGGATGCTCTAGAAGAAACAAAGGTGAACCCAGAACCCTCCTCAAGGGAAAGGGATGACCCAGCCCCAACATAAGCCCCATGGGCTGGAGGTGCTGCGTCCACGTGGACACTTTTAGGCCCAAGCCTGGATGTTCTTCTCTGGCAGAAAATGAGCCCCAGCAGCGTCACCCATGTGTACGGCTTCAGGTGACTCTCGACTTTTCCTCCAAGGGAGCCGGCCTGGTCAGTCCTGCTTGGTTGTTCCTCGTGATGGGAAAGTCACAGCTCATGATTCAGTGAGACAGAAGGGCCTCCTTCCTGGCCATGTTAAATGGCCTTTATTTCCCTGTAGGAAAAATATACGTAATCATTATTGATGGCACCATATCAGAGGTCAGGAACTTATTGATTTGAACGTGGGTGCGGGCAAATGGAGAATGATGAAGGGATGCTCTGGGTTTCACTTTTGTAATCACCCTTCAGGTGGCTGCAGGAAGACGGGGATGTCACGGGGTGGGGGGCTGAAGGAGGACGAGAGCGCCCACGTTTGGAGGCTCCTGGCTGAGGGACTAGGGCCGTTCCCATGTGTGTCATTGAGAAGCCGGCTGGCGGGGGCTCTGGGTGCACAGCGACGTCTGGGCCAGGACAGCCTGCGTTGAGCCCCGCCCCCCAGGAGCCGTCAGCTGCTCCCCACTGTCCCCACCTCGGGGTCTGCCCCCAGTCGTTTCTCACAAACCAGCTCTCCAGATGTCTGGTGCGTGGAGCAGTAGCTGGTAGGATTGGCGCCGCGCGGGCTCTCGAGACGCAGCTGATGCAGTCGAAACTTCCCTGTGCCTTGTGGGCCTGGGATCGCCGTGACCTCTCCTGTGAGCCTCCCTGGGCACTGGCAGGTTAAAACCAAAAGCAACTTTCTGGGTTGATGCGGGTCTCCTGGAATTGGCTGGTGGTGGGGCTTGTGCAGCTGTGTGTGTCTGCTAAAAACGACTGAATTGTTGGTGTGTGGATTACTTCTCCATTTTAAAATGGTACAAACAAAACCATGACAAGAGGAGAACAAACCAGCCTCCCTGAACTAGAGGCATTGGGGCTGGAACCCGCCTGGGTCTCCTGGTCGCAGGGAGGCCAACCGACAAGCACGTCATCATTGAAGAGCTAAAACCCTTAAAATCCAATGAGCTGTTGCTGTAGCCAAGGACCGCTTATGCAGGTGCTCAGAGGTCACTCTGGGAGCTCTGAGATTCTAGAAAATACCTGAACACCTGTTTGTCGCTGCTGTCATTGTCAGATGCCCAGTGGGGTGCTCCGCAACCACATCGGCTTTCCCCGGGCAGCGAAGCTCCTTGTGTTGATCCCGAGCATTTGTTTGTTTGTGGCTCTGTGACGCGTCGTGATTGCTTTTCTGTTTGCTGCCACTTACTAACTGGTTCTCAGCATTCCGAATCCCCGTGTACTTCCTACATTCGGAACATCAGAATAAAACCCCAAATTCTCTGGCTCTGGTGGCTCGTACCCTGCTCTCGTCAGCTGTTGGTTTGGCTCCATCCCTAAACTCTGAGGCCAGGGGCCGGGGCTTCGTTACCTTGCGAGGCTCCCTGGTCTCTCCCAAAGCCAGTCTTCTCCTCTGGAGACAGGGTGAGGACACTCAGCTTGTGTCTGGGGGCTGAGGGGGATGCAGGTCGTGAACACAGAATGAGGATATGCATGTAGTACCCCATGCAGGGCTTGGTGAGGGGCGGCGGGACCAGGGATGGAAGCCATGAGGATGGAGGCAGCTGAAGGCCACAGCTCTTGTGCGAGCCTGGCCCACGAGACCAGCCCACGGAGTAGGGGCTGCCCCCGTTGTTGCGGCGCTCGGTCCCCCCACCTCTGCTCACGTGGATTCGGAGTGACACCCTGTCAGTGTCGTTGAAGAGAATGACCACTGGCCTTGGTGTCACTGTCTCGATCTTACATGGTGGGGCCTTCAATGGTGGCCCCGACGGCCTCTTGTCTGTCCCCCTGAGAGAGACGTGGTCCCTTCCAGAGGCACCAGGTTGAGGGAGCCACCCCCCCACCCCCGCACACACATTCTCCCCCACTCCCTCTCGCAGCGGTGCTGGCTCCCAGGACCCCCATACTGCCCAGGCAGGAGCTGAGCGCACCTCCATGAGGGCCGACTCCCCTCGTGGGGCTGAACCCCACGCCTAGCAGCCTTTTCAAATAAGCCTAGCACAGAAGGCGTGGAATGTATTTGGACTTATATTGGGAATTGTTCTTGGAAACAGTCGTGGACAAATGTAACACCCATCTGTTTACACCCATCTGTTTGGGATGGTTGAGGAGGAAGGAAATGAGGTGGTTCAGCAAGAGGGGGCTCGGCAGCCCCTAAGCCGTAGGGGGCTGGCTGGGCGGCAGGGTCAGCCCGGCGTGCACTCAGCCCCGCCAGCCTTGACTGCCCCTGGGCTGGGGCCACTCACTTCACGCCAGACTGTCCCAACTGGAGACTTTTTCCCTTGCCTCAAACCAGTTCCCGAACCTTCTACCCACTGGTCAGGCCATCCTTCAGGAGCAGCGTTCAGGTCTGCTTCCAGCCCCGGACAGCCTTGTAGCCCTTGAAACCTATTCTTCCTTCTGAGTCTTGCTTCTTCGGATGGAACAGCTCCCCCCACACCCCCAATTCGGTACCTAGCACTGAAGCAGGCAAGCATCCTTTGGGGTCCCGACCTGCCAGGAGGAGCAGAGTGACACCCTTCCTCATTCTCCGTGCCATACCTTGGTTAACGCATCCTGAGATTTGCACAAGCGTCCGGCAGCTCTGTGGTGATTCATTACGAGGCCAGCTTACATCTGCTGTGTGTTTTCCCCGCTGGCTTCTCCCCCTACTTATCATTCTACAGTTGACTTGAAACACCAGAATGTGGATGTTTAGATTTATCTCTTGTTACCTGAGTGTGTCTGCTCCAGCTTTTGGATCCTTTTTCTTGATACATTTGCTGCCCTTTTCAGCATTTTTCTTAATGGCTTTAAACTATCCAAGTGGCTTTCAGTCATCCTTGGTCACTACCTGGTCCTTTCTCCCCCGAGAGTAGCTACGGGGAAATCATTGCTTTCAGTATTGCTTCTGTTCTTGTGAAGCATGAGTCTCATTCTTCAGGGGTATAAACAGTGCTCCCCTGAGAGTGAGAGCTCGTGCTTTTCCTCTGCCTTCCTTCTTGCGTCTCTGCGGGAAAGTGACCTGTGCCCTTATCCAGCTGCACGCTCAGGACTCTGCCAGGGTCTCAGGGCAGGGGAGCGGTGCTGGCAGAAATGACCCCTCAGTCTTCCTGGCAATGGGGGGTTAGGACCAGCATGCATTGCCTGGGGCTATTGCAACAAATTCCCATAAAGCTGGTGGCTTCAAGCAACAGAAATGTATTCTCTGGCAGTGCTGGGTGGGCTGTCTAAAGGCCAGGTGTCAGCAGGGTAGTGTCCTTCTGGGGCTTCTGTGGAAGGGACTGTCCCAGACCTGTGTCCAGCTGCTGGTGGTGGCTCACAGCCCTGGGTGGTCCCCAGCTTGTGGTATCACACCATCCTCTCCCTCCGTGTGCATGTGGCCTTCTCCCCGGCCTCTCTGTCTCCTTTGTCAGGACGCTGGTCACTGGGTTTACAACGCGCCCCGTATCCACGATGGTCTCATCTCAGGGTCTTCAACGTAATCTCGTTTGCAAAGACCCTGTTTCCAAATAAGATCCCATTCACAGGTACTGGGGATGTATTTTGGGGGGATCTACAGAATCCACATAGGAGGGGCGGCCGTTCCTTGTGATGAACAAAGTCTGCGCAGATGTTTTTGGCCAAGTGGGGCATGAAGGACACCGGCTTATAGATCTACATCCTGGCGCGCGCGGGTCCGGGGAATCCTGAGCACATTCTGTGGGCAGATCTGGGGTTCCTGGAGAGTCTGAGGGACCAGGGACAGCCCCGCTCTGCTCTACTGAGAAAGTAAGCCTGGCTTGGTTGTGATAGGCTTTGACCCTGACTCCCAGAAATGGGGGTCCTGAGTTCACTTCACCTCACCTCAAACATGAAAACTCATAGTCCTCTCCCTCCCAGGGCTGGCCTGGCCTGGTTGGAACATCAGGCACGTTCCAGTCTGCGCCCTGCGATTACTTCCTGATCTCTACAGAATTGTATGGAGTCAGCAGATTCTTCATGAAGTTACTTGGTGTTTAAAATTGAGGCAGGTTTCGGGGTTCTTGTTTTATTCATGAGCCAAACGTCCACAAGAAATGTTATAACTACAGAATCAACTCTTCATATGGAAAGCTTGACCCAGTGGTTGAGTTTTTAGATAGCAAGTTATGCGATAGAATTCTGATTCCCCTAAAGAATGTGGGTAGTCCTGTAGGAGTCCTGGGGAAGAACTTTGGTCTTGGATTTCCTATTAAACACAGATTTTGATGACAGTTTCAAAGGTGTCTGTACTTTTCCTGGACAGAGTTTCTTGACCTAGGCCGTAATATCAGCGGGACTGATATAAAAGGTGTGAGCCGGGAAGGGCACCCTGTCAGACTCATGGCCACGTGGCACATGTGGCAGGTACAACTGAATTGCTCTTTGAGGTACGTGCAAATCTGATTTGGGCATTTACCCATCAGCCTCGAGATTAAGACTATGACCGGCCTGTAGCAGTGGGTGCGACGGACAGACAGGTGGCATTGGGGGACACTGTAACGGATGGATATAGTATCATCCTGCGTGATGTGCTCAGGTTGGCATGGATCTGTGGGGCAGGAACTCACCAGTCACTGAGCATCATTAATGATGATCTGGAAGCAGGGCCTTTTGAAGAATTCAGCCAAATGGGTGAAAGTCTGCGAAACTCCCATTCCAGGGTGTGTGTCGATTCTAGGCCATCTGTGGGCAGATCCCAGGCATCTCCAGACTTCTCACAGGTATCCTCTGGGGACACTGGCTGTGGGTGGATTCTAAAGGGTCGTGTCAAAGGCCTCGTGCCAAATGGCCAAGGTGAGAAGTTCTGGTCCCCACGAAGCCACGCTTGTTGAGGGTGCATCTGCATACCCTCCTGTCAGAGGGAGGGGCACTGGAGGAACATTTGCAGCTGGTGTCTGCCGTGGGGTCCTGTGGTTTCTGACCAGTGGGTGTGCTGCGTTCCGGGGTCGGTCCCTACCGTGGGGCATGGTGGGCAGGACAGATGTGTGGACAGATGTGTGCCGCTCAGACACTCGGTACAGAGGAAGAGGCACTGACTTGCCTCTACGGGCAAGAGTGCAGCCATGTTGGAGAAGTCGGGGGGTAGGAAGTATGGCATCATGGGAGGGAGAACTTGAGTCCTTGGAGCCAGGGGGCCACCCCACATCAGCCCCGTGTTCCCACAAGCAGGCCGAGGTTGGTGTGTGAGGGGAGGGTGCGGTGGGGAGGTCCCATCGGAGTGGGCATCGGAAAGGCACCAGGCAGAAATGAAGAAGGGATTTTTGAAAAACAAAAAGATGAAGAGCTTAGCCTCTTGGCAAGCAGAGCAGGAAAAGGTTTGGGTATTCATAACCCAGTTCCGTTAAAGAAAGGAGTTACTGGGTGACGTGGGATCCCAGTTCTGTCAGGCTGCTGTGTCCCATCTCGCCTGCTGCTGTGGGTGCTTGGAATCCTCCGAAGGAGGCGACTGGAAAAGTGCCACCACTGTAGGTCGGTGACCTGACTCCATCGGATGCAATCTGATGCCTTGTGTGTTTTCAAAAATATAAAATGTGTGGATATGTGCTTGAATAGGCACAGGAAATTTCCGGCAGGGTATTTCAGCAGCCGATAATGAAGGTCCCCTTTGGGGAGCAGGACTCCCAGTTATGGCCACTGGAGACACTGGGCAGGAGGACGTCTCATGGGGGCTGTGTTTATTATGCTGCTGTAACTCATCTCGTCTTGCTGGTTGTTCATGTGATATATGAAAAGAAAAACCCCGTGCTTAAAAAAAAGTCCATCTGTAATGCAGAGTCCAGTAAAATATATTTGCAGAGGATTTATTGAAGGAAGGAAGGTTAGAAGGAAAGAGAAAGCAAGCAAGCAAGCAAGGAGACCCTTATCCTGCCACTTGTTCAAGGCTGGAAGGCAGGCTTTATTCAGGACCAGTTGTGGGGGGTCGGGACACAGCATGGGGACAAAGACTGGCTTCAACTCAGTCACAGCAGGGAAAAGTGGGGACTTATAGCCAAGGAGGAGGGGTCGGGGGTTTGGAAATTACTCAGGACACATCAGGGTAAGAAGGTCGGTGTTTTGACCAACCCAACCTAGCAGGATTCTGGCTAAAGGTGGGCTGGGGGGATCAGACATCTCCTGGGTGTCAGTGGGGGACCAGAAATTCACCACCCAGTAAGGGTGATCAGTTATCAGAGTATGATCAGATATCAGAGGGTGGGGAATTTTGGCTAAACCAACCTCACTGGATTCTTGCTGAAATTGGGCAATTCAGGAATGGACGTGGTCATCTACAAGGTGAGACCTAACTGGGAAGAGGTTTAGAGGATCCCCAGTAAAGCTTGGTCAAGGAGCGGCACTGCCGGATCCTGGAAGACATGGCACATCCGTGCGGAGGGATCCATGTGAATGGACCCGTGAATGTGGACAAGCAGGGTTATGGTGACTACATGCACATGTGCGAGTGTTTTTATATTGTGTTAAAAAATAGGTCCCTAAAATCTAGAAAGATAACATCTCATAATTTTTTTTTTTTTTTTTTAATGTTTGGAATGCCTGTGGAATGGGCAGGAGTTTCGCGAGGAACCGTAATGTAAAAGCGACAGATGCTCTCGTTGCTTCAGATGGAGGAGAGAGAATGGGAGGAGCATAACATTTCCAGGGCCTGTCTTCGCTCTCGCACAGTTTCTAAGCTCACTGGGACAGGCAAAGCAGGGCTGCGCACTCAAGAGGCTGGAAAGAGGGCACCTGGGTGTCTCAGTCATTAAGCATCTGCCTTCAGCTCAGGTCGTGGTCCCAGGGTCCTGGGATCGAGCCCCACATCGGACTCCCTGCTCAGCAGGAAGCCTGCTTCTCCCTCTCCCACTCCCCCTGCTTGTGTTCCCTCTCTCGGTGTGTCTCTTTCTGTCAAATAAATATATAAAATCTTAAAAAAAAAAAAAAAAGAGAGACTGAAAAGAAGAAAGTACCGGTGGCTTGTTTGGGGCCAGTATAGATGAGTCTGAGTTCAGGAGAGCCTGGGTGGCCGTGGCAGGGGTGGGGAGGTGTGAGGGGGTACAGGAAGGTTCCCTATCCGCAAGGGAACAACGAGAAGTGGCAGGGTCCTGATGCATGAGACGAGGTCATGTGATTGCATGTTGATTGTCATTGTCACGCAAGGAGCATGATTTCCCAGTCCTGGGCGGTAAAAATATCCTTTTATTTTATTCACAGGTTGTACTCTGACTATCTCTACTTCGCAAGTTCGAATAAATCTGCCGATGACTTCCATGAAAAAGTGACAGAAGCTCTGCAGCTGTTTGAAAATTGCATGCTCGATTATTCCTTGCGTGCCTGCGTCTACAACAACACGCTCAACAATGCCATGCCTGTGCGTATCCTGGAAGCGCCCCCCCCCCCCCCAGCACAGGCGCCTCGGTGCTTATTATGCAGGCGGCATGGTGGATGGGATGGGAGCACAGAGACACAGAGAAGCGTCTGAATGTGCAGATGCCTCTCCCCGTGCCTCTGAGCGGTGGCTAATGCACAGGCAAATACACGGACGTAAAAACTAAAAGGGATGGGCCCTTCGAGCGGGCACCAGGTGTCCTTCTCAGCTGATCTCCCCAGTACAGTACTCTCCTCTCTCCTCCCTCTGAGGGAATGAGGGTGCATTTAGGAAGATTACCATGTACTGAGGCTCAGAAAACGCACTGTGCAATTAGGATTGGAGACACGGGGACCCACTCTCAAATGGCCTTGAGCACGTTCTCCAGTGGTGGATGGTTCTGGTGGTTTAAAATATTGCCAACCGGTGACTCTCAGTGTTTCTTCAGTGGGGCCTAAACAGAAAAATGTTTTCCCTTGATTTTTCTTTTCTTTTCTCTTGTTCATCTTCTGGATGATAGCTATACGTTTGTGCCTTCTTTTACACAAAAGAAGCTGCTGGTGGCGAATTCAGCACACTTTGGCTCAGGGTGGTTTTCTATGCACAGCTCCCAGGTCACGTGAGTGCCTTTGCAGTAGATTAGTGTGGCAGGAAAGCCTTCCACGGTGAGGCCAGTGCCGCCCCTGCCCCAGGGTGTGCTGCTCTGTGGAGCATATCATGTGGTAAGGCAGACATGAGCTGGAGGTGGAGGCTGGGAACCCCCTGGGCACAGGGAGTTCAAGGTCAGGGGGGTTCACTCCTTCTTTCTTGTTATCAAGGCTGTCCTCTCTGGAAGGCAGGGTACTAGTTCCAGTAGGATGCATCGGGCAGCGAGTTGGATTGATGCGCTCCTGCCGGAGTTTTTAGCTTGTCAGAGGAGCTGCACGCAAGGGCACAGATCTGCACAGAATCTGGCCAGGGGTGTAGGGTAGAGGAGTAGCCTGTGGAGTCAGATGGTGCAGTTCCCAGCCCGAGTGTTTATTAGCTGCGTGACTCTGAACAGGTGTTTCAGCTTCTCTGAGACTCAGTGGCTTCCTCATAAAACGGAGTAGTAGTACCGTTGCTTCACCCGGCAGCTGTAAGGATCAGAGCAATCGTTCGTTCACATAGAGAACAGAAATAAATAATCCTTTTCTTCCAGCCATCGTAGAGTCATTGGTTGGGGCCCTGTAAATTAGACTGACGAAAGACAGATGTGCAAGGGAAAAAAAAACCCACAAGTTGATTAACGCGTGTGTTGCAAATACACTTGTCTCTGATGAGTAACTCAGAGGAATGGTTAGAACTCAGGCTTATATAATATCTTAACAGGAGAATGATACATTTGTAGCAAGGTGACCAGACAAAGGGAAAGGACTTTGAGTTTCTAGGGCAGCAGATGGTGGGAAGGCAAATAAATGTATGAGGGAGGTAATGGCTGGTAAGGGCAAACTTTAGTGAGGTTTGTTATGTCAGATCCTTAGTGCTGTCTTAAGGCTGGCAGAGGTCTAGAGCTGTCTCCAGTGACAAACTTTGGTCCATCCTGGTGGAGGGGGGGAAGGGCCCCCTTTCAAGTTAATGTACTGCTTGTAGGCCAACAGGGTGAGGGCAGAGAGCTCTTCTTATATCTGCGTTTCTTAGTTGCCTTCAGCTCAAAATAATCCTGTTACCAAAATGGCATATTTCAGGCAGCGTATTCTATCCTGCCATCCTTCATGTGCATTTGTCATCTTGCTGTGTCTGGGCCTGGCACCTGGGCTGGGACTGTAGCTGTGGCAGGACAGGTGTGTCGCCGGGTCCTGGGTGAGTGACATAGAGGCTGGGGTAAGAGCAGAGGCTATCTGGACACAGATAGCATCAGGGGGACTTCCCAGGAGAGGTAATGTTTGAGCTGAGGTCTAAAGGACGAGTCGTCCAGGGACATGGAGATAGATGTGCAGGAGAGGGGAGCAGGCTGTACAAAGGCCGAGGGGTGAGCTTGGAGGGTGTTTGCTGCAGCCACCACAGTATGTGGTTGTGTGGATGGTGGGGTGATGGCAAAAGGGAAGTGAGCCTGCATCCCCAGGAACCTGGTGAACCTTGGAAGTCTGGACACATCCTGAGGGAGACGGGTCCCCAGGGAGGGCTTAAGGACAGGATCGATGTAGCCGTTTTGCATTTGAGAAAGATGCTCGGTGTCCTGGGTCGCCAGGGGTGGGAGGGGGATTGTCTCCCAGAGACAGAACGGTCAGGGTGGGATGGGATGGGGTTTCTGGAAGAGAATTGGTGGTGGAGACAGGGTATGAAAAAATGGAAGTTTCTAGAAGCAATTAGGAGGAATAGTGGAAAAGATGTGTAGGTGGATTGGATGAACCGGTGAGATCAGAGGGGGAAACCGTGTGTTTTCTGGCTGGGGTGCCAAGTACAGTTTTTGCTTCAAAATGGCTCTCTTAGCTGTTGCTTTTTAATCCTGATTATTTATGACCACAAGGGTCATCCATGCAGGGCCTGCTGGAGAGAAGAGCCGCTTTCTGGAGATATTTCCTAAAAATTCAAGGGCGTGGCACGAAATGGGGACTGGCCTCACTTACAGCTGAGGCTCGATTCGTCTCCAAAGGCATATCTTGGGTGCCCATCCCGTGCTTAGTACCGTGCCCGGTGCTGGAGGACACCCGAGCCAGGGCACGGCCTGGAAGAGAGGGAGGGCACGAGGCAGGATAGGGTGGGCTGAGGTGACTTACCCAGCTAGCATGGTTCAGAGAGGTGCTGGAGCCATCCTCTCCCAGAGCTGTGTGGCACGCTTGTCAAGAGACAGACTGGTTACTCAGAGTCCAGTAATTTGGAACAAAGAGAGGCCCACGGGGGCTGCACGGCCTGGCAGCAGCAAGAAGTGCAGGCCGGGAAGTGAAGTCCCAGTCCAGGTGGATTCTTGGTTTCGTTATTGTATCGTAGAATGTCAGGTATGTGGAAGCAGGGAGGGAAAACAACTCAAGAAACCATCAGGTGAGGGGCCGCCGGGAACTGTGTGTGTGACTGTCCGCATGGATCCTAGTGAGGATTAACGAGGGGGCTGGAGAGGTTGGGAGAGCGGGCCTCGGCGGGCCCAGCCAGCTCATCTCCCGCCGGCGCTGGCTTCAGTGCGCACCGATGGCCCGAAGACTTGGATTTTGCCACACGTATAGAGCTTTTGCCATGAACGCGTGTTCCCGTTCTTACTGTCTCTTTTACCCGCTGAGGTCTTGCTTTTCCACATCCCTGGCGGTGTGACTACTGAGCTCTGTCTTCAGGTGATCCCGCAGACACTCTGAAAGGGAGGCATCGGTGTGGGCTTTCCCTCCCGGCCTTGGATGAGGAAGTGCTTGTGCCGGCTGGATTTGGAAGGGCAAGGCCAGGCAGGGCTGGAGGGGGCTCCTTCCCGGGGGCTCATTTCAGGGGCTTCATGTTGTGTGTCTCTCATGGAGTAGTGAACATCTGACATAAACGGGGTGAAAAGAATGAACACCCGTGCCGCCGGGCACTCTGTCTCTCCTGGAGCCGGCCGGGCCTCCAGCCCCTCGGCACCCTTGCCGGGGAAAACAGGACGGCGGGATCCAACCTTTGTTCGCTCCCGACGCTGCACTAAGGCACCCTCTTGAGCTCTCGTGGTACTCCATGTTCTACCCTCCACGCTGCCCTGAAATCTGTGCCCGTGTTACAGGTGAGGACACTGAGGCTCCCAGACGAGGACACTGAGGCTCCCAGACATTAACTCCCAACCCAGGCACTTAGAGCTGGTAACAGGCCTCATGTTCGTCCCAGGTCCTGTGGCCTTTCAGACTCATGGCGTTTCCACCTTAGCTGGTTAGCTTCCAAGGTCTAAACTGGCCTTTTGCGCTTAGTCTCAGTTTTGCTGAGGATGACGAGGTGGTGGCTTAAGCAGTCAGAGAGAGATGCCCAGTGATAGGATGGGTAGACAGGACAAGGGTGGCGGGTATCGCGGGTCACAGACTGGCTTTACTCTTCAGCCCCTGGCCAGCTCCTGCAGGAAGGGCTGGTGGCTCCAGACATTGGTTTCTTCAGCAGCTCAGCTCCACATCCCCTGCGAGGTCCAGGCTCCAGGCGGCCAGGGCCCATGTTGGTGACATAGCAGCATGTCTCCATTGGCTCATGGGCCACCTGGCATGCCGTGTGCACGTGACTGTTTGCAGAATGAGCAAGTGAACAAGCGAGGAGTTTTCGCCACTAGCAGATGGCAGATGGGCTGGGTGGGGAGTCCCACCTGAACCCCTGATTGGGAACAGAGAGGCTCGGCATAGTGCCTGTCTGGGAAGAGCCTGTATCCACCTCTCCTTGGCTCTGTCCCTGTGGGGGAGGAAGCCCTGGTGGCGGGGACCCTGGCACCAGCTCCTCCTGCTGGTGGGTGCTCCCAGCTGAACTCGGCTGGCCCTTACCCTCCCTGGGCTTCCCTTTCTCCATCAAGAGTTGGCTGGGCAGATCACCTCAAAGGCTTTTCTTAGTTCCGAGATTTTGTCATTTTTTAAAGAAAATTTTATTTATTTATTTGTCAGAGAGAGAGAGAGTGAGAGAGAGAATGCACAAGCCGGCAGAGAGGCAGGCAGAGACAGAGAGAGAAGCAAGCTCCCCGCTGAGCAAGAAGCCTGATGTGGGACTCGATCCCAGGACTCTGGGATCAAGAACTCAGCTGAAGGCAGTTGCTTAACCAACTGAGCCACCCAGGCATTCCGAGATTTTGTCATTTTAGATCTATCAGACACTTCCCCTAAATACCCTTTTTATCTTCATTCTGTTTTGATTCTCTGGCCTCTGCGGGGGAAAAGGCAAAGAAGAACTCTGAGGGGGCCTGTCGTAGGTGTGTCTTAGTGGCGTCCCGTTGTAGTGGTGATGCTGCATGAACCAGAACGTATCACTCGGGGCGGCCAGGGCTTCCCTGGAGTGGTAAGGGGGTGGGGCGGCCTGAAGAGGGGGATGTCTAGGGGACCAGGGAGCCTGCCGCTGTGGGAGCCAGCCCACCTCCCTTCCCCTGCAGAACCCCCTCCCCCACCAGGGCCTTTGCCACCCGTGAGGGAAGACCCTGCCGCAGGAGGGCCTCAGCCAGCAGGTCTTTGTCCTCCCGGGAGCGGCTGTGCGGGCTCTGTCCCCGACGGGCACAAGCAGGCTTGCTGAGAAATAGTCTGTCACATGTGGCCAGGTCAGGTGTGGGTTCCTGGTGATGCTATAGGGCCCCACCTTGTCGCAAACATCAGCCTTTCATTCTAGAAAATTCTCAGGTCCCAAAGGTAGGTTCTCTGGAAGAGATGACCTCGTGAGGCCGGTCGTCCCTGAGGGGGCTTGGCCATGGGGCTGACAGGAAGTGGAAATGCTCTGGGAGGCCGACGACTTGAGGAGACCTGCTCATAATGGTTTGTCTGTGTTGAGGCAACGCACACAGGATCTCTGAGGCTGGCACACACTCAGGTTCTCTCTGGCTTTGGCCCAGCTTGGGGTCTTCGTTACGGGCTGGCGCACAAGGAGGCGACATCCGGGGAGCTGGCGGCACCTAATGGGTTTTGGAGACACTTATCCCCTCTCACTGTTCTTCCGCTGCATCCTCCCACAGGACTGGAAAAATAACGAAGTGGGGGAAGCATAGTGGGAGAGGGATCGAGGCAGTCGGAGCCCGGCCGGCCTCGTGCGGCAGGGATGACGGAGGAGCCCGGGCCTTCAGCTTCAGGAGCCGAGGCCCAGAGGGGCCGGCTGGGGGCTGAGCACAAGCCAGACCAAGAGCTTGCCACGCTGGGACCGTGGGGGGGCAGGGCGTGGGGACCGTTTTCACTGGTGGCAGCTGAGGGCTGGCTGCTCGGACACTAGATGGGAGCACCAGTGAGGAGGCCGTGACCGCGGGGCCTGATTGGGGTGGCTGGCGTGAGGCTAGGCAGAGGCCATGGAGGGAACCAGTTGGGAAGGTCGCCGAGGCAGAGCAGTAGACAGGAAGTGGAGCAGGGTCCGGAGGACTTGGGGAGGGCGGGGAGCAGGAGGAGGTGCGCAGGAGAAGGGGCGGCAGGGTGGAGGGGGAGAGGGCTGTTCCCTCCGCAACTGTGAAGTTCACGGGAGTGTGCCAAGACCGCTCTCCTTTCTGACGTGTTTGTAAGTCGGGCGTCCCCGAAACCACTTCTGGGGTTCAGTCCCTGGAAGGAATCACGGGCACACTGAAGACGGGTGCTCGTGGTTACAGCAGGGAGGGGGACCCATTACAACCCATGCAGGGAAGCACGTGGTCTGCAACAAGCATTCCAGCCAGGGAAGCCCAGCCAGGCCTCAATGGCCACACTGTGTCCTGGGGCACGGTCACCTACTATCTTTACTGTCCAGCCCCTACCACAGGTCAGATTGATCCTGTGTCGCCAGGAGCCCCTGTCGTCACTCATGCTGTTTACTGTCAGGTGGCCCGATGTCCCAGGTGAGCAAAGATACTTATCAGGCAGGATATCCGAGGTGACCCAGAGGTTACCTCCCAGGAGCCAAGGACAGGGGCCAGATTTCCCTCTGGGTGGGGTTAATTGCCAGGTAGGTGTGAGCAAAGGCACAAGCGCATGGGGACCCGGACATGTGACTGCCTAGAACAGGCTGTGTTTGGCCATCCGAACCCTGGTCACAGGGTTCGGATGGCCCCAGGCGCATGGCCTTTCCCTCACCTGGCTTGTGCCTGAGGCATCTTCATGGCCATTGTGTGCTGGGTGTAGGAGCAGGAGCGGCCAGGTTTCGGTGCAGAGAGAGAACGTTTGCCTGTTCTGTGTGCGGGCTCGACCTCTTCCTGCCTCTGAGTCTTCACTCCTAAGTGTGCCCCGCTGCCAGCTATGGGGTCGTTGTGAGGGTTCCGTGTGACCCTGAGCAGGAAGCATTTGTGTGGGGAGCTCAGAACCCTGCGTGAGGACCCAAGAACGCTTGGGGCTCAAAATCCGTCCTTTGAAGGCAGCTGTTCACTTGGATAACTTGGCATTGGCTCATACCTGTGCCCGAGCACTGTGGGGAAAGTGAGGGGGGACGGACCCCCACGTAACGCCTGCCTCCTCCTTTGGTTCTAGGTGAGGCTCCAGGTCGGTCTGTATGCCGTGTACCTCCTGGACTGGCTCGCCGTCTTTAACAAAGAACAGTTTCTCATCCTCCGACTGGAAGACCACGCGTCCAACGTCAAGTACACCATGCACAGGGTCTTCCAGTTCCTCAACCTCGGTAGGAATGTCACGGGGGAGAGCGTGGGGCAGGCACAGGCCGTGCACCCCGTGCGGCCGAGGTGCTCACTGAGTCACAGGCAGACTCCGTGTGCCGGGCCGGGCCTAGCTAGCTCAGTAGCTGTTTGCCAAGTGCAGGGCCTGCAGCTGGGGTAGAGGGGGGTCCCTCACTGGGGAGCTCTCAGTCCAGCAGAGCGAGATGGGAAAGCCACAGCTCGGGTCATCGAGTAACTGGTAGAACAAAGCAGTGGAAGGGTAGCACGCTTGCCATAGGTTCACATACGTGACTTGGGGTCCCAGCTGCTGAAGGAGGGAATGGAAGGCTTCCTGGAAGGCATGGTCTGTGAGCTGGGCCTTGAGGACGGGTGAGAGGTCAGTGTGTGGCTGGAACAGTCCTGCAGAGGCCACAAGCCTCGAAGAAGGGAATGGACAGGTCATCGCATTGTCCCAGGTTTTTGGGGACCCCTGGAGTCGGGGCCGCGTAGTTGAGCAGCACGTCTAGGAAGGTTAGCTGCTCCTGGCCATGGTGATGGCCGGCAGGATGGGAGTGTGGACACGGAGTGCTGCCCATGTGGGTGGCCCCCGTGAACCACTCACTGAAGATCTAGAACAAAGTGCACGTTCTTCCCCAGGACTCGCCCCGTGGCCCCATCTAATAATCTGGCCTGGGAATTCTGTTGTTGGAATATTTCTTGGAGTACATTGGCCCGCCACTAGTCTTGGAGTCCTTCTGTCGTGGGTGAGCTGGTGGCATGACGCAGGTGATCACTTTTCCCTGTGACGGCCCAGAACCATTTTTCTTTGATTTGACCCCTGGTAGATCCTGCTGCATTGATGAGCTTGTCTTTAGTCCCTGAGACAGGAAAGGCCTGTTCTGTTCCTTCTATTATGGACATCCCAAGGACACTGGAATAGGGTTTTCTGTGTAAAGGCTCAGGACTTTGGCCAAATCCCGAGGGCCTGAGCAGTGATCTGGTTGGTTAAGCCACGGAGAGGCCTGTGTTCTAGAGGGTTGGGGATAGAGGTGGCTTGTTCCCGGGCCTCTCTCCCCACCGGTCGCCTTGTGGCAGGTGGGCCCCTTGCAGCTCCTGGGGTCTCTGGGCACAGGTGGCCTCCTCCCGGCCCCCGTGGCTACCATACAGCATGATACGCAAGGTGAACTATGGAGCAGCCACAGGCCCTTTGCATCAGCAGCCTGAAGCGGGAACGACACTGGCAGAATTTGGGCAGGCTGGTTAGCAGGAAAATCTAAGTACAGGGACCATGCCAGGTGGGTCAGACAGTTATCCAGGGACAGGCTGACAGCCACGAGAGCCAGCCCTTTGTGGCTCTGTGGCCACGAAAGCAGGCGGGGAGGCTCGGGTGAGGCTGCATCCCCTGGTTCCCGCCGCACGTCTGAGGGCAGGGGCGCAGCCCCCGGCCGGACAGTCCCTGCTTCTTCACAAGGGCCCTTCCGCGTTCTGCCCTCAGTGGCTCCAGGGTGGGTTCAGCCGGAGAGTTTTCATCCCCCAGCGCTTCGGGGAGCTCCTGTCTCAGCACGAAGTGGGCCTGGGAGTTTTGCAGGGTTCCTTCCTGCCGTGCCTCTGGCCTCATGGGAGTGTTTCTGTGTTCTAGGGCCCTTGGGGGAGAAACAGGAGACCCTGATGACGAAGAGCCCCGCGTCCAACGCGCGGCGACCCGAGGACCGGAACCTGGGGCCCATGTGGCCAGTCACCCAGAGGATCCTGCAGGACTTCTACGGGCCCTTCAACACCAGGCTGGCCCAGGTGCTCGCCGACGAGGCGTTCGCCTGGAGGAAGACCTGAGGCCGAGCTCCCTCGGCGGGTTCCACTGCGCCACCATGGGAGCGTGTCTTCGGGGGCGGGCAGGGGGGCCCTTTCACTCACAGCCTGGAGAAAACCCTGGGATTCCTCTTCCCCTCCCTAGACACGTGTGTAGTATAAGCATTTGTTGTGTGGGATAACCTGGCGACTGACCCTCACAGAGCTCCTCTGTCCGAAGCCACTGGAAACCCCGCTTGGGAAACCGTTCCCTCCCGCACCAGAGCGGCCAGGATGTGGGGATGAGGTGGGCGGTGCCAGGTGAGGGGCCACGGGGGAGGCACGGCAGGGGACTGACTATGCTGGGAGCCCCATTGAGCACGCCAAATGTCATGTCACCATGCCGGAGGTCATGTCACCAGGCCGGAGGCTGTGTCGCCATGCCAAAGGTCACACATCACCATGCTGGAGGTCACGCCACCACATCAAAGGTCACGTCACCACGGTAGAGGTCACACTGCCACAATAGAGGTCATGCCACCACAGTAGAAGTCACACCGCCACAGTAGAGGTCATGTCCCCATGCTAGAGGTCACATCAGAGCAGTGCCAGCATTTATACTTGGTTCAGTTGTGAACACTGTTCGGGTCAGTACCTTCATTTGGGCAGAGAATGGAGGCTCTTTCCTTTTTTTCCGTTTACTCCAAAGTCCACCTTTATTCTCTTCAGTTGTAAACCCTGTTCACTTCACTTTTGTGAGAGAGAAAACAATTTTTGGCAGCACATTTGTTTCTCGGACCATCTCCCATTCTGTCCTTGCATTACTGAGGTTAAACTAGAAATGAATGTTTGAAACCACTTTCTGCATTTTGTTAGCCATAGCTCTCTTTTCTGCCTCTTTACGTGTTTCCTCCAGGGTTTATTCTGTTAATAATCAGATCACAAATTTAGTTTATAGTTGGGAAGTTTTTGCTGTTAATGCCAGACTGAGCAACTTCCAGGAATTGAACTCTTTGTGGGAAGTCTGGGTATCTTGGGCCTTCTGCACACAGTCAAGGTCACCGCCAGGCCTGGAGGGTGTTTCAAGTTTTAGTTCTGGCCACAGACACACTCTGTTGCTCTGTCTTCCTCCCCGGGAATGAGCTCATTATCCACATTCTCCACCACATGCGGCCAGAGGCCTATGTTCACGGACTGCAGGATGCTCGTGCTCTGTTTCAGAAACACGGAGAGTGAGCTGTACATGGGCCGAGCATAGTATGCTGGGATTCTTAATAGAACTTTCTGGGCCACTTGGCAGCTTGGTTTACCAACGGATGCAGTAAAGGTCTCGTCATGTCTTGGAAGTGATGGGGAGAGATTGAAGAGACCCTGGAGCCCACTTGGCACACAGCCCCAGGCGCAACCTCACTGAAGCTTTGGCCTGGTGTGTTTTCAAGGGAGGTTTCCTGCGAACCAGAGCTCTCTGGTCAAGGTCGCTCAATGCCAAAGTCAGAAAGTGCAGCTGCCTTCTGTCGGGCCATGGCAGACACGCGGATTCGCTCTGCTCTCCAGCCCTGGCGCCACCATCTTCCTGCCACCAGGAGGCGGGATGCGCGGGCCGTCGGCACGGGGTGGCCGAGCTCTTCCTGCGCCGGAAGGGGCCGTGCGTCCTCCACACCCGCTGTGTGGGACAGTCCCCGTTTGCCTCGCACATGGAGCGGAGCCCACGGGGGAGTCTGGCCGGAGCCCGGCGGGGGCGGGGCGCTCTCACGGGAGCGTGCGTGCGTGCGTGTGTATTTATTTGCAGGAGGGGGTGTGCGTGTGCGTCTGCTGTGCGTGTGCGTGCGTGTGCGTGGTGCCTTTCCTGGGTGGGCTGCCTTCCGGGTCTGTTGCTGATGAGACGCCTCCGCCCCAGACACAACCTTCTCGTGGATTCGTTTCTCTGCCGACGAACTTGTCTCGTCCAGTCCACGTTTTGCTCTCCCACTCCGGCCTCGACGACGGCGACGGATTTTCCTACGCACTCCTATGCATGTGAACAACATGTAGTGTAATTCTGCTTCTTACAGAAGTATTACCGGAGGTATGATTTCCAATGTTATTTGGTTTATCCTGCAAATCTTTCTGTACGCGCAGGCCCAGCCCTTTGTGCCAATCCGTGCCATCCGGTTTCTCCCCCGGGGCCTTTCTCCGGAGGCCGTATCTGTCGCCTCTGCTTTCTCACGTCCAGGCCCGGTTCTCCGTGGCGGCCCTCGAGCCTGTCGTCCCAAACCAAAGTGAAAGGGAGCATTTCTCATGACCTGGTATTGAAGTGACTTTGTGTCCCCAACGTTGCGTATGGAACCGTGTTCAGTTGTACACCGCTGGTAGCGGAAGGTATGTTAAGTGAGCCCAGTCACGCTGTACTTGTGTTCATATTTCACATTAAATGTGGACCCTGTGACTGTCGCGGGGGTGCCTGCCATTCCTCGCCCTCCTGATCGCCTGTGGCCGGT
Source organism: Mustela erminea (assembly GCF_009829155.1). Lineage (NCBI taxonomy): Eukaryota > Metazoa > Chordata > Mammalia > Carnivora > Mustelidae > Mustela > Mustela erminea. The sequence continues at coordinate 84,413,934 of NC_045627.1, read as the reverse complement.
TCTCCGTGGCATCTGCTGCGTACAAATGAGTCTCAGAGATCATTTGGGGTCTCACCTGCGGGCTCTGCGCACTGGGTGAGGGCACCTCCTGCATATGGTGATGCAAGAGAGGAGGTCACAGAAGGGAGGGCCCTGACGTGACTCCCCGCTCAGCAGCCTGCCGTGGGTGCGTTGAGGTGCCAGGGCCCGCCCCCATACAAGCTCATGTGGGCATCAGCCTGTGCACGTGAAGATGGGGTGACCGACCCCAGGCCCTGCTCCTCCCAGACACTGCTTTCCCTCATTCCTGGGGCCGGGGCCTGGGCCCGGGGGCAGTTAGTTGGAGACTCCTGCTGGCATTGGCTGTGTGTCACTGTCACTAGACCCTCCAGGTCCCCTGGATGCACTGGGCTGGAGGAGATGGGATGGTCTTCAGTTTGGGGTTCTGGAGGCCTGGGCTCTCCTGAGGCCAGTGTGGCCCATGGCTTGGTCCCCTAGTTCTGAAAAGATCCTCTGGAGAGAGTCTCTCTCCCAGCACTGCCCCCCAGAGTGGTGTGGTGTGCTGTGTGAAGGGGGCCAGTGAGTCCAGACCTGGAAAGAGGAAGACCCCATCTCTTGATGAGGGAGCCAGGAACCGCTTGGCTCTGCAGAGAAAATGGACCTGATAGGAGAAAGGGGGCGGGTGGCCAATGAGGGGCAGGAGGGACAGGTGAGTCTGGAGGTTGGTTGAGTTCCTATCCCAGGAGCCTTTCCAGAACCCCTCTCCTGTGTGGACACCCACCCCTACTCAGGAACCAGCTTGCAGGGAACATATACTTATGGAGACTGTGTACGCCTTCGTGTAAATCTCCCTTTGGAATGACCTCTTCCCAGAGGCCGCTGTTTGGGAACTGAAGCAAAGGCAGTGCTCTGGAGGAGTTTCTGGCCTCCGCGAGCAGGGAGGGAGAGGTCTTGGGTGCGGGCCGGCGGCTGCTTTCCTGTTGCTCCAGAAATCCCAGCCCGGGGGTAGCTCCCCTGCCTGTGGGTGGGGCAGAGCCTGTTAAGACTCACAGGAAGAATCACCTTCTCAGAACCTTCTAGGGCCAGGCTTCTGCCAACCTGCCAGGAGAGGGCAGGCCCACAGGTGGGGACCCAGCAGCCGGAGCCGCAGTGGCCCTGGGGACCTGGGTTAGCCACTCTCTGTTGCTGGAGCACATTATGCCACACTTAGGCTTAAAACAACACAAGCTGGTTATCGGGGAGTGCTGGAGATCAGAAATCCACAGTCAGGCTCATGGGGCTGGGGCCAAGGTGTGGGCTTTGTTCTTTCTGAAGATGGTTGGGGGTGGGGTCTGCTTCTCTGGCTTTTCCAGCCTCTGGAGGCCCCCCTTACCGTCGTTGGTGGCCACTGACCCTGTCCTCAGTGTAGCATCTTCACATCTCTCTCTGACTCTAGTTCTCTGGTCATGTCACCCTTCTCTTGACTGTCCCCCTCCCCCCCCTCAGAAAGACTGGTGACTACTCTGGGCCTACCCACATGAGGCAGGATCTTCTCCGTCTCCAGGGCACGTCTGTGAAGGCCTTCTGGCCACGTGAGGTGACTTATTTACAGGGATTAGGGTGCGGACACCTTTGGGGGGTGACTGTTCAGCTGCCCACAGGAGTGGGTCCAGCCAGCCAGTCAGGCCATCAAGGGAGTTGTGCCCCTGGCCTGTCCCTTGCAGCTGTTCCCTGGGGGGGCCTAAAGAGATGTGAATGGGCTGGCGGCTGCCCAGCAGAGCACCAGGCTTCATGACAGGTCTGTCCCAAGATGGTGGTGCATCTTTCTGTCCAGCAGGGTCCTGCGGCTGGGGTGAGTGGGGCAGGCGGAGGCCACGTAGGGCCAAAGACACACTTTTCTTCCAAGGTCACATCGCAAGTCATTCTTCGGTGTGTTTCTCCAAGTGAGCCCAGGGGGCCCTGGCACCGGATAAAACTATTTCTCCCTCTCTGAGCAGAAGTGATTTCTGAGTGCTTGCAAGTTCTTTTTTCTTTACAGTTGCTTTCTCGGTTCCCTAGGAGACCACAGCAGCCACGTGGGCAGTTGTGAGTTTCTGAAGTTCAGCTGTTTCTGAGTTAGTCATACTTCAAGGGGAGCAGCTTCTAAAGGCTACAAAAATAGTTTGCTTGGTTTCTGGTCCCTGAGAGAGCCTGGGGGGCCGTGACCTCTGTGGTTTCATGCTCCGGAGGCAGCCCGCGGAGGATGACCTCCAGACTCTCTCCTCGGCCATGCCTCCTGGCCCCACGCTGGACTTAAGTCCACGACCTCTATTTTGTCTCTGCTCCCAAAGCCCCGCCGGGGCAGTCGGGACCCCGTCCCCAGCCTTCCTGCCCTGCCGCCCCCGCTGCCAGCCTGCATCCCCTCCTCTGCTGACCTGCTCCAGTGCCAGGGCTCTGAGGGCTGTGTCTGCCCTGGGCTCTGCGGGCCGTGCACATGGCCAGCACCCCCCCCCCCACCCCGCCCAGAGCTGCAGGCCAGGGCTGAATGCTGAGGTGGAACCTGTGTCTCTTTGTGTGGCTGGGGTGACACCTGGCCCTCCTGAGAGCGGCTGCATCCTCACGCCATGGGCCCCTGACAGGACTCAGGCCCGCCCTCACGCCCTTCACCGTTGCACTTAGCGCTGGCCAAGGAGTCACTGGTCCATTCACTGCCGGACAGTGTTTGCTGGCCGCCCCGGGGGTGGGGCACAGAGGGGAATATGAGGGCCCCCCCCCGACAGTGGGGGATTCCTTACTGGAGGCACAGCATGCGGAGAGCAGGGAGGCACTGGTGCTCCTGTGGCTTTCTGGCAGGCACCCTCGCTCTGCCTACTCTGAAAGGCCCCTTAAAGTAGGCTCTAGAAGCAGGGAGGTCTATTGGAGGCTGACTCCTGGGCCTCCCTGAGAGGCATGGCTTTCCCAAGACCACATGGTGGCAGACAGCGGGGACCCAGTGAAGCCAGGAAAGGCCGGGTCTGGGGTATCATGATGGGAAAGACCTGGCTTCTCCCAGGTCGCCATTCCTCACCATTCTGCCACCAAAGTGATGGGCCGACTGGCACCCACCGGACTCTGCCTCCAAGGAGGGACAGTGTGGGATGGGGACAATGAAATGAACGTAACTTTGTTCTGCCAACAGCTCTGGCCGCAGAGTCACCTGACTTCCCACCTACAGGCTGAGGGAGGCCTGGGGGCTGGCTCGAGGGGCCAGCAGAGTCATTGAAGTGGGCTGCCCACCCCCGGGCTCAGCCCCGCACCGGTGTCTCAAAGGCACCCAGGGACACACATCAGCTAGAAAGTGTGCACAGAGTCAAAATTTAATTTTTTAGCCAATGTTTCCTGAACACCCAGTCGGTGCAAGGCCCTGGGCCGGACGTTGGGGTGGGCTGCACTGGGGGCGGCTTGTTTGCTCATTTGCTGATTCCTTCACCCGTTCATTCACCAAGTGTTTTCGGGAGCACTGCCGCGTGCCGGGCCCTGGAGGCTCCCAGGAGAGCAGACCCAGTCCCTGTCCGCGTGGACCCGGGATCTCATGCCGCAGATCCATACGGACCAGAGCATCACCTCCGCGATCTCGAACATCAGCAGCCCCGGGTGCCGCCTGCTCCTGCCATGACCCCCTTCCCTCCCAAGGCCACTCCATTCCCTGTGGGGCCTCCCGCTCGGTGGCAGAGACCCAGCCTCCCCCAGATGGCATGGGCCCCGATGCCAGCAGCTCTGAGCTCACGGGAGCTGGCAAAACAGAAAAGATCACACAGGTTCATCTTTAACAGTAGAAGAAACACATTTCCACAAAGATCTCCTGACCGGATTCTGCGTACAGTAATTCAGTATTAGAATATCCCCGTTTTGGTAATACAGGTCCACTTGTGAGAAGGTAGAATTCCTCTGGGGGTGGGTAAACTTCCACTTAGCGAGCTTCAAAGCGAATGCCCTGTATCCCGTCTCCTGCGGAACGTAAAGACGGTTCCTCACTCATCTCTGGGCCCCGCGGCCCTCCTGAAGTGCTCACCCTTGGGAAGCGCTACACTCCAGCCCCCAGAGCAGTCTCTTCCTGGCTCCGCCTCTGCTTTCTGACCTTGAAATATTGGGGGGTGTCCTACGCTCAGTCCTCAGCCCTCTTAGCTAGCTTCACCCCTGTCCATGGAACCAACAGTCATCTCCGCATGGATGACCCCCAGACCTCAGCCCTGTGCTCTGGACTGGGGCGAGTCTTGCTGGGTCACAGCATCTCCAAACTAACAGAACGACCTGGCGACCCAGAGCCCTTGGGGTGTGACCCTGCCCCACTGGGCTGTCTCCCCGCTGGGTCCCACCTCAGTCTCAGTGGCCAGCCCGTGTAGATCAAATCTTCATGCTCCTGTCCAGTCGCTGCTGAGTCTCCCACTGATGCTGGAGCCCACCTGGCCTGCACTCCAGCTCTTACAATCTGTCCTGCACAGAAGGCTCCGCCCCTTGGCCACCTCCTTCAGGTCCTCCCTCGTGCCCACCCTCCTGGACCAGCTCGTCTAAACAACCACTCCCTACCCCTCGCTGAGCCACTGCCTCTTACTCCTCTCCTCTTGCCCACTTCCCAGAAGCCACCGTTCTGCTGCCTCTGCCCCCCAATCCCGACCACTACTTGCCACCATCCCTGTATGAATCATGGTTTCAGTTTCTGTATTTCATGATGCTTTGACTTCTTAAGAACTCGTTGAACCCCCAGGGCGCAGCTGTGTCCTAGAGATGGCAAACAACTCCCTTCAGCGTAAGCCTCTGATGTGCAAAGCAGCCAATCCAAGCTCCCTACTCCAGACCACCTCCTTTACGGGTCACCCCGGGGCTGGGTGCCAGACAACAAGGACAGCCCTTAGCCCAGAGTCCAGCCAAGTCAGGTCATCAAACTGGCCGGTCCCAGCCCTGTGTAGCCTAATCGCCCTCTGCACCCATTTCTTCCCTGGAAAGCACAATAGAGACTCTTGGCTCCTGGCCCTCCCTGCTTGTCCCCCACACGGCCCTGTGTGGCATGGCATACCCCCTCCTCTGGGGAGCTGTGAGTGAGAGACTGTGTCTTCAGGGGCACTTGTCTCCTGGCCTTGCGCCTCACTCTGTCTGAATAATAATGAAACCTACATGAAAGGGCACCCGGTAACATAGATGGTTGCACATCGACTTGGTTTTGGCTCAGGTCACCATCTCAGGGTCCTGGGATTGAGCCAGAACCTGCTAGTTTCTCCCTCCCCCTCTGCCCCTCCCTGTGCTTGCTCTGTCAAGTAAATAAATCTTTTTTTTGAAAACCACCTATGTGTAAAAATCCCACCTCCAATGGTGGGACCCCCTCAAGCTCCCTGCCCCCCACCCCCATTGCAGCTCTTTCCCTGAAATCTGCAGCCAAAGCGACCTTTTACAACATCCCAACCATGTCCCTCTCCGCCTGGAAACCCTCCTCAGGCGCCCAGCTTGCTTCGTATAAAATGTGGGAGCCCTGCCAATACCCCTGGGCCCTCTTTGACCCAACCAGCAGACTGGCCTCTGAGCCCCCAGCCACCCCCACTCACCTGGCCCCCTTCTGGTCCAGCGCTGACCTCACTGCTGCCCCTCAGACACGTGGAACCCTGCCCCCTTCAGCCCCCTCCACCACCAAATGCCCTTTCTGTGCCGGACCAGGGCTCGCCCTTCCGGGCCTTGGCAAGCCTGCCGACTTCACCTCCCGGACATGGGTGTTGGGAGGGGATGGGCTGGCCCGGCGGGTCTGTATTCTGGCAGCTTCTGTAACTGCAGATTAAACAGGCAAGTTGGATCAGTGGGAAATCCTACCGAACCATATAAACATTTTTAAATATTTTGGTTGTGCTTACAGTATGTAAGGTATGTCGGGTTGTGTGTCTTTAGTAAAAGGGCCAGAGCCTCTCCTGCCCGCGCTGTGCTGCAGATAGGAGCTCGGGCGGGGGCTTCCAGGAGATGCCGATGAATCAGTGCTGGTTTCCGGTTTGGGTTCCCCAAGGGGCGCGGGACCTGGGAGGCGGCTGCCGGGCCGTCTGCGGGCAGAGTCCTTCCTCACTTCTGTGCTTGTTCTCAGATTAGCTCCCTCGTCTGTGCCAGGACTTCCTGCAAGCTTCCGGGCTGCGGTGCAGAGAGCAGCTTGTGTTTCCTTCGTGCACGTGTTTATGCGCAGCAGGGGCTCCCCGGGGGGCCGGGTGCTGGGGACCCTCGAAATCCTTTCGGGAGGTGCCCCTGTCCAAACCGGTGGCATGGTCCCACCAAGATGTCCCTTGCCCTCACGCGCTCCGAGTCCTTCTCGAAGGTCCAAGTGACGCTGACTGGCGGCTCCGGCCCGGCCGCCGCCGCTGCTCGGGCACGCGCAGAATTTACAAATCTGTCCGCGTGCGTGTCCGGGGCGGTGACAGTGACGGACGGAGACCGCGTCCCCGACTGTCTTGGGAATCTTCAATAATTTTTAAGAGTATAAACAAGTCTTAATCCGACACAGTTTGAGAAGGGCTGCTTTTTCTGTTTAATGAAATAGTGCGTTTCTGAGGTCCGACCCGGATTCGGAAATAAACATGACTGGTTGATGGTAAACAAAACCTCCCCGAGAGCACTTTGTGGAAGGCCCAGGAGCCCTGAGCATCGGCCAGGATAGGGGCCGGGGGGTGGGGTGGCGGAGGGACTCAGAGACAGACGTCTGTCCACTGGGGAGGTGGGATAGGTGGCGTTGGCCAGAGGAATCTGGGTACCAGCTGATCACTGAGCATGTGCTGAGCACCAGGCCCTGTGCCAAGGGCATCTTCCAGCGGCCCCTAGGATCTTCTCCTCCGCCCCAGAAGGGAGGTCGTGTGGTCATCCTGGCCTACCATCATTCGGATGGGGGAACCGAGGTAGGAGAGGGTCCTAGTAACGAGCCCCAGGACCCCCAGCCATGAAGCAGCAGAGGTGATTCTGCGTCTTGGTCTGCTGGTCTCCGGGACCTGGGTCCTCACCTGCCCACCTCGGTTCCAAGTCCCTGAACTTTGAGTTTCCAAAGATGTGGGTGGAGGGGGTTGGTCCCATGGCTCTCCTGAGTCTGGGCTGGGAGGCTGATGCAGGCACTGGGGTTGGGTTCAGGCCCTGGGGGCATCCTCAAGGTCATTTCCTTATGGAAACAGTTGAATGGATCCACACGACAGCCCCCCTCCTCTCTACGTGCCTCCTGCCCCCTGGTGCCCACCTCTGGGGACACTGAGGCAGAGACTCAACCCTGGCCTCCTGCCCTGTCTTCCTGCATTCCCTTCTGGGTCCTGCATCTACCTGGACAGGGGCAAGTGAGCTGAGCAGGCTGCGGGCCTCCAGAGGAGCCCCTGACTTCTTAGGAGGGTGAGCAGGTGGGCCTGCCTGCTCCATGCACCCCGCCCACCTTGGTCTGAGGTTTTCTCCAAGCCCCAGAATCCTGGGCTGTCCCCGCAGCCAGCTCCAAGGTTAGGCAGAGGCCCCCTGTGGCCGGCAGTAGCTCCTTCCGCTGTGAGTTCGAGTCATGACTGAGGAATGGGGAGCGGCCGCCTTCCTCCTCCGGGCTGGTCTTCAGAGCTCTGAGGGGCAGCCAGACATCTCCAGTTAGGCCCCACCGTCGCCATGGAGAACATTTGTTTACTCCTACCTCCAAATGAGATAATCTGGAGAACTGCCATTTTCTGTACTTTCAACATAATGGAATTCAGGAAAATTCCAAAGCCAAGCCAGCCCCCAATTCTAAAGACCTAGGGACCTAGGCAGCCCGCATAGACTTCAGGATGTGGGCAAACTTCTCTGTCCGACCTCTAATCTCCTCCTTCCCCGAAGAGCGTATATCTCACCGATGCACATTTCCTCCTTCCCTGCCTTCGTCCAGGGTTTTACTTCACCAGCAGCACCACCCTCCCCACTGTTCAACTGAGTCAGCATCTTATTTCACCCCGAGGACAAGTTCAAGTGTTGCCTCCTCCTCCATGATGGCCTCTTGGATTCCACCCTCCCTCCCACCTGCATGAAGAAGTCTCCCCCATACTAGTCCCTCTCCCACCTAGTGTGGCATTCGTGGCTTTCTACCTGACTGTGGTCCTTTGTGTGTTCCCATTCCCTTCTGGACAGTGAAGTCTGGGCACCCCCAACCCCCATAACCAGCAGTGGAGTGAGGGAGGCAGCAGGTGCCTGGGAGAGAAACCCGAACTGGGAGCTGGGTGATACTGGGCAAGCTGCTAACTTCTCTGAGCCCCAGTTTCTCCAGCTGCTGACCAGGATTGGGGCCTGGAGGATTTCAGGGAGCCTTTCAGAGCTGCTCCTCTTTTTTTTTTTGCTTTTTAAAAACTTGCCGCTCTCCCCACAACACAGCTTCCTTAGGCGTTTTGCAGAGGCGGTGTGTAGAAGGAGGTGGAGAAAGGGTTGAGGGTGGGGGCTGGCAGCCGGCTCCCCAACCTTCCAGGCTTCTGGGGACAGCTCACCTGGGGAGCAAGAGGCACTGAAATGCAGCCCCGCGCTGCCCCTCTGTGGCCTGCACAGGCACTGCAGCCAGGAGGCCTGTTTCTGCAAACCTTCGACAGGACTGCCCTGTCGTGTCCCTACCCCATCTGGACCCCCCTGCCCCCCACTGTCGTCCCACTCACCCCTTAGCTAGGCCAAGGAGCTCCCGGGAACCCAGAGTAACCCCAGTAACAGGGCGTCTAGGGGTGGAAGGACTCTAGGTCTCAGTCCAGCCAATTAGGAAATTGTCCTGAAGGCACCTGATGTCAGAGAAAGGAGTGGTCCTGGGTGTCCCCACCTGCTTCTGGGCTTCCAGGCTTTTAGGCATGATCATACCCAAAGTATCCACAGGGAAAGGGAGGCTGGGAGAGGGCCAGTCTGAGAGCCAGGGTTCTTAGGAGGCCGGCCTGATTCCCCATCCAGGCTCCCTGCACTCCATCTGGCACCTCTAGGACACAGCTCCTGACGGGCTGAGCTAAACCCTTCCGGCCCCTTTGAGCCTGGCAGTGGTCCAGACACCTCCCATCCAGCCCCTCCCCACCGTGGCGCTTCCACCTGGGATGCCTCCCCTTCCCACCCCACCCTTTCGGGCACCCCGTCCTGAGCCAGCCTGTGCCTGCCCAGGAGGGCCCTGAGGGAGCCATCACCTACCCCAGCAGGCTCAGAGTGTGTGGTGGGGGTGTAGGTTACGGGGGGGGCCTGGGCTTGCAGCTTCCGCCCGCAGACACACACAACTCCATCCCTGCCCTTCCTTGTCCCGCGTCCACCTTTTCAGTCCTCCCCTGCCTCTGCTCCTGGGTGAGCTCTCCTCTCTGTTCCCCGAGAAAGGCCTGCCCGGCTGCAGGCCCCACCTCCTTGTGTCTGTGACCCCTGGACCCCAGCAGGCAGACGCTGCCACCCCTGGCCTAGACCCAGTCCTTCCTGGATGGGAGGGAGGAACTCAGTGGGTCCAGGGGGCTCCCACCCTGGCTTCCTTTCCCTGGGCCTCCCTGGGCTAGCTGAGCACCTGGCTGCTTCAATTTAGATACGCTGGGGTCTGGAACCTCCATGTGGCATCAGGATCTCATCCTGCTTGACCCAGTCCAACAGGGGGCAGACCTGCCCTGCCCTCTGTCCCCTGTGCCTTTGAGTTCTTTCTGCTCCTTCCTCCCACTCCCTCCCTCTCCCCCTTCCTCCCCACCTGCTGTCCCTCCAGGGGCCAGGAGCTGGGCTGGACTGAGCACAGCTGGGTTAGACTGGGCACAGCTGGGCTGGGTTGTGCTAGGGTTCTAAAGGGCAGATCATGGCCCAGATAAATCCCCATGCCCCACATCACCAGGACCTTCAAAGCCACAGTCCAACCACCACAGGAAATGATGCCAGTTTACTAGCATCTGCTGAGAGACGCTTTTCCTCTGGCCCCTCGGGCTCCTGGGCTTTCACACAATCCCAGCAGCTCCAAGCTTCTCCCTTGCCAGCTGGGGACTGCTCTTTCTGGAGCACTCGAGCTTCTGGACTGGGTATCAGAGGAGAGAACTCACCCCTGCCTCCTTTGAGAAGTGCAGAGAACAGTCGGCTGATGTGGCCAGAGTCTACCTGGGGCAGGTGGCCTAGCAAGCGCGTGCAAGGAGACCCAGAGCCGGGGCGCACCTGTCAGTCATTTCGCTGCAATCCTACACTCTGGCCTGGCTCTCCTCACCCCCTTCCCCATTCTTTCCTCCCTTCCAGATTCTAGCTGCACCCTGGAATCTATCTGCACTGAAATTGGTGAAATATCTTTACATCTATCTCCCCGCTCACCAAGTCCTTCTGCTTTTCTAAACCACCAATTCTGCGAGCTCAGCTATTGGTTTTAGGCTTTAAAGGACTTTTTTTTTTTTGGATCATTTTCAGTTGTGGGACTTCAGTGTGGTTCATTTCCAAATCTCGTTTTTGTCACAGAATCTTGTTCCTTCCATATGGTTTTTATTTCTTCTTTACATAATCATTTTAAACATGCTTTAAGTCTGATTTATGATCTCAACTGAACTATTCTGTTATTTTAATGTGATTTATAAATGATTTAAATTTATATATGATTTAAACATGATCTGTAGTTTCACACATTATCAAATGTAAGTCATAAGTTTAAGTATGACTGATAATTTCATCTCAACTGTTCTGTTATTGCAAGTGCTTGGGGGACCTAATCCTGTTTATCTGCTGACTTTGCCTCAATGAGAATTGTTTCCTTGTGCAGTTTGTGATTTCCAGAAATGATTGTGAATCTTTCTTCAGCTGGTGTTACCGGTTTTTGCTACCGGAGCCTCACGTGCTCTGCGGTGGAAAATGTCTCTAGGAAAGCATTTGTCTTTGCTTTGGCCTGGATCCAAGGGATCACATTTCTGAAACCAAGTTTTGCAATGACTTTTTTTTTGTTTGTTTGGGATATATTGAAACATTCCATCGGACTGGGATGGGGTAGGTTTTGAGGTTCAATTTCAAATGGGAGACTTTTTCCACCCTCACCTTTTCTGAGCAGAGTCGAGCTTTTTCCTGAGATTTATCTCTGGTTTTCCTAGTCTCTCCTAGAAGGAAGAGCCAGGTTTCCAGGGTCTTGGCTTTGTTCAGAGTTCTCAGTTCCTCTCTATCTCTTGTACATCAGAGCTCTGTGTCCTCTCCTACGAGCATTAAATATACCCAGCCCCGGGAGGGGTTAATTTAGAGGAACCCCTCTACTTGCCTCTCTACTTGCCAAATGAGATGCAATGTGATTCACGTATTGCTTAATACAGCCAATTAGCTCTTCATAAATAAATAAATAGCCCCCAGCCCTAAGGACACATACTTGCATCTCATGCCTCTCTGGGTTTGGGTGGTCTTGGCTCATGAATGATCCCTTTGGCTTGTAGTTCTACTTTATGTCTGGCTGGAGAAGTACTCCCTTTCCTTCTCTCAAGTTTACCTCTGATTTACAAAGAACTTGACATAGATTTGGGGGCAGGGATGATCAGCAGGGCAGAGATGGAAATTTTGGAATTGACCTTCTGTTACTAACTCCTAGATTAATTCCATGGTGATCAGAGGACTGACTTCCGGTGAATGATGTGAATCTCTTAAAAGGCGTTGATGTTTGCTTTATGACTCAACATACAGTTCATTTTATTAAATGTGCACTTAAAAAGGTGTTTTCTGTCATTGTTGGATATGATGTTAATTAGGTCAAGCGAATTATGCTGTTCAGACTTCTCTCCTTACTGCTTTTCTATGTCTGTTGAGAGGACTGTGCTAATGTCTGCTAACATGATTGTGGGCTTGTCTCTTCATCCTTTTTGTTTGGTGCTTTTCTGGCATAATTCAGTGTTATTATCTTTTGCTCTTATTTGAGTCTCTTGTAACTAATTTCTAGTCAGGTTCTTAAAAATCTGATAGGACAATCTTAGTCTTACTTGGAGTGCATTTACATTTCATATGATTATCAATATATTGGGATTTTTTTAAAGCTACACTTTTACTATTTATTTTCCCTTTGTTGTACCTATTTCACGTTGCTTTTCCACACCTTTGTTTTCATGTTTTCTTTAAGGGTTAATAGTTTTATCAGCATGTTTCCCCTGTATAAACTGGGTGCTAAACTATACTTTTATTTGTATTTTCATAATTGTTCTGGATATTACAATACATATTTCCTACTTATTACTGTCTAATACAATTTAAGATTTTATCTCTTCCACACAATGTGAAGATCTTAGTACACTGTATTTTCCCCACCATTTTCTGTTATTGTGAAGCATTTTAATCCCACGTATGTTTTAAATTAGAATGCTGTGCACACAGTGGGGCGCCCTGAAAGTCTCAGGGCAAAGGGTGGGGGTACAGGAAAAATGAGGACAGGGAGCGCTTGGTCTGTTTCAGGGATGAGAAGACGCATAAACTACCCAGTTAGCCAGGAGGGTGGACAAAGCAGAATTCATCTGCCTCTACCCAGCACAATGACCTGGAGACAATGAACTGATGGGACCCTTCTAATTCCATAAAACACTGTGACTGGGCTGCTGGTTCAGAAGGCCACCACATTCAGGGGGACAGGGTAATGTCACAAATTAAAGCTGGAAGGTGGCAAGTCCCTGGCTTGTGACTTCAAGCACAGGGGTCTAATGCTAAACAAAAAATTCCCAAAGCTGTGCAGAAATCTTTTCCGTCATGAACAGCACCGTCCCTTCCGGCTGAGACAAAGCCACGTGGCCTGGAGCAGAGCCTGAGTGGGGAACAGGGGCACACGGACTGAACGCCCCAGCTTCTCCAAATGCATCAGCCAAAGGGCTGAAGACGAAAGGTGGCGGCAGCATCCGAGCAGGCGTGTGGCACTCGGGAGAAGCACAGTTGAGAACTTGCCAAAACCCAGCAAGGTGGCTTGGGGCCACGGCTGTGCTCCAGCATCTGTGGTGACCTTGCCCTTCAAGGTGCTGAACTGGCATGGTGCCAGAAGCTGCCCTGGAGCCCGGCTGGCCCCCGAATTAGGAATTTATAAGCAACTCTGGGTTTACAAGAATCAAAAGCATATTCCTGCCCCCTCCCCCACAGAGTATGTCAAGATCCAGAAACAGTCGCAAAAGGAGGGAAGGAACTAAACCAAACCTCTGGGGAGTGGCCGTCGGGGTGACTAGAGGTGGGGCTCTCCGCACCAGGGTGACCCACTGGGACTTTTGTTTCAGTGCTGAAAATCTTGCTTTCTGGAACCCAGCAACCCCTTGGTCCTGGTCTTCCCCGTTGGCCAGGTGGGCTGGAATTGCAGGGTACGCTGGAAGGCCAGGCCCAAATTCTGTCCCTCTGCTGAGTTCTACTCACTTGGGCTGTGGGGTTGCGGGGGGTGAGGCCTCCGTGCAGACCCCACAGTTGGGGTCCCTTACAGTGTCTGCGGGCCAGCCTGGTCCCTGAGAAGTACAGGAGAGAGAGGTCCCCTTCTTGTTGCCCACTGTTTCCAGTCTGACACCTGGAGGAAAATCTGTGTGGCCCCAAGTAATACATCCAGAGGGACAGGAGCGTCATGGGAAGCATCCGTAAACACAGAGCAGGGGGAGAGGGGCTGGGGGTCTGCAGCCAAGACCCCTTCCTGGGTGCAGCTGATGGGGGGGGGGACCCCGGCACAGCCACTGCACAAGGCCAGCTGCCCCACCCCCACCACTTTGGCTCCAGTGTGCCTGCATGGTGGATGGACTGGGGGGGGATGGCGAAGACCCCTTCCTCTTGACTGCCCCTCGCCCACCCTGCTCCCTACACTGGGAATTGGAAGACATTTGCTAAAAATATTAAAATAGCGCACAAATGATCTGACCATCTCTACTGCGCAGAGAAGATGAAGAGGGATGCTGTCCCCCAGGCTGGACGCCCTCAGCGGGAAACGGACCTCAGGGCTCTAGGAAGCAGCCAGCGGGTACAGGGTGGCCGGGACCTCCAGGGAGGAGCTGAGGAGCCCGGAGCCTCTTCCCTGGGGAGTGCTCTTCCCCGGCAAGTGGGACTCCTGGGCCCGTGCCTCCTTCCCTGCCTGGCCAGGGGTTTGCCGTGAGGCCAAAACACTGAAACTTGGCACCAAGAGCAAAGTCATTTCCACTCCCCCCACCCCCAGAGGTTGATTTGCCTTGCCACTGCGCCTTGTGGTACTTGGCGGCATTTTTCAGCCTTTTCCTGACAACCTGCGAGCTCAAGCTCCCTGGGATTGGCTCAGGAATCAGGACTCAAGCAAAGCGCTCACTTTCTCCTTATATCCCTTTGGAATGGTCCTGCTGCTTAAAAGGAAGTCTCAGAGTCACTCCTCTCACAAATCACATTCATAATCAATACTTAATATACTGCAGGACATTTTAAAAAGTACACAGAGCCAGGCAGAGTTGGTTTTCCAGGCTTTCCTGGGCTCCCTGCCTAGAACTCTCAGCCAGGAACGGATGGGGGAGGTGGGACGAGGAGGAGAGTCAAACCCTCGGTGCGCGTGCACGCGCGTGTGTGGATGTCTTGCACTCTGCAAGGTGCAGGAAGGATGTTCCTTTCCTGTACGGTCCCCCGAACAGCAGAGAGCATCTGGGTCCCTGGCCCCCGGGGTCATGGGGCCCCGCATCCCCTTTGGAGTGTGTGGGCAGAAGGGCAGCAGAAGGGCGGCAGGGAGCCCAGGGCAGAAGAGTCCCCTTGGGGGGCTGGTCAGCAGCATTCAGATCCTGAATGCCCATCAGGGCCTGACGGTTCTAGGATTGGGAGCGTTGCCCGAGCAAGACGAGTGTCTGTCCTCAAGGAGCTCAGGGCACCTCCTGGAGAGGCTGGACACCACAGAACCAGTCCAGGTCCTTTCCAGGCTGGTCTGGGTGACAGAAAGCAGGAGACAGCGTAGTACGGGGGTGTGGGGGTGTGGCTGGCAGGGTGCCACCTGGACAGGAAGCCAGGGCAGGAATGGCATGGCAGGGGTGGCCACGCCGAGGGCACGAGAGGAGGCCGAGGAACCCGAGGCCTGCCCCCACCTCAGCTCACTCCTCTGGTCGGACTGCTGGGCTGAGCTGAGACTGTCACATCCGGCAGCCTATCTGCCTTTACTGCTAGGAGGTGCGGGGAGCCCTCCCACGCCCGACCTTGCAGAGCTTCCCCAGCTCTGGACACCTGCTGCCCACCTGCCCCCGGCCAGGGGCCGTCCTGGGCTCGGCTCTCTCACTGCACTCTGTTGACTGGGACTCTGCACATTCATCCGTCCACTAAATCCACCCTCTGACCGCCCTCAGCGCCTCTCCATGGCTGCTCTGCAAATGCTCACCTCCCCCTCCTCCTGGCGGGTGGCTGGACAGTGGTGTCTGCACCCTCAGCCCTCACCCTAGGCTCCTTGCGGGCAGCAGCCAGAAGAGGCATTCTGAGTGTGAGTTGGAGGGCGCCACTCTGCTCAAACCCTGGCCAGACGCCCCCCCTGCTCAGATGGACGCCAAGTCCCTCCTGCAGCTCCCAAGGCCCTACATGGCCTGCTCTCATCCTCTGTGACCTGGTTCCTGCCATGTCCCCTCGCTCCCTCGTCCCAGCCCCATGTGACCCTCTCCGTTCCTCAAACCTGCCTGCCCCCACCTCGGGATCTCTGCACTGGGAAGCTCCTGCCTGGGATGCTCCCATCACCTGGCAAGGAAACCAGCCTGACCCTCGTGCTCTTCTTCTTTTTCTCATTGTGCGTTTCATCTTCTGTACAATTATCATTTATGCTTGAAGTTGGCTTATTATTTTCTCATCTCCCCCTAAATAGCTCCAGGGACGTAGGGAGCTCTGATGTTTTGCTCTGTGATAATCTCCTACTGCAAGTTCCCAGACCAGTGCCTAGCCCGTAGTTCAGGCTCCACAGATGCTGCTGGATGTTGGGTGAACTTGAGCCCTAGAAGGCCACGGAAGGAACTTGAATTTTTTTTTCTGGCCACTGCAATCGGCAGCGGGAGGGTTTAAGCAGAGGTGATGCAAGCTGATTTATGCTTTAGGAAGAAGCCCCCGCCCCCGGCCTGCCATGTGGAAGATGGACTGGAGTGGAGGTGGGACAGCCAGGAGCAGGCAGGGATTCTGGTCTCTTTCACTCCTGGGTAGGTCCTAGAGCAGCGCCGTCCCTGCAGGGCTTTCCGTCAGGGTGGAGATGTTCTGTACCCATGCTGTCCGGGACGGTGGCCACAGGCTGGCCACCTGTGGCCACTGAGCACTGCAGCCTGGCTCTTGTGTGATTGAGGAACTGGATTTTACATTTCACTTTATTTTAATTCATTGAAATTCAAATTAGGACATGTGGCTAGACGCTCTGTGTGAACACTGCAGTTCTAGAATCGTGGGTAAGGGCAGGAACAGGGCAGTTGTTGGAGGAGGCCACACTTGGGCTACATTCGGGAGAGGGACCTGAGAGACTGGGATTCCGCTGGAGGGAGAGAGGCTTTGGCCTGAGCATCAGACGGGGAGTGCTTAGCAAGGGGGTGTGGATGGGAACGGCCCTCTGTTCTCTTGCATGGGTCTGGGGCACAGGGAGAGGGCTGATCTGCATGGAGAAATGGGAGTCGTCTGCAGGGAGGCTTTAATCCAGAGGCAAAGCCCAGACTGCAGGGAGCGGGTAGGTCTGGAGCCGAGAGGCTGGTCCTCCCTGATGCCTGCCCCCGGGGTCTGGATCCCACTCGTTGCTCTTAGGGGGCGGGGGGCTGCGTTCCCAAGGTATGTGTGGCATTACAGAGCTAATGCTTATCCTGTCGCCTGGGTGGTGGCTTGTCCCACGCATCTTTGTTGCCGTTGGTGGCCCACAGAGCAGAGCCCTGAGGCCTGGCTGAGGGAGAGCCGAGCCCGACTTCCTCCTACAAAATACTCCAGGAGAACAGTTGAGGAGAAGCCAGTTGGACCAGAGGCTGGGATTTTACTGGTGATTACGTTGGGGTCACGGAGAGATGCATATCGGCTGGATTTCTATGCCTCCGTCACTGTCCTGTGGGATCTGAGAGCATGTCTGTGGCAGCCGATGAAAGCTCGGAAGGGGTCTAAGCTGACCAACACAGTGAGATGAGCAGAGGGGGAAATGCCTCATTAAAACACCGTTTTCGTCGTGCGGGTCTCTGAACCCTCTTCAGTGCCTGTTCTTAAATGTCGAGGGTTTCCGATAAGCTGAGTCAAATGTTGTAGGCATTTTGATCTTGAATGGTGAGCTCCAAGTGGCCTCTGGGCTCTGACCCATGGCGTGTATCACAAGGTCCCTTGTTAAGGACCTTCTGGCAGCCAGCTGGGCCAGAGGCTCTAACTCTGAACACAGAGCAGCACTCGACCTACGCGTACGTGCCAATGGCCCCTGGTGTGTGGGGATGGGGTGACCTGGAGCCCAGCCCTTTAACCCCCAGCCCTCCACACCCTCTCCCTGCCCCTGGCTGGGAACATACGTGCTACTCACACATGTTGTGCAATTCAAGCTGCGATTTCATTGACAAGCAGGAAATAAACTCACTGTTCTCAGTCCCCGTAAGGCGGTACAGGGACTCGCGGTACCTGTGACTGACTTGGTGAATTGTCGCTCCCAGGTTAGGAGCAGGAACCTGAAAGGGACACCCAAGTTCCCAATTTCCCAAAATGTGGACTCCTCTTTCCGGTCCCTCGACAGGCCCAGCAGAGGGCAGGCTGGCCCTGGGAATGCGCTGGAGGCCAGGACAACCGGGAGGCTCCGGCTTCCCGAGCAAGAGCGGGGAATCCTAGATTCGTGCCTCCCTCCAAAGGCTCTCTCCCTGCTGGGCCCTGCTGGGACCCAGTTTACACCCCATCGAAGAGGAGACCTCTGGGACTCCCAGCCAGGTCCCTCTCTCTTCCTACAGGGCCCTGCCCTGCTCCATCAATAGGAATGTCCTGGTTCACATGTCTCCTGGGGCTTGGAGTCGGGGTCCTGAGAGAGTGCCGGCTCCCTCTCTCCTTCCTGCTGCTTTTTTAGGGCCAGCGCACTTGCTGCCAGCTCTGGGCCTATTGAGCTCACACAGCAACCCTGGGCCGCTCTGCGGCCTGCCTCAGCTGCCCCCCTTCTTGCCTGGACAGCCTGGCAGAGAGGTGAGGAGCCTGCGCACCAGACGGGCCTGGGCTCTCCCAGGCTGTGCGAAGGGACCTTGTTTTCTCATCTCTAAAATGGGACGCAACAGGTTATACTGGAGAACTGTTGAGCAGAGTGTGTGTGATATCATCTGAGCTAGAGAGATATCTGATAGCTAAGAGGGGACAGATGAGATGATAAACACGATTTTTTAATGTCATGGGACGCTTTGTTTTTCCACATGAAACTTTCAGTGACCTCAGTGTCCTGAGGCTGGTGTCCACGGCCAAGCAGGGGCGTCCACTCACCCGTCAGAAACCTGCTTGCTGCTGGGCTCTGTCAGCCCGTGGAGCCGCTTGCCCTCCTGGATCTCTCGGCTTCTGCATCCCACGCCTCCTCGTGCTCTATTTTCTTTGAAAGAGACATGAGGCTGCAAAGTGCTGTGGAAGAAAAGGGGATTGAGTTTTCCTGCTCTTTCTCTGAAATCCTTAGAGGCTGAGTTTCAGGGCCAGCCTGGAGAAGTAAGGAAACCCTGAAATTCTGTATGGGTCTGGATCATTCCAGAAGCCCCCAGAGACACGCAGGACTGTAGAGGCCTACCTCGAGCTGCAAAGCCTTCTCACGGCCCTCCCTGGTGGCCTGGGCACAGGTGGCAGACACTGAGCCTGGGCTCGCACGGGACCGGAGGAAGCCAGGGCAGGGATGGGAGGGGGGCACGGGGCAGAGGACACAGCACGGCCCAGGGCACACTCATGTCCCCAGTTTGGGTCCCAGCACAGGAGACTAGACCCTGCATGAAGTCCCCGCATCTGGCTAAACCCCAGTTCTGAGTTTGCTCCCCAGTATCCCAGGCCCCTGCCCCACCTCAGCCCATTCCGCAGGCCAGACCTTCTGACAAAGTCCATGGGGGTTATGGTGTCTCTTCTCTGCTTCTCCGCATGGGCTGGTTTTGCGGCCTCTCCCTGTGGTTTAGAGTGTGTGTGTTGTGTGAATTCCCGTACAGAAGCTTTTTGGGTTCATCATGTTCATTTTGTCAGATTTCCTCTGACTCATGTAGTCAGTTGAAATGTTAATTCTGAAAATATGGCCAGAGCCGTATCGACAGAGCTGGAGTCGAGTTGGTCTGGCTCCTTCATAAACAAGGAGGAAAAGGGCCCAAGGGGTGACTTGCCCTGGGTCTCCAACCCTGGCAGAATGGGAGGGTGGGGCCTTGAATCGGGTCTCCTGAGCCCCTTCCTTGGTCCTCAGGGCTGTCTTCTGTGCCGTTGTTGGCTCCGCTTGTATGTCCAGCACTCATTTCCCAGCAAGTAGCGAAGCACTAGAATGATCCGTGAACTCAGGGGCCCCCAGCAGGAGCTCAGGCCTTCTTGGAAAGGAGTTCTGAAGAGGCAGCGTAGCCACTGTTTGCTGAGGGTGTGGGACAAGGGGAGGGGCGTGGAGCTCTTCCTTTCCTGCTTCAGTCATTCACTGAGTGGGGAACCCAGGGCCCCTGACCCCCCGGGGGGATGGGTGACATCGGGGCTCGGCTGTCACAGAGGCTTCCCTCGGACCGTTGCTGGTGGCCGGTGCGCTCGGATAGAGTGACCACATTGGCCCATGCAGGACGGGGGACCAGGAAAGCAGCTGTCATGGATGTGTCCAGGGTCCTTGCGCAGATCAGAGCCTTGGTTTCTCCATCTGCACCCAGAAGCGGGGGCAATTCCACAGTTTGTTTCACAGTGTTGTGAGGATACCAGGGAGTCTCTGGGAGCCTTTACCAGCAAGAACGGTCCAAGAGGAGCCAGCAATGAATTCATCATGACCCGAGCCCACAGATCCTAGGGGTTTGGTTGGTGACAGTGGGAATGAAAGAGCCATGTCACTCGTGTTGAAGTATCAGACAGGGAGGCTGTTGGCCTGGGCGGCTGTCGGTAAGCGAACCCGACCTAAAGCCTGAGTCAGGGCACTTGATCAGAGAAAGTGCAGCTGGAGAAGAGTGGACGGCGGACGACCAGCTTTCCCCCAGGAAGGCAGCCACCTAAGCTCTAGCCAGTCAAACACATTTCCTTGTGTCGCTCTGGCACCTTCTCTATAAAACATCTCCCGCGAACATGCCTCAGTTTATCTTTTTCCCCACTAAGCTCATTGCCCAGTGTGCCACTGTCAACCTCCTCCAGTCCCGGTGGCGACAGCAGGTCTCCAGGCAGAGACGGGGAGAGGGGTGCCCAGGCAGGTGGCTCGGGGACTGAGGTTTTCAGCCCCAGGGGCACCACGCTTCCAGAACCTACTCTTGCTCAGGGGCAGCTGTGGCTGGCAGCGGGAGGGGCCCCTCCCACACCAGCGACCCTTCGGCAGCATGATGGGTGGGAAGTGGACAGGCCTGCCCCTTCCTCCCAAAATGAGTGAGGCCATTGCTTGTCGCCGAGGGTCTGCAGGTCTGGCTGGGGAGAGGAATGCAAGTTAAAAAGGGCGGAGGCTTCTAGGTTCAGGGTAAACTGAGCCCGGCCACTGCTGAGGCACGGGGACAACAGGCTCAGCAGCACGCGGAGGCTCTGTGTCGTGAGAACGTGGGGATTTGGGCACCAGGTGGGAGCAGTGGCTGGTAAACACCCACAGCTTTTAGAAGGAGGCTGGCGTTAATCTTGGAGATGCAGCGTGTGGAGGGCCCAGCGGCGACACGTGACCCCTACATCTCAACACTGCGTTTCCTTCTGTCTGTTCAATCCCAGCCATGGAACGTCCGAACGCCTGATCGTGGGTGGCCAGCCTCCCTTAATAGCCATGGCGCAGGTGGTGCATGTGTGCGCGCGCGCACACGCACGTGTGTGTGTGTGTGTGTGTGTGTGCGTGCGCGTGCATTTTAGGTGGCGATGTTTCCCAGACTGGGTTTGGAGCTCGTGGGACTGTTCCAAGTTTAGAAAGCAAATGTGTGAAGGATGAAGGGGGCGCCGCCAGAAGGTGTGGGCTGGAGCCTCTCCATGCCTCTTCTGGAAATTAAGGAAGAAGAGTTCTAGTCCAAGTCTAATGCCGCCAGCTGTGTGGTCCCGGAGAGGCACTTCCCTCCTGGGGCTGCCACTTTCCATCTGCTATTGTTCATCATGACCACGGCAAAGGCTCTCCCAGGTGTTTGCTTTGGGGTGAGGAGGGTCCCCCCTCTTCTTGGGGGTTGGAAGACGGCAGGGGAGACTCAGAGCCCCAGGCTTGTTCTCCCAGGGGCACAGAGTGAAGGCGCCCCAGGCCGCAGGCTCCTGCCTGCCACTCGTCCACCCACCCACGGTGCTCCAGAAAATTCTCATTTGACAGAAGGATTCAGCAGCTCCATATCACTTGGATGTCTTTGCATCCAGAGCTCGAACATTTCGATGATTCTGCAGCAAGCCCTCCGTCTAGGTTACCAGCCATGTTGGTTTGCCCAGAACTGAGGTTTCAATACTGAAACCAGGAATGTTCTAGATAAGCTAGTCCAGTTGGCCACCCTATCATGTCCTTACTGAAGCAGCTCATCTTTTGGGGAGGGAAAGACATACCATTTAGAAGGCCTCCTTGATGCCCAGGTGCCAAGAAAAATGGGATCGGTAACCCAATCCAGTAGTAACACTGGATAGAAGGGGAGGGAAGCTCATCCCATCTGTTTCTGAAAAAGAAGCTTTTATTTTAACTTGCAAAACAGAGCGAAGGCAACCGGAGCCAGGGTTGGTGTGACTGATGGGAGCGGAGGGGAAGAAGGGACTTGGAAAAAAGGAGAAGAATTTCACACTGAATCTCTTAATCTGTTTTACAAAGAGACTCATAAAACCTTAATATAGCCCCGGGACTGTCATATTTATAGGCACGGTCACATTCGCCAGCACAGCAACTGGTGCTTGGAGCGGTCCAGAGAACCTACAGCCATGCACTTGGGGGTGGGGTGCAGCCCAAAGCAGCAGAGCCCCCTCTGGGGAGGGTACGGAGGGACAGCAGACCCCACACGAGGAGGCTGAGCTATGACCTCTCCTGAGTTTCCGGGTCTCTTACTCTCATCTAACAGCTCGATCGTATGCCCAGCCCTGCCCCAGTTCTCAGGAAGGAAGTGGAGCCCAGGTCCCCGGAAAGCCTGGAGCATCTTACCCTCCTAGGTGAAGGGAAGCCGCCGTATCTGTAGCAGGGCGTGAATTCATTAGCATGGGGGACACACTTGAGCCGTGATGGAGAACGGCTGGAGGTAGCTGAAAAGGAATGGGGATGGCCAGGGGGACAGGGAGGCTCCTGTGTCTTCCTGGGGAGGGGCCCCGGGCTGGGATCCACAGCATCTGGGAAGGTACTGCAGGGAGCAGAGGCTGGGCAAGTGGCCGCGGGGGCGAGGGACGAGGTGCTGGGAGGGCAGGAAGGGGCTGGCACTCAAAGTTAGGATGGGACGTGAATTCTACCCTCGTCCTGGCCTTGGGGACAAGAAAAAGAAAACCAAAGCAAAGCCGGTCATTCCAAAGAGCTTGCCGTCTAGACTCCACCTGGGGAAGATGAGCTCAGAAGCCCGTGTGGGAGCAGTGCATGCTGGGACCACGGGCCAGTCCCAGCCAGGGGTGGCGGGATGCTCCCAACAGAACTGGGACGAGCCATGGCCACGGGCGCACCTTCCAGACCCTGTTTTCCCCTCTTCCCTCTCTCCTCCTATCACTGTGCCAGGAATCTGGGAATTTTGATCTCTTTCATGCTTTAAAGAAGTGACTTCCCATCAGTGGTCTCTGCGGGGACAATGAAGAATCAAGTGTTTCACGCTTGAAGGCAGCATGTGAAAAACAGAGCAAATGTAATGAGTTTTTCATAAAGCTGAGTTTTTTCAACTTACAGGTGCGCCCTCTGCACAGTGAGTGCGCTGTTCCTACCTCTGCTGTTGTTCAATGGACATTTGTTAGTGGGCTTGTGGCAACGGGACGGTGCTCTGCGGGTTCTTGCTCTGCTTTGTATTGTTTATTTGTTTGTTTGTTTTAAGCTGGAAACCCAGAAATAGTCCCTGATTCAACTTAAAAGTGATTTCAGATTCCTGAAGTCCTCAAGGCTGGGGACCCCTGATTAGACCCCCGACTCTCTCCCTGGTTAGAATATATATCTGTGTAACTTGAAAGTTTGATGTAGGGATATTAGGCACCAAGAAGACAGAAGTGTCTAGACCGTCGGGGACCAACACCTAACTGTGCTCTAGAGCACGCTGTGTCCACGGAGAAGGGACCCATAGCAGGCGAACCCCACAGCTTCCCTCCTGCCTCTTTGGCTCTGTCCCTTGGAAGATGTGTGCTACTGTGGTCATGGAGGGTGGGGGAAAATTGGGAGGGGGTTTGAGTGCTCCTATAAGATTAGAGCCTACGCAATCTTTGCGAAGTTCATGAGGGGTTGAAGCAGGTATGGGAAGGGCAGGCTGCGGGACAGCTACTGACACAATGCACTCCCCCGGGCAGAGCTCCAAGGAGAACTCTGGCAGATTAGGAAGATGATAGCATCAATGTATACAATTCATAGAGGAGCTGGAAGAAATTGGAGATAAAAAGCAAAACGGGAAATAAGGGAGACACGTAGAAAGTTAGAAAATCAAATTAGAAACTCTAATAGCTACAGAAGAGAACCAGAAAGAGCACCCAAAGAAAATTATTAAGGAAATAATTCTTAAATTCATCTGCTAATGTGTCATCTTTAGCTGGGTGAAAGGTAAGCGTGTTAGAGCCAGAACAGAGCTCTGAGACCTCCCACACCCTACTCCCTGCTTGTAGTACACTCCCTGCCCCCCAGACAGGCCTCCCATGTTGTCCTACATCAGTGAAGATCATGGTCATGGGCTTGGGAGATGGAGCCTGGGGGAGGAGGCAACACCTGGCTTGCCATTTGGTCACCTGGGACCCTCTGTGCAAAGCAGCAAACCCCTGAAAACTTGAGTTTGACCCAATCGTGCAAAACAAACCTGCATGAACAAAGAAGCAAACGTGACTGTGGAGATGATCTGTGTGGAAGGCAAAGGACCAGCGGGCGCTTCTGAAGAGGAGAACAAAAGGAACGGAACAGAAGAGACGCTCAAGGGACTGACCAGAAGCAAACTTTCCAGAAGGATTTGAATCTTTAAGTCAACGAAGTACATTGCATCTCAGGAAAGAAAAAATGGGCAGAGTGATGAGTGCGGAGACATAACCCCGTTTAGCTACCGAGTACCATGAGGGAGGCAGAATCCTATACAGAACAAAGCCAAACAGGGACGCCTGGGTGTCTCAGTTGGTTAAGCATCTGCCCTTGGCTCAGGTCATGATCCCAGGGGCCTGGAATCAAGTCCCTCATAAGGCTCCCTGCTCAGCAAGGAGTCTGCTCTGCTTCTCCCTCTGCCTGCATCTCCTGCTGCTTGTGCTATCTCTCTCTGACAAATAAATAAAATCTTAAAAAAAAAAAAAAAAAGAACAAAGCCAAACAAACTGTAACAAGACAAAAATCCCCCCATGACATCCCAGTGTCTGCGGATGGTGGCCAAAGTCTACAGAGTGTGGACAGCAGGGGAGTGTGACCCCGCATCCCTGGGGCTCAAAAGGCAGCATCGGCGGACAGTTCTGAAAAGCTGTTTTATGAAGGAACCCTGAGAAATCAGACAGCAGATCTCAGAAACCAGGCACCCTCCTCCTAGAAGGGTTGATGGTGAGCATAGAGTCTGTTCTGTTCTGGAATTAAGAGATTCTATAACTCTTGGAATGAAGGTATAGGACAGGATGTTGGTGTCGCAGTGTGAGTAATGATTCCAGGAACCAAACTGGTGGGCCAGGAGGGCGAGAGAAGGTATTTCCCTCATCTTCCACAGCCGGAAGTCCAACTTGAACACACAGTCATCTCAAAATATAATAACCCCATGTTCTTATTATTTTTATACTCTTTCCCTCCCTTAACTTTGAAGAGATCTTTTGGTCCTTTTTATGTTGCTTGCATTTTTTTTTTTTTAATGAGCATGATTTTTTAAAAAAGGTCATTATCCTGAAAATATTTCTTTTTGAGTTTTCTCTTTTCCATCTGGTTTGCTTCATTAAAAAAAAAAAAAAAAAGAGGAAGAAAAAGAAGAAAGAATTTCCGTGCCTTTGAAAGGCAGCTGTCCTGATTCGACATCCCCAGGGCAAGGAAGGAGCTGAGAGCTGCAGGCCAGAGCTTGGGGAGGGTGGGTGCGGTCTCCCTGCTTCCTGCTGAGTGGCGCCAGGCTGAGAGGCTCTGGGAGCTCCTGGCTCTTGGAGAAAGTGTCGGTAGCCAGTGGGGGGCTGAGGGGGTGCCCTGTGTTGGGTATGGGACTTGCTTTGTAGGGCAGAACCCTGGGACGCAGGCAAAGAATACGATTGCCCAAAGCCATTCTGGAAGGAGATTACTAGGGGCTTCCCCCGTCTTCCCGCCACCATCTCTGTCTCTGGGATTTGGAGTCAGACTTTCCCAGAAGAGCAATCTTGCCTGCTGCTTTGTCTTTCTCCAGTTGTGAACTCTGCCCACTCCGAAGCTGCAGCTCAAGCAGAGAGAAACCAGGTATTACGTGGTGGGGAGGCAGAGACCGAGGGCACCATTCACGCATCCCTGAGTTTGTGCCCTGAGGGCCTCTCCCTGCAGGCTCATATGGTGTCTGGGGACACAGAGGTGGTCTGACACTCTCAGGCCTCTTGGTGTCTCAGTCCAGTGTGAGCAGACCACGGGCAGAATGAGCACAGAAGGCTCAGGGCCCTAAGGGCGTTGGCGGGGGCCGGACTGTGTGCCACGTACCACCCAAAAAGTGGGCACCATGTTGGTTCCAGGTTGGGAAGAGGGTTCTTCTTGGAGGAAGGCCTTCTCTGCTGGGCCTCAGGGGGTGACAGTGGAGTGGCTCTATAGGGGGGTCCTCCTGGCTCTTCTCTGGCAGAAGCTCCCCTCTCCTTTGATGCCCGTGTCTTCTGGCCTCCAGGCCTTGCTGATTGATCCAGCCTGGGTGCCCCTGACCTGTTTGGCCCAATCAGAACGAAATAGCCCCAGATCGCTTGCTTCAGATCCCAGCTCCTTGACTGCTGGGTTGGCTGAGCCGGCACCTGCTCTGTGCCTCTGCCTCTCAACAGGGAGGGGGGCCAAGCCCACCCGCCACACCGGGTTGTGGGATCGTCCAGTGAGAAGCGTGTGGCTCTGTGCCTGGTGCCTAGTAGGTGATGGCATTGACACACCCAGACGATGGGAGGTATCCCAGGTCTCCAAGGGCACAACTGGCCCTGGTTCTGGTCCTTCCAAAAGGCTGACTCTCCTCTCATTCTTGGAGTTCATAATCCAACCTGTGTTTTTATGATTGATTAATTCTCCTTCTTGCCAGCCTGGTAGTGATGGCGGCGGTGGTGGTGTTCTGTTTCTTGCAATGGCGTTCCAGAGAGGGGGACAGGGATGTGCCAATGGGACGGGCTAGGGGATGCCTCCTAGGGCCTGATGGGCTCACGCCATTCACCTGGAGCACAGAGCCTTGGAAGGGGCAACATCAGCGAAGCAGGAGGGTGACCTGGGACCAGGATATGAGGGATCTAGGCAGCAGCCAGGATGCTGAGTGGGGGCCTCAGCACATCATGGGTTCTCAACAGCAATTCGCTTTCACCTCCCCGCTGCCTGACACCGGCGAGCCACGTGCCCCTTGCCATCCCCACCCCACCCCCCACCCGGGGGGGGGGAATGCGGTGGTTGAACTAGAGCTTCTCCAAGACCCCTTCCAGCCCGAGAAGCTGAGCTCTCTGGGCTACGTGATATGATGCACTTTGTACATGCAATGTGCGAAATGTAATAATACAGCTTTTGCCAATGTAGGCACTCCCCCAGACCCCCGCGCCGGCTTCCTCCCGTGCAACCCTCACATCCTCGGCTAGACAGGCACATCAAGGCTGGAGAGGTGCTCACCTGCCAGACAGTAAGTGGCTGAGATGCTTGTTCCTGGCTTTTCTGACTCCAGATCCCCTTGTGTTTAATCAGTACATTTTTCTGCATATTGGTGACCTGTTTAAATAATGATTTTCCCCCCTTCTAACCTGGAGCAGATACCCTTTGGGTATTTTGGGGAGAACTAGTCAGTGTACACAGAAAGGACAGTGGGCAGGGAAGGAAGGAATAAAGGGCCGTCAGGGAGGAGCTCTGCCAGAGCCGTTTTCCCTTAATTGAGAAAGTGTTTGGAAAATACTCACTTTCCTGCATTATGAAAGACTGTAGAAACCAGCTATTTTAAGGTACCCAAGCTAATGCATATGTGTGTGAGCACTGCGGCACAAGCCTGGGTTCTGTCTGCCTTCTCATTTGTTTTCTCCGGATGTGTCTGCATTTGATATACATAACAGAATGCCTCCATCGTGGTCTGTTTCTCCTTTAAAGAAAAAAAAAAAAAAGCCCAAGATTTAGAACCGCAGTATAGAACCAAAAGCTTTTAACTCATCAGCTTCATTAAAAAACAAAACGAAACAAAATAAAATAAAACAAGGCCCCTGGCTTCCTCAAAAAAAGATTTCGCGAAGGTCCCACAGGCTGCCTCCAACCCAATGGGATTTTACCAATCATCCCACTGAGCCTCCATGGCCTCAGCTTCCAAGGACGTATTTGCTCTGTGGACACAGAAGCAAAGCTTTAGAGAGAATCCAATTATCTGACCTTTTGTATCAAAGACCCGTCTGGAGAATTTTAATCATTCTAGCAGAATGGAAGATTCCAGTGGCTCCGGGCTGATCTCTGTGACTGCATTTTAATCTCTGTGATTATGTGGTGTCATTATCTCTTTAGGTAAACAAGGATGCTCTCGGAGATGCTCACTGCCAGGGCATGTGGGCCAAGGGCCCTGTGGTCTTAGGAGGGATATCGTGCCTCCATCTGAGATGGGTTCTGTGTCGTATTTTAGGGGTTAAATTGCATACGTCCCCTTGGTTCCCTGGGCCCTGTCAGTATTGCTGAGTTTGTTGGCTCAGATCTTAGGCGGCACTGTCTCCACTGGCAGTGGTACTGCGTGCTTTGACCCCCTCCCCAGGCATGTTCACTGGGCTGAATTAACAGGTGTCTTGCCATCCCTGGGGTGAGCAGGGGATGGTGGCCATGGTCCAGGAAAGGCCTGGAATGAAAGGAGAGGTGTGGTGGGGAAGGGACGTGGTCAGGGAGTATTTCCAACAACGACCAGCTGTCTTTCCTCTGGTTCTCCGGTGCTTTAGGTTCGCCTAACCCAGGACCCTCTATATGGCCTCATTTTCCCTCTGGCTTCTCTCAGCATTTTCCTCTTGGCCCTTCTCCCTAGAACCATCTGTGACTCCACTACCGGTGCCACCAGGGACAGCCTGAACCTACTCTCACATCTCTCGACACTATGCTATCCTCAGGGAGCACACGGAAAGGTCACCACCCAGTCCCCCATGAGGGTCAGAGACAGCAGCAGCCCTGGCGCCCCATGGGGCACAGAGGACTGAGTGTGGAGGACAGAGGCAGTCTTCTGGAGGACGTGATGCTGAACTGAGCTTTGAACGGACAATGGGAAATACCTGGTGAGGAAGGGAGTGAGAGTAGTTCTGCTCAGAAGGAGCAGCACACAGAATGGTTTGGACGCACACAGTCCTACAACCGGGGATTCTAGTTAGACAAAAGGTGCCTGTCAAAGAGAGGCACAGGTGAGACCAGAGAGATTTGGGGGCCCAAAGACCTTCAAGATCTCTCGATGTTAGACTCAAGGCCACAGGGTAAGGTTGTGTAGGTTGTGGACTGTACTATTCGAGGAGCACCCCTAAACCTGTGCAGGGCACAATCAGAATAACAGAACAGGGTGATGCTCTACTAAGGGAAATGAGCTTTATTCTACTGGCAGTGGGAAGGTTTCAAAGGGTTGTGAGCAGGAGGGCTCGTGA
Organism: Mustela erminea; assembly: GCF_009829155.1. NCBI lineage: Eukaryota > Metazoa > Chordata > Mammalia > Carnivora > Mustelidae > Mustela > Mustela erminea. The sequence goes on along the minus strand of NC_045627.1, from coordinate 84,385,182 downwards.
TGATAAATGTGGCTGTGGGGCGTGGGTTGGCAGACAAAGGAGGGGAGGCAGGAGAGCAGCTGGAGGTGACGGGGCTGCCCTAAGGCTGTGCTGGGGAGAAAGGTGAGGAAGATGTGTTGTGTGTTGGGGGAGGGGGGTGCATTCTGCAGGGCTTGGAGCCGGACAGCATCAGTGCACTAAATACAGAAAATGCCCAAGCCATTATAAACACCTTCAATGAGTAACGACAGGCTTGTAAAATTAGCTTCCATTTGTCATTGCTTATGCCGGAGAAACTTTCCAGGATTTTTTTCTCCTCCACAGTTTCAGTGATGCTTGAAAAATTATTTTGCTTGTTGCAGATAATATGCACACCCAAAGGCATTTCATTATTTCATTCTCTCTTCGATGCTGAAGTTCAACACCTTTTCTCTCTTTCTTTTTTGGAGAGAGAGTTAGAGAGAGGGTGCATGCATGTGCATGTGGGTGGTGGGGTGGGGAGGGGGAGAGGGAGAGGGAGAGAGAGAGTCCCAAGCAGACTCCACACTCGGTGTGGAGCCTGATGCAGGGCTAGATCCCATGATCCTAAGATCATGACCTGAGCCAAAACCAAAAGTGGGGTCCTTAACTGACTGTGCCACCCAGGCACCCCAACACCTTCTCCCTTTTATGACTTAAAGAATGACCTTGACTCATCCAGCTCTCACGCCACCTGAGTTTCAGATAAGTGGAAGAACCTGGAAGCCTGAGATGGAAAAGCAGCAGTGCGTCCTGCCCCATGCCTGCACACGCTCCTTCTCCAGTCTGTGCTGGAGGCGATGTGGCCTCAGCCGTGGCCGCGCACCCCCAGCAGAGTTTGCTAAGGCGGATCCGACACCACGGCTCGGCCCCTTGCCCTCAACACTAAAAGACTGCAATACCCTCACCTCCTTTCTGCCCCCACCACTACCCTGAAAACAATCCGTCCTGCTCTGTTGTGTCCCTGCCGTGCTCGGCGTCATAGAGAATCTGAGTTCCTCGAGGTAGAGGTGAGGCCGAGGGAGGAAGGATGGAGGGGAAGAGAGGACCCAGGGACACGTGGGGGAAGATGAGAGAGTTTCTGGGGGAAGAAAGAGCTCTGGTGGCGGCATGGCCAGAGAGCCAGAACCCGGTTCAGCGGGAACTCCGCACAAATTCGTGTGAGCCAGCAAACCCCACCCAAGTCGCGTTCCGACCAGGCCGATCACTTCTTGCTCTCAGAACAGCCTGGGGCGGGGTGGGGCGGGGCGGGAGGGGGGGTGAGGTGGGGCGGGAGGCGGGGTGGGGCACTCCTCCAGGGTCGCTCCGGGACCAGGGCCCCTCTGCCCCTCTCCGTCGTCGTCCGCATCCGCCAGCGGGAAGCGAGGGAGCCCAGAGTGGGCCACGCGTGGGGCTCTGACAGATCAGCCCTGGAAACGGCGCCCTCGCTAACTTCCCTGCGGGATACTTTATCCACCACGAAAGGTGCCCGTTTCACGCGCACAATCAGCGCTTGTTAGTGACTTCAGGACGTTTTCATCCCCCCTCCCCCCGCAGGACTCCGTGCGCCCCTTTACCGTTTCTGCTCCAGGGTCATTCCCAATTTACTTTTCATCTCTCCTGCTTGCCGAGTCTGAACACATCCTGTGAGTAAAATCACACAACACGTGGTCTCTTGAGCCTGGCTTCTTTCCCTGAGCCACTGTGTTTGAGGTCGCGGTCCAGCCTGACAGAGGTTGGGTCCGTCATTCGTTCCTTTTCAGTGCTGAGGAGTAGTCCCTTGTCCTTGCGGACGGTGCTACGTTCCTTTCTGCTCCCCTTCCATTGGCCAGAACTCAAGTCACATGGCCAAACCCAGGCGCCAGGGGCGCTGGGAAATGTAGTCCGAGTGCCCGAAGGAAGACAACCTGTTGTGAACGGATTTGGAGCACTGAGCACTCCCTCGCTGCCTCCAGTGACCCCGTTAAAAACCTATACACATGCAAATGCCACACATGAGTGGTGTGTGTGTGTGTGTGTGTGTGTGTGTGTGCGCGCGCGCGCGCGCGCGCGCAAGTCCAGGTCTCCGTGGGCTCCATGAGCAAGAACACAACGGTGTGCATGGGAGGAGGTGGGCGGGGACACAAACCATACCTTGAGGGCCAGAGAGGATCCTGGGGACCGGATCCTAATTCCTCCCCTGTTCTGCCAGACTGCGGACTTCCTCGGACCTCGGAGGAAGGGTCTTGCAGGTCTTACCCAGCTACTCCAAGGCAGGGACACACGTGCGTCACAATTAATGGAATCCTTTCAAATGCACTTGAAACACTTCTTGGAAGGGACCTTGGCGCGCGGGGGTGGGGGGGTGGGGGGTGGGGGGGGCGGGGGGTGGTGGTTCTGAAGACATCTCTTTTGTGCTTTTCCATTTCCACGGGGGCAGCTTCTTGTTGACTCTGCTTAGCTGCTGATGATTATACATCAGCCCCAGCCCAGAGTCCAGGCGCATAATTTTAGAAGGAATATCAACTCTTCTTAAACTTGGAATAGTCATCAAGGGGGAAATGACTTTCAGAAGAAGCTATGTCTTTGTAGGGGAAGGAAAGAAATTGCACCCCTGGGCCCTTCCTGAATTGATGTTGCTGTTAGAAACTAGGGGGCGGGTAGGGGTGGGGGGTGGGGAGTAAGCTACTGGAAGTGCAGCCTGAGAGTTATTTCAGGACATGTCTCACCCTGGCTCCCTTTGATTCCCAGCAATGTTTTTCCCTTAACAGTAATCATTTGGCCAGAACGGGGAGGCTAATTCCTTCATGAACCACGAAAGCTTTCCAGGCCAGAGAATTCCATCACCTTCCGTAACAGGCCCAGCTGCCCATGCTGACCTGCGGGTGGCCGGCTTCTCCGGTCCCTGAGGCCCTACACCTGCTCTGCGGAGCTCGCACACTGACACGGGTCCCAGGCATCTCAATGACAGTAGTCCTGCCGTTTCTTCCCTTCCCAGGCGGGTTGTTGGAAATGTGGCAGAGATCCTGTTTTCCAGAGGGTGCGGGCTTGGGGCTTATAGAAAACCCTGCAAATCACTCTGAGGAGTCATCTGCAGATTTTCTGCCCATCCAGGAATTCTCGTCCTGCCACAAAGTGTCCATCTGAGGACAGTCAAGAGGAAGAGAGAGTGCAGTGGCGTTTTGCCAAAACTTTGCAGTCACTTCTTAGGAAAGCAGCTCCGTTTTCTCAAGTCCTGCACAATGGCAATGTGGAATGTCTGCTTTTCATACCTGGTTCAGTCCCCTTATTTTAAGACCAGGAGAACAGGAATGAGTGAGTCTGTGTCAAAGCTGGAAGGAAAACCCCACAGATCTTGTTTCGTGCTTCAAGAGCCTATATCAGAACCCCGGTTTCCACTGCACATGAAGGAACAGATGGGCGGCCAGTATTTGGATAGACTGCTCTGTACCGGCGGCTGTTTTCAGCATGTTTCCTATGTTCTCCGGTAATCCCCCCAAGCCACTAGGGGCACACTGTAGCTATCCTCTTTATATGGACTGAGGAAACAGAATTGAGTACCTCTCTGGAGGTCACACAGCAGGCACGAAGGAGAGTCTGAATTTGAACCCAGGTCTGCCTCATGCCCAAGCCTGGGTTCTTTGCCGCACACCATGGATGAAGGGTTCCTGACATTCTAACCCTACAGGGCTCCCATATCCTGTGCCAAGCTGTGGAGTGTTGCAGGATGGCCCCAGGTGGAAACAGCTGCAGGTGACCAAAATGAGGGGCTTTATTATTTTTTTTTTTAAGATTTATTTATTTTAGAGAACATGTGCAAGCCTGTGCAAGCAGGGAGAGGGGCAGAGGCAGAGGGAGAGAGAGAATCCTCAAGCTGACTCCCTGCTAAGCATAGAGACCAACATGGGGCCCCATCCCAGGAACCCGAGACCACACCTGAGCTGAAATCAAGAGTCAGCTATCCATTCACCACCTGATTCACCCTGGCACCCCATGGTGGGCTTCTTTAATCAGAATTTCACAAAGGATCTGCCCCAGCCCCAGCTCTGGAGTCAGAAACACTTTCTTAGGGTCACTGAGGGCAGAGACCCTTCTCCTCGATGGAGCCGCTGGAGCTCAGTCTCCTCCTGCTCCCTCCAGGACCCAGGCAGGCTGTGTTTGTCGGCGTGGGTGGAGTAACCACAGTGAACAGCCCCACCTCGGCCTTGGCCCTGGACCTCCACTCGCTCGGGCTGTCAGCAATGTCTCGGCAACCTGGCCTCAGCCCATTGGCACACATGTGCCCTGACATACAGCCAGCGGTGACGTTTTTATGATCCTGCTTGTTATTTTTCTCTGCTCTCTGTGGATCTGAGATTCAGCCCAAGGGAGCGTCGGGCCTTCCGTGCAGCCCACTGGCCACCAGAAGATCTGCCTCTTGCTGATGGTTCTGGGAGGATGCTCGAGCCCACAGGGATCCCCGGTATCACGTCCTGATGCTATTGTGATCGTTGTCGCCATCATTTGTGACCATATGTCGCTCCACTTTCCAGGAACTCATGCATTCAAATGCTTTACTGTTAAAGAGATCATTTAATAAATGTTAAAGTCACGGGTCTCAGAGAAATATGAAGTGAATACAGGCAAGTTTAAGTCACCACTTCATGAGGAAACCGATAGTATGTCACCATCAGTTCGAAGGAAATGTCAAAGAATACACAAATACAGAGGCAATCTGGAATGCCGAAGTGAATGTAGAAAGAGATGCAAAACCGACCAGCATTCCCGGGACAATAGTCAATTGCATTCTTACAGACAAAACTCATTTGTACTTCTGGGGATAGGCACCATTTGTCTTGTTCTACGTTTTCTGTAACTTGCAGAGTAGTCACCTGGCTCAGACAATGAGAGGTGCAGACCCCTAGAAAATCAGATTACCCTGGCGGGGTGCATTAGGCAGAGCACCGGTAACCCTTTCTCTCTAATTCAAATTCTTGCAAATTTCCCTGATGCCTTATAAGGGTCTACACACACGTCTGCTTGTGAGCCATCACAACCGCTGCTTCAAGGTTTGCATATTTGGGTTCCCTCATCCTTATCTCAGATGACACTCAGGGAGGGTAAGCGGCCTGCCCAAGGAAAGGGCTCTTTCCCCCACGCACCCCCAAAGGCAGAGGAGGGTGAAGGACATCTGGTCCTGCCTATTGTAGGTGCAAAAGTCTTCTTTATAGTGTACATGGATTTTGTGTTTTATTCCCTCATTTATCCATGTTGGGTTAAACAGTAAAGTGATGTTTTAAAATTACTCAGTTAATGGGTGGAGTATGACCTTGGAAAGATATGCTGGGGTCCTGACCCCTATTGATATAGGAAGGATGTTAGGGTTTGAAGACAATGGCCAAGAAGGAATTCTTGAGACGCCTTTGGTGCCAACAAGTGGTTTTATTAAAGCATGGGGACAGGACCCGTGGGCAGCAAGTGCAGCGCTGGGGTCGTGAGGAGTGGCCCGTTATAAACTTTCAAGTTGGGAAGGGTTAGGGATAGCGTAAGTCTCTAAGGAATTTGGATGTAAGGTTCCAGGACCTTGAGGGGCCTAGTTGTTGTTGGGAAAATGTCATTTATTACCGTCTAATAAAATCTGAGTCATGAGACCCTTCAGATGTATTATGGTGGGTCATATGCTTGGGGGATGATTGCCAGCATATATCTTAGGGGGTAGTGAAAGGAAGTGTCCAGAGGAATTTCTCTATGTTAAAGTAGACTTACAGGATCCTGGGGGTCAGGCTAAGATTATGTTTTGCCTTTGCAAAGTATTAACATCAAGACAGCAGAGGTCCTAGAGGAATGTCGCTCTGCCTGTTTCAAGAATTGTCAGTGGGCTGTAGGTAGTAAGGAAATTTAATTTTTCTTTTTGCCTTTGTTTCCCACAACAAAACTCCCCCAGAATGTGACGTAATTTAAAATAAATTTTGATGGGGTCCTGCTGGAGTCGGGTGGGCCCTTGCAAATCTGACATGACTGGCATCCTTAGGATTAGGGGGCAGAGACACCAAGTTACAGACAGGAGGGGAGAACCCCCTGCGACAGTGGGGGCAGGGATCTCAGAGGGCTCCCACTGCCCGCCAGATGACACTGACAATTGCTAGCGGCCGCTGGAGGCTGGAACAGGCAAGGAGATGCTTTTCCAGAGCCTCCCGAGGGAGCGGGGCTGCCGGCACCTCCGTACTAGACTCCCGTCCTCTGGATCTGGGACACAGGTCTGTCTGTCCTTTGAGTACCCCTAATTTGAGGGACTTTGTTATGGGAGCCCGAGGAGATGAGGATCCCACTATGGAGACCATAGATGCTTCTGGAAGAAGGGTGGGCTCTTCTGTCCCTTGGCTTCCAGCTCCATGGCGCACTCAGGTCCGGGAAAGACGTGGGCTGCGGCTTCCCACCCCGCTTCCAGAAATCCCGTGTGGGCTTTAAAGCTGGAAGAGGAGAGAGAAAAGCTGCCATACAAGTATTTCTTAGGTAGACGCGGAGGGATCCCCACGGACTTGGCAATGAGGGCACGCCCATGTGAATACCAGCCCCGCAGCCTCCAGATCAGAGATGCGCACAGCAGCCGGGGAGGGATCCCCGGGGTTGGAGGTCTTTCATGGGGCTGGTTCCTGGGAATCTCTGAGAAGGTCAGGAGGAGGGCTTGTATGTCAGCCACCAGCTGGTGTGAGAAGAGGCACCGAAGTGAGTGTAGGTGACACCTCCCAGGGAAGGAGGCAGACAGGTGGCACCAGGGCTGTGCTGTCCGTGTGAGCGGCACCGCAGGGAGCCTTATAGTCAGGACACCGGGAGGACGATGTCCCCAGTCAGCTCTGCCTGTTGGGGGGAAGGCGTGCCGGCCAACCTGCAGCTCCGGTCTCAGTGTGTGTGGTGGAGAGTGGGGCCCGGCTCCCGGACCCCAGCCGGGCTTCCGGGGGGAGCACTGATCGTGCACACTGGGGCGTTCCGTCTCTGGGACAGGCGTTCTCGTGGACGGATGCTCTGGGCTTCCATGTTTACTCTCGTTTGCTTTTGTGCCAGTTGGAATGAGGCTGCCCATTCGGGCCGGATGAAGTCACATTCGGATGACCTCTCTATGGACTGGTGTCACACCTCCCCAGGTGCAGGTTCTTGGTGACAGTGCCCAGGCACTGGGCCCAGGCACACATGTGCATGGTCTCCTTTATTAAAACTTTTTTTAATTTTTTATAAACATATAATGTATTTTTATCCCCAGGGGTACAGGTCTGTGAATTTGCCAGGGTTACACACTTCACAGCACTCACCATAGCACATACCCTCCCCAATGTCTATAACCCCACCACCCTCTCCCAACCCCCCTCCCCCCAGCAACCCTCAGTTTGTTCTGTGAGATTAAGAGTCTCTTATGGTTTGTCTCCCTCCCAATCCCATCTTGTTTCATTTATTCTTCTCCTACCCCCTTAACCCCCCCATGTTGCATCTCCACTTCCTCATATCAGGGAGATCATATGGTAGTTGTCTTTCTCCGATTGACTTATTTCGCTCGCGGTCTCCTCTTATCCCAACAATTCTGTATAACAGGGACAATGCCTTGCTCCTCCCCCATTTTAAGATGGAGAAATCAAGGCCAAGACAGATCAGTAACTTGCCCAAGACCACACATGGGTCATGGGCCAAGGCAGGATAGGAAGCAGGTTTGACTCCAGCAGCAGAACCCTGGGACTTTGCCTCACGAAGAGCCGTCACATAACCCAGCAGGTCCAAGTCCACTGGGGTGCCCAGAGGAGAGACTTCCTGCCCCTGCCGGGCCTCTGCTTACAGGGCCCTGCTCCGTGCTGCTGCATGGCTTTGGCTTGAATACATGGGTCCTGTTTCCAATCTTACCGGAGGCAGGCCCAGGTAGAAAACATCACCATGGTAACCCTTGTTTGGAGGGGTAGCAAGTTGCTTCTGGAAAACATGACACCCTGGTTCCCAGCACTCAGTGCTCCGTGGGTCTGCAGGGCGAGCTGAATTGGCATCGCTCACAGTTGGCTCAGTGGATACGCTTCTTAGCTCCCTGTCCACGACGCGGTATCCAGGAGACCAGGAGACGTGGTGTGTTTGCTCCTAGAGAAAAGGGAGCAGGGGAGCCGGGTGTGTTGTCTGCATTGGCTCCAGGCTGTCTGATGAGACGGGCTGGCAGGGCTGGTGCTCTGGCCGGGCTATGGGGACACGGGCTGGGCCCCACCTGTGTCCCAGATGAGGGTGGCCTCCCATTGTCACCACCTGTTCCATGTTGAAACCTGGCATGACCTCCCCGCCCCCAGTTTCCACTGGCCCTCGGCAGACAGAGAAGAGGAGTGCTGTGGATCGCTCGAAAGACGGCTACGGCCGACATTGCTCGTCTGCCAGCAGCAGTGATTCCCCTTTCTTGCTTTCTGGAAGCGTCTGTCATAACCACTTTCCCTGTTGCCAGATGCCTGTTCTCCCAGACCCCCTTGCAGCCCAGGTGGCCACGAGACAGAGGGCTGGCCCGTGAGATATGTGGGGACATCTCCTAGAGGCCTCTGAGGCAATTATTCTCTTCCTAGAGAAGAAGACTCTGGACATGTGTGCTGTTCGGCCTCCTGTCAGGGATCACTCATGTGAGGACAGGCCATTTGCAGCCATCTTGGGATCAGGAGGATAGCAGACGCAGCTTGTGGACATGGCTGGGCTGCAAACTGCCCTGCATCTTTCCGTTTCAGGCCTCTTGCTTGGTACTTTGTATTGTCTGAGCAAAGTGTGATCCTAGAGCATCTTTGGGATCACTTGGGAGTGTGTTAGAGATACAGACGCGCAGGCCTGGCCCCAGACCTACTGAATCAGAATGTACATTTAAAAAAGATCTCCAGGTGATTTGTGTGTACGTGAATGAGTGAGAAACACGGACCTCAGAGTTGGGGGGTGGGGTGGCAGATCCCTTGAAAGAACTAAGATTTTTTTGGAGGTTAATTTTCTTGGTGATATTTTTGTGTTTATGCCCCTTTCAGCTAGGAACAATGAAATCTTAACTCTATTAAAATGAAGACAAGGCATCCCTACCCCCTCAGCACCTCCTCTCCATCCAGGTGCAGAAATGCAAGAGGGCGGGCTGGGTTCCCGGGTCCATGATTGATGGAGGTGGGCAAAGGGCCCCTTTGAACTTGGCTCGTTGCTCTGAGGGTTCCATCATCCCTCATCATTTCTGAAGTCTGAGCTGTACATTTAGAAAGATTAAAATCTGCGTATTCAAAACAGAGCCCTGAGAAGTAAAAAGTGTTGCCTGAGGCTTTTTCTTTTAAAAAGCTTGTTTCTCTGCTCAGACAAGCAGTCAGGATGCTTGCAGGAGGAAAAACTTGGTGTGGACTTCAGCTTCAAGAAACAGTCAGGAGACTTTGTGGAAAAGTGGAGTTCCTCCGTAAGGAAGGGTGTTTGGTTCCTGGAAGTACACATGGAGAGCTCAGGTCCCACGGGGTTTTTCTCCGCAACATCACGATTTTAATGTTTGATTTTGTCCTTGTAACAGGGCTCAATGCAGGAGAAGTGGACTGACTAATGCGGGGGGATGGAGGGACCAAAAATTTGTAGAACATTAGAGGGGTTGCTCGGTAACATCATGAGAAGGGAGGCATCTCAGCTTTCTAGTTCAGAGCCTTCCCCCGCCCCCACCCCGCCGCCCCCCTCCCCTCATTGCAGGGGGAGGTCGGAGGCCGTGAGGGAACGAGGACTTTCCAGAGTGTAAATTTGGGCCTAGAACCCAAGGCCATGTTAGCACTGCACCCCCCCACCACTACCCCATGCCTGAGTTACCAGAAGAGGAACTTGGGGGCCAGCTAGACACTCCTGCAATTTGTTTGGGAGGCCAAGGTCCAGAGAGGGGGCATTGCTGGTGTATCAAATTCGGAAGAGGTTCCAACTCTGCTCCTTCTAGCTGTCTTTGAGTCTCCATTCCCTCCTCCGGTTGAGATGACAAGAGATGTGATGTTCATAACCTACCCCCCCCCCCGCCTCCCAGGGAGGAGCCTCGGCGTGTAGCACTTGCTGCCTGGTCTTCTGCTGGTGAATGAGGTGAAGGGTCCAGAAGTTGCAGAAGAAGCCAAGGGAAGGGAACTGATGAATTCTTGCAGAAGAAGAGAAAAGATCAGGTCGTGACCCAAGAGCCAGGGAGTGGGAGTATGGGGAGAAAGAGGAGGGAAACAGAACCCTTGCACTTGCCTGAGGCTCCCACACTGTAGGAAGCTGGTGTGCAGCCAAGAAGAGCCACAGACGTTTCTGGAATCTTCTGAGTAATCATCAGTTTCTGACCCATCTGCTCCTGTAGTTAGTAATGGATCTTCAGATGGTGGTAAGGCATAATGGTTCAGACCATATGCTCTGGAGTCATGCAAATATGGCTTCAAGTTCTGGATGACTCCTCACTGCCTGGTGAATTTTAGAAAAGTTGATTAGCTGCCTTCGAGCCTTGGTTTCCTCATCTGTAAAATGGGGATGATAAAGCTGACCTCACAGTTTTGCTTTGAGGATTAAATGAAATCATAGACATAAAGGACAGTGCCTAATCCTTGGTAAAAAATTCAGTAATCATTGATGATGCTGATGGTGGTGATGCTGATGATGTTTGATTCTCTGGCCAGATCTTTGCTCAGAGTATCTTCCTGGCCCTCTTGCTCACCTTGACTCCTTTTTCTCCCAACTGCCTTCCAGGCCTGGACTGCCATCCCCAACACCAGCTTGAAAGTGTCTGGCATCTCACTTACCAGCCACAGTGGGAAGAGCAGTTAGGCCGTGAGCTAGGGTGAGGGGATCCTTTCTCTCTCTGCAAGAGCTGTTGAAGCTGGCCATGGTCTCTTTCCTCAGTTTCTGGGCCTTTCTGACCAGGGCAGAGTTGTCCCAGCAGCCTCACCCCACCAGTGTGGGGCTTTGAGTGACAGATGCTCTTGAACCCTGAGCTCCCCAGGCTGAGCTGGAATGGGCAGATGCTGCCTGATCCCTGGAGCCTAGCCTGATGGTTCCCTCCTGGAAAGGCTTTTTTGGGGCATAGCCCCTTAGTTTCCTGTTCCTGACCGGAGGGCTGCTGCCTCTGCTTGAGGCCCCCTGGCAACTGGAAATGGCACCATTTCAAGTCTTTATTCATTTAGGATACAGCTCTCCCTGAGACAGGCCAGGCTGTAAGCCCGGCACATTAAACCTTTGTGAATTCTGGCCATTGTGTTCGTTCTCACTCTGATAGCTTACAATTTCCAGGAAAGAGCACGCTCGGTGCATCAAGCCCGGTGACAGGTTGCTTGCCCTGTACCTGCCCCTGCCTTTAGAGAGAAAGAGACAGAGGACGAGAAGCTAAGTAACTGGCCGATAGCTGCTGGAACCTGGGCCCAGACGGGAAAACAGAGAGAATGGAACAACCGAGAACTTTCTAGCTGGATTGTGCCTGCCTCACAGTTTTGCCTCAAGTTTGGCTGCTGCTCCTAATTTCAGGTGGTGAGGCGCTCACCTCACTGCAGCCTGGCAGAACGTGGAGCCTCAGCATTGGGATCAAGGGGAACAGGAAGCCAGGCCCCCGTGACCCTGGGCGGACAGGAGGCACGGCTGCCATCCTCGTGCACAGAGTTAGGTTTACGCGGTAGACAGTGCACGCAGATCCAGACACGGGGAGGGCAGAGGATGGGCCCCGCCATCTTCTCACTCCACGTGGGTGGGGGCAGGCAGGGAGGAGAGAACCCAACGCTGTGTTCCTAGGACACACCTCCATAGGAGAAAGAAGAACCATGCCCACTTTTTGTTTTCTGCAAGACGGTCCCGACTAGAAGCCAGGCCTGCTCTGGGTGGGTTGAATAGTGATCCTCCCAAAACTCATGTTCATCTGGAAACTGCAAATGATACTTTATCTGGAAATAGAGTCTTTGCATGTTTAATCAAGTCAAGATGAGGTCAGATTAGATTGGGTGGGGGGACCCTGAATCTAGTATGCCTGGTGTCCTTCAAAGAGTGAGAGTCTCTGGCTCAGGGACACAGACAGGCAGGGGAGAAGGTCAGCAGAGACAGAGGCGGAGACCAGAATGATTCATCTACGAGCCGAGGGATGCCGAGGATGGCCAGCCACCCCTGGAAGCTGGAAGAGGCAAGGAAGGGTCTTCCTCTAGAGTCTCCGGGGGGCGCAGGGCCCATGTGACACTGTCATTTTGGACTTCTGGCCCCCAGAACCGGGAGAGAATACATGTCTCTTGTTTTCAGCCACCGGTCTGCGGTCGTTGGTGGCTGCAGCTCTGGGATACCCAACACAGTGCTCTTGTGTCGTGTCTTCCAGGGGACGGGAGCCCTGCTGGTGGTTTGCCAGCATGTTTCTTCTTTCCTCCTTTGCCAACAGATTGTTACGTTTGCTCAGTGTATTACCCCCGATCCCTGCTCCAACATGAGCAGAGTGAAGGTGACTTGCCCTGTCCCCAGAAGAGCCCCAGTTCCCCTGAGTCAGGCCTGGGCCTGTCGCCCAGTGTCCCCGCCTGTGCCTGGTTTTGGAGCCATGAGACAGGAGGGGAGTTGGTGGAGTGGGGGTGGGAGGGGGAGGGTTGGTTTCTGGGAAGAAAGATTTCCTCTCACGCAGGAAGGAGCCTCCAAGGAAGAAGATAGCCTCTTCCTCCTGCTCGCCTGGCATCTTGCTGAGGGTGTCACGGCCTTTCATGGCCTGTGGCGTAGGTGGAGGGTGGGGGGTCCCAAGGTGGAGGGGTGCCAGCACCGGCCAGGTTGGGGCTCTATGTTGTGAGACAGTGAATCATTATTGTTGAAGGCTGTTTGAGTTGGGGGTTTCTGTTTTGCTGCCCAAGGTGTCCTGACAGACCCCCAGGCCAGGATGCAGAGGAAGGCAGGTAAAAGCAGACCCTGTGGCCAAGTAGGGGAGAAGAGAAATGGTGGTTAGGCCCGAGGCCCACACAGCTGCTGCCCAGATTTAGGTGTGCCTCCTTCTCTATCTCCTGAAGTACGAACTCAGTGACATCACTCTTTGGCTTCCTCCTTGATCCCTCTAACAGCACGTCCGTACGGAATCCCCCCACCCCAACCCTTGCAGAATCGGAGCACCTGGGATTTATTTAAGCCAAAGGCAACCAGCCCGGGGAGCCGGACATGAGGTGGTCCGTGTAGGATTGTTGCCACTTGATGCCACATGCTGTTGCTGTTGGAGACTGGCCCTGCTTGTCTGCCCCTGTGACGTCCTCGCTGTCCGCTCCCTGCACAAGGCCACAGGCAAGGTGGCCATGAATTTATACCTCCTTGGTCAGCTGTCGTGCCTAATGTATGATCGCTGCACCAGACTGGTCTGGTCTTGAGAACTTCTTGTCTCTGCCATAGGTCCCAGCTCCAGGGGACACAGGCCACTGTATTTTGGGGATGTGCTCGAGGGGTCCTGTTCTTAGAGCTCACAGTGCTTTATGGACCTACCCTTCCCATGCTGGCCCAGTGCCCTGTGCACGGCCGGCCCAGCTGCCTCCCTCCTGTGCATTCCTTACAGGGACCCTTGGTATGTTTCGTCCATGCCATGCTAGGAAAGCATCTTCGCTGACTCCAGCTCTTTTTTTCCCATGATTTTTAAGATTTATTTATTTGAGAGAGAGAGCACAAGCAGGTGGGCAGGGGGTGCAGAGGGACAGAGGGAAGAAGAGCACAGAGCCTGAAGTGGGGCTCCTTTCCAGGACCCTGGGATCGTGACCTGAACCCCAGGCAGATGCTTAACCCACTGAGCCACACAGACGCCCTTGATACCAACTCTTTTAGGTCCCCAGACCCAATTCCAGTGTGGGGTTCCCTCCAGAACACCAAGCCATTCTCAGACACCAGCCAGGGGGGCCAAGAATGCAGCTCAGTTTTCGTGCTGTCCACCCGGAGGCAGCATCAGAGTCCATGGGCTAAGGGCTCAGTCCTACACAACTGCCCCCACCCCTCACTCCAGATACCAGGTGCAAGCCCCAGGCTCTTACCCGCGCCCCTACCCAACCAGTACAGATTGGAAGTTCCAACGATCTCCTTACGCTAGATTAATTTGCTAGAACGGATGAGGACTCAGGAAAACACTGACGCTTACCAGTCAATTAAAGGGTATAATAAAGGATATGAATCAATAGCCAGAAGAAGGAATACATAGGATGAAGTCCTGAACACAGTCATGGGGCTCTGGGCCTGGCTTGGCGGCATGTGGAAGCCTTCCAGTTCCCCAAGCAAGGAAGCTCTTCAAAGAAAAAGGGCCAAAAGCTGTCGTCTTGGGTTTTGATGGAGGCTTCTCTATGTGGTCATGATTGGCTAAGTCACTGGCTATTGGCCGACTCACACTCCAGCCCCCCTCCCCACTCCCCTCCCTGGAGGTGGGGGGCACTGTTCATTCCAAACCTTGAATCACATGGTTGGTCTCCTTCAACCAGCCCCACCCTTGGGTGGGGTCCAACAGCCGCCTTCATTAATAAGAAATCACCAATTTCCCCTTTCTGGCTCAGAAGTGTTTTCAGGAGCTGTGCATGACGACCAAACATAGCTGAGAAATAAGTATTTGGTCATCTGAGTGATCGCCCATGAATCAGTCTTGTCTTGGCATCTCTTCGTTTACCCACACATTTCCACTCCTTGGAGCTCTGGGTCCAGGCATCAGAGTGCTCAGCCCTCCTGCCCCCGAGGCTCTTGGGTTCCTGGCCCATTGGTTCACTGTGTACCCGGAGCCTTGCATCAAGGAAGAGAAGCAAACTGAAGCAGAGTCTGTCTTAGCACTGTGGGGAATGAGGTCACGAGGAGCAGAGTGGGCATCAGGGGAGCACCCAGGAGGATGGAGGCTCTGCACAAAGGTGAGTGTTGACTTGGCCACTGCGAAAGGCAGCTAGTTAGTTGCCCAGTCTTGCAGACTTTCTGGGAGTTCTAAGGAATGTATTTTGGAACCGGCCCACCCAACAACGTGGGAGATACTCTTCTAGCACCTGCCCCGTGGGATTTTAACCAGCAAGTTGACGGCCAGGACTTTTAGGTTAGCTGAGAGCCATCTGGAGGGTGGCCAAGAGCAGTGGGTTACCCCCCCACCCCCATCACAAGAGAGTGCTTGGCCTCTTGACCTTGCATGGAATCTGGACAATGCTCTGGACAAAGATGATGGGCTTCTCTGTGCCCACCGTCTGTGCCTGGAGAGGTCACAGGCATGACCTTTCTGCAGTTTCACCAGTACCTTCCTAAGATGCACATGATTTAATTTAACTGATACCCTGTTGCCCTGTTTAAAAACAAAACAAAAAAGCCACCTCAGACTTGTCTTCTGTATACAGTCCCGAATTCTCATTTTTCAACTTACCAGTCCAACAGAAGTAGTTCTCAGCGGCGCCTGCTGTGCCCCGCGTGGCCCACAGTTTGGGAACGCCGAGCTACTCCAACCCCCCACGGGGGGTGTCCTTCTGCAGAACTTGTCTTCTCTCCCATTTAATTGATGGACAATGACTATCCTACCCCTTTAAAAAAAAAGATTTTATTCATTTATTAGAGAGAGAGAGAGAGAGAGAGCATGTACACACAGGAGAAGGGGCAGAGGGAGAGAGACTCTCCGGCAGACTCCCCGCTGAGCACAGCGTGAGACAGGGATCTTGATGGCGCCACCCTGAGATCCTGACCTGAGCCACAATCAAGAGAGTTGGACGCTTAACTGACTGAGCCCCCCCAGGTATCCCCTATCTTACTTCTGTTTGCTTCTGATGAGGGTAGCTGGAGGTGTTGATAAGCATGGTCATCCCTTTCTGGTGAAGCTCAGTTTACCGGTTAGGCAAGTGCAGCTGGCTGATGAGTTGGGGAGCTTGCCTTCCCCCTCCCACAAAGATCCCAGAGACCCTTGGGTTGGACAGTTGCCCAGAAGAACCACAGAACGCACAGAAAGCGATTACACTCACGGTCGTGGTTTATTACGGGGAAAGGACACAGATTAAAACCAGCCAAGGGAGGAGGATGTGGGGCAGAGTCCAGGACCGTTCCAGGCACAAAGATCGTCCGCATGTTCTCTCCCAGTGAAGTCGTGGGCTTTTCCTGGCAGCAACGGGAATAACGCACCAGAGTTTGCCGACCCGGGAAGCTCACCTGAGCCTTGGTGCCCAGTGCTTTTATAGGGTCCGGGAAAGGCAGACTTGGATGGTTGCCCACTGCTGAGTTCAGTCCACCGTCTCTCTGGAGGCCGAGCTGATCATGCAGGGCTTGAAGACGGTGCCCACCATGAATCCCTGGGTGAGATTATCTGCTGTGGCCCAGGGCCTCCAGATAAACATACTTTTTTTTTTTTTTTAAATTTCTTTTCAGCGTAACAGTATTCCTTGTTTTTGCACCACACCCAGTGCTCCATGCAATCCATGCCCTCTCTAATACCCACCACCTGGTTCCCCCAACCTCCCACCCCCCACCCCTTCAAAACCCTCATATTGTTTTTCAGAGTCCATAGTCTCTCATGGTTCATCTCCCCTTTTAATTTCCCTCAACTCCCTTCTCCTCTCTAACTCCCCATGTCCTCCATGCTATTTGTTATGCTCCATAAATAAGTGAAACCATATGATAATTGACTCTCTCTGCTTGACTTATTTCACTCGGCATAATCTCTTTCAGTCCCGTCCATGTTGCTACAAAAGTTGGGTATTCGTCCTTTCTGATGGAGGCATAATACTCCATAGTGTATATGGACCACATATTCCTTATCCATTCATCCGTTGAAGGGCATCTTGGTTCTTTCCACAGTTTGGTGACCGTGGCCAATGCTGCTATAAACATTGGGGTAGAGATGGCCCTTCTTCTCACTACATCTGTATCTTTGGGGTAAATACCCAGTAGTGCAATGGCAGGGTCATAGGGAAGCTCTATTTTAATTTCTTGAGGAATCTCCACACTGTTCTCCAAAGAGGCTGTACCAACTTGCATTCCCACCAACAGTGTAAGAGGGTTCCCCTTTCTCCACATCCCCTCCAACACATGTTGTTTTCTGTCTTGCTAATTTTGGCCATTCTAACTGGTATAAGGTGGTATCTCAATGTGGTTTTAATTTGAATCTCCCTGATGGCTAGTGATGATGAACATTTTTTCATGTGCTTAATAGCCATTTGTATGTCTTCATTGGAGAAGTGTCTGTTCATATCTTTTGCCCATTTTTTAATATGATTGTCTATTTTTTGTGTGTTGAGTTTGAGGAGTTCTTTATAGATCCTGGATATCAACCTTTTGTCTGTACTTTCATTTGCAAATATCTTCTCCCATTCTTTGGGTTGCCTCTCTGTTTTGTTGACTGTTTCCTTTGCTATGCAGAAGGTTTTGATCTTGATGAAGTCCCAAAAGTTCATCTTCACTTTTATCAGGCAGGACAGTTTAAGGGTCTGGAGGTCACCTCCCAGGAGCCGAGGGCAAAGGCCAGATCTCTCCTCCGGCAAGGTTAATTCCTAAATACACAGCACCTGAGTCCACGCGAGACCACGAACATACACGTCTATGCACAGCCATCCAGGAATGCAAGTTCCATTAGTCTGGGGTTGTTCAAGGAGTCATTTCCCAAATAGTTCCCCTCGGCTCCCTTTCCCCTTTGTTAAGTAGCAAACAGATACGCCGGGGCTCTTCGCTGTGACCCCCTCCTTCCCACTGGTGGCCAGTCCCTACCCTGCATTTTGGGGGCCCTCCTTGCCTGGTACCTTAGTGTGGGCTACTAAACAAAGTGCCACCCACGGGGTGGCCTATGAGCAGCTGAAATTGATTTCGCACCGAGGTGGAGGCCGAGAGTCTGCAGTCTGTCAGGTTCTGGCAAGCGTCCTCTCCTCACATCCGCACAAAGGGAGGCGGGGAGCATAGAGGGGGAGCGGGCAGGCTGGTGACTCTTACAAGGGTGCTCATCCCATTCACGGTGGTTCCACCATGACCTCACCAGGCCCACTTGACCTCCAAGGCCCCACCTCCTTGGACCATCACCCCGAGAGGGTTGGAGTTCGGTGGTGCTCAAACATTCGGCCCATAGCCACTGGGGGAGCCTCCATGGTCCGCGCTCTCTGTTGAGGTTACCAAGATCAAGCTGTCCTCACGGATATGGCTGGAGACTCAAGCCTGGGCCATAAACCAGGACATGGTGGCAAACCCAGTGTGGGTAAGTTCCTCCCCCGCCTGCGCTCAGATCTGCCGCTTTGGGGACGCGGGATTTATGAGCTCATTACCCAGTGCTGGCGACTTCCTGGGCCGCCTGTGTTCTGCAGCTGTGAAAGGGCTATGATCACCAAACATTAAACTATCCAATTAAAATTAACGCCAGGAAATGCCATTGCAAATTGTTTGGGGAGCTTTCTTCTAGTGACTTGTTGGATCCACTCTTTGGATGTCTTTTTTCCCTGCTTTTACCGTAACAGGGAAATTAAAAGCACATGGCAGCTCGCAGGCCTGTTTTGAATTTGCAGATCCCGGTTCCCCGGATGGAGGTCTGAGGAGCCGGTTAGCTCTCGGTTGTGTGCACTTGGAGGCCCCGATGGCAGTGGAAGGCCAGGTTGCCGGGTCAGCCAGCTCTAAGGCGTGAGCGCCAGGCGGCCAGTGTGGGGCCCAGCAAGACACACACTCTCACGCCTGCTCCGCCCAGCCGGTCCCTCCCTGTCCGAGGGAGGACCACGTTCCTCTGGAAGGCTTCAGGCCCAAGATAAACTAAAGCCTGAGCCACGGAGCTGCTGGAAGCCGCAGAACCCAGTTTGTTCTTACTCTGCAGGCAGCGCTCTCCCTCCGGCCCCAACGGCGCGGCCTCTCATGGCGAAACTGATGGCAGGGCTGGAAGGCCAGCAAGAGGCTCCATGGAGAGTCTGGGCTTCCCTTGCCAGTCCCCTCTGTGACCCTGGGCGCAGATTTTCCCAAGCAAGGCAGTCAGGCCATCAGGGTGTTTTGTGTTGAGCCGTCCTTTCCATGTGTATCGTCTATGTGGGGGACAAGGGGCCAGCACACGTGTGTCCGGGCCACTCCTGCAGGGGGTCGAGGCAAACCCAGGAGGCCCTGGACCTAGGGGAGTAGGACCTGGCGGTGGGGAATGTGTTTCTGATGCTTTGCCCCTTCCTGCAGATTATGGGCGGGGTATTGAAATGTGAGGGTGGGCTGGCTGGGGGCAGACTATGTCTAGGGGCGTGATGAATACTCACCCCACAGGGAGGGCTGCCTGCCTCCCTGTTGTCAAAGCAGAAGCTCGTGGGTGGCAGGTCACGTGGAGGTAGCTGTTTTAAGATAAGGCCTATAGAAGGCCGAGGAACATTGCCCTCCAGGAGCAGAGGCGGGGCTGAGAGCAGCCATGGCCAGGGCTTTGGCTAGAGCACCCACTTCAATGCGGGATCTAAAGGGAAGTGAAACATCTGGTGCAGGGGCAAAGGAGGCTTCCTCCAGGGTGACCTCCTGGCTTTCTTCCTCCTAGACCCATGGTCTGCTTGGTCCTCAGTGTCACTGATCTTTGCTCAGGTGCAGTTGCTATTCTACAATTTTTCTTTTGACAGGGACCCTGTAGACTACACCCCATAAAGCCACCAAGGGGGCCAACCAGGAAGGCCCTAGCTCTGTAAAGCTCAGCCAGCCTCGTTCCCTCCAGGGGATGATCTGCTGATGCCCCGGCCCATTGCCTTCTCAGAGCCCTCGCTGTGCCCATCCCAGTCACAGTCCAGCTTGCATTCTGAGGCATCACCTGTCCTGGTACTGCCTGCCCCTCCCCCATCACCCGTGATGGCTCCCTTTCTCAGGTCCTCTGACAAGGACCTCAAGGTGTCTTCTGGCTTCGAGTCTGCTGGCTTCTTGAAGATTCTTTGGCCCAGCCTCCTGTCCAACAGAGGGATCAGCTGCAGGCTGCCTGCGAGAGTCTCCCCTGTGCCACACAGAACCACCAGTGGCTTCCCAGGCACCCACAGGGGCAGCCACATATCCTAGTTACTACTGTTATGTAACCGACCAACCCGAACTTAGTGGCATATAGCATCTACCTTTAAAAAAATAATAATAATAATTAATTAATTAATTTGACAGACAGAGATCACAAGTAGGCAGAGAGGCAGGCAGAGAGAGAGAAGCGGGGGAAGCAGGCTCCCCGCTGATCAGAAAGCCTGATGCGAGACTTGATCCCAGGACCCTGGGATCATGACCTGAGCCGAAGGCAGAGGCTTTAACCCACTGAGCCACCCAGGCGCCCCAGCATCTACCTTTTTATGCTTCCAGATTCTGTGGGTCAGGTGTCTGGAAAGAAGTCCATTGGGATGACTCATCTCTATTTTTGGATGTCTAAGAAGATTCAAAGTCTGTGATTCCTTGGGCAAGATGCTTCACCTCTCTGTCCCTCAGTACCCCCACCCCATGAAGTGAAGGTGATATTAGTACTCATGGGATCACAGAGAGGAGTAAAGGAATTACTGCATGTAAGGGCTTAGAATTGGGTGTGACACGTGATAGGTGCTGTGTCAGCCTCTGCTGTTCTGACAATTTGTGAGAATCGGCTGATCCATTTCTCACAACAACTCTTCAAGGCAGATACTGTTTGCAGGCCCATTTTATGGATGAGGACATTGAGGCAGAGAGGGCATTTTGTCTATCTAGTATCAGTGGAGGGTAGGGCACAGGAAGCTGCCAGGGAATGTTCCTCGAGGAGGCCTTATGGGAGATAAGCAGAGAGAAAGTGCTTCTTGTTAAGGGAGCAGCATATGCAAAGGCCCTGGGGTGAGCCAGAGGTTGGAGCACAGAGGGCACCATGTGTGCAGTGTGGAGTGTGGCCAAAATTGGAAATCAGGAGAGGGAAGTGATGACAATGAGCTGAGAAATTTGGCAGAGGTTAGCAGGGCCCGCTAGCCACACATGAGCATTTTCTGGGATCTTATTAGGTGCTTGACCTTGTACTTCATCTGAGAGGCTCTGTCGGTTAGGGTGCATTTGGCTGGGACTCAGGAAACCAGACCGGCAATGACTGAAGGCAGTAAAGGAAGTTTCTTCATGTCACAATATACCTGGAGCCATGCAGTATGGAACTGATGCAGCAGCTCAGAAGCCAATGGGGTCTCCATTCTCTTCCTATCTTTTTGCTATGCCTTATGGTTTTAGTCCATAAGGTTGTAGTCCTCATGGTTTCAGTATAGCTGCTGCATCTCCAGACATCACATCATGCTCCAGGATCTCTCATGTTTGTGTGCACCCCACCCCAAGGCAAAGAATAAAGGGCAAAACCAAGAGGGAATCAGGCTAGCTGAGTCTATCTCCTTCCAGAAAGCTTTACAGTAAGCCAGGCCATGTTGTGGAACACGCAGCCTACTTGCAAGAGAATCAACCAAGGAAGGGGAATAATTTTATCAGGACCCACTGCCATTTTGTCCACTGCCCTGTACAAAAATGGTGTTCTCTAAGTTCTGAAGGAGAAGAGAATGGATGTTGGGGTGTTCAGGGAGAGGGAGAGAGAAGAACATGTGAGCAAATGATTCCAATAAAACCGGTCAGTGGATGATAGAGGTAAGCTGAGGTCCCTGGGGGCCCTTCAAGGGACATCCAGCCCAAGGAGGGCTTCTCAGAGAAGGCAGTGTCTGGGTTAAATCTTAGGGACAGAAGGAGGGAGCAGAGACTGTAAGACCGGTCCTTGAAAGACGGGGTTAACGTGCCCAGGTCCTCACTGCTTCCCAGTGACTTACTTCAGACAGTGGAACACTGCGAATGTGGCACAGGCACTGCTGACCTTGCCCTCTGGCCCTCCTGTGAACCACCATGGGAAGGGCAGATCCTGGGTACCTTCTAAAGTGGTGGCCTTGGGGTATATGACCTCCGAGGCTCTTTTGGACCTGCAATTCTGCCACGCTTTCAAAGCATTATATGCACATATCGGTTACTGGGATTTCATTTCTATTTCTACTTCATTTCATTCCCATTTCTACTTTCAGTAGAAAGTATTTTCTTTCTAACATGTAGATCTTGGACGCTAATTTTGATTGTATTAAGTTATTGCAACTTGTTATAAGTATATCTTTAAAATCCATAAATTTGGTTCACTACCACATCTCCACTTTCTAGAACCAAGCCTTGACACATAGTAGGAGGTCAATAAGTATTTGATGAATGAATGAATGAATGAATGAACAAATGAATCTTACAGTCTAGAGGAGGAGCTCACAGGTACACAAAAGATAAAAACCTTGTGGCAAGAGTGGGGGGAGGGGAAGGCCAGTGTTGCAGGAGCCCAGAGCTCTACCTTGCAATACATAAGAGAGGGATTTGGGAGTTGCCAGTTTTTCTGGATGTACACAACTTACAAATATTTTGGCATAGGCATAGATTGCCAAGAGGATGTTTACGAATTAGAATGTTTTTGAAATTTATGCTTTTCCATTAAATTCACTCTATTATGTGAAATGGCTGTTGAAGCAACTATTTCTCTCTATACGCTAATTAGCAATCAAAATGCCAATGTGTTTCGCAGATTTAACAAAGCCTGGCAACGATGATCTTTGATTCACTGGAAAAAAAATTAATAAGCGTGTGGATGCTTTCTAATAATCTCCGCTACTTAATGAGCTCTGGAAACTCGCCGAAGAACTAGGCAAGGATTCAAGCCTGACTTCCTGGATTGTTTTAAAGTGATACAATTTTTACATATTAGAGATTACACTGAATTGAGAGAAATAGCCAAGGGGTAGGAAACCCCTCCCCCAATCACTTGTTGCTAAAACTTTATAGGTGAAGTGGTGGAAATAGCACCAGATCTGGGGCTAACTTGGTTCCTTTGGCCTCATCTTCCTCCCCGTCTCTGTGGCTGGTGGGCTTCTTAAGGTCAGCTGGAATTGCTGAATTATATAGAGCAAGTGCTCACTGTCATAGCTGAATGGACACATGAATGAATTGCTATGGGAACAGGAACCCCTAATCCTTAATAACATTTGTCAAATTCACAGAATGTACACTTCACCTAGATTCATTTGAACATTTTGCCATATTTGATTGCTCTCTCTGTAGGACCATATCTATATCTGTTTCCTGACTGTAAATATATACTGAACACACACATACACACACACACACATTTGGAAGTAAGTTCTAGTATGACATCTCACACCTAAATTCTATTTCTTTTGAGAACAAAGACCCTTTCTTGTATCAACCAATATTTTTGCTACACTAAAAATAATTATTTTAACTATCTGATATTCAGTCTAAGTTCGTATTTCCTCAACCTGTCCTAAGAATGTGTTTCACGGGTATTAAAAAAAAAAAAAAAAAAAAAACAGTCTCCAGTTCAGCCACACACGTTGCCTTTGGTGTTCTAGCCTCTCAGTCTTTTTAATTCAGAATGGTTTCTCCACTTTTTCTTTTTTCCACAACACGAGTTTTTTGGAGAATGCAGACCACTTATCTTCTAGAATGCCCCAAGTTTTCAATTTGTCTTTTTGTCTCCTTGTGGCTTTTGCATGTTCTTCTGTCCGCCACATTTACTCTGAGTTGGGAGGGAGAGCTAAAAACTTCATTAGATTTCTTGGGTGAAATACCGTGTTGTAGGGTGGCGGGCGGGGGGTGCGGCACTGTAGCTGTCGGCAGGCCCCGCAGTGCCAGGCTGAGCCACTGCCCGGGATCCCATCACTTGGTTAGGGGAGCAACCATGAGAGGTCTCCACATTAAAGCGACTTTTCTCTTTGTAGTTCGTCTTCTGTGGGATGACGAGCTGTCACCATGGGAATGTCTTGCTTCCCCCCTACTTTTCACCCATGTTTCCAGCCTGAGTTCCTTATTGCATTGGGTTTGCAAAATGGAGCTCTTTTTTTCCCCCTTTCGCTGGAGCTGGGGACATTCCATCGAGATTTCCCTCCTCCCCAGCCCTACCCACTGGGGAAAGTTCTCTCACTTCTCTGAGCCTCCTTCTCTTTGGGGAGGTTTATCTCTTTCTTTGGGGAGAATAATCTCAACTCTCAGCAATACTGTGGAGCTCTGTGAGGTCAAGTACAGTTTCTAAACTGCAAAGTTCTGTGGTCTCTGTGACCACCAGGGAGGTGGTCACAGAGGTGAGCCGACCTGGCCAGCTGCCGCCGGGCGAGGAGACTTGCACACGCGGCAGTAATGAGCGTGGTTTGAGTGGCTCAATGAGCACCGCGAGCACAGGAGGACTAGGAGGAATATTCGGGTGGAGCAGCACTGAATTAACATGGTGTCATCTCCAGACAACATGGTATCACCTCCCCGGACAATGTTTTACCCTTTTTCAAATTAGAAAAACAAACCTTGAACTTGACATTTTTGGCCCTTATTCTTCTGGGCTCTGCCGGCCTCTGTGACCATTCTAGTTAAGACAAGTGGACACACCTCCAGCTCTTCCGAAATCACTACCCATGAAGTTTCTAAAATGTTCTAGTTGACTTTGCTCCCTGGAGGTTATTTGGCAACATCTGGAGACTTTTTTTTTTTTTTTTTTAGGTTTTATTTATTTATTTCAAGACAGAGATCACAAGTAGGCCGAGAAGCAGGCAGAGAGAGAGGAAGCAGACTCCCGGCTGAGCAGAGAGCCTGATGCGGGACTCGAGCCCAAGACCCTGGGATCCTGACCTGAGCTGAAGGCAGAGGCTTTAACCCACTGAGCCACCCAGGTGCCCCTGAAGACGTTTTTGGTCATCAGCCCTGTGGGGGTGGGTGCTTCTGGCCTCCAGGGGCTACAGGCTAGGGGGGATGCGGGACATCCTACTGTGCAGAGGACCGCCCCAAACAATGGATAAAAGGATGCCCCCAAAGCTCACAATGTTTAGCTTGAGAAATCTTTTTTTTTTTTTTAATTTCATGGTTTGCCCACAAAAGGGGCATTTTATTTTATTTTTTTTTTTAATTTTTTCAATTTATCTATTTTCAGAAAAACAGTATTCATTATTTTTTCACCACACCCAGTGCTCCATGCAAGCCGTGAGGGTATTATAGCTTGAGAAATCTTGAAATAGACAAGAGACATTCTCAGTTCAAGGGGAAGAGTGCAAAGGGCGGTGAAGGAAAGATGGGGTAGGGTGGGAGCCCGCCTTCTCTTGGCAGAAAAGCCCTGTACAAAAGGGAAGGCTTCCGCCAGCCAGCACACGCCACAAGCCTCGGACCTGTTTCTCTTCTTGGCTCCTGGAAGAGGTAGAAGATGGGACTTGGTTTTCCTCCCCCAAGCCGGGAGCTGGAGGGGAATGGCCAACCTATGCTCTGCATGGCCACATCTCCAGGATTCTTCCCAGCTTCCTACATGCCTGTCTTTCTCTTCCTGATGCAGGCCCATCGGGGCACAGGAGGCTACCTCCATGACCGCCCTGCACTCCCCTGAGTGACTCTGGTTTTGCCTCTGAGTGTCTCAGCTTGTCCCTGGTCTGGAGGCTGACCTCATGCCCCTCAGCGGGTTGTTTCCACCCAGTTGTCTCCAGAGGCTGGTGGCCTGCTCCTGGCTCTTGTCTCCTGTGCCAGCATCTCTTAAGCTCTTAAACCCCCATTGGCCATTTGTGGCTAGCTGGTTTTTGTTCTTTTGGGTTTTTTGTTTTGTTATGTTTTGCTTTGGGCTTTGTTCCTTTCAATGGATGATGCTATCAATTGTAGAGCAATGATCACCATTAGCATCCTGGAGACTCTTTTCCATAAAGACCTTGTTTCCCACATAAACACATAAACAGAATTCAGAATTTGGGGCAGGCTTTAATAATAATGATCAACGATACTGAACTCTAGGTTTTTGCTGGTTTGTTTTGATCCCAGTTCTCTTAAATAACTAGAACCTCATGAGAATGGGTGAAAGTTAAGTTTGCCATATTCTTCATGGGGTGGGCACTCTACCACACTCCTGCTCTCTAACAAGAAACCGATATGATAAGCATGTTATGTTTTTTTGTACCCAAACTGAGACAGGGACTTTGCCTTTTTTCCAAACTAACCAGTGCTTTAGAAGGAATTATTTTTAACATTATAATGATAGTTGATCACCTACTGAAATTTTGGGGAAAAAAAATAAATGAAGAGCAAAATTACCAATAGTTCTTTTTACCAAAAGAAGTCACTAATAACACTATTTTCCTCACATCCAGCCCCACTCTATGAAGAAGTACATTGCCGTCATGCTGTTGGACATAACTGTAATCATATGTTTTTTTTTCAGTCTGTATCATGCGGTTTTAAAACATAAGATCATAGGAACTTTAAAAGTTTTACCAACCCTTTATAAAATAATTCTGTAGTGTTCTGACTTACACAGTTTATTCTGTAATGTATCTGCTGCCGGCAATAAATTCTCTTGGGTTTTATGTCTTTACTTCACTTTCATTCCTACGCAATATTTGTGCTACATGGAGGATTCTGGCTTGATGGTTCTTGCTTTTAAGAACTTTAAAAATAATTCAACTGTCCTCTGGGCTCCAAGGTTCTGATAAGAAATCTACCATCGTTCAAATTGGTGTTTCGCTATGTGTAATGCATCATTTCTCAGACTGATTTCAGGAATTTTTCTTTATCTTTGTTTTCTAGCAGTTTCGTGATGATGTATCTTAACCTGGGTTTAGTTAAGCTTATTTTGCCTGAGTTTTGCTGAGTTTCTTGAATCTGTAAATTTATGTCTTTTACCAAATTTGAGAATTTAAAAACATTTTTTATTTTTTCTTTCTTTCTTTCTTTCTTTTTTTTTTTTTTTAAATATCACTCTCTCTCTGGGCCTCCAATGTCATGGATACTAGACCTTGTGGTGTTGTCCCAAAAGATTCTGAGATGTTACTCCATTCCATTGTGCTCCTCTAGTGATTAAAAATATATATATTTTTTTAGCTATTGTATTTTTCAATTTTAAAATCTCCACTTGGTTCTTTTTTATTGGTTCTCTTTCTTTGCTGTGAACTTTGGACTTTTTATTTGTTTCAACAGTGTTCTTTCCTACTTTGTAGAGCATGTTTGTCTTACTTATTTTAACTCTTTTGTCTGATTGTGCCACCAGCTGGGTCATCTTGTGGTTGGCTTGCCCTGATTGTCTTTTGCCTTGAGAGTTTCTTGGGATTTCCCTGATTCTTAGTATGCTGAGTGATTTCAGATCATATTTTGGATAGCTTGAATACTATGTCATGAGACTCTGTGTACTATAAGAAGCCTCTGATAAATGTTGTTTTTTATTTGTTTGCTTTAGTGGACAACCAACCTGCTTAGGGTGGACAAGTCCTTATGTATCTTCTGTGGGCTGCGGTTTCAATGTCAGCTTACTTTTCAAGGCCTTTGCTGCACTATTCAGATGTGTCCCGCACATCTGAATAGGGCACACTATTCAGATGTGTTCCCTATGTGGGGGCCAGCTCGGCATCTGGACTGTGATTATACTGCAGTTAAGTTCTTGAAAACTTGTTTTTCCTGTTTTGTGTCAATTCTGCACACACACACGTGGTTCAGAGATGATCCTGGGGCTTCATACACAGATCCAAGGGATCTCTTTCTCCAGCTTTCTCCATACATTCCAGCTCCCATGGCCCCCTCTCCTGGTGCCCTGACTGGAAAGCTGGGGCTTTTAGCTTCCTTATATTCTCACACATACCCTGTGCCTGGTGTGCCTTGGAGACAAAGCAGCTTGAAAAAGAAAAGAAAGAGAAAGTCACAGGCATTCTTTGTGCCTCGCTTCAAGCCCTAGGGACCCCTCTTCCAGGTTCCTCAAGTCAGAGAAAATATTTTCTCAGAATTTTCAGTGCTTGCCTGACTGCCATGCCCATGGATGCTAACGGGGGCAGCTTCCTGACTGGGGCTCGCTCAGGGTAGGGCTGGGGAGGAAAAGGAAAAAGACTGGAAAATGAATTGGGGATTCTCCTCACACTCTGTATTGCAGGGGCTGCCCTGCTGGTTCTCTGGCTAGAAAGGAAGGAATCCTCTTGGAATTTATTTTGTCTACATCTGCTGCATGATTTCGGGATTTGACTGCCTTTGTGTCTAAGCCAGAAAGCACAGGAGGGGACCCCAAGATGCTCACTCCCATATTTGTATTTTTTCAAGTTCTGATTTCTCTCCACTCTGCTTTTTCTTATTTATTTTTTAGGGTACTCTGATAGTCATTTCATAGAGTTTCAAGGTTTTTAGTTGTAGGCATGGGAAGAATGGAGTGGGGTGTACCTCCCAGCCAGAATCAAAGCCTGTAAGATTTTTCTTCATGGTTGCATAATATTTCATTGACCACATGTGTTGTGTTCCTTGAAATTTTCCCCTATGGGATTTAGGTCATTTTCATTTGTTTCCATTGTTATGAATAAGCCACAGAAAACACCTTTTTTTCTGTGTTAAGAATTCTTATCTTACAACAGATATTCAGGAGTAAAATTACTGAGCCCAATAAGGTAAACATTTTTAGACCTTGTGTTACCATCTGTCTGGAATGCTCTGCCCCATTTCTTTCTGCAAATGGGTACTTCTTGTCATTCATCTCTCAATTTAATTCACCTCCCCAGGAGGCCCCTGACTCCTCTGTCACCCTCCATATACTCTTGATTACGACATACTGTTTTAGTTTCTTCCTGGATCGTTTCTCTGTATATAATTGTCATCATTTCCCTGGTGAGTGTCCCTACTATAATGTCATCTAGTACAGGGAACTCTCTCTCTCATTCCCTGCTGCTTCCTGGCACCCAGCACGGTGTCTGGCACATAGTAGGTGCTCAGTAAATGTTTATCGAACAGATGATGTAGCATAGTGTTTAAGCCTATGTCTATGAGTTCTTAGACTGCCTACATTTGAATGTTTGCTCAGATCTCCAGAATTGTGGGGGGTCAGGAGGGTAACATACGAGAAGCTTGGTGCCCAGGGTACAGCGAGCATTCAGGGACCGTCTGCACTTACTGTGTGCTGGACTCAGGTTATTCCTTCTGTAAAATGGGGCTACGAATCCTTCTCCCCTCTTCAGTGTGCAAAATGGGAATGTTAGTGGGAGCACATTTGCCCATTAGGTAAGAACAGGCCATTAAAATCTGAGGCATTATGGCTACTATGAGTACGAAATCGTAAGAAGATTTCAATGTGTGGTGAAGCCCATTACATCTGGCCGCTTAGGGCGGTGGTTGAACTGGAGGTTCTGTCCACGGGCTCTCTCCAACTCCCCAGTGTCTTTGCAGTATTTCATTTTGAAGGAAAGTATTGACAAAAGTCCATGCTGGGTGTAAGAAATGACTATGTAGTTTAATTATTTTAATGACATTAAAAATGTTAGTCACTGTAACTTTCCTTCCTGTGACTCGGTACCTCAAAGTGGATCCTTAATTAGAAATGGAATGAAGAATCTTTCCTATGGGCTTCTCTAGAGAGATGTTCCAGGGACACTCATGATATTCTGAATATTTTGGCATCTGGTGATCATATAGATCTATTTTCATCGCCCACTCCCTGCCTCGCTGCCTCAAGCTCTTTCTGTCTGTCTGTGTTTCCACCCAACCTCACTCCATTTCCAGAAAAGCTGGGCTCAGCCTCCCCTGCCCACCCTCCCTCTCCTTGCTCCCTCCTGGCTTCTCTATTTCCAGCTGTCCTTCTTCCCACCGGCTTCCTCCCTTTCTCCCTCCCTGCCCCAGGGCAAGTGGGAGGCAGCTTGAGCTGGAGCTGGAAGGGACCCTTGGGATAATGTAGGCAGATCAAACCACAGAATGTGAATTTGATGTGCATTGTATGCTGTGGGCTCTGAGTCTGAGTTGAGTGTGGTTGAGATCCAAGGTCCCTGCCCTGGAGGAGCTTCTGAGTTAATGAGATTAAACCCATGCGTGCTTGCACGCTTGTGCACACTTGGGCACACACACAGGAAAGTTTAACAGAGCTTAAGGCAGTTGGAGAAAAATGGCCAGCTTCTGTGACGAGGAGGAGCGGTCCGTCATACCTAGCTGGTGTGGGGGGGTGTTGCAGGGGCTGTTGAACTGGGTGGCTTGGTGGCTTGGCTATCTCAGGCTCACTATTCTGGACTGAGAAGCCCAGAATATTTTGGAACCTTGCACAGTTTGTGGCTTGTCAGGAGCCTGGCCCTTACCTCATGGGTCCCTTCTCCTCTTCACCCTTCGCCCACACACCTTGTCACACAAATTGTGGGGTTTTGCCCCACCCCTGGGATGCAATTCCAGCTCAGTGGTGGCCAGCGTGTTGCTCCCAGGGCTGGAATGAGTGCTGGTTGAGATGGTCTCCCTCCTGCGGGAACTGGAACTTGCACCCGCCTTCAAGCCTGAGAGCAAAACAAGTCTTATGCCAAGTGTCCTGAAATCCACAAGCTGCCAGAGCTGGAGGTTGGCTCCCCAGAGGGCATGGAGAGGGGCTCTGGTGTGGGCACTAGAGAGGACTCCGGTTGCAGTAACAGAAAGCTATTCAACCCCAGAAGGGAGCTTGGTTGGAAGATTCCAGAGGTCTTCAGGGGAACTCCAGGGCTGGGGCTGCACACCGGCTTCCAGAGCAACCAGAACTAGAACAGGAACACCTAGAGGACACTCTCTCAGTCTCCTGTAGTCTGCTTAGCTTTCAGAGTAACCAGGACCGAACATTGACTCAGGACCAATTCTGAACAGTGACAGTAAGTCAGACACAGTGCCTGTCCTCAAGGAGCTACAGACTAGCAAGGAAGATTGACGTTACACAAGGCAGCAAGCTAATAAAAGATGACCAGCATTCTAAGTGCTAGGAAGGAAGGAAGGAGCTGGTGGGGCTAGAGAACAGTAGGCGGGGCTTGTTTTGGAGAGAGGGAGGGAGGAAGTGCACATGGATGAGGAAGGGCGGGGCAAAGAAGAGTGCGGCAGAGAGTGAGTGCGTGCGAAGTCTCGGAGGCAGGAAAGACCCCACATTTTGGAGAAGTTGGTTGGAGGGAAGGATGGGGAAGGAGCCAGGGAGGCTGTTGGCGGGAACAGGTCCAATCTCAAATGCCTGAGGAAGGAGTTAGCCTTTGATTCTTAATGCGATGCGGGTCATTGAAAGGATTTAAAGCAGAGGGATGACTGGATCCAACTCTGGTTTTAAACCGATCCCATGCAAACCGAACCGGGGGGCCGGGGGGGGGGGCAAGAGCGGGCATTGGGACTGGTTAGAAGGCCGTTGAGCAAACTCAGGCTGAAGACAGTGGTGGCCAGGACGGGAGTCGGGATTCTAGAGAATCAGGGGGGAAAAGCGACTCCATTCGTTTTGGAAGTTGAATGGACTGCAGTGGCGTGCTGATGGCCGCGTGCTGGGGATGTGGAAATGAAGCGGAGTGCCAGGTTTCTGGTTTAAGTCACTCTCCGGGAATCAGATGGTGTCATCCACTGAGCGGAGAAAACAAGTTTGGGGGAGCCAATCAAGAATTCACTTTGGATTTCCGTCAGGATGTTGATGCAATGTCTAAGTGGGGAGGTCCAGCAGGCTGTGGATATACTGACCTGGAGTTCGGAGAGCTGCTGGGGCTTGGGGTCTACTTGGTCTATTTAAACCCACAGGAAAGTTGGAGAGCCCCCAGAGAGAGAAGCGGGAGAACAGAAGAACAAGGACCCCATGTGAGATACCGGGCGGGACTGTCTGAGGTCTGGGCAAAGGATGAGGAGGCAGAGCCGGCCTGGTCAGGACAGTGGGAGGACAGCCAAGGAAGTCAGGCATTCAGCATCCAAGATGGGGGAGTGTTTGGGAAGCAAGCCACAGTCCACGGGGTCCAACGTTGCCGAGAGATCGAGGAAGAAGAGGACAAGTCGTGCTTGGCCACAGGGAGTCCACAGCCAACCTTGGCAAGAGCTGCATTGACCTTCAGTTTGAGCCACCAGCCAACACAATTGCCCCCCCCCTCGGGTGGAACCCAGATCCCCAAGGGCGGGGGTGTGCCGCGGTCACCCCGGGGCCAGCAGGTGCAGCCAGGGCCAAGGGCAGCTCCCAGCCTCCGGGGTGCGGGAGGCTGCTGCCTTCTGGGCTGGAAGGAGGCCCACGGTGTGTGGTGAGACCACGGGTCCCCAGCACCTTCCCAGAGCAGAGCATCAGAGCCTTGGTCTCCATGGTTACCATGGAAACAGAAGCTTTGTTCACCGCTTCCTGTTCCCGCTCCTCCTCCCCGGCCGGTCCTCCCCTTCCTCCCTGTCCTGCACAGCTGCTCCGCTCCCCTCTCCGTTCCCTTCCTCTATTTTCCTTCCTCATTTTCTAATTCACCTGCCCTGATTTTCTCATTTATTATTCTATTATCCTATTTTGTGAGGCTTTGCTAGTCACCTTGAATTCCCTCTGTGGGCTTACGGTGGTGCATTCACAGCTGTGTTCGTTTAGACATGTGTGCGCCCCCATCTACACGCGCGAGCATGTTCGTGATTTGAGAATGCTGGCGCCCTTTGACCGTGCCTGTGCTAGCCGAGCAATTATTAGAAAAAGGATCAAGGCGGGGAATGTGTGTCCTAGCCTTGCCATTCACCAAATGCTGCTCGGAGTACAGGATCTTCTTTTAGATTCTCCTGAGACCCTGCATTTAGATAAGACAGCTTCTTTGGCATATCCGTGAACAAGTTAAAACAGCCAGGGCTTGACTGCTCCTATCCGAACAAGCATAGCTATTAGTCATGCTCAGCTCAAAACACCCACAGTGCATCTTTTATTTTCTGTACACACACAACCAATCCAGGTTCTTCCAAGAATGCAGCTGCCAAAGTCTATCCACATTAATCAAATCAAGGCTGAAAGCCCGACAGCCAACTCCAGGGAGAATTGTGCATATCCAGAGCTCTTGCCTCTCCAGAGCAGAGCCTGGGCGCCCTCTCCATCGGGAGGGTGGTCCCCCCGCATGGCAGGAGTTCCCGGTGGCCAGGGAGCTCCTCAGCAGGGTTGCCGCATTGCGTGTGCGGCACCCCACGGGGGGGGGGGTGCGGCGAGAGGACCAGTGCTGGTACTTTCTTCCACGCCTGCAAAGCCAGTTGGCAAATGAAACAGCAACAAAACAATTGACCCATGAGCTGGCTTCAGAGAGACAAAAATAACTCCATGGTCAACTGTACTGGGAATTTCTTTTCTTTTCTTTTCTTCTTTTCTATTTTTTAGGAAAGTCATGAGAGTCAAAATGGCAGGAGTGGATTGTTTACCAGGGTCCAGGACAAAAACGAGTTCATTGCCCTTCACCAGTGGGCTGGGTGGGGTTGGGTGTGCTGGGGGTCCTGCTCGTGAGCCCCAGGGCAAGTGCCTCAGAGGATGCTAAAAATGAAAACAGACTACCCATGGCCATCAGCTCACTCTCTCCTTCCCCCTTAAGGACCATCTCTTGAGGGCCAGTGTGCAGATGTGGCCGGGGCCTGGGCTTGGGAGCATAGTCCCGGAGTCCAGCCATCCCTGCCCCTCACGTGAGCTGGGAGATGGGCCTGTTTCCTCAACCGTGCAGTGGACCTGAGAACCCCTCCCTGGCAGGGTTGCTGTGGGGCACCGGTGCAGATACGGGCCCAGAAGCTGGCTCCCAGGGGCGCTCTGTGATGCCTTGGACTTCACAGTGACCTGACAGGTGCCTCATGTGACCTCTAGGCACCTCTTTGTTCCAGCGGTGCTGACTCTCCCAGGTCCTAACAGCTCGACACGTCTCTTTTCTGGGCTCTTGGAACTCCCTCTGCCCTGGACCTCACTGCCTGGGTAGCTTGGACTCAGCTGCGGTCCTCAGCTCTGTCACCATCCCCTCCCGTCTGAGAAGTGCCTGGAGGCTGAAAACCGGGCGAGAAGCCCCACCAGGGAGAGGGGCTGCCATGCCCCTGAGGGCTCCAGCTCGGCATGATGTCACAGTCATCTCTGTTCACTTGTCCCCTGGCCAGTAAGGCTTTGAGGCCAGGAATCCCAACACTTAGCGCAGGGGCCCAGAACACAATAGGCCCTCAGTAAATGTTTGCTGAATGACTTAGCAAGTGAAAGAGTCAGCACACTAGATACAATAAGGGAAACATAATCCAGGTTCATTCGGGGCTGAATTGTGTCCCCACAAAAAAGACATGTCGAAGCCCTACCCTCCAGTATCTGTGAACGTGACCTTATTTGGAAATAGGGTCTTGGCAGAAATAACCACATTAAGATGAGGTCATCAGGGTGGGCCTTAACCCAGGGTGTGGCTGTCCCTATAGGAAGCAGACAGACACCTGGACATGCAGGGAGAACACCACATGACAGCAGACAGGGACAGTCAGAGGGAAGACGGCAGTGTGGTGCTGGTGTCAGAGACTGGAGAGGTGTGGCTCCACGTGGGTCCCCAGAAGATGAAACAGGCAGAAGGGACCCTCCCTTAGAGCCTCTGGAGGGAGAAGCTCGGCGCAAACCTTGGGCTGGGCCTTCCAACCCCTGGAGCACCGGGAGGACAGCTCTGTGTTCTTTGAAAGCACCCAGGCTGTGGCGTTTGGGGGCAGTAGCGCTGGGAGCCTGATGCAGAGTCAGCGGGGAGTCAGAGATGAGGTGCGGTTGGCCGAGAAACTCTTGCCTCCTCCATCCTCTGTTACAATCTGGCCGTCACATTTGATTCATGCTGCAATGGCATTGGAAGGCCTCTGCTGGGTAGGGCACATGGTCTTGGGCATTCACTTGAAGAAGAACCCACAGCCAAGGCCATGGAGGCACAGAGAGGGAAGGAGTGAAAGAGCCCAGCCAGGTGTCTCCTGCGTGGGACCGTCCCCGGGCGTCGCGGAAGTTCTGGGCGCTCCCTGCCATTGTCCAAGAACATGACGGGAGAGAAGCGAGTATACAGTTATCCACTCCTCCCTCGCCTTCTTGGCTGATTTTGAATGAAAGCAGAGCAACTTGTTGAAAGCCGTTCCTGAGGGAGCTTTTACTGGCTTTCCATTCGAGTCATGCTTTAGATGTTGAGCACTGACTACCAACCTCTGCATGCGGGTGTGTGTGTCGCAGAGACACACTGACATGCAACAGAAAGAGAAAACTCCGGGACTGTTGACTAGCCCAGCAAGTCAGCACCACTGGGTACCAGCAGGTCTGGACAAAGGCATTTAGAACCAAGTGACTGGCTGGGGAAGGTAACTCACAGCAGGCACACAGGCTCGATTTGTTACACATGACTGTATAGAACATAAATTATAGGGCTGCTTTCTGGGAAGGCACCAGTGAATTACTTTATTCAACCCAGATTCGTATTTTGGCAAAAGATGTTCTTATAAAAGAGTTAAGCCTGGTGTGGACAGCAGTTGGAATTTATAGAGACAGAATCTGGGAGGTGGAAGGACCTTGCCAGGGACAAGTCATCCGCACAGGTCTTTGCAGGTGGGATGTGGGTCAGTGGGACGTTCCCTGGAAGCCCTTCTTAGATGTAGAACCTCAAGGCAGATGGAAAGCAAGTGTCTTGTGATAGACAAGATCCTGCTTTCTGGTGAGTGTTTCTTTAAAAAAAATTATGTACTTATTTGTTTATTTACTAGAGTCAGGGGAGAGCAGAGGGGGAGAGAGAGAGAGAGAGAGACCAGATGTCCTGCTGAGTGGGAAGCCCAACTCAGAGCTCCATCCCAGGATCCTGGGATCATGACCTGAGCCAAAAGCAGACTCTTACCCAACTGAGCCACCCAGGTGCCCTCGGTGTTTTAAATCCTTTTTTTTGTTTGTTTGTTTTTTGGTAAACAAAAGTAAGGTTGTGTACTCTGTATACTATAACAAGGGAGACAAGGCATTTCTACGTTCGTCCAAACCCCTTAGAATGCACAGATCTGGGGTGAACCCGAGTGTGAACAACAGAATGTGGGTGAGAGTGATGCATCAGGGTCCGCTGGATTCACCAACTGTAACAAACGTTCCATTCTGCTGGGGGTTGTTGATAGTGGGGAAGGCTGAGTGTGTGTGGAGGACTGAGGGTATATGGGAATCTCTGTACCTTCCTCTAAGTGTTACTGGGAGCCTGTAACTGCTCTTAAAGAGTCAAAGTCTTTCATTGAAAAGAAGTTAAGGCATCATGTAAGGGTGGTGAAATGCACACGTAGTGAAATAAGTGTACAGTGAGCTGAGTTTCAGCAAATGGAGAACCAGCACCCAAATCAGGATGCAGAACATTTCCATCGCCCGGGAAGTTCCCGGGCACCTCGCAGCAGTCAGTAATCCCACAGCTGTTTAAACTCACAGCTTGGAGCATGTCAGGTTCTGCCAGCTCCAGATGCTCTGGAGGACTCCACTTGGTTGCCTGGCCCCCGTGCGGCTGTCCCCAGTACCTTAGGCAGACGGGCCAGGTGGCCCTTGAGACTTCCTCATTGAGGGCTTCCCCACCCAATGTTTCCTCAAAGAGGAACCCCCTTTCTCTTTGCCACAGCCCCCTGCCTCCCTCCCCCTGGTTCCCTGTCCCCCCACCTCCTGCCTCCCTGCCCGTTCCTCCCTCCCTCTTGTCTCCCTGCCTCCCTCCCCTTGCTTTCTTGCCTCCCAGCTCCCTGCTTCCCTCAACCCCCGACTCCTCGTCTTACTCCTCCCTTTGCCCCTCCCTGCCTCCCTCCTCTATTCCTTGCCCCTCCCTGCCTACCTCTCTCACTTTCTCTCTTGCTTCCTTTTTCTTTTTAAAGTATTTATCCAAAGTTGTATGTTTTGCTGATGTGCTGGCTTATTTCCCTGTCACCTCCCTCTCTCTAGAGTATAAGCTCCATGGGGGCCACACAGAGGCCTCTCGTGCACATCCACGCATCCCAGGCCCTCGGGGTCGAGTCCCTCTCTTGGCACCCAGCAGACGCTCACTGACTGTTTCTGAATGCATGGGTGAACCTAGGGGAGGGGCTCTGATTCTAGGACAGGAACAGTGGAAGAAACATTTAAAAAATGACTCTGGGTGGGCCAGTGCCCTCAGGAACCCTTAGCTGGTTCCTAGGAGAAAAGTCCACAGGGACGGCTTTGAGTCCCCTGCTGAGATCCTCTGCGGGTCAGGGTGGGCTGTGGAGTGGCGGCAGGGAGCCTGGGGCAGCGGGGCTCTCCTCCCTCTGCTGCATGGGGGGTGCCCTGCTCGGCTCAGCCCAGCCATGCTGCTTGCTTTGCATGGGGTATGTTCCAAGTAGACGCGTTTTCATGATAACATCGAATAAAGCACAGACATTTGAGGAAAAAAGCTCTGGCTTGAAGAATAGTCTCTCCTAATTACAGAAAGCTGTGTGATTTGAAAGGGAAAGAGTTTTCCATTAGGAGGCCTCTAAAAATAGTCATGGTGATTTGAACCACCTTCTTCAGTTTCAGCTGGAATGTTAATTATGTTAGCAAATCATTCTGGCAGCTGGAACAGGTAGCCCCACCATCCGCAGCAGCCTCGCGTAAACACACCATGCTGATGGGAGCCCTCTGGAAACGCAGCTCTTGAGGACACATGCACACACACACACACACACACACACACACACACACACTCCCAGACCCTTCTGGCGCTTCTCACAGGTGTCTCCCAGCGTGAAGTTCATTGTGCTGAGCTCGTAGGGGCAGAAACTTATAAATCCTTGAGGTGAGCTCCAGATGTGTAGTAGACATCCATCAGGCAGCTGCTGGGCAGCTGGAAGTTTCAGTGGTAGAAGAAGACGGGGCTGGTTATGGCAGGGGAGGCAGCCGCCTGGAAAGCAGGGCAGGCATCCTCCCTAAGCTCTCCCCCGGCACCACGTAAGGGTCACTTTGGCCCTTTGGCACTTTGACTTTTTGGTCATTCTGGCCCATGGTGGCTTGGGACCCCGCTTCTCTCTCGCCTTCTAGAAAATGCAGGGGAACGACGTGAATCCCGAGGAAATGGGAGAGGTTTCCTGCACCGATTTCTTATCTTTGGAAAGTCCCCAGGTCTTATGGAGCCAAGTTTGGGAAAATTCAGTGCCTCTGAGGGAAAATGTCGTGTTTATTTATTATTATTATTATTATTTTGGTTTGGCATTTCAGGGCAAGGAATTCGAAGTGTGGGTTTTATGAAGCGTTACGGCTTCTGGATTCAATTTCAACTTTATTCTGATATTGTGCACACATGGCCAGAGGTTCCGAGACAGCTGAGTGGGGCTGACGTGATCTATGGCAGGGGTTGCTGGGGAGCAGCAATCCAGCAGCCCCTCAAGACCCCATGGTCTTGGGCACATCCACTGGAGTGGAGGCTGCCCATGGGCAGGAGGAGAAGCCAGCCTTTGTTTAGCATCAGCCTGACCTTCGTGGGGGGTTTCCTGTTTGGGAATCATCTTCGATCCCATCTCCTTTCTGAGCTTGGTCAACACTAGTTTCCCATTTTGTAGATGAGGAGGCTGAGGCTCGGTGAGGTGAAATGATGAGGTAGCAGGTGGTCTGCCCGTATCTCCCTTTCTCACATGTTTCTAAGGAGGCTTCAGGAAAGAAGTTCAGAGACATGGGCGTCTGGAATGGGAGCAGGTGGAGGAACTGGCGGGGAGGCTTCCTGCAGCGGGGTGTGGGCGAGCTGGAGTGCGCGGGAGCCACGTGATGCTGTGACTTCCTTTCCCGCCTGGCCAGCACTGGGAGAGAGGCGGGGAGAGGAGCACCGGGGGCAGGGGAGCTTGGCCAGTGCATGTAGACCAGGGGTCTGCTCGTCACCTTCCAGAGAGCAGGGAAGCACCAAAGGGTTTGACTTGTGCACTAACACAGGCGGCGGAGAGGCTGACTTTTAGGGTGAGAAGCCTCAGAGCAGGACACGGGATGCAGCGGGGTGGGTTTGGGGGGAGGGCAGGCAGGGAAGCAGCGAGATAAGAGAAGTCGCTGGCAGAGGAGTCTATGACTCTGCTGACTGGACGACCTGACCCCAGGGTACAAAGAGCCAGAGAAGGGGGTGGCCGGGTGGGAAGAAGGAGGAGGTATGAATGTGATGGGCAAGGCAAACATGACGCAGGTTGGGTCCTGGGGCCACAAGGAGGTCTGCAGCCCCATGTGGTGAGGGATTTCTGGGTCATCGGCATCCT
This sequence comes from Mustela erminea, assembly GCF_009829155.1. NCBI lineage: Eukaryota > Metazoa > Chordata > Mammalia > Carnivora > Mustelidae > Mustela > Mustela erminea. The sequence continues at coordinate 84,346,464 of NC_045627.1, read as the reverse complement.
CTGTCCTGGACCAAAAGCTTCAGGGGAGCAATCACGGTGCCTCAGAAGGTCAGGGACTGCCGGAGGAGGAGCCTCTGGGGCCACTTGCCAAACCCCTTAGTTTGCAGATGGGGCGACCAAGGCTCTGAAAGACCAAGGCACAGAGAGTGGCGTCCCTAGAACCAAAGTGACTCAGGTCCGGTGCCCTCCCTCTAGACTGCTGTCTCTGGGACTGTGGCTTCAGCCTCCAGGTCACACCATCTGGAAAGCGGGAGCCACGTGGCTGCAAAGCCCCACTGCCAGGCTGCTGTGTCCCGCATCATTTTGTCTTGTTCCCTCTTTGAGGTCGTTGGAAGACCGTGTCACTGCACGTGCCGCTAGAAGTAGCCTCGCCGAGGGCAGCACAGGGCATCTGAATGCAAGCTCCTCAGAGGAAAGCTGCAAAGCCCTGCTCTGTCCTGGTCTCAGGGTAACTCCCCTGCACATCTGCCACCTGCCTGGCCGTGAGCACGGGCGCTGGACGTGCTCTCAGGGACTCTGGTTTCCCAGGGTCAGCAGGGCGGTGTCTCCCCAAGGAAGGAGGAACGGGGCTGTGCTTGGTGCCCTAGTGGGTGGGCGAGCTGGGGAAACGGGAGAGGGGTGACAGAACAGGAAGCAAGGATGGGGCAGGTGGTAGAGGAGGGGATAGCCCTGTTGGGGAGTGCAGGGGAGCCTGATGTATGGATGCAGAAGAAACACTCAGTTTGACCAGAGAAGGGCTTCATGAATAAAAGGTAGGGGTGAATTTGGAAACACAGGTTAAGGCCAGAGTCAGGGAAAGTCTGTGCCAACCTTCATGGACCCCTGACCCCACACCAGAAATTGAGCTTGGTGTGGTCACGCCTCAGCAAAGAAGAGGTATGAAGTTAACAGTGGGGATGGTGATCATTTTTTTTTAAAGATTTTATTTATTTATTTGATAGACAGAGACCACAAGTGGGCAGAGAGGCAGGCAGAGACAGAGAGAGGGGGAAGCAGGCTCCCCGCTAAGCAGAGAGCCCAATGCGGGGCTCGATCCCAGGACCCTGGGATCATGACCTGAGCCGAAGGCAGAGGCTTTAACCCACTGAGCCACCCAGGCGTCCCGGAAGGTGATCATTTAATTGAATCCTTCCCAGGCTCTGTTCTCAGCACCTCACACACATTAACTGCTTCACCAACCCCCACCAGTCTGTGAGGTGCAGACTCTGATTGTCCCCATTTTCCAGAAGGGGACACTGAGGCACAGAGCGCTGAGGGACCTGCTCCAGGACACAGCTGGTGAGTGACTGAGCCAGGATCTGAACTCGGGCGTTGCCCTGGGCTCGCTCCCTCAGCTACCGAACCCGCCGGTCTCTTTGCTCCTTAAGCACCGGGGCGATGGGGAGAGAATGTCCAGGTGTGGCGGGTGCCGTGAAGAAAACGCACAGGATGCGGAGCTGGGAAATGAGGGGAGAAGGGTGAGTCCTCGCTGAAGTTGAACTTTCCAGAAAGGGATCTTTAGGAAGGGACATCTAAACTGAGCCCCGAAAGGGGCGCCTGGCTGCCTCCGTCGGCAGAGTGTGCGACTCCTGATCTCGGGGCCGTGAGTTCCAGGCCCATGTCCAGTGTGGAGGTGACTTAAGAAAACGAAGCCAACAGAAAGCCGAGTCCTGAAGGACGAAAGGGACAGCACTTATTTCAAAAGTACTATCCCGGGGAAGGCTTCGTTTGAAAAAGACATACTGCATATTGATTTTAATCTTACTTCATCTCATCAGCCTTTTGTTTATTTACTTATTTAAATTTATTTATTTATTTGACAGACAGAGATCACAAGTAGGCAGAGGGACAGGCAGAGAGAGAGAGAGGAGGAAGCAGGCTCCCCGCCGAGCAGAGAGCCAGATTGGGGGCTCGATCCCAGGACCGTGGGATCATGACCCAAGCCGAAGGCAGAGGCTTTAACCCACTGAGTCACCCAGGCGCCCCCAGCCTTTTACTTATATATATATTTGTCTCCAAAGTGGGAGCTAAGCAGTCTGCTAGCTGGAGCGGAGTAAACTCAGGAAGCCCGACGGGGCCGCCGCAGGTCCTGACCAGGCTGACCCACGCGGGAGGCTGAGGACTTCCCAGAAGGGCTCCTAGTTTTGTCAGGCTGTAGTTATGCCGTGTTTAAGTTGCATCTCTGGGGTGTTTAAAAAATTAATTGGTTTGGCCCCAGCATTCCTCCTTTGAGAACAAGACCGTTGTAGAATTTAAGTGGCGATGCCAACTGGGGAGTGTGCTCTGCACCTTGGGAGGAGGTTCCTCTCCCCAGCTGGGGGTGGGGAGGGTGGGGACGCTGCCCCTGGAGAAGGAAGACTGGGCCCTGGGCTCAGGGGAGGAGCGGGGTCTTCCTCCTCACGTGCACCCCTCCCTGGGGTGGGGGGAGGGGACTTGAGGACTGGGCTGTGCTGCGGGTGGTGGGGTGGGATGGCATAGGAGGGTGTCCCAGATCTGCTGGCCGCTGCAGGGGCCCCTTGGATGAGGTGGATGTGGACTCTGAAAGTCAGTTTCAATGCAAGACCCTTTGTTGAGCACCTACTGTGAGCCAGCCACTGGGATAGAGCCTGGAAGGGACACACAGAAAAATCAGGCACTGGACCCTGCCCCCAAGTTCTTTTCGTGCAGCCAGCATTTACTCAGCACCTTCTGCGTGCAGGAGAGATGCCAACTGCATTCCAGTGTTTTCTCCCTTGGAGGAGATCCCTAGGTAGTGAGGAAATCAGTGTTGTGCCCACGTGCAATGTCCTGAGGGCTGTGGGGACCTTGTGCAGGACGCTACGGGAGCCCGGTGGGGCAGGGAAGGGGGTGGGTAGGAAGAGAGGACCTACCCCCTGCAGGGAGGAGGGCTTCCCCAGGAGTGGGACCTCAGAGGCTGAGCAGCAGTTTGTCAGAAAAGGAAGGGCCAGGCAGAAGCCAGGTAGTGGAACAGCGTGCACAAGAGAGGGGCGATGCAGAGAGGCTGATGGGCGTGATGCGGAGGTCTCTTTCCTCCATTAGGCAGTAACAAGCAGGAGCCTTGCTCCGAAAGGGCAAGAAAATAACAAGTAACAGCTGCATACCATGTGCCCAGCTTTATGCTCAGTGGCCGTGTGCATCATATTACTAGCATCTCACCACCGTTCTCTGCTAGGGCAGCACGATTTCTCCCACTTCACAGATGCACAGACTGAGGCAAGGCTGGTGTGGTCCATCCCTGCCCCAGGCTGACAGCTAGTGAAAGGCTGGGTCTGGATGAGAGGTCCTCCTGTCCATGTCGGTCCGACTCGGGGGCCTGACCTGTCTCTGCTCTGGGCGGCATCGGCCCAGATGGACCACTCCTGGTTCGGAAACTAGGGTTTCCGAACTAGGGTGGCAAGCGGTTTATGTATTAAAATAGACCGAGTAAACACTTCGGTATTTTACACGCCTCACTCCCCCCTCCCCGATGAAGAATGGAAACAAGAACAAGCCTACTTTCTCTTCCGTCCATTGAGCTGTGGAAGCTCGGGTTTAAAAAAAGATTTAAGAATTTGATCCAGATCCTTCCAGTGGCTGCCAACTTTGGTTGGAAACACAGAGCTCGGATTTTCGGCCTTGAAAGTTAACCTTCTTAGAAATAGAAATGGATTCTTAGTATAAACTTTATAACTGAATGTGACAACTTAGCTTCCTCAGCACATGGAAGAGAAGGGGGGTGGTGAGAGGGAGGGAGTGTTTGTTATTCCCAAGAGCTCCCCCTCTTTTATGCCTGAGCCCCTCCGAAGCTGCATTTCATTGTGTGATTTATGGCTTGGAGGGAGCCGGCAGCGAAGCCCAGGTGTGAAGGAAAGATGCCAGCTCTTCCAAAAAATGTGCTTCCTGATTGTGCCCCTAAGGGGAGATGTCATTAAGCCGAATTTTGAAAACCACTACGCCTCTCTTTTTGGTTTATGCTCAGTGTTATGATCTTAATCGGATAATTGTAGCTTGAGAGCAAGGATCTATTTTCCTCCCCGTATGGGGATATTTATATAACTTAGTCCCCAGATGGCTAAAGGGCATATGACAAATGATTTTCATATACGGCGTTTGCTTACCTGTGCTGACAGCGCTTGCTCCCTAGAAGGAATGAGAAAGGTAAGGAAGAATAAAAAGGTCATTCCACGTTACCAAATAATTAATTAAATTTGGGCTGACTCTAGAAGGTAGTGCCATAAAATTGATCGGTTTATTTAATTCAGTGGAAGGAAACGAAAAATCAGCTCAGTCTTCTGTTTTCCGATGGTGATGAAGAAATTGCCGGGTGTGCATCCTGGGTTAATATGCCGTCCTCTATGGGTACAAGCATTTTAGCAGGAAAAAAACTGCTTCTCAGCTCCATTTTTCTTTTCCGTTGGGTTCGTCTTTTTCCCTTAAGCAAATAACGGGCATTCAAGGCTGGTGGCCATGTGTACATTTGGAATGCATCAGGGCACATAAGTCTAGTCTGCTTTTCAAGTTGGTGTCACCTGTCTCTGTGCCCGCTCAGTGCTTGAGGGTTCCTGTGACCCACCCCTGTCACCAACACTTGACATGACCCAGCTTTCTCATTTCTATCCATCTGATGGTGGCCATCATGTAAATTTAGGATTTAAATTTAGAATTTCCCCAATTACTAAGGACTATGCATTTCTTCATATATCATTAGCCTTTTGAGTTTTCTCTTCTGTCAGTAGCCTGTTCGTATTCTTGGGTGTTTTTTTACTAGGGCTTCTCTTTTTTCCTTTCCTCACGTATCATGGATGTGATTTTTGGGTCTGATCGAGACGTTGGGACATCACCTCCTAACGTGTTAGCTTCCTGCGCCTTCTGTCCAGTGTGTCCTTTGTGGAATAAAAATTGTGTTTCTTAATAGAAGCAAGTTCACCAATTATTCCTGTTCTTATTTTTTTCCTGGTGGTTTGTACTTTTGAGGTTTTATATAAGAAGTTTGTCCCATCTCTAGGGTCAAAGGCATTTCCATTATCTTTATGATCTCACTTTTTACATTTAGTTCATTCATGCATTTGGTTCTCACCTCTGTGAGCGGTATTAGAGCAAGAGCCACGCTTAGTTTTCTGCCACAAAGAACTGGATCTCCCAAGGCCGTATGGTGAGGAGTCTACCTAGATTCATAATGTTCTCATGTTCCGCGTTGTTCTCGATATACTACACATAACTCTGTCCCTGAGCTCTCTCTTTTGCTACATGAGTCTGTGGCTTGTTTTGTGCTCATAGCATGCATTCTATCTTTTTTCTCTTTTCCTTTTTTTCAACTGTGACTTTGTAAGGTGTCCTAATACCTAGTTGAGTAAATGTAGGCTATTTTAGCTATTTTAAGACTTCTTTCTTCCACATATACTTTAAAATAAGCTTGTTGAATTTCTCAACAAATCCAAGTGGATTTTTCTTGCATATAACTTATTTATAATTATTTTATTTCTAGATTAATATGTGTGTGTAGTGGTGTGTGGGGGAGAATTGAATCTTTGTAGATGCCAAGTTGACCATGAAAGAGTATGGAGTATCTTGCCATTTTCTCAGGACATTTTCCATGTACTTTACTAGATTTCAAGACTGTTTCCTTGCAGAGCTCCTGTATTCTTGGATGGACAGATTCCAAAAGAGTTCCAGCCATCATTAGCTAATATTGTGAATTTATCTTATCTTGTATTATGTTTTCTGGTTTGTTACTGTTGGTGTAGAGAAATGTTACTGATTTTTTAAAAAAATTATCTTTTATCAACTTATCTTGTAAAACTATGTTTTGTTTTATCTGATGATTCTAATGGTCTTTCCTGGAGAAATGATCAGATCACTAATCTCTAATAATAAAGAATTTTTTTCTCTTTCCTTCTTAAATTTACATACTTTCTGTCCTTTTCTTTCCCTGTAGCATGGCCTACAGCTTCTAGGACTGTAGGAAGCAATTACAATGGTGGTGGACATCTGGCCTTGAATCCAGTCTTTTTTTTTTTTTTTTAAATTGAGACTCTTTAAACTGCTTTATTTTTAAAAGCATAAAAATTATAACTGTCACAAATGTGTTGTTTGAGCATTAAATTTTGGTAAAGTATCTAGGAGATTCTGGTATATAATAAACAGTTAAACAAACAGTAGTTTGTTTTACCCCTGGTCACTATGGCTTAACACCTTAGAATTTTAGAATCATCTTAGAATTTTCCTTTTATAATTCCATTCCCTTCTATCCAACAATACAACCGTTTTTATAGTCTATTTCTGCCAGTTTTTCCATTGGTCCCCTTTTTATTCTCACTGTCACCACTCAGCTTCTCTCTATACACTGTATGGAGAGTATCTGAACTGTTCATTAGATAGTCTCTCTGTATCCACACTATATCCTGAAAGACAAAACTTCTAAAAGATTGTCAGCCACAACCAAAGAAGGCTGGAAGGCCATATGACCTATTCACAGAACACTATGCTAAGAAGGACCAAGTTTTAATGCTTTGCTATCACTCTCTTGAAATTCTTAATTTATAAACAAAGAGTTACACATTTTTTTTTTTTTTCACCAGACTCCACAGATTATGTAGACAGTCCTGACCATGTGCTCCCTTGTTTGGAAAATGAACAGTACATTTTCATTGTCTATTTAATCCAATGATACCCATTCTAGACCAGCATTCAAGGTCTTTCACAACTTGGCCCCCGTGTGCTTCTCCAGACATGGCAACCACAGCACAGTTCAATAGATCTTTATTCTTTCATTTCCTCATCCATTCAACAAATCTTTATAAAATATTATGATGCCCTACATAGATTTGCAGAGTATACTTCTGCCTGCTTCTCCAACTGTATCTCATAAATCTCTCCCTTACCTAGCTGCTTCAGCCAAACAGCCCAATATTCATCTCCTATAACCTCCCTTAAAATGTTCTGCCTGTGGCATTTACTCCTCCATTCTTTCTGTTGAATCACTCTTTCTCCCACTATTTCCATGGCTTGGCTTCTCATCTTGCATCAAGTTCATAGATACCATTTTAGCAGAAAAACTTTTCTTACCTCCTGTATTTAAAGTTGATAATCCTTGTGATTTTTTTATAATAAATTTCGTTTACTTCTCAATAATATTTTTCATTTTTATTATTTATTTATTTATTTTTTAAAAAAGATTTTATTTATTTATTTGACAGAGAGAGAGATCACAAGTAGGCAGAGAGACAAGCAGAGAGAGAGAGAGAGGGAAGCAGGCTCCCCGCTGAGCAGACAGCCTGATGCGGGACTCGATTCCAGGACCCAGAGGTCACGACCTGAGCCGAAGGCAGCGGCTTAACCCACTGAGCCACCCAGGTGCCCCTCAATAATATATTTTTTAAATTTTTTATTTTTTATAAACATATATTTTTATCCCCAGGGGTACAGGTCTGTGAATCGCCAGGTTTACACACTTCACAGCACTCACCAAAGCACATATCCTCCCCAATGTCCATAACCCCACCCCCTTCTCCCAAACCCCCTCCCCACAGCAACCCTCAGTTTGTTTTGTGAGATTAAGATTAAGATTAAGATTAAGGGTTTTTCTCCCTCCCAATTCCATCTTGTTTCATTGATTCTTCTCCTATGAATCCAATCTTAAAGAGAATACATTAAGTTGACTCCATTACTTATCATGCTTGCTGTGGATTTTTGATGTATAACCTTTATCAAGATAAGAAGGTTCCCTTTCATTTGTTGTTTGTTAAGGGTTTCTCCCTGAAATAGGTGTTGGATTTTAAGAAATGCTTTTCTGATCCAGATAATTCATTGACAAGTCATTGATTCACATAATTATATAATTTTTGTCTTTTAGTCTGTTGATTTGATAAATTACATAATTTTTTTTTCCTGTTGAACTATCCTTGCATTCCTACAAGACAGTCTTCCTTATACCATATATAAAAATAAACTATTAGATTCAGGTAGCTCATATTTGACTTAGGATCTTTTACATCTCTGTTCATCAAGAAATGATCCCATTATAGTCTTATGTTGCCATTCTCTGGTTTTAGAATCAAGATCACATTAGCCACATAAAACAATCTAAGCTTTCCCTTTTATGTTTCCCAGAATAAAGCTTTTGTAAGATGAGAATTTGGGCTTTTTTTTTTTTTCCTTTAAAGATTTTATTTATTTGTCAGAGAGAGAGAGAGAGAGTGCAAGCACAGGTAGAGAGAGTGGCAGGCAGAGTCAGAGGGAGAAGCAGGCTCCCTGCGGAGCAAGGAGCCCGATGTGGGACTCGATCCCAGGACGCTGGGATCATGACCTGAGCCGAAGGCAGCTGCTTAACCAACTGAGCCACCCAGGCGTCCCGAGAATTTGGGCTTTTAAAAAAATTTGGTAAATTCATTTGTAAAGCCATTGGAACTACTTTATAAAGACTAGTTGACTCCTATTTTAACTTTGGGTTCTCTCTTGTTTGGGTTTTCTCTTGTGTCAACTTTGGCATTTTTCTTCCTAGGAATTTATTAAATTTTTTGATTTTTTAGGTTCACATTGCTTTCTTATTATAGTTTCAGTTTCTATGCTATCAAGCTCAGGGATGTGGGGAGATGTGGGGATGTTCTCCTGCAGAAACTGCAGTGAGACTCCTGATTTTGGGTTTGGTTGCCTGAGAATGGGCTAGAGGTATGGGTTGACTTTTCTGTCCCTGGGGCCTCCATGAGTCTGTAGACCAACTGCATTTGGCATTGGTGTTTTAGACAGCCCTGCACCCTGACAGGGGGGAGAGAGACAGGGTCTTCCAAGCCCTTTCTTCTGATTTTGGGACAAAGTGTGGCAGCCCAATGAGCATGGATGGTGGTAGTTCGTTGTGGGATGGGGCAGCATCTTCCTAGGATTAGTTTCTTGGCCTTTTGCATTGAGTTTCTCTTCATGTGAATGAAAAGATTGTGTTCCTTCTCTTCACGCATTAAGTGACCACAGGAGCAGCTCCAGAATTTCTGAATTTGAGAAACTTAGATCTTAAGCCATCCCATTGGAAGGAAGGGCTAGAAATTTCCCCAGACCTCCTCATGACCACCACTGGGGCTACACCCTTGCTCTGCACTTAGTCTGAGTGCATCTTGGACCATGGGATGGGCCAGAATTCCCTTTGCCCTGAGATGGTGAAGAGCATGGGTGGAGGCCAAGGTTTTGGAGACAGACAGCTGGAGCTTCAATTCCTGATTCAATCACATGTTAAGTGGGTGACTATCAGCAAGTGATTGAACTGTTTCCATTTCCCTCTGCTACAGGATGGGGGAGAATACTGAGTCACCAGAGACTAGAGACATCGGGCTTAAACCTGCAGGAAGTCATTACTGCTATGAATATTAATAAAGGGATCCCCCCCTACAATGGAGTCAGGGGCTGGCAGGAGGAGTGCTCACACCCCGCCACTTGTCCTCAACTGCAAATCCAAAAGGAAGAGACAGACTTTGCCAAGTGGTTACTACTTTGTTACCCAGCAGAAGAAAGTTTTTCCTTCTTCCTTGGCAACAGCCCAGCCAATAAGAGTTGGCCACAAATCAGCCAATGAAAGGCCACCATACTTCAAAACTCCAATGGACTTTTCATTTCTTTTATTTTTTAAAAGATTTTATTTATTTATTTGACAGAGATCACAAGTAGGCAGAGACAGACATAGAGAGAGGGGGAGGCACGCTCCCTGCTGAGCAGAGAGCCCGATGTGGGGCTCGGACCTAGGACCCTGGGATCATGACCTGAGCCGAAGGCAGAGGCTTTAACCTACTGAGCCACCCAGGCACCCCTGGTCTTTTCATTTCTAACACTTCTTCCAACATTCCCTTTCCTCTATAAAAGAGCATTGTTCTCCTTTGCTCTCTGGACTTGACTGTGCTTTTGCTATAGCTTATTCCACATTGCAATTCTCTGCTACTCCTGAATAAACTGATGTTTTGCTGCCAGTACCTCCCATTGACCATACCCAGTTAGAAACCAGAGGTCAGGGATACTCAGCCTGTCAAAGTCAAGCTCCAGGATGCAGAGGGCTGAGAGGGATGGGGATTGGACGGAGTACAAACAGACAAAAACCAGCATAAAGCTTAGATCAGTCATATCTTCAAGTTCTCTTGCACACAGTAGGTGGCCAGGAAATGCTGACTTTCCAGGGCTGGTGAGCAGCCTCTGGCTGTTCTGAGTCTGGTGTCTCCCTAGGTGTCCGTGAGCAGGGTTTCTTAACAGTTTCACTACCAAGTCTTATGTTTACAAATGGAATCTTTTAAGCCAGAGCCAGTTTCCCCAGGTCAAAATGAAAATGAAGGGATCTGGGTGGCAGGGGGACCCATAAACTAAGAATAAGGCTTTATCAGCAGATGCCAAATCTACAGAGCATAGGAGTAAGAACAAACATGTTGAAAATTAAATACGAAATGGGTAATTATGTAGTAATGAGACTGAGGACATTACAAAGGGCGCTGTCATTTAAACCACCACATCTCAACACAGTAATGAACGGGAAAAACCCTCCAGCTTCATAATTATAATCATAGTTGCCATAACAACTTAGTATCTCTCTCTGTGAGCATCTATCTCAAGACTATATTTTTAGCAACAACTGTGCCTGAGCATGTATTTTTCTTTATATAGCAGCTAATTTTTCAAATTACTGATCTTGAAAAAACAAAAAAACCCCACAATTCCATCTTCATTCTCTCTGAGTGTAAAAGTCTCGGGGATAATTAGGGAAATGAGCAGGTGTGAAGAGTTTGTTATGAAAAATGCTATAAAAGTATTGATGTCTTGACAACATTTGTTTCAACAGAATGTTCTCTGGACCTGTACACTCTATTGTTCCTTGTCAAGCAGCTTAACATAAATCTTTGCCGTGCAACTCATAAATATTGGAAAAATTATTAGTTCTGTAAGGTGTTTGAGGATTATTTGACAAGTAGAGATTTATGTTGTGTAACAGAGATTGGCTTAATGGAATCCTGAGTCTCAGGAAAGAGTGAAGGAGTAAATAAACACGGGCTTACCTTCCTTAACAGAAATGTCCATAACAGATTCTCAACTGAAGCAAACAATGGGTTGACTTTAAAGGACACCATTTTAAAAACTCAGAAAAACCAGGAGGGATTCTGAGCTGCCATTTTGGTTTCTAAGTTGTCTGCAGCGCTAGACCCTGCTGGAAGTTTTGGTTTTATAGCATGGCAAACATCCAGTAAAAGTTAGCACTTAACCAAGCCCCACTTACACTCTTGGGAGATGCCAACAGCCTTTTGTTAGGATCCCAGACTTAAGCTAAGTAAGCAAATTATTAGGTTGAGAACAAAAAGATCTCACTTCAAAAAGAAGCACTCTCCGACAATGCTACAAAAAACGCTTAGCCAAGATGAGACATGCAACAAGAATTTATTGAGAAGTTTCTGTCTTTCTTAAACTTTCTTGTTTCTGTGGAGGATGTAAAATTAGCAGGTTAGAATAATTGCTGTTTTATAAAGAGCTAATAAGCACTGTGTAAGGGGAAATGAAGAGGAGGCCTTATTGTTTGGGGCCGTGGGTGACCCAGGAGGGCCTAGTGTGGGTGAGCAGGCGAACCTGAATCCTATGTGGCAGGATTGCGTGGGATTGGTAAGCTCTCTGGTCCTCAGTAGGACAGCAGCAGCATAAGTGAGCTTATGTTTAGGGAGCTTCTCCATAGCTTCTCCTTTGGGGTAGATAGCAAGTCAGAGAGGCCAGAGGCAAGGGGGCCTGCTGCGCATGTGTTCCAACGATCTGGCTGGCAGCTCTGAACAATGGGAAAGTTGGAGGGATGGAGGAAGAGGCGAGTTCAAGAACACGGCTGCGAGAAGCACTAGGAGTTCCTGAGCTGTCAGATGCAGTAGGAAGTAGAGCATAAATGGGGCAAAGTCCTGATCTGGGGATGCTGAAGGGTGAGCGGAGTCTCTGGGCCAGATGATGGCCAGGTAGAGAAGCAGGGCGAGGCTGAGGGATGAAGAGGGGGAGTAAGCTTGGCCATCCTGTCTTCCTACACTTCCTGAACGCTGTCTGTGCCCAGCCCATTTCCAGGTGAGCAGCCCAGAAGGAGAGAGCCGGAGGGAGATAAAAGCAGCTCCAGGAACCCAGCAGGAGGCTGCTAATGTGTCGGGAGAATTGGCAGTCGATGCAATCAATTCTTGTTCTCTTTGTTCTGCTTGCTTTAATTATGTGTCTCTCTGTGGAAAACAAACAAGCCAGCCATCCCAGGGAGAGCAGTGATTAGCGGGATCTGTTTCCTGATTTTAGGGACCTGTCGAGGCTCACGTTGGAGCAGGGGCTTTCTCTGAACCTTAGTTTCAGTGTCTGAACCCAGACACCGCAGAGTAGGTGTGTGTTATTTTATTTGGCTAAGAGGTGCCAGGAGAGTAAAATGTTTTTAGAACTTATGTGTTTGGGGTTACCAAGATTCATACTGCCTGACTTCAATTATTGGATAAAGGTTAGTCTTGGCTGTAGTTTGCTATGTGTCCCCGGGTGACTGCCGGCTTCAGTTTCCTCCTCTGTAAAATGGGAGAGAGAAGGTCAGTCTCAGATTTTAACTGTATCAGAATGATTGGAGGAGATTCCGGACACGCCCATGTTCAAGTCCATCTCTCAGTAGATTGGGGGGGGTGCTGGGTCCCTGCAAGGTTAGCCGGCTCTGGGGTCTCCGATGGAGGTGGTGCGCCGTGCCGCCCTGTCTGGAGGGGCTCTAGGCCCCTTCTGGAGAATTCGAGATGATCCCCTTGGTTATGCTTCATAGAGCTAGCTGTAACTTCTGAGGGCCTCACCTGCTCAGGCTTTGCCACTGAAGCCCTGTTTTGTTGTTGGGAGGGCGTGGCTTCAGATAAAAGAGTCCCACGTGGGTGAGCCCTGGGGAGGGCGAAGGTGGGCAAGGATCATGGGCGAAGGTGGGCAAGGATCCACAGGGGGTCCTGAACCGGGCCCAGACCAGGCCTACGTGGAGAGCGGAGAGAGGGGGAAAAGGGCCATTCTGCTCTGTCATTTTGGAGATCTCTGCTGGTTCTGGATTCCAGAATTTTCTGCAGGTGTGAAGCCTGTTGATAGGTCCAAGGCTTCCTGGCCCTTGGAAACAGGGCAGGGCCCTGCCTCAGTCTGTAGCCTCCTATCCTCACTCTGGCCATTCTCTTTGGTCCGCAGCCTGGAACCCCAGATCTGCACTAAAGGATGGCCTGGTTAAGCGGCCTGTGTGAAGACAATGAGAGAAGATGAGGTGGCGAATGGAGAGGCGAGTGGTAGAAGACGGCCAATGGCCCGGCCCAAGCCCCGCCCAAGCCCCGCCCACTGCGTGGGCTCAGAAGTGAGACTCCAGGGAGATGGGGAGGCTGCCCGGATGCCCTGACTCAGCTCAGCGGTATCCTGGGATGCCAGCGCCCCAAGGACTGGGAAGGTGATAGCCCGAACTAGGGTCGAGGCTCAGTCTGTCCCTGGGGAAGGCAGAATGGCCCTCAAAGGCCTCCCCAGCCAATTGCTAGCTAGGTTATAGGGCAAAATGGATTGTACAGATGTGACTCAAGTTCCCTAAACGGGATTATCCTGGATGATCTGGGTGGGCCTGACTTATCACTGGAGCCCTTCCTCCAACCCGAGGAGGCAAGATCGGGCAGAAGGGGAGGTCAGAGAGGTTTGAAGCCGTGGGGCGGGGTGGGAAACGACGCTCAGCATGCCAGCCCTGGCTCTGAGGTGTCAGGCCCACACACAGGGACCAGGGAGAAGCGGCTAGAACTCCTCATGGAAAGCGTCAGGAGGAATACAGACAGGCAGGCGGAGTTGAGAGTGGGGTGCTGACCTCGGGCAAGTTCTCAGGACCTGGCTGCTCCCACCTGGTGGGAGGGAACTGGGCCAGCACTCAGTGGGAGCCTGGAAGCAGGTTCTGCCCCGGAGGCTCCCCTGGGAAACGCAGCCTGCTGATTTTAGCCCAGTGACATGGCTCACACTTCTAACCCGCATTGCTATGAAGATAGTACATAGCGGTTATTTTAAACCACTAAGTGTGCCGGACTTCGTTACAGCAGCAAGAGGAAACCAAAGCAGGCTTCGTTTCCCCCAATCCCAGCCTGAAGGACCGAAACAAAGTGGTCCAGGAGAGAAGGTGCTTTCTCAAAAGTGGCTGAGCTCCCTCCCGCACACTCAACTAGAAAACCTTCCCGCGGGAGTCTGCACTTTGGATGTAACCCAAGACCTTGGCGACTCTGAGTTCAGCAGCCCTAGGGTAACTGCGGCTTCTCTCTCTTGTACAACAGACACCCCCTCCCAGGGGCTGGGGCCCTCCAGGGTCACCAGGGCCCCGCCCGCACGGAAACATTACTCCTTGGAGCCCTGCGGATCCCGGGGCTCAGGAATTCCTTATTCACAGTTCCTGAAATGAGATCACGGTCAAGTTGAGCGAAAGGTTTGCATGGTCAGGGGAGAACCGTGTCTGGTAGGGAACCAGGTGCGGAGCCGGGGTCGGAGCTGCGGTCGGGAGAGCTGGAAGCTAGGCATCTGCCCTTAACTGGCTTTAGGACAAGGGCAGTTCCTTTCTCCTGGTGGGTCGCGCTTCTCCAACCTGGGAACCGGCTCGAGTTTCCTCCTGGATAGAAATTCCCTTGAGACTCTGCGGAAGCAAGCGCCTAGCCCGGCAGCTCACCAGCCGGCGTCGGGGCAGCAGAACCGGATGAGGCTTGGAGACCTCTGATGGGATGAAGGGGTCTCCGACACCTGCCTCCAGGGCCGGCTTCGGAGGGGTCAGCGCGGGGAGGGAGGGCAGACTGAAGGGCGGGGCCGGCCCCCTGCGCCCGCCCCCGGCCCGGCCCAGCCCAGCCCGGCCCAGCCCCGCCGGCCGGTCACACGCGCGGCCGGCCCGCTGCCTCCCGTGCCCCGTGCGCCTCGCTGCCATCCCGGCGCCCCTGCCCCGCGCCGCCGCCCGCGCCCGCCGCCCACCCGGCGCTCCCGGCGCCCGTGACCCTTCTCGGGGCGCGGGGCGAAGCGGGCATGGCCCGCCGGGGGGCCGCCGCGCTGGCACTGGCCCTCGCGCTTCTGGCGGTGGTCCTGGCCGGGGTGGGTGCCCAGGGCGCAACCCTCCAGGTCCCGGACTACTACGTGCAGGAGACCTGGAGCCGGGAGCCCTACTACGCGCGCCGGGAGCCGAAACCCGAGCCCTTCTCGCCGCCGCTGCCCGCGGGGACTCGGGACGGGGAGCGGGAGCCGCGCCTGCCTGAGCCCAGGCCGCCCAAGAAGGCGACCAAGCTCAAGAAAGCTCCCAAGAGGGACAAGTTGGCCCCGGAGACGCCTCCACCAGGTAAGTAACTTTGTGCGCGGGGCGGCCCGAGGGGGCGCCCGTGACTGCGCGCCTCCCCCAGCGGCTGCCCGCTTGCGGGTGGGGACAGCTGGCTTCCAGGCCCGTGTGTGTCGGCGATGCCAGAGCCCGCGCACCCACCCCTCGCGTCCCTCCCCCCACCCCCCGGGCTGAGTCGCGCATCCCTCGGGCTGCCTGGAGCTTCCCGGACCGACCCCGGAAGGCATCCCTCGCAGGTGGAGGTGGAGCTGTGCGGTAGGGAAGCTGCCCGCGGAGCTGGTGGCCCAGGTCTGAAGTGGGCTGGGCAGAGGCTCTTTCCGCCAGACGCCCCTTCAGGTCTTACTACAGGACGTTTTCTTGGGAGTGAATTTACAGTGTGGCCGAGTGAAGGGCCGCCTGGCTTTGGCACAACCTCCTTCTGGGGGAAAGCCCAGCAGTGGGCCTTTGCGCAGCCAGCACCCCCTCTCAGCTCCCTCCCTCCCGCGTTCTGTGGGTCCCCGGAATCTCTGCCCAGTTGGGGCAGGATGGCAGAGCCTCTGCTGGGGACGTTCCTGTGCCAGATGGAGGGAAAGCCCAGGGGCGCCTGGCAGCCGGCGGCGCCCGCCTTCCATCCACCCGCACACCCTTCTCCCAACCGCGCGTCTCTGCCAGCCCTGTCTTGGCAAATGACTTCCATTCCGTTTCACTCCTTGTGAAGGGGACTTTTTCTCTTGTTTCAGATGTTCTTTGCTCAAATCGCAGGAGGCCCTGGTCCTAGTATTTCAGGGTTGGGGAGTGAGCAGGATTGTAGCCAAATTCTCTGGCCTTGTAATGGCCTTCCTTGAAAGGAGATACAATGCTGGTGGCACCATTGCGTGGCTCCTGGCATGGGAGGAATTGCTTTTGTTTGGTTAAACTCTTCAGAAAGTCAGCAGGAGGCAGAGGGAGAGGGAGGAGGTGGGGACACAGATCTCTTGAATGTGTGGACCCGTCTCAGCAGCCTCTGCACATGTGTGTGTGTGGGGGAAGTGTCCTGCCATGCCCCAGTGTGTGAGCGACCCTGCCAACGGGCAGGCACTTCTACGAGTTGTGTAACCCCGAACAGAACCGTCCAGAATTTCCAGTATCTTCTGGGGGAATTATGGGAATCAAGATGTGTAAAACCACAGTGGTTGAATAGCAGGAGGGAAGAGACAGTCACGTTTGTGGAACATCTGTTGGGACTCTGTTAGGAGCTTTATGTACAATTGTCTGGGCTGATTCTTTCAGTGGTGCGGAGGGCTGGGTGTTTTTATTTTACAGATGAGGGACGGTAGGCGCTGACAGTTGCAGTAACTTAGTGTCCCTTGCTGGCTTGGAAGATTGGAAAGCCTTTCTGTGCCTATTTTTAACTCAAGGCCTTCCTTGCTTGGTAGTTTGAATCATATTTTTGTGTGTTTTTGGTTTTTAGTGTCTGCTGTGTGATTAGTGCAGTGCTGGGTGGGAGACACGTATTCGGGGTTCTGGGGCTTGCTCGGGGGAGGGCAGGGGCAGTGTGGAAGGAGCCCAGGCTGAGTCCGAAGATCACATGTCTTATCCAGGTCTGGGGGCTCAGCACTTGGTGTCTTCGTCGGCAAAGGACGAAGGCCTGCGCCTGTCACCTCTTTTTACTTGGTCACTTGCTTTAGAAGCTTTTCCACAAAAGCTTCTAGTGTGTCAGCTTGTCCACCTCTGAGCCCTTCATTCGTTCGGCAGGTGGTTACCAAGAACCTGTTCAATGCCAGGTGCTGGGTGAGGTCCTGGGGGTCTGGCGCACAGGTCATCCCCTGCCCCTGTAGCCCGCACAGAAGTTGGGGGGCTTTGGAAAAGGGACCCCCGTGGTGCTGAGGGCCGCATCGCTCATCCCCAAATGGGAAAAGGTCCTTGGAAATTCCAGACACTCAGCTTTGAGGCTTCCTGGGAGAGCTGCCGCCCCAGGCCCGCCACTCTTTTTAATGACTTGCGTGGGTTTTTAAGAGCCCACCAACGAAGACAAGCAAAGTGGGACATTTAATCCCACTCAAACTCCTGTCCTCTTCCCCCCCCCCGCCCATGTTTTGGGGTGTTTGGCCAATGAAACCTTCTACCCTAGACTCTTAAGTGGAGGAGACTGGTTTAACAATGACTCGATCAGGGGACTCGGTGGTGGTTGTGTTCAGGGACACCATGCTGAGAAGATCCATCGCGGCATCAGACTGTCTCCCAGGTGCCATCAGGTCGTGGGGAGGCATAGATGGAGGAAGGAACCTTGTGCAGCAGCCTGGGGTGTGTAGCGTGGGCTTCAGGAACTGGCTTCGCGGGGTGGGTGTGCGTGTGCCGTGCATCAGACTCTGTAGGACTAACCTGGGAGTGAGGGCTTGGATTTAAAGATGGATAAGAAGGTAAATATGTCTATAACTACTTTAAAATCAGTCACGTGCTTTGTCACCATAGGCGGTAACATCTTTTTTGAATAGCTCTTGTCTTGCATAAGGCAGGCTCTGGAAGGAGTGTTGTCTTAATCCCAGAGGAAGGTCTGCTTAAGGAAACTAGGACACTGGGGACTTGATCTTGGTGTGAATTTGGCCCTGACCTGTGGCTCTTCTTTAATGCCAACACATTAAAAATGTGCAGCGGATGGCTCATGTTGACATTCTCCTGGAGGTGGCTTGGGCAGCTTGGTCCTTGGGTTAGTTGAGACCATTGCATTTTTCCATGAAGGTCCAACAGATTCCTTGAGAAGTAGAGCTCTGATATGCTCAACAGAGTGGGATCTTTAAAGAAGTTGCTAATGCTTTGATTTTGAAATAATTATAAAGTCACAGGCAATTGCAGACATAGTACAGTGAGGTCCTGTGTACCCCAGTGATGATGCTTTCTGGAAACATAGGACAGGATTTCTGTACCTTGGCAGTATGGGCATTTTGTGCCAATTGTGTATGCTGTGGGGGTGGCACGGAGGGGCTTTCCTGTGCACTGTAGGATGTTTGGCAGCTTCCCTGGTCTCAACTCCCTGGCCTCCAGTAGCAACCTCCTCTTAGTTGGGACAATTGAAAATGTCTCTAGATATTGGCAGGTGTCCCTAGTGGGCTGAGGATTGATGCTCTATGCAGTCTCAAAACAGGAAGTTGACATTGGTACAACACTATGAACTAGATTACATACTAAACATTTCAGCAGTTTTTATGTGCACGTGTGAGTATGTGTTCTCTGTGGTTTTATCACATGTATAGGTTCCTGGAGCCACTCTTAGCATTGGGATACAGACCTGACGACCTCTTATTTATTTATTTAAATTAGAGAGAGAGGGAAAGAGCACTAGAGAGAGAATAAGCACGGGTGGGGGGCAGAGGGAGAGAGAGAAGCAGGCTCCTCGCTGGGCAGAGAGCCTGATGTGGGGCTCGATCCCAGGACCCTGGGAACATGACCTGAACCAAAGACAGATGCTTAACCGACTGAGCCACCCAGTCACCTCTGAGGACCTCTTGTATTGAGGTTCAGTGGGACTCACTCTTGGACAATTTCTGAGATCCTCACTGTGAACATCAGTTAATCCCAGGATTTCAGAACTTGAAGGAAACCATGTGATCATTGCACGCAAGTTCTTGTTCACTGCAGGGTTCCAACACTGGACTGTGCAGTCTCAGCTCACACACTTCCACCGATGGGCTCTTCCTACCACGTTCATTGGATGAGCAGTACTGATTGCTAGAGTGTTCTTCCTTGTTCGAGACCTGACTACCTGCTTTTTTCTAATCCCCTTTATTTGGCTATTGCTGGCCAAATTCAGTAGTTTCTAGATCTTTGCAGCTGGAATACTTTGGGAGCCAGAGACGGAGTCCCAGGTCCCCGCTTTCCATTAGTCCAGCGTGGGGAACAGGATGGGGAGCACATTTGTGGCATGGGGGTGGATGTGGGGTGTACTTACCTTTTGTATGTCATCTCCAAACTGACGGGCTTGGTTTGTGGCCATGTTCTTGGTAGAAAGTAAAATGGAACAGAGAGTTGAACCATAATTAACGTAAATCATTTGTCTTTTCCCTCCAAGGGGTAGTAAGAAACAAACAGTCCGGTGACTGACACTCTGAGTAGGTGATCTGAAGATTTTTTTCTTCCTCCTATTGCTTTTGGGTTCCTGCTTGTTTGTTTGTTTGTTGCTTTCTTCCAGGACAGGCAAGAATGCACCACTGTTTTGGGTATGGGCACGCCCACGTCACAGCCGCAGGCCTGGTCCACAGTCCCGAGCCCGTGGAATTTGCAGAGTGGGTGGCGAGCTGTGTTTGTTTGGATGTCTGTGCCCAGAAGCAGCGAGTTTGCGTTTTGTACTGTGTTGTGCCCCAGCCGCTGGGTGAAATAACCCAAGACTTGTTATTGGAGCATATGTGGTTGTAAAAAAAGCCCTTTCTGTTGGGAGCTGACGGCCAGTTGCGGGAAGGAGCCTCGCTTTCAAGTTTTGGCCGGTCACTCTTCAGAGTGTCTTGCTGCGGGTGGCCTTCGGAGGGAAGCGTCTTCTCTCGGCCCAGCCAGAGCGTGAAGATCCGGGGAATGTGCTTGTCAGGACTTCGCTGTGTATTTTACAAGCGGTCCCGGCACCATCAGCACACGTGAACAAAGAGAAAGAACTCTTTACATCGGGATATTATACGCTCGCTTGAAGAGTTATATCCAAAGTGTTTGTCCAGATAAATTCCCTACAGAGTCCTGGGGGAAAGGACATTTAATTTAAAAAGATTGTTTGAGGGGTCCTTGCAGGGCTTAGTAGGTGAAGCATCTACTTTTTGGCTCAGGTCATAATCCTGGGGTCCTGGGATGGAGCCCCAGCATCGGGCTCCCTGCTCAGCAGGGAGTCTGCTTCTCCTTCTGCCTCTTTCCTGGCTCGTGCTCACCTTGTCTCTTTCTCTTTCAAATAAATAAATAAAATCTTAAAAAAAAAAATGGTTGCTTGATGTGCATCGGCAAGCAGCTTTCTAAGACACCACCTCTCTTTCCAAGATGCTTTCCAAAGTCAACTATTCATGCTGGCAGTCCCTGGTCTGTGCCCGTAGTTCCAGAAGCCAGCATCTGTGCGTGGGCCTGAAGACACTCCCTACAGCTGGGCTGGATGCCCTGGTTCTTAAAACCAGCCATCATGTTCTCCAGGGGCCTCAGGTGACCATGGCTGCCAGATCTCATAGCAGAGGGGGCCCTCAGTGCCAGGACAAGGGCAGCTGGGGCCCCAGAGTCGGGAGTGTGGGGATGAGGCTCTCCTTTGGGTATCCCCAGTGGGGCCAGGAAGCCTGAGCACTTGGGCTTGGCATCTCCAGCCGTGGCTCGGCCCGCTGTGGCCTTTCGAGGTCCCCCACCATAGCTGCCACTCTGGGATCACGGAGCCCATGAAATTAGGGTATCTTTGGATGGCCCGGGGAAAGGACTAGTGTCCATAACCAGCTGGCATCCAGTTGGCTACGCGTCCAGGCATCATAGAACGGTCGGAGGGGCACAAAACAACTCCAGAGTGTTAATTTAAGACTGCAGCGTCCCAGATTTTTATGGAATGCTTGAACATGCAAACCACGTGTGGTTATTTGGCAGTTTGTTCAGGATTCAGAGAGAGCGGAGACTAGAATCTGGCTCTGCCCCTCATGGGCATAGGTGACTTCTCCAGGCCTCGGCTTCCTCGCCATGACATGGGAGGGATGAAAAAGCCATGCTCCCAGAGATGTGATGGGTCAGCTTCCAGTCTCCTGTGCTCAGAGACATGGTTTGGGGGCACCTTCCACTGTCTTCCCCAGAGACCCCAGCTGGGCCAAGTCCTCGTGGGTCCTGCTCTGCACGTGGCTTGCGTTACTGGAGTTTCCTTCTCCGGGTCTTTTCCCCTCCATTTCTTTACTTGAACTTCACGAAATCCCTTCCCAGATACACAGCGGCACCCAAGGCTGCATCTCGGGCTCTTTCCAGATGGAGGCCAGACTGAGACAGGCCCACGGTGCCCTGCCCAGACCCCTGCATGTCCGCACTTGCTGCTCTTCCTGTGCTGGTTCTAGAAAAGCAAAGGGCTTCTTATTTGGTTGCAAGTCAGGAAGGTGTCTGCTGGTGCATTAGAGGTTGGGAGTGGCGGGCCCTCCCTGGGCCCTTGAGGGACACCCAAGTTGCACAAAAGGCTGGCCCAGAGGAGCAGAGGATGGCCAGCGAGTTTCCCGGGGAAGACACAGCTGAGCAGGGAGGGGAAAGCTTTAGACTGATTGGCTGACTGGTTGATTTTGGTCTGGCCCTGGTAAAAAAGTACTTCCAGTACTGCACTTGTGCCCCCGTCTCCACCCCAGACCTTCAAGGTCACCGATGAAGAGAGGCAAACGTCTCATTCAACCATTCAACCTGCCTTTCAGGATCTACCCGCTCCCTTGATTTCTGCTTCCGCCAGTCCCTTGACTTTCTCAGAACCTGATGAGACACAGCCTGTTCCCTCCTGGTGTCATGGCCCTTGGCCTGCGCACAGCCACACGGAGCACACATTTCTAACCCCTGCCACTGAGGCTTTCCCGTCCACCTGCGCCGTCCCACTGGCCGTCTCTCGAAAGGGTTCTCTGGGGATGTGCCTGTGTCGTGGGGCTTTAGAAAGCCCTGACTGCTGTCTGGCCTGAGAGACCGCATTTCTGGGCAGCTCCTGAGAACCTGCCCTGTGTTCAGGCAAGGCTGTCCTTCTCTTGCAGGTTCCTTAGCAAGAGGCAGGAGAGGAGCCTCGGGCCCTGGACGGACTCCTGCACAAGAGAGAGTGCAGACGCCGTGGGGCTGGAATTTCCTGGGGAAAATGCAAATATGCAGCAAAGAATTTTTTCGGTTCCTGCGGGGGGGGGGGGGTGGAGGGGGTTTGCTACTGTAAGCTCCTTGTATAGAGAGGGGAAAAATAGATTCCTATCAACCCAGAAGCATGATGTTTACCACCATGGACCAGAATAGAACATGTGGCCCGCGTCGGCACTTTGCTGGCTACTTTTAAGGAATTCAGTTTCGTCACGCAGCCCAGACGGTGTTGTTGATGTCCTTCTCGGCAGGCTTCTTCCACTGGACGGTCTTCTCTCATCTCTTCCGACCGTCTGCGGCCTTTCTTGCGGTGAGAGAGGATGGGTCTGGGGAGGGCCTCGCCCTGAAGTCCGCTTCCGCTCTGTCCCCATCTGTAAAGGCACGTTCATTGCACGCTTCCTGCCATCAGTGGCAAGTGGCTGAGGTCCAGTATTGTAATCCCGGTGAGGAGGCCGCCTTGCAGGCTGGGAATCAGGCTCCACGTGTGAGCTGTGTTTCTGTAGCCGCTGGGATGGCGCTCTGTGATGCGCGGGGGCTTGATGCCTAGTCCCCAACGGAAGGACAGACAGTGGCTTCTGTTTGGTGGTTGCTGCACGCTCGACACAGCCCCGAGTGTTTGATGGATATTGTTTCCCCCCCAAAGCGCCCACGGAAGCAGGTACTTGTCTTGTTGATGAGGGAACGTGGCTCCTCGAGAGGAGAGGTGACGTGGGTCTTTCGAGGACAGGTCCTGGTCCGTGCAGTGGCAGAGTCCAGCGGCGGTGGGCGTGGACTGGATCTGACGGCCCTCCATGAGCTGGAAGTGCGCCTCCTAGAGGAGGTGGCAGGGCCTCTACCTGTGGTCTCTGCCCCTTTGCCACCACCTCGGGCTTCTGTTCCCCACATGTCAGACCCCTGGGGAGTTAGACTCTCAGAGTTTTAACATCTGCCTCGTGTCCAGAGCTGCATGGGGACATGTGTCAAGGGCGTGGATCTGGCCCACGGTGGCGGTGGGGTGTGTGTGTGTGCAGTGAGGCTGAGGGTGTTACCAGGCCATGGTCCGTGGTCTTTGACTCTCGCTCCCGTGTTGGGATAGAGGCTCCAGAGAGGTTTCCCTGGGAGACAGAAGGCTTGCAGCCAATGGCTGACTTCTGCGGAGGGTTGGGATGGAACATTCTTTTCCAGAACTTTGGCTTTTTCCTCACATATTTTGTAAAACTTCATTCCCCCTTTAACATCTATCTTATCTTTCTGCCAAATCAGGCTCCACATTCTTAAAAGTGATGGCACCAGTTTTTCTGAGCAGTCCAGATCTTTACAGACCCGTAGTCAGGCCCCTTCATAAGGGGCCATCTTTGGAGGTCACCGGCCATGACATTCTGACCCACAGAAACGGAACAGGTGCTGAGGTGACATCAGGCTGATGTCAGATGCTCCTGGGTCCTCTGGGTCTTCCTCTGGCCTTCCTGAGCATTTTGATGTTTTGACTTTCTGGACCTGAGGGGAACACATACATGAAAAATGAATGATACTCCCAGCAGGCATCGCCCCAGAAGATGATGGAGAGAGTAGTACTCTTGGCTGAACCCAGTGTGGCCTTTGGATTGTTTGAAGATTAAAGGTTTTCTTGATAAGTATCTTTTTTGGGGGGGAGGAAGACCGTAGAACAGTCTGAAATGATTCATTAATTGGCACTCAGTCCACTAAATGTTTTTTGTATTTCAGCTTGCTTTTTAAAGTCCAAACTAAGTATCCTTCCCCTGTCCCTTCTCTAATTTTTGTCTGTTTGTCATTCAGTAACTCATTAGTATGTCCATTCACTCATTCATCATGGCTTATTCTGCACCAAACTCCAGAGACAGAGCGGGAAGCAAAACTAGACATAGTCCCTGCCCTCGCTAATAGACCAGCATATGTTACCTGCTCGTGGTGCTGCACAGCACAGGTGTGTGGACTGACTGTAGGGGCTGCCCGTGCCCCACCCAGGTCCTCTTCCTGCAGGTACACCCATCTCCCAGCTGTGGGGTTCTTGACTGCGATGGCTCATAGCTGATGCCTTCTCTGGAACATTGCTCCTGGAAGCCTGGTTCTCACACCCTAGTTGGTCCATCTGTAGCCAGAGGCTAACCAGCAAAAAAAGGTGGCTTCTTTTCCCAAGGTGGGGACAATGATGTGTGTAGTTCCCGCTGCAGAGCTCCCTATGGGATCAGACTGAGCCAGTCTCTGGCTAAGCGGGAGGACAGCCTCACTTAGCTCCTTCCTCTGCCCTATCCTGCTTCTCCCTCTGCTTTCCCTTTAGAGCCCTCCCCCAGTATATCATGTGCATCTGAACCCCTGCATCAAGCTCTGCTTAGAGGCAACTTGACCTAAGATGGGTGTTATCAGAGCCCACCAAAGGAGGCATTGATTTAGGTGGGGAGTTCAGAAGAGCCAAAAGAGGAGATGCCAGAGCTGATATTTGCAAGATTAGTGGGAGTTAATGAGACAGAGATGAATGGAAGGGTGCTCCAGGAGGTGGGAACAGCACATGAGCTGAAGGCGCAAAGAGGGTGTTGTTTCAGGAGTAGAGAGAGGGAGCTCAGTGTGAGAAGAAGCTGAAGGGGCCAGAGGCATGAGCGGGTAGCCTTCCTAGGCCCTGGTAAGGATCTCTGCAGTTGGTTAGGAGCGCCACCCCTGACTCCCACCCCCCAGGTTCCCAGCCAGGGCCCTTGGAGAGAATTGGAAGGAGGAGCCCAGCATGGTGGGAAATGCTAACTCTGGGGTCAGGAGTCCAGAGTTCCCGCTCTGTTTTATCAGTTAGGTGTGCTGTCGCTCTCTGGGCCCCAGAGTGGGTAAAAGTACTACCACGGTATTTTTGCATTCTTAGAATAGTGTTGACTGACAAGTGTTCATTGTCTTTATTAAGAGTATTTCTTTCTTTCAATTTAATTTACTTTTATTTAATTTCAGTTAATTAACATATCATGTATTATGGGTTTCAGAGGTAGAGTTCAGTAATTCAGTAATCAGTTGCATATAACACCCAGTGCTCATTACGTCTTGTGCCCTCCTTAGTACCCATCACCCAGCTACCCCATCCCCCTACACACCTCCGTTTCCTTGACCCTCAGTTTGTGTCCTATGGTTAAGAGTCTTTTAGGTTTGTCTCCCCATCTGAAGGAGAGTTCATTTCCCCGGGTGTTCACAATAACACGCTTCCTCTCCTGTAATCTCCAGCAAGCACCTCAGAGGCCAGAGTGCCATCCCTAGGGACAGGGGATGCAGAGGGGGCAGATGCTGCTTTGCAGAAGATAGTTGAGCTCTCCCCATGTGACGTATGTGGAAGTAAAGGCATTTCTCTCTCTCCTTCTTTTTAGGTAAAAATAGCAACAGAAAAGGCGTGAGAACCAAGAGCTCTGAGAAGGCTGCCAATGATGATCACAGTGTTCCCGTGGCCCGTGACGATGTCAGAGAGAGTGAGTGACGCTCTGTAGAGAAGCTCCTGCTGGTTCCATCACCCACCCAGGGAGGGCGGTGGCCCCTGGAGCAGCTGGCAGCCACAGATCTTCCCTGGGGCTGCCTGGGGTGGCTGGCAGCCTCTCTGGCCTCTCCTTTTGCCATTACCATTTGGGGGGTGCAGACGTTCCCAGCTGCCCTGTCCTCTGCAGCCACAATCATCCACATCTTTTCCCCATTGGCTCAAATAAAGTCATTTCTGAATCTCCCGGAGCCCTGGGTTGCCTTCCTGGACCCTTCCACTTCCCCTACTCCAACCCCCAAACAATTTCATTTCCTTTCTTGTGGGGCCTCAGAGCTGCCCATGTATATTGCATGTACATTTCTTATCTTCCAACCAGACAGGGCCTCTGGAGTCAGAGTACGTTTTCCATTTACAAGCCCCATGATGCTGGTCTTGGGGTCTTAGTCTTTTAATTATTTACTTTAGGATGGTCGAAGTCATTACTCCTAGACTCCTGGGCCAACTCTGGCCCATTTGCAATAGCTCTTACTAGACTGACTACTAGCATTATGATTATTGTCTGTGACGCTCTGGTATCCAGGATCACAAGTCTGCAAATGCTAATAGTGTTTGTAAAATGCTTCTGCTCTCTGTAGCTTCAGGCCAGGCAAGGGGGCTCACCTTTGGTATCGACCCATGCCTCTCTGTGTGTGGTGGGCATTCCTGGTGTCATCATCAACACTGTGCATCTGTTACGGATAAGGAGGTCGAGACTTGGTAGTTTGTGCCCTTTGCCTGTGGTTATGCAGCCTCTAAGTGGCAAAACAGGGATTTGAACCCAAGATTTTCTAGTTCTAGGCTTTCGGCTCAGGAGGACAGCGGCTTAAATAAACACAGCATTTCACAAATTTGCATTTCTGGAGGCAGGGTCCGTGGTCAGCTGCCGTGTGAGCCCATGCACTATGTCACAGCCTCGACTCTCCTAAAGGGAATGCTCTGTTCCCTTAGGCAGTGGTTGGGGTCTATGTTTCTAACCAAAAGCTCACCATCACAGCCATCAAAGGTATGATTAAGAGTGCGTCCTAAAATAAACATGGAAATTCAGCAACAGTCACATTCTGCGGTCACTTAACAACTGAGCATTATATTCTGTCTTAAAGTCTCAGGCCTGCAGAGCACCCCTGGGTATCGGGAGGGCCCAGCGTTTTGGGCAGGGTGGGTGGCAATGTTGAAGACACATGTGATGTGGCGTTGTGTTTCTGCTTATTCACCTGGTGAACCCTGGTGACCTTTGGGGTCTCAACAGATGGGCAGTAATAAAACTCCCACCTCCCGTGGGCCTTGGGCACGACTTCCATACCCTTGTCCCAGCAGGCTGACCAGAAGATCGGCTGTTCCTCCAGGACCCCAGATGCCCCAGGGCAGGGCAGCTCCCAGTGCCTGCCTCTGTTCTCTGGGCTCTCACTCCAATCCTACTTGGGCCTCAGAGTCCCTTATTGTCTTGTTAATATTTACATGCTTTAAACATTGGAAAAATATTCTATCTAGTTTTTTGTTTTTTTTTTTTTTTTAGTTTCAGCACAAGGGTTGGTTTGAATTATTTTAGTTATTACCAGACTTGGAAGTTATTAATATTTGGGGAAGCATTTTCAAAAAGAGTTTTCAAGGCCCATTTATTGACACACACACGTGAACACACACATGCTACCTCACGCGCAATTGCTCCCCGGGCCTTGGCCTCAGAGCTCTTTCTGAAGGGGCTGGGGTCGCTGGTCTCCGGGGTAGCCACTATGGCTCTGATTCACTGAGCGCTCGACGAGTGACTCTGGTCTGTGAAATTTGTTTACATTGCTCTTTTGTTAAAACAAGCTTGAAAAATAAGGATGCCATGGGGGGCTGTGAAATGCGATACAGAAGGGACAGAGAGGACTGTGGCTGGGGAGACAGGCAGCACAGCAGTTAGGAACGCTGGCTCGGGTGAGGCAGGGGCGCCTGGGGCGTGGTGCTGGGTGGAACAGGACCTCAGATCCATAGCCGGTCTCTCTCAGGACCCTGTGCTCAGCCTCCTCTGTGTCTCTGCTCTGGTCTCCCTTGGGGGTTTGCTGGAGAGGTGGCAGCATGAAGGGGTTGGGTGGCCAGTGGAACGGACATCCCCTGTATTATGCCCAAGGTGGCAGATGGAGATGTGACCCGCTTCATTTTCAAGGTGGTGGGTCGCACAGATATTAACACCCCCCCTCCCACTCACACACTGGTTATGTGAGCGGATAACATCGTGAGTTTGCATCAGATGCAGACTCTCCCCTTACGAACTTCCGCTTTGAGGGCGAGAACACATAACGGGCTGAAGAGCACCGTCCGGTTGGGCAGGTTCTGAAATGCACCTTGGATGTTGTCCCAAAGTCACTGGTGCAGCTGGCTGACTTATTGCTCTAGCTCTTCCCCTCTCCTTGGGTCCAGCCCTTTGCCATGTGACTCTTCCATGCCCTCGCTAAAAGGTCAGGGTCCCTTGGCTCCGGGTCGTGTCTGCAGGAGTGTGGGGCTGTTCCCAGGGGCCCGCTGTGAGCTGAGGACCTGGGAGAACTTGCTTGTTTCTACTTGCTTCTCATTTTTGGCCTCTGCCTCCTTACCCCCGAGCCAGATTGGCTAGTTTCTTGTACCGTGTCCCATGCTGAAGCCCATGGTTCACACGTGCTCCAAAGGGACCTGGAGGCGTGTCTAAGCGGATGGCGGAGAGGACGGCTTTGGATCAGGCTCTACTCTCACTGCCTGTGCGACCCCAGACAAGTTCCTCTGTTCTCTGGGACTCCCTTTCCTCCTCCACAAGAGTGGGGAGAGATGCCTTTAGAGGGCTATTTTGAAGACTCAGGATTGTCTGAAGGGTCCAGCACACAGCCCACAGCAAGCCCTCAGTGAGAATTAGCGATGGCTTTTATTTGCCATCTGTGTGGTTCTTTTTTTTTTTTTTTTTGTGCCTCAGTTAGAGGACTTGGCAGATATTTTTAAAGGATCAGATCATAAATACATGGTTTATTGGCCAAGAAGCAAAATTGAGGATATTATGTCATTACTTAAATAACCATTTAAAATGTGATCATTAAAAAAATACAAAACGGGCATCTGGGTGGCTCAGTGGGTTAAAGCCTCTGCCTTTGGCTCTGGTCATGATCCCAGGGTCCTGGGATTGAGCCCCACATCAGGCTCTCTGCTCAGCAGGGAGCCTGCTTCCCTTCCTCTCTCTCTGTCTGCCTCTCTGCCTACTTGTGATCTCTGTCAAATAAATAAATAATAAAAATTTAAAAAAAACAAACAAACTATTCTTACCTCTTGGGCCATACAGACACAGGTGCTGGCCTGGACCTGGCCATCCCAGGGGCTGAGGCTTGCCCACCGTGTCTCAGAACTTCACTTTTCTGCAAATGCTGCCTCCAGGAAGACTGCCCTGATCACCTCTCTTTCATTTCCCTACACCTCCTCCTCGGGGTCCCAGTCCCTTCCTGTCTCACGTCCTCATGGTCCCTGCAGGCAGCTCTTCTCCTCTGTGAGGCTGAGTAGCCGAGAGCTTAGCCTCCCCTGCCTCTTCTCAGGAGACATCCGGACTTGGAGCAGCACTCGACAACACTGGCAGGCTCGTTTGTTGAACACCTGCCCCGTGTTGCACTAGTGTTTTGGGCTCCAGAGCAGGTGTTGAACGTATGTTCCAGTGACTTCTTCACAACCCAGAAGGGCAGGGCTGGCCTCCACAGGAAAAGCTCTTGGATCTGTAGGAAAGGAACGTGATTTCCCGCCATCATAGAAGTAGAATGGTTTTCCCAAAGGGATGCACGACCTTGGTGAATGGGAGCTTCC
The DNA here is from genome assembly GCF_009829155.1 of Mustela erminea. Lineage (NCBI taxonomy): Eukaryota > Metazoa > Chordata > Mammalia > Carnivora > Mustelidae > Mustela > Mustela erminea. The sequence goes on along the minus strand of NC_045627.1, from coordinate 84,317,185 downwards.
TCGTGCCTGGGCTGGGTGAGATTCAAGGCGTCAGCCAGGTAGCATGCTTGGGGATTGACCCCCTTAGTGTGTGTGTGTGTGTGTGTGTGTGTGTGACACTTGAGAGTTTTTCACTGTAGCAGAGACAGTTTGGTTTTTCATCCATGCCCATGTTGTGAGCCTTTCCCCGGTGTTGCCTGGCCTGGTGCCTTTTGGGGGCTCAGCTCTGGTCTCCCCCAGACATCTGGCACAGTTGGTGAGGGCAGGGGAGGGAGTCCTGGCTGACCTGGAAGACGCTATGATACAAGGTCACATCTCCTCTGGGGGTATTTCACACCCTTCTGGAAGTGCAAGGGGAAGCAAGGGGCCAGAACTGAGACAGGGTCACATCCCTCTTGGACCCGCCTCTCTTGGGAATTCTGATAGATGTGGGCATTTGGGACACCAGGGACTCCTCCACGCCTGGCTAGCTTCCCCCACTTTCCACTGTGTCTCAAACATGCCTAGAAAGTTATTCAGTCTCTAATGTGAAACGTGTCTCGTGAGGATTTTCTGGCCTGCCTTTGGAGAGAGATTTCTTTTGTTCTTCCAATGGTTTTGTGGCAGGGCCTTCACTGGGTTCGATGAGGGGTCCTGGCCTGGCTGCTGCCTGCGAGTGTAAAGTGAGCTCTGTTAATGCCGTGTGGGCAGTGTGGTGTCTGTAGAAGCTTTGGTTCGGAACCCAGGCCACAGTGGACTTGCTGGGTTAGAAATACCTCCCAGATAAGGGGTCAGAGGCCAGAGCTCTGATGTGCTCAGGAGCACCTGTGGGCTCCACTCACTTCCATCACCCAGGTGACTCTGGGGTGGGGGTTTCTGGGCGACCGAGGCCACAGGAGTCCATTTACAGAGTAGAAATTCTAGCTGCACCTCTTCTGAGTCCGTGTCGCTGAGGCCAGCAAACGTGCTTCTTGTTGCTGGTGGAACTTTGCTCCTATGACAGTCTGCCTGTCTTTCCATCTTCTCAGCCCTTCTGTGATGAGATCCTCTTCGTTACGTCTGGGTTGCTGACTCAGGATGGAGTTAGCAGAAAACCGAATTCGCCATGTCATACCCTAAAACTGAAAAAAAAAAAAAAATTAGAAACTTAACTCAAAGTGGAAGCTATTCTAAAATAGATTTCTTTCCTGGCTTACGAGACGTTTTGACTATGAAAGTCGTGGATGCACTTTGTAGAAAATGTGGAAGATATATAAAAACAAAGAAGGGAATAAAACAAACCCATAGTCTTATCTTCCAGGGGTAATCACAGTCACCGTCTGGAGTCTGTCTCTCCAATCTCGTCTCTCCGTGTGTGTGTGTGTATGTGTGTGTGTGTGTGTGTGTGCATGCGTGCGCACATGCATGCATCAGGAACAAAATTCCAGGTATGTGTGTAGATGACATGCACACTTTCTACAAAACTAAACGAGTCTTGCTTTGTAACCTTCTAGTCTCAGTTCATGTGCTACTGTTATGTTCTTAGGTCATCAAATACCCTTTGAGGGCATGATGTGAAGTGGTTTTCCATTTTATGGTGGAGTCATAACTGACCATTCTTCCCAGGCTGTGAACATTTCCACACTCCTCATTCTGCCTGTGTCTTTGCTCGCTCGCCCCTTGCTTTGGTCATGCTTCCTGGAAGAGGAACTGCATAGAGTCATCACTGCTCTCTTGAAAGGTTTATGCCAACTTCTACAGCCTCTTGCCCATATTCTCCTTGTGTGTATGTGTTGTTTTATAAGCACTCCTTATAGGTGAAGGACAGGGACTCTCTCTTTATACGTCGCAGGGTAGGGTGGTTAAGAACTCTGGAACCGTACTAAATGGAGCTCAAAGCCCAGTGCATTGTTGACTAGCTGTGTGGTCTTGAGCGTGTTATTTAATCTCTTTGTGCCTCAATATACTCAAATACAAAACAGGGGTAATAATTGGACATAAGATTGGGGTAAGTATTTAATAAGGTAACTTGAATAAACAGTGACTTGACCAGTGGGTTCCGTTGTGGAAACTTCGTATCGGTCATTCATTTGGGCAACTAAGCTTGACACATTTTTTAAAAGCCTGGAACAGCGCAGGAACATAGACTGATCTATTCCTTAAAAGTCTGAAAGAACGGGACTGTGAATTCATTGAAACTAGGCATTTTCCATTCAAGAAGTTCCTTGATGTATCTCCTTTCTTTCATGATAATTGGTCTAGCAGATTTTCTTTTCTTTTAGTTAATTTTGATAAGGTTTTTGGAAGACATTGTCACTCTGTTGATATATTTTCTTTTTGCCATTTATGTACTTAGATTTTGTTAATATGTCAACTAATTTACTTATTTATTTTAGAGAAGTTTTTAATTTTGGATTTAGAAAAAATAAAGAGAGAATACAGAAAGTTCCTATATATCTCTGCTCCTCCTCTTGGTTCCCTTATTATTAACCTCTTGGGAATCTTGACCTGTTCTTTGTAACCGAAGTCCATGGTTTAAGTGCGAGTTCACCGTGTTGTACATTCTACAGATTTTGATGAAAGTATAACGACACATAGCTCCTGTTGTAATACCATCAGAATGGTTTCACTGCCCTAGAAATCCTTAAATAAGTAGGTCCTTTGCCTACTTATTTCTGTTTCCCTTCCCTGATCCTCTGGCAAACCACTGATCTTTTTACCATCTTCCGAGTTTTGCCTTTTCCATAATCCCGTGTGGTTGGAATCATGAAGCATCCAGCTTTCTCATTTCTTTCACTCAGTCATATGCACGTCAAGTTCCTCCATGCCTTTTCATGGCTGATAGCTCATTTCTTTTTATCACTGAATAATATTCCATTGTCTGGATATAGTGCATACGTTTGTTTATCCACTCATCCATGCAAGGACATCTTGGTTGCTTCCAACTTTTGGCAATTATGGATAAAGCTGTTATAAATATTCATGGGCAGGTTTTTGTGTGGCCACGTTTTTAACTCATTTGGGCAAATACCAGGGAGCACAATTACTAGATCATATGGTAAGAGTATTTTAAGTTGCATAAGGAATTTTTCTCTTTTATAGGACCTCCGCTAACAAAAAAATTGGTGGTACTATTTGTCCCTTTTTTTTTTTGTCCTTTCAGTATGCATTCCAAAATCTTGACACATTTGTTACCACATCACTGATGTGATTTTCTGTGTAATATATCCACTCTTACGGCTTCGTGTAGGCTATTTCCTACTTCTATTTTGAAATAAAGCAGACATAGAAAAATTACGTAATGATATATATGTTCTTCTAGCAAATATGTATAAAGCCAGTCCCTGTGCCACCATCACCAAAGTCAAGAAGGAGAGACTTATCAATCTTCTCGATCACATCTGTATCCCTTCCACTGTAGAGATGACCTCTACCCCAATTTTAACAGCTTTTCTTCATAATTTTACCACCTATGTTTTATCTTTAAGTTAGCTTGGCCTGATTTTGACATTTATAGAAATAGAATTATGCTGTGTGTATTCAATCATACATACCTTATAATTTTCTATTAACGTTCTATAATTGTTGAGTGCTTTCATTTTCCTCAGTTCCTCAGTGGGTGGGATTCCGTCGTAAGGCTACACAACAATTTTTTATCCATTTCAGTGCTGATGGATGCTTGACTTATTTCCAGTTCCTATATTTTATGAAAAGTGCTTCCATGTAAATTTCTGTGCATACATCCTAACTCCCATGGGCTTAAGTTTCTCTAAGTATATATACATTTAGATGTGCAATGGCTGGGTTTAGCTTCACTGTTGAACAAAAACTCAATTGTTTCCCTCCGTGGGGCAGGGGGCACACCATTCTCACTTCCTGTCAGCATTGTGTGGGCTCTAGGCTTCACATTCCAAATAACTGTTCTATGAGCAGACTTTAGGATTTGCCAATCTGGCAGGTATATGATGGTGACTCGCTGTGATTTCATTTGCATTTTCTAATTATTAATGAGGTTCAGCCTCTTCTCATAGATTTGTCATTTGAATATCTTTTCTGGTGACATTTCTGTTCTACTTTTTTCCTTATAGATTTACCCATTCTGAGTTTGAATTTTGATTTCATAATATTGGTAGCAAATACTGTTTTTTGCTTTTCATTCTTGTGGGATCTTAATGAACAGAAGTTCTTAATTATCATGTAGCCAAATATATTGATTTTTTTTCTTTTAGGTTGCTACTATTTGTGTCTTGTGTAAGAAATACCTTCTTATTCCAAAGTCATGAAGATATTTTATACTGCCTTCTAAAGCATTCTCTCTGTTTTTATTTTCCACAGTTAGGTCTTCAAATACCTGGATGGGCTTTGTTTATTTATGATATGAAGTCAGAATTCAATTTTATTTTTTCCTTGTTTCCATGCTTTTTTGCAAAGCTACCTCTGTCTGTTGGGGATTAAGAGTCCATATGTGTATGACTTTGTTTTCAGTCTTGCTGTTCTTTATCACAAATTCATTTTTCTACCCATACATGGGTATGGCTAGAAATACCTTATTCTTCTAACTACTACAGCATTTTAACATATCATGATACCCAGTAGCGCAGGACCTAGTTTTTCTTCAAAAGTTGTGGTATTCTTGACTCATTTTATGGACATACATGTGCACATGTGTGTGAGCACACACATATATTTACACCACCCACTCAGGATCTTCTAATACCTTTCCAAAAACTTTTGGAATTTTGATGACAGTCTCATAGATTCCATAAATCAGTTTGGGAAGAATTAATGTATTTACAACATTAAGTCTTCTAATCCATGAACATGGTATATTTCCCCACTTGCTAAATCTTTCTACATATCTCCCAATAAATGGATCTTGCCCATCTTTACTAGATTTGTTCTTAGATATTTGCTATGTTGTGACGCTTTTAATTTCAGTTTTCTAACTCTTTATTGCCAGTATACAGGAAGGCAGTTGATTTTTTTCTATGCTGATTTATACCCAGCCATATTACTAAACTCTTACTAAAAACAATTATTTGCATATTTACTTGGATTTGAGTACCAAATCATAATGTAGGCTAAATGATGGCAATTTTGTTTTTTCTTTCCATTTGTTAAACTTTTCCACTTACTTTTCTTTACTTCATTGGTAGAGATCCCAGGTTAAAAATAATGGCTCTTTGCATAGGTTTTAATTCTGCCTTTGGGTTTGTAGTTTTCTTAATATTTGGCCTTGTTTTCTTTTAAAGATTTATTTATTTATTTTAGAGAGAGGGAAGGAGAGAGAGGAGGGGTAGAGGGAGAGGGAGAGAATCTCAAGCAGACTCCCTGCTGAGTGTGGAGCCTGATGTGGGTCTCAATCCTACAACTCTGGGACGATGACCTAAGCCCAAATCAAGAGTTGGATGCCTAACTGACTGAGTCACCCAGGTGCTCCTGGCCTTATTTTAAATACCTTTTCTATACTTAGAATGAACAATTTCTAGGAAAAAATATTTTCCCCATTACTGCATGAAATCACTTTCAAAGGTACATGATTGCTTGAAGTCTTTTGGGAGCTATAGCTCATGTTCTTTTTTGTGGAATTTTGTCCTTCACAGATGGCACATCGGTGTTTGTGCTTCACTCATCTTTCAGTGAGGCAAAATGCAGCCAGATTTCCTCCACTGGGGGGGCAGTTGCAGCTCTTTCTCATATCTACAGGTTTCGTCTGGGTCGGCATGCAAACGCCCAGTACCATTTTCAGTTTCAAGCAGATCTTTATCTTCTACATATTTTTGCTTCCCTGAGGTGCTGATTTCTTTCCTGGCTGCAGTTCTTAGATCCTTTTTTCTGATGGGATACGTAGGAGAACAGTAATTACCTTCCTATGCTCTCGTCAGTGTTCTTGTCTTTGCCCCACACTGTCCTTCTGTGTGACAGTTGTCCCTCCTTCCTGTCCAGTTGTTTTCTGAGAGTTTCTGATCCAAGCAGTTGCGGAAAGCTTATGGGGGTCGGGGAGGAGAGGCAAGCACCTGGCCACTGCAGAAAGCCAGATCTAAACTAGAGATGGTGTCCAATTTTCAGTTTTCTCGTTGTTGCAGACCCTGGACTTCAAAATGGAGGCACGCAAGAGGGATGAAGGGTTTCCTGTCCCTCCTCTGGACATCTCCATTTTGTCTCTAGCTGTCTCCATCTGACTCAGCTGTGGGGAATAATCTTGCACATCTGGCACTAGAAGCATTGGAAGAATTGTTGAGACTCTTTCCTTTTGAGAATCTTCGTAGGTTTTTAGGATATGTTTGGGAGATGTTGCAAAAGTTTAAACTAGAATTCCCTTTAGTTTGTGATACTTCTGTACAACTGGTGATTTTATAAGATACGTTAAATAACCTGGACATGTTGTGAGAAAGTTTTTTTTTTTTTTAAGGAATCTTAAAAAAGCAAAACAAAAACTTTCATTTTGAAATGCCTAGAGATCCTCGGGAAGTTGCAAACAGATGGATCCTATGTACCCTTTACTCTGCCTCCTCTGGTGCTGACCTTTTGCATAACTGCGGTACAATAACAAAATTCATAAAACGTATTTCGATTCCACACATTCTCTGTGTGTGTGTATGCATATGTACGTATAGTCCTGCGTCATTGTACCACATCTGTCATTTCGTGGGAACACCATCACAGAGAGAGACAGGCCTTGCCTTCACTGTGGGGCTTCCTTGTGACATGCCTTCCTAGCCCCATACCCTGTCCCATAGTCCTTAACTCCTCACAACCTCTGGGCCGATCGCCATCTCTACAATTTTGCGTTTTCAAAAATGTTAGATGAAGTAAACCTTATGGTATGTAACTTTTGAGATTGGCTTTTTTAACTCAGCATAATTCTCTTCTCTTTAAAAATTGGACAAATAGACTTAGTTGGTATTAGTATGCTGTAGCAGTCAGAAAAAGCAAAGTCTTTTTATTATTACTATTATTATTATTTTTGAAGTGTAACACACACAGAAAAGTCTGGAAATCTTAAGAGCATAACACATTGGATTGTCATGTGCTCCACTCATGGTTAATGTTAATGCACTATATTAACTATCATTTAGATAAGAAGTAGGTGACCAGACCAATGAGGCTTCCCTCATTCCTTCCCCCAGTTAGTCACTAGCCCTGTTCCCTCTCAAGGATAATCACCATCAGAGATTCCTTTTGCCTGTTTTTGAACTTAATATTCATGGAATCATACACTGTGTCTGATGGCTTTCACTTAATAGTATGTTTATGAGATTCCTTCATGTTATTGTATACGGTTATGATCCATGTATTTTCAAGGATTTATAGTATTCTGTGGCATGGATATACACCTATTTACTTATTCATTCTCCTGTTAATGAACGTTGGGGTTGTCTTCAGTTTTTGGCTCTCATAAATAGTGCTTCTGGGATCATTCCTGCGTGTAAGTCTTCTGGTGTATGTGAGTGAGATTCTGCTGGGTGTCAGCACAGTGGTGGAGTTGCTGGGTCACAGGGCCTGTGCATTTATATCTTGAGGAGATTCCCCTGGAGAGTTTTCCACATGGGTTGTCCCCGCTAACACCTCTCTACCCATATTGTTGCTTTGCATCCTTGCCAACATTTGATTGGTCTTTTTAATTGCACTGATATTGGTGTGTGGGTCCCGACATTTCATTGTGGTCTTGACTGGCATTTTCCTGAAGACAGATGACCAATGCTCATTCGCCATCAGCATATCTTCTTTTGGGAACGCCTGCGCAGATCTTTTGGCTCATTGTTTTTCTTATTGATTTATAGGAGGGTTTTTTGTATGTTTGCCTTTTTTTTTAAAAAAAGATTTTATTTATTTATTTATTTATTTATTTATATATTTATTTGTCAGAGTGAGAGAGAGAGTGAGCACAAGCAGGGAGAGCAGCAGGCAGAGGGAGAGGGGAAAGCAGGCTCCCCGCTGAGGAGGGAGCCAGACTTGGGATTCCATCCCAGAACCCTGGGATCATGACCTGAGCCAAAGACAGACACCCAACTGCCTGAGCCACTCAGGTGCCCTTGTATGTTTGCTTTTCTTAAAAATTCTGTGGATGGGAGCACCTGGGTGGCTCAGTCGTTAAGTGTCTGCCTTTGGCTCAGGTCATGATCCCAGGGTCCTGGGGTCGAGCCCGGCATGGGGCTCCCTGCTCAACGGGAAGCCTGCTTCTCCCTCTGTCCTCCCCGTGCTTGTGTTCCCTCTCTCACTGTCTCTCTCTCTCTCTCTCTGTCAAATAAATAAATAAAATCTTTGAAAAGAAACACTGTGGCTGTGAGTCCTTTGTCAGACGTACACACAGCAATATCTTCTTGCGCTTCCTGGTTCACCCTTCACCTCCGATAACCATGTCTTTTGAATAACAGATGTTCTTAATTTAATACAGACAAATCATCAGTATTTTCCTTTAGTGTTTTTTGTTACATGTTTAAATTTCTTTCACCTACTGCAAGATTATGAAGACATTTCCCTCTGTTGTCTTCTAGAAAAAGACTTTTTTTTGCAGTCACTTATTTCCATTAAAATTCTTGATTTAAATAAAAATACAAATGAAGAGTGCAGGTGGTCCTTGGATATGGAAAAATTCACAAGGATAATCAGTAGGTGATTGAATTTTGAAAAAATAATTCCTCCTTTTTTGGCCTGATGAGCAACATAGAAAGAACTAAATATTGGTTTTCCGCAGTGTGCCGGCTAAGGATCTGTCGGATCTGTTGGATCATGAGACATGTTCACTCATTGACTTGGGAAATACTGATGGCTTTGGGGCTTCAGGGATGGACACTCACAGTTGCTGCCCCCCAGGAAGAGAACAGGAGGCTTTGTGTCTTTGTTAGCCAGGGGTGGGGTGGGTAGGATGAGAGGGTTGGGTGTCAGGAGCAAGTCTTGGAGGCTTTTCAGTGAGCAGTCACCAGATCAGAAGTCAGAGCTGCTGTGATGCAGGTGCCCTGGGCACCATCTGAGCAGGAGGCTTCAGCCCGCGGATACTGCTCCCTGAGGATTTCCTGTGCCTGAGCCACAGGGCCAGCACAAGGCGAGCTCCCAGCCTCTGTAGCTTTAAGGGAGGAGACACCAGCCAGATTCTGAGGGTCTCACAATCACCTGGGAGCCACAGAGACCAGGGCCCCTCTGCAGTCCTGTTCCTTAGGGTCTCTGGGGAGGGCTCTGAATAGCAGTGTTTTGTTTTAGTTTTTAAGATTTTATTTATTTATTTGACAGAGAGCGACAGCCGGAGAGAGAACACAAGCAGGGGAGTGGGAGAGGGAGAAGCGGGCTTTCCGAGGAGCAGGGACACCTGACGCGGGACTTGATCCCGGGACCCTGAGCTCATGACCTCAGCTGAAGGCAGACGCTTAACGAGGGAGCCACCCAGGAGACCCTAAACCGCAGTTTTTTCAAAGCTCCCCAGGAGGTTCTGATTCTGGTGTTGGCCACGGTGAGAACGCTGGGGGAGGGAGGCCTGCGGGGAGGGAGGTGCTTTCGGGGGGTGGCTGGACAGGGCTGACGTGAACTCCTTTTCCCAAGACCCTGAGTGGGGACCTGCCCCTCTGGGAAGCTGGGCGTGTCTGAGACCCGCCAGGAGCCATCGCAGACCCGCCCCCCAGCACAGCAGGGCTGCCTCCACCTTCACCCATTGAAGGGCATGTCAGCTCCAGAAAGGTGAGGGACAGAACGTCCTATGTCAGAGCTCTTCGATTTATGGCAACAGTAGGGCTGTGCACTTGTCCCTGCCAGCGCTCTCGAGGTCTTGGAGAATTCTTCACTCTGCTTTGAGCTGATGATCACAGAAGGCCCACTGGCCTGGGCCTCTGAGCTCTGCTCGGCCACCTGGGGATGCCCAGCCTGGCCCCACTGCCTTTCTCCATCGTGACCCCAAACACCACCACGAAACTTGGATTTGCTTCCCTCTCTTGCCTCTTCGAGTCAAGCAGGTGGCGTCCCAGCCGTGCCTGGGCTCGTACGGCATACACGATCTTCAAATTATAACCCGCATACTTAGCTGTTTAACTCTGCGGAAGCTTCCTCCGGTCTTGTTTGTGTACGTGTGAAATGGGGGTGAGGAGGCCCTTCTCTCCCTGTCCCCGGGGAGATGAGATCACAAGATGCCTTCAGAGCATCGGGCTCAGGGAGGTTGCCTGCACCTTTGCCCTATCGCGCCCCACATCATTAGCCTTTTAAAATACTTCTCGTGACTTGTCTGTCGTGACGGCTGCCCCCCAGACAGATCGGGGTTTTGGGGGAGGGATGCTGGGGTTGGTGCCCCAGACCCAGAATTCTAACTTGCACTCTCCATTTGGACCTCACCCTGAACTTTGGGCCACTGGGGCCTCCTCTGGGAGACCAGTGCGTTGTGCCTGCCCACAGCTGTTTTGTGAGGTGGCCCCAACGCCGAGAATTTAAGCTTGGGTTACACTGAATAAAGTCTGTGTGTGTGTGTGTGTGTGTGTGTGTGTGTGTGTGTGTGCTTGTCAGAGGGGGAGGTAGAACAGGCCCCAGGCCTGGTGGACGGTGCCCGCTGGACACAGGGCCTTCTCATAGACTCGCACCGCCTTTAGGAGCCATGTGGAGTCATCTTTGATGACTGTCACCCTCTTTCCTTCCGGTTATGACACATCTCTTATCTCTAATATCCTCCCAAAGTCATCTTTCTGCCACCCATTTTCATGTTCTCCTCCCCCACCTGCTTCTGAGGATTACTCTTTGTCCTTTTAGAAACAACAAGAACTTGATCATGTAGGAGTTTTTGTGGATTTGTTCTGTAGGAGGAGCAGGGAGCAGTGCTGCGGCGGGTTCTGTGGCTGCCGTGGGGTCCCTGCGGGATCCCTGGCCCGCAGCTTCCGTGCAGCCCGGCCGGGGCTGGGCCGGGGGACTGGGGGTGCTCAGCTTCCCCGAGGCTCCCCAGCTCTCTGTGAGCCTGGCAGTGATCTCCACTGACATTACGGTCTTGGTGTTAACACGAGCATATTTTGGTTCTGGCTTCTGGCCTTTTGACTTTCTGATCATGGCCATTTACGCTGAGCTTGGAAGCACTTGTTTCTTCTCTGTTTTACTCGCTCATTGGGGCAGCACTTCCGGCCCCTCCGTGCAGTGTCCTGGTGGGTGCAGACGAGCCCTCCGTGGTGGGGGGAGGTATGGTGGCTGACAGCTCCTCGGACAGGGCAGGCTGTTTCTCTGGGAATTTAAACCAAAGTAATTCTCACTTCTTGTTCTAGCCTTGTTCTAAGCTCAAAATGCTGGAGTGCTTTGGTTGGAGAGTTCTCTTGGCTTCTTTTAGAGGAAGTAAGTACCGCATAGAGCACTGGACCCTTCGCACCTGCTGTGTGTGTCTGTGGGTCTCTGTCTCTGGCTCCTTATTCCAGAAGTTCTTTCAGCAAGAGTGTCTGGTTCTGGTGGGAAGGGGCACATGTTCTAAGTATTAGATTTCTGAAAATGCCCTTAGTTACCTGGACTGTTGACTGGTAGCAGATTCTAGATTCTGACTTGTTTTTCCTGAGCCCTGCGGTGCATAGGCGGCCAGTGAGAAGTCTCGTGTTGGTCTGAGTCTCACCGTCTTGTTCCTCTCCAGTAGTCGGACAAGCCAGGGACCAGAGCTGGGCTCATGGTTTGTCTCCTTTCTACCCTGTCTGCCTCTCCCCGAGTTCCAATTTTGAAGATGCGGAGGCTGATTCATCCTGTGGATTCTGTCTGGCTGCTTTCTGCCCCTGGGGTTATAATGTTAGCAGCAGTCCTCTGTTGTGTTCAAAACCGGGGATCAGCTAAGTCACTGAAGTTCTCCAGATGTCACCTCAAAGAGTAGGAGGCGGTCTGGAGCTTTGGCCCGAGGTCGTGGAGCCTGGTGGCCAGATGTGGTCAGCCTGCCATTTCCGGCTCCTTTTCTTTGTATGACTCTTCGGTCTTTGATAGCTTGGAGTGCAGCTGGAGGGAGGAATGGTCCCTGGGACCTTCTGTAGGCCTCTGCAGCGTGGGGGACCTGAGGGAGTTTTAGTGCTGTAGCAACAGGGGAGACAAGCCTCACCCGACTGGGTCTGAGGCCTCTGGACTGTTCTGTATGTTTTCGATTTCCTACTTGCACCTTTCTCCCGAGCGGCTGAGTGTGCTTGGCAGTGGTTTCTTAATTGTCCCCTGTAGTATTCTTTTTAATGCAGTATTGTTCTGCTTTGCTGGCGGAGGGGCAGCTCATTTTGCTCATTGTGGACCTTAACCAGACCTGCCAAGAGCCTTAAGGATGATGTTCGCAGGGTAGGAAGAAGAGGGGAAAAATGAATCAGGTGGAAATATGCTGAAATTCTTCCGAGTTAAGTATTTAATATGGACATTGCAGTGCTCTGTATTTTGAATTAACTTAGGAGCTCTAAATCAAAACTTATTTGAGCTGTCCTCCATTGTCCTGTCCTTCAGGATAGGAAAACCCTTCATTTTCCTAAATGTGGAGATCCCTGTGTCAGACTTTCAACATAAATCATTACGATAGGCCTAGGAACTTGTCCACAATAACGTGGTTTTGACCTAGGATTTTTGCTTTGTCGACCCTTGCTCAAGACAGGTAGGATAAAGAGGTTGTGCTAAATACACTACTTTATGTATAAACACTGTATTAATTAAAAAAAAAAAAAGTTGTAAACGTGATTCCTGGGAGGCAGGGAGCCCCCAGCTGGGGTAGCGTGTGTCTGTGTCGAGCTGAGCGGGCGTGGTGGTGCCCCAGCCCTGCGGGGGGGCGATGTGGTAATGCGTGCTGAGCCACATTTCACTGATGGTCCTGGGAATCGAGGCAAGCAGGCACGTGGTGGCAGGAAGGGAACGGAAGAACTGAGGAAGGAGAAGGTCCGGCGCGGCGGCAGAGAGACAGAGGGTTATTCCACAGGTAAAGGCAGCATAAGCGTCTCCGTGACCCCTCCCCGGGCTTCTGCCATCTGAGTGTGCGGGGACAGTCTGCTGGAGGAGGAGAAAGTCACCGCAGCCTCGGAGAGCTTCTTCAGCAGTGGGCTGTGGAAGGCGGTGGGGACACGTCCGTGATGACAGTCACCTCCAGAGCGGGACGGCCTTCTGCTGCCAAGCAGGCCTCACATACGGAAGGTGGTGGAACGGTCTGGTCTTCAGAGACACTCACGGGAGGGTCCTGAGTTGCAGCCTCAAATGGGCGACTTGACTGCTGCTGGCGGAGGTGGCGTCTGTCATTGTGTGGATGCAGCTGGGGCACCCTTGTGACCTGCTCAGGGGCAAGGGAAGGATGACGCTCTGGGAGCCGGAGGGTGACAACCCTGAGCTGCAGGGGAGGAAAAGTCTCCCTGAACCAGGAAGAAGGAAGGAGAGAAACGGAAATATCATCGCTGGGGCCTGAATATCTGGGACCCCCTGACACCCAGAATTCCTAGGTTGAAATCCTAGCCCCTAAGGTGATGGTCTAAGGAGGCGGGGGCTTTGGCTTCTGTCCTGAGGGTGGAGCCCTCATGAGCGGGGTTAGTGCCCTCCTGAGAGGGACCCCAGAGAGCCACCATGTGTGGTTGGGTGACAAGGGGCGGCTTAGAACCAGGCAGCACCCTCCCCCCGCCCCAGCAGAGGGCAGCCGTGCCGATGCCTTCATCCTGGGCGTTCCAGCCTCCAGACAGGCGAGTGATAAACTTCTGTGTCTAAGCCTCCTGCCCATGGGGCTTCATTACAGCAGCCCGAGCCGACTGAGACTTACGCTGCGGCAACCCTGGGTCGGGAGTAGCCAAGAGGGAGTGGACTAGGGGAGGGAGAGGAGGTCACCGAAGGAGGAGAGCCACCGTGCCTGGGGACCAAAGCCGGAGTGCAGAATGCAAAATCCAAAAGAGGGGAGGGGGACGTGGGGCTGGAGAACTCATCTCACAGGGAGGTGGGGGGTGGGGAGTGGGGGCGGTGTGGGACCCCCCTGCCCCCCGCAGGGCTGCACAGGCTCCAGATGCCCCCCTCCAACTCATGCGCAGCGGGGAGCTGGAGACTGGCATCCACCCCCTGCCGACAGCACCTGACTTTGCTGGGCAGACTGGTGATGCCGGGGACCAGGCCCTCTCTGGGAGGAGGGGTGTGACGTTGGGTGCAGCCACTGAGGCGGGGTGGTGTGGCCAGCAGTGCTCTCGGGATTTGTCTGGTCCTCCAGGGGTGCATGGTCCGTGGTTTCTGCGGGCTGGGTGACAGGGCTCTTGGGGCTCCCCCTGCACCTGTCCTGTGTCCCTGCCTTGGCCCCTTCTGGGAGCTTCCTCCTATGCCCCCAGCAATCTCCATTCCTGCTTACGTTAACCACTGTTGGTTTCTAACAGCCAGAGATGCCCCAGCGACCTCCGTGCGTCAGTGACTTTGCCGTGGCCTTTCTCAGGGTGGGGCTGCCTCGTGTCTTTAGTAATGGCATGGGCGACCGACAAGGCTTCCAAACAAAACCAAATTCTCTGAAGATGGTGTCTTCTGATAAGGAAAAAAAACATCCTTATTAGGATTCAGGGAAGCCGGTGTTTGAGTACAGTCTGGGTGTGTGTGTGTGTTTATCTGGGCTCCTCACCAAAGACGTCATCAGCTGTGCTGTGGACCGAAGGAGTGACTTTTCTGGCCTACACTGTCACATCATACAAGAGTGGGCAAGAGTGGACGTTTGTCGGATGGGGCAGCTGACAGCGGTGCTGACTCTGGGTCCACACTTGCTTTGTGGGCCTGATGCTTGAGCCCCTCGAGAGGGCCGGCATTGAGCTTTTGGGTTGATATTAGACGTGCAGTCGATAAACACCCCTCTTCTGGGCACTTTCTTCCCCACCTTGTGTATCCTGGTGAGAGGATGTGTAGAGCTTCCACTTATCAATGTAAGAGTGATCTTGGTCAATATGCAATCTCATTCAGTTCCTTCTTAAATTAAAGTATGCGTGTGCATATGAGATGCTCTCTTTTCCTGGAAGAAATGCTTTGGGTAACAATTATTCTTTGTTATTTAACTAATAAATAATATGTAGTTTGTGTTGTCTACCTGACTACCTAAATGAGTAATAGGAGGGTTTGCCCGATGGAGTACCTGAAATTCAGCACCTGCTGTGTTTTCTGCTAGGAGGGAGGGACCAGGGGATGTGAACACGTTGGACAGCGCTGTGAGAGAGTCTCACTGAAATGGCAGTGAGTCCTTTCTGAATTCCTGATGCTCATGTGAGAAGACCGGGCTTCTGAATGGAGCCCCAGGACATGGGGGGGGGGGCGGGGACAGGCCAGTGCCCTGTTCTCTGTCCGGGTCTGAAACCAAAGCTGGTGTATCTGGCAGAATCGAGATGCAGAGGCCACTCCCAGGACACAGGGAATCGTCCAGCAGAAGCACTGACCAGCCAGTGAGGTGTCAGGGCCCAGGCATGTGGGTTTCCCTGCGGATGCTGATGTGTCTGAAGCAGGGTGGGCTGGGATTAGGTGACAAGGAGGAGAGGGGAACAGTAGGAGAGTGGTAAGAACTGGGGATAGTGGGCAGCATCTCTAGCTGAGGAAGCCCTGAACCCGGGTCAGGGCCAGGGCTGAGAGGCAGGTTGAAGAACATTCTGGAATCTAACCTCCCAGAGAGGTTAGATAGTGATCCTGACCCTCAGTCCTTGCCCTGAATCTTGACCAGGGCCTCAGGTGCCTACCAATGACCACTGAAGTCTGAGAGGCTGGAGGGATATGGCCCAGAGAGGCGAGCAGCATGCAAAGAAGGTGCTGTCCATCCTGAGGCCACTGTGGGACAGCGTGGGGGCTCAGGCTCTGGATCTCACAGCCTGAGCCCAGGGGCTGAGCCCCAGAGGGGCAGGTGTGGCTACTGCTGGGTCAGCATGAACAGGTTCCATGACCAAGCACAACTGGTGGAGGCAGGCCATGTAGATTTCTGAGAAATATCTTTGCTCAGTGCTCTGACACTTGGTCAGTTTCCAGTAGGCATGATGGAGAATTACTCTCTTAGCATTGGGACCAAGGAAATTCCACCCATGTGCGCCAGAGGCTGGGAAAGTGCCCAGGACAGATCCTAGTGAGGGAAGGAGGTTATGATAACTAGAATACCCTCTGTGAGGTCAGCCTTGGGCGCTCAGGCTTGCTTGCTTCCTAGATCCCCTGGGCCATATCCCACCCTGGCTGCATGCCCTCCCCATTCATTCTGTGGTCCCCACCGGATCCACACTCTCGTCCCCCATTCACTGCATGGTCCCTGCTCCCCTGGCCCCCCACTTGAGGTGTGCCCCCCCCCGGCAGAATCCAGCAGGTGCACCATTGCTCAAAGTGCCACCTGAAGCCTCCTGGGGTCTCCTGCTGTGTCAGTGGGCAACAGGGGCACCGTTACTCCCCTCTTGGTGCTGCTCAGCACTCTGGGCCCTGGTACCTCTGCCCCCTCCTCCTAGCAGAGATGGCTGGTGCATGTGAACCAACCCAGGCAGCCACATCGCAGATGTGGCAGGATCAGGACGCAGCCTGGAGCCAAGAATCTGGAGGCCAGCGTCCAAGGTCCAGCTCTGCTGCTGGAAGGGATGCCTGGGAAGGCTCACCTGAGTCTCTGGGCCTCGCCTTCCTCCTTGAGGACTCAAGGGGAGGACTAGAAAGTGTCTCGGGGCCTGGCGGGTCTGAGTCCCTCTGACAGCAGCCCTCCCAGGCCGACTTTTGTCCCCAGAGGCCTGCAGAGCACCAGTCGCAGCTCCTGTCTTGCCAATCTCCCCCAGCATCCGGAGGGCAGAGGGCTTTTGTTCCCTGCCAGGGCTTGTCATGGATGGACAGATACCCACACTGGCTCAGGTCCCTGGGGACACACCCATCTCAGCAGTGAGCTGCACAGATTTTTCAAACGTGCCTCTCACAGGAGGGATTTCTCACGCTTCTAGTAGAAATAGATTTTGCTTCTCCCCCAGAGTTGGTATTTTTTTTAACCAGGGTCAGATTGTAGGAGACAGATAGCATCACTCGGAGACTTCCAGCCCCAAGGTGGGCTGCGCCGTGAGAACAACAGCTCGGGGGTCCAGAGGCCATGGAATCAGGCCCCGAGCTATTGTTAAAGCTCTCAGCTGCAGGGACGCTGGTCTGGATGGGGAGTCTGGCCAGGGGTCTGCCCACGTGCCAGCATCTTATTCCAGGAGCACCTTGGACCACACTGTAGCTCGTAGCTGTTCTCAAAACTGCCAGTTTTGCCAAGAATGGAAAACAATAGATTTTTTTTTCCTATTTATATGGTCTTGCTCATTAGCATGCACAATACAAAGGCCAGAGTTGCTGAAGCAAAATCAACACGTTCTGATTAATCTGCAGAACTCAACCACGGGCTTGCTCCGAAATTTCTGACCAATAGCGCTCCCTGGCTGAGTCGTTAATTGGAAACAGCCTCAAACAGTAGCAGGGACAGCAACAGAGAGAAGGAGTATCAGAGCACAGACAGCCCGAGAGGAAGTGCCGACAAGAAAGGCGGTGGGCACACTGTTGACGGTGGAGTGGAGCGCATCTGTCTGGACATGCCGGACATGCTCCGGGGCAGGGGGCGGTGCAGGGGCAAATGGGAAAAGGGGAAGCCAGATTTAGAAAACCAGAAACTCGCCTTTGAACATCTGTCTTTGTTTTTAACAAGCACTGTCCTTTCTAGGTTGCCCACCTCTCGGTCTGGAAACCTTAAAAATCACAGACTTCCAGCTTCACGCCTCTACCTCCAAGCGCTACGGCCTCGGGGCACACCGAGGGAGACTCAACATCCAGGTACCAGTGGCACAGGAGGGTTCTGGTGGCTTTGGTTGTTGTTCTGGCCGGAGATGCAGCCCGTGATTCGTTGAGCTTGGGTCGCATGGTGTTGCAACATTAGCCTCACGTGTCCCACCAGGAAGCGCGATGCCTCAGATGCTCGTCCTAGAGAGAGAGCCTGACAGGAGACTCACTCAGGCTATGTGTCTTCTGCAAAAAGCCCTTAGTGCAAAGGCTGCTGGTACCCGGAGCCGGGTCGGCCTGCCTCCACCTGTTGGGCTCTGCCCCTTCATGTCATCTGTCTGGATTGGGCAGGAGGAGGGCGCTGACCCCCAGCCACATCAGCAGCCGGTGGCTTTTGTCCTCTTCCCCTCTACCAGTGCTTCTCACCAGCACCTACACCCCTTCCAGGCTGTTCTGTGGCTCTCCCCAGGTCAGACCTTTCGTGGCTCTCTTGGGCCCAGCACCTCATGTCTTGGCCTCCTTCTCTGAGGCTCAAGGGTCACGCGACCTTGGCCTTCACTATGGTAACGGTCCTGCTCCAGGCAGGCGAGCTCCCCCCTGCGCAGCTGATACACCGCGCAGTTCTTGGCTTCTTGCCTTTCCTCCGGCAGGTCCCCCTGCCGGCCACCCCTTGCCCTCCATCGTGCCAGGCTGCGTAAGTCCTGCAGGATCCGTGAGGATCAACTCCTTGTGCTGCTGTCACATCGTATCATAAACGCAGCCACGTGGGCCACTCGCACTCTTACTCTCTTCCGGCTCTGGAGGACAGAAGCCCCCTGGGACTAAATCACGGTGTGGGCAGGGCCGTGCTCCTTCTGGAGTTGGAGGGGAGGGTCTGGGTCTTTGTCATTTCCAGCTTCTAGAGGTGCCTGCATTCTTCCTAAGCCTCTGGGTCCTTCTGCTTCCCTCTTCCACTTTTAAGGAGCTCGCGATGACACTGGGCCCTTGTGGATGCTCCAGGATCACCTCCCATCTCAAGCAACCTTAATTCCATCTGCAAGCTTCGTTTCCTTTTATCAGATAGCCCAAGTGTTTCCGGGTCCCAGGGTTAGGGAGTTAGCGTCTCTGTTGGGGAGGGGCGCTGTAGCACCGGCCCATGCAGGGGGCCTTTTGCCTCCTGCTCAGCTCCTGCCGTTCCCTCCCTTCCCAGTTCAGCATTTGGTCACCCTCTGTCCTGTGTGTGTCTCGGTATTTCAGCATCTCTCCCGGCTGCTCTGTAATTCCGTGCGCTTCAAACCCTGTCTGCGCATGCGCCGTCTCCTCCAGCTTCCCGGGAGGGACGTGGTCCTTCATCCCTGAGACCTGGGCCGCCTGAGCGCCACGCCAACACCTCATGCTCTCGGCGGTCCCCGAAAGCATGCTGCAGGCGGCTGCTGCGCCGCTGGGGACCGGCAAGGGCGGGCGAGGCCCCTGACCAGGAGCTCGTGGGCTCAGGGGTGTGTGATCCGGGCCCTGGCTCACTGCGCCCGCTCTTCTGCCCTCCGTCCACACTCAGCCCCAGCCACGGAGCCTGAAGCCGCTCAACCGGTTGCACTTTGCCGGCCAGGATTCCGGCAGCATGTTTCTAGAACCAACATTAGCGAAGTCCCAAGTTTGGTTTGTGTAAGTAGGGCTGTTCTTTAATGACAGCTGATAAGAAACTTTGGGCTGTGCACAACTGGACGTTGTGTTTCTCAAGAGGATAAAGTCTCCAGGTTTCACAAGAATGACCCGTAGGGACGTGAGCGCCTGCGGCTCGGTGAACAGGGTCCCGGCTTCCGTGGAAGCTAAGTGAAGCCTCGCGGGGCTGCGTCCCAATGGCTGTGGGCCTGTTTTCCTGCAGCAGTGAGACTTGCTCTCAGCTAACGCCTTGAACGTTCTCTCTGTATGTGCAGTTACCTTTGTTAAAGAGGAAGTGTTCACAGTTACCCGTGCTTTCAGTCAAAATTTGGAAGGCCCTGTTAGTCCTGAATTTGTTGGTGGGGATGGGGGGTCATGTTGTTCCAGTTGGGAATTCGACTCCTGGAGTGGGCGGATGGAGCATGGGGCGGGTGTCATAGTGTGGGGGTCCTAGGCACGTGGAGTTCAGACCTTGGCCTTGACACTTCTGGATTTTGGGGCCTTGGAACTATTATCTTATGGCTCCAAGCTGTCACTGCCTCACCAGAGAAGGAGTCCTAAGAACTCATAGGATTTGTTGAGCAGTGAAGTTAGGTGATTTATAATTTTAAAACATTTGCTGGATCATTTCACTTTTCTGTTTGTAGCTTCTAGGTTCTCTTGGAAACTCCCAGCCAGGCTTGTGTGACTGTCCACTGTCCCCTCTTAATTCTTATGGGGTGCTGTCCCTCCCTGAATGTGGGTGACTTGTTTCCTTGGGTGTTATTTGCCTGCTCCTCCTTGAGCAGAATCCCCAGGTTAGAAGGGGCTTGGCCTCTCCTCTCCCCTCCTCCCAGCCCAGAACGTTGCTCGGCACCCAGGACGTGCCCAGAGGGGTTCAGGTGAAGACCTGCCTTGCCTTTACTGCGCCCCACAGGGCGTCCCCTTGCTGGACCATCATCAGCAGGGAGCAGCTGGCTGGGCTCTCCTTTGGTCCTTGTCATCTTTCCTGGCTACTTCATTCTTTGCCCCAAGGAGGCACAGCCCAGGGAGAAGGCAGGCACCCTGAGCCCAAGTGTGGACAGACCCACCCTCCTGACTTCAGGCAAGAGGAAGTCGGAGAGTCATTGAAAACCTCTTTAGGGCTGTTTGTCCTTATGCGGATTTATTATTTTTCTCCAGTGCCCTACCATTTCCCCAACTGCCCTGAAAACAAAATCTCTGCACGTGCTCTTACAATGTGAGGTAGCTGCTTTGACAGGCCAGCCACTGCCCCCCAACCCTTGGGTGTCCCCCACCCCTGCGGGTGAGGTGGGGTTAACCGCAGAGAGCGGAGTGTTGCCTGTAAGCTGTGTGAGGGCCTTCAGCACGGCCCCCACGGGGACAAAATGACTAGGTCGGGGCTCCTGTTGTGGTTCTAACTTCCCGAATCAGCCCCCATGAAGCCTGATTTTGTCGCCAACAGGTGTTCTAAAACACACCTTCCCACACATGCCGTTTGAAGTGCAGGTTAAAAATATCCTCTCTCCTGGCTTCAGAGTATTTTGTAGGTGTGTCCCGCTAATGGGATTTGATGTGCGAGAAACCTCACGGTGTCAGAATTAGAAACTGTTCAGCTGCCGCGGTTCAGGACGTGAGCGGGGTGGCCCAGCCCCGCAGGCTCGGCCACGGTCCCCGCGCGCCCGGGGCAGGCTTTGCGGCGTGTCCCGGTTCCGCCCACGATCAGCCCAGCGGCTCTAGGCGGGAGGCCCCCTTGTCTGAGGCTTGGTGTCTGCATCAGCGAATCGAGGCCCCGCCACCGGCACTGCCACCTTCTCACAACGTGAGGATCCCCCAGAGTGAAGAAAGAATTGTCTTCAGCGATTTCCAAATGCCGAGTTTGCACCCGTCTGCACCCGAGGGGGCTCGTGTGCGCTATTTCTGGGTGCTTGTGGCTTGATTCCTTTCCCCGCTCGCCCTTGTGCCCGCGGCTTGGCTGCTTCCTCGTTCCTCCCACCCCCTTCCAGCGTGCTGCCTTCACTTGCAGTTTCTTTCTTTTTCTAAGTCCAGTCCTATCACTGTGGCTGTATTCCATTGTTTTAAGCAGCTCATGTTTGTTCTTAAGTGTGCCACGGTTTTTTAGGATTGATTTTTTTTTTTTTAATCTTCCGATTCCATAGATTTTGAGTATTCTGGCTCGAACTCTTAATCTTCCTGTGACCTCGTTTTTCAGAGTGCCCGGACGGAATTTTCCGGAATTGTGTTTGCCGCGTTACAGCAGACGTTCTTTTCTTTGCCTTCGTCCTCTTGAGCGGCTCTGACCATCTCCCGTCTCCAGAGCTTGTACACTACACAGGCTTCTTTCTCATGGGTCTGGAGGCTGGGAAGTCCGAGGTCAAGATGCTGGTGGACTGGGTGTCTGGAGAGGACCTGGCTTCCTGGTTCGTAGATGACCAGCTCCTTCACCTTCTTCTGTGTTCCCAGGTGGTGGAAGGAACTAGGGGCTCCGGAGCCCTCCTTTATAAGGGCTCTAATCCCACTCACAAAGTCTCTACCCTCATGACCTTGTCACTTCCCTGAGACCCTGCCTCCTAAAACCATCGCCTTAGGGCTTGGTTTCGACAGACGAACTTTGAGGGAACAAGCACAGTCAGTCTGTGGCACTCTTTTTTCCTCATTTTAAGCAGAAGAGTTTGGAAGAATAAAAGCACCTTATAACTCCACTTATAACCTCTTTTTTTAACAAGTAGAATTTTACTGATGTTTATTTAATAATATAAGTTTAGAGAAAAAAAAAAAACACAACGCGGTTCACATTTCTTCATGCCGAGGGAAGATAGATCTTTCAGGAATTCCAGGAAGAGATCCAGTTCCGCAGGAGGGCAAAGGCTTGTCCTCACTTGTGACTGTCCTTCCAGCCTACCTGGAATCCTCTAACACCGACCCACTTGGGAGCGCACGCTCTCATCTGGAAACAACCGCGGGCTTCTGCTCTAGGAGCAGCCACAGGCAGAGCAGAACCGAACATCTGAAGTCTCAAAGGGAACGTTTCAGCGGTGAGCTCCACCGTCACTCTTGGATCATCGTTCGCCTCTAGTCGGTCTGAGGAGGTGGCTCTCCACCCAGATGGGTCATTTAATGACAGTTTGTCACATGTCCTCTCCTTGCAGAATCTTCTGAAGACCCCACAAGATTTCCCATGGCTCATAAACTGAACAAAGTGGAGTCCAAGACCGTGCCACTCCCTGAGTGATCCCCCCCCCCCCCGCCCCGTCCCATTGGTACGTTGGCTGCCTTCATTGCTGCAAATCCTTGAGCAAATTAGAGCGGCACTTGCCACTTCAGACCACTGGGTTTCGATTTCCTTCTCAAGACTCTACTCTCACTCTCTTGGTGAGTAGGAGCCTGACATGGACCCGAAGGGCGTGGCTGGAACTCAGGATGTCACCTCGATTTCCTTCCTGGAGCCGGGACTACGAGATAGTCGGTGCAGATCAGAGTTTTGAGGAAAGAGTTGACATTTTGAGGTCACAAGAAAAAACTTGCCACCCTACACCCACAGATGTCTCTGTGGTGCCTGCTCACGGTCCTGTGGCATACTGTGGATCATGTCTTGTCTCACTGGAGTTTGACCCCTGAGAAAAGTTCACAGCTGGTCCCTCTCTCAGGAGAAAATGTTTGGTTATAATGACAGCCTCTGTCCGAGCCATTTCTCAGTGCTGCTGAGAAACCAGCCGCAGCTCCTCTTGGTAGTCCTTACCCTCAAGGAATTCTCTGGAACACCTGGATTCTGATACTAAGATCCACTTCCAATGTTCAGATGATCTTCTTGTACCTGAAATGGGGCGGAAGCCGTGAAGATGGCCGATGCCTGTGGCTTCAGATGCACCCCTCCCCTGCCCTACCCCACCCCAGGAAGGCCTGAAGTTGGTTATGGGACATTGAACCAGGTTTCATTCTGGTGTCCAAGCGGATGTGTGCGGGCCGGTCCTATTGTCTGTCTCTCTGTCACCTTTGGCCCTGAGACACCTGGTGCCCTACTTTGCCCAAATGTGAGGGCCACCTGGGGTAGCACTGTTTGCTCCGGTGTCATCCCGTGTCTACCCAACTCCTGCTTATCACTGGAGTCCTCTGCACCCAGAGTCCTCCGGCCCCATAGCCTGTCTGTCGCACCCAGTCATCTGGCTTCTCTGGGCGCTCGGCCTCCAGGCTATTCTTGGCTCACAATGCTGCTCTAACTCTCCAGGGCCTGGCGGGGAGCTGGGAGTGTGCGAGGTGCACCAGAGGCAGAAGGAATCCTAGTAGGGGTGGCTTCCAAACCGAGGAATGTCCTGCTTGCTCTGATAAAGGGATTTTCTGCTCTGTGTGGCTTTAAGAAGCAGTCTGGGAGACAGTGTTTAGAGGCCAAGATGCTGGAATTTTGGATGTTTGGATTTTTATGGGAATAACAGGACCAAACATTCTAAATCATGAGTCTCTTGGAAAATTGAAAAGGAGAATTTACCAGAATGGTGATAACGCACTGTTCTTATTCTCCAGAAGCTTGTGTCATAAACACCCGAGTGGGAGAAGGGCAAAGAGTAGGAGAACAGGGAAACGAAAGGAAGGGGCCCTTTGGGGCTCCCTGGCCTGGGCACCATAGATTATTAAGGAACCACAGGCCTTTCTGGTTCAGATGTGGATTTTGTTACTTGCTTATGTGAATTTTCTTGACTATTTTATGAAATCTCATGAAATTGATATTTCATTTCATCTTCAATATACCCGGAAGGAAACTCTGTTTTGGAGATAAGGGAATTGAAGTCAGAGGTTAAATGGCCTGCCCCAGCCCCACAGCTAATGAGAGCCGAGCGGAGACTCCCCTTCAAGGTTTCTGGCCGCATTTTCGCCCTTAGTTATCTCCGGTACCCACGAGAAGGTTCAGTGTGTTCTCCTGCTTGTGGCCTCAGCTGGCATCATCCTGGAACTCATTGCCCTAACCACCGGCTTGAGTACCGTTTAGTACCTTCATTGTGGCAGGGCCCAGAGGGGCCCGAGGGTCACCAGCAGTCACGGGCAGGGGCCTCATATCCATTCGCTTGACAGGAGCCAACTGGGCCTCCGCAGATACTGACTCCTGGGGGGCGGGCCCTCTGGGTGGTCTGTCCTGCCCCGCGCAGGCTGGCCTGGCTGTCTCGGGGATGTGGACGGGGTGGGGAGCAGTCGGTGTTCTGGGCCTCCTAACAGTGCGCAGGTGGAGAAGCCTGCGTGAGGAGGGGACGGTAGAGAGGGACGGAGACAGGAGAAGAGAGAAGAGAAAGATCAGAGCAGACACTTCCATGGACCGGGGGACACGTCGACTGATTGATTTCACGAACACAAACCACCTCCGGTGGGAGCAAGAATAGAAACGGTCCTCATAGTTGAGCAAATATTTAGGGAGGACCTGCCATGAGCTGGGCCTTGTCTAGGTGCTCGGGATACTTCAGAGACCCAACGGACACAGATCCTTGCCCTCCAAGAGCTTCCATGCTAGTGGGGGAGGCACATGAAAGCAGGGAATGTAATAAAATAGAGCTTTTCTAGCAGCAGAAGGTGGTGAGTGTTATGGAGAGAAAACACACCAAATTTAGAGCTGGCAGTGGGGGTCAGGAGGGCAGGCTCTGGGGAGGGGATGGGCTGTCGTTAAAGGCATGCATGGGTGGCTTCATTGAGGAGTCGGTCCTGAGGCTGAGTTGGCTTAAAGGAGGTCATCAGGGAGTCAGGCAGCTGTGGGAGGAGACCTCCAGGCAGTGGGAATGTCTTGAGCAAACGTCCTGTGGTGACTGCCTGTGTGGCGCTCCCCTGGAGGAGCAGGAGGCTGCTGTGGCTAGAGCAGGGTGAGCCTTGCCAGGGAGGAGCAGTAGAAGGGCTTTGCCTTTGACTTTTGTTCTTAGGTCAGTCGGGGGAGCCTGGCAAGTTGCTGGGTGCAGGAATGACATGCCTTGATTTCCAGGTGAGAAGGACAAACCCAGTTGCTCTGTTGACTTAGGGGATCAGTGTGGAAGCAGGGAGGCCTGTTGGGGCGTGGCTTCAGCACCCCAGATGGCGGCGGTGGTGGGAGGTGGTTATACTTCGGCTGTTTTGAAAGCAGGATAAGGCCGGATGATGTCTGGATGAGGGGTGCGAGAGATAAGAAAGGGAGTCAAGGATGCCTCTGGTGTTTTTTGGCCTCTCATAATCGAATGGGGGAAGTGAGACTATTAAAAAGAAAGATTACCAGGGAGGGTGGGACTAGAGCCTGGGCTAAGCACTCAGAAGGAAGCCCCGCATATTCGTTTCCTTGGCAACTGCAAAAGCTCTGCACACTTGGCAGCTTAAAACAACAGAGATTTATTCTGTCAGGATTCTGGAGGCTGGAAGGCCAATCTCCAAGTGGTAGCAGGGCTGCTCTGCCTCCAGGGCCTCTGGGAATGAGGCCAGGCTCCTTCTGTGCCTCCTCCAGCCTTGGTGGCCTGGCTGTCCCACTGGGGTCCCTGGGCTGATAGTTGAACCATCCACATCTCAATCTCCAGGGTCACAGGGGGGGTCCCCCCCACCATCTTCCCTCTGTGTGTATCTGTCTCTGTGTCCAGATTTCCCCTCCTTGTAAGGACATCCGTCATCAGATTTAGGGCCCAGCCTACTCCAGTCTGACCTCCTCTGCACTGATTTGATCTGCCTTGACCCCTTTCCCAAAGAAGGTCACTCTCTGAAGATGCAGGGGTTCGGATTAGTATATATCATTTTGGAGGATGTGATCTTTTTGGAGGCACAACACTGCAGTTCTCTAACCCACTGAACCTGCCTCAGACTGTAGATCGAGGAGACTTCCCCGTGGGTGGGTACTTGGGCTAACACTTGAAGCAGGATGAGAAGCCAAGAGGTTATCAGTCAAAGGGTTGCTGGAGGGGGAAGAAGAATCCCAGGTCGAAGAGAATGGTATGTACAAAGGCCCTGTGGTTTTAGGGAACAAGACAAGGTGTTCTCTTTTATTAGTCATCGAGAAAATACAAAACATGCAATGAGATATGACACATGGGCACCAGAATGGCTTTAAGGAAAAGGGACAGTATGAAGTGTAGGCAAAGAAGTGGGACAATAGACACTTGTAAACAGTGCTAAAAATGTAAAATAGCACAGGTTTGGAAATGTTTTTAGGATATCTATTTATGTTCAACTCTCTAATACCTGTTCATCTGACTAATTCACTCTTATGCCTGAAAGAAATGCATTCGCGTGCACACGATAAGGCAGGGACAGGTAGGTTTGTGTCACCACCATTCATGACAGCCCCAAATGGTAATAAGACACATACCCATTGACATACGATGAATAAGTCACTCTGTGTGCACACGATGGACTATTATACACCAGCAAAAAAGAGTATGTTATTGCTACCTGTGAAAATATGGATTGATCTCACAGATATAACACTGAGCAAAAGAAGCCAGTAGAAGAGAGTAGTTATAGTAAGATTCATTTACATGGAATTTAAAAACAGAAAAGCCAATCTGGAAGTCAGAGTAGAGGTTATCATTGGGGGGCAGGTGACACTGAGAGGTGGCCAAAGTGGGGCTGTGGCAAGCTGGTCGTGTTCTATGTCTTGATCCGGGTGTGGACACATGAGTGAGTGTGCAGTAAAATTTATTGAACTTAGGACTTGGGCATTGTTTTGGGATATCTCTTATTTTCAAGTTTTATTATTTATTTATTTTTATTTTATTTTATTTATCATTATTATTTATTATCTTATTTATTTTTAAGTTTTACTGAAACTTGAGATAAACAGTCAAATCATGTATCTGTTCTCCTGCTTTACCATCATATTTCAGATGAAAATATCCTTCTCTTCGGTTCTTAATAATTTTAATTCTGGCACAGGGATACCTCTTGGATATTGTGGGTTCGGTTCTAGGCCACCTCAATAAAGTGAATATTTCCATGAAGGGAGTCAAATGAACTTTTTGGCTTCCCAGTATATATAGGTTATGTTTACACTATACCTTAGTCTCATAAGTGGGCAGCAGCACTTAAAAGTAAGGTATATACCTTACTTAAAAGTATAAAGTATATACCTTAGTTAAAAAATACTTTATTACTAAAAAATGCTGACTGTCATCTGAGCTTTCAGGGAGTCATAATCACTGGTCAGAGACCACTGTAACTAATGTGATAATAATGAAGTCTGAAATACTGTGAGAATTACCAAAATGTGACACAGAGACATGAAATAACCAAATGCTGTTGGAAAAATGGCACCAATAGATTTGCTTGATATATAGAATAAGCAAATTGCACAAAAGTATTCTTTTTTTATGTTCAGTTAACCACTGTATAGTGCATAGTTAGTTTTTGATGTAGTGTTCAGGGATTCATTAGTTAAGTACAACATCCAGTTCTCATCACAGCACGTGCCCTCCTCAACACCCATCACCATGTTACCCCCTCCCTGCCACCTTCCTTCCCTCTGAAACCGTCAGATTGTTTCCCAGAGTCCATAGTCTCTCATGGTTCATCTCCCGCTCTGATTTCTCCCCCTTTGGTTTTCCCTCCCTTCCCCTATGGTCCTCCGTGCTATTGCTTATTCTCCACATATGAGTGAAACCATATGATAATTGACTTTCTCTGCCTGACTTATTTCTCTCAGCATAATCCCCTCCGGTTCCATCCATGTTGATGCAAATGATAGGTATTCATCCTTTCTGAAGGCTGAGTAATATTCCATTGTATATGTGAAGCACATCGTCTTCATCCACTGGTCTGCTGAAGGGCATCTCAGCTCCTTCCACAGTTTGGCTATTGTGGACCTTGCTGCTATGGACGTTGGGGTACATGTGTTCCTTCTTTTCACTACATCTGTATCTTTGGAGTAAATACCCAGTAGTGCAATTGCTTGGTCATAGCACAAAGGTATGTTATGTAAGTTATATAGTTACTAAAGTAACCACTGAAACAAAGATGCACCTTTAAAAAGGATAAGAAATGAAAGTGATGGGCGCCAGGGTAGCTCAGTGTGTTAAGCCTCTGCCTTCGGCTCAGGTCATGATCCCAGGGTCCTGGGATCAAGTTCCGCATCGGGCTCTCTGCTCAGCAAGGAGCCTGCTTCTCCTTCTCCCTCTGCCTCTCTCCCTGCTCTCTCTCTCAAATAAGTAAAATCTTAAAAAAAAAAAAAATGAAACGGATAAACATGGGGGAAAAAAAAGAGAGGCAAACCAGGAAACAGACTAGAGAGAACAAATTGAGAGTTTCTGGAGGGGAAGTGGGCGAGGGGGTGGATGAAATGGGCAACGGGGATTAAGGAGGGCACTTGGGATGAGCACGGTGGGGGGAGGGGTGGGGGGGACCTAGGATAGTATTGAATCACCAAATTCTACATCTGCTACTAATACCACACTGTATGCTAACTAACCAGAATTTAAATAAAAACTTGAAGCTGACTACTCAGTTGTTAGTGGAAGAAAAGTTAGGTTGTATCATAGAGGGAATTCAACCACAGGTCTCAGTGATACGAACCTGAAACAAAGTGAGTTTTTTTTTTTTTTTAAACAAGTGGCTTATAGTATATGAGCCACTTACATATAGAATTTACTTTAAATGTTTACTTTTTACTTTTAATGTTTACTTTAAAATATTTTAAATTTCAAGCTCTAGGTATTTATTGTTTTTCTTGACCAGCATAAGGAACTATTTAAGACTTTGATTTTGGGGTTTAGCAATCGCTTCAAAAACAATGAATATTTCTTTTCAACCAGCAATCCTGATGACTGAGGTCTGAAGTGGGGCACGATACTCTGCTGATTTGCAGAAGGATCAGATTTGTCCCTGGGCAGTTCTATGGGTTTATCAAAGGACTATCACAGAGGTTCCTGAAGGAGATATTCTGGCCAGATGATGGCCCTTACTTATATGGGAGATTAACTTTACTAATCATATGTCACATCTAACATTTTTAGGTACCCCCCCTCCATGGAGGTACCTTGTTAGTAACATGTAAGATTTCAGCCAATGCTCCTAAGATTTTCTCCAAGAGATTTTAAAATAACTGCCACATTATTCTGTTTTTGTCCAGATAGTCCTGGGCTCTGTCTGCACAGTGGCAGCTGTAAGTCAATTATCCTGGAATTGCTAAATAGTTATATTCAGTTGAATATAACTTTTTAATTCATTCCAGATGCTTCTGTACAGAGGCAGCCCATGATTATGAATTACAGTGCAGATCAGTGATTTTACAACAGCATAGTAATTTTGAGATTCATTGTTTCCTATAGATGCCTAAGGCAGAGCACTTTTCATGATGCCTAGCATGTAGCAGGAGCTCTGTAGACACCTGGAAAATGGAAGAGTAAACAAACCAGACTTTATGCCACTTACCCTCTATTCCCTTCACTTTTTAAAATTAAAATATGTATTTATCAGTTTTGTAAGCAAGTCATTTGAGAAATCAGAGTGTTAAAGGATGATTAAAAAAAAAAAAAAAAAAACAAGAGAGGGGCACCTGGGTAGCTCAGTCGTTGGGCATCTGCTTTCTCCTTGGGTCGTGATCCCAGCCCTGCACTGGGCTCCCTGCTCAGAGGGAAGCCGCTTCTCTTTCTCCCACTCCCACTTCCCTGTGTGTGCTCCCTCTCTCATAGTCTCTCCTTATCAAATACACAAATAAAATCTTTAAAACAAACAAACAAAAAAAACAAAAAACCAAGAGAATGGTGGTTACCAGGGACTGGGGTGGGTAAGGTGGGGAGCTATGAGTCAAAGGGTACTGACTTTCAATTTTAAAGGGAGCAAGGTCAGAGGATCTAATGCACAACAGCGTGACTGAGGTTAATAGTATGGTACCATACACTCGAAAGTTGCTGAGAGCCCATCTTAGGCAGTCTCAGCACATGAAGAGTTAACGCGGAGGTGATGGATGTGTTAATTACCCATCTTGGTATTCATTCCACAATGTATATGTACACTATACACTTTAAGTAGAGCAAATATTTATGCCTGATATAGTCATGTAATATATTAAATATGTAATTATATTTGTCAGTTATTCCTCAATAAAATTGGAAAAAACAAAAAACAAAGATGCCTTGCCAGTTCTCCCTCACACCCACCCACCCCCTGAAGCCGTCACATGCTGTGAACGAGGCAACTGCTCCAAACTCCTTTTAATTCTTCCTTGGGAATTTAAATATTTCTTTCTTTCTTTCTTTCTTTTCTTTCTTTTTTTTTAGGGGTAGGTGGGCATAGGGGCAGAGGCAGAGGGAGAGGGAGAATCTTAGTAGTCTCCATGCCCAGTGTAGAGCCTAATGCAGGGTTCAGTCTCATGACCCATACATAGATCATGACCTGAGTTGGAACCAAGAGTCCGATGCTTAACCGACTGAGCCACCCAGGTGCCCCAAATATTTATTTCTAAATAATATGCACATATTGATAAGTATTGGTTTGTACATTTATGACTTTTTATTCAGAATTCATATTATAGAGGATGAAAATTTCAGCTCATTTTTATGATCTCTTCACTTTAACCTCTTTAATCCTTTCAGTAAAATTGTATCTCAAATTTTGGTAAATCTACATTAAAGGTTTTCATTAGTTGGACTGTGTCAATAGTGCTTGATACTTGAGCCAAGAAATAGTGTGCAGTTTGAGCCAAGGGAGACACACTCTGTATCCTTTCTTGACAACTTCTTGTTTTCCTAGAGCTGTTTGTATTTTTAAAAAACATTTCCCGTACCCTGTAATAGGTCTGTGTCTCTAAAATAGCCTTTAATAACAATTTTCTACAAGGTCAAAGCTGCTCAGTGTTGTTTCACCATTGTTTTTTATGTTTCTGTAAGACATTCCTTCAGAAGCCCTTGACCTGCTGTGTTGTGAATGGCTTGCTTTCTGGGTTTTATACAGTTGCTCTCCTGGGACTATCTCCTCCCTCATTCTGGAAATTCTTTCCTATATGGGCACCCTTGATTTCTGGATCTCCTCTCTCCTTTTTGGTGTTCTGCCTCATTTTTGTGGAGTGCGTTCATTTTACAGCTTTATGGAATTGGTGCATGAGAAATTTTTTGAGGATCTGTGAATCCGAAATGTCTTCATTTTACCATCGCAATGGACAGTTTGGTCGAGTGTAAAACTCATGGGTTGAAAAGTCTTTTCCTTCAGAATTTTGAAGTCATTATGCCTCCAGTCTTTGAGCTTCCGATGTTGCTACCAAGAATTTTGATACCGTGCTGATTCCTTTGGCTTGGATTTAAATATTTGCTTTACTTTTGTTCTCTCTTTGGAAGCTTCTACCATCTTCTCTTTATGTGTGATGTTTTGAAGTTTTATAAAGATATGTCTGGGTGTGGGTCTTATTCATCATAGTGGATTCTTAGCATTTGGGAGACTTCGACCTTACAGATCTGGGACATTATTCGCTTGTAGTTTTTTTTTTTTTTTTGTAATTTCCTTCTCCACTCTTCTTATTTTTCTTTGATTGCCCATTGTTTCTGGGGTTTTCACATTGCAAGAGCTCCTTTTTCCTTTCTAAGAATATCCTTCTTTTGTTTTATGCCAACAAGAGCTTCTTTGTCAAGGAATAGTCATTATAATTTCTTTGAGATTTTCTTCTGTTCCCCATTACATTTTCAGTTTATTTAATTTCTGTTTGTTGGAAGCCTGGCTGCCTTGTGTCCTGGAGCTTGAAGGAGGAGGGGGGCCAGGGCGTCTTACTTTTCAATTTGCTGCTACCCACTGACCAGGTTCCCTGTTTGTAGCTATCATATCACACCTTCTTCCTGAGTCTGGAGCCCCCAAATCCAGAGCCTCTAGGATTGCTTGTTGTTGTTGTTGTTGTTTGTTTGTTTGTTTGTTTTAAGAGAAGAATTTCAGGTCTTCTGTGGGGTGGGGAGATCTGTAGAAAGAGCTCTGTGGGAATCCGGTTTTTTTTATACATGTTTTGAATCAGTTACCTGTTTTCAGCCCTGCCTCGCCTTTCCAGCTACCTAGGAGCCTAGTTTCTGAGCTTTTTAAATGAAAGCCCTGGGTGGCTTGCTTCTCCTCTTGCTGAGTCATTCGGGACTCCTCCATCTGATTTCTGTCTTCATATATTGTAATTTGGAGATTATAAATGTTTTCTAGTTTTGTCGGAGACCAAGGTTGTATTTCTTTATCTTGTTTTCTTTGGAGGGAATTTTTGAGAAAAGTGCACAGAAATCAACATTTACTCTATCATCTTGAAGCAGACAAATCCCATTTGTTTTTTGTTTTGTTTTAGAGAGAGAGAGATTGGGGGAGGGTCAGAAGGAGAGGAAGAAAGAATCTTTTTTTTTTTTTTTTTAAGATTTTATTTATTTATTTGACAGAGAACACAAGTAGGCAGAGAGGCAGGCAGAGAGAGAGGAGGAAGCAGGCTCCCTGCTGAGCAGAGAGCCCGATGCGGGACTCGATCCCAGGACCCTGAGATCATGACCTGAGTCGAAGGCAGCGGCTTAACCCACTGAGCCACCCAGGCGCCCTGGAAGAGAGAATCTTAAGCAGGCTTTATACTCAGCACAGAGCCTGACTGGGGCTCGATCTCACCACCCCAAGATCTCAAACTGAGCCAAAATCAAGAGTCATCGCTTAACCGACTGAGCCACCCAGGCAGCTCAGAAAAATTCCATTTGATCTTAAAAGGATAGTATCAGATTTTCTGTTTGTTTTGGATATAGTGATTTCCACATTTATCTTAAGCAAAATTTAGTCTGTTAGATGCATTGTTGTTGTTGTTTTTAAGGTAAAGAAATGATGAATATGACTTAATTGCCTAGAGAGAATTACATTAATTCTTAATTTATTGAGCCCCATAGTACAAAGTATCATTCCATGTTAGTAGTGTTTTCAAGACTAATTTGTACTCTAAGGAATCTCACTTTTTATTACAACAACTTCTGATAGAAATTTCTCCAACATTTATGAAGTCTTTCCTGCATTTTTGAACAGAAGGGGATGAGTGTACCCTTCTCTTGGTCTCTCAGACGTCGTACTGACGTCACGGATTGCGCTGTGCTGAAATTTGGTGGCACCTCGGGGACTGGCCCCTCCTCTCTCACTGAATCCTTCCAGGCGCTTGCTTTATACATTCATAATTGCTTTTGCAGAGGTGGCTGTCACTTCCCTGTGAGTCAGCTTTGGAAAGGGCCTTCCAATCCCCTGACACCTTACTGCATTTAATTGAATGTCTGGTGTGCTCGGGAAGAGCTGAGATTGGCAGCAGAAGCAAAATACCCAGGCTGGCAAAACCAGAAGCCCAAAATTTAATTCCAAGTCTGAGTCAAGTAGACTGTGGTCGAATAGCAGGGGGGTACCTCCTCCACATTCTATGATTCTCTCGGGGTGAAAATCCCAGGCGCTGTGGCATCTCTGTTCTTTTCTGCTTAGCATGCGACCAGATAATCTCAATCTTGGCACAGCTGACATGTTGGATGAGGCACATCTTTTTTTTTTAATTTTTTTAAAAAAGCTTTTATTGATTTAAGAGAGAGAAAGAGCGAGAGTGCCTAAGTGGAGGGGAGGGACAGAAGGAGAGGGAAAAGCAGGCTCCCTGTTGAGCAAGAAGCCCGATGGGGGGCTCAATCCTAAGATCCCGGAATCATTACCTGAGCCAAAGGCTGACGCCTAACTGACTGAGCCACCCAGGTGCCCCGAGGCACTTCTTTCTGATGCGCTGGTATTGTCCTGTGTGTTGCAGCACGGTTAGCAGCATCGCTGGTCTCTGTCCATTCGTTGTCAGTGGCACGCGCATCTTCCAGTTGGGACAGCCAAAAATGTCTGCAGTCACTATCACCCGCCTTCTCGGGGGCAGCATGGGTTCCTGTTGAGAGCTTTAGGCTAGGAATCTCCTCTTTCTTCAGACTTTGTAACTCTGTTCTGGATATTTGAAGTTGTAGAAAATGTGGCAGCAAATGCCCGGAATAGTATTGGAATTCCTTAAAATTTTGTAGAATGTGGGATAATTCATAAAACACCCATATTTTCATAATGTGCCAGATAGTCACTGTTTTAAATATACTGATAACTAACATTTATCCAGCACTCAGTTTGGTTTTGAGCCCACACAGTGTGCCGGGGCCTGTTGTAAGCACTGTCAATACCCTAAGGGAGAAAAGAGCATTGCTGCCATTTTGGAAGATGGGGAAACTGAGGCACAGAGCGTTTAGGCAAATTGCCTGACTTTATACAGGGTGGAAGTGGCAGGACTGGGATTCACACCGAAGCAGGAGGACTTCAGAGCACACGCTTTTAACCAGCACTTTATGTGGTGGTTGGTTTTAAGGTTCCGAGACCAAAACGCGAGCAGCGTGTGTGGACTTTCGCCCGTCTGTCCATTCTGAGCACCAAGAGGGCGGGACTGAACACATTTTCCACCTTTCCATTCCTCTTACCCGGGCCACTATCTGGAGAGATCGTAGCGGCATGGTGAAGGTTAGCTTTCATAAATGAAGTAAACGCCAGTCTCACGGCTGTTGATGTGTAAAGAGGAGCCCTTTTCGGACTAAGCGTTCCGGTTCCTCGGAAGAAGCTAGATGGCCGTATTGTAAGCATTGCTGTGCGCTACAGGTCTCTGACATTGGGAGGAGGCCTGCCGTGGGTGAGGACGTGTGGGGATGGTGCCAGTAAAGTCTCCAGCCCAGGGCAGTGGTCTTCTTATTGGCTGGGCAGCTTGGGGACATGAGAGGTAGCATGTCAGAGTCACCCTCATGAACAAAACCCACCAAAGCACAGGTGAGGACTGGTAAGATACACTTGTATGATTTAGTCTTTCTTTGATGGTTCTAGAAGGCAGAGCCTGGTAGCACTCTCAGGTTCTGATCACAGAAGTGATCATGGGATGCCATGAGACCCCACAGTGCTGGTTACTTGAGTGCTCAAGTTTCTGGAGAATGTTGACCATTGGATGTCGCTAGTCACCTTCACTTGAGATAGTAGTGCTTTCAGAAGACCAACATATGTGAGTGTTCTGACATCTGCCCTCTTTCCAGATTGTTCCAGGAGGGGGTGGGAGTCACATACTGTGGTTTGGTCCTGATACAAGGCTGATGTTAGCTGGCACAGAGATGGTAGGGCACCACTCATGGAACCCTTGACCACGTTGTTTGTCTGCTGTAGTGGACTGTGAATTTCACATCACTGTTGCCCATTAGAAGTAAGGCTGCCCCAGAATTTGAGCTGAAAGCTGCTCAGAGGGAGAAAAGATGGGCTGGCCTGTCTTTCAAATATCACTTAGACTTTTTCTCTGATTCTGTATTTGTGAAATAGCTGTGGGAATAGCTATTCATGCAGAAAGGGTCTTAGTAAATTAGGAAGCTTTACTTAATTCAAATATTCTCCCCCCCCTTTTTTTTCCTTTCCTTCCTTCCTTCCTTCAAATGGTGATAATATAGGGAAAATTCTAGAATAGAAACATCACATACCTTGTAAAGTCAGATCAAAAGACTCTTTGGTAGCAATAGTAGCCCAGACTCAACACATCAAGTGACTTATGTGGCAGTAAGTAAATATTCACTAGATAGACTTACCCTTTAACACCCAGCTCAGAGCTCCTCTAGGCCGGTCTCCTCCCCAGCCAAGTTAGCCCCTACCCTTAAATGCTCCTCTAGCAATTTGCTCTGGTTCCCAAAATAACACAGGCCTCATTGTGTCTCTAATTCATCCGTTTTCGTGTCTTTCTTCCTGCCTGGATGGTGAGGTTCTGGAAGGGAACGATTCACCTTTGTATCCCCAGCACCTGGCGTGTGTAGGCTGGTACGTAGGAGACGGTCTGTGCCTTCTGGATGCATGAGTAATAGGGGAGCTCATTAAATTTCATCTTCCGCACTGGGCAAGAAGAGGACATATCATATTGAAACATTTCCAACTTGTTAATAACAAGCCACTCCATTTTATGATTTAGGATAAGGAGTGTTCAGGGCACAGTGATTTTTTTTTCTTTGTCCCCTGCTCATTTTCTTCTACCCACCCCCTCCCCCAAAACCTGCAAGTCTCATGAAAGTATTCATTGATTCTGGATCTTCCTGAAGAATATCTCTCTTTCTTTCCAGGCAGGTATTAATGAAAATGATTTCTATGATGGGGCATGGTGTGCAGGAAGGAATGACCTCCGTCAGTGGATTGAAGTGGACGCGAGACGTCTGACCAAATTCACGGGTGTCATCACTCAAGGAAGGAACTCACTTTGGCTGTAAGTGCGGGTGGACCTGTGCTTTTCTAGCCTCCATGCGTTGGGTCTCATGTTCTAGGGTTTGAACAGAGACAGGAAAGATACAGAAAAGTTCTGGTGAGAAGCAGAAGAAGGAAGAAAATCGGGATGTGGACAGGAGGCTGAGCTTGCTGTAGACACAAGCATCTCTTGAAAGGATGTTTTCCCCTGTACAAGAGTAGAGAGAAGGATCCACCTGGCAGGTTGGGCTGGGTAGATACAGGTGTCGTTAAAACAATGCCGTTTAGGCAGGTGGCTGCCATCTTGGATCTGTGGTGCGTTACTGGTACCCTGACTGGTAGACTGAACATAGCCCGAGGTGGGAACTCTAGACAAGCCTGGAGGAGACAGTATGATCCTTTAGAATCTGAGGACTGGAAGCCTAGAGACATTCCGCAATAAAGGACTTCTAGGGAATTAGTAGAAGGGTGAGCCAGTGTGAGGCCTGAGAACAAGATGAAGCCCATTTCTCAGAACTGACCTTGGGCCCAGGGTCAGTAACCAGAGGACCCAATAGTAATCCTAAGAACAGTAGGCTGCCCATCCTGTGGTAGATGCATACAAGAGGATATTATTCAGCCTTCGAGGGGGGAGGGCATTGTGACACCTGCTATAGCATGGATGAGCCTTGAGGACATTATGCTAAGTGGAATGAACAGTCACAAAGGGACAAACACTGTGTGGTCCCACTTTCGTGAGAGGCCTGGGGGAGGGGAGCAGGGGGTATTTGTTGAATGGGCGCTGAGTTTCAGTTTGAGGTGATGGAAAGTTCTGGAGGGAGATGAAGGTGATGGTTGCACAAAGGTGTGAATGCACTGAATGCCTCTGAATTATACAGTTAAAAATGGCCAGAACAATACATTTTATGTTGCACATCTTTACTACACTAATGACAAATTATCTGTGCTGAAACAATATGCCCCAAAAAAACCCCATCCAATCTCCCCACCTTAAC
Source organism: Mustela erminea (assembly GCF_009829155.1). Classification (NCBI taxonomy): domain Eukaryota; kingdom Metazoa; phylum Chordata; class Mammalia; order Carnivora; family Mustelidae; genus Mustela; species Mustela erminea. Next base: position 84,279,848 of record NC_045627.1, on the reverse strand, counting down.
CCAGGGCTGGTTGTGGAGACGGAAGCCGGGCTGCATCTGTGGGGTCGTCCTGGGACTCCGGCTTTGTGGACAGCAGGCCTGTGGAGACAGGGTGCTCGGCAAGGCCTAGAAGGGCCCACAGGACCTTGGGTGCTTTCTGAACTTCAGCAAGAATTTTACAGTTCCTCTAACATCTGATGACAACTGAGAAGCCAAGGGCACAAGTGCCTCCCACGCTGACATCAGGAAACTGGCCCAGTTAGCTAAGACCCCTCCTGCCCTGCCCGCCTCCCCTTCCTGTCTGTGCCACACTCTCGAATGTCATTTCAGTATTTGCTCATTACCTCTTGGCAGTCACGCAAAATCTGTCTGTAATTTGTTGATTTGATTAATTTTTAATTCTTGGAAAGGTCAACATTAATAAATAAACCAGGATAAAGGAGGGGAAACTGACATCTGTGCTCACATTTAACTGCCTGTCATTGTCACTATACAGGGGACTTTCTTCCATCGTGACAATTGTCAGGCAATGACTCATCCCCTATTTTCCTCTGAGCTTTTTTATCATAAAGACAATATTATAACTTCTAGCAACATTTAAAAACATTACCCAGGATTCCACTGTCCTTAGGCAAACGTAGTTTTTTGGGGGGACGTATTTGTAATCCTGTTCATAGGCAATCATGTTATTTTAACTTCAGAACATATCAAAGCATTTTCCATGCAGTTGCTGAGACTTCCTAACGATCGTTTTTAATAGCCTGTGATTGACTCAGCCGTGGCTCTGCTACCTTCTCGGTTTTCTCGTATCACATGTCATTTTGTAAGGAAGCATTTTCACACTTTTTTTTTCCTTTGAATTATGTCCTTCAAATACATTTCTGGAGCTGGGATGATTTGTGCGTTTTGACAACATTTGGTTATGCATTTATGCTGTTGTGTGTAGCGCTTTTTTTGTCACTTTGCTTTTCAGCAGCCCGTGTATTGCTCGTCATGATGATGTTTGCTCCGCTGTGTGCATTGGGCTCTAATCAGCTTATTCCCATGACAATGGTTTTCACTGTTTAGGTTCTGAAAGGCAAGAATTTGGGGGAAGAAAATGTTGACTTGCTCAAGGGGAAGGGAAACTTGGACAGAAAACCTGATCTGAGATTATCCATAGGGAGGAATGGAGGGATTTTACCTTAATGCTTGGATATTAATGCGTCTAACCACAGTCATTAGAGAGCCAGTGGTCAAGTTATTATTGGATTAGAAAGACCTGGCAGGGTAGGAATAACACTCACATTCCATTTCATCTAGAACACAAGAGCATTTTAGGTGAACAAGAAATTGCAGTAAAACAGTATCTTTCTTTGACTTAGCCTAGGATGGGAACATCTTAGAAGGCAAGGGACAGAATTGCTTTTAAGAGTCAGGTTGATTTTTTTTTTTCTAAATGTATTTCAAGTCAAATTCTCCTTGGAGGACAATGGAAAGAAATTTGATGAGTTTCACTTTGTCTTACCTCCTGGAATAGGACTGTCTCCACCGAAGACTGAAGAGGGAATAGGACAAGGATTTTAGTATCCGAACCTTTTTTTTCCCAGAGGCATGAATAGTGCTAGAAGCGTTGGGATCTGTCTCAATGACTAGAAAACACGTCAGCCGCAGGAACAATCAAATACGAATAGAAGGCAGCGGGTGTCTCTCTTTCCCTCTCCCCATAACCTTGGTCCCCATGCTGTTCCCAGGACAGACGTCTATGGTACCGTTTTTAATATTCCTTTTTACTGGCTTCTGTATTTTCTCCCTGCTGGTCTGGGAGTACCTTTATGATCGACGTAATGCCTGGTTGCCATGCCCTGTACCAGGCATCTATTAGGACGCTCAAGTAATGATTTTTTAATGAACGAATATTGTTAGGAAGTAACAAATTGACAAAGGTTCGTTCACACAGAATGGTAATGAGCTCATTAATCTGTGAGTGTCAGTGACTGAGCGCAAGCTTGCACCGGGAGTCGGGGAGAAGAGGGGCCGTGGCAGATTGAGGAGTGACGGTTGCTGGTGATGAATGGCACAGACCACAGAGTGCCTTTGGAGTCACATCATGGCTCTTGACTCTTGCTGGTTATGAGACTTCCCTTCTTGGAACCTCAGTTTGCTGCCTGAAATAAGAGAACTGTTCTCTACTGGGTCAAGATGTGGTAGAAGTCAAATGTTACAATGTTTTAAAATTACCCAGCACATAGTAAGTGCTCAGTAAATGTTAGTTTCTTCCTCATGCCCCTCTTTGGGTTTATTTAAAACAATGGCTTGGAAGCTTTATATTTAGCCACAGTAACCTTTGGAGGATACAGGGAGATGAGTCTGTGTGACTTTGGGGGGCGGAGGGGAGCTTTGCCTGCCTGGCCCTCCCTTCCCCCCTCAGCCGAACAGCTCTGGAGGGTGCCTTCGTCCAGGTGGCTCTGGAGACAAGCACACTGGACAGCCTGCAGGCCCTCCGTGCAGGTTACAACCGGCTAGCTCCTCCAAAGTCCTGTGGCTGCTTTCTGAATCCTGCTGGTTAAATGGAAAAATGTGGCATTCAAACCAAGACAAGCAAAGGCAGGGCAGGAATTAGAGCTTGATTTTTCTAGGGAAACAGGCAGAACCTACCCTCATGTCAGAGGGTTGCATTTTGGCTGGGAATGCTCTAGGAACAGAAGGCAAGGGGGTGCCGGCCTTTTGAGGTCAGGGCCAGATGGATATTGCTGTTTAGAAAGGTTTCTGTCTGGGTGTTAGCATTCGGGAGCACTTTGGAGTTACAGTGCTTGTATATTTAAGGATGTTATTACTACTTTCCATCTCGGGACTTTCACAGCTGGTATTTTTAAGTGAACGTTCATAATCTTACTTGTTTCTGACCTTCTCTCTGTGTGTTTCTGGGTTTATTCACCTGTCACTGAGCCCTCTGTACTAAGCACCAGGGATCCGAGGTGAGCAAGGAGGGGCCTGCCTGCAGGAAGCTTTCAGTCTGGTGGAAGCATCCAGTATGTTAACGGACGCACTTATATTCGCAAAGTGCCTTTCAGTGAGGGATGGGGATAGACCTGTTACCAGATTTGGGATATAGGCATGAAGGACCATACGACAGGTCACAAGGCTTAGCCCAGGCCTGTGACTAGTTCATAATCTAGTCGACGACAAACTATAATTCTCGTTTTAATAATTTTTCTATTTGAAAGCAATAAAGTCTAATTATTTTTATGATGCTGAATAATTTGTATTTTTCACCAGGAGAAATTATCCTTCTCCACTGCGCTGCAATTTAGTGAAATGTTAGTTTACTAATAAAAGCCAATCTTTAATTTCCTTAATTTCAGAAAGTATATTAGAGCTATGGGTGTTACAGTTATAACCAGTGTGATGATTGAAAAGTTAATTATTCTGCTGGAGGTAAGTAGACGCTGTAATGATGTAGGCAAGATACAGGCGATTGAAAAAATAACCAAATGTTTTAAATTTTAATTCTTTAATAAACAAAACGATCCTCAGTCTCCCGAGAGTCTGTAAATGTGAGGTAGCAGTTTGACTGATGAGTGCGTGAGGTGAGGACAAGGAGCTTTGGCTGGCTGGCTGCATTTTTAAAAAGCCGTCAGGCTCATTAGAGCCAGATGAGTGGGGCCCCGGCTGCGAACCAGGCTTGTGACCGAGGACACAGGGATGGAGGACCTGGCTTTCTATTTGTCCGTGGAATGTTCTAGCCGAGGTTCTGAGCGTGGGCCTCCCGGAACACAATTCTGACAGTGAAGGAAAAGCTTGCCTCCCCCTTCTGCCCTGGAGACAGCTGTGTTCACAGGAGGGGCTGGTGGCCGACAGGGCAGATCGCTGAGGGGCTCCGGGGTGGCTGGGAGGAGGGGGACTGACACTGGTGGAGGAGCTCACCCTGGAAAGGAGGAGGGTCTCCTTGTCCCTTGGGATGCTGAAGGTTGGGGAGAATCCCAGAGGGGGATTCACAGCCTTCGCACCAAGGGCTTGATTTTACATTCTTGCTGAAGCAGGAGGTGGGGTCCTCTGCAGACAGTGCAGGGGGTGGACGCCTTAGAGCAAGAGGACAGGGAGAGCTGCAGAGCGCTCAGCGGGTGTCCGGAGCTCCTGGAACTGGGATGGTCCCCTTGGCACGGCTGGCACTCTCTCCACTAGGGGGCGGTAGAGTTGGCGGCCATTTCCCTGGAGGAGGTCCCAGGACAAGGGCATTTTGGAACCGGGTAGGGCACTGAGCACGTTTGGAAGGAAGGGTGCGAGGTTCAGCTCCAGGGCTGGTGGGAGAGGAATCAGAGGCAGAGGCTGATTCCTTGGAAGTGAAGGGCAAGTTCAAGGAGCCACTGGGGGAGATGATAGGGAGTGTGAAGACTCCACAGGGCCAGTAGAGATGATGATCCGGGGTTTCGGGGTGGGGGGTGTGAGCAGAGAGGCAGAGAGGAGCAGACGTCTGGAAATCTTGAGGCTGCAGGGTTGGCCTTCTGCGCTGTCCCTGTTGGGAGCGTCTGCAGGACACGCTGGACCCCAACTCCAGAGACGGTGGGGTCTGGTAAGGAGGGAGACTGTGGTAAGAAGAGGCAGAGGCAAATAGAGCCACGGCTAGAGGGTGCTCCTCCAGAGATGGGGCTGCTCCTCCAGAGATGGCGCTGCACGGGACCTTCCTAGCACCTGCCTGGCCTGATGTTTGGCCGGACGACTGGCGCTCCGGTTCCCCAGTGGGGAGTGTTCACCCGGGCCCTCCCTTTCTCTTCAGTTCATCTGGTTTTGTGCCTTCATGGCTCTATCACTGACACCACCACCACTCCCTCCACGCGCACATCCCAGAACGCACAGCGGCAGCCCCCCGGGCGCAGAGGGAAGGGGCGCCGGGGCTCGCGCCAGGAGCTCGGGGGACGCCCAGCGGTCCCTGCAGCAGAGCGTGCAGGGAGGCCAGCTGGCCGGTCGTCACTCGTCCCCTGCTGAGTGTGTGTGTGTGTTTTCGGAAGGCGCAGTGCTGCGTCTCCTCACTTACTGGCAACGGGCGATGTTTACCACCTTGGGCGGGGCGGGGCGGTGGTGGGGGGGACAGCTGGGAAGACAGAAGCTCCCAAACTCCTTTCTAACTGCTTTGAAAACTGACAGTCTTTGACTCGCTGAGTTTGGCGTGAAATGGAGCGGTTTTCGTGAAAACCTCTGCAAGCTCAAGTGGAAGGCCAGGCATGCGGTCCGTTCTCCATGTTGTTTCCACAGTGCAGGGAGACTTGTTTGTTTGAAACTAAATGAAACTCTCACTTATGCCTGCGTGGCTCATACTTGGTTTCCTGGGTGCCAGTGACTAAGAAAGAAGCTCTCAGAAAGCAAAATCAAATGGAAACAACTCCAGAGCTCCTTCCTGGGGATGGAACTTTCTCCCTGCTTGATTCAAAGGTCCCGTTCCCTGGCTGTGACTCCCCAGGAACCCCTCCAGAAGGTTGCTGGGTATACCCCATTTTTTCTCTCATCTGTTTCCTGGTGGGGGGAGCTCTGCCTACAGCGAGTTCCCTCCCCTGCGTAGCTCCCATCGTGTTTCCACCCCTGGACCCACGTAGCCTTTGTGGATTGGCTCCAACTCTCTGACCCATTCCATTTGCTCACTGCACCCCTATCAGGAGCCTCCTCTTTGTTCCACAGGTAAAACCAGCGTATTCCTGCCTCAGGGCATTTGCACTTGCCATTCTGTCTGAAGGCTCCACTCTCTTGCATTCAGAGGCTTTTTTTCTGACCATTCTTTTGAAACCCACTCTTAGCCGCTCTGGGTCCTCACTTGGCTTTATTTGATGACCTGTATATTTGTTGGTACTTGCACTGATCTCACTCCTAGGCAGCAGGCAGGACCTAGCTCTTGTTTGCCATTGAACCCCCCAGTGCTGGATATCACCCTCCAGAGGGAAAGTCTCAGTGACTGCCCCCCTCTCTGCCTGCACCATTCAAAACTGTTCCGATCATGCCCCAACTCTGTCCTATCCAGCGGCCGGACAGCCACCCCCTGCCCAGAATGCACCCAGAATAGGGGGGCTCTATAGGGCACAGACCACGGAGAGGGAACTTGTCACAGCCTCTGGGGGTACAGCTCTCCCATGTCCTCACTGTCCTTCCCTCTCCGATGACCAGGTCCTCGGCTGGTGTGGGAGGGCAGCCAGGGGCACAGATTCCAGGCTGAGACGAGGATTTCAGACTTCCTTGTTGGTGTGGCCCTGGCTATGTTTCTGAGCCTTTCTCTGCCTCAGTTTCTTTATCTATAAAATGACAACAAGAGTACCTGCCACAAAGGATGGCCGAGGGCACTGCATGAGCTAACTAGCGCACAGGCAGTTAAGACAGTCCTTGGCACGCAGCGAGCGCCCTGTGGCCGCTCATCTCTTGGTATTTCTTCGGGACTTTGGTGGAGGGTTTTGCTCATGCACCAGCCCCTGTGTCAGCCCGTCCTTCTCCCCAGCCAGCCCTCTTCGGGCCCTTGGACCATGTCCTCTCCCCTTTCTGGTGGCCCTTGTTCCCTCTGTGTGGTCTTCAAGTCTTAACCCTGGGGGGCAGCTTCCACCAGCCCACATTAGGCGGGTGGTCTGGGTGGGCTCCCAGCCCTTTCCAGCCTCTGTTTCCTGGTGTGTAGGGAGAAGTGACGACTCCCTCTCCCAGCACGTTGACACAGATGGAAGCCGTGACACATTGGGGACACAGCAGAGACTCCGTGTGGACCGTGGCTGCCGGGATTTTCAAAGTGGCCTCCCCTCCTTCTCCTACGGCGCCCCCTCCCCTAGCCATTCACAGCTTGAACCTCCAGTGCCCCCTCGCCCCCAGAGGGCACCCAGGAAGACTAGCCCTGGGTCAGTCCCATTGCAGTGAAGAGGTGGAGCCTGACGTTTTGTGAAAACGTTGCTGTGACACATCTGTATTTTGCTGGCATGAATTTGGCCAGCAGAAATTTCTATAAATTAAATCACATTGGTTCCCTCTTTCATGGGGCTGAGCACTATGCCTGACCGTACAAGGTGCTCTTGGTAACTCTGCCGGGATGAGCCCTTTCTTGTCCCCACTGTGTGGAAGAAACGGAGGTTTGGAGAACACAAGTAACTTGGTTCTCTTTCTCTGCCTCAGAGTGAATGTACATGGGCTTTCTCTGCCCCCACCTTGCCTCCCACTTTTGCTCACGATTTTCTCCTCTGCCTTGAGGCCTCAGCCCTGCAAGTGGACTCGTGTGGGCTTCTGCTTGCAGAACCTGGGGCCGAAGGGCATTTCTGGCTGCACCCTGGGCCCACTTACCCAGCGGACCCAGCAGGCAGGGTGCCAGGGGCCTTGTGACCTTTAGGGCTCGTGACTGTTTAACCTCTTTGACAACCTGAATAAAATAAATGAGCTTTTATGGTAGGAAAGGTTTTAATAGATAATATCTATATAGTCATCTTTATACTCATGTGGTCAAAAAAATGCTTCAAAAAAAGTTTTTTAGGGGGGAAGGGCCCTGTGCTCTGAATAATAGTGGCCAGTGCCCAGGTGTTTATGTCCTAGTCCCAAGAATCTGTGAACGGGCTAGGTTTCATGGCAGAGGGCCTCCAGGTTGCACACAGAATTAAGATCATTAATCAGCTGACCTAAAAATAGAGAGATGACCCTGGGTTGTCTGGGTGGACTCAGGGTAGACACGGGGTTCTTAAAAGTGGAGAGGGGCGGCGCAGAAGGACAGCTAATGGGATGGCAGCTGTTGCTGGCTTTGGGGCTGGAGGAAGGGGCCCTGAGCAGGGAATGTGGGAAGCCTCTAGAAGCTTCCAGAAGATGCATAACACTACTGACACCTTGATTTCGGGAACTCTCATCTCCAGAACTGTAAGATCATACATGTGCACCATTTAAACCACAAATCCTAAAGTGATTTTATGGTATCCATTAGAAACTCATAGCACCCACAAAGGCAGAAGTTTCTAGAGCCCTCAAAAGTCCTCCTATGGCCTGGCTGTCCCACAGCGTTGCTCTGTGATGCAAGGTCGTGCCATGCCAGAGACATCCAGCTGCAGCCAGGGCCTGCCAGGGAGCTCCATGCTTGACACGCGTTTTATTTTTTTATTTTTATTTTATTTTATTTTTTTTTAAAGATTTTATTTATCCATTTGACAGAGAGAGATCACAAGTAGGCAAAGAGGCAGGCAGAGAGAGAGGGGAGGAAAGAGGCTCCCTATTGAGCAGAGAGCCCGATGCGGGACTCGATCCCAGGACCCTGAGATCATGACCTGAGCCGAAGGCAGTGGCTTAACCCACCGAGCCACCCAGGCGCCCTTGACACGCATTTTAACTGAATGGAATCGGGGCCAATTCTGTTCTCTTTTTTAGGATTCTTGTGAGCCATTTCTTTGGTTCCTTTTGTCCTGGTCTCTTGAGTGATTCTTCCAGATTTAAAGGGCTTTAAATATCTTCTTTTTACTTTAACTTCTCTGCAGTGGAGCTCCTTAACTAGGAGCTGCCTCATCTTTTACCCAAATTTATTGGACTTGGCCCCCAAAGTGGTATTTTTACCGTCTTTCCCTGGTAGGCATTTTTTACTGGAGTAATGGAAACTGGATAATATTTCTAAGTTTATAACATTCCCTCCTATGGTCTGCATTTTCAAAAGGCCATGGTAACTGGTCCAAAGTGAAAAATCTAATAAATCAGTGGGCTGAGTTTTCAGTGCCTAACGTTTGTCCGTACCGAGATTATAGCAGACCCATTTAACTGCGTGACTGATTCCAGCAGAGAGAGGAGGCAGCACGGAGGGAGAGAATAAGGAGGATGCATTTTGTGTTCTTGAGTGCTGGGGTACCATGTCTATTGTAGACAAAAGGCAGCCCCTCCCCCACCATGTTGTTTCAAGATGCTACAAAAGGCAAGTTTAGACTTCTGGGGAACAGTGGTCTTGCCAGTATGGCTTGGCCACAGCAAGGAGGTGATGGACAGGAAGAGACAGCTGTCAGCCTCCTCATGGTTCCAACAGAAAATTGGCCTAAACGCTGGGAGAGATTGTAGGGCCCTTCCTTCTCTGACTGAAAAGAGATTGAATAGTGCTTTCTCTGAGTGTAGGAGAAAAGGGACAACACTTGGAGCTGCTTACAGCTGGGCTTGTGGCTTATTCGAGGTCCTTTTAGTTGATGGACTTTGTTCATTTGCCATAGCTGGTGGTATTTGCCGGATGGTGGTTGTTGGTGAGGATATGGGGAGATTCTCTCCTGTGAGGTGGAGGGAGAGAAGAATCTGACCAACAAGACCAAGTGGCATGAAATTCCACTGTGATAGAACGCACCGGGCGCCTCGGATCTTACCCTGTGTCCACCCAAAATTACATCTTTGTTTTTTGAGCTACTCTTGTTTTCCCCAGTTATTCCCTTTCTTGTCATTTTGCCTTTTGCTGTACAAAAACTTTGAATTTTTATGTTGCTAATATAATCAGTCTCTGAAGGACTGTGTCGTAGTTGGAAAGACATTGTCCCTTCTGAGGATGTAAATAGTTTCCCCCACATTTTCTTCAAGCACTTTTATGATTTCAACTTCTACATTGAAATCTTTGAACTGCCTTATTTTGGAACGTGTGTTCGTGTAGCTGTGATAGATCAAAGTCATTCTCCAATGGCCACTAGGATGTCCCAACATTATTTTTTTCCCCCATATTTTCTCTAACTGCTATGGCCTGAATGTTCACATCCTTTCAAAGTTTGTATGTTAAATCCTAATACCTGATGTGGTAGTGTTTGTGGATAGAGCCATTAGGAAGCGATTAGGTCATGAGATCGCATGACCCCATGATTGGGATCATAAAAGAGGCCCCACCAAGCTCCCTCGTGCCTTCTTCCATGGGAGGTTGTGAGGATAGTCTGTAACCGCCTGGTACCCTATGACCGTCTTGGATGTCCCAGCCTCCAGAACTGTGAGAAATGAGTTGCTTTTATGACCCACCCAATCTGTGGTGTTTGGTTACAGCAGCCCCTGGGGACTGAGACTCCAAATGAAGGGCCTCCTGCTTGGTATTCTGAATTCCTGTCTGTCATGGGGTTTACAAATTCTAGATATGTCTCTTGTCAGATTTATGATTTAGAAATATTTTCTCCCAGTCTGTGGCTTATTTTTTAATCTTTTCCACACTGACTTCACATGTTAACCTCTCAGAGGACAAGGCTTTAATTTCAGTCAAGTCTGCCTTGTTGATTTTTTTTCCCCTTTATGGGTTGTGTTTTTGGGGTCAGGTCTAAGAACTTCTTACTAAGCTCTAGATCCCAAAGACTTTCTGGTGTCTTTATCTTCTAAGGTTTTATAGTTTTATGTTTTACATAAAAATGTATGATCCATCTTGAGTTGATTTCTATATAATGGGATTTAATGATGTATCTCATTAAACCTAATGCTGTATAATTGTGTATAGATATATAATATATTTACTTCTTCACCAAAGTTGAACAGACTATCTCTCCACCATAAAATTGATTTTGCATCTTGTCAGTTGGCCAAGGGGTACCCAAGCAGGCTCAGGCAGTAAAACATGCGATTCTTGATCTTGCGGTTGTGGGTTGGAGCCCCACATTGGGCATAGAGATAAACATAAAATCTTTAATAGAAGAAAAAGTTGGCCATACTTGTGTGGGTTTATTTCTGGGTTCCCTGCTCTGTTCCACAGATCTGTGTGTCTGTCCCTCATATCTGTGTGTGTGCCCCCCCTCTGTACTGCCTTGTCTTCATTAGTGTAACTGTGTAATGTCTTAGAGCACAGTAGATGGTTTTCTCTCACTTTATTCTTTTTCAGAATTGTTTTAGCAATTCTAGTTCCTTTGCCTTCCTATATTAATTTTAGAATAATATCATTTATATCTATAAAAAAATCTTAGGATTTAATAGGAATTGCATTAAGCCTGTCTATCAACTGAGGGAGAATTGACAGCTTCACCATCCTGCATCTGCTAGTCCACAAACAGGGGATCGTTTCTCATTTATTTAGAATTCTCTGGGCTCCCCCACCAGTGTTTTAGGGTTTTGAGTAAACAAATCCAGTACATGTCTTGTCAGATTGACACTGAAGAATTTCCTCTCTTTTGAACACATGGGCATGGTATTGTTTGCTAATATTTTATTTAGGAGTTTTGCATCAATATTTGTATGTGACATTAAGTTATAGTTTCCTTTCTCTGAGCAATCTGTTGATTTTTAGTATGGGATCCTCCAAGTGAGGGACGGAAGATCTTGCTTTTCTGTGCTTTGAGTATGTCCAGCCCCGAGCTGTCAGCGGGGTGGGGGTGAGGCAGGGGAGCTCTTGTTTAACTGCTTTGGCTCTGGGGCTCAGGTTTAGATTTTCTGTCTCTTTAGTCTGTTTTGTTAAATTCTATTGTCCTGCACAATTTGCGTTTTGAAATATATTCATATTTGATTCAGCAATTGTTTAAGGATTCATTTCTTCTGGTCAATGATTATTTTCTCATGATTTTGAAGTATTTGTACATTTCCTTCTTTCACCTCCCTAGAATAGCTAATGCATTGTCTATCTTACCATTTTCCCCTCTTATATTTATTTATTTATAATTAATTTTTTAAAAGATTTTATTTATTTATTTGACCACGTGCACGAGAGAGAGAGAGAGAGAGAGAGCACACATGCCGGGGAGAAGCAGAGGGAGAGGGAGAAGCAGGCTCCCCACTGAGCAGGGAGCCCTGTGTGGGGCTTGATCCCAGAACCCCAAGATCATGACCAGAGCTGAAGGCAGACGCTTAACAGCTTAACCAACTGAGCCACCCAGGCGCCCCCCTTTTAAAAAAGGACATTTATTTTAGAAAGAGAGCGCACATGAGTGGGAGGAGGGGCAGAGGGAGAGAATCCAAGCAGACTCCCCTTGGAGCATGGAGCCTCATGAGAGGCTCAATCTCATGACCATGAGGTCACGACCTGAGCAGAAGCCATAAGTTGGAGGCTCAGCCAACTGAGCCACCCAGGTACCCCCTTCTCTTCATCTTTTAAGAACAGCATTCCTTGGAATTATTTATTAGTTCTGCTATTTTTGTTTTTGAATTCATTAATTTCTTTAGATCAATTCTTTCCTTTTGCTTTGTTTAGGTTAATTATCCCACTAACTTTCCGAGTTGGACTCTTCATTCATTCCTGTATTTTTCTCCCTCTTATTTAGTGATGTCTGTTTATAAGACCGAGAAGCCTCTGCTAAGTGCTGCTTCCCTCTGTCCTAGTGGTGCCGATGTGTGATGTTTTATTAGTGCTGTTTTCTAGATGCTCTTAAGTTTCAGTTTGGGTTTTTTCTTGGATCGAACATTGTTTAGGAGACGGATTTACATTTCCTGGGGCAAGAGTGTTTTGGAGTTTTAATTTCATACAGGGCTCACTGAATCAGAGAACATTGTCTCTACTTTCTAATTTCTTGGTATTTGGGAAGTTTCTTTTGAGATCTAAAATAGAAAGACTATGTTTGCTTTTGGACAACAGAACACATGTATGCCATTAGATTTACCTTATTAATTATGGGGTTTAATCTCCTTCATGCTGATCCATTCTGGCCAAAGGAGACTGCCTTTCTCTGTCCTGTGTCTCCTGTAATTTGTGTCATTAATGTTGGTGCTGTTTTAGTGCATAGAGATTCATAATTGCTTAATGCCTTATTGTGAGCTCTATCCTTTGGAATCACGTAGTGCCATTCTTGGGCTTAATGCATCCCCCTCCCCGAATTCAGCACGCAGTTTTTAGAATTGCAGTCTTGGCTTTCTCTGTGTTTGCGTTTGCTGATACCCATGCGCCCCTACTTCTGTTTCATCATTTCTGACTCACTCTGTGTGTTTCTTGTGCATATCCATAGAACTGTGCTTCGTCTGATGATTAGGAATGTCTGTAATGTAGTTCTTGTGGTTCTTTTCTTGACTGCAAATTTCTATAATTCCCCTAATGCAGTATTTCATGAGACTCTACTGATGAAACCTATTATGAACGAATGATTAAACTGTGTAATTCTCCTTTGTATCCTCCCCTCTCGCTCTGCTCCTTCTGATTTCAGCTGACTTGTTACCTTGCTTACTGTTTACCTCTGCATGGTAAATGTTCCTAAAACCCCACTACCTAATTTATTGTTTTTAATATGTTTTCATTGCTCTTCTCTTTCTTTAGTTATTTGGCGCAGATTAAAAAACACCAGGATACCTGGGTTTGGGGTCTCATTCCACCTCTGAGTGAACTGGGAAAGCTTCTTGAACTTTCTATGACCAGTAGCACCATCTCCCCGAGGAGGCAATTCATCCCACCAGGTGCCGCCTTCTGTGCGCGGGACAGCGGTGAACTGTCCATCCTGGGTGTGATCCTGAGTGAGTGACTGGACTTCATTTCTTCTGTTTCCTTCTGCAGAATGGGAATAATGACAGTACTGACCCCACAGTGTTGATTAAATGAAATAAAATGAGTCACAGAGCTAGGACTGTGGCTGGCACATAGTTCCCAGCCAGTAGGTGTTCCTGATTATACCCGATGATCATGGTTCCTGGAACCAGGAGAAGTTGCACTAGAAAGGGCATCCCAGGAGATGTCTACATGGGATGTGCTTGAGGGCTGTAAGGAAAACTGTGGAGCCCCCCTCCTCCAGAGAGCCCTTTCTGCGGCAGAGACAGTACACTAGAAATAATGGAGCTTTTATGGGCAAACTTCATGAAACCCAAGCAGCATGGAACCAGAACACAACGAAAACTGACAACAGTCTTGATAAAACACCGGCATCAGCACGTCCCATCCTGTGTTCAAGTGCGTGAAGGGCGCTGCTCTGAACAGAGGCTGAAGTTAGCTTGGAAAAACCGAGGCTGCTGTGTGGTGCCTGGGAGACAGGGTAGACTGGACATCGTCGTCAGAAGGTGGGGTGGAGGTCGGCAGCAGCAGACCCCGGACAGCCAGATGTTATGGGAACAGAGAGGAAAACTCTGGCTCATTACCTTTTGCTTGTTTCTTTTGCGTAAAGATAGTTATTGACTATCTGTGTGACGAATCCTTCCAAGCTAGAGCTCATGGCCAAACTGAGCGGAGCAGAAGAAGGAGGATGGGTGTTGTGTTGGGATCGTCGGTGGCCTCTTACCAGCTGAGTTAGGGCGGCTTGTGCTTGGCTCCTGTGACTCAGTGGTACAGACATTAACACGCTGGGAATCCATCATGTACGGACCACAGTGAGTTCTGCCTCCTTCTGGCGTTGCTCTGCTCTTCGCTGACAAGCACACACACGCTCACCCTCACACTGAGCATCTGTGTCTGACACGTGGTGTGAGAGCCTCTCTGAAACTAGCCCGTGGATTTTGTCTTAGGAAGTCCATTCTGAACCGTGGTCTCAAGCCACAGCTGGTCCAGAAAATGAGTGCTTTCCCCTCATAGTCCTCAACCCAGAAGCTTCTGGTCTTTCTGGAATTTCTGGTAGGTGTCCAACCATCTCAGCAGAAATTTCCAAACCATGTTTGGTGATTCTGCTCTGGGAGAAAGGAGACTTTCAAACAGGAAACGACCCAACTCGCCGGGGTCCATGTCCTCCCGCCGGGCTTGGCCGCCTCCATCCGTGCTGGCAAAATGGCAGTCCGGGCCGTGCCTGGGTGTCAGTCCACACTCGGAGCTGTCCTGTCTCATTACAGAACAGTCACAATGAAAATAACGACCACATGGTGAGCTACTTCAGTAGTAAAGACGTCGTATGTGCTCACTTTGTGCCTTACCACGGCCCCTGGAAGTCAGAATTCACCAATTCACTCCTGCAGAGAACTTCAGGCGGTTAGTACAAGGCACAGTGGCTCTCAGGTCACCATCTGCCACAAGAGACACTCCAGCTGGGTCTGGGAACGTCTCCCTCTTCTGGGGGGGGTGTGGATTTTTCTCCCTTGACACCATCTTTCATGCCTGGTAGAAAGTTTCCTAGTTTTTGTTAGAAAGACAGACTTTGATGGTGGAGAGACTTCCACACGGTTCTAGCTTCCGTCCAGGTGGAGGCTGTGGTCAAGCCCGTGTTTTTTTCTAAGCATTTTTAAAAGTTAATATCTTAGCTAAGTTTCAGAAAGCCACTATTTTTCTTCTTTTTAAATAAGTTTCTGATCTCCCATGTTTCTTTAAAGTCTATTTAAAAAAATAACATCAGCGCGGCCAACAGACCAGTCAGTTGGCAATACATTTAGAACACAAGGCGGGCAATAGGAAGTGAAAAGCAAAATGCTTTCCAGTTTTACTCATATAAAATTCCGCTGACTTTCTCTCTGGAGTCACATAGTAAAATGTGAACTCTTAAAAGAAAAATAAAAAAGAATCCTTGTTTTTTAATCCTGCTTTGGATTTACGGCTGGGATGTGAATTGGCCTCCATTCTTGCATGCGTTGATGAAAATGATCCTGACCTGGGTTGGGAAATTGAGAAAGCGCCAGAGCACAGCAGACCCAAGAAAGAGGTATGGGCATCAATTTTTTAATTAAAAAGTCATGGGTGTAGTTTTAAAAGTCTAATAGCCCTACTTACAACTAAAAATAGTAGTCTCCAGGGGCACCTCAGTGGCTTAGTCGGTTAAGTGTCCAATTCTTGATCTCAGCGCAAGTCTTGATCTCAGGGTCATGAGTTCAAGCCCCGAGTTGGGCTCCATGCTGAGTGTGGCACCTGCTTGAAAAAAAAAAATGGTAGCCTCTGTTCCAGACCCTTGGTCTTGACTCTTGCCCAAGGCAACTACTACTATAAACCCTTCTCTTCTTTTTAAATTTTCTATTATATATTCTATTATTATATTCTATCTTGTTTATCTTAATACCTGTATTTCTGGGGCACCTGGGTGTCTCAGTGGGTTAAGCCTCTGCCTTCGGCTCAGGTCATGATCTCAGGGTCTTGAGATCGAGCCCCACTTCGGGCTCTCTGCTCAGCAGGGGGCCTGCTTCCCCCTCCCCCTCTGCCTACTTGTGGTCTCTCTTTCTCTGTCAAATAAATAAATAAAATCTTTAAAAAAACACCCCTGTATTTCTGAACAAATGCTTTTAGTACCCTTGCATGATTGTTTTATTTTATTTTTTAATTTTTAAAAAGATTTTATATAATTATTTTAGAGAACAAGAGAGTGAGCAGGAGGAGGAGCTGGGAGGGAGGGGACGGGTGGGGGAAACAATCTCAAGCAGTGTCCCGGCTGAGCGTGAAGCCAGACTTGGGGCTCGACCTCACGACCCTGAGAGCGTGGCCTGAGCCGAAATCAAGAGTCAGGTACTTCACCAACTGAGCCACCCATGCGCCCCAAGAATATCTTCTATTGACCTACCTCCAGCATGCAGGTACACACACACACACACACACACACACACACACACGCGCGCACACACGCACACTTCCTCTCTCCGACTCTGTGTCCCTCCCATTCTCCCAGAGGAGTTCCGTTATCAGCTTTAGCTAAATCAGTATTTAATGTTGGCCTCACGGTCGCTGCTGAACTGTTAGTTATAGCTGGGTCATCTGATAACAGTACAACTATACTAACTTTCCTCTGTAGCTTTTTTGCTTTTCCTGGAAGTAATAATCACTTCTTTTTAATGGTTCCTTGGTTTTCGGTGCCTATTGCCAGCCCATTCCATTGCTTCCTGAGAGACCTGAAAATCTTCCCTGAATACATCTATAATATCAGCAATCAGGTCTTTTCTTTTCTCCCCGGAGATCCCCCTCCTGGAGTCATGGGGCCTCTGCTGGCGTCTGGTCTGCAGGCCTGTGGCCGAGCTCTGGCCCGCCAGTGTTCCTGCAGGAATTCTCTTCACCTGTCTCCTGAGTTGTAGTCCGTGTTTCTTAGATCCCATGTCTCGGTTTTTCCATTTATTTTGGTGGCATCTGTCTTCTGGGAATGGAGCGTAGGAGGTAAAATTCTGGATTCCTTGAACGTCAGCATAAGCATTCCTGTTGACCTTGCCCTTGATGGGTAGTTTGGAAATAATTTTCCCTAACAGTTTTCAACAGCTTTATTGAGATAATAGCTCCCATAAAATATAATTCACCCATTTCACATGTACAGTTCACTCTTTTTCCTTTTTTAAAAGATTTTATTTATTTATTTGACAGAGAGAGATCACAGGTAGGCAGAGAGGCAGGCAGAGAGAGAGGAAGGGAAACAGGCTTCCTGGTGAGCAGAGAGCCTGATGCGGGGCTCGAACCCAGGACTCTGGGATCATGACCTGAGCTGAGGGCAGAGGCTTAACCCACTGAACCACCCAGGGCCCCCAGTTCACTCTTTAATGTATTCATGGAGTTGGGGTATCACCACGATCGCCATTTTGAGAGCATTCTCATCATCTTGAAAAGAAAGCCCTTACTTGTTACCCCTCAAAACTTGGGAACATCTTCCATTGCCTCTTTACCTTCAGAGTTATAATATAGGCATCTGAGGATATTCATACTTGTAAATTTTAAAATTATTTTTTCAATAAAATTTTAGGGATTTTTTTCTATGTTCCTGGTGCTAAAAACTACCCAGTATGTGCCATATAACTGGCACTTGATGTGACCAGGAAATAAGGAAAATTGTATTTTTTGGCTTGGGAAATTCTCATTTTTCTTCTTCCTCTTCCTCCTCCTTCTCTCCATTTCTCCTGCCATTTTTTTTTTTGGGGAAATGACTACTATTTCCATGTTGAATCTCTTGCATTAATTTTTTCTTTCTGCCTTAAAATGCTAACCAGTCTTCACCTTGTTACCTCCTTTTCATCCGCGGGGTTTCAGCTCACACACCGCCTCCCAGAAACTTCCCGACGCAGCCGCAGACTCAGTCAGCCCGGCCCCACCCCCCACGCCTACCATGTATCAGCTGTCCCTGTTTCCCTCTGAATAATGTCACGGTGGCAGTTCAGTAATTGACTGTATAATTAGTTATGCGATCCCTGTCTTCTCCACCAGACAAAGCTCCCCGACGCCGGGAGCCAGGTCTGCGTGGGGATCCCCTCTGCCCCGGCGCCCCGCACACCCTCCCTCTACCTGCTGCGGACGCATGTTTGGTGCGCGCGGGAGCAAAGGTGGCATCCATGCTGGGAGGGACCAGGTTGGAGCTGAGGTTGGCACAATTTATAAAGATGAGTTTCAGTACGCAGAAAAACAGTGAACACTGTCCAGAACGTTTGGGAGAAAGCCAGGTTCTGTTCACGAACAGCTAGTTATCCCACGAGGCTGTCAGGCGGCTGAGCGGTGTTCCGTGAGGTCGCTGCGGTCCCACCTTCTCCATGGGTCGTGTGTGTGTGTTTTCAAGTCCTTCCTGTTATTTAGGCAAATCAACAGGAGCTGGTGGAGGAAGCTTGTATCCTGTGATACCCATCCTGACAGGTAAACTGTCATAAGCCCCTGAAAACTCTGTGCCTCAGTTTCCTCACTAATTAATCGCCAGTGACGCTTATCCCTTCCTTAAAATGGGTTTGAACAAAGAAAGTGGAGAGTTACCATGTTGATTTTGAATTGTCAGGTTGGGGTTTCTAAGCTTCGGTACTGATGGCACCTTGGGCTGGAGCTCTCTTAGCTAGGGAGTTTGTCCTGTGCATTTTAGGACAGTCTGCGACATTCGTGGTCTCTGCCCACTAGAGGGCCCCCTGGTAGCACCCTGCTTGACACCCTAACCCCCCAGTCGTAAGAGTCAGAAATGTCTCTAAAGGTTGCCACATGTCCCCTGGGGGCCAAAATCACCCCCTAGTTGAGAAACATTGTGATACACAGGGACCTGGGGTCTTTCTCCAGTCAAGTATGATAGTGCCCAGGGCCAATGGCACTCCCCAGTGCTGGGGAGACACACTCTTACGGTGTCTGGAGTGTTCAAAAGAACATATTGAACATTGGGCTCAATTTGGAAGAGTTTCAGAAGTCTCCCGTGGCCAGCACAATGACCCACTTGTTCTTGCCTGTTGGCCTCATGATGGTTACAAAACAGAGTGAACCTCTTTCTGGAAGTGTTTCTGACATTGTGTTGGAGAGGCCAAATGTTTTAAGAAACTTAAACTGTGGTGAGGGGAGTGTGACATCAAACATTGATTTGCCAGATTGGAAGGAATTTCCTTAGTGTATTTTTGAACTCTACGGCCCATTCTGGGAGAGAGATTGGTGTGTTGGGGTGGATAGTGACTTTGATTTCCATGGCTGCCATTTTCTGGCCAAGCCATAAGCTTCCCATTCACTGCCTAGAATTAGGTAACTATTGTTTTATCCTGCGGGAACCAAAGTGGTAGGGCATGTTGAGACCTACAAGCTTAGGGAAGGGCCTGGAAGGAGTCTAAGGATGGAGCTAGAATCAGAGTGGGGTTCTGAAAGTTGTTTTAGTGACCATACATCACCCTATGTTTGTATTTGCAGAAAATGAGATTATTTGCAAGTATTGAGAAATGTTGATTGTAAGGTTAAGATGTAAGCATTTTTTAAAAAAGGTTTTATTTATTTATTCAGGAGAGAGACAGGCTGAGGGAGAAGCAGGCTCCCCGCTGAGCAGGGAGCCCGATGTGGGACTCGATCCCAGGACCCTGAGATCATGACCTGAGCCAAAGATAAACACTTAACTAACTGAGCCACCCAAGGGCCCCAAGATATATAAATATTGTTAACTGAGAAAAATTACTATGTACCAACGTACAGCTCCAGAGAACTTGTGAAAATATTGCAAACGTTTGGGGATTGATCCAGGGATACTGAAATCCTGTAGGTAGAGCCGAGGGTAAAGAGGAAGCGATGAAGGGAGGTAGGAACATCCAGTTTCGGAGAAACAGGAATACGGGTGATCCGACCCTTCCCTCCTGACCTCGTTCACAGCCACATCCTGCCTGAGAAGCTTGGCTCGTTCTCAGATGGAGTAAGACCCTGCGCGCGAAGGCATTTTGTAAACCGAAGTGCCATATGAACTCTGAATGGAAAATGCTAGTACAGTTGCTCTCTCAAGAAAGGAAAAATTGTGTATTTACATGAAATCACAAGGGCAAAGATTTTACTTTTTTTCTTAGAATCTGTCTTTTAAGATATGAATGTGCCATCTTCACACACATCCCTTCACAGAGAAGCTTGTGACATTTTCCTGTGCAGAAGCCTGTTACACAGCATGAAATAAATGTTTTAGCTTTCTCAGGATGTGATATTGGATAGATACAAAAGAACTGACGTAATATAGGTAAATGTAAGGTATTAGCTGTGAAACCCACACTCCTGAACCCGTTTACGCCCATAACGCAGAAATTAACCCTGTGCTCTTCCTGATCCCATATGTGCTCCCTCCCGGGACTGGACCCATTCTCCTCCTAAGGGGTTCATCATTCCCCTGCCTCTTAAAAACAGTCTTATTGCTGTGTATCCCACAGGCCAAAAAATTCCCTTTCTTGTTTTGACCTTTACAAGAATGATTTTATACTTTAGGTGGCTTTCAGAACTTTGCCTTTTTTTTTTTTTTTTTTACCCAATCTTATGCTTCAAAGCTTGACCATGTTGTTGCCCGTGGTTGTGATTCATCCATTCATATTGTTCAACCCTGGGATTGCGCCATTTATCCACTCTTCCTTGGTGAAGACTGATTTCTCCCTTTTCAACTTTCTATTGTTTTATCTTATTATTTTATTGTTTTATTTTATTTTTATTTTCATTTTTTTGCTCTTAAAAATAATGTTGCTCCTTCCATTCTTGTATCTGTCTCCTGGAGCACATGTACAAGGAGATCTCCATGATCTGTATTTAGGAGTGGAATGTCTGAGTTGGAAAGTATGCAGATGTGGAGCTTAACAGGAAAGCGACAAATTGTCTTCCAGAGTGGCTGTCCGAGTACCCTCACTTTCTCGAGTGTTTTAGAGTTGCTTGACATCCTCACCAACTTCCTCCTTCATTATCGATATAAAGAGTATAAAGCCGTGTCTTTCATCATAGACCTAACTGGCATTTCCCTACCACTAATAGCCATGAACTTCTTTTCCTCTGTTTACTTGCATGTGTGTTACCTTTACTACGAAATACCTGTTGTGTTTCTCCCCATTTATATTGTGTTTTTTTTTCTTTGTCTCATTGGTTTATGGAAGTTACAAAACATATTCTGAGTATTCATACGTTAGCTAAATGGGGTCAAAATATTTTCTCCCAGGTTCAAGTTTCTCTCACTGGTTTCTTTATGATGTCTTTTGAAGAGTAAAAGTTTTAAATTTTTTTTTGGTTTGATTTTAATTTAACTTTAGTTTTTTAGAGAGAGAAAGAGTGTGTACATGAGCTTGCAAGTGGTGGAGAGGTGCAGAGGGAGAGGGAGAAAGAGAATCTTTTTTTTTTTTTTTTAAAGATTTTATTTATTTATTTGACAGACAGATATCACAAGTAGGCGGAGAGGCAGGCAGAGAGAGAGGAGGAAGCAGGCTCCCTGCCCAGAGAGCCCAATGCGGGGCTCGATTCCAGGACCCTGGGACCATGACCCAAGCCAAAGGCAGAGGTATCAACCCACTGAGCCACCCAGGCGCCCCAGGAGAAAGAGAATCTTCAGGCTCTGAACTTGGCACAGAACCCCCTACAGGGTTCCATCTGAGATCATGACCTGAGCCAAAATCAAGAGTCAGAAGCTTAACTGACTGAACCACCCAGGTATCCCAAGAAGTTTTAAATTTTAACGCAGCTCAATTTATTTATCTTTTATGGCTAGACGGATTGTGTTTTACATATGAGATCCTTCCATACCTCATGGTTCTGAGGTAATTCTCCTATATAATCTTTAGTTTTTATAAGTTTTTAAAATAGTGTATCAATTCAGTAATGATTTTTATGAAAGATGTGAAACACAAAGTCCAATTTCAGTTTCTTTTAATATAGATAACCAGTTGCCTTGAGACCATCTAGTTAATAGTTCATTTATTTTCTGCTGATATGCGAGACATCTCTATCAAGTTTATATATGAGCTTGGGTTTATTTCTGGGCTCTCAGTTTTGTTCAGTTTATAAATATATGTCCACAATTATCACAATATCTTAATTACTAAAGCTCTTTAAAGTAAGTTCTAATATCTTGATAGGACAGTTCCCTCCACTGGTTCCTCTTTTCATAAAGTATCTTGATTATTTTCCTCCATATAAATTTTAGGATCAGTTTGCCAAATTTCTTTAATATGCTCTGGGATTTTTGGTGAGAATTGACATGTTTACAGTATTTTTCTATCCACAAACATGGTATAGATCTCCAGTTCTTTATAGCCTTTATAACGTCTTTGAATGAAGTTTTCTCCATAAATGTCTTACACGTCTTTTGTTCATTTTATCTCTGAGTGCCTCGTTTTTGGCTGCTAGTGTCTAGAACTGTAAAGAGTTTTGTATAGTTGCCCTATATCCAGTCACCTTGCTGAACTATCTTAGCAAGTATAATAATTTTTCGAATTTCTTTTGAGTTTTCCTTGTAGACAGTTAAGTTCTTCAGGATTTAATTTTGTTGCTGTTTCTTTCTCATGGAGAATGGTCATGTGTTTCATGGTTTTTAAAAATTGTGAGCCACCATGGGGTTGAATTTGAAAGAACCTCTGAGAGCTTCAATGGAAGACTCTTCTTGAGAAAGGATTTGTGTTTGGTTCTTTGGGGGAGCCAAGCAGATGCTATGGTTCTGATACCATTTCAGTCCCCATTGAGGGTCCAGGGAAAAGTCCCTGGTTCAGCTTCTCTTACTTTTGTTGTCCTGGTTTGATCCCAGTACTGTTCTGTGCCTGTGCATTTCCCCCTAAGGCAACCCCTCCCCCCCAGCTCTTTTCTTTCCCTTGGAGATTTCCTTTACTTGCTTGCAAGCCCACTGATGGCTTAAAACATTCCTTTGTTTTGTGTGTAACCAGGATCCAGCTGCATTGTAGCAGACGGCTTGGCAAGCATTTAGTCTGCCATTTTGTTGGTGGCAGGCGTTCTCGGTTTTTATTTAAAACAAAGCAATGTCAGGTAGTAAAATATCTGAATGTGTCCCAATTTTTTTTTAGCGCAATCCCCCGCGCCCCGTCTTCTCTATTTTCCTGATCTGAAGGTGGGCTGAATTGGTATGGAGTGTAGTAATCTCATACAAGATTAGGGTTTTTGCTTTTTGTTTTGGTTTGGTATTTATTTATTTATATGTTTGTTTGTTTGTTTGTTTGAAGTGAGGGAGCTGGCTGGTGCCCAGAGGAGCATCTCCTCCCTCTTTCTGCAGTCAGGAAGTCTTTGACACAAATGCTTCTTTACTTGGGCTGCATTGCTTTGAGTTGAAATCTCCAGTCACAGAGAATTAAATGTCAAGGTGGTTTTGTGAGGTGGAAAAATCTCTCTGAGGCAAGTGGAAAAAAGCCACAAAGTGCTGTGGATTTCAAACCTTCCCCAAGGATTGAGAGAGCAGGAAACATGGCCATTACAGCTCCAAGAGCTTCGAAGAGGGCTCTGTAATAACAGTGGATGCGGTTGTAACAAAATAAAATACACAGCTTTTGTGTCAGTGGGGGGGTCGGCAGCACTCGATAGCCTGCCCCCCACCCTTCATTCCTCTGAGCCGCACACCCTTCCGCTCTACCCCCTGCCAGTGGCCTCATCATCACGCTTCATCATATTCTTTTCGAAATTTGCAGCTTACCTCCCCGTCTCCTCATTAACCTCTACAGCTCTTGAGTAAAGAGATCATATATAATTCACCTTTTTTTTTTTTTTTTCCCCGAGGCTTGTGTGCTATCTGTCCTACAGGAGCTGCGGGGCGAGGAGCAGGACTTAACACATTCCGTGTTTTCGCGTGGATAGAACTTTCCGGCAAAACTCAGTCCTCCTACAGCAGTACTGATTGGCACAAATACCTTTTCTGTCATCCTGGATTATCAACTTTCTTAATTTTAATTAAGATATGATTCTTAATTTATTTATGGCTGTGTCAGATGGTTACCATTACTGACTGGGGTACAAAGGGTTAAGCAGGAGGCGTGGTCACTTCCTGGAAGTGTCTGGAGGAGCACCTGAATTTGTTCACCGTTCAGCTGCAGTCCTGTACGTTGTATAGCGCTGGACATTGTCTTCCCTGGGATAGTGTCCTTCTTCTTTTTTTTTTTTTTTAAAGATTTTATTCATTTGACAGACAGAGATCACAAGTAGGCAGAGAGGCAGGCAGAGAGTGAGAGAGAGGAGGAAGCAGGCTCCCCGCGGAGCAGAGAGCCCGATGTGGGACTCGATCCCAGGACCCTGGGATCATGACCTGAGCCGAAGGCAGAGGCTTTAACCCACTGAGCCACCCAGGCGCCCCAGTGTCCTTCTTCTTAAGAGCGTAGGTGTGCAGATCGATTACTGTGTTCCAGCACTCTGCTCAGACTGCACATGCGTTACCTCATTCACGTCTGGATTCACTGTACAAAGACATAAAGTTGGTGTCTTGTCCCACAGCTGGAGCTTGGGGTCACGCAGCCCTCATACAGGTCACAGCCAGTAAGTGGAAGAGCTAGGATTTTACTTTGGACTTCTTGGCCTCAAAGCCTGGGGTTTTAATCACTATACGAGTACAATTCTCAATCTATAAATTAACATGTAACCTCCTTGTAGCTATCCTTATTATTTTCAGAAGGTTTGGCAGTTTGTCAGTTGTTTTGTTTTTGTTTTTTAAGATTTTATTTATCTATTTGACAGAGAGAAAGAGAGAGAGAGAGATCACAAGTAGGCAGAGAGGCAGGCGGAGAGAGGGGGAAGCAGGCTCCCCGCTGAGCAAGAGCCCGATGCAGGACTCTATCCCAGGACCCTGAGTTCGTGACCTGAGCTGAAGGCAGAGGCTTAACCCACTGAGCCACCCAGGCGTCTCCTACTATTAACGTTTTAAATGAGTACAGTCTGGTTGCTATGATTAATAAAATAGTTTTGAAACATGATTATTAACTAAAGTGCCTGGTTCACTTATTATTAACCAGCACCTGCTTAATGTTACTCACTAAAGTGCCAGATTTCCCTAATGCCTTTTTTTCTTTTCCAAAACCCCATCCAGGACAACACATTTTTTTAAAAGGTTTTATTTATTTATTTGAGAGAGAGAGAGAGAGATTGAGCACAAGCAGGGGGAGCAGCAGGCATAGGGAGAAGCAGTCTCCCTGCTGAGCAGAGAGCCCAATGCGGACTTGATCCCAGGACCCTGAGATCATGATCTGAACTGAAGGCAGAGTCTCAACCCATTGAGCCTCCCAGGCACCCCAGTTTGTCAGTTTTATAGAGTTAGTCGGTGACAAAGTGGGATTTGAGCTACAATGCTTAGCACCCATGTCTCTGCTCATACTCTTATTGTACATTTACCAAGTGCCATGACTTCCAGGTGTGTGTGTGTGTGAATGAAAAAATGCCTCAGAAGCCTGTCTAGTCAAATGTTTCATGTTCTGAAAGAAAAGAAATGTCAACCTAGAATTTCCAGCAAAAATATCATTCAGAAATGAAGATGAAACAAAGCCATGTTCAGAGAGTAAGGACTGCAAACATTTATTGCCAACGTACCTGATTTAAAATAAATATCTAAGGGAGTTCTTCAAGCAGAAAGAAAATGATCCAGATGGAAATATGGAAATGCAAAAATAAATGAGGAATACCAGAAAGGGTGGGGTGCCTGTGTGGCTCAGTCAGTTAAACTTCAGACTGTCAGTTTCAGCTCAGGTCATGATCTCAGGGTTGTGGGTTTGAGCCCCACACTGGGCTCCGTGCTTGGCATGGATTCTGCTCCAGATTCTTTCTCCCTCTCCAGCCCCCCAAATAAATAAAATCTGAAAACAAAGGGTACCAGAAATGATAAATAAGTAGACTAAATGAAATAACAGTAATTTTTTAAAGACTTTATTTATTTATTTGAGCTAGAGAGAGCTCGAGAGAACACAAGCAGGAGGTGGGGTGGAGAGGGAGAAGCAGAACCCCCACTGAGCAGGGAGCCCAATGCGGGGCTTGATCTCAGGACCCTGGAATCATGACCTAAGCTGAAGGCAGACACTTAGCTGACTGCGCCACCCAAACGCTCTTGAAACGATAGTAATTTGTTACAAAATTTAAAAAATATATAGAATAAAAATGAATTAAGTATTAACTATAGATATAATTAATATAAATATTAACATTAAGATATATAGAGAATTAAAAATTAAAATTGAGTTCCAAAATAATGCAAAAGGTAGAGAGATAAATGGACATAAAGTGTTAGATGGTTCTAATATTACCATGGCAGTGGTAAAATTATAATTTGAGTAAGACTAGTAACTTAAGGTTGCATATTGAAATATTTAAGGTAATTATGAAAAGAATAATGTGAGTATAAAACTATTAAGTTAATAAGGAGAAAATAGAAAAATAAGAATATTAATATAATATTACCAAATAAAAATGCAAAAAAAAATAAAGGGAAATGTAACAGATGGGTCTAAAAGAAACAAATCGTAAGATGGTAGATATAAATCCAAATATAACATTACCTCTAAATGAACTACAATCTCCAGGAGAGGAATAATATGATCACATTGTACTTAAAGAAGAAACCTCATAAAACTGCTGTTTACAGGAGACATAGTTTAAATTTAAGGAGACAGAATATTAAATGTAAAGGAATGGAAAGAAATACATATACCCTCACCAGAAATAAAACAGGTAGCTCTCCTAATAGTAGACAAAGTTGACTTTAAGGCAAGAAACACTGACAGAAATAAAAAAGGGAAATTTTTTTAATCATAAAAGAGTCAATCTATTAGTACAATGTGACAGTCTTAAATCTGTATGCACTCAATAGCATAGCTTAATTTTTTATATATTTATGGGAAAGGTTTAGAGAACTAGAAGGAGAAACAGATAAATTCACGGTAAGATTGGTATTCTTTTACACACCTCTTTCCATAACCAATAGAATAAGCAGACACAGACACATTAAGTATACAGAAGATGTGAATAACACGATTAGTACATCTGATCAAAATTTTATATGTGGAACACTGCACACCATAATTACAGAAATGACATTGGTTTCAAGTGCACATGGGACATTTGCCCAAATGGACCATATGCTAGGCCATAAGGATGTCTCAGCAAATGTCAAATGATTGACATGATTCAAAGTTTGTTCTCTGTCCATGAAGGAGTTAAACTAGAAATCAGTAATTAAAAGATAACTGGAAAAGTCCCACACCTGGAAATTAAATTATACTCCTAAATAGTCCATGGTTAAAGGAGAAATCACAACTGGAATTAATATTTTGAACTAAATGATAATGAAGATATGACATATAAAAATTATGGCATGTAGCTAAAGCAGTGGCCAGAAAGAACTTTAACCTTAAATACATATATTAGGATTTAAGATGGAAAATTAATCATCTCAAGGAACTATACAAAGTGAACAGCAAATCAAACCTAAAGAATGTGCCAAGAAGAAAACAGTAAAGAGTAGAAATTAATAAAATACTAGTTTATGCCTTAGGAAATTGCTAGTTGTCAACTACTTTGATTTGTAAAAATGACAGTTTCACATGGGTCATATGGTTCCTAACAGGAGACACATATGGTTTTACATGGTTTCTATAGGAAACAAATAATAGAGAGGGTAAACAAAGCCAAAAGTTGATTCTTTGAAAAGGTTAATAAAATGACAAACTCTTAGCTGATTAGGAAAATAGAAAAAAAAATCAACTATCAATATCAAAATTGTAAAAGGGAACATCACTAAAAATGCTGCAGACATTAGCAAGACAATAAAGTAATACTGAGAATAGATTTATGCCAGGTAACATTGAAAATAGCCAAAATGTGATAATTCTTCAAAAAGCTCATTACTAAAACTGACAGAAGAAGAAATAGAATATCAGAGTAGTCTAATATCTACTAAAAACATCAGTTCATTCACAAATACTGTCCCCCCAAAACCTGAATTTCAAGAAGTTTGATTGAATTCTTCCAAACATTTAAGAAAGAAATGGCATTTAAAAAAAAACAAAAAACAAAAAAAAAACAGAGGATGGAAACAGAGAGTCATTTCCCAGCTATGAGGTTGCATAACCTTGATATCAAAATCTGATGAAAACATTACAAAAAGCAAAATTATGGAAAATTTTTTTCATGAGCATAGATACAAGAAATGCTAAGCAATCTATCACTAAACTGAGTCCAGCAGTATATAAGAAAGATTATGTCTCACCACAAAATGGGATTTATTCCAGAAATAGAAGGGTGGTTTAGCCACGATTGTAACTAACCACTGTAATTCACAACTTAAACAGGACCGAAGAGAAAAATCACAAGAACACTCTGATACATGCAGAAAAGGCATCTCAGAAAATTCTGTAGTCATTTGTGTTTAAAAGAAAAAAAGTCCTTTTAAACTAGGAATAAATAATACCTTCCTTAATCTGCAAAAAAAATCTGTAAAAGAAAAAAACAAAACTATGGTATAGTATAGCCAGGCCCCTTGCAGTGAGGGGCCCCAGGGCATATGCTGTAGCGTCCGCTTGGAGCTTCCGCAGTGGGTCCAAAGTTTGTGTGCACGGACTCATTTCAAGAACTATAAGTTTTTATAATGTGAGAAAAAAAGCCCCAAACAACAGGAATTGCACATTGTCGTTACATCACTAGAGGGTAGTTTGATAGAAATCAAAAGACTTTATCCAGTGACTTCTGAATATGGACATGATAATGGGGCTGCAGCAACTATATTGCAACCCAAAGACAGTAAGTGTGAAAAATGAGTAGATGTTCATGTGTTTTGAGAACTCTGAGACAAGTATGAGGATGTCTTCTTAGAACTCTGAAACAGTGACTATGGAAAAATGAGTGTACACTGAACCCTTTTGCAACAGCAATGAGAATGAAATAAATCGGGGTGCCTGGGTGACTCAATCATTAATCGTCTACCTTTGGCTCAGGTCATGTTCCCCGTGTCCCGGGATCGAGTCCCGTGTTGGGCTCCCTCCTCTGCGGGAAGCCTGCTTCTCCCTCTCCCACTCCCCCTGCTTATATTCCCTCTGTGGCTGTCTCTCTCCCTCCATCAAATAAATAAAATCTCTTTTAAAAAAAA
Source organism: Mustela erminea (assembly GCF_009829155.1). Classification (NCBI taxonomy): domain Eukaryota; kingdom Metazoa; phylum Chordata; class Mammalia; order Carnivora; family Mustelidae; genus Mustela; species Mustela erminea. Next base: position 84,250,908 of record NC_045627.1, on the reverse strand, counting down.
GTGAAAAAATTATAATATGGGCAATAGTAGGAATTACCAAAGACAAACTAAGCCCGAGTCAAAATGAACAAAGGCTGTTTATCCCTAAGCCCAGGGCACAGGGACCTCTGCCCTCACTTTCATTTCAGCGGGAGCAGTAGAAAGCGGGTAGAAAGGAGAGTCCGATTCATACGGAAATGGGAAACACTGAGGTCTTCTCTGGTTTCCAAATGTTCTGTTAAGGTAGAAGTTTTGGAAACGGAGGAGACTTTCTAATTGGTCTTGAGCTACTTTTGACCATGGACTACAACGGGTCCAGCCCCCTATTGCTTGGCAGAGGAGTTTCCACCCCCACCAAATGGTCTGCAAAGCCCACCCAGCCCCGTTTGTCCTGCCTGGTCCTTCACTCTGCCCTCCAGGAATGCCAGCTTCCTTCTGCATCCTCCAAAGTATGATGATCTCTTCTTCCTCCAACTATGAGATGTTTATACTCCGGTGGGAGATAAACACACTATCAGATAATTCTAGAAAGGGGTATAAAATTATAAGTGGAATTAAACTATGAAAGAAAGGAACATATAAGATAAGAAATTGGCCAGATTGGAGGATTAGGCCTGCCTTATCTGATAAAGAGATTTGAATGATTTAGAGGCAGACAGTAAGGGTGAGGGGGAAGATGAAAATAGTATATGCAAAGGCCCTGAGGCAAGAGAGTATAATCGTTATCAGGAATGGAAAGAAAGAGCCCAGAAAACAAAAGGTATAAGCAAGAGTCTTATATACTGTGATGAGGATTTTGGTCTTACTACCAGAGAAGGGTGGTATTTCAGGCAGGTGGTGACATGGTAATAGTTCAGTAGAAAACCAGTGTTTAACGGCAGGATAGATTGGGAAGCAGCTTAAATGCCAGGAGACCAATCAGAGGGAGATGCAGCAGTCCTGGCTAGAGAGAATGGGCTATGAAAATGGAGAGAGTTGGGTAGATTCCAGAAATATGTGGGAGGTGACATTGACAAAATTTGATGATGGTCTCAATGGAGGCATGGGGGGGCGGGGAAATTGGGGTACCATAGAAGACCCTGGGATTTTGGTTTCCCTGGGGGGATGCTAGTAGTTCTTTTGAGGAGCTCGGCCTGGCCCAGGTCAGGCTGCAGAGCAGGAGCCATGCACCCATCCGCTGGGGTGGGGTAAATCTGAGATGTTGCTGGGACCCGAGAAGTGGTGAGAGGTCAGGCAGGCAGAGCAAGGAGCAGGGGTCTGCAGTCCAGAGGGGAGGTCAGAACCACATAAACAATTAATTGCCCTTCAAACCTAAGTAGTGGATTTGCCCACATTTGTTTTAAGTTTGAGAAATTATTTGGTTTTCATTTCTTCGTTGTTTTTTTCCTCCCCCTTTCTTTGGACTGCTTATTTTATTTTTTCCTTTCTGCCCCTCTCTTACTGTGTGTGTGTTTCTCTTGACGGAGAAGCTTCTTAAGGCCATTGCCTCCATCTCTATAGGTGGGACGTGCCTCTTGCCTCGGCAGCCTTCCCAGATCACTCTGGGGCGTTAGCAGCAGACAGACAGACAGACTGCAAAAGGGACTGCGTTTGCAAGGTCTTTAGAGATTATTTGAATGTGGGACCCAGGTTGGTATTTGGGGTGAGCATATTCGCTGTGCAGAGGACATGCGCTGTGCCTGGGTCCCTTGCACAAGACACGCCTGCTGCCTCTGGGTCTGCAGGCGTGGGCTCCGCCTTCACCCTCCCCCGGGGAGCCCGCTGTTCAACCGCTTCCAGCATCTGGCGGGTCTTCAGACAGAGCTGGTGGGGAGGAGAGAAGGGAGAAGCCTCGAGGGGAGGGTTTGTTTCCAAGCACCTGTAGAAGCACCTAGGAGGAATTTTCACAAGTCCGTCAGATGAACCCGCGTGAAGACAAGCAGCTCATCTTCCTAAATGAAACTTACTAGGCCGTGCTGATTCAGAAACCCAGAACCGCATGGGGTAGATCTGATCCAGAATCCAAGGAAATGTCACAGTAGGAAAAGGACTCCAAGTGCTTCAGCTGGCAGAATGTTCTAAGGATTGCTGAATTGGTGTTTCGTTCCAGTGTTTTAAAAATTTAAAAAAGAAAAAATGATGCTCTGAGAAAATCTATATTTGCTACCAGTTAATGTTATACACAGCTGAGTCTGAGGGACAAAAATGTGTCTTCCGCATGAAGGTGGTTTTGGGGCGTGGCCTAGCAGAATGACCCCCACCCTGGGAAGCCCACTCTGGCTGTTGTCACCTCTGATTTCGGTGCAGCGGAACTTGATGGCAGGTCTGGCGTTGGGCCCAGCAAGCACCGGCTTATCGCCGGGGGTGGGGGGATTGTCTTCCCGGCTGTGACAGCCGAGGAGGAGCCCAGTGTCTCTCAGACAGTCAAGCTGTTATTTTTGTGGTTGGTGCCATCGAGTTTGTTATGTTCCCAAATCATTTTCCCAAGGAAATTTCTAGACCGACTTGCAATTTTTACCGAGGTTAGTTTTCCGCATGGAGCTCTTCTACCGCATGAGAGGTAGATGCTCAGGAGAAAGAAATACGCCAACGTCTGTGGGTCTCTGTGTGACCAGCATGCAGGGCTGGCTTGGGACCACGCACTGTCCGAGGGGTTTAGGAATATTGAACCGTCAAGGGCTCACGCTACTCTTCTGAGCTCGGTGCTTTTAGGGTCCTCATCTTAATGGTGAGTCAGCAGTGGCATACATAGGTCAGTCAAGTGGCCGGGGCCACGGGAAGACTGAGCAGTGGGGCCAGGCTGTGACCCAGTGTTTTTCCCTGCTGGGCCGACTGTTGAGCCTTGAACAATGCAGGGGTTAGGGGTGCCGACACCCCATACGTTTGGAAATCTGTATCTAACTTTTGACTCTCCAAAAACAGTTACCAGTAGCCTCCTGTTGGCCAGAAGGGAGCCTTACTGTTAGCACAACGGTCCATGAATACACATTTTACATGTGTATTCTGTACTCTGTTCTTACAGCAAAGTAAGTAGAGAAAAGAAAATGTGAGAAAATCTTAAGGAGAGAAAATACGCTGACAGTACTGGCCTGTATTTATCAAAGAAAATCCACGTATGCGCGGACCCGTGTGGTTCAGGGTTCCCCTGGATCTTCCTTATTGCTGCACCTCTGGGTAGAAGGGGGGAACATTGTAAAGATTTGTTTATTTATTTATATTTTTGAGGTGGGGGCTGGGGACAGGATGGGTGGGAGAGAGAGAGTCTTAAGCAGATTCTGCACTGAGCGTGGCTTGATCCCGTGACCCCAAGATCCTGACCTGAACCAAAACCAAGAGTCAGATCCTCAACTGACAGCCCCACCCAGGCTCCCCAGAGCTGAATATTTTAAAATATGTAGTTCCAGTGATGTTTTATTTTCTCGTAGGAGTGACTGGGTGACCTCTTTCAAGGTCATGGTGAGCAATGACAGCCATACATGGGTCACTGTTAAGAATGGATCTGGAGACATGGTGAGTTTCATGTTCCCTCTGTCCATGCCCTTGGTGTGGGGCTGCACAGGTCTCTGCAAAGAGAGGTGATGTGTGCCCCCCTCCCCCCCCCCCCATATCTGCTGATACTGTGTCAACTCAAACCGACGGTGGATAATGTGCTCATCCCTTGCCCACCTCCCCCCTGCCTCCCGGCTTCCGTGCCCTGAAGATCAGTGCCCAAGTGGCCCATGTAGCGCTCATGTGAAATTCTGAGCTGCTGGGATGCAGCTTCTTCCACAATCCACAGGTCATGTGGGGGACATGCAGCACAGCCAGTGTGCCTGCGCCCCTCCTAGCTGCTCAGTTGCAAGAGTTTTCCAGCTTTCTTTAATAATCCATCTTTCCGCTTCATGATGCTCCAGATTAGCCGGTTCTGATCACGTCAGCCTCTGGCTCAGGTTCTCAAGCACATCAATCCTCCTGTGGCATCCAGAGTCTTCCCTAATCTGACGGCACCTTCGGTTTCAACCTTCTTTCTCTCTTACCCCCTGCACACATTCCTCCTGCATCCCAGAAGTGTGGGCCTGCTGCTCTGCTCCTTCTGAAGCCCACCTCTGGGCTTCTCCAGTCATTCCCTCTGCTTCTCTCTAGAATCCCCCACCCCACAGGTCTAAAGGCCAGTTCAAACGCCACCTGCTCCCTGAAGGTCTGCCCGGTCCTTTCCTTCTTCGGAAATCCCAAAGCTCCGTGGCCATCCCAGGACACTCGTAGAGTTCACCCAGATTATCAAAATATTCCCTCCTCCTTCTCTCTCCACTACCCCAGAAGATGGGGGCTTCCTGAGGGCAGGGTCCATGCCTGATCCATTTCTCTTCACCACCCCGAATGCCCCCCCAACACTGGGGGTTCCTTAGTGAAACCTTATGGTATGAGTGAATTTCCCTTTTATCCCTTGATAATCGAGCTCTAAGAGATTTGGCTTCTCCCCCCCCCCCCTTGTGCATAAGTAGATATTTGAAGGAAACAGTGAGAAGGAGATCCCTGTCCTCAACGAGCTGCCCGTCCCCATGGTGGCCCGCTACATCCGCGTCAATCCGCAGTCCTGGTTCGACAACGGGAGCATCTGTATGAGGCTGGAGATCCTCGGCTGCCCCCTGCCGGGTGAGCCTGCCCTTCCCGACTTGCTGCTGGGGTGGGGTGGGGGCTTGCTGATGGAGAACAGGTGCCTAGCCAAGGTGACCGAAAACAAACCAAGCAATATTATTCTCATGTTAAAAAAAAAAAATACTAAGTCTATTGCAGAATATTTTGAAAACCTAGCTAAGCAGAAGGAAAATAAATAAAAATCTCCCCTCATCCCACCCAGAAACGCCATGCTTATTTGGGGAGTAGCAAAGTGATGTGCCAGCTGTGCTTGTGTCTGCCGGGAATGGTGCACGTTTCATGGCTGAAAATTCACTCAACACTACCACTCCGAAGCAAGCAAAGAAAAAAAAATTAGAGAAAATTTTTCATAGCATATTTAATTGTCCCTGAGTGCTCCCACTACTTGGAGTAGAGGAGGTAGCCAAAATTAATTTTAAATGTGACCATATACACAGTCTCTCTCTAAGTCGCTTTGCTTGGGTGCCTGTGTCTTTGGGTAAATACCTCTTTATCTCCCGCAGCCTATTTTCACTTGATGCTATCTGGGTGTGATCTCAGGGTGCCAGGAAGAAGGGGACTTGAAGTCACAGGTGTGTCCTCTGGAGCCCTGCTGGTATTTTCTCTGGACAGGCTGATCTGGCCTGGCTCATGGCTGGCTTGGTCTAGCCTTTCAGAGCTTGGGAGTTTGTGCCCATATGGAGCCTGTAGATGACCCCCATCATCTGCAGGGCAGGAATCTAGCTCCTAGCACATTCCTAAGGCTCTTCCTTAAGGCCTATAGGAATTCCTCCATCCCTGTGCACCTGAGGTCTGTCCCTAGGGAACAAGCAACACAACTTCGGGTTATATGGTTTTCCTTACTGCCCTCGTCTAGTGGGAGAGGGAGGCTTTGCTACTTCTGGGGTTTGCCCAGACTTGGGGAGGGTTATCATCGGCTCTGATGCTCTCAGGAGCCAAGATAGCCAACAGCTATTTCTGTAGCCATTCGGCCCCCCTCCCCCACTGTGGACTTATATTTATTGATTTTCAAAGCATGTTTAATGTCGTTTATTGCTTTTCTCTCAATCCCATAATATCCAAGTTCTTGCTTTGCCAAGTACGAATTTTTAGAACACAAACTCTGTATTGGTGAGAAAGATGGGTCTATCTGCCTACCTACTCACACTCACACAAGACAGATTCTTTGTTATATATTTGGACTTACTAGCTTACAAAACTTTTTTTTAATGTCATTAAAACTATTAGAGACCATCTGTCTTGTGGATACATTTATCTAGTCTATAGACAAAAATCCTGTTTGTAATTGCCTTACCGTGGGAAGTTCAGTTGTTTCCAATATTTTGGTTCAATAAAGAACCACACGAGGAACGTCTTTGTTTCCGTGTCGCCATGTGAATCCATAATTACTGTGTGAATTGTAGGATTATTCGAGTACAGGATGAATACTTACGTGAGATTATGATAAATAGGGTCGCTGGTGCAAAGGACATGTGTGTTTCAAGGCTGAGCCCTAGAGGCTGTTGTAAGCCAGCCTGATCTAGGACCTGGGCCTCCTTTTGTGGCTGGTTGGTCCTGCAGTGGTCACTCAGGTCCCACCTGCTGCCACCCAGGGCCCGCTGGGCTTTCCAGAGCGTGGAGAGTCTGCAGACTGAGACGCAGGTGGGTGTCTGAGAGGCCCGCTTTGTGCCAGGCCAGGAGGCCTGGATTCCTGTGTCGCTCATCACAGCCTCCGTCTGCTTGCTTGAAAGAGCAGCGCTGTGGTTTCTCTCTGCAGCAGGAACTCATCCATTGTTGGTAAAGGGCAAAGGGCAGCCTATGACAGAGTCTCATGAAACAAATATTTCCCTGTGAAGTTATTCTTGGTTGTGTGTGTGTGTTTGAAGATAGGTCCTTGGGGGTAATTAAACACAAAGGCAGAGTTACAGCATTAATTCTAGGTGGGTGGCAAGGACAGACTTGGACTGGCTTTATTTCCAACACCAAACATTTAGGGCCATCTCTCTTCTAGAAGTTACATAGCAGTCTGCCTAGAGGGGAGCTGGCCTTTGTCCGTGCCTCCTGGTGGCAGTCACATCTGAGGGACTGGGGCAGCCCAGGGGCCCCCACGTCCATGTGGGTAAGTGAACCTTGCTCATCGCCCTGCTGAGGGCACAGGCCCTTTGTGGGAGGTAATGAGGCCAAAGACAGAGATGACCCAGCCAACTCAGCCGCTCAATCCCAAGGTGACCTTGTGGTCTAAATGCAATCTCCCAGAGTCTGTTTTTCCGGGAACTCTTGTTTATGAAAAATTCATTTACCTTTGCTTCTGCTCTCTTTGTTCCGTGCCTCCCATCTTCCTGAGAACTCTCCGGTCAGGGCAGAGGAAGGTGGTGAGTCTTTTCAAGCTTTTGTGAGTAATGTGTCCAGAAATGTTTGAACTGGAAAACGAATTACCGCATGCCATTGTTTATTAATAGGATTTTTAAAGCTCAAAAGGAAAAGAAAATGGAGTGTTGTTTATGGTAACAGTTTCAGTTTTGCAAGATGAGAAGGTTCTAGAGAGCTGTCTCACGACAATGTGGATATACTTAACACTAGTCAACTGTACTCATAAAGTTAGGATGGTAAATCAGACATGTATCGGACCACAATTAAAATTTTTTTAATTCAAAAAATATTTTATTATTCTCCCCCCCCCCCCAATTTGTCTATTGGAGCATAGTTGATACACAATGTTACATGAGTTTCAGGCGTACAGCACGGTGATTACGCTGTGCTCACCCCTAGTGTCGCTCCCGTCTGTCACTGTAAATGTGGTTACAGGATCAGACACTGTCTTCCCTGTGCTGTGCTTTTCATTCCCGTGACTTAGTCATTCCATAACCGTAAGCCTGGACCTCCCGCTCCCCTTCGTCCACGTTTGCCCCACCCCCACCCCACTGTCCCCGCACTGTCCCCGCACTCGGGCAACCCCCCGTTTGTTCTCTGTACTTACAGATCTGATTCTGCTTTTCATTTGCTTGTTTATACATTTGTTTTTTCGAAATTCCACATGGGAGTGAAATCATATAGTACTTGTCTTTCTCAGTCTGACTTATTTCACTTAACATAATACCTTCTTGGTTGTTCATTATTTAAAAGTAAAAAAAAAAAAAAAAAAAAGAAGAAGAAGAAGAAAGAAAGAAAAGTCGGGCCGACTCTTAATTTCAGCTCTGGTCATGACCTCAGGGTCCTGGGATCAAGCCGCAGGTTGAGTTCACACTCAGTGCGGAGTCTGCTTGAGATTCCCTATCTCTCTAACCCTGCCCCCCTGCCCTTGTGCTCTCTCTTTCTCTAAAATAAATAAGTAAAAGTAAAAAGAAGTTGTTTTCCCCACATTTGAGTGGACTCGCCCATTTTGGATGAGCATGTGTTAAAGATCTATGCATATCAGAAACTGGGGAGGGCTTCCTTAATAATGAGTCGTTCAAGTTAAGATGCTTGCTGGCCGACTGCAAGGTCACAGAGTTGGTGGTTCTCAGCTCTTTTGTTGTTGTAAACAATACTGCCATGTGTGCTATCTATTTCTGGAAATGGCCCTGTTTCTCTGCATACGATTTCCCCTAGGGTGATAGGAGCACGCCCAGGGGCCTAGGAAGTGACTTTCAGGGCCGGGATGGCTGTGTGTGAGCCCTGGTCTGTGAAGGTGTGAGTCCAGCCTTCCAGGGGAAAGCGCTACTCCTCCTTCCTCGTCTTCCCTGCCACCGGATATGAGCGACTGCCTCTTGATCTGCACAGGGCTGGGGTTAGCTTGGAGTTAGCTCAAGCCCTTGGGAGGAGCCGCGAGGAGGTCTGGGTGCAGGAGCTCTTTTCCCTCCGACACAGAGGAGCTGCTAAGGGCAGGTGTCCCACCATCATTCTCGTGCGTGGGCCAGGACCTCTGGACACACTGCCCCTCCTTCCCTTTCCCTCGTGCCCAAGCCCTCCCAGGCGCAAGTCCCTGAGAACACATTCCAGTCGTGAGACCACCACCCGTCTTGATGACCTGGTTCAGCCAGCCCCTCCCCCCTCTCATCACTACGGAGAAATCAGGGGTCGGACGGGCTCCGCTGGGTCAGCAGAGCTGCAGGAGATGTCGTCAGTCTAATTGCTTTGCTGCTTTTCTTCACGAAGGCCACAGGTTGAGTACCTCCTCGCCCTGGCATTGGTCATTATTTTGGGCCCCGGCCTGGGTTTTGAAAAGACAGACGTGGGAACATGAAGTTGCTGTGGCCCTTTTTTGGTCTTGTTTTGCTAAGGGCGACGTGTTCAGCCTCTTTGGGATGAAACTAGAAACGCTCACAGGAAGGGCTGTGACCCAGCCACGGGCTGCCTTCGTTGTTACTGCTTGCCTGGGCCTTGTGTGACCTGACAAAAAAAGAGAGAGAGAGAGAAGAATTCATGTCCCGTTCAGGGAAGCTGGGTGGACAGAAAGGGCATGCGTTCCTGGTGCGGTCAGGTTCACGGCCTGCGATCACCCCCGCACCTGTGGTCTTGTGCCGCTTGTGGGAGAACTCCGCGCCTCACTTTTCTCACATCTAAAGCAGAGACACGAGCTTCCCTGTGGAACCGGGACCACGTCCTTCCGCTCCTGCATTGCCCCTTCCTAAAGCATCCCCGTGAGATGACCCAAGCCCTCCCCGTGTACCTATGGAAGGACCTGAGTCTCCCTTCCTCACCTGCCCCCCGGTTCTTCTGGGGCTAGCTGGCGGGGTCTCCTGCCCTTGCCAGGGGGTTGCCTTCTGCCTCCTGCTTCCCGTGCCTTCTCTCAGTGCTGCTCCTGGTCAGCTCACGCCATCATCCCCCTCCCCCCTGGATTCGAGAGCAGCAGCCTCCTCAGATGCTGATCCACGTGAGGGCTCCCTGCTGAGGTTTTGGGGATAAAAATGGGGCTTTGCTGCATGTAACATGGAACCACACAGACCTGACAGTCAGCATTTCTGTCCCTAAGGCTCCTGGTCATCCCAGCAAAGGGGATCTGTGGACTGCTGCCATGCTGCCCAGACCGCGCCCTCTCGGCCTAGACCTCTCCTCTGCTTCCCACTTCCTGTCCGGCTCCGTGTTCCTCTGACTTCCTGTCCCTTGCGCTTCCGGGTTGGGGGAGGGGAATGAGTGGGATTGACACACCTGTTTCTTTTTTCTTTTTCTTTTTTCTATTTATTTATTTATTTATTTATGTTAATCACCACACAGTACATCATTAGTTTTTGATGTAGTGTTCCATGATTCATTGTTTGCGTATAACACCCAGTTCTCCTTGCAATATATGCCCTGCTTAATACCCATCACTGGGCTCACCTCCCTCTGCTCCAAAACCCTCAGTTTGTTTCCTGGAGTCCATAGTCTCTCATGGCTCGTCTCCCGCTCTGAGTACCCCCCTTCATTTTTCCCTTCCTCCTTCTAATGTCCTCCATGCTATTCCTTATGCTCCACAGATAAGTGAAACCATATGATAATTGTCTTTCTCTGCTTGACTTATTTCATAACATAATCTCCTCCAGTCCCATCCATGTCGGTGCAAATGGTGGGTGTTCATCCTTTCTGCTGGCTGAGTAATATTCCATTGTATATATGGACCACATCTTCTTTATCCGTTCATCTGCTGAAGGGCATCTCAGCTCCTTCCACAGTTTGGTTACTGTGGATGTTGCTGCTATGAACATTGGGGTGTATTTGCCCCATCTTTTCACTACATCTGTATCTCTGGGTAAATACCCTAGTGTAATTGCTGGGTCGTAGGGTAGCTCTATTTTTAACTTTTTGAGGAATCTCTGCCCTGTTTTCCAAAGTGGCTGCTCCAGCTTGCATTCCCACCAACAGTGTAAGAGGGTTCCCCTTTCTCCACATCCTCTCCAACACTTGTTTCTTGCCTTGTCAGTTTTTGCCATTCTGACTGGTATAAGGTGCTATCTCAATTTTTCACATGTCTGTTAGCCATTTGTATGTCTTCTTTGGAGAAGTGCCTGTTCATGTGTTCTGCCCATTCTCTGCTTTGAACATCTGTTTCTTTTTTAGATAGAGACCAGGAACTCTCTGCTCTTCTCCCATCCCGGCTAGATGGAGTCTGCTCTTGCAGAGCCATGAGTTCCACGAGAAGGACTCTGTTGCTCCCCTGGAAGGCACGCAGGCTGCTCTCCTTCCCTGCCATTGTTCACCGGCTCTTCTGTTCCTGAGGCACAGACCCCTCCCCCCACCGAAGGCTCAGCAAGAGCCATTTGCAGAGTGCCCTCACACAGTGTGGAACGAATGTCATTTCTCCCACTTTCCCCTCCTTTCTTCTTCTACTGCCCTTGCTTAGACCATTTGGTATGTTTCTAAGATCAGCAGCCCCCATGGATGGTGGGAAGTTGAGAGAGAAGATGTCTCTTTTTTGTCCTGGTTTAATTTTGTCCTCTGTGTCCTCTGTGTGCGCTGCTCTTAGGACCTGCTGATGGGGATAAACCTCTACTTTTCGAGAAACCAGAAGGCCTCCCTTGACCGGGCTGTCTATCCACCCGTCCACCCCTTCACTCATTCCTCACTCGTGCATTCCTGCATCAAACCCATAGGATGTGCCTATTCTGAGGCAGGGCCCAGGGATCTGGAGACAGGACAGATGCCTTCGCTGCCCCAGGAGCTCTCGCAGTGCAACTAGGGAATCGTGTCGGGCATCCTTACCCCCAGGGAACCCCGCTCACTTCGGGGGGATCCAGCCTTGCTGGCGGCCACTGTCCTCCCTGCGACTGAGGGCAGTGTGCCCTTATTGAGTGTCAATAAGCCTCGGTTTCTCTTCTTGGTGCAAGCGCCCCATGTTGACTGCTGGGGAACTGTAGAAACATCAGCACTCTGGACAAAAGTCTCTTCTGAGGGTTCCTCCTGTCACTCAGGCTGCATGTTGGCCCCGGGACCGTCTGGAGAAGTGGCGTCAGCCGAGCGAGCAGAGGGCTTGCAGGTTTCGGTGTGCAGCCCAGCAGAGCATTTGTGTGGGGAGATTATAGGAAATGGGGGTGAAAGGAAAATAGCCCGAGTGATGTGCTGCTCCCCCCTCGGAACCACCTGCAGTGCTGGGTTTGACGGCTCCAGGGACGGTAATGACCCGCCAGCAACACGGGCTCTGCTGGGGCTTCCTGGCCCTCCCCTGGCTCCTCTTGGCATGACCTTGTCATAAGAACAGTCCGGTGGGCTGTGGGCGGAGGTGACTTGTTTTCATCGAGGGGCCAGCTCGTTGGTTCTCGGGCTACATCTGAGGCCGTCTGCCCTCAGGCGTATGTGCAGGGGGTGTCGGGGCTGAGGTCACAGGAACACAGTGGCGGGCACTTCCTTGGGGCGAGGCTGGCCTCGAGGCAGGTACAGGAAGATCTGCTGTGGCAATGAGCGTCCGGTGGCCTCCTCGTCCTCAAAGAGCGCTCTGCGGCAGGCAGCCCTTTTTAAAAAAAAATAAGGTGATTCTCATGTAATGTCCATTAACCACTTTAAAGATACGGGTCCGTGGTATTTAGCATACTCACAACATGTTGCAAGCACCAGCTCTGTCCAGTTTCTGAATTTCCTCGTGGACCCATAAACCCACCCAGAGCCCATCGAGTCATCACTTCCCGATCCCCTCCACCATCCCTGTGACCTCTAGTCTCTGCCTCTATGGATCGCCTGCCCTGGAGAGGAATGGCAGAGGCATCGTGAGCCCAGCGATTCCGGATTGCATGGGATTCCCCTTTATATTAAAGATAGCCTCTCCGCTCCCTACTGAGCGCCCGCTCCTGTCAGGCAAGGTCCGCAAAGCAAGCAAACAGCAAAGCACAACAGTCTGAGTCAGAACCTTGATCCCCTACCCTGGATTTCCAGGAATGCGTTTTGGCCTGGAATTATCACTGTTGTCATGAAAAGAGCCCCATGGAGTGAGCTGGCGTGTGTGTGGGGATGGGAAGAGCAGGTGTCCACAGCGGTGAGGAGGTAGGAATGTCCTGGCTATTAGCAGTCTCCTCGGGCTGCCATAAAGACTGCCCAGACCTAGGTGGTTTGGAATAGAGAGTTACTGTCTCCGTCCTGGAGGCCAGAAGTCCTACCTAGATCAAGGCGTCAGCAGGGCTGGTCCTTCAGAGGCTGGGAGGGGGAACCTGCCGCCGTCCCTACGCCAGCTTCTGGGGAGTCATCTGGCAGTCTTTGAGTTCCCTATCTTGTAGATGCCTCACTCCATCTGTGCCCTCAGTCCCACAGAACCTTCTCCCCATGTGCCTACCTCTGTGTCTGCACCCCCCTTGCTAGAGACACCAGGCAAATGGGTCAGGGTCCACTTGAATCACCCCATTTTAACTTGCTGACCTCTGTAAAACCCTCTCTCCAAAGAAGGCCTCATCTGGTAGGGCTATGGGTTAGCACTCCAATGTATCTTTTGGGCGGGGCATTATTCAACCCCCAAAAGGCATAACCTGTAGGTAAGTTCGGGGTGAGCAGGACTTTAAGTAGCTGAATAAGAGAAGAAAAGTCAGGGGGATGGTTTTAGGCTCCACACGCCCTGTCGGGAGTTCGTCCACATTGCTAAGGTGTTCCAGAAGGAATGAGCTGGTGTTCAGCCCATATGACGTGTGAAACCACACTCAAAGGGAAGTAGGAGACTGATTCTCCCAAGCTCCATCTGTGAGGATAAAGGCCTCACAGACTGAATCAGGACTTAGGTTTCCAATGCCAGCAGCCCTACTCTGATTAGCTTACGGGGGGAGGGATTTGGGTTCACTTACATGAAAATTCCCGGGGTGGCTTGGACTCTGACTCTGGCTTCAGGCAAGAATAGGTCTCCTGTGTCGGGATCCTCCCAGGGGGTCAGGGCTCCCCTCGTGTCTGTCTCATGGACAGAGAGTTCAATACCCCAGATTCATCCCACCGTCCAAGGAGCTCCAACAGGAGACTCTCCCCCTACAGCTCTGGGAGGAAAGTCTTCTGATTCCTTCCCAGCTTGGCTCCTAAGATCTTGGGATCACCTCTGAGCCAACGACAGTGGACAGAGGACACGTGTTTTATGGCTGGACCCTGGTCACAACGGTGCAAAATGGTGCATGCTGGGCACGGCAATTTTATCTGAAACATCTGGAATGGATTCCCCACAGGAAAGGGGGATCTTTTGCCCACAGAAAGAAGAAGGTGCCAGTAGTTTGACTAACTGGCTGGAACTGCAGACTTGGGGCCCCAAGAGGGCCAGACTTGGGTCTTACTCCTCACTTTACCTATTCTCTTCACCGGTAGTACTGAGCTCTTAATAGGTTCTCAGTAAAACTTTATCCAATCAGAATCCATTGACAAACAACTACTTGCTCAAAATGTGGGACAGTGGGAAGTTGTGAGGAGAACTGATCCGTGGTTTCAAGACCGCTCCGGACTTGTATCCTTGTCCTGAGGCAAACTGACTAGTCTTAAGGAAGGCTGAACGTTGCCAAACGTGGAGCTCCTTTGTTCTTACAATTCTGAGTTCTACTTCAATCCTTTTGGAGAACCTTGAAGGTATAACTTGTGTTTGAAGACAAAGGGGCTTTAAAGAGTTTTGGAAAGAGGCCGCTGGGGCTTGGGGAGTGTTGCGTAGCTCTTAGAAAACATCATATGGGTAAATGAAGTATAAATTAATGGGAAAACTATGCTTTGCTTTGCGTTGAAACATACAGGTTTGGAAACCCAGGGGACTGCGGCTTGCGTGTGGTCAGCCCACACTCCCCCAGAAGGAAAGTGCTAGAAACCTGCTGGGGGGCCTGTGCGAAACCTGACCAGCTTCTGCTCTTTCCTGGGCTGAGTGGCAGCCTCTGCCTCACACTCACTCCCTTCAGGCCCAGTCCTTGTCTCCCATGGCATTATTGGCAGGTGATACTTTTGCGGATGTTAAAATCTGGGTTTTGGCATCTGGGTGTCTGTGTGATTTTGAGCTCATTACAGGGGCCTCGGTTCTCAAGGTGAGAATGGGCAAACCCTGGCAAGGTCGGCTGTGGTGGCCACAGCCCGGAGCCCAGTTGGTGGCCCCGGCGTGCAGGGTGTATCCTGGGCTTCACTCCTGCTGCAGCGTGCTCAGCACTTTAACACGGTGCCCCTTGGACTCCCAGCCTGGTGACTCAGCAGAGATTGTTTTTGCTGTGGATTCGGATTCAGGAGGTCTGGGCTGGTCTCACAGGCAGCTGGTCTGAGGAGTACCTTTGGTGGCAGAAATCGGGACCCGCGGCTCCTGATACCACCTGGAGCACACGCTCATCACTGAGCCACCAGCTCGCCGCCACTGCCTCTGGACACCCCCCCCCCCCCCCCCCCCCCCCCCCGCTTTGAGCCTCTTGAACCAAACCCACAGCTGCTGTGGCTCCAGCCTTGCCTACAGGATGCCTGGGTGAGGAGAGCCCCCTGTGTCTAAAGCAGCATATTCTTGGGCAAGGATTTCTGGCTTTATTGTCCAGATGGAGATGCCATGGGGCTGGCTGCGGGTCGGGTCCAGGGAAAGATCTCGAGATCCACTGAGGGCTCCTCCCTTTATCCTCCTACTCCCTCCTCTTCCCCAGCCTGTCCTTTCTTCTGAGCATCCTTTGTTCTCGTAATTATATAAACAACAGGGCTTACTTACATGTATTAAAGGAAAAGGTCAATTTATATGGGAAAGAGAAGTCAAGAGCAGACCTCTCGTCCTAGACACCCGAATCCCAGTCACCATAGGTGATCAGTGTTTTCAGAGCCTGATCATGCCCGTTGGGGTCTCCGACTCCAACAACAGAAACCCCAGCCCCCCCAAGTTTGGTGAGTAAGGGAATTCGACAAGTCCCGTGAATGGAAGTAGGTCCTGATGCTGGCGGGGTTCTCTCTGTCCTCTACTCGGGAGAGATTCTCAGTCACTCCTCTGTGCCATCGAAGTCCCCCCCTTCCATCTGGACCAGGAAGAGTCACCAGGCTGTGCTGGGCTCTGCTTGATTGACGTGAGTCCTGCAGGCTCCCTGAGCTGGGATGTGAGGTCTGTCTCCTGGAAGCACTGGGGTGATTCCCAAACCACACAGGGTTTCTGTTAGGAAGGATGAAAGTGGACTGAATGCTGGATGAGTAACTAGTAGTAAGCACCATACTTCCAGAAGTTTCCGTTTATGTATACCGTTGTGATACTTGTTCACTGATTCATTCATTCATTCATTCAGGGCCAACAGTTTGCCCGGCACATAGATCATTCCAGCTAATACCAACCATGAACCAATGAGGGAAGTACCTTTCTTCCCTGTTTCCGGTGAAGAAACTAAGGCAGAGACTGCTGCAGGGACTTACCCAAGGTCACACAGCACTTCATAGAAGAGTGGAGATTTGAACCAGGCATTCTGGCTCCAGGTCCATCTCCACCACTGGCTAATTCTGAGTCCTGAGATGTTTCTCGAAAATTGACTCTCACCTCTGTGCACTTGTTAGAAGCTGGAGATTGGGTCGTGTCTCCATGCGAATCAGGCAACTAACAGAGCCACCACAAGCAACCGAATTACCCGAGTGAATTCCAAACCGTATTTCTGTCCCCAGATCCAAACAACTATTATCACCGAAGGAATGAAATGACCACCACCGACGACCTGGATTTTAAGCACCACAGCCACAAGGAAATGCGCCAGGTAAGTTCTGGATTTCTCAGGGCCGTTATAACCTGTACCCAGAAGAACAGTGTTGTTTTTTTTCCCTCTAGAGATTAGGGTGATGTGTTTGGGATAGAGTAATCTGAATGATTGTTTTGGTTCTCTGAAACCACCCTGAATGCTTGTAGTCTCTACGTTGAGAAGGCCTCACAGGGCTTCCGGTGACCAGACGAGGTCTCCCTCTCCAGCAAGTGGTTGGAACAGAATCTGGACCCAGACTTTTCTGATTTGATAATAGTTCTTAAGACTCACTGTGTGTTTGAGTGATAACTCACTTAGTCATAGGCAGAGTTAAAGAAGAAAAAGGATCTAGAACACCACTGATATAAGTAACAGCCGGAAGCCTTCACGTAGGACCCACGTTAATTTACTGTGTTAGCAGTTGACCTGCAACAATGTGGTCAGCCTTCCGCACAGGCCCCAGAGGGCAGGGACTATTTCCCGACCTTACTGATGGGGAAGCCTGGTCACTGAGGAAAGCTAGAGCTCTGCCCCCTAGTTATTCACTCTCTGATTCTCCGTCTTGGTTCTATCACGGAATCACCTGGGGAAATTTGGAAAAACACCTGTGCTTGAACCCCACCTCAAGTCACTTTTTAAAAAGAATCCTTAGGAGAAGGGCCCAGTGGTCTAAATATTTAATAGGTCTCCTTGTTTCTAATGTACGGCCAGTCTTCAGAGCTACGGCCCCATACCTTTACGGAGCTCAGAGCCTTCACGCCATTCAGAGCAAAAATCCGTCCCAGCTGAGATTATCCCCAGATTTGGTTACAGAAACCAAGTAATTCCAAGCCGTGGACAGTGTTTGCATGCTGGGCCTAGAAGGGAGAAGGGACCAGCCGTTAATTAGGACAAGATGAAAGAGCAGGGCCCTTGCTGAATGCTTTGCCTATGAAACCCTGTCCGGCCTTTGCCCCCGGCATGGTGCTAGGAAAGATCAAGGGAGGCTGACGAATGAGAAATCCTGGGATACCTGAGAATCTGTTTGAAGAGACAGAACGGGGACATATCCTCATGAATACATTTACAGAACAGGGATTCACCAATGGCAGATTAGCGAGGCTCAAAGCAAGGGCTGGTGGGTGCCGAGAGAAGGAGCCTGCCGCCCAGTCCAAGTCGCACCGTCCTGAGGTCGGAGCAATGAGCCCAGAGGCCTCTGCGCCTCACCCCAGGGAATCGACAAACCCAGTTTGTCTCAATGGCATTGAATTTGAGACACTCACCCAGAGCTTCCAGACGCCTGCCAGCCTAGATTTAGAGGTGGGACCCGCAAAAGATATGGTCTTGCTGTCTTGCTCTTCAGAAGTTGGGACACTGTGTGTGGCCCTGAGGTCTGTGAATCACCGACATTCGCAAGACTCTGCCCACCCTGCCCCGGCGCGGAGCACTTGCGGGTTAACACAGCTTTGCTCACTGCACGTGTCAGGGTTTCTTTGCGAGCCCAGAAACTAGGCAAATATCCACTCCGCTGGTGCAATTAATGTCAGAAGCAATGAATCTACATGCATTTAAAATGAGCTACTGCACCGAGACTCTGGGTAGCCGGTATCTGTAAAGAGTTGCTCCAGGTAGAAAATCAGGATCCTTCCAGAAGAGGAGAGCTAGTGGAATGTACTTCGTGCCCGTGGGCAGCTGTGCTGACCATCACCTGGTCATGGGGAGCCACGGGGACTCTTGGAATGGTCAGTGAGGCTCCTGCGGGTGATGGGTGGTGGGTGACCCCAGGGCTCCACAGCCCTCAGCTGGAAGCCCCTCTGGGGAACATCTCTCAGTCCTTAAGGGTGTTCAAGCCGGAATTGATTTGCCATTTGGATTCCTGGCTCCTGGGGATGAAAAAGAAGCCAGCATTTTTAGCAATTCCCCGTATGGAGTCTGCTGGGTTACTATAGAAATCTTTCTACTTCAGAAAAAAAAAAAATGTTAGTTTATCCTAGTATTGAGAGAGACATTTCCAACAAACAAAAAAAAAAAAAAAAAGAGAGAGAGAGAGAGAGAGAAACAGCAGCGGAGCAGGAAGAGAAGAGAGAAAATAGAAAAACATATTGCATGGGAAGTGCTGAGAATATGTGCAGGAAGCATTTCTAGAGCACTGACTTTGAAGGCGCTGGGAAGGGGAGGGGAGGGGAGGGCAATGAGCAGGTTGCACAACACTGGTGTTGCTCGCAGGCAGAGTGAGGCCGCCCCTCCAGGAATGCCCCTGCTTCTGTGGCAAGTGTCCCTGTTTCTCAATGCCGTGTCACCTCTTTGTCTATATACATCTCCTTCCTTTGGGACCCTGGAGGCAGAGGCTGTGTCGCTCTGTAGTGTGTACTAGACACATATGTACATTGGAGGTCCTGCCAGGGAGGCAGCTGGGGAAGAGGAAGAAGGAGTGACTGACCCGGTTGGCTTGGTGGGGAAGGGCTTTGGTTGCAGATGGGGTCGGCTATGGTCCGGGGCCTTTGGCCAGCCCTGGACAGGCGGAGACAGAAGGGAGGGCACCCCAGGCAGCCAGAGCAGAGGGCTGGAGGTAGGCGCCGAGCGGCATGCTTCTGCATCAGTCTGCCAAGAGAGGAGGCTTGCCTGAGTGCTGGAGATGCTTTTGTATAGCATCTTAGAACCAGAGGAAGATTTTATGTGGCACAGCAGTGTTTTGGGGGATCCATCTGGAAGGCATGTAGGGAGCAGACTGGTGGGGATGAACATGGTCCCCAAGAGAGGGGCCAGCAGGCCTGAAGAGAGATGAGAGACAGGCAGCTCTGAGGAGGACTGGCTAGTCCTAGGTCTCCTGTTGGAATGAGTTTGGAGAAAGGGAGGGGTCTGGCAGGCTTCTGAGGAGGGTGGGGTACTGTCCGCAGAGGGAGGAAAATAAGTGGTTTTGAGGAAAAGGTTCACGATTTCACCTTGGTGCTGGGCGTGTGCCGTCAGGGAGAAATGCTTGGCCAGTCCAGGTTGGCTGGCCACGAAGCGGGCTATGATGCAGACGTGGGTCGAAGGCAGCCAGCGAGGGCCACTGATTTCCAGGTCAGTGAAGGTGGGTCAGGGGCTGTGGCTGAGCCTGCCCGGGAGCGTGGTGGATGGTGGCAAGAAGCCAGGGCAGGGCAGGGCAGCCCGCCGGTGGACCTGGACAAGCCCACCTCCTCACCCCGGGAGTGTCTCCTACCACCATTCTCCCTCCCGCCCTCTGGGACTCCTCTTCCACGGGGCCAGATACAGTGCCTGCTTCCCAAGCAGATGACTAAAAGGGGACTTTTTTTTTCTTCTCCCCACCCTTTTAAAAAACCTTTTAATTCATTGGAGAAACAATATTGTGCCAACATCAAATGCAAAAACCCCAAATCTAAGGTCCGTCTTCCCTGAGCCCACCGCCCTCAAGAATCCGCCATTTGCATTTTCCCTCATTCCGGTCCAGGGTTTGTCTCGGCATTTGCAGAATTTGTTCAGTTTTGATGAGAGGATGGGGCTAATTTTGCCCTGCGTTCTTCAGTTAATATTGGATCACGAGCCATTTCCCATGCTGTCCCCATAGTTGTGATTGTGCTGCTGCAGAATGTTCCAGGGAGTGGTTGGAGTATGCTCTTCCCACTGCTTTCTTGCCCTGGAGCGCTGGGACATCTCTGGGCTCTGTGCTCCCGGGGAGAGGGTGAAGCACCACAGCAAGTGCCGTCATGCCTGTCATCATAGCATCCTTTATGCAGGATGTATATTACTGGAAACTGAATCGCTAGAGAAGAGGGCTCTGTTTCTCTCTCCTGCAGAAGGGCAGGGAAGCAACAGAACTGAGGGTTCAGTAGACATGAGGTTGACAAAGTGTATTCCTGTCTCCAGGATGGGGAATCAGAGTCTCCATGGGGCTCAGACCCTGCAAACCCAGGTGCTCTCTGGGTGATCATTCTCACCTGGTTCCATTATCACCCCCTCCCCCCAGGATGCTTTTTAGACACTTTCTTAATTCTTATTAATTCTTATCATTTTTAACCCATTATATTAAATATCAACAATTAATTAATAATTGTTAATTATTTATTAATAAATTAATACATTCTTATAATTTCTTAACCCATTATATTAAATATTAACGAGTAAGATTTTATTGGGTAGGGCTGAGCTTTGGAGGGCCACAAAGCATTGTGATGTGTGAGACCTTTAGCCCCAGACAACCAGTTCTCACCTCTGAGGGGGTGATGTTGCCCCCCACCCCCAGCAGAGAATGCATGCTCTGAGGCCAGGAAGAAGTTCTAGTCCTTACTGTCACTTTAACCATCAAGACCTCAACTCCAGTAAAATGTCTTAGGCTCCTTTCAGGAATAAGCAAGGTGGATCACCAGCCAGGTCTTTGACAGGACTGGTGGCCCCTGGGGAAACCCTTCCTGGCATTTCAGAGAGGATTTCTCTCTGTGCAGGGAGAACTGTAAAGAACCTTCATAACGGAGACCCCTCAAATGCTTGTGTCATTCTCATGTGTAAAGGTGCTCATGACACCACAGCATGAAGAGGTAATGTGGCCAAGAGGGAAATGCTAGGGTGGCTGGGGCATGAGGAGGGGACTGTGTGTCATGGCTGAGGCCGTCCCATACAGAGAGATGTCTCCATGGCTAAGTGTGCATCCGACAGAAGGTGGAGCTTGTTCTCCAGTGTCAACATCCTGATCTCGAAGAACGCAGGTGGTGTGTTGCTCCGACAGCTGACTGGGGGAAGGGGGAGGTGGGTATCAAGGGACAGTCAGGCTGTGTGCAGACAGTTGTGTTTATTGCCTAGTTAAAGATGACTCGAGCGATGGTGTCTATAGAACTCGTCATTGATCCCAACCAAGGCAGTGGGCCCTCTGGTGAGGCTGATGCTGGGAGGTGATGAAGGCTGGAGTTTGTAGGGACTAGGCAGAGGGTGAGTGCACTGCAGCCATCTTCAGAATGGTCATGGCGTGCCGCTGACAGAACGGGCAGCCAAGATGGGCTGGTGTTCATTGCTTTGCCGCACCTGCAGGGTCAGAAAAGATCCCTGAGTCCAAAGTACCTGGTACCCACTGGGTGACCCTGGGTAAATCCCTCAGTGGTTCTCTGAGCCTCCGTCTCCGTATCTGTAGAATGGGGGCAATACTCTGCCTTACCTACGTCACCTGGCAGTCATGACAGAGAAAGTCAGGGAAGAAATAGACTGTGTGGCTAATGCGATTGTTGACATTATTAGTGACATTGTCACTGTGTCCCTTGGGAAGTTGTGGTGCGAGGCACGAGGTCCCACTTCAACCCTGCAGCATGTGCGTGTCCCCCTCGGTGATGGGTACAGAAGCCACGTTTCCCTCACATGCTGTCTCCCCAGTGATGGCGGGTTTCTGCTTGGGCCTTGTTATGGATGACCGGCCCTTGTAGTCAGCTGCCCCTTCCTCTCAAAGGCAGCCTGTGCTCCTGTGACTAGCAGTGCCCCGCTTCCTCCCTCTGGCAGCTCTTCTCACCCCCTCAGACTGAGGCTGTCCATCTAGCAAGCTCAACTTTAAACGCAAAATTCAGGAAATGACACACATCTAATTTTTCTTCCTCATCAAAGCCTGCTTTCTCCACCTTTTCACCACACGACCTGCTGTTATCATGGCTTCCCTGTACCCTGTTACTTAGCGTCAGTGGATTGGGCCATCCAGTGACTCCCCTTTGTTGCAGCTCTGTGAGCTCCAGCAGGACGGGAGCCATGCCTTCCCTCAGCCTGACACATCATAGATGCTCACCAAATGATGAGAAAAAATGGATATTCAGTAATAAATGTTTATTTAGGCAGGGTTATAGGGATCGAAGGCTCAGTGTGTCCTTTAAAGGATCTGTAGTCTAGTGAGGAGACAAAAAAAAGAAAAAAAAATAGCAAGAAACCCCAGTACAAAGGTGAGACCACAGCCAAGGGAGGTGAGAGTTACAACCTGAGGAGAACATTCTAGGCAGAGGGGATGGCGCTGGTGTTTGGTGAGGGTGAGGGCATGCAGGGAGGCTGTGGGAGGGGAACCCCAGGTAGCGGTCTGGGGAGCTCGGCTCCTTTAGCATCTAGCCACCACTGCTCAGAGCCCTCACTCTGTTTTGTTTTTCAGCTGATGAAGGCCGTGAATGAAATGTGCCCCAACATCACCAGAATTTACAACATTGGCAAGAGCCACCAGGGGCTGAAGCTGTATGCCGTGGAGATCACGGATCACCCTGGCGAGCATGAAGTTGGTGAGGTTGCCCCACTGTGACGCACCTGTCCCTCCATCTCTGTTTGCTTCTTAAAAGACCAGGAGATGGCTCACCTCCATGAGAACATTCATGAAACAGGCTGGGAGCCATCCACATGCCACTCTCACACAAAGAGTCTGCAAATTTGGGTTATATATTAGAGGCTGTTGACTTATTTAAGGGTTACCTTCCTTTTCTCCAAGTGAACCATGTTTCATTCTATTCTCCAGCTCTGAGGCCGGTCACACTGAGCAAAGAAAAAAGTGGCCAAAGGTGGTTAGGACTGAATCCTTTTATAGAAGAAAATTCTGGACTTACATTATTAATGACTTAAATTAGAGGGAGGTCCCTTAATTTTTTATTTTAATTTAATTCCATTTTTGAGCATTTCCTGTCTTCAGGCATTTCTCCTTCAGTCACTCTGGAACCTGGATTCTCTGGGTCAGAGGGGCTTCTCCAGTTTTCTTTTTGGTAAATCTGCAAGTCCTTTAGAAATTCCCCTCTACTTAAGTCTGAGGTTTGCCTGCTTCATTTAGCTCTAAATTCATCAGTATTTCAGGAGTTCCTCTTAGGAGTTCCTTCGGAAGTATAAGAACTGGATCTGCAGATAAAATTACATTTCCTTAAAAGTAGTTGCTTTGCCAGTGAGAGAACAAGTATTGTCAGCCTATGCTGGGCTCTGATAAGCCCCCACATTGGAGAAAGTGAGCTGAGAAGATGAGGAACTCAAAGGCAGCCCCCTTACAAAATTGCATCAGTGCCGATGTCCTCGCTGGTCTGTTTTCTGCTTCTGTTTATCCATCTCTATCTCCTTTATGATTTAATAGAATCTTCTTTGGAGAAGAACAGTTACCTCCCCAAAGAGAAAAATAATCGCCCTATCTTGTGTTTAATTTGTGAATTTTCAACCTTACGCACTGTATCACTTTCTCCGTTCTCGCTAAATAAGAATAAACATGATTACCCAGGGGCTGGTATCATCTATGAGTTTTCTACACATTTTCCTACGTACCTATTGGGGAATTCTAAAAAATGTAGTGATAGAACTTTGGGGGCCCATTTGTAAGACGAGATGGGGTAAAACTGTAAGTTGCTATTACTCAGAGATCTTTTTAATCCTAAATGGTAAGGGCTGTTCTGCTAGAAGCACCGATATGGACTGTATTTTTTCCCGTCCTCGAGTAAAGGTGAGCCGGAGTTCCACTACATCGCAGGGGCCCACGGCAACGAGGTGCTGGGCCGGGAGCTGACGCTGTTGCTCATGCAGTTCCTGTGCCAAGAGTACTTGGCCGGCAACGCACGCATCGTCCGCCTGGTGGAGGAGACCCGGATTCACATCCTCCCGTCCCTCAACCCCGATGGCTACGAGAAGGCCTACGAAGGGGTAATGATGCCGCCCCCTGTTGGCCGGGGCAGCCGCTAGGTCCCCACCACAGAGCTTGCTGGGCCATGAGTCAATTTCCCTTCCGTGTCCTGGCTTCCCTTTTAGTGTCTCTCCGCGGGGACAGGGAAACTCCTGGCGTTCCCGAAAGGTGCAAAGCAGGAATTGGCAATCGTGGGCACCTGAGAGGTAGACAGGCCAACACCCTGGAAAAAGTGAACACGAGGGAATAATTCAGTAGAAGAGAATAAAAAGAACGCTGAACCTGGAGGAGGCACCATCAAGGCAGATCCTCTGTACATCTGTGGCCTGTCATGCTCTCGGTGCTCCGAGGAGAGCTGTTTCTGTTATTCTGAGAGATCGTTTACATTTCATGTTCTAGTGGTGTAGACTTTGTGCAGGTTACATTGTGGATGGACTATTATTAGTATTATCTGGGAATAAAGTGTAAGACTGCACTTGGTACCTGTCACATGTATGCCTGATAATACAGAATTGGGGTTGTGTTTATGGGCACCGAGTTGGTTAGGGAGTTTTGGTGCCTGATTTGTAAGGTCCACTGGTCAAGGGTTTGCAAGCCAGACTCGTGGGCACGGCCGGGAGACTGTGTTAACGCGGTGGTGGTTGATTTTGCAGTGTTGGACTCTTGGATTCATTCCTACTCAGAGTTTTATCTGACCAGTCTAGAAGTTCTAGGGGGGTGAGAGGGTTGGGGGTAAGGGTTGTAATACTTCTTGAACATTGCCATGTGGCTGCGGTGAGGCTCTGCCTTCCTTCTTGGGGTGATTTGGCAGTATTACCCCCCACCTACTAGAAGTGGTAGTACTAGAGGGTGCTTCATTGTTCTCTCTTGGGGGCCGTCTTTGGGCCAGAGGACCTGTGAGGCTTAGAGACACACCCAGGTGGGGATGGTGGATCTGGAGACAGGGATGTCTTATGTGGGAGAAGTCTGGAAGCCTGTGGGTCCCTCATGCTTGGAATTGTCTCCCAGGGCTCGGAGCTGGGTGGCTGGTCCCTGGGGCGCTGGACCCACGATGGCATCGACATCAACAACAACTTCCCCGACTTAAACACACTGCTCTGGGAGGCAGAGGACCGACAGAACATTCCAAGGAAAGTTCCCAATCACTATATTGCAATCCCAGAGTGGTTTCTGTCTGAAAATGCCACGGTGAGTAAAAATACCCCATCATTTGCAGAGCAGTGGAAGGCCAAAGTTAACACCCGCTGGTATTTGCGGAACATCTGACATTTAAGAACAAGACAAAACCATTTTTTTTTTCCCTTTCATGTTTTCTCCCAAAGCGGGGAAGTGTGCTAGATAATAACTACCTTTAAAGTTGATATTTGCAGATATTCTTCATAAAAGAGAAATCATTGAATTAGGTCTCTTTACAACCACACAGGGCTTTAAAAACAACAACAACAAAGAAAAGCCAAAAACCGTGCCATATGACTGTCCATATTACTCTCAGCTTCGGCCATGCTATGGAATTGCTATGAAATTGTCCTTAGACCTTACTGATTGCTTGAGAGACCTTAATTTTATTTCAGTAAGTCCTCATGGATCATTACACGTCATGCTTCTTTGGAAAGAAAAGAAATGCATTGAGTCAGAAATGCTTCCCTCAAATTTTCCAGTCTTCTTTTCCAAAGAGTGTGTTGTGGGAGAAAGAATTTTCACAAAATTTTGCATGCCTTTTATGTTCTTCCCTTACCTTTGTCATCTATCTCTTTACCCCTGACCTCTGATTGTATATGTCCTTCAGGAGGGCTGCCTTGATTGCTTATATGAGTTAGGGTTAGATTCAGTGGGAACAATGGAAAAATCCAAAATGACAGCAGCTTAATGAGGGACAAGTTTGTTTATTTATTTATTTTCACATAGAAGGACCCTAAAGGCAGAGGCCAGAAGCCCGGCCAGACAGAAGCCCTGTGAACATCAGGAACCAAAGACTCATCTATCTTTCTGCTTCCACCATGTTAGTGTATGACTTCTACTCTCAAGATCTAAATCCAAGATGGCGGTGGGTGCTCCAGCTATCATGGCTGTGAAGGAAGAGGGGAACCAGAGTTAAGATACAAACAAGCAAAAAATGGCGTTAAGAAACAACAAAAAAGAAAAAAGAATACAGAAGATCCTCCTCTTAGACAATTCAGTTAATTTTAAGAATCATTCCTTGATTTCCTCCATCATACTTAGGCTTCAATCTCATTGGCAAGAATTTAATCAAAACATGCTCTCAACCCACTGTGGCTCCCTGAAAGCTGGAAAATGCTATATTTTAGGCAAGCACATTGCAAGCTCAAGAAAACAAAAATAAAAATAACTAGCTTCTGTCCCTGAGGAACCAAGGGAGAAATGATGAATGGATAGCAGGCAACTCTCCTGCTCTGCCCTGGGGCTCTAGTCCACCCCATGGGCAGGCACCACTTACTGGAGGAAGACCAGCATGGTTGCCTCATTTAGGAAGGCATAGGATGTTGTTTTCCAGGCCCTCAGGAAGCAACCAGTCAAGTGATGTAGACAGACAGTGGCAGTGTCTGTGGTGTGGCTAGGGAACCCATGGGTAGCTTATGGGGGATAAAGGGTTTAGGGCCTCTGAGTTTTCTGTATTCTCTCTCATTTCCCAGTTCCATCCTATAAAATCCTCCCCACCCCCATACACACTTTTCTCTCAAACAAACGTACTGATGACGTCTGGTAAGGCTGAGAATTCAAGTGATGTTATCATTTGGGAACTCTTGGACCAGAATTGGAATATGGTTGCCAACGTTCTTGGCCCCGAGGCTAAGAGAAATAAGGAATTCTTCAGCTTAGAGAAAGTCCTTGGATATCAGTCTTTGCTTTAAGACTAGAACTTAGCTTTCTGAGCTTGTCATCTTTGGGAAACACATGGGGAATTACACAGATCCTCTACCACCAACACTTTTTCCAGTTGTGGTGATGTTAGATAAGAAGTCAGCAAAGATAAAGACTTGAAAAGCAGTCAACAACTTGACATAGGGATCTATAAGAAGTCTACAACCACTAGGTAGATAATAATATATTTTCCTGAATATTCCCTGCACATTTTCTTTTTTTTTCTAAAGATTTTATTTATTTATTTGACAGACAAAGACCACAAGCAGGCAGAGAGGCAGGCAGAGAGAGGGGGAAGCAGGCTCCCTGCTGAGCAGAGAGCCCGACGTGGGGCTTGATTCCAAGACCCTGGGATCATGACCTGAGCCGAAGGCAGAGGCTTTAACCCACTGAGCCATCCAGGTGCTCCCCGCCCCCCGGAGCATTTTCAAAAATTGACATGCTCTGGGTTCTAAGGGAAATCTCAGCCAGTTCCAAAGAATAGAAGTTAGACCATGATGCTCTCACCAACATACAAATCAACAAGAAGACAGTAAATAGGCTAATGAAAATATCACCACCTCTTTAGAAAATTAAAGAAAAATACTTCTAAATAATAAGTCAAGAAAACGACTGTACTAGCAACTGAAAAATAATTAGAACCCAACAGTAATGAAAACATTATGTATCAAAATTCATTATGGATACATAATGAAAACATTATGTATCAAAATCAAAATTGGACCACAAAAACTCCTGTACTTTTAGGAATTTTATACCTTTCAATGATTATATTCCAAAGAAGAAAGGCTAAAAATTAGCTAAAGAAACTAGCAATTGAATACCGGAAGAACCACCCAAAATGTATAAAGATTGTGATCAAAAAGTAAGAGCAGAAATAAGAGAAAAACCAAGAAATAATTTAAAGGGATTTGTCTGTTGAAAGAATCATTTGATAGGATTTAATCATCACTCCCAGAAAAATCTCTTAGTGAAACTTTATAATACAGATAGCTAGTTTCAGGGAGAAGGCTATTTTAAATGACATTAATCATAAAATAAAAGATTAATAAACTCAACTACGTAACCAACATAAGAAAGCTTGCTCATCAAAATTTTAAAACCATAAGAGAGAAGCTAAAAACCAAGAGAAATTATTTGCAAATTAGGAAATTGGAAAAGAATTAAAACTTTCAAATATATAAAGAATAACAAATAAGAAAAAATAAACGGCTCAATAGAAAAATGGGTAAAAGAATATGAAGAGGCAATTCGTGGAAGAGGAAACATGGTTAATAAACATGAAAATATGTTCAGCCTTACTAGTACTAAGGAATGCAAATAAGAGAACATTTTACACCCACTAGTTGGCGAATTAAGAAGTCTGACAGTAGCTGAGCGTTGGAGAGGATATGGGGCCAGTGGCTGTCTCATGCATTGTGGGTGCGAGTGTAAATTAGCACCGTGACTTCAGAGAATAATTTGATTATCTTGTAAAGTGGAATATGTGTATTTCTTATGACTCTGCAGTCCCACTTCTGGTGATTTATGCAGGATAAATTTCAGCACATGTATACCAAAAGAAAGCTCAAAAAAAAAAAAAAAAACACTGTTCAGTACAGTAAAAAATTGAGAATTACCTCTATGCCCCCATCACAAGGATAGTTAAACGATGACATCCTCGTACTGAAGTGGAAAGGATTGAGCTACAGCTTTTATGCAACAATACAGATACACCTTGGAAACATGAATTGAGGGAAAAAATTGGAGAAAACAATCAGTATGGTTACCCCCCTTCTTTTTAAGAGCAAAAACAAGTAAAACCAAATAATGTATTTTTAAGCATACACACCTACGGTAAAACAAAAAGAACGCGAATCGTATGATTGAGGATACAGTGCTTACCTCCGAGTGCAAGACAGGAGGATGGGACAGAGGAAATCCCATATTACACAGAAATTGTCCTTAAGATCTGGTTTTGGGCACAGATGGCGGGTTAATGGGTGTTCATTGTATCAACATAGAGCAGAGGACAAGCAGGGACCAGCAGTGATACTGTGGAATGAGCCAAGTTCCACAACAGTAGAACAGTAGGGCCCATCCAGGGCCGCTGATGTGTTTAGGAAGAAAAACACAACTTAATGAACCCTAAGTCAATTTCGTTCCTCAACCAACTTTCTGTACGGAGCAGCCAAGCCATGTCCAGTCTTTATTTCTTTCCCATTATCAAATGGTATTCTGCTGGAATTCTCTTCATAGGATAAATAACTGGATTCATGTCAAGACTGACCATATCAGGCTTTCTAATTTGGGCTTCGAGCATTGTGGCTTCCTTGCTTCCCCTCCCTTTCCTGCTTTCTCTTTTCCTGCTTTCCTTTCTTTGTTCATTTGTTCCCTCCTTTCTTTCTTCCTTTCAACTTTTTATCATAAAACAATGCCAACAGTACGGAACTGGAGCGAAAGCTTTCAGGGCCCTGGTGTTCCCACCTCAGCTTCAATATCTGTGCCTTCTCATCCGTCTATGTCTGCACCCGCTTCCTCCTCCTGCCCAGAATTACTGGGGCAAGTCCCTGGAGTGGCGTCATTTCATGTGCAGATATTTCGGTAAGTATCTCTAAAAGCTCAGAGTCTCTTTTAAAACCATGAGCACTTACCATTATCCTATCAAAGTCAATTGTTTCTAGTATTATGAAATATCCAGGCAGGGTTCACATTTGCCCTATTATCATTCTCTCTCATAGATTTTATTTTTAAGGTTTATTTATTTGTTTATTTGTTGTTTATTTGTTTATTTATTTGTTTGTTTATTTATTGGGGCAGAGGGAACGAGAAAATCTCAAGCAGATTCCCCCACTGAACATGAAGCCCTATGCAGGGCTTGATCTCGCGACCCAGGAGATGATGACCTGAGACCAAATCAGGAGTGGGCCTCTTACCCGACCGAGACACCCGGGCGCCCCTCTTGTAGCTGAAATCAGGAGCCAGTGAAGCTCCCTCATTGTGGTCAGGAGCACAGGCTTTCCAGTCTCCTTTAACTTGCTTCTGTTTCACTTCCTGCCTTTTTTCCTTGCAATCTTGCTGTTCCTCAGCTCATTGCTTATCTCGTAACAACTAAGGTACCAGCAACCAGATTAGATCGTCTTGACACATTTTCCACTGTCTGGGTGCTGCCAGCTGTATCCTTTCCATGTCATGTAACCTCTGCTTCTGTGTTTCCTGTGCGCTGGCCGTGAGCTGTCGACCAGACTAGGCTCCGTGGAGCAGAGGCTGGCAAGCTGCAGCCTGTAGGCGGGCTACTTCCCGCCCAGGCTTGTTGGTGTACATGGTGTCTTATCGGAACCCAGCCCTGTTCATCTGCGCGTTGTTTCTGGCGCTTCCCCTGCTACAAGGACAGAGTTGGGTAGTTGGGACAGGGACCACAGGGCCATCAAAACCTAAAGTATTTCCCATCTGGTCCTTTGCAGAAAGAGGCTACCAGGCCCTGGATTAGAGGCTGGTCATATTCTGGGTTGATGTTTTCCTTGGGTGTGTATGTTCTTCCCTGAGGAGACTATTCTGTTGGTTTTCTCTCTTTCTCTGCTCTTTGGAGCCGGAGATAGACACGCCTGGCCCCTTGATTCACTGGAGTTGAGAAGTGTTGATGCGCTAACTCCATCTTTTCCCCCCCGGCATGAACTGGGATATTCCTACAGAAAATATTCCTATCCGTGATTTGCAAAAAATCTAGCTTGCTTCAGCCCAATTTTGAAATTCTACATTTTTTGCTACAAGTATTCCACAAAATGGTTGTTCTTTCAACCATGTCCCTGTTTGGGAAGTAGGGAGAGGACGCAGTTTCCTTCCGATCTTTATTTCTCAAAGCCTGTTTAAATGTGCCGTGTTCACAGGTGGCAGTGGAGACCAGGGCTGTCATAGCCTGGATGGAGAAAATCCCCTTTGTCCTGGGCGGCAACCTGCAGGGGGGCGAGCTGGTGGTGGCTTACCCCTACGACATGGTGCGGTCCCTGTGGAAGACGCAGGAGCCCAGCCCCACGCCTGACGACCACGTGTTCCGCTGGCTGGCCTACTCCTACGCCTCCACACACCGCCTCATGACCGACGCCAGGCGGAGGGTGTGCCACACCGAGGACTTCCAGAAAGAGGACGGGACAGTCAATGGAGCCTCCTGGCACACTGTCGCCGGAAGTAAGTCTCTGGTGGCCTTGCTGTCATTGTAGAGCCAAATGGTAAGCGTTGGCTGGGACAGAGAGGGACCCAGACATCCCTTACCTTTGGCATGGGGGTAGTCATGACTGTAGTCTGCCTTTGACTGTAGTCCGCCAACGCTCTATACAGACTCCTCCTTCGTCTTTCTGATAGTCTTGGGGGGTGTGGCTACTCCCCGTTTTATGAATGAGTTCACCAGGGCTTGGAATCTGAAGGGATCTCTCCAAGCAAGAAAGGGGGCAGAGCCACACCTGTTTGGCTCTGCGGTCTGTTCTTAGCCCCGAGCTATTCGGGTCCTGCAGGGTCAGAGACGGGTAGATGTAGACTTGGAAGGAAGTATCAGATCGAAAAGTGAACCCAGCAGAGGAGCAGAGAGCATGCGTGTGCTGGTGCTGGGGCCAGAGTGTGTTTACCCAGAACTGTGCCCATCATGGGCGTGTCCCGTGCTGTAGGTCCCCAGAAGGTCCGGGCATCGACCCCACACTCAGGTGTGAAGTGACTTCAAGCTGCAGGTGTGTCCTGAGGCCCAGTGTGTGACGAACACCATTTCACACACCTCCCGTCTGCTGGGAGGTCAGACCAGGGCATTCGGTCGAAGCTTGCCTATGTGTGATGTGGGGAGTGTACGGTTTCATTCCTGGCATCCACATGGGATCAGATGGGCCTCCAGCAGGGACTTCGGGAATTCCTTTGCAGCAGCCACAGAGGACCCTGGGCTCCCAGCCAAGGAGGAAAGAGGATATCCCATTCCCTAAGGTGCCTCAGCTTTGGGATGGCAAGACCCCACGCAGAATGCTATTGCTCTTTTTCTCGACTTTGTGGGGGTTGTCGAACCGCGGATGAACTTGAGAAATGTTCCATGTCAACTGGACCTATACTCACACTCTGGCTCATCCCCCAGATGCTCGAGGGCCCCAGGGGAGTTCCTGGACCTCTCTGAACCCTGTATTTTCCATCTGTGAAATGGGCACATTGGTAGCAATGAAGATGGCGGACCTTCGGGACTGTCATGAGGTTCACACGGTGGCAGGTGTGGGGCGCCCTCTGTCCAGCTTACCAGAGAAGCAGGCCACGGGGACCCCTCCCCTGTCTGCCTCCCCCGCTCCCGTGGTATTTGTTCACCATCACACCTCCTGCTCTCTGTTTCCCTAATTAACCATCATCAGATTTCCCTTTGCTAGATTCAGCCTTCACATGCTTTTCAGGTATGTGTCCGTGCTTGGGAAAAGAAAACTGAAAAGCAAATATCTTTGTTCCCGTGACCATGTTTTAACATGTACAGAAAGCTTGCCGATTTCTTCTGGGTTCCCTACCCCGCAGCGGTGTTTTGTTTATTTACCATCATAGTTTGGCCCTGCTCAAAATTTAAAAAAAAAATGGCAAATCCCTGTTGATTAAGAGAATTTTCTAACGGCCCCAAATCATTCTCGCGTCTCCAGCTCAGCCCTGAGAACCGGCGACAGCCTTAACGTGAACGTTCTGTTTACCTTTCCCGGCTGCCGCCACCGCGTTGGGTACGGACCCAGCCGGAGTCGCCGGCGCCGGGTCTGTCGCCACGTGTGGCAGAGCTGGCTGCCACATAGTCACACGCGCAGCATTTGGTTTTTTCCTATCAATTATATTTTCCATTATGGCGGGGGCTTTCGTGGCAGGGCCGTGCGGCCGCTCGAGCCTTCTTAATCATCATCTCCCGGCGGCGTGAGGAAGTACGCGGACGCCTCTCTCTGTGGATTAATGAGATGTGACTTCCATTTCCTCCCCTCCCCCGACCCTCCGCTCCCTGTTCTTGTTCGGGTCTTGCTCATTAGCCGTGACCGACAGGCAGCGGTTAACGGAGATGGGGCTCTGGGGAGCCCGCTTCGGGAGAGCTCAAAACACACGTTCGTACCGTGTGTCACCTCCAGAGTGACGCCAGGTCCTCTTGGTCCCCAGGTTGCCACCCCACGTTCTCTGGCCCCGCAACAAAGTGCACGTTGAGCTGGAGATGGGCACCCGGGCCTCGAGGAAGGTGCAGCTCCGTGCTCCTTGCAGAAGCCACGGCAGTGGGATTCTAGGCCAGGAGAGCACAGGAACGTCTGGCTGGTTCCGCTGGGACCCGGGGTGTGTGGGGGTCTGTCTGGGTCATGCCGCAGGTCCTTGCCCATACATCACGCTTTCAAAGCCATTCCTGACCCAGGATTCTCGACTCATGCCATTTGCTGCTGGGCCGGAAGTCAGCAGCATTAGCCCAGGTGAAGCTTTTCCACCCTGGCTTCCCAGCACGTCACCGAGTCCTCCGGTACTTCTAGTGCTTCAAAGACACAAGGCAGGGTGGCAGACCCCCTCAGAGTTGCACGGGTAACACTGATTTGTTTCCGTGCCAGCAAAGCCTAGAAGGTTGGGAGATGAAAATCCTCTGTGCACAGAGGCCCCTGGCGCGCTCAGCGCGTCCTGCCCTTGCTAACTAGTGGCCATGGCGTCTGAGGCCCCCCTCTGCCCTCTCATAATGCCACATGCGGGTTCAAGTGGATATGTTGACATGGCGTTTTGACCAACCTCCTCCAGCTAGACCAGGCCCCTTTGAAGGATGTGCCCTTAACGTGCGTGACAGGGTTCCCCTCTCCCATCCCGCCGCTCTCTGCCTCCGTCTTATCACAGATGTGGTCAAAGGTCCGTCTGCCGACACGGGAGTGGTTGAAATCTGGAATCCGCCCGAGAGAGTGGCTGTGTGTTTTGTACCATTTTGCCCGTGACTGTAGCGATCAGGCTGTTGTGGAATTTCTCTGGATACCCCAAGCCATGAGTCCTAATCAGGTGTTTCTACTGGGCAGTACGCGTTGAGCATGATGGCAAGGTAGGCAAGGGGGGTAGATGCAGGGTGAGGACAGAGGCTGCTTGTGCAGGAGGACCTGCTCCTTTGATGAGTCACCACACAGAAACCCAGCACTTCCCGCTCTGCTTTCTTAGACCTGACCCTAAAAACCCAAGGACGGCTCGTGGAGGGGCCTCCTGCGTCCTGTGGATGCTTCCTGTGGTCACGCACAGCATAGCTGCCGTGTGTTCTTGCTGATCTGATGACCCTGTTGCTCAAAACCAGAAATGTCTGGAAGAACTTTATGCCACCTACCATTCATTTCTTTGCTTCACAAATACTGGGAGCCGTACTAGGTTGAATGGTGCCCTCCCCTGAAAAAAAAGTATCTCTGCTTCCTAATCTCTGCAACCTGTGAAGGTGACATTATTTAACAAATGGGTCTTGCAGGTGTAATTAGGCAAGATCGGGCACGTTCAGGGTGGCACGGTGGTAGGCATTGCAGGTGTAATTAAATTAAGGGTCTTGGGATGTGGTTATCCCGAGTTACCTAGATGGGTCCTAAAATCATTGACAAATATCCTTATAAGGGACAGAGGAGAAGCCACATGAAGCCAGAGGCAAAGGTAAGAGCAATGCAGCCACAAACCAAGGGACGCTGGGGGTGACCCCATACCGGAAGCGGGAAGAGGCGAGAAAGTTTCCTCCCTTAGAGCCTCTGCGGCGAGCACAGCCCTGCCAGCACCTGGATCTCAGACCCCCAGCCTCTAGAACTATGGGAGGATACCTTTCTGCTGTTTTAAGTCCCCCAGTTTGTGGTCATTTGTAAGAGCAGCCCTGGAAGGTTAACGCGGGGCCCAACTCCAGGCCAGGCTGCACGTTTCATGTCCTGTTGCAACAGTGTCGGGATGTTCGAGATCTGTCTGCTGCCAGGCGCGGGGGGTGAGTGCGTCCACCCAGCGGACCCCAGGCAGCCTAGCCCTGGAGAGAAGAGCAAGGCCTTGGTGTCACACACACCGAGGTTCAAACCCTGACTCTGGCTCTTTCCAGACGCGTGGTTCTGGATACAGTTCTGGGCTGTTCTCTACCTCCACTGTCTTCCTTGTGACCCTGGGCTCTGCTGCCTAAGTCTCTGTTGAATTTGGGGTCAGCGGAAGCAGAGCACTAAGGACAGGTCCTGGCTCATGGGTGGCACATGGGTAACCATAGAGAAAAGCTCCATCCACCACTTCCAGTCCATACTGCTCATTCATGGTGGCTTTATTTTTAAAAATGGTGTGTTAAACTGGGTTTACTGAGCAGAACTTTATCAGTCTTCCTTTTGCCAGCGATGTTCCCAGACGCACCTGTCTTCCCCAGAAACCATTCTGGCTGCATCCCTGCTCTCTCCCCCCGACGCCTCCCCTCGTTTTGCTGTCATTCCTTCGCAGTCTGCAGCACGTACTGGACACCTCCTTGTTCCGGTGAGGTCGTCCGAATCCCGTTCTTGAAGGTTCTTGCTGTCTCCCTCCTGCCCTGGGAGCACGGTTTGGTGACAGCGTTGTCCGGTTGGCTCGGCAGGTCTCAACGATTTCAGCTACCTTCACACAAACTGCTTCGAGCTGTCCATCTACGTGGGCTGTGACAAGTTTCCGCACGAGAGCGAGCTGCCCGAGGAGTGGGAGAATAATCGAGAATCCTTAATCGTGTTCATGGAGCAGGTACGGCACCAGCACATGTCGGGGTGGGGGCCGTAAGGGAAGGGGCCGGTCAGGGGACTGAAAGCCTGAGACTGAGTCCAGTTAGTGCTTCAGATCTGGCCGTCGTGCTGGGCCAGCCCCAGACGGTGCCGGAAGAGCCAGCATCTGTCCACACCTGATTCGGCCCCCGGAGTGAGCTGTAAAGCCTCGTTGTTCACTCACACTGGGTTATGGTGAGTGTGACCGGATGCCGCCCTGTGGGGAGGGAGTGACATGTGTCTGAGCCAGTATGCCCAGGCCCCTGTGCTAGTCTGCTAGCGTTGCATAAAAACATAGGCCCCCCGGCGGGGGCGGGGCTCAAGCAAAAGAAAGTGAGTTCTGGAGGCTGAAGTCCAAGATCAAGGTGTTGGCAGGTTGGTTTCATTTGGAAGAGCCTCCTTGGCTGGCAGATGTCTGTCTCCTCCCCGTGTCCTCAGATGGTCTTTCCTCTGTGCACACATGCTCCTGATGTCTCTGTGGGTCCACAGTCCTCTTATAAGGGATTCAGATTGGATCTGAGCCCACCTGAATGACCTCATTTTAATTTCATCACCGCTTTGAAGACACGGTATCCAGATATAGTCACGTTCTAAGATCCCGGAAACAAGGACTTCACCATGGGGATTGTTGGAGGATACTGGGGTGTCCATCATGGCTGTGAGGCTGAGAGGCCCTGCCGTGGGTGTGTGAGGCTCCTGGGAGTGGGTCTCCTGAGCCCCTCCCAGGCTTCTGATTACAGTTGGTGAGGAAGCCCTGCTGGGACCCCCAGAACCCTCTGTCGCCTTCCCTTCCTCCTGCTCGCAAGGACCCACCCATCCTGTAGCATCCCGTAAACCAGTCTAGTTCGGTGCTACAATAAATCCAGTAATATCCATGCCCCACTAAGGAACAAACAAACTGGAAACCAGAGGAATAAACAAAAGGGCCACTTCCGTGACTCCCATCCATTAGGAAGCGTGACCCTGAGGCTCACAGGATCAGGCACGGAGGCCGCCCCTTCCATGAGTTGTTTTAGATGAAGCACAAGACAATTTCAGGCCATGGCTCAGCTGCCAGCTTCCTGGTTCTTACACCTCCCACTCCACTGATCTTGGCAGAGGTCAGCCCTGGCACCTAGTGTCCCAGTCTGCCCCACAAGGATCCCCGGAGACTCTGTGCAGTCCCCAGTACACTTGCTGGCACAGCATGTGTGAACCTGTTCTTCCCCCTTGGGCAGATGCAAGCGCGCTGTCTGTCCGCACCCTGGAATTTTGCGAGGGAAGGCACTTTTTCATTTTCTCTATGAAAAGAGAGAAGGCTCTGATCATCCTAAAGGAATCCTGTGTCCCGTGCTGTGGATAAAGGGCCCGGGCACAGTAATACGTACAATGTCATTGGAATTGATGGTGTACCACCGGGATTGTCACATTGTTCTACAGATAGGGAAACTGAGGCACAAGGTTCAGAGTGATGTGGGTCTCGTGACGCAACCAATTAGCGGAAGGGCCCTATGGACTGAGCTGTCATTTTTAAGAACGCCTTTGACTCTTTTCTCTCTGATTCTTAAGTCGTTGGGTTGACATGTTTGGTCCGTGGAGTTCAGGAAAGTCAAATGCACTAGAAAAAATTAAATTCTGTTTTTACTGGGTGCGCTTGACATGCACCATCTCAGATCCTAATATTTTTTACGCCTCTAGAATAGCTGAACTCCAGGGGAAGACTTCCCAGTGCACGGACCCAAGGGGAACACAGAAATTTACACACCAAATCCGGGTACAGCCAGGGAGTTTTTGAGCTAGATAAGGCTTTGAGAGGGTTCTTGGCGGCCCTGGGGCGGCATTTGGCTTACAGCCGTCACTGCGCACACGGGGTCGGGTGCGTTGTGAGCTCACCCGGTTCCTTGTCCCGTGTGCTGAGCAGGTCCATCGCGGCATCAAAGGCGTGGTGAGAGACTCCCACGGAAGAGGAATTCCGGATGTCGTTATCTCCGTGGAAGGCATTAACCACGACATCCGAACAGGTAACTGCAAGCCTAGACGACCTGTCTCTCAGGAGGGAATGTCTGTTTTCTCAAAGCATTTTGTTTGGGTTAAAATCACACGTCAAGGGCGCCTGGGTGGCTCAGTGGGTTAAGCTGCTGCCTTCAGCTCAGGTCATGATCTCAGGGTCCTGGGATCGAGTCCCGCATCGGACTCTCTGCTCAGCAGGGAGCCTGCTTCCTCCTCTCTCTCTCTCTGCCTGCCTCTCTGCCTACTTGTGATGTCTCTCTGTCAAATAAATAAATAAAATCTTTAAAAAAAAATAAAATAAATAAAATAAAATCACACGTCAAGTGCTGGAAACGTCTTATGGAGAGCCGAATTCTTGTCTCCTTCCTTGGATTCCCCGTGGAGACCCTGGAAAGCAAGGTTTTGAGCCTGTACTTTCTGGCTTCTCCCTTATTCAGGTGAAAACCAGAAGTGCAGGGAGGGGAAAGGAGACTCTGGTGGCTTAAGACGCGGCTGGGAGCGGGTTCGGGGGTCGGACTCCCAGCGCCGGCATGCCCCTGCCGCTCAGGGCTTCCCCGCTGCTGGGAGACCCTTGTAGTTTTCCCTTGTGCCCAGGACCGTTGTCACCATGATAGCGCTCACTGTGTATGGTGGGACATGAGGAAACAGTGACCTTGACTGTGACAGGGATGTGTGCAGCCTGATGTGGTGACAGGTGCACAGGGAAGAGAATTGTCTAGAAGCCCCCAGCAGGTTGTCTGCAGGCGTTCTGGAGGAGATGGTGTGTCCAGGGGCTTGTACACCCACGCACAGAAGTTTTTGGCCACCGGGAGACTCTGCGGAGCGCCACGTCATTGCCCACGTCATTGGGCAGGTGGCTTTGCTTTGGTTTCAGCTGAAGTGAGCGGGACATTGGGTCCTGTGCTGGTTTCCAGTGGGTGTCATGACAAATGACCACGGACTTAAAAAGTCAGAAATGTATTCTCTCACCGTTATGGAGCCCAGAGGTGTGAAACCCTGGTGTCAGCAGGGCGGTGCTCCCTCCAGAGCCCCCGGGAAGGACCCTTCCTCAGCTTTGGCAACTTCCTTGGCCACATCACTCCACTTCTGCCTCCATCTCCGTGGCCTCCTCCTATCTACCTCTTACAAAGACACCTGTCATTGGGTTTAGGGTCCACCCGGGCCATACAGGATGATCTCATCGGGGGATCCTTAATTATATCTGCAAAGATCCTTTTCCCAAATAAGGTCCCATTCATAGAGTCTCGGTAGTAGGATGTGGGCTTCCGGGGACCATGATTCAAGCTACTCCAGGTCCCCCTGCCCTGGGCACAGAGCACAGACTCAGAAGCAAGAGAAGGGAAGGAAGTGACTGCCACGAGGAAGACCTGTTTAGCCCTCGGACACACTCGAACAACTGGGAGAAATAGGATATGAGGCCACTTGGCAAGTGTTTAATGCAGCCTGAACTTGACCTGTTGGTTCAAGAGCTGACCCTGGATGGCGCGGCCAGTGGCCCAGGACAGACAGAGTTCCCAGAATATGTGACTGTCAGATTTAAAGCAAGGGCATTCCCAGGGAAACGAGGCCAAGTCCTGTACAGCCACGGGTACAGCCTGTGACGGCTGGAGGGGTCCCCAAGGTGCCGAGAAGCTCAGCCTCGGTTCGGCCCTGCCCCCACCCCGTCAGGCAGCCCGTGGTTGCAGAGTCGATGCCTACTCAGCACCTCCTCGGCTGCTGGCTGGTCTCAGCCCCAGCCCCTGCGGGGTCACTGTGGTACCCTCCAAAGGCCATGTGGGATTGGGCTCCGGGGTACCTCCCGAAGCTCTTCTTTTGGGATGACCAGCTCTCTCGGTTTGCCCAGGACTGGCCCCATTTGAAAACTGAAAATCACGAGTCCCACTTTTGGTCAAATAGGAACAATCACTCCCCTGTGCTGCCTCTCCTGGTGCCCCTGCAGGCTCCCTCCTGGAGGCCTGAGGCCACGTGTCAGGGTCCTCGCTCAAGCAGGACCGCCTTCGCTCTGCCTCCTGAACCTCCTTCCTTCGAGAATCCCTTAGTCCCTTCCTTGCTTTCAGGTCTTTGTTCAGATGTCACTAGGTCAACAGAGCCAACCACGGTGACCACCTTTTCTAACACCGCACATCTGCCCCACCACCTCTTGGCCCCCCAACTTCTCCCATATCCCCTCCACACCTGACGTCTGACGTCTGGCAGGAGAAGCTGGGACCTGCCGTCCTTCTGGCGTTTCTGCTGCTCCCCCACTGGGTCCCAGACCAGGGGTCCTGGACCCTTTTGTGCCCAATGAAGTATAAGCACACTGCCTGGCATTCCGTGGGTGCTTAATAAATATTTGTTGAATGAATGAATGAGTTCGAATGAATGAATGCACATGACATGATGTTTCTGGGAATACACAGAGGGGCTGAGCCGGGATCTGAGCCAGTGGCTAGGGACTGTGAATGCCGTGCCCCAGGCCTTGTCCCCATGCTGTCCCTCCCAAGGGGACAGGAGTCTCTTCTCCAGACTGTTCACATGCACTAATAGACCTGGTCCTTCTGACAAGCGATCTCATTTGACCTTTGAGGAAACGGAGCCTCTGGGACCGAAGAAGGGGCTAGGCTGGGCTTCAGACTTGCCCTGCTGTCCTTCAGTGCCAGGCTAACCTGAGAGCCTGCTGGCATGCCTGCTACAGAAGGACAAGGATTGCTCCCATGGGTGGATTGTAGCCGACACGCCGCAGAGCAGTAGGCCGCTGTGTAATGCTGTGATACTCCTCGCTGTCCTCATCTGTCTACTCTTTGTCCTTGAGGACCTGGTAGCCGCTGCCTGTGAGCTTTCCCACCATGCAGCGTGGCGTTCGGTACAGGCCGCCCTTCACCGGTGTACGCCGGGCCGTGCGTTCATTCCCGGACTCATTCATTCGTTCTTCCGTTCACTGACAGGTTCTGAACTTGAGATGCGTGGGATCGCCGCGGGGTGCCGACCATCATTACGATAGAAGGGGCTGCTGTATCTGGGCCCGCATCGGACTTACATTTTAAACATTGCTAATGAGCTCCTGTAAAAGAAGAATTCACAAAAATTCCTAGAACATTCTTGGGATGATTAGCACTTTGTATGCATGTGAGAAAACAGGAGGGTTTTAAACGGGGTGGGAGAGAGAGTCCGCTGAGCCCCACAGGCCAGAAGACAGTGCTGTGCCCAGTGAGCTTGGAACCTCAAGGCTCTTGTGATCACAGAGGTGGTTTGGATGAGCCGAGGAGAGCCGCCTCCCCCTCTCCCTTTATTTCCTTCCTGAAATAATTTCCCAGTGTATTCTCATGATAGATGAGCTCCGCACTTTGCATGTGGCTCCTTATCATATTTATTTCAGCGTCTTAGTGCTCAACATTTGCTCTGAATTTTCCTTGATCTCTCTCCGAGGTGTCTGTGATCTGACAAGTTTTCTTTCTGGAGGGATTTTGCAGAAAATCCACAGGGGGATTGAAGTCCCAGGAGAGAGAAGCTAGTCAGAGTGTTTCTAAACGCATGCAAGTATGTTGGCCAAACGCCTGGCTCAGAATGCCCCCGGACTGTCCTCTGTGTGGCGGACACAAACCTGCCCTCCTACCAAATGGACATGTGACAGTATCTGGGTCGTCCCTCCGTCCACCATGCTGCACGACACCAGCCGCGTCCCCATCCCCCCCCCACAGCTCCTAGAACATTCACCCTTGAATACAGATCTGGTCACCCCGTGGGCTAGCAACCTACTATGCTGACCCCTGAATTCCATGAAGTGGATGATTCTAGACTTTACTGGTCATTGGGGGAAGAAGCCGAGATTATAAGAGCCTTGGGGAGAATTGCGGGGAAAGCCTAACCAAGAATATCTGGGGGAAAGGGTGCCGTGCGGGCAGAGGAGAGAGTCTGTGTTTCAGAAGTGGAAACTTGCAGATTACAGAGCTGACGCCCCTCGTTCAGATTCTGCGACCCTAAACACACTCCTGATAGTTTTACTCATTCTTTGAACGAATCTATGGAGCCCGTCCCGTGCGCCGGCCTGGAGATGCTGTGGTGGAGGAGACGGATGCGGCCTCTACTGTAGCGGGGGAATCTGCGAACAGTTACAAGGGGAAACTTAAAAGGTAACTGCAGACTATGGTGCACGCCGTGGAGGAGAGAGTTTGGATGATGTACAGGAACCGGGGGTCGGCCAGGGAAATTTCCGTCTTCGAAAGCTGAATTGCATTATGAGGCTCAGGCTGGCTGACTTCGAGACAAGACTCAGCGGGCTCCTGCCTTCTGGAAAGCATGAGGCAGCACTTTATTTCATTGAGAAGCTCGCGTTTTTACCGAAGGAAGATGCAGGGCACAGCGCTGAGGTCTGGGGAGCGGCTGTCGGGGCCATGTGGACCCCGAGCCCCACACTGAGGCGTGTTCACCAGTGAGCGGCCATCGGGCTGCCCGTGGGGTTCCTTCCCCACACGCGCTTGTGAGCGGGCAGGGCAGATGAATAAAGATGGAACTTGGACCTGATGCTTCATCCTCCGTGTGTTCGGGGGAGACAGTCACACCCGCACGCAGCGCTGCTCCCGTCCCTTAGGAGATCTCAGCCTTGTGGTCGACAAAGGAGCCGGGCCCGGGGCCTCCTTACCCCTTTGCCCTTTCTCTTTGGGCACCAAAGCCTCAGACCAGGCAGGACACCCAGGTGGATGCGAGAGAGGAGAGAGAGAGAGAGAGAGCACTGGGTGAGCCTGGCGCTGGGGGCCAGCTGGGGACTGGCCGTGTGACCTCGTGCTGTCCTCTCACATGGAAAGGGGACTTGTCATACAACCCGCCTCAGACGCTCGCTGGAGATTCAGCGGAACAGCGCCCGCGCCTTGACCTTCTGGTCGCCACGTCCTCCACGGTGGCGGGTCGGGTGGGGTGGGGTGGGCATCGCCAGTGACCCCGTCTTTGCCTCAAAGCCTCTTTTCAGGTCAGAGGCCCAAGTGTCCTCAGCAGGTTGTAGGCTCCTGGGAGGAGCGTCCTGGCCTGGAAGCCTCTGCCACAGAGACGGGGCCCAGCGCTAAGGGTGGCCCAGGGCCCCTGGTGGGTTTGTTGGGTGACTGAGCAGCGTGTCGCCGGGGAGGTGGGAGGCCTGCCCAGCAGCACTGGCCGGTGTGTCCCTGCTCCTGCAACTTCGCGTTTCTCTTGCCCACCCTGCCCCCAACCCCGGGACCGGCGGATGCAGATTCCAGGCCTCCTCCCAGATCATTTGGCCCTGGTCCCCGGAGTCTTTTATTTCTCTTTTCAGAAGTAAGAGACCCACCTCTTAAAAGAACTACTATTCGTATTTATCACCAGGCCGAGGGAGGCCAGGAAGCCAGGCGCTGATGGCTTTTCAAGGTGGCATTTTGTGGAGAGGGCACAGCATTTGGAGGCTCAGGTTGATAATGAATGGCGTGTATTGTCACGGGGGAAGCAGCTCGGTGATCATTCCTCCATCTCCACTCATGTATATGAACACGGCGGGGAGCCTACACCCCAGCCCTCTCCTGGTAAAACCATTAAGGTGGCTTCCAAGGAAGAAAACATTCAAAATGCCATAAGAATTTGAAAAAAAAATTTTTGCTTCTGCAGAGGCTCAAATTCCACGAGGCCAGTCTCTGAGTCTCTCTCTGGCTGGGAGGCTGGTTCTGGAACAGCAGGGCTGGTGGTACCTGCCTTAGAAGGGAGTCGCTCTGAATTCCCTTCCTTTCTCTTCGCAGCCAGCGATGGGGATTACTGGCGCCTCCTGAACCCCGGCGAGTACGTGGTCACTGCCAAGGCGGAAGGGTTCGCCTCGTCCACCAAGAACTGCATGGTCGGCTATGACATGGGTGCCACGCAGTGCGACTTCACCCTCAGCAAAACCAACCTGGCCAGGATCAGGGAGATCATGGAAAAGTTCGGGAAGCAGCCCATCAGCCTGCCAGCCAGGCGGCTGAAGCTGAGGGGGCGGAAGAGACGGCAGCGCGGGTGACCTCCCAACACTTGAGACCGGTCCCGGACCCCTGCAAATTAAACCACCCCGAGTTGTAGCTCTGTAGAGGACTCGCTCCCTATTGTTCTCTCTGTAATTCAAGAAGGCCTGGGAGAATGTGTGTGTTGCAAGGCTGGTCCCAAGGGGGAGGGCCGAAAGCTTGGAATAGTTCTGTTGTCTTTGTTCCGTTTATCAAGAGACCTCTGACAGATCAGCAGAGAAAGGCTGGCAGGAGTGAGAATTCAGCAACTCAACCTGGGAATTGGAGACAGGGAGGGGGTTTGCCAGTTCAGGGCCTCCTGGTTGCACAGGAAGGGAAGCCAGTGCTCCCCTGCCATTTGCTTGCCTGACAGCAAGAGTTCCTGGTACATTTGCATTTTGCGAGACTCTAATTGTAGCACTCCTGGGGTCCTGTGGTCCCAGAAGTTACCGTTTGAGATGCTCAGGGGTCTTCTGAGAGAATCCACCCTCTCTGGCCCCAGGGACATTTCCCAGCTGCTACAGATTTATCGCACGCTCTGTCAACCAAGTGAGCGTCAGTCAGCCTCTTGAATCAGTGTAGTTCCTCTTTTCATGAAGGGCTGTGTTCATACAAGGAGAAAAATGCTGAGCGAGTTTACCAGGGATTGGAGGGCAGCAGGAGCGCAGGGCCCACAGAGAACCCCCAGACTCCCTGCCGGTCCAGGAGCCCTGAGAACTGCCTGGACTGGGAAAAGCAGGAAGAGTCGCCCTTCCAAAGGAAGTCGATCACTCAGCCTGGCTCTCCTTTTTGACCTGCAGGAACTTGAGAAGGGCCAGAAGGGTCTGACTTGCAACCCTCTCTCTGCTCAGGCTGTCCCTCCTTTCATAGAAGCGAGTGCTCCTAAGTTGGCCTAACATCACCAAGGGAGTTATTTTTGATGTGTGGGTTGCCAGACCTTCCACTTAGACTGAATGTGATGAAAAGTTCTTAGAATTATCTGTGGAATATACTGGTTTGGGAGGGGTGATACCAGAAAACTGTTCGACTTCTTTTTATTAAAGTTGTTGCCTCAGTGACCTGGGGAGAGTGAGAAAAATAAAGCAATTTCATGGTGAGATCGCTCCAGCGTGTGATTTTCCTGGGCAGGCTCGCAGTCACCCAAATGTCGTGCCCTACTGCCTCTTCCTGAGTTCAGTCCCTCCAGAGGCAGGTCCGGCCTGGGGAGGGGTGTCCTGTGCCCCCACCCAGCTTGGCGCTTCTGCTGACAGCTGTGTGTCCCCTGCCTCCTCCCCGGGAGAGCCGTGTGCCCAGGTAAAATCATCCTGCCGCTGGGGGTCCCCCAGTGACTGCTGGGGATGCCAGCCAGCATCTTTCCAGAAAAGATTCTCATGCAGCTTTCTGGCTATCTACACCAGAGATGGCAAACTTGCCTTATAAAGGATCAGATGGTAAAGATTGCAGGCTTTGAGCAAGTGTGGCTGTGTTTCAATAAAACTTTATTTACAAAAACACGTGGTAGTTGGAGTTGAAGGCCCCACTGGG
Organism: Mustela erminea; assembly: GCF_009829155.1. Classification (NCBI taxonomy): domain Eukaryota; kingdom Metazoa; phylum Chordata; class Mammalia; order Carnivora; family Mustelidae; genus Mustela; species Mustela erminea. The sequence goes on along the minus strand of NC_045627.1, from coordinate 84,206,165 downwards.
ACACAGCTCGCTGACCCCTGCTCCAAATCGGCACCATGCAATAGAACTTTCCACGATGATGGAAATGTTCCATTCCGTGCCATCTAGTGCCAACGTCGCTGCTGCACGTGGCTAGCAAATGCTGGAAACATGCCTCGTGCACCTGGGGGCCAGTGTCTCTGGTGTTACACAGTTTCCATTAATTTGATTGTAAGAGCCATGTCAGCCAGCACAGCTCTCCACGCAGCCCACATGGTGGGAAGAACCTGGTGTAGTCAGAGCGGGTAGGTGGGGTTGTCCATAGCACCCTCGCGGTGATGACCCCGCACCACTGTTCAGAAACGCTGTAGCTGTTCCAAGCGCCTCGGTCACTCAGTGACCGAGTGGTCAGGGCCTCACCCTTGGTGCCAGGGTGACTCAACCTTACTGCTGGTGAGTAGCGCTGGCCCCTTCGGACGACGGTACGCAGTCTGTGTGTCCGTGCTGGGCTCTGCTGTCGGCAGGCCTGCCGTGGGCCCCGGCTCACCGACGGGCGTCCTGGGCTTGCAGCCTGGGGCTGTGGGCTCTGGGCTTGTGCCGCTCCCAGTGCGTGGCTTTGGACCTGGCAGCCTCTCTACTCTCCCGTCTGTTCCCACGAAGTAAAGCCATGGTCTTGATGGGCCCCAGAGGCCAGGCTGGCTGTGCTGTCCCCTGATTTCTGGTGGAGGACGGCCCCGGTTTCCTCACGCTCTGCTCTGTCGGAGCAGTTTCCCTACCCAGCCCTTCCAGTGGGCACACCAGCAGCTCCGTGGTACAGCAGCTCTTCCTCGCCAGGCCCACAAGCCCCGAACACCTTCCCCGCCTTTGCTCCTGGAGCTTCTCTGCTATGTGACTTCTACCTGCTTTCCGCCAGAATTACTCCTTGGCGTGGGCCTCTGCCTGTCTCTCCCCAGAATGAAAACCCTTCCGCGACTCTCCCGAGACCCTTCTGAAATGCCTCCTCCTACAGGAAGCCTTCCCCTCTCTCCTGACCTGGACATGTTAGAATAGGTCTGCAGAGCCCTCAGAGCCTCAGAGGGACAGCTCCCCATGCCTTTCCACCAAAACTTTTCTTGCTTCTGGTCCTCTCCGCCTTTGGACCCAAAGCTCCCAGTGGGCAAGAAAGATGCTCCGGGTACCTGCTCCCCCAGGTCTGGCTTGGCTCCACCCTCCCTGCAGGTGCTCCACAAACACGTATGGAATTGAACTGACCTTGTGCCATGTAGTGCTTTGCTTTTAGGATTCCCTTATAAGCTCAGACAATGTGACTTCGGAAATTGAAAACTTGCCACTTGAGTTTCGTGTCTTCACCTTGCCAGTAAAGTCTGGTGTTCAGCTGGGCAGAACAGCATGTCTAAAAAACGTGGGGGCTTTGCTCTCTGGATGTTTTTCAACAGCATAAAATCAACACAAAACCTCTGTTCCTGGCAGAGACTCCTCCGTCTGTTTCCCTGTCCTCCTACTCAAGGCCGAGGAGGTCACAGCAGCAGAGCTCTGACGCTGGCTGTGTTCTGTGTTGAAGGGCACTTAAGTAGCTGCCCCGAGTCTTCTCCAGCCATCACAGCTCACTTGCTGTGACTGTAACAGGAAAGCTCAAGATTTCTTCAGTCTTTGTGTCGCAAAGACCTTGGGAACCACTTGAAAATGATACCATGCTTTTCACGGATAAACCAGCCAGGCAGTAGCAGGACGCTGTATTGACATGGGGTTCCGGGTGGCCGGGCCAGAAGTGTCTCAAGTGCGTAGGTTCTGGCTTGCCCCTAGCGGTCACCCCCCTGCCTAGAGGAGCTCACTTTTCCACGCCTCTCTGTGTTGGCACCTTTCTACCAGTGCTTGGAGTAGCCACCATCTGCAAAGCCACCCTCTGCAAGACAGCCCCAAAAGCTGCAGAGACAGAGTCCCCTGAGCCCGATTCTACAGCTGAGCTCTGAGTACCAGCACAACTGCTCCCAAGGCCCTGGGAGCTCTTCCTCCTGTCGAGTAAACACAGCCCCAACTTCCCAGCCAAGGCACAAGGAGTCCAGGGAAATCTAGACAAAAGGGACGAGGGGACAAACCTCAGATGAGAATGACAGGCCTTTAGACCTGAGGGATGCCTCGAGATGAATGTGTCCAAGAGCGGCAACCAGGTTTCCTCTTGTAAGGCAAGAAAAACTCTGACTTATCATCGGCTTGGAGCCCTGTGTTAAGAAGGATTCTGAGGCAGAGTCCTGGCTCAGTGGGATCAAATGGGGCAACGTCTCTGGGCGTGGGAAGGGCTGACAGCCCTGTGTGTTTCCATCCCCAGACTAGTTCTGGTCCTCCTGGGATTAGACGGAGGAAAACTGAGGCCCGGGGGGAGGCCCCAAGTGTCCAGCGCCGTGTCTCAGTTTGTGGCAGAGGTGGGACTCAGAGCAGTGTTCTCCTGTGTCCCAGGAGAAAACTCGAGTTTGTTTCTGGAGCAGCGAGCCCCAAGGCTGTGCCTCTTGGCTGACTTTCTTAGGAGCAGATCAAGCTCCCAGCAGTGATGGAAGCCTCGGGAGCCACAGGTGCATTTGAGAAATCAGAGGACAAAAGCTCGGAGCCCTTGCTTAATCATCTTACCCCGAGACGGTTAGCAAGGAGCTCAGGACCTGTGTGCTGAGGTTCTGAGCGCACCCACACACTCCTTCTGAAGGCCTTTTTTTTTTTAACCTCACAGTGCCCTGCCCTCTTCAGATGACCTAATAGCTAGGCGATGTCCTGACTCCTACCCGAGTTCAGTTTTGGGTTGGAGAGGCTCATCAGGGTGCAGCTTCCGTGTCCTGGCAGCCTGGCCAGCGTTCTGAGCAGCAGGAGACCAGCACCGCGCTGTGTTTCCAGTTATCTCTCAGGAGAGCAAACCCCACAGAGGAAGGGGACAGGCCTCCACCCACGCTCTTGAATGCCGCCGTTAATGGACTCTGTCCTCACCTCACCTGTTGGTCAACCCTGCAGGACGGCCTCTTGGGTGACCTCAGGCTGTCTCTGGAGCCCGGCCGAGGGTGAGGGTGAGCTGAGCTGAGCTGTCTGTCCGTCTGTCCGTCCGTCCGCAGCCAGCGGTCAGCCCCGCCTGACTCAGTTCCTGGCTGGTACACAGCCATGTGGGCAAGAGCCTCGTCTTTGGAGTCAGGAAGGTTGAGTCATAGTCCCAGACCTGCGTCTGACTCCCTGTGTGGCCTTCTCACCTCCGAGCCTCGGTCTTCTTCTCTGCAGAATGGGTCTAACAGCCGCGCTGCACACACGTCTGCGGCGAGGGTCCCGCCGTGGGCGTTTAGACCCGCAGCTGGCAAGCTGCCGGCGCCGATGCAGAGGTGCGATCAAAGAGAGCAGAGCCGGGTGCCGTGCTCCCAGCACGAGCACTACGACACTTCATGCTCCCAGCTGCTTTAGAGGTAAGTCTGTTTATTTTTCAAATGGAGAAACTAAAGCCTAGGGCATTGCTTTTGAGTTAATTGCTCTGATGGAAGCTGCCATGTGCATCGACTCCTTGACCTGCCCTCGAGACCTGCAGCGGGAACCGAGGAGATGGGTGAGCCCCGAGCTGCAGGAGAGACCTCTCAGCTGTGCAGCGCACTTACACTCTTGTGTCGGGCTCCCTAGATGGGCCGGGGGGAGGGGTCACTGCAAAGGCGGCTGTCCTCTGGACGTCAGCCCCTTCCAGCTCTGGCAAGTCCAGAGCCTCTAAGATGCCAGGATCCGGCTCTGCGTCTCTGCTGCTTCATATAAAACACACAGCACAGGGTCTGGGGGATTTGCCGGGGCAAGAAGAGGAAGGAGGAGAAGTTTCCATGGCATCCCTAGGCCTGGGGAGGAGGGGAGGGCACACCAATCACTCACATCCTGGGGGGTCAGTGGGAGCCAGAAGGGACGGACAGGGCTTTGGGATCGAGTGGACTTAAGTCTGTCCCAGGGCTGCCTCTTACCATCTGAGTGACATTCATTGAACAAGTAGCCTCGTCTCTAAGGTGGGTTTAGTAATCCCTGCCTCACTGGGTTGTTGTGGAGATTCAATCAACACTAACTAACATATGTCCAGTGCTTGGAAACTTCGGCATGGAAAAGATCTAGAAATAAAAATGGGAAATCTTTAGAGAAAAGTACAGCCACTTCCAAAAAGAGTCTAGCAGTTTCTCAGAATGTTCAACATGCCGTTACCCCACCATCCGGCCATTCTACTCGAGGTCCCCAGCCAAGAGAAGTGAAAACTTAGGTCCACAGAGAACTGGTCCGGGACTGTCCACAGCAGCACCCCTCACAGTAGCCAAAAGGTCAAGATAATCCAGATGTCCATCCCCTTACCAACATGTCAGTGAGACATAACAGAGCCACACAGTGGAATATTACTCAGCCTGAAAAAGAACTGAGGACGTTACAACATGGATGAGCTTGGAAAACATGGCGCCAAGTGAAAAAAGCTGGTATCAAAAGACCACACCTTGTGTGATTCCGTTTATGCAACCTGTCCTGAGGAAGCAGATCCAAAGAGACAGACCGTGGTTGCCCAGGGCTGGGGGGATCAGGAGACTGTCATGGTGTAGTGGCTAAAGGGTATGGGTTTCTTTTTGGGGTGATAAGATGTTCTAAAACTGATTGGCGCACAACTCTGAACAACTACTGAGTTGTACACTTTGAATGAGTAAACTGTCCGCTGTGGATTGTATCTCATTAAAGGATTGTATCTCCTTTTTTTCAGAAAGCATGGCCGTACCGAATCAATAAACATCATTCTCAAATATGACATTCTAGGAAAGACCTTCATTGCATAACCAACTTTTCCAGTTATATCCTAATAACAAGGAGGACGGGTTCCTATTGAGCCTGTACAAGGCCCACAGAGTTAGGGTACTCCGTCAGCATTTCTGAATTCTGGTATTAAAAACCAAACCAGATAAAAATTCCAAGTTTGTCTTTCCGTAGTGCCTTCGTGTTCTGGAATTCACGGACACATTACTTGAGGACAGCCATCAGGGCTCTTCAAGGCAGGACTGGCTTATTAATGCTAAGATGTTACTAACATGCAACGCATTCTCTGTTCTCTTCAATTGTATCTGTAAACAAGCGTTTGAAAAAGTCTCCATTTCTGTTTCCCATACAGAAAACATTCATGGTTCTAACCATTAAGTCAAGCGCTCTTTGGGATTTTTCATAATTATGAGGTAAAGGTATCTGGAGACAAAAAACAAAAACAAAAACAAAAACCTCTGAGAAATCTTGCTTCAGGACAAAACTGTTTTCCCTGAAAAATAGAAGTGTGTATACAATTGCTTTTCTCCATCACTGGTGCCAAAGGAACTTCCTTTTCATAGAGCAAACTGGAGGACAGTTGTCTGAGACTTGCTACCACACACTGTATCTTAGCAAACAGGCAGAACTCACGAATCCCCAGAACATTCTATTCTAGCCACATCTCTCCCTTAAAGAATCTCTGAAAGTAGCAAAAATGTCCATGTTCATCAATATGCCTCAATGTACTTAAAAATATGAAGCAAAGGTCTATAAATTTGTAATTATGCTTAGTAACCAATGTTTCGCTCTTCACCCTGGCTTAGAAATGATCCCGGCATTGAAAGATTATCCACTGATTAATGCTGTATCTTGGAAATGCTTAGATCTTGGAAATTATCTTCAAGCTGACACCCTACAAAACATAATTACTGTTTAAATGGAGTTTTTCTGAATGATTCAATTTAGTGAAACACAAATCTCAGGGTCGTGAGTTCAAGCCCCGGATTGGGCTCCACGCTATGCATGGGCCCTACTTAAATATTCTGGAAACCAGAATGGACGTTCCTCAAAAAGTTAAAAATAGAGCCACTTTATAACGCAGCAATTGCATTACTAGGTATTTACCCAAAGGATAAAAATGTAGTGAGCCAAAGGGACACCTACACCCAAATGTCTATAGCAGCAAAGTCCACAATAGCCAAACTGTGGATAGAGCCCAGATGTCCATCGACAGGTGAATGGATAAAGAAGATGTGGCATATGTCTACAATGGAATATTACTCCCTCATCAAAAAGGATGAAATCTTACCATTTGTAACAATGTGGATGGAACTGGAGGGTATTGTGCTGAGTAAAATAACTCAGTCAGAGGAAGACAATTGTCATAGGCTTTCACTCATATGTGGAATTTAAGAAACAAAACAGAGGATCACAGGGGAAGAAAGGGGGAAAATAAAAGAAAGCGAAATCAGAGAGGGAGGCCAACCGTAAGAGACTCTTAACTACAGGAAACAAACAAGGGTTGCTGTGGGGGGAGGGGATAGGGCGGCTGGGGGATGGGCATGAAGGTGGGCACGTGATGGCATGAGCGCTGGGTGTTCGATGCAGCTGGTGAACCCCTGACCTCTGTATCTGGAACTAGTGATTCGCTGTACATTAACTAATTGAATTTAAATGAATAAGTTAAAAATAAATAAATGACTAAGAAAAGACATTGCATTTTTAGTAAATCAAAATGATTAAACCAGTCTCATTTGCCAAAGACTTCCCTTAGTTACATGGGTTCCTCAAATGCTTTCAAGTTAGAGTAACATAGTAGAAGTATTAGACATTTAATGTTCTTGTTTTCTAACAATTATAGGGAATAATCTGTGTACGTGTTTATCTCTGTAAGCCAACCAGATCCTCACTCCTTTAAGAGACTTTGCGATTTAATTTATGAATACCGTCTGGAGATAGGAAAACATCATATATGCAAGGACTGTAGAGTTCTTTCTGCACTACAGACACACAGACACCGATGTTCCTAGAGGAGGACCTACAGCTTCAACTCTGCTGTTTTAACCATCATTTATAAAAACCCACAGATCCAAATATCAAAGATATTTTGGTTTTCTTTCCTAGTAGGCACACGATTCTTAGTGGATATGACCCGAAAATAGCCAAATAGAGAACAAAAGACTGCTTATAGGTGAGTTCCTACTTTCAACTGGCAGCAGTGGCCTTTCTAGGTGTGGGGCTGCCCTCAGATTTTGGGGTTCTCTTTGCTTGTCCTTGTGGAGCCAGAGCGTCTGGGAACACACCTCCCTTGGAACATCCCCTCCTCACTGATGAGGGGGGTGAGCATGTAAATACTCCGGTTCCTTTGATTCTGATCAGGACTTTCCTGAGTGGACCCTACACTGTCCCAGAGCTCTCAGTGGGACTGGTCAACGTTTCCCTTGGTGGGAAGCAGCTTGACCTCACAGCCTACCTTAGATTCTTTTCCTGATCCAAGGTCTCCATGCCCCTGCCAGGATTTCCTGGACTCATATAAACCTCCCTTCTATACAAATTCTCTTCTCAGAAGTGACAACTGGAGAGCCCACCCTCAAGGTGTACCTAATATGTGCCTCATGTCTAGTAGCTGAACCCTGGGTATATGCAGGGGTTAATTTATATGGACAAGAGAAAGCCTTCATTTCTAAACTGTCCTTGTGGGAAGGGGTGGCACCATGCTAGAAAAAGTTCTGGATAATGAGGTGTGAAAAGTCTAAGAAGTGAGAAGGAAGTCATGCCTTTTTTGCTCCTTTCTCCTTCTGTCAGGCTGGAAGAGAGGCATGAAGGCTGGCACCCCAGCAGCCATCTCTGATGCTGACTTTGAAGATAAGAGACCTAGAACTGAGGATAGCAGAGCCCAGAGCTGGAGGTACCCAAGTGCCACCCTATCAGTCCCCAGCTATCTCCCTCTAGATGTTTCCAACCTAATTTCAGCCAGATGCAGCAGGTCTCCATCCTAACTGCTGCAAGGCTCAAATTCAGGTCCCTCTGATGCAAAAGTTAGCATCTCCAACCCAGAAGCAATGCGGAACTCAGGAACATTTTTGCATATATTTTTCTAATTTAGTCTGTCTCAGAACTTTAGAAACCAAAAGCCAAAATGCTAAACTGTGACTAAAAAGAAGAACCGTGTTGCTGGGGTATTTTCGGCTTGTGTTCAGATGTTCCGTTGTGCAGGGAGGTCTTTTATGAATATCCCCACTGAGTTGCCTGCTATTTCTAATGTTCCTCAAGCTGTCGCTGGGCACCACCTCCTAATGCAGCATGACTGTTACGGATTATAACGTGAGAATGTGATGCTTCGGCATGCTGACCTCGGTGGAGAATGCCACGGCATTCACACATTTGAGTGGGAACTTGCAGCACGGGGAATCCTTAGTCGTGGGCCTCGGGTCATTTGGCACGCACAGAGAATATAAGTGCAATGTTTCAAAACTTTGCTTCACACCTTCTAGCTGATCAATAAATAAAGAACTTTTCAAGATATTTCTTTTCTTCAAGATTTTATTTATTTATTTGGCAGAGAGAGAAAGCACATACAAGCAGGGGTTGCTGCAGAGGGATAGGGAGAAACGGGCTCCCCACTGAGCAGGGAGCCCGACGCGGGGCTCGGTCCCAGGACCCCGGGATCATGACCTGAGCCGAAGGCAGACGCTTACCTGACTGAGCCATCCAGGGCCCCCTCGAGATACTTGTTTTGGTTAACAGAAAGTCATGAGCTGCCAAGGGCGTTTGCTTGAGTATTCACTTGCTTTATTGGGGATCAAATTGTCTGTGTTCTCTTAAAACCCCAGGAAAGAAATGTGTCCTGTTTTGTAAGCCATAACTTTTGACTCAGGTGGTGGAAGGGAATGAGACAGTGAATGTACATGTGGACGACAGCCAGACCAGATACAAAGGTAGAATTCTGACCCATGATCTTCAGAATCCGGCCCAGGAAACCAGACTGCTGTCTGCGAGTCAGACTTGTAGGAAGCTAGACTTCCATCTCTTGTAGTCACACAGGAAGACAAACATTAACCCCCGAAGCAATCACCGTAAGGTGGCCGGGACGTGATCAATAACCCATGCCTTCCCGAGTTTCTGTCCCTTTTCCCAAGTTAGGACCTGCCAGAGATGGTCCAGTACGCTCCCGCAGCCACCCACATAGGTCACCCTACTCCTTGTTAGCCAGCCTCCAGTCGCCCTGGTCCACCAGCCTCCAATCCGAGCTCACTGGAAACCTTCCCTTTTCCTGCTATGCAACTTTCCCGCTCTTCTGCCTACATTGGAGTCTCTGCCAAAATGTAAGAGATGGTAGCTGCCTGCCTCCTACAACAGGCTCTGAATAGATAGCCCTCACTTTGGGAGAGAAATGGGTTTGACTTCAGACTGCTGCTCACTGCCCGTATGACTCCTGGCAAGGCACTTGACCTTGTTCATACTGAGTGTCCTCACCTGCGAAATGGGCCAGCAAAGGTGACCATGCAGCATCTCCTTAATGATCTGTAAGGAGGCGGTGACACAGATCGTCCTGCCTGGTGATGGCACAGAACCGGCATGCAGGCAGTGAGGGATCCTTCTGCATTGCTAAAGTCACTTCCTACAAATCAATTCTGTTACTTTCAGACTTTTTTCCTTTCTTTTCTTTTCTTTCTTTCTTTTTAAGGAACACTGGGTAAATAATTATGTTCCCATTTACACAGCAGTTTGCAGTTTACAAAGGATTTGCCGGTCCGTTATTTTATCTGTCCCTCTCAGCAACCCGCTGGATTCTGATCAGCCTTGACATGGCTGGGGACACGAGGCTGGAGCAGATGCTGGTTGACCAGTTGCCTCACTAGTAAGGGCTGTGAAGGCAAAGTCAGGCAAGGGTGGGGGCTCTTACCTACCTTGTCCTGTTAGCACAAACATGCAAACCAAACATGTTTGCTTAGCACCTGGGAGTATGTGTCTAGGATTTGCAGCCTTCCAGTATGGAATGTGGACTTTGATTCAGAGTAGACCTTCCTTCCATGATGCTGTCAATTCCTGGGCGTTCCCCAAGTGCAGACTCAGGTTGGTTCTCGGGGCTGATTTCTAGTTCTAGAAAGGTCTATTGTGCTAATACTCCCTTACCAATGCAACAGGAACCATTCGAGATGGAAATGGGATGTTGGTCCTCTTGAGGATCTTAGACCAGAGGGACAGAGATGTCCGGGTCCTTCTCTGTCAGTGACCTCTTTCCTGTCCTTAGAGGCTGCCTGCAAGGGAATGCAATAGTGCCATAGGGGTCAAGGCCACTTTTTCAAGATCTGAGCTCCTGTGGTCACAAACCAAGCCCTACCCCACCCCCAGGGGCAGTGCTAGACCAGTGATTTCAGCAGAGCTCAGTGCCCTGTTCAGTGAATTGGGAACCCAAATGAGGGCCTGCCTAGGTCTGAGTAGGGGCTCAAGAGGGAAAGAGAATAGAGGTTTGTGACTTTAAAAGTGTAAGCGTACCCAGTGCAAACACACAGACCCATGATTATCATGGGTTCTGGCCAAGCGACAACCAGCTCAGCCCTCAGAAGCAACCAGGGAACAAGGAAAGGGGAAAGTTTGGGGCACGCTTTGAACTGGAAGAGACCAAAATATCTGCTGTAACTTCGGGGATGCATTACAGCTAAGATGTAAAGGCATCCTACACAGAAATGCAACCCTGCCCTTCGAACCACCCCATGGATTGCCTCACCTTCTTCTCCGAAAAAACTCCATGTCCTGCCTCAAGCAATAAATCGTGGACTCCCTTGAAATGAAGGTTTGTCCTAAGATGAACTTTGTCATCAAAAGCCTTTATGGAGTGTCTGCCGTGGGGCCCTCACGAGAGGCCCTATGGCCTTGGGATGGAAAAGCCCCCAGGCTTGCTGTTGGAACGCAGACAAACACGGGGCTGCCAATACCCTTTGATGGCCATCCTAGAGACTGGCCAGTTCTCTCTGATGACTTGGGGTGGTGCTGGGCAGGGAAGGTTGACCCTCAGCTGCGTTTGGAAGAGAAACTACAGATCTCCTGGCAGACCAGGAGAGGAAGAGCAGGTGTCTCTGGGAAGAGGGGACAGTCTGCAGTGGCATAAAGACACACAAATTATATTGTATTTGAGGCATTGCGAGAGGACCCACGTTAGAGAGGGAGAAAAATCAGTTAGGGAAGGCGGATCCTGACCAAGAGGGGAACAGGGGCAGAGCATGGTGCCAAGCTCAGGTGCTGGATTAGGTTTTAAGCAGGGCACTGTGGGTGCCCAGGGAGGACTCACCAAAGGGCACACCCCCAATTCCAAGATATACAAGACAGCAGGAACGCGGCTTCTCCCTGAGAACTAACAGGACCATTTCTGTGAGTGGTTGCTTCAGTCTAAAAATATCCCTATTAAAAACCTTTGGTTTAGGGGTGCCTGAGTGGCTCAGTGGGTTAAGCCTCTGCCTTTGGCTCAGGTCATGATCCAAGGTTCCTGGGATCAAGCCCCACATCAGGCTCTCTGCTCAGCAGGGAGCCTGCTTCTCCCCCCCCCCCCCCCCCGCCTGCCTCTCTGCCTACTTGTGATCTCTCTCTGTCAAATAAATAAAATCTTTTTTTTAAAAAAAACCTTTCTTTTAATAAATGGAATGGAAAACTTGTTCAGTTTTTAAGAAAGAAGGATAAATAGGCTTTTTAAATTTTTTTTTTTAAATCAAGAAACCAAGGGTGCCTGGGTTGCTCAGTTGGTTAAGCGACTGCCTCCAGCTCAGGTCATGATCCTGGAGTCCTGGGATCGAGTCCCACATCGGGCTCCCAGCTCCACAGGGAGTCAGCTTCTCCCTCTGACCTTCTCCTCGCTCATGCTCTCTCTCAAATAAATACATAAAATCTTTTAAAAATAAATCAAGAAACCGCAGGATTTCATTGCAGACCTGAGTTTGGCAAACCTAGTACCTTTGCACCCACTTCTCACACAGTAGCCTGCCCCACGCCGTCTGCCAGGATGCGGGGGATATTAGGAAAGATGGGTGTGATTATTGTCGTTTTATCGATGGAGAAATGAGGCCTAGGCATGGTCAGGAACTTGCCTCAGCTCCTTTCAGTTTATCAAAAGGCAGAAATTTTGAGAGGACAGACTTTGGTAGAATGACGGATGCTTGAAAGTTTTGTGCAATGGGAACTTGGGGCAGAAAACGTCCACAATGGGGTATTTTGTCTAACCGTATGCCGTGGTTTCGGGTTCTGTAGAGGTGAAGTCTGGGATGAACATCTGGATGCAGGAAGCTTATTTGGGGCGTGACCCCAGGAAGCAGGAGAGAAGCAGGCAGGAAAGGGTCTCTGGGAAGAAGCCAAGATGAGGCCACCGCTGTAGGCAATGGTGGCCCGCACCGCCAGGGACTCCCACTCGTGTGTGCCTGTGCGACAGGAAGCTGGAGCTGGTGTGAGGCCTGGTGGGCCCCTGGGTGTCCGAGGAGCGCCCGGGTGTGAGAAACAAGCGGGGCGGAGCCTGAGGGGGGCACTTCCAGCAGGAGGCGCGTGTGAAGCTCCCCAGCCTGTGGAGCTGGGGGTTTGGGTGCCGGCTGCCAAATGCATCTGTGACCCCAGAAAGGCCCGTGGGACAAGCGGGTCCAAGAAACTGACCCAAGCACGTGATGACTGAGTGGAAGATGCCCTGAGTTCATACCTCAGTGCCCGGACTAGGGAAGACCCGGGTGACCTCTCTCTCCTCATCCCCCTGAGACACTGTCGGATACAAGGAGTCGAAACAACTGGTACCTGGAGGGCAGGAAATGCAGGGGAAGCCTGGCTGAATGCTTCTCTCCGTTGCCTCCCTCACATAACCAGGGTTCGCTGAAGCCTGTTGTCTACCAGGCACGGTGCTGGGGCTCAGGGGTACAGCAGAAGGAAGGAGCTGTCCTTGAAGATCCCCGTTCTCATAGCGTCCTGGTGTTTCAACCCCTGTGGGCTCGCTGTGGATACAGAGAAGACAAGACACGAACTCCCGGGGGGAGGGAATCAGGTGAGGAGGCTCCTTGTCAAGTGTAGTGATGTTCCTGGCTACTTGGCAGGTAGAAGTCGTCCAGGGAAAAGGTGTGGGAAAAGGTCTGCAGGATTTCTGGAGGGAGATATGGGGCTGGGAGTAAATCTCACGGCTTCCTGATGGGGTCGGGAGGTGGAGGGATTAGGAGATGAGGCCATTTCACTGCAGGGGAATAAGATGTTCTGGGGGAAAAATACACCCTCCAGCCCTATGAGGTCCACCTAAGCTGACGGATCCCGTGTCCAGGTCTTCCCACGTGTGGTTGAGCGACACTGAATGCTGCTGTAGGTCCAGGATGAGCGGTCTTTCTCCGATGCTCTTGCTCCGTATTTTAGGAAGAAAGCTTTGATGGCAGCTGGAAGAAAGGCGTTGGTGAGGGGAGTGAGGGAAAGACCGGGAGGAGGAGGAGCCAGTTGGAAGCTTCTCTGCCAGTTCCCGTGAGAGGTGACAAAGGCCTGGAGCAGGGCAGCTGCCACGGCGGGAAGTGACATCACACTTCAGACATTCCAGGGCTTTCCCAGAGGGATTCTCTACTTTAGGTTCCAGTGGAAATGTCAAGCCTTGAGCCCACCGTGTCTAACTCTCCCGATCAGTGAGTCAATATGTTGAAGCTCGGCATGGCCTCTGGTGTTTCCAAGCCAATGCCTCTTCCCCCCATCAGATAGGACTGATGCCAAAGCCGTGACTCCCCAAGGGCTGGGGACCAGCCAGGCCGCCCTCAGTCATCCCCACCCATCCCACTCATGTCCAGGCCACACAGTCCTTTGAGTTGAGCTGATGAAATCCACTGGTTTTAGCCAAAAACAAACAAACAAACAAACAAACAAACGACAACAAAAAAACAGGAGGCTGTTAGCACATTTTAAAAGCTGTCTTCAGGCAGATTCTCTTCCACTCTTAAAAATCTTGAGCAAAATCCACTCTCCCTCCCCTTTGTGTTAATGGGAAGAAAACGTGAATCATCATTTTCTCAGAAGAGGAGCATATGCTACCGTTTTATTAATTGGCTGTACTTTCTGGCGATGAAAGCATGGTATTCTTCTGTATGTTGGGGACGGATTTAAAAGCGTGCCAGGTTTTCCAGCTTCGGTACAGTGGATTGGTCCCATGTGGTGAAGCCAACAAGAGGCTCTAATGAGCGTTCTAGTCCTCGCCTGTTCGAATGTCCCTCCATCCTGTGCGTCATGTAGTGTTTCCCACACAAAACAACTAATATCCTTCTGAAAAGGAAATGTGTCTTCTGTGGAAAGGAAAACGCTGCTGACAGTAGCTGTGTCCTAAAAGAACTGATGTGTTCTCCCGGGGATACGTCAAGCTCCTGAAAAATTAGCGGTATCAGCTCACACATTTAAGCTACGAACTACCAATCATCCCACTCAGCATAAATGCCAGAGGCTGATCTACATTCTTGTTCCCGACGTGCGTTCTGGTCTTAACATTTAATTAGGCGATTGAAAAATGATGGTAGGCGAGAGAAATGTGAGGTTCTCTCTAGGGCTGTCCTTCTGTGGGCACACTTGCCAATTCCCAGCCTCCACACCATGAGGAGTGGCCTTCCCAAAGCCTGAAACTCCTGGAGGAAGAGGTGTTCGTGGGAGTGATTTCCACATATCCCCATGACATCCCCAAAAGGCAAGTTGCCATTTGCCCGGAGGCTCCTGGGCCAGGCAGTGGTTGTAGAGGAGACCTCAAGGTGCTTTCATTCAAGCTGAGACTCGGGACAGGGGTGGCAGTCCAGTGAGTCCGGCCGAGAAGAGTTGGGTCTGTCTCAGGGTGCCCAGACTAGAATTACCAAGCACCCTGTACGAAGGCAGCTCAGTGTGACCTGATCTGCTGACTTCTTGAGAAAAGCTGGAAATCGGGATTTTTGTGGAATGCATCTGTTGATCACAAATTCACATAAAAGTAATGTCTGGGTCCAGATTTGGCTTGTGGGCATGAGTTTGTGACTTTGAATTAGAAACAACTCTGTTAATATTTCCTTTTCTTTTTCCTCCTCCCTGCCCCACACCTGGAGAACAGAGCATGTGAACTAAGCCTCTAAAATCATATTATAACCCTAGGAAACAAGGGCATCTTTGTTTGAACTTTTAGGGTCTGATTTAATCTTTACAAAGCATTTAACTCAATTACGACTTAAGCCAGTCCCAAAAACATCATTGCTGGAGATATGAACGCTTAGAGGACATGAGGTTACCATGATTATTTGGGGGCTTTTTAAAAATTAACTTTTAGGGGAACAAGTCACCTTTGTCTCCAAGCAATTCAAATAAAGGATCTTCTGTGTTCAAACCTGTTTATTACCTCCACTATCTGCTGATCCTTAATAGGAAGAGCTGTATTCTGCATTTCTTGGAACTTTTTTTTTTCTTTTCCTGACCTAGAAAAGCTCAATAAAAAGCTACATATTACTTTTGTCTGATTTCTCCTGCTGGGCAGGAGGAAAGCGAGGGGGTTCCCTGGGGGCAGGAAAGGAAGTAGGAGAGAGGCCTCTCCCAGAACTGTGGTTCTTGGCACCAAAAATGATTCTGAGGGAAAGGGATGGGGGTGGGGATGTCTACCCCAAATAGGCTGGCAATTGAGAAAGATCTGGGATATGGGGATGGAGGTGGGTACAGTGGAGTGGGGGAAGGAGTGCTGCTTATGGGGGGTGGAGAAGAGAACTACCCGCCGAGAGTGGTCTGAGTGTACGTGGAAGACAACTACAGTGAGTGGAAGGGATCTGATTTGTTCCGTGACTTTGCTTTTCAAGAGAGGTTCTTCTAGAAATGAGTACAGAAGGTCATCTTTATTATAGAGGTTAGGGCTCTTTCAGTTGCCAGAGACAGAAAAGCACCCGAAATAGGCTTTGGATACAAAAGAATTCATTAACTATAGCAAATGAAACTTTAGAAGTATGTGGACATCAGGCATGGCTATATCTGGGCACAGATGAGATCATGGGTTACCTCTGTCCAACTCTTGTGTCTGGTTTCCTCTGAAGTTGTTTCCTGGTGAGAGGATTCTCAACATGTATTGTTAGAGATAAATCTTAGTGGTGCCAGACTTCCATTCTACCAGCTTAACAACACCAGGAGAGGACAACACTTCTTCACTAATAATCCTGGGAAAGTCTTCAGATTGACCAAGATCCTCCAAACTTGGGTTGAGTCTAGGGAAAAAAAAAAGTGCAGTTTTCTTTTAGCCTCACACTAAATATTTCTGAAACCAGATATATGTTTTTTTTCCACACCAACCAATTCTCCAACACCAGCTGGGGGTCCTATAATCCAATTCAGTTCTAACACTATCTACCTGGAGTTAGACCAATTGGCTATAAATTGAGGTTCCCATGACTTCCTCCTTGGGTTTGATATTTTGCTAGAATGGCTCTCAGAATGCAGAGAATGCAGAGAAACACTTACTGACATTTAGTGGCTTATGACATGATCAAGGAAGGAGATCGACAGCCAGAGGAAGAGTTACGTGGTGGTGGTGGGGGGGGGCGTCCAGGAGGGTTCTGAGTGCGGGAACTTCTGTCCCCACAGAGCTGGGATGCAGTACTCTCCCAGTACTTGAACACCATCACCTACCTAGAAGCCCCCCAAAACCTGTGCTGCTGAGACTTTTGTGGCTTCATCAAGAAGACGCGACCAATTATTAACTCCATTTCCAGCCCCTATCCCACCCCCAAGAATGGCTGGTGGTGTTGGAAATTCCCAGCTTCTAATCACGGTGGGAATGGCCTTTTGGTCAAAGCCATATCCGGGAGCTCCTCCAGAGTCACCACATCAGAACAAAAGACACGCTATCACCCAGCAAACTCAGGGATTTAGGACCCCTGTGTCAGGATCTGGGGTTAAAAACCAAATACCAGTAGGAACTGGGGACAGAGACCAAAATAGATGGTTTTTAAAAGCTAAGTGTGCTCACCATCTGTCACGGGACAACGTTCTTATGATTATTGACTACGCTCCTTCTGCAGCCCTTCCCATCTTCGTGACTTCCTTATTTTGTAACTGGAAGTTTGTGCCTCTATCTCTCCCATCCCCCCTCTGGCAACCCCGCTTGTCTTCCATCCGTAAGAGTCTGCATTTTTGTTTGTTTCTTTGTTCATTGGTTTTGGTTTTTCAGATTGCACATTGTAAGTGAAATCGTGTGGGGTCTTTCTCTGTCTGACGTCTTTCACTTAGCGTAATACCCTCTAGGTCCAACCACACTCTTTGTTTTTTATTACGTTGCAGATCACGTGCCCGTCTCTGAACAGTTTCTTTGGGACTGGGGATGTGGTGCTCCAGGGGCCATGCCTGGGTCATATGTCCAGCACCTGGGCTGGGAACGGGGATCACACCTATCCTAAGAGCATGATGGGACAATGGGGGAGAGGGTTGCTGTACAAAGGAAAACAGGGGTGATCTTCTCAGAAAAGGGCGATCGCCCGGCTGCAAAAGCAACATATTAGCTCTGTGAAGACAGGAACTCTCACTGTTTTCTTGACTAATATGTCACTGGTGCCGTCTGTCCACTCTGTCCTAGACACTTGACTGAGAGTGGGATCTTGGTGATCTGGTCCTTGCTGCAAGTTCTTCTAAGTGATTGTACAAAACCAGGCTTCTCTGCTCCCTTCAAGCCCAAAGTCTGATTAATAAGATTCCACAAGCCTTCTAGGGAAATGTGTCTCCCTCCGTGCTGGGTGTACCCCACACCTGTACCCCATATATGTGGGGGGTACATTACTGAGCCCCAAGTTAACCACACTCTCTAAAGTAGCCTAGCCCCCATGTGGGGTGTACGGATGGCGCCAACCCTGACATTTGCTTTCTGCTTGCCCTCCTGAGCCCTGGGGAAGGCTCTTTCCCTTTGACATTTAATGGTCCTGAAGGATTTGCCGTATTGTGGGAGAGGCAGCAGGAACATGGGTGTCCTGGGTGTGGATGAAGCAAGGACAGAGGACACATTTCTTTGGTTCTGGTCGTGCTCGCAACCTCAACTCACAGATGCATTTAATGGTTGTATTTTCCACATCCCATCAATCTGTGCATCACGGATTCAACGTCCTTCCTGAGTTTGTGTCTGAGAAAATGAGAAGAAACCCTTGAACCTGTAATAGTACCTTTCTGCCAGCCAAACTCGGGCTGAGGCTTTCTTTTTTAACTAAGAATTTCTCTCTAAAACTGTACTTTGTGATGTCAAGATGACTCTAACTTTGAGGTGGGGTATAGAAGGGCCTGAACAGGGCCTTTATTTGATGCTCCAGTAAAGGATAAAAGCACAGTTGTGAGTGGAAATGTAGGTCATTCTGTCCTCCTGGATCTACCTGCTGATTTCTCATCTCCCGACCGTGAACCTGACCCAGAGCAGAGTCAGGCTTAGGAACTGGGAACATGGCTTTGCCCAGCCCCCATGGAAATGTCTTGGCAGCATTAAGGAACACCGGGAGTCAGATAATCTGGGGCAGGGAAATAAGGTGTTGCCCCTGCTTTGGAACTAGCTGATCCCCAGGGGAGCCCGGAGCTCAGGCAGATTTAGGTTCCTGAGGACAGTGTGGGCGCCATGTCTGTTTTCAATAAAAAGCCACGGTCCAGGAAGGCTGGAGAGAAGACACCTGCAGTGACAGCGTCCTGGGCCAGAGTTCCCGGGAGCACATGAGCCTAACTTGAGGTTCCTGTGTAGATTCTGACTGCTGCTGAGCATCCAAAGGTCACCTGCCCCTTGCTATGTCCTTGACTGGCTTGAAATGGCTGTCATGCCCCCCCACCTGCTCCCTCCACTCCTGCCTTCCTGCCTAGGCAACCCCCCAACCCCACTATAGTGCTAATGAGGGCTGTGCTGGCATGACCCTCAGGGGCACTTGGTTTATACCAGTATCTTCTCTTCCACTGATGACACAGACCTCCCTGAGGTACAGGGGAATGGTTGCATTTAAATCCGGATTCACCACTTAGAAGTCTGAGACCCTAACCTGTCCACGCTGAACTGCTCTCATCTTTTGAATGGGGATCCATCATAATAGCAGCATTACTGGGCATTAAAAGATTGAATACGATAATGTTTATCAAGTGCTTGACACATACAAAATAGTTCTTACTATCTATGGGTTCTTCCCTAAGAAACATTTACCTACGAAAACCCATCAGTGTTGGTGTCGTACTGATCAAAATGTTGGTGTCTATCAAGGCCTCATCGCTGATGGCTCTCTCACTCCTCACCTCCTGTCGTGTTTATCCACAATGCCTCCTAACACCGCCGGACTAAGGGAGCTGCTCACTCTTCCCGTCCCTTCTACGAGCGCCTTCCGGGAGTGCTCCACAGGAGCCTTCCTTGTCCTCTCAGGGTGGCCCTGATGTTCATTCGAACCATGGTTCTTGTGTGTAGGAGCTGTGCGGAGAGGGCTTCGGTGGCCAAGATGCCATCACGGGTCCCAGCCAAGTCCTACCTGGCAGCTCTCGTGGCCCCGACTTAGAGACCCGGTCTTCTCCACTGGCCGACGTGTGAGGATGCTAAGCACCGGGCAAAGGAAGGACCCACTCTGGAGTCTTCGCTGGAAACCACTTTTCTAACACGAAGTTCACCCTCTCCTCCTGAGAGGCGGAAAGTGTTATCATTTGATATGTTCTGGAGGACAGAACGTTGAAGCTGTTGATGGAGTTCTAAAGTGTTGTTGTTGTTGTTGTTTTAATCTTCTTTCCCCCAAACATGTGTGTCTCCTTTTTTCTTCTCTTTATGGACTTTAAAAAGGTTTCAGAGAGTTTCACCCTCTCTGAGTTACTGAAAAGTTCTTCAAAGGGTTGGTCCCATTGTCTGAAGAGGAAACTGAAGTGCTGTACATTCCAAGGGAACACTGCAGGGAAACGGTTTAAGAGTGTGCCGTTTGGAGGGCACCAGAGTGGCTCAGTAGGTTGTGTGGCTTCAGCTCAGGTCATAATCTCAGAGTCCTGGGATCAAGCCCCATGTTGGGATCCCCACTCAGCAGGGAGTCTGCTTCCCCTTCTCCCCTTGTTCTTCTCCCTGCTCGTACTCTGTCTCTCTCTGTCCCTCAAATAAATAAATAAAATCTTTAAAAGGAAAAAAGAGTATGCAGTTTCGAATGCCCCACACTCGGGTTCGGGTCTGGATCCTCACGTCCTGGAGGAGTAACCTTACCCACCATACTCACCTTTATAAAGGTAGCTTCAACCTTTTTATTCTCTTTAACGTGTCTTTTTGAAAAGCAGTTTTTAATTTTATGAATTCTGGCTTGTCTATTTGCTGTTTGATGGATCATGCCTTTGATTTTGTATTTAAAAAAAGTATGTGCCTAATCTGAGCTCACAAATACTTTCTCCTCTGTCTTTTTCTGTAAGTTTTACGATTTTAGATTTTAGGTTTAGGTCTGTGACCCATTCCTGGGAGAAAAATCTTTGAAAAGTTTTTATCCAACAAAGAATATGTATTCCAAATATATTTTAAAAGCCCCTCAAAACTCAATAAGAAATAGACCTAAATAGCCCAATTAAAGAAATAGGTTAAAAAGTTGAACAAACTTTATCAAAGAATATAGAGGGAGGGCAAATCAACATCATTAGCCACCAGGGAAACTCAAATCAAAACCATATATAATGAACATCATAGGCATTAGAGAAATGCAAATTGAAACCACAATAAGAAACCATGACACATCTATGAGAATGATCAAAATAAAAAAACTAACCATACTAAGTATTAGTGAGAATGTGGAGGACGTAGAATTCTCATACACTTCTCAGGGGAACATAAAATGATGGAATTATTTTGGAGATAGTTTGGACATTTATTCATTTTTTTAATGTTATGTTATGTTATGTTATGTTATGTTATGTTATGTTATGTTATGTTATGTTATGTTATGTTACATTATGTTATGTCACCATAAAATACATCATCAGGATGTAGAGTTCCATGATTCATTTTTGTGTATAACACCCAGTGCTCCATGCGATCTGTGCCTTCCTTAATACCCATCACCAGTTTCATCCATGCCCCCAACTCCCTCCCCTCTGAAACCCTCAGTTTGTTTCTTGAGTCCATAGTCTCTCATGGTTTCTGACTCCCCCCTTCATTTTTCCTTTCCTTCTCCTAATGTCCTCCATGCTATTCCTTATGTGCCACAAATATGTGGAGCCATATGATAATTGTCTTTCTCTGCTTGATTTATTTCACTTAGCAGAATCCCCTCCCTGGGGATTGCAAAAGTTAGGTATTCATCCTTTCTGATGGCTGAGTAATTTTCCATTGCATATATGGACCACATCTTCTTTTTTTTTTTTATCTTTTTTTTTTAAAGATTTTATTTATTTGACAGAGAGATCACAAGTAGGCAGAGAGGCAGGCAGAGAGAGAGAGGAGGGAAGCAGGCTCCATTTCAGGGCCCTGGTATCAAGACCTGAGCCCCAGGCAGAGGCTTTAACCCACTGAGCCACCCAGGCACCCCTGGACCACATCTTCTTTATCCATTCGTCTGCTGAAGGGCATCTCCTCTCCTTCCACAGTTTGGCTATTATGGACATAGCTACTATGAACATTGGGGTACAGATGGCCCTTCTTTTCACTATATCTGTATCTCTGGGGTGAATACCCAGTAGTGTAGTTGCTGGGTCGTAGGGTAGCTCTATTTTTAACTTTTGAGGAACCTTCACACTGTTTTCCAAAGGGGCTGCACCAACTTGCATTCCCACCAACAGTGTAAGAGGGCTCCCCTTTCTCTGTATCCTCTCCAACGTTTGTTGTTCCCTGCCTTGTCAATTTTGGCCATTCTAACTAATGCAAGGTGGTATCTCAATGTCATTTGGATTTGAATTTCCCCAATGGCTAATGATGATGAACATTTTTTCATGTGTCTTTTAGTTATTTGTATGTCTTCTTTGGAAAAGTGTCTGTTCAGGTCTTCCTCCCATTTTTTGACTTGATTATTTGTTTTTTAGGTGTTGAGTTTGAGAAGTTCTTTGTAGATCTTGGATACCAGCCATTTATCAATAGTGTCATTTGCAAACCCATTCTGTGTGTTGCCTCTTTGTTTTGTTGACTGTTTCCTTTGCTGTGCAGAAACTTTTGTCTTGACGAACTCCCAAAAGTTCATTTTTGCTTTTGTTTCCCTTTTTTGGAGACGTGCCTTGAAAGAAGTTACTGTGGCCAATGTCAAAGAGGTTACTGCCTACATTCTCCACTAGGATTTTGATGGATTCCTGTCTTACATTGAGGTCTTTCATTCATTTAGAGTTTATCTCTGTGTATGGTGTAAGGGAATGGTTGATGCTTCTGTATATTGCTGTCCAATTTTCCCAGCACCATTTATTGAAGAGCATGGTCTATACTCTAGAACTACAGAACACTTATGAAAGAAATTGAAGAAGACACAAAATGATGGAAAAACATTCTGTGCTCATGAATCAGAAGAATAAACATTGTTAAAATGTCCATGCTGCCCAGAGCAATCTATACTTTCAACACCAACCCGATCAAAATACCAATGACATTTTTCAAAGTGCTGGAACAAACAATCCTAAAATTTGTATGGAAACAGAAAAGACCCCCAAATTGCCAAGGAAATGTTAAAAAAGAAAAACAAAGTTGGGCCATCACATTGCCTGACGTCAAGCTGTATTACAAAGCTGTGATCACCAAGACGGCATGGTACAGGCACAAAAACAGACAAATAGAACAAAGGAACAGAATAGGGAACCAAGATATGGACCCTCAAATCTATGGTCAACTAATCTTTGACAAAGCAGGAAAAAATATCCAATGGAGGGGAGAAAGTTTGGTTGTTTCTTGAGAAGTTACACTTAGTCTTACTAATGAATCCAGCAGTTCCACTCATAGTTATTCACCCAGGAGAAATGAAAGCATATGTTCATACAAAGATGCATAGATAAATGTTCATCTCATCTTTGTTTGTAATAGCCCCAAACTGGAAACAACCTAAATGCCCATTAGCAAGTGAATGGATAAAAAAGACTATGGTACATCCATGCATGGAATACTACCCGATAATAAAAAGGAACAAACTATTGGTAATACACAATGAACTTGGGTGAACCTTGAGATCCTTATGTGAGTGGAAAAAACCAATCTCAAAAGTTACATACAGTACGATCTTGCCTATATGCCGACCATGAAATGACAAGCAGAGACGTGATAGACACTTGCCCACCAGGGCTTCTCCTCTTGGAACACTTGCTTTTGGAGCTCGTTCACCACTCTGTGAAGCCCGGACCACATGAAGCAGCGACATGAAAGATAACAGAGACCCTCCACTCAACAGACCCAGTAGAGCTCCTGGCCAACAACCAGCATCAATTGCCATCTTAGATATTCCATCCCAGTAGAACCCCTGGAAGGCTGCAACCCAACCATCATCATAGGTGGAGAAGAACTTCCCCTTTGATCGCAGGCAAATCACCAAATTGTGAGAGATAATGATATGGTTGGTTCCTTAAGCCACTAAGTTTTGGGATGGTTTGTTGTATAGCAATAGATGACTCAAATGGGGCCCTACATCCTATTAGCTTAGTGACTCTTGTCTCAAACCTGTTTTTTAGCATTTCTTGTGAATGTCCTGGAGTCACCCTTCACAGGATTGACTTGAGCCAGTGTCCATCCATGAACAAGAACGACCACAGCCAAGGAAAGTGCAGGTCAACTAGACCCAGGTCATACGTCCAGCCCTGGATCTGGGATGGTACCAGCTCTCAGTGTCACCCAGGCAGAGATCAAGGAAGACCCTTTCTCCAGGGACAACAAAGTATGGTTCCCAGAAGAAGGGCACTGGGCATGGGCAGAGCGGACCAAAGCAGACCACAGAGGACTCCCAGGAGAGGGAGGACACGAATGAATTTGGGAATCTGAGAGAGTTGACATAACCACAGGAAGATTCATCTTTGTGTGGATCACAGGAGGTAATTTTAGGTAAAGTATTTCACCCAATATCTGGCACAGAGTAAGTGCTCAACTCTTTTTTTTTTTTTAAAGATTTTATTTATTTATTTGTCAGAGAGAGAGAGAGACAGAGAGAGAGAGTGAGGACACAATCAGGCAGAGAGGCAGGCAGAGGCAGAGAGAGAAGAAGGCTCCCTGCTGAGCAAGGAGCCCTATGTGGGACTCGATCCCAGGACCCTGGGATCATGACCTGAGCAGAAGGCAGCGGCTTAACCCACTGAGCCACGCAGATGTCCCAGTGCTCAACTCTTGATAGCTTTTTAAAAAATATCTGTTATTACCACTACACAGTAGCTGTAAATTATTAAGGCACCCCTTCTTCTGCAGACGTTAGCCCATATTTGGTCCCAGTACTGGCCAAATTTACATAGAAGTACATTTGGCTTTATTTGAAGGACTGTCCCCAGACTACGAGGCCCCAGTAATCAGAGGCAGAGAAGTGTTGTGCTTGTCTATTTGAAAAGCTGTTGTCTTATTAACTCTTAGCCCCAGGGACTGGACTCTGTGGTAGCTCCTAATTTAGGAGACAGATAACTCAGCCTGGCCTAGTCTTGTCTGGTATCGAGGTTTCCATGGAGACCGGGATGGAGACAGAAGTAGCTTTGGAGGCTCAGACACCTTCTCGTGCCGCCAAGAGCCCAGCAGTCCTGGGGGCTCTTTGGTGAGATCAGAGATGGGTCACAAGGGTGTGTGTGTGTGTGCACGTGTGTGCATGCGTGTGCATGTGTGCACAAGTGTGTGGATGTTAGAGACTTGGCCTTATGTATCTGCCTGTGCACAGGGGGTCCTCGCTTATGAGAGGCTCCTTGACCCCCAGCATTTGTTAACCTTCAAGATCAGAGGTTGGACGGCAATATCGTTCCAGCTATTTGAGTGTCTCTGGCTCAGGAGCCCGTCCTTGGTCTGCTGCAGAGGCGACAGTGGGAGCTGTGACCTCCGTCTCTCGGAGCCTGGACTTCTTGCTGTCACAGGCAGCACGTGGTTTGGGAAAGGAGATGAAGAGGAGGAGGAACCCGAGTGTCTGTGGCTTACACACCTCATGTGGGAATCGGTGTCTCTGGTTTGAATCTGTGTCTCTGGTTTCATGGCAAAACTTGTATCGAGCGCCAACGGCTCGCCTGGCCCTGTTCTGCCCGCTGCTGAATCAGATGGAGCCCTTTTCCTTAAGAAGCACACAGTCCACGTGGGGAGGTGGACACACAAACCAGGCGCTGGAGCCCATGGGCTGCGGACTGCTGGGGAGCCCCAAAACGGAGCCACCACTGTGATCCCTGGGGACCACCGCTTCCAGAGACCTGCTTAGCTCCTTTCTGCTGAGACGGGGCCCTCCTCGAAGCACCCAGGGAATGGTACAGGCACCTTCTCACAGGTGACCATGTGATCTGCTAGGCTCAGCTGGCACCTCTCCCCCCACTTAGGGTTTGCTGACTCAAGACAGTAATCCCCCAACAACACACGCTTTTTCTAACCTAGACTGAGTTTGTTTCCTGATACTTTGCAGCCTCCCCAAATTCAACTCACCCAGAACATGACCTGTGACCTGGTTCCTAAATAAGGCGGCCCTTGTCATTTGGTGAGACGGGCACGAGCTCTTCCAAGAGGAGAGCAGAGAGGAGGACAGGACGGAGGCGTCCGGCCAGGGATGCCGAGCGTGACCAGGTGGGATGTCAGGGCGGGCTGGGGGCTGGTGGGTGGGTTACTGCTGGACTCTGGAGCCTTGTAATCAGCCGGAAAATAGGGGTTCACAGGTGTCTGTCAAGACGACATCTGTAGAAGCTCTCAGAATTATTTTATTTGACAAGATTTTATTTATTTGACAGAGAAAGAGAGAGGGAGGGAGACAGAGAGAGCACAGGCAGGGGGAGTGGCAGGCGGAGGGAGAAACAGGCTTCCTGTTGAGCAGAGAGCCCAACCCAGGGCTGGATCCCAGGACCCTGGGATCATGAGCTGAGCTGAAGGCAGACGCTTAACCGACTGAGCCACCCAGGTGCCCCTCTGAATTGTTGCATCATGTGCTTATTGCTGTGAATGTGTCGGTGGCAGGACTCAGATCTCAGACTCCTTCTCTAACGAGACCCAGACTCACGACCCTGGGGAGTCCAAACAACCCGACGCCCCACTGAGATGCTGCTTCGCCATCTCGCGCTCAGCAAGCTGAGCCCCTGACCTCGCCCCACCCAGCCTCTTCCCCCTGCCACACAAAGTCGGTGGGAGCTCCATCCTGCTCGCCCTGGGTGAACACCCTGGAGTCCTTCAACTTGACTCCCTCCTTCTCGCACACCCCCAGCCGACTCCTCAGTCCGTCGCGTTGGGGCTACTCTCCAAATACTTCTGGACGGGTCCAGTAAACGTCACTTTGCTTCTAACAGTGACGCTCTTCCCGTTGGCTCTCTTCTGTCGGGACGAAGAGCATCTTTCCAGGGTGGCCACGTGGGTGTCCCAGAGCATATCACTTCTATTGTGAGACTAGAAGGGCAGGGCTCAAGGGGGATCTGCTGGAGCTGATGATCGCTGACGTTAAGGGAGGGAGGAAAAAACCAGCAAGCGGGCGCGCTGGACCAATTTAGTCTTGTTAAACGCACCATAAGAACGGAGTGTGGGAGGGAGCATTTCATCAGCTCCCCGACTGTTTGTCATTGAAAAGGCGCCTGCTTGCTAACACGTCGTGGAGAAAGTCACTTCGGGAGTACAACTGTTGGATAAATAAGAAGATGTTTCTTTGAATCTTATAGGCCACGTGGGGGGAGTTTTGAAGAAGCCAAAAATCATCTAAAATAGTGGAATTGCAGCTTTTTCTGTTTTTTTTTTTTTCATGACTTATTGAGGGGCCATCGGAGGTCCCCAAGTCCTCCTCTTTCCATTTCCCAGTGCTTTATTAAAGGGAAATGATATAGATTGGGAGCGGTCACGGTATGCCTCCCGGCGGCTGGGCCAGCGCAGTCAGCAACTTAACTCAACGCTCGTCTGAGGCTGGTGGTCGAGGTGTTTCGTGGCCGCACTAACATCTCAATCAACTGACCGCCAATAAAGGAGATCATTGCCCTCAGTAATGCGGGGCTTGGGGTCGGGGGTGGGGGGCTGATCCAGTCAGCTGAAGGCCTTGAGAGCAAAAATTGAGGTCCCCAGGAAAGAAATGCTGTCAGAAGACAGCCCGAGTCTCCAGCCTGCCAGCCCTATGAATTTCAGACCCGCTAGCCCCCTAATCATGTGAGCTAATTCCTTAAAATAAGTCCCTTACTATAGTGAGTCCTATTTCCCTTAGAGAATCCTGACTGACATGCTTCCAAAAAAAGTTTTTTTTCCTTTTAAGTAGTTTTAAGACAAGAATCTGAAAGCGAAGTGACTTACACACAACCTGTACCGCACCCTCCCCAATCTGTGAGGGTTGGAAGACGAGGTCTCCCGGTGAGTAAGGACTGGGAACCTGGGGCGTTAGCCTTTCTTTGTTTGAGCCAAGCTGAGTTCGGGTGCAGAGGGAGCAACCTCTTCTCGCGCTCCAGTGCCGGAGTGCCTGCCCCAGCCCCCGCTCCTGGCCCCGTCTTCCATGCTCTGGCTTTTGCCTCCAGCCTGCTCCCCAAACCACACCGGCCCCGTTTGATGGAGATGGCCAGGTCTTTCTGGCCTTTTCTGCCACATTTCTCTCTTTCTCGAAACTTCTCCCGGCTTGGTCTCTGTGGCACCGCCAGCTACCCTCCTCCTCTCCCCATCTCCCCTGGGTCCCACGTCCTGTGGCTCCACCGGGGGCTTCTCTGGAAGAGCCGGCTCTCTCCCACTGAGCACACAGCTGCTGAGTGATCCCTTTTTACATACGGTGTCAACCACCACCTGGATCTGATGTCTCCCAATTCTCGTCCCCGACTGAGAACCCTCTCTGCTTCTTCCAAGCCATCTGGCTGGCTTTGCCCTGGACGCCCCCACTGGGGCTACCCCCAGCACCTCAGACTCAACATTTTGCCAGCAGACCCATCTACCCACCCTGCATTCCTGATCTCGGTGGGCAGGATTTCCCTCCTCCAGCTCCCGAGCCAGGCTCTGTCTCCCTGATCACAAGTCAGTTACCTTTGTTCATGTCCGGTCTCCTTATGAGCAATACTGAGGCTTCCACATTATTTGGGCGAGTGAAATTGGATTACCCCGAGGCCCGAGGTGTCTGATTTCTGTAACGGCATAATTGGCCGCCGCTGCCCCCAGATAGCACTTGAAGGAAGCATGGGTGAACCTGTGTTTTTAATCAAAGAGCAGAATAATAACCAGGGGCAGTCGAGAAGCACAGTACTTCTGCTCAGGCCCCCGCCGCAGGCAGCTGGAACGCGTTCCGGTGAGCGAGAGGGACAGGATGAGTTTGGGGAGAGCCGCAGAGGACAAAACTCAGGGGGACTTCAGGCCTTGAGGAGGACAGTCTGTGTCCTGTGTACAGTGGGAGGGGTTGGGGGATGCTCAGGGGATGTTTCTGATGGTCACTCCAAGCTGCAGATGGGGCAGGACTAGAAGGGTCGGCCTGGAGCCCAGATTCCTTCTGGGGGTTTGGCTGGTCTGTGGCGGAGCTCCCCGAGAAAGAGCCGCAGCCCCCGCCGTGGCAGGCCGGCAGCGGGACATACGCTCTCCTCACAGGGGCGCCTGGCTGTCCTTCGGGCGGCTCTGATGGCGGGAGCGCAGCCCCGTGAGGAGATTCCCGGAAGTCACCCCTCCTCCTTGGGCTCCAAAGCCACCACACTTTGTGCTCCAGCAGCCCCGCTAATGTCATGCGTCCCGCCCACGCAACGTCTGCGACAGAAGTCCTTGCGAGGCGTTTGCTCTGTGGGTTTCCAGAACTGCCCGTTCCCCTAAACTACGGATTTGGGTCCCAAGGAGCCTTTCTGTTGAGCAGCTTATAGAGTCTGTTCCCAGAGCTCACAACGGCCTCATGAGCTGAACGGGGCAAGCCCAGGGCAAAGGCTCCAAATCCTCGTCAGCCCCCTGGGGAGACCCAGAGATGGGGGATGGGGGCCACGGCCAAGGTCGCAGGAGACTCAAACCCATAGGGCTCCTCCCAGAGAGGCTGCCTTGGAGGGCTAGAAATTTCGGATACCCCGAAGAGTCTGCCCTTTGCTCCAGAAAATGCACGGAGTTTCTCAGACGTTGGAGACGAAGGGCATTAACTTAAGTGACGCACCCACTGTGCTCCAACGCTTCCCAGCAAGAGCTGGCTCAGTCCTCCTGATGCTTCAGGTACCATGATCACTGTTTTACTGGTGGTGTCTCTGCAGTTCATGGCTTCTGTACCAGGTCGTTCTGATTCCAAAACCCATGTTTTTTTCTCCCATGCATGCTGGAGGAGAAGCGAAGCAGGATTCCAGGTTACAAAAACGATCTACACCCGCTCTGTGGCAGTCCAGTGTTAAGGGACCCCCAGTGCCCTGGTTAGGTCTGCAGCTGGTCGGATTATAGCGGGTGCAGCTGGCGAGAGAAGCAGGGAGGGAATGTGCAAGCCAGCTGTCCCTGGCTGGCGTCCAGGGACCTGCAGCCCTGGGGGCAGGTGCCAGAACCCTGCCCTGACCAAGGGGAGAGAGGAGGTCCTCATAGGGGAGTCAGGAGTCAGGGAAGGACACCAGCATCAGTGCCAGGTAAGGTCAGCAACCAAAGAGCTGGAGGCTTGTCCAGAAACATTCCTTGCCTTGCTTCGATCACCATTTGCCTGAGCCGGTCTTCGTTTCCGTGTTTCCTCCCATTTCGACCCCATCTGCTGCTCTGTTTGCCTGAGCCCATCACTAGAGACGCACACGCAATTATCCAACTCCCACGCACTTTTCTTGTTCTCTTTCTCTTTGGGTTTAATTTCCATGCGAGGCTCTGCCTTGAGCTGACTCAGAAACCCGCAATTAGGAGGAGGCACCTAGTAAGACCAGGAGCAGATTTCTGCACTGGGCAGCTAGTTGTTTTTAAAGAATGAGATGAATAGAGGAAATGTCAAAGGGGATCCCCACACTGCTCCAGTGACGACGAGTGCATGTTGGGGGATTGTGACCCTGGGTCCTTAGGCTTCTTTATTTGCTTGCTTTTTAAAATTTATTTTAGAGAGAGAGAGAGCAGGGGGGAGGGGCAGAGGGAGAGGGAGAGAGAGTCCCAAGCAGACTCCCCCCTAAGTGCAGAGCCCGAAGTGGGGTTGGATCTCATGAGCCTGAGATCACAACCTCAGCTGAAAACAAGAATCAGTCCTTTAACTGACTGAGCCACCCAGGGGCTCCAGTCCTTGGGCTTTCTGACCTTGCCGGAGATGTGTGACTCGATCTGGTCTAGCTGGAGACCCACTGGCCAGTGCTCCCAGGCCTACAGTCCCTCCTGGTCATGGTCAACAGACAAGTACCGAAAAGGCCACCAGGTGTCATGGCAGAGCTCCGACCCGGCTAGGACAAGGCTGCCTTTCTAAGAGAGGTTTGTTCTCCCGTCCAAGCTCGTGATGGGGTAATGACTGGAACTGTGGAAATGCCGAGCAGCTTGGGTCCTGATGACTAGTCTGACTCGAAATGCAGAATTCTCAGCAACTCCTAACATCTGCAGAAGTCAGGAGGCAGCAGAAGAATGTCATGGAAGTGCCCCTCACACAGTGTTGCTAATAACGGAAATTCAATTACAGAGACATTTATTTAGTACCTTCTGTGTACCTAGCTCTGTGCTGAGCACCTGGTATACAGACATAGGCAAGATCCAGCCTCTTCCTTTAAATCTCATGGAGAGAATCAGAGAATAGGATAATGGTGGATACAGTGAACACCCCTCACCATTCTCCTGAGGTTTAGATTAAACCAACAAAATAAAGAGGGGGTTGATCAAGGCTGTGGTTTTTCTTTCTTTTTTTTTTTTTTTTAAAGATTTTATTTATTTATTTGACAGAGAGAGATCACAAGTAGGCAGAGAGGCAGGCAGAGTGAGAGAGGAGGAAGCAGGCTCCCTGCTGAGCAGAGAGTCCGATGCGGGACTCGATCCCAGGACCCTGAGATCATGACCTGAGCTGAAGGCAGTGGCTTAACCCACTGAGCCACCCAGGCGCCCCAAGGCTGTAGTTTTTCTTGAACGAACACATATTTCTGTGTTTTCCTCCCTAGGGGTGATGCTCTTCAGGCCCTGCCCTGAGCTCTGCGCTCTGTGGGGAGTCTGCTCAAGATTCTCTCTCTCTCTCTTCTTCTCCACCCCCCCCAATAAATAAATCTTTAAAAAACAAAGAAAGAAAATTGCCATCTTCGTTTTCACTAACCTCTGGCTGAAATTCAGCAGCACCTTCAATTATAAATGTGCACAGGGTGTTTGCTGCCTGTGACTTTGTCACCAGTGGAAAGCACAAGCATCTTCCTATCACTTTTCCGTTGTTGCTGATCCTCGAAACATTGTTGAGGTTCATCTTTTAAGATGAAAGTAATTCCTAGACTGCCATGAGATCTTATCATTCAATCTATTAACAAGAAAGCACACACATAACTATATTGCAAACATCTATTTTAAAAAGTTTGGAAACTACGCTTTAATAAAAATTTGTTTACTTTGAAGTCTTCTGTATTTTACTTCCTCCTTTTAAAAAACTTGTTAGAATTTGTAGGAGGGGCCCCCAAAGTTCACAGACTGCCAATAAGTCCGTGGCATATAAAGGAAGACTTGGTAGGGATGAATTTCCTCTTATTAGGAGAATTTTGGGCAGTGTGCAGAAGCAAAGAATTTTTGGTAAAGGTAAAAACAGACATTTTGTGTATTGATCAAGATTTCTAGGAGCTGGGGGTGCCTCGGTGGCTGAGTCGGTTAAGTGTCCACCTTCGGCTCCTGTCGTAATCCCAGGGTCCTGGGATGGAGCTGCACACCAGGCTCCCTGCTCAGCAGGGATTCTGCTTCTCCCTCTCCCTCTGCCCTCCCCCGCTCATGCTCTCTCTCTCTCTCTCTCTCTCTCTCATATATAAATAGATAAAATCTTCAAAAAAAATTTCCAGGAGCTGGAGGGAAACTTAGAGATTTACAGCTTTCCTTGTTGTTGAATTAACTTTATTCAGCTTAAATGTATACCTAATAAAACACACCCATTTTTTCAGTGTGCTTATTTTTATAAAATTGTGGCCAAAAAATACATCAATTTTACCATTTAACCAATTTTTTTTTTTTTTTTGAGAGAAAGAGAGAGCAAGCCTGTGAGCGAGGCTGGGGTGGGGCAGAGGGAGAGGGAGAGAGAGCGAGAGACTCCTACGCAGGCTTCAGGCAGAGTGCGGAGCCCAACGCGGGGCTCATCTCACAACCCTCACAACATGCGATCATGACCGGAGTCGAAATCAACAGTCGGACATCAAACCACGCTGAGCCACTACTGAACCATTTTCAAGCGTGCGCAGTTCAGCTGTGCTAAGGATGTCCACGCCATCGTCAAACGCGCCCATCCGAAGCGCGGCAGTTGCAGGAGTTCTGACAACTGTGACCTCTCGCAGAGCCATCGGTACAACAAAATACACAATATTTCTATCACTCCCAATGTGCCTTCGTGCCTCTTCAAAAGCCCCCCTACCCCAAACCCAGCTCACCCAGTCACTGCAGACTAGTTTTGTCTTTTTATGTTGGGGGGGGCGGGGAGGACCATTTCATATCCGTGGAATCCTACAGAACATTCCAGTTACTTATTCACGTGTTGATGGATGTTCGAGTTGTTTCCAGTGTGGAGGTTGTGACGAATGAAGTTTCTACGAGCATGTGGGCACAGCTCTTTCTGCAGACACGTGTTTTCATTTCTCCTGGGCAGTTGAAGGGGTGGAGTGCTGGCTCCTGTCCTAAGTGTAAGTCCACCTTTATAAGAAAGTGCCAGACTGCTCTCTGAAGTGGTCATGGTGCATTCCTGCCAACAGTGGAGGGGACTTCCTGCTGCTTCAGTCCTCCCAACACTCAGCATGGCTAAGCTTTAATTTCAGCCATCCCCCCGGGGGGTGGGATCTCACGCGGTTTTCATTTGCACTTTCTGTGTGCTTGTTGGCTCTTCTCTGGAAGGGTCTATCTGAAAGTGCCCCCTCCCCTTGTTATTGGGTTGTCTTCTTATATATTCTGGATACAATTCTTTTGCTAGACACATGTGTTGCAAATATTCTCCCCATTCTGTAGCTTGTCTTTTCACTTTCTTACCATTTACCATGATGAGATCTAATTCATCGACTTTTTGCCATCCTGCTTTTTGCATCAAAGACACCTTGGCCTGCCCCAAAGTTGCTAGGCTCTTCTCCTGTGTTTTCTTCTGGAAGCTGTATGGTCTTAGTCTTTACGACATTTGGGTATAGGATACATGTCAAGGCAAGCCTAGAGCACGGGCTGAGGGGTGGGTCAGGTTTATTATTTCTTCCTGCATGTGAATATCCGACACTCCAGTATGATCTGCTGCAAAGATTATCCTTCTTCTACTGAATTGCTTTAGCAATTGTGTCAGAATCCATCGACCATCTATATGTGGGTCTATTTCCAGACTCCCTATTCTTCTCCATTGATTTCTATGCCTGATTTACACCACAACTTTATTTCTGAAGATGAGAAGTCCGGATCCGAGAGAGGGAAGAGGTTTGCGTGATCAAACCAAGTAACATGCCTCTTGTTCACACTCATCGCTGACTCCTGCTGAAAGTCAACAACGAAGGAAGTAGTAAATAGTAACGTGGTTATTGATGCTGAAGGATAATGCTTGCCTGAGAGCCCACCAGCCGGACTGTGGGGGCCCAGCGGAAGTGAGAGGCCGGCGGGGCTGGAGGGGGCCCCCCGCACGGCAGCCATGGGACCTTTCATGAGCTCTTGCAACCCGGTACGTTCCTGTGTCAGTCAGGGTTCTCTACAGAAACAGAACCAGCAGGATAGATACACACACACACACACACACACACACAAGCACATCAATTTATTCTAGGAACTGACTCATGCATTTATGGAGGCTGAGAAGTCCTCTGATCAGCCGTTGCAAGCAGGAGACCCAGGAGAGCCAGCAGTGCAATTTGCTCCAAGTCCAAGAGCTGGAGAACCAGAGTAGCCAAGGGCGGGAGCAGACCAATATCCTGGATCAAACAGTCTGGACAGAAGGGGCAGATTCTTCCTTGCTCCTCCTTTTTGTCCTATGAGGACCTTGTGGGACAGAGTGGGACCCACCCTCCCTGGGAAGATCCATTGTCTTATGGAGCCCCACTGACTCAAGTGCTCATTTCAGCTGGAAACTCCTTCACAGACACCCCTAGAAATAAGGTTCAGCCACATACCTGGGCACCCCAGGATCCAGGCAAGGACCAATGAAATTAACCGAAACAATTCCTCAACTGGAAAACGATTATGAGAAAGAAAACCGACCCCGCGGGAGTGTTAGGGCATTGACGAAGGTGATGTTCTGGTAGGACTTAGCTCAGCATCTAGAACGCAGAGGTTCCGAGAGGTTCTCAGGACCTGAAACTCTTCCCACCCTTAGTCAGCATAAGGGTGTCCTGCAGCCAGCCCCGGAGATGTCCCCTGGTGATGACGAGGGTCTCCTGACGAGGCTCCTGTCCTGACGAGGCTCCTGTTGGCTGCAACATTCCGTTGCCGGGACATTCCAATTCGCTCCCTGAGGGCTGGCCTGGGACTCACATGCCACTCCCCTGAGGCCACCGCAGCCCTCCTCGAGGCTGCTGGGTGCTCAGCTCTGCTCCGCAGGGCCCAAAGAGGCCCAATCTGAGCAGTGGCCTGGACCCCACACCTTGAGAGGCTGTCTGCGGGACCCACCCTAAGCTCACTTAGGAAAAGGATGCCTCCTGCACTGTGGCCATTCTGGAGGCATCCATGGGCCCAGAGAGGTCCGGGCAGGGACTGTGGTCCTTGAGGGGTGTTGGGGAAACCTAACACCAGACCATACCTGGTCACCGTCAGCCAAGCCTAAGGAATTGGACCCAGAGTGGCAAAGCTGAATAGTATTTGGTATCCCAGGGTCAGGCAGTCGGCTCCCGGACACATGTGTTTGGAGAAGTGTGACTGCTGTGGGTTTGGGTGAGTCAAGAGATCATCCCAAAGGAGGCAGACCTACCCCAGAAGGTTGTGTGAGGGCCCAGGCATCTGTAGAGCAGAGGGAGAGAAAATAGAACACGATGCAGGAAGATAGGCGAGAAAAGACGTAGGTACTTATGTCCCACCGTGAAGCATCGTAAAGCCAACATTTCTGACAACTAACTTGTATTGTACATGATAAAAATGTGCTCACATCAAAGTGTGGACAAGATTTTATAACAGGAGGCTTTATTGGACAGAATCACAATATATACTTCCTCCCTCCCCTCCCCTCCCCCCGTATTAACTATCGATTCTATCATAAAAATATATTACAACATTTGATATGTTTTCACAAAACACAAGCCATTGTAAACAGAGCAGGCAACATTGGCCTTGGATTCAAAATTCTTGAGTCCTGTTGCAACAGAAAAACAGTGTTGGCAAGTGTATTACATGAAAGGTAATATTGTCACATTGGGGGGCTTCTAATAATGTGTGTGTGTGTGTGTGTGTGTGTGTGTGTGTGCACATGTATAATGGAGCTATATTTCTGTTTAATAAATTAGGAGAAAATAAAGTTAAAGCTACAATACAATGTTAAACATTAGAGGCTGCTAAAATTTTGTTTCCTTTTTTTTTTTTTTTTTTTTTACTCCATATGTGGCTGTTTGAGTCTGTGAACACTGACCCATACGCATATACTCATGGGCACACGGAAGCACGACACACGTGTTCATGGGCACATTTGCTCCAACAGAAACATCTCCATTTTCCTATGGGTCTGATGTTAGGGATAGAACATGGTACAGGAGCCAGATCACTTTGTCTCCGGGAATGAAATCTCTTTTATTTTTCTAAATCCTGGTTTCCGAAATTATTTTTCAAGTGTCCACATACAACGTACATTTCCATGTGGAATGCTAAACGAGGTGGCGCATACTTAGGTTTCTTTAAGGTGGGCTCCCTTTTGTCATCCATTGGTCTGTTCTCTGGATGCCCCAAGCTACAGACAGCGTAAGTCCCCCTCCCCACTTTGCACAGACACCAACAAATAATGAAACCTATGATAACTCAAGGTCAGCTGAGAATTTGACTTTGGTGCTCGCAAGCTGGGCACTGAGCAGGGCAAAGCCTCTGGGTGGGAGACAGGCGTGCTCCATGAGGGAAGATGAGTAGGGAGGTTGGCCTCCACCGGACACCTCAACAGAGCAACAGATTCATGTCCTCCTAGGAGCTGTCTCACCAAAATGGTAACACACATCCAAGCGGCAAGGGTTTCAATCTCTTCTCCCAAATGAGCCTACAAATGTAAAGACAGGCTTATTCCAATACCTAGAAAAATGCCCTGTGTGGTAATGAGGGGAGGACAAGACTTCTTTATGATGTGTCCCTGGGCTGCCAATGCTGTATGTGACCCGCAATTAACCAGGTTTCCCCTGGGGACACCCTGATGGGCTTGGCGAGACACCATCCTCATTAAATGTCCCTCGAATGTTCCAGAGGAGGTCCTATTTACATGCTTGTTGTAAAACAGGATTGTTGAGGTTTGGAATGATTTCAGTTTTCAGGGGAACTTGGCATTTAAAGGTTTTTAGAGCATAGGGTTAGGTTGCAAGTAATTCAAGCAAGGATTTGGTATTAAAAGACTTGGAGGCAAGGCAATGGCAGGCTGAGCCTTTAGGGGCTGGGGCTTTGGTATCTGGTCATCAGGAAATGGACCGACTCAGATGAAGCTAACCGAGGTGTGCCATCAAGATGGCATCTGATTCTCTCCCAAACACATTCCCTCTGGACAGGATGGGGTGATATCAAGGCCAGGACCTTGATGGGGACGATCAGAGTAGATTTCCGTGTCCAAATACAGATCTTGGGTTCTTTGAAACTATTGAAACATGGACCTGAGGTTCTCTTGAATACGTGCAACAACCCTTTGCATCAGGGGAGAAATAAGATCCCAACTCTAGAGTCACCAGCCCGTGGAAGAAAGGACTCAGGAAATGCTATGATGGTCTTCCTAGGAGCACACGCATTCCCAAAGGTGCACACAGTCCTTTGAGTCCACAATCTAAATTATTTTAAAAATCCTTAAATATGCCCATTCCAGCCCTGCTAAGACTGAGTGGACTCGTAATGACTGACCTTGAAATGCTAGAGACATCTTTACATGACGTTGTGCGAGCCAACGGTACAAGCCCAGTGGCGGTGTGGGTGTGAATGCAGTGTGGCTGAGCTGCCACACAGTACGAGAGCAGCTTTCGCCAACGTGGCTGCTCCAGGTGTGCTTATTCCTCCAGTCTCCCCGGGGTGTGTGGCAGTGGCCGTCAGGACCCTGCGGTGACAGAGCCTATGTACCCTCGCTACTGAAGACACACCTCTGTGCCCCTCGTGCATATTGTCAGGGAGGTGCCCTGGTCAACGTGGTTGGTTTGTGAACAATGAAACATGCCCTCCTCCCACTCACTGTTAAATGTAGATGTCCCTTAAAATAAATGCAGTTCGTTCTGGCCCTTCCTTCCTTCTGTCCACCCGTCCTTCCGTCCGTCCGTCCTTCCTTCCCTCTTGCCTGCCTTCCTTCGTTCTTCTGTTCCTTTTCTTTTTAGTAGCTAGGTGCATGTCGATTTCCCTCCGCGTTCTCTCTAAGAGACCTCATCTCAGTATCCTAACTCCAAAACTTGGATCATCTCTCATGGTCCACAGATCAGTCACTCTCCCAGGAGGCACTTTTTCTCCTCTGGACTCAGCCGACACCAATCCTGGGCACGCACCAAGCTCTGAGCCCATGAGCCTCCTTCCCAGGCACTTTCCCCTCTCCTCTGTGTCTTGTCTCTGTTTCCCCTACTACATGTTCTGGGCCACTGTCCTCACCTCTGAAAAGCCTTCCAGAACCCTCCTTCCCCACTGGTCAAGTGCTTCAGCACCCCCCCCCCCGCACCCCCGAGCAGTGTGCTCAACCCCTCCTGGGCAGCCCTGTCTCCCGCAGAGGCCGATACAGCGTGGGGCTGGGCACAGAGAAGGTGCTCAGGAAACATCCAAGGAGGGGCAGGCACGTTCTGGGCTGCAGTTCTGGGCTGGAGCCTGCAGCTGCCCCATGTCCCTCCCTCCCTGGCTCCGGGACTCTGCTTTCCTGCCCCCCACCCCAACCAATACCACCACATGTGCCATGCTATCTAGGCCAGGCTGCCCAAAGCCACATGTCCCAGCCACTTCCCTGTCCCGATACAGATTCCCCAGGAAATGAGCAAGTCCATGGCCCGTTTTTATGGAAGGAGGCACGAGGAGGCCTTTGACGTCATGGCTCTGTCCAAATTGGAGATGCCACAGCAAGCCTGAGAGTCCTGCTTCTCCTCCCTCTCCCTGGGCCAAGGCTTCGGCCAACAGCAGGACAAAGGCAGCTGGCCAAGGGTTGGACTAGCTCTTTGGGGGCTAAAAGGGCAAGTGGTCTGGAGAGAAAGTGGAAGGCTGTTGGGAACGTGGAGTGGCTTACAAGCCACACCGCCTCAGCCACGGTTCTCCTCCGAACTCCAAAAAACAAACTGGGGAGGACACCTCCATCCAACCTCTACTTATGGCCAGCTCAGCCTGGGGTCCGAAGCCAACACCAGGGTCTTCCATGGGAACCTGT
Source organism: Mustela erminea (assembly GCF_009829155.1). Taxonomy (NCBI): domain Eukaryota; kingdom Metazoa; phylum Chordata; class Mammalia; order Carnivora; family Mustelidae; genus Mustela; species Mustela erminea. Next base: position 84,167,868 of record NC_045627.1, on the reverse strand, counting down.
CTGGCTTCAGGACACTGCTGTGTTGTTCTGATATCCTAAGGGCAACTGGCCCAGAGTTTCGGGAAAATGCAGGTTAACAGTGAGTCCTCAAACACCTAAGACATCTCGTCAGATAGATTTCTTGGAGGTGAAAAGGGCCTGGGAAGCATAAATCCCAGGTACAGAAGCGGCTGCTCAGTCCTTCCCCCCTCCCACCGAATTCTCCTAGAGAAAGAGAAGTCTAGAGGGGTCCTTCCCAAGCAAGGGGCAGCCATGTGCTGGGAGGGGCCCCAGGGCCCGGCTGGGGGGTGAGGGCATTAGCACCGAAGCTGGGAGCAAGGGGTTCTCTGCTGGGATGGAAAGACGCCCGCTGTGTCTGCAGCTGCCCCAGCTGAGTGCGGCTGCGACGTCCTATCGGCACCGGCCTGCCCTTCTGGAGCCCACGGCCTGTTTTGTGTTGCCCCTCACACATCTCTAACTGCTGCCCCAGGACTTACACACCTTCCCAGCAGTCTGAAAAGGAGATGCCAGTCCCTACGTCTTAGGGTCATGGTGATGACCCATGGAAACATGGCCCGAAAGCACTCAGCACAGCACTGGCTTGTAAGTTTCCCTCAGTACCCATGAGCTGTTAGGGCTACGGACCACGGTCACTATGAGGAGCGGCTCCCGGGGGGCCCAGACTGGGTCAGCCTTGCTGGATGAAGTGGGGAACCAAAAACAGACCCACACTCAGGGGTTGGCATCCAGCACTGTCTCCCTCTGGCCTGACCTTGGCCTGGCTCCACTCCCAGGGAGTGAGGCTGGGTGGGAAGGGCGTTGGGCTAGCTGTGGTTGGCAGCAGAGGACCCAGAGGCCATCGGCTCCCACAGCCGGGCTGCCCAGGCAGAGGTGGAGAGGAGACCCAAGCACGTCTCCCCACGGGACCCTCTAAGAGCCAGCTTCCTGCTCTCTAACAAAGTGTCCCGGCCCCCAGCCAGCCGGTGCTGCTATATTCTGCCGACCCCACCGCGGACACCCGCACTTCTGACCAGGGAGCCCCTGGGAATGGAATGAGGTTGCTTTGCAAATACCTCTGGAGGGGAGAGTGGCAGCTCTTCCACCAGAGTCTCTGAAGACGGGTTTTTAAAATTTCAGAATTTCACGGAGTGAGCGCTTTGTCGCTCTGAGAGCAAAATGAATAAATGAGGCTGAAGATTGAACTGTCTGGAGATTTGGGGAAAGCTACAGGACAAACAAAGATATTTAGAAAGGCCCAGCTTTCCACGGAGTGTGTCCACGTGCCCCAAATCCCCTTCTCAGGGGAGAGCTGGGGGTCCCCCGGCCACAGTCGCTGGGGCATGGAGGTTCGACAGTGCAGAATCCCAGGCTGCCTCGGGCCAATCTCTGAGGAGAGGGTACTGGAATCTGCATCTTAAACACGCTCCCTTGGTGTTTCCTGTGGATAATGAAGTTCACAAGCCAAAAGCTGTTCCAGGTGCTTTAGACCTTCCAGAAAGGAAGGGGGGGAGGCACAAATATATCCAGGACCTCACTCTCTCCTGGGGTGCTCATGGTCCAAAGGAAAGGAGCCAATGCAAGGAATTTCTGGCACCTGATAAAATATCCTCATTAAGACCATGGGCCATCTGAGTTATCCTGCATTTGGGTTACATTCTAGAAATGCACGGCCATAGGCCAGAGCCCAGGCATCGTCTCCCTGCCTGCGCGTGGGCATGGCCTGTCCTGTCTGTCTTCTCTCAGAGAGAAGAGCACCATGAGAAAGAAAACTAATTTCAGTGACACGAGAGAGGTTTATTGCTCAGGGTGACAGGAGACTGAGCTGAACCCCAGAAGGCATTGGCTGTTGGTATCAGGGGGCTCGAGTCAACTTCCCTCATGACCCAGCCGCTTTCTAAGTAAAAACAGGCTGGCCCTGGGGCGCCTGGGTGGCTCAGTGGGTTAAAGCCTCTGCTTTCAGCTCAGGTCATGATCCCAGGGTCCTGGGATCGAGCCCCACATCGGACTCTCTGCTCAGCAGGGAGCCTGCTTCCCCCTCTCTCTCTGCCTGCCTCTCTGCGTACTTGTGATCTCTCTCTGTCAAATAAATAAATAAAATCTTGAAAAAAAAAAAAAAAAACAGGCTGGCCCTTAGCGACATCGCTCCCGGAGGTCAGCTGACCATGAGACACACAAACCCCAGATGCCAGGACCCTCACCTGAGCTGGTGGTCCCTCAGGTAGGGTCCTAGGGCTCTGGTGTCTTCTCCTTCTAGAGGAAGTGCAAGAAAAAGCTAGAGTAGTTGCAGGGTGACTGAAAAAGCCTCCCAGGGCAGGAATTAAATCTATATTTCTGCTTGTGTAGGGCTAGAGACAGAGCCCTGGTGGGGGGGGAGGGGCAGGAATCAGACCCCGCCCCTCACCCAGGCCAGGCTTCAGTTCCAAGCTTCCTGAAGCTCTTTCCCACCTGATCCAGCGTCCACCAGAGTCTGGGCCTTACACATCGAGCCTGATGCTAGACTGAAGTCAAGTAAGTGTTCCCAGACCCGCTGATCTCGCTGTTTCTGAGTGTTTTACCTGAGAAACCCATGTTGCGTTTGATAAATTAAATTAGCAAATGAGGTAGATAATTCACCTGGGAATAACGAAGCCAGGGGAGAATTTTATAGACTGGGTATCGATGAACACCAACACTCATCTAAAGGTAATTACAGCTGAGCTGGTCGGTGCTGACCGCTAATGCTTTCTCCTTGCTTCTCCTTGACTCTGAATGCCTGTCTAGACAATAGTGAAAACACCCCCTCGGCTGACTTCTTTGGTCTTTTGTCTACATGATGCCAACACAACTGGTTTTATGGTGTGTGTTTTTACTTTAGCAGTCCTAGGAGCTTGGCAAAAATTATGATATGTATCTTTCTAAGATTCGTGGTATTGTGGGTGAGAGATCTTTTGGTTTTTGTTTGTTTGTTTTTTAGCTCAGGAAGAGGTGAAAGAGATCCATTTGCCTCTGGGAGTATAACAGGTCGCATACACAGGACAAGAAGAAAGAGAATTTGACATAGTCATTCCCCAACTCGGATGAAAACAAGGTTGTTGCTTGAACTTGACTGTCTATTAGCCTCATCTACTAGGTCACTACTCCTCTGTCGCCCAATTTGGAGAATATTTGCATTGAAAGGGAGATTGTAGGATTCAATTGTGCCTACCTTCTTGGCTCCATTCTTGTTTGCAACCTCATTGGTACTTTTGGGGTTGGGACCGTGGGGTGGGCGTGAACAGCTGCTTGTCACTAGGAAAGTTCCACTAAAATAAATGTCTGCTGTGATTCAAACTTGATTCAAACGAATGTGCTGTGAATCAGAGCACAAAGTCATGTCTGGGCAGTGGTGTGCTGGGGTACGCTGGACCACCGGCTCTCAGGGCGGAAGTCCTTGTTTTAGATTTTGCTGATTTTCTTGGCATAAGTATTCCCATCATGGCTGATTTCAAGCTACCAACGTGATGTCCCTCAACACGGAGCTGGGGAGGGATGTGCCCCACGGGCTCCTCCAGGCAGTGTGAGCACACCTCCAACTAGAACTGACAGGCGCCAAGGCCTGGGAGGCCATGTCTGTCCCATGAAAACCTGGAGTAGGCAAGACTAGGCTGGGCTCAGCTATCTCTTTTCTAAATGGGAAGCTAAGGTAAGTTCCACAACATCTTTTCAAGGAAATGTGCACAACACTTCTCTGTCTTTCCATACTGGGGCTCTCGGCAGTAAAAAATGTTAGACTCTTGCCACTTGGTCTGTGCTAGACAGTGTCCTCCCCCTGTACTTCCAAAGCTAGGACACAGAGAGCTGAAGAGACGAGCCATCAGAGTCTGTGGCTCCCCGTCCTTTCTACCCCAGAGGCATCAGAACAGAGGACAGAGAAATAACCCTCTTGGCATTCACATATTATCTGAAATGATAAACAAAGACAGATGGGCAGAGAGCACGGCCCACTCACCTTGGCTTTCCGTAAATCAAGATGGAGCTGCTAATGGTTTGGCAGAGATATCGAAGCGATCATTTTCCATAAAAATGTCACCCTCCCTTCACTAGCACAGGGCACATTCTTGATCACCTGGAACAGCCTCCACTTTCTGCTGATAGACTCACAGAGACCAGATGTGTAGCCACTGGGATCATGGAGCCCAGGGCCTTACAACCAATATCAAACCCATCGAACCCCTGCTCGGGTCAGTTCTTGTAGGGGCCTCTCACAGGACGGGCTGGAGGAGGTGAAGGGCCTCCTGCAAATTCAGGTCACAACCAGGGGTGGGGGCACCAGGCAGCCTCCTTCCTCCTGCCTCTCCTTGGCTCCAGCGGTTAGGACGGGTGAATCAGAAGAAGGTGACTGCCTGTTTAAACCATTTTCAGGCTAAGATTGTCTACACACACAAATGTTAGCTCTTGTGGACACATGGGGGACCAGAGTTCAACCCAACAGAACCATTTCTAAGACCACGGCTCGGCCACATTGGGGCAGCAGCAAGTCGTTCAACATTTTCCCCTGGGACTCAGGGTCCCGAGTCCCAGCTGAGCACAATTTGGTGACTACCAGCTGGATGAGATTTGGGTTAAAGCCACCACCACGACCACGTGGAGAAGAGCAGCCATGCTGGAGGTAAGGCCAAAAGGCCGCTGCCAACCTCACGTTCAGCATGACTCACGTCCCATGGAGACCACCACCACTCTTCAGCGTGGAGCCCAACGCCCAGTGGTTAGGGAGCAGGTGGACGCCATGCTTCCCCACCTGCCACCAGCGCTGCGTGTCCTTGATCGTGACCAGACTTGGCGTCACTCCTGGGGAGTCTCTGGTTGAGTCCAGGAGCTCAAAGGAGCTCCTCTGAAAGGAAAGCCCAGAGCGAGTAACCATGGTCATCCTTTGGTGCAAAACAGGGACGGTCCAACCTCTGCCCTTGAGGAACCAGGGAGCAGGCATCGCTGGGCCGGCCAGGGGGGTGGCAGCTGGAGGAGTCAGCCCAGGACCCCGAGCCCTCCCTTCCCGCTTCTCACCAACTGTCTCATTCCTCTGTCTCCAGCAAGAGCGGCGTCCTTCACTCGGAGACTGGCAGAATGTTCTGGCTGTGGGAGTCGCCCGTGAGGCCCGAGGAGTGGAGGGAGCGTCTGTGGAGGATCCTGTTCAGGATCTCTTTGCAGCTTTTGCGGTACTGGTGTCGCAGTAAGGAGTACACGAAGGGGTCCGACGCGGCCTTGCTGTAGGCCAAGCACTTGGACAGCACCCCCCAGTGGGAGCCGATGGGCACCGAGGAAGACAGCTCCACCAGCCTGCGGAGACACGGGAGCCCGTTACCGAGAGCACAGCCTCTTGGCCAAGCCTCAGGCTCTCTGCTGTAGTTGCCTCCTCCACGGCAACTTACGGCAGCAACAGGAAGGGGCGGTGGGCCTCCACGGGCTCTGAGTTCATTCCAGCTCTGGAGTAACAGCGCACTGTACACATGTGACTCTGTGGGCCCCGGGGAGAGGTGACTAGCTCCGTGTAAGGCAATAGATGGACAAGGAGGTTAAGGAATTTGCCTAAGGTCACACAGCCCGTAAACTGTAAAGGCAGGATTTGAACCCTAGTCTGCCTGACTCTGGAACCCAGGCATACCTAAGTAATAGACTAGTGGCTAATAGTGACCTGGCCCCGGCTCCAACTTTCCTCCTGTCCTGCTAGGGGACCCTGGGCAAGTCATTTCCCCTTCTTGGGCCTGTTGGTTTGCTATGGAAAAGGAGGCAGCCGAATAAGGTCACCTCTTCAACTAGAAGACACTGGTGCTTTGCTTCAAATCCAGCTCTGCCCTCCTAAGAAGATTGCCTGGAACGGAGGGCTGAGAGTAACTTTGCAACCGTTCTGCAAAGCTCAGCGTACGTCCTACATCAGGAAGAATCCACAGGTGACAAAGGCCTCTTCCCAGGGTTTTGATTCTGGTGGTCCTGGGCCACGGCCATAGTCAGGGTCCCCTCAAGTGACCTCATGATACAGGGGAGATACAGCCCATGTCTCAAAGGGGCCTTTTTCTGGAAGTCTCCTGGTGCCCATCAGACAACTCCACTCAGGGGTCCTAGTACCAGGTTGTGAGGAAGTGAAAGCCTTCCTCTGTGTAAATGGAATCCCTCAACCCTATCCAGATCAAGCCACTTACTCTCAAGTGTCTCCAGCACCAGTGGCCCTATTTGGACCTTATCCAGCATGGATATAAGGTAGAAAAGGCCATGGCTTGGAGATCCCAAGTTACCCTCTCCCTGCCCACTGCCAAATGAGGAAACTGAGGCCCAGAGAAGAGAAGGGGTCGCCTAGGGTCACCCAGCAGGAAGTCAGAGAGGAAGGTCTGGCACCTGCTCGCTCCCCTGTCTGGCCCCTGTCCCCCCCCACCCCCCGCTGGGGCAGAGGTGTGTGTGCGACGGCAGGCAGCCAGGCAGCCATGGTTCTCACGGTGGGGGGCTGCCCAGGGGAGTCCCCAGAAGAGACTGAGCTTGGGCCATTACTCTGTGCGGCCAACCGGAGTGCCTTCCCTGGCGTTCTTTGGGCCAATGTGGTGAGGACAAGCTCATGAAGGGAAGGAAGGGAAAGGTGGTAGAGTTCAAGCCTCCATTGTCATAACGACCCCCACCTTTTAAAAAAGATTTTATTTATTTGCCACAGAGAGAAAGAGAGAGAGAGTGCACGCACAAACAGGGGGAGCAGCAGGCAGAGGGAAAAGCAGACTCCCTGCTGAGCGGGGAGCCTGAAGCAGGACTCGATCCCAGGACCCCGGGATCACGACCTGAGCTGAAGGTAGATGCAAACCGACTGAGTCACCCAGGGCTCCCACAATGCCCCTTTTTTGAACAGACCCTCAATGAACCCCCCTATTTGGCTTCCTATTTCCAGAAACACCGGCTACCCTTGCCCTCTGACCTCGTGGGAAAATGTGGCCTCATTTCTGCTCATGTCCTCATTAGCCCGAAAAGGGGAATGGAGCTGTTAGCATCTGGGAAAGCTGTACTTTTAAGAAACCTATTTTGGGAAGTGATGACTTTAAGGGGACAAAAACCCTGAATTTAGAATTCACACCTAGTAATAACAATGAAAGAGCTGAACGCCAGCACGTTGTTGCTATGTGATGCCAAATGGCTTTACCAAAATGTTTGCTCTCCTCCGTGTCGCTAAATTCAGTCTTAGCATTCTTGGCCTTCCCAAGAGGACTTATTAAAGAGCCAAATATCATTAAACCATCCGGCAAAATGAACATTACTATTTTCAGGTTCTGTAGATGTCACAGAATACAATGATTCGGGACAATGTAAAATTTTACCACTAGATAATTAATAGATAAAATCTATTTTGTTTGCTTCTCAGAGATTTAATGTAAAGTCTCAATTCTCTGCCAGGTTCAGTAATAATTCCCGGTTAGTTGCATGTCTCCTTTGGGCAAATTACTTGATGAACAATTCTCCTGGAGAGCCGGTGTCATTCCCATTTCCAGGCTCAGCGAGCTGGCGGCTCCTCCACAGAAACCAGGTTCCACCAACTGCAGCCCGAATGCCGGGGCTCAGATCCCACACCGCAGATGAGACAAGATTAGTTCTCCATGTCTCCCAGCCTGAGAAGCCCTTCTCCACAGTCTCGTGCTGCCTGGGGACTTTGGCACCGGCCGCCAGCCACAGTACACACGAGGACTCCTGCTCTGAAAAGCCGGTGTGTGGCCTCCAGCAGGGCCTCAGGCAAAGACAGACTCTGGGTCAGCACAAGCCTGGACGCTGCTCTGTGGGGGCTGCTGGGGCGCCGCCCCCTTGTGTGCTCAGATGTGGCTGGCAGACCCACTTCCGGCACCTCCTGAGCGCATGGACCCCTGCTCCACGCTGTGCACCTGTCGCGACTGGCTTTGCGCCGACCTAGCTCTCCCAGCTCAAGGGGACCGAGAAGGCACTGGGATGTCCACATTGCCGCAACTGCTTCTTTCTCATTCTAGATCTGGGCAGGGATACCACATGGCCCCTTGCAGATGACCCTGTAAGAGGGAACCTCCAGCTCCTCTTACGCCAGGTCTAGCTCTGCTCAGGCCCCCGAGCGCCTTCCCCTCTGGGAAAGGGGAGCTCCTGTTCTGATCAGTCTTACTCTCCGCGTGGCCAAAGTCACTGCGTGCTGAAAGGTTCCTGCCATGCTGTGCCTCTTTCCTCTTTACTGAAAGGGAAAAGCACATGGTGGACAAATGAACTCCTTGCTCCTGCCCCGGAAGGCTGACCCAAGTGCCCCGAGTTTAGGGATTCTTGGGCGTAGGTGTTCAGAATGTGGTACTTTGTTTCCCTTTGGTGTGTCACCTGCTGTGGGTTGAACAGTCTCCCTGAAATTCATGTGTGGAAGTCCTAACCCCCAGGACCTCAGATTGTGATCTTACTTGGAAGTAAGGTTGTTACAAATGTCATCAGTTAGGATGGACTCAGCCTGGAGATGGGTGGCCCCAACCCAACATGACCAGTGTCCCTATCAAAGGGGTAAATTTGGCCACAGATGCACGCATAGAGAAGGCCAGGCAGAGCCAAAGGCAGAGACTGGGGGATGCTTCCATAAGCCAAGGAATGCCGAAGGTTGACAGCAGACCCCAGAAGCCAGGGGAGAGCCCTGGAACAAATTCTCCCCCATCCCCGGCTTCAGAAGGAGTCAACCTTGCCATCACCTCGATCTTGGACTTGCAGCCTCTGGAATGGAGTCAATACACCTCTGTGGCTTCAGGCGCTCAGTTAGCGGTAGCTGGCTCCGACGGCTCTGGGGCACTAACACACACCCAGTGAGGAAGCCGCTAGGGAGGCAGGGGTGGGTTAGGCAGGGCCAGTTGTCTGTGGCCGTAACAACACAGCAGAGCACCAAGTCCCCGCCCCGTTCCTACAGCCCTGTGTGCAGCGAGCCGGACAGAGCCCAGGGTTTGAAGCTGCAGCACTGGGCACTGAGTCGTCTTGGACCTCTGAAAAGCAGAGCTCCCTGCCCCCCATCCCTGACTTCCATCAGGCACCAAAGTGACTCTCCATGTATTTACTGCCTGGGATACGAACCAGGAAAACCTCTGCCAGCGGGCTCTACTCCGGGGAAAGCATTTATGCTTCTGCGCTCACAACACACACAGGCCTGCCCCTGCCCCCGACCGCCCTGACACAGCTCCCTGCTCAAACACCCTGCAGTGAGAGCCTGCACTCTGGGTCCGCAGGGCAGCCTGGAGAGAGGGGGAAAAGGGGCAGGAGCCTGCTTTCCCGCATTCCAGATGCTTCTGCAGCAGGTCCTTCAGGCAGGCCCTGCAAGTACCCGGGGCGGGGGGGGGGGGTGTGGATCAAAACACTGCCAGCGTGGGGGGAGCCGTGAAATGCTGCTGGCTGGGGTCTGCTCACAGATAGGGAGAGAGCCCAGAAACAGATTCTCGTTCCCCAGGGTGACACACATGAGATGCCCGCAGATGCCCTCCCTGCATGTCACTCCACCCGTCCGAGGGGCCTGGCCCACCTCTGCGTCCCTGTGCCCTGTATTTGCTGCGGCGGGGGGAGCCACGCTCCTCTCTCTCGGCAGGAAGCCCTCAGATCAGGGTCACTGGCAGGTCCCTGTGCTGACTGTCACCGCAGAGGGCGGATGAGGCCGGGAAGCCCCCACCCCCTCACCCTTCACCCCTAGGTCTCACCCTCACCCCGCAGCCTGGCGGTCCTGGTCCCCGGAGGGAGGATGGGGTACCTTTGCCAGAACTGCAAGACGTTCTCTGAAACTCCAGGGAGAGGGAGACCCGTGTCTCCATTCTGCTCAACAGTGGGAATCTTGAAGGAAACTAAATTCTGGGGTGAGGACAGGACCAGTAAGAGCAGCGGCTGTAGACCCAGTTCCCCTTTCAGGTCCCCCGGGGCTCAAGGCTTTGATGGCAGCTTCACAAACATTGTTTCAGCCCCCTGATAGAGGCCCTGTACAGAGGAGACACCACGGTGTGGTGATGTGCCACGGCCACACGGCCTGGAAAATCCAGGATCGGAAGCCGGGGACATGGGCACTGGCGACCATGAGCCTGCCTGGCACCAGGATGCCCGTCCCAGCTCCTCGGCCCGGTTCCAGGGTACAAAGACCTTCACCTCTCCTCCCCCCGCTGCCATGCACACGCACGCATGTACACACCACACACACACACACACACACACACACACACACACTCACACAGTACACCCAAGGCAACGTGGGCCACAGAACAATCTTTGGGAAGACAGCCTGATGTCTTTCCAAGACTTCTGGAGAATGCATGTATTTGAAGACCTGTAAGTCATAAGCTGACACTTTATCTTTTCATGAGACATTAGAATGGAAGGCATTTTATTAAAATACTAACGCCGGACAACTTCCTGCATATTAAACCCCTCTGCCATCTACATAATTCCATGACTTTGAAAAGCCACAACAATGGTGCTGTCAGACCCACTAGCGCTTCCAAGCCACACTCCGGTGATTTGGTACAACCGTAATTATTCGGAAGCATATGTCGCTGCAGAGATAATGGCCTTACACATGCTTCTAGACATGTGAATTTTAACTCAGAAAAATTTAATTAGCGCTTTTGGATGAGAATCTGTGTGGATCTTCAGACCCTGCTCAAATACTTGGAAAAAGTCAAATGTGACCCATGAGGGCTTTAACATGGGAGCCAGTGTGAATGTGATAGAAGGTAATGACTCCCAGTAAGAGTGAAGGTAGAGATTTCTGAATGTTTTCCAGGGTCCTCTGACATGCCCCATGGTGCAGCACAAGTGGCTCCTTGGTTGGGACCGTCAGTGGAACCATCTTTCTGAAAAGTATTTGCTGCATAGTCCGCACTTGCCAACCAATTCTACTGATGGCTCCAGCTGCCAGAGCTGATGGCCACTGGACCCTACTCCAAGTCTACCCAAGCTGCTATCAGCCAAGTAGTCAGAGATGATCCCACAAAAACCTACTACTTCTACCTGCCTTTATCCATAGGCATCAGGGTACTATGTCGGGGTTCACACTGAGATGCTTGGGCACAGGGAGTAGGCTGGGCCTCCACCCTGTAGATAGGCATGTCTATATTTCCAGTTGCCTGGTTCTTAGGCTTTGGAGATACAGCAAGGCTGCAAGGTTAAATTATGGCCAACAGGCTTGACACTGACCCTTAACCCTTAATTCTGCCAGTTGTTACTGCTGTGACCTTAGGTAACTCATCTCCCCTCTGAAGCTCTGCACTTACCTTGCAGGAGAGCTGTACTAGATGCGATCGGTGTGTACTGGTAACTCCTAGGTGCATTACAGGCGTCCAGTGATAGGTGACAGGTGCAGTTATCAAGACTTCGTGTTCTCTAAGAGGAGCTAGAGGATCTATCTGAAGACCTGAATGGTTCTTGACCCAAGAATGATGCTTTCCCAATCTAAGAAAGTTATCAGGCAGATAGGAAGAGTTGGGGACCCCTCTCCCAGCCAGCCAGATCTTCCTGCTCAACTCAAAAATGAGGCAGAGGTCACAGCAGAAGCCCGTTCTCCAACGTTCCAGTTCTGCCAGCTCCCAGCGTTCACCGTGGCACGGCCCCTTGCACGTGCTCCTGTTTATAAGGCTGGAATGGGAGCAAGCGGCAAAACAGGCCAAGTGGATACTCAGCCGCTGCAGAGTGGGGGCAAAGATTAGCTTCCCAGCTGGCAGCTCAGTGATGGGTTTAAGTGACACCTGGACAGCTGGTTCCCGGTCATCCCCCAAACAGGAGCTTTCTGGTTCTGAGTGGGTCACAGCACCCACTTCCTTCCGGGAGGAGAGCGGGAACCCCTGTGCTCTCAGGGGAGAAGCAGAGCAGTGCAGCGCGGGGCGGGGGGGGGGGGGCGTGCATGGGCTTTGGTTCCAGGCAGATCCGAGCTCGAGCCCTGGCTGGGCCAATGACTGGATGGGACGAGGCTAGAGCCTGTCTGAGCCTCAGTGTCCACATCTCGAAACGAGGATGTCACGTAGGCATCCTCGTGGCGCTGTCCAGGCACAGAGGCGGGGCTCCACAGGATCGTTTCGGGGCCGGAGCTGCTTCTTAGCTTTTTGTCTCTGAATTCCACAGCGCTTTCCCGTTGCTGCTGTGGTGGTCTTGACCGTCACTGCCGCACACGGGACCGAGGCAGGGAACAAGGAGCTGGTGCTGCACCCGGAGCGTCCCCGGGCCTGCTCCGTGGCTGTCCGAGGCTGGGCTAAGGTGCCCCACTCCCTGTGCCTTGTGAGCCAACTGACCTTTGCAATTCCTTCCCTCTCTGTGCCTTAGTTCCCCCGTCTGCAGAGTGCAGCGGCCACGGCTTGCCCAGCCCACCCCTTGAGAGCACGGCAGGGTCCGGGAGGATAACATGAAAGTGCCCAGAAAGCACAACTATGTCAGGTCCAGGCAACCCGGTGCCAGAACGTAACTCCTGGCTCCCACGGGCCAACCTCTGCCCAACATGCTGCCTCCTGATGGTCACCCTGGTGAAGCTGGGAGCCCTCCAAGCCTCAGGAACCTCACCCCTGGCACGGGGCACACCTGTCTCATATTCTGGTTGCTTCTTTAGGGCCCAGATGGTTGCTGAGCTCAATTCACTTAACCATCATCAACCAAGGTTGGAAAGACACAGATGCCTACTGCCCCCAGGAGAACCTATATTGTGTGACCAAGAAGGCGACATCCTTCACTGTGGGCTCTGGAACTCTCCAGGGCCCACCCCTGCCCTTTTCCCAGGGTTTCTGCCTATCCCAGGGCAGGGTGGCTCTCCACAAGGTCTGCTGAGGGGCAGCTGGCTGGCCTGAGCCCAGGAGTACCTGTGTGATGGTTAAGGTCACGTGTCAGCTTCACTGGCCACAGGAGCCTAGATTAAACATTCTGGGTAAATCTGTGGGGGTGTTTCCAAATGTGCTCAGCCTTTGAATCAGTGGACTCAGTGAAGCAGATTTGCCCTCCCCAGCTGGGTGGGCGCCAGCCAATCCGCTGAGGCCTCTAACAGCACCAGAGTTCTTGCCTCCCTGGTGGGACATTTCATCTCAGCTTCTCCAGCCCTTGGGCCATGACTTAAACCTTCTGCTCTCCCAGGTGACTGGGCCTTTGGATTCAAGCTGAGTCCCACACAGGCTTTCCAGAGTTTCCAGCTTCCAGAGGACAGACTGGGGGACTTCCCATGCTCTCTCTACTCTCTCTATCTATAGACCTATGTATCTGTCCTGCTTGTCTGTTTCTCTGCAGAATCCCAGTGCAACATGGTCATTTGACGAGGTGATCTACCCCCGTGGGTAAGAGAGTCTTGGGGAAGGGAGTCAGGGAGCCACGTCTGCACGCCAGACACTTGAATGCCACAGCCGCAGACGTGAGTGAGAAAGCAGGAAGGAGGCGGCCTCTGCAAGGACCCCTGGAGTGTTCCGAGACGAGGCTAGAGCCTGTCTGAGCCTCAGTGTCCACCTCAGTGTTCTGGGACAGACAGCCCGCTGAGGTTGGAAGCTCAGCTCCCACGGACTCAGTGCGAGACTGTAGGCAACTCAACGGCCCCTACAAGCCAGGCTTGTTTCTTCATCAGTGAAGTGAAGTGAAGTGTGTGTGTGTGTGTGTGTGTGTGTGTGTGTGTGTGTGTCTGGAGCTGTAGTTCTCAAGACCACTCAGGACTCGAATCCCCTGGGAGATTTTAAAACCACCAATGCCAGGTGTCCCGCCTGGGCGGCTCATTTAACTGGTCCCGGGTGGGGTCTGGCTAGGGTTTGGGGATTTGAGCTTTCCAAGCAGAGCTAATCCAAAGCCAAGATGGCCAATAGCAGCCAATCAGGACGTGAAAACCACACAGCCTGTGCCTGCTCCCCTCAGGCAGGGGAGCCCTTCACCCCTGCTCCCGGCCTGGCTGCTCAGTACCTCCCAACAGGCGCTCAGCCGGACCCTGGCTGTGGCTTCGGCTTGGGCCAACTCGCGCTCCCTGGATGAGACACCCAAGAAAGAACCTTCCGCTTCCATCTCAGGGCTCCAGGTTCTCCGTAAGAGTCACTTCCCGCAAGAGGTCAAATCCTCAGCTATGCTTCCAGAGCGGGGTCTGTCCTTAGCTTTTTCTGAGGTGGGAGCCAGAGGGTGCACGTGGAAACCAAGTCGAGGAGAGCAGGAGAATCAGTCACCCCAGACGCGACCTGCCTTCCAGGTTGGTGGCAATGGCCCGAGCCGAGCGCCGCGCCTGGCGTACCCGATGGGCTGACGCACTCGGTGGGAGGTGCCCGGCCGGGACTCTAAGCAGGACAGGAGAGGTGGCGGCAGGGTCTCTGGAGGTGAGTGTGAGAGCAAATCCTGCCCCACCCCACCCCATCTGGCGGTGTGGACGCCCCAGTCGTGGAAGTGTGGTTCTGCTGGGACCCGGGGCCCTGCCCAGCACATGGCCGGAGCCCACAGAACTCCCATCTCCCTGGGGTGGGCCTGGGGCCACCCATCACCAAGCACGGTGCACCTCATCAGCATCTCTTCTCCCCCAGTCGCAGGAGGGGTGTGGACGGAGCAGGTGGTGCCAAGAGGGGTCTAATTTCAGTCTAATTTCGGTCTAATTTCACTAACTAGGTGTCAGCCACAAACTTCCTTCCTTGCCGCCCTTGTTGGGGCACCGCCTCTGTTCCCCCATTCAGGCTGTCCAAGAGCCCCCGCCTGGTGCACCTGACGTGGGGGAGGCAGACAGTGAGTTGGCCACTCCATGTGCGCTCCCCGGTAAACTCTGACATCGAGCAGGACACTGGACAGGGAAAGAAGTGAGGCGGAGAGCCCTCATCACTCTTACAACTCAGCAGGAACAGGGGTCCCAGGGGAGTGAAGGACAGATGATATGAGCAGCTAGAGGTCAAGGGCAAGAGGGTGCTGGGAGGAAGGGCATCAGCACACCTCATACCCCAGACCTCTCTGACTACAGATCAGCACTGTTCAATAGGAAGAACAGGGAAGCCACAGGTGTAGCATGACGCAGGTGAAATTAATTTTAATCGTATAGTTTATTTAATCCAAGATATCACCATTCCCTATGGAATCAATATAAAAAGTGTGTGTGAGGGATGCCTTGGTGGTTCAGCTGGTTAAGCGACTGCCTTCAGCTCAGGTCATGACCCTGGAGTCCGGGGATCGAGTCCCATATCAGACTCCCTGCTCAGCAGGGAGTCTGCTTCTCCCTCTGACCCTCCCACTTCTCATGCTCATTCTCTCTCTCACACTTTCTCTCTCAAATAAATAAATAAAATCTTTTTAAAAAAGAAATAAAATTTAAAAAGTGTGTGTGTGTGTGTGTGTGTGTATACACACACACACATATAGTCATGCTAAGCCACAGAAACCCAATGTGCATTTTATACCTACAGTGCGTTTCAAATCAGACAGGCCATGTTCAAGGGCTCTAAATAAACCCACGATTGGTGAACCCCACACAGGGCTCTAAATCTGGCTCATGCTGTCCCTTCTGCTTGGATCGTCCCTCTGGCATAGTCAAACCCACTTCACAAGGCTGGTCCAGAAAGCTTCAGGCAGGAGAGCTCGCTCCTGCCTCAGAACCACTGGACCCTGTCCCTATCGGATGACATGACACAATGTTCTGTCTGGGTGCGAGGGCCATATCTATGAGGTCAGTGTCCCCGCAGACTGGGTCTCCTGCAGGACCTCACCAACCCAGGCCTCGTCTGCAGGGTCTTTTTCATGCTTTGCACAGACGGTAATGGAGACATGTGTGCTGAAATAAAACGAGGGTATGTTTGCATATTTTGTGAGGTTTGCTTAGGATGGTTCTTTTGTTCACACAAGAAACCCAAGACAGGAGCCTGATGGCTGATGGCAGTCAGAGAAGGAAAGTCTCTTCAATAAAGGGTGTTGGGAAAACTGGATGGTCATATGCAAAAGAATGAAACTGGACCACTTTTTTACACCGCCCACAAAAATAAACTCAAAATGGATTACAGACCTAAATGTCAGACCTGAAGCCATGAAACTTCTAAAAGAAAACATAGGCAGTAATTCCTCTGACATCAGCCGTAAAAACACTTTTCTAGATCTATCTTCTCAGGCAAGGGAAACAAAAGCAAAATTAAACTATTGGAACTACACCAAAGTAAAAAGCTTCTGCACAGCGAAGGAAACCATCAACAAAGTGACAAGGCAACCTACGGAACGGGAGAAGATATTCGTAAATGACATATCCGAAAAGGGGTTCATCTTCAAAATATGTAAAGAACTTATGCAACTCAACACAAAAAGAACAAATAGTCCAATTGAAAGATGGGCAGAGGACCTGAATAGGCATTTCTCCAAAGAAGACGGACAGATGGGCCACAGACACACCAGAAGATGCTCGACATCACTCATCACCAGGGAAATACAAATCAAAACCCCAGTGAGATAACACCCCATACCAGTCAGAACAGCCAGAATTAAAACCACAGGAAGTAACGAGTGCCAGCGAGGATGTGGAGTAACGGGACCCCTCGTGCCCCATCAGTGGGAATGCACATTGGTACAGCCGGTATGGAAAACAGTGTGGAGGTTCCTCAAAAAATTAAAACTAGAATTACTGTGTGATCCAGTAATTGCACTACTGGGGATATATCCCAAAGAAAATGAAAACACTAATCTGGAAAGCTATATGAACACTTCTGTTTATAGCAGCATTATTTATAATGCTGAGATACGGAAGCAGCCCAAGGGTCCACTGACGGATGATGAATGGATACAGATGTGGTTTCTCTCTCCACACACACACAGCGGAATATTACTGAGCAGAATGAAATCTCATCATTAGCAACAACATGGTTGGAGCCAGAGGGTATAATGCTAAGTGAAACAAGTCAGTGAGGGGAAGACAAATACCATATGATTTCACTCGTATGTGGAATTGAAGAAACAAGACAAAAGAAGACACAAAGAAAGAACCACCACCACAACAAAAACCAGACTCTTAAATACAGAGAACAAAGTGGTGGTCGCGAGTCGGGAGCACTGGGTGGGGGATGGGTGAAATAAAGGGGACCGAGACTTCACTTGTCTCCATGAGCCCTGAGTAATGCATAGAGCTGTTCAATCACTACATTATACACCTGAAACTAATAGCATGCTGTCTGTTGATTTTATTTAAAAAAAAAATTAAAATTTACCACCAGCACCGCTCCCCCCAAAAAGAAAGTGAAGACAGGAGCCGGGCGAGCAGTGGTGGTGGGTCCTCACCAGAGCCGTATTTGTGCGTATGAGGCTGGTCGGGCTTAGCTTTTTCTCCCTAGTAAGTTGCCATTCGTCCCCTTAACAGAGGAGCAGTTCGGTGAGTATTTTTAAAAACCCCAAATGCATCAAATCCATTTGGAGGAACATATTGCATTGTGAACCTACCATCAATTTTACTGAAACATTATTTTCTGGGCACCATTAGAGGAACCAAGCTATAATCAGAAAAAAAAAAAAAAAAAGGAAAATTTTGTTGGGAAATGAGATTAAGCCAGAGAAAAATCCAATAGTTTACATCTGGAGCCACATTACCTATTCTCCACTGAGGGTTCAAGTTCCCATCATCAGACCCACAGGTCCCCTTTCCGGTGGGATCTAAGAGGAGAGCCGTCTGCCTGCCCTCCCCACCCACTGTCTCTGTCCTCGCTGGATTTATTCCTCTCACTGCACACACCAGCCTGTCCAAGTAGGAGGGAGGGAGGGCCAACCACAGACATCATCCATGCTAGGCCTGTGCTGCCCATGATCTCCATGCTCAAAGCCTTTCAGTCCTCAAAACAAGCCTAAGTGGCAGGCACTGCTCATTTTGATAGGAGACGGGAGGCTCAGAGAGGTGGCATCACTGGCCCAGGGTCACACAGCAGGAAGAAGTGTTGCTGTGGTTTGAACCGACATGGGCACGTTCCAGAGCCCGTGCTGGTCACCACCCTGCGGCCCTGCCCTTGAACAGCCCTTGGACTTGCCTCGGCCTAGGCTTCGTGTCCCCTGGAAAACCTGATCTCTGTGAGCTTCAGCGTCCTGCCTGGATGTGGCACATCTAGACCAAGTGTTCTCCCCAGGGGTGATGCTGATCCCCAGGGCAGTGTCTGAAGACATTTCTAGCTGTGAACACTGGGGTGCAGGAGGGAAGTAGTGGTGAGACATAAGTAGAAGAAACAGGGCTGCTAACAGGCTCCAATGCACAGAGTAGCCCGACCACAAAAGGGATCCCATGCAAAACGTCAGTAGTGGGGAGATCTAGTCAACAGTTCGAGAAGGAGGAGCCAACGGCTTTATTATGCCCATCTCAGACCTACCCAGAGACCAGCAGACCGTCCCAGGTCCTACACGCAAAGTGAGATTTCCCCCAGAGGAAGCCGCTGTGAAGAGACAGTAGAAGACACTCCAAGAGGAGCAAAGATGGGGATGCCATGGGGAAGCAGGGCCCCTAGCGGGAGGGGACAGATGTTCTCCTGGGCCAAAGAGAGCAGGTGGAACTACAGGAAACAGATGTCAGCTCAGGGTAAGGATGAATGGGAGGAACAGGGAGCTCTGGCTACAGTGGGCTCCTCCTCCCAGAGCATGCAAGCTCACCGGAGGGGACAGGGGGCTGGGGGTCCCTTCCCCCCGCCAGCTGCAGATGCTGTGGGATGCTGGGATGCTGGGATGCTGGGCTATGTCTGCTTTCACTCTCTCTCTCTCACACACACACATGCACCGCACACTTGCACACCCTATGCATATCCTACATCCCAGGCTCAACATCCCCTTCCTAATAAAACATCAAAGTCCCTTTTTATTATCAACTTCCCAAATAGTGAAGCCATTCTGGAAACAGGGTTGTGGTTTTTCTTCCCCTCCAGTGTGTAAGACTGATGGGATGATACTTTTCTGTCTGGTTAAAGCACAAGAGAGAAATCCGGCACCTAGAGCAGCCTGGCTTTTGGAATGCAGGGCCCTGTGGCCAGCAAGCTGCGCCTCGGAGCACGGGGCTGGGGAGGGAGGTGGTGGGCGGGAGCGCAGGGGGCCCGCTCACAGTGCCTGCGCTGTGGGAGGTCCCCAGAGTGCCTAGATAAGCAGGTCCCTCCAGCTGTGCTTGGACCGTGCTCCCCACCCCATGTGCTGTCTGCTGTTGACCTGGGTGTCCAGGTGGAAGATGCCTGGGGGGCGGGGCCGCACTGTGTTCAGGGGAAGGCAGGAATCCAACCGAGCCAAGATGTCTTCCTCTGTCCATTCTCCCCTTTCCTTTCCTTTCCTTTCCTTTCGGGGCTCTTGGGGCTACAGGGTTAGATGGCGTGGTCTGGGAATCAAGGGGAGATTCTTTCCCATCCCTTCTGGTTCTGAAGGCTGAAACGAAAAAGCCTGTGCCCTCCTTCCCACCAAACCTGTCACGCTCACTGTCACCTCCAATGCACCACCCTCTGGAAACATGTGTCCGACAGAGAGGCCGGTGACTGCTCCAGGTCACACGGGCCCTGCTTTGTTGCCCAAAGTCCCAGTCCCGCCGGTCAGGCTTACCTGGTGATCACGTAGGGTGCGAAGCATACGAGGAAGGTCCCTATGAAGGTGCTGATCTTCTTGGTGGCACGCTGCCGCCTCCTTTTCTGCTCCTCCAGACAGCGCTCCCGCACACTGCGCATGAGAGAGGGGAAGAGGACTTGTTATTAATGGACACAGGCAGGGCCTTGAGTGCCGGGGCTCAGGGAGGGACCAGAGAGACCTGAGGTCAAGTCCCGGCCATAGGTGTGTGACCTTGGACACGTCATGACCTTGGACACATGCATGACATCGCTAAGCCTCAGGGTCATCATCTATGAAATGTGCATTGTAATAAAATGCCATCAAGGGCTCTTTGGACAATTAAATGCAAAAAGCACACAGACACATGAAATGCCTTCAATGCATAAAACACATAAAGCAATTAACATGATGCCCAAGTGCAAGGAAATATCAATTCTCATTATGACTACTTGTGAAATTCACTGATCACCTGCCGTAAGCCAGCGCCAGAGTCTACGTTCTCTGAGTAGTTTCTCTCACTCTTGTCTTTACTGATATTTACTGATATTCAGGTGTGTTTGACCTGCCTCGTGGGTTTTACTGGCCCTGTTTTACAGTGAAGATTATGAGTTCAGGTTTGCTCAGCTGATAAATGGAGACAGGACTGGAACCCTTGTCTGGGTTTCTCAAATCTGGTCCTTTATATCCAGGCTGACCTGGACCCTTCCTTTCCTCCATGCTTTCAGTCCTGGGTCTTCTGTCCCAAAGCCTCAGCCCTGCCTGGAGTTATAGACACTACCTTAGGGGGTCACAGGGAGAAGTCACTTATTTCCTTCAGGGACCAAGCTCAGTGAAGCTAAGATACTAAGACTCTGGGAAGTTGGGGACACAGCTCTGAGGATGGAATCAGGAGCTTGCTGCCTAAGCTTCTAACCACACCCTGTTCCTGACTCCACCGGCTCCAGGGATGTCCGAGAACAGACATCTCATGTCAACTGAGAGAAGTGGTCTGTGCAACCCATTTCCTGTAGCCACAGAGTAGTTCATGAGCACCAACGAGCTGTCCGTTATCGCCATCAGAAAGCCCAAAGGCCAGTCCAGTTCTATTCCATGGGATTCCACGTGAGCAGGCGTTTCTACTATTTATTTTATTTTTATTTTTTTAAAGATTTTATTTATTTATTTGACAGAGAGAGTGAGAGAGCATAAGCAAGGGGAGCAGCAGAGGGAGAGGGAGAAGCAGGCTCCCCCCTGAGCAGGGAGCCCGATGCGGGACTCAATCCCAGCACTCTGAGATATGACCTGCCTGGAGCTAGGGACGCTGCCTTAGGGGGTCACAGGGAGAAGTCTGAAGGCGGACGCTTAACAGACAAGGCCACCCAGACACCTTATCTACTGTTTATTTGCATTTGTATTTATTTGTATTTATTTAATATAATTTAATTTTTTAAATGTCCCCCCTCGGAAAAAAATTTTTTTTATTATGTTTTGTTAGTCATCCCACAGCACGTCATTCGTCTTTGATGCCATGTTCCATGATTCATTGTCTGCGTATAACACCCAGAGCTCCACGCAACCCGTGCCCTCCTCAACACCTGTCACCGGGCCGACCCCTCCCCCCACCCCTCCCCCCACTCCTCCCCTCTGAAACCCTCAGTTTGTTTCCCGGAGTCCAAAGACTACTGTTGATTTTTTAAATAAATCACATCACTCCAAAAATGAACAAGGAGGAAGACCGCAGACAGAGCTGCCCAGGAAGTAGAGATAATCTGGCTGAATTAGGCCCTGGCTGTAGAGCCCCTGCTCCAGCATTAAGCCAGTTTGTACAGGGGAAGCAAGGAGCAGAGGGAAGTACTTAAGGCAGGACCACAAGCAGCATGAATGCCAGTGCGACCTCCCCCTTCCTTCCACAAGGACCATCGTTTTAACACTGGATTGAAACTCTCCATCACCGTATTTCCAATCTCAGAAGGACAATGCCACGTTAGACTGGACAGAAGGCCCCTGAAATTCTTGTAGGACTTTAGCCCCTGCCTTGGAATGTAGAGTTGGGAACTGGAGTTTGGTTTGGTACAAATAGGCTTCACAGTGGCTGAAGAAGTATTACTATTAAATCACGTTACTAATTAATTTCTAATAACTAATCATAATAACAGTCCACATCCCATTTTAGATGCCTTGATGGAGGTTCATGTGCATTGGTTATCTGATGCTCACAACGTCTCCATACACTGAGGACTGATACAATTATTATCTTTTTTTCTTTTTTTTCAGATAAGCAGATGGGGCACAGAGGGGTTAAGTAACTTGCTCAAGATCACACAGCTGGTGAGTAGTGGTGATAAGATGACCAACTTGCCCTGGGGAACCAGGACTGTCCTGATTTTAGCATGGAAAGTCTTGCATCCTGGATGCTTTGCATGGAAACCCCCTCCACCCAGAGCAAACGAGGACAGTGGGTCTTCCCAGGTGATGGCAGGATATGAACCCAGGCCATCTGACTCTGGAGGCTTGAGCTCCTCTTCCAACTGGTGGACGTCTACACCAACCCCGTGGGAGGCAGCAGGGCATCATTTTATCCAGAAAACCTGAAGAATACAGCCGCTGGGGCAGGAGGACTGGGGGACTTCAGCTGAGGTCATCCAGCAAGACTCAGTCTTAATCTTGTGGCTCCCCATTATACTTGGGTCTCTGCAGAGTCTTCTACCAACGTCCTCTGGCTCTTCTAACATGTGCACAATATGGGTGGGTGTGGAGAGAAGGCACAGGGCCCCACCCAGGAGGTCTGGGTGCCTTGAGGAAACTGATTCATCTTGGTCTGCCTGAGACTGTCTTGGTTTTAAAACCCGAAGTCCTGCGTCCTCGGAGAGACCCGTCTGTACTCGACAAACCAGGACAATGGTCACCCTAGCATGCAGTGGGTTTGGTATCTTCCCCATAACACCGGCACTTTTGTCTTAATATTGAACTATTTCCCCAAACATTCATGCAATTGACTTGAGAATTGCTGGAGATTTGGGACACGAGCTGGGCCATCATGTGCACTCACCCATGAAGGCGTACAGCATTCTAGGCATCCCCTAAAAATTCTAAAAAAAAAAATTCTAGGCATCCCCTAAAACATGAGCACCACCACTGATGTCGGCACTGGGGCAGGCCTTCCTCCCATCTGTGACCTTGACGATATTGTCCCTTTCTCAGATGCTTCAGAATAACCCCAGTGAATGAAAGAGCTCTGAGAGAGATGTCCTAGTCCCAGCTCTGCCCTCATTGCTGTGTGGCCCCGGGGAAGTCACTAAACCTCTCTGAATCTGGTTCCTCATTTATCCAAGGGGAATTTCATGATAGCTGTAATTAGAGCTACCATTTAGCAGGCACAGAAATGACTCAACAGCTAGCAAGCTCTTGAGGAGTGAGAAGCTCCCTCTGGCACCCCCAAGAGGGACTATACTCACTGCTGAGGGGCTGAGGACCCAGTTGTCTCCCCTATACCTGGGGCACCCAATAGTCCTTCCTTAATGACACGAGGAACACTTAAAAACAGATATTGGTAAAAGCTTTGGAGGTCTTTGGAAAGGTAAACAAACATATTGCAGTGACCTCAAAGGAAGAAAATTGGACACTGTCCAGGCTAGAAGGACCAACGTCACCACTGGACACTGTCAAAACCTCTGGGAAATAATTCTCTCTGTTCTTGCAAAGCTTTGTCCAGCAGAAAACATCACATCACTAGCACTCCGCAGATACGTTGTTTCTGTGGGGGCCTGTGGTTCAGACCTCAACATCTGACATCCAGAAAACACCTGATCACTCTATGTGGTGTGAAGTGATGAACCCTTAAAAAAAGTCTCAGAAAATTAAGTCTCAATCATTTTTTTAAAGTGACCCCCTCAAAAAGAGATGATGGGAGAAACCTGTTCTGAAACAGATTTTTTTTTTTTTTTTAAGTGAGCCTTAGAGTTCTTGAGTGACCGGACAAAGAAAGGCTGTGAAAGCTTCCACTAACCTGGAGTCCTTTCTTGTGAATAGTGTGGTAGAAAGCATGTGGCCCCAGAGCACGGTGTCTGGGTTCCAATCCAGGCTTCACCACTTAATTGCTGTGTGGTCTTAGGCAAGTTACCCAACCTCTCTGTTCATCAGCCTCCTCATCTCAGAGTACCTACCTCCTAGGGTCTTATTGAGATTAACATCCAAAAAGTACCTAGGACAGTGTGTGACTCAGTAAAGCTTCAGTAACCATAATTATTATCTATTCGGCTGTTCCAGCATCCTCTGGAACTCCAAAACCACAGGATTCCCACCCACCACAAAAGTTTTCTTTCTGCCCTGTGCATGTAGGAGAGACAGACAGAGAGACAGAAAGAGCTGCAACCAGAGGCCGTGCCAGAGGAGGTCTGAGCTGACTCCTGACTCCAGTGCTAACCCCGTGACACTCTCTGGCCTCCAGCAACCCAGTGGAAATTGTCTCAATGGCCCCTGGCCTACCACAGGTGTCCAAGGTGGATGCCATGTCTGGGTCACATCCACATGGGTCTAGTCATTCCTCTTTTCTGAGACACACTGCCTAGACCTCACATAGTCATGCACAGTACGGGAAACCCCCTCATCCACCTAGCCCAGCTCACAGATGGAGAAAATGAGGCTCCGAGAAGAGAGGAACTCACGGCTCTCCCGAGAGTGAGATGCTGGCGGAGCTAGCCCCCAGTTACTGAGTGCCGGTCTGGCGCTCCTGGTCAGGAAGCACATGGATGCTTCCCTGAACTCCTGCAAGAGGAGGGCGTCTTCCCCGCCCAGAGCTCCCCGGATTTCCAGGTAAGGCCAGGGGGGATGGCAGGAGGAGGCCAACGCAGCCGTGCAACCTTCTTGCTTATCATTATTGTGAAGCACGGTATGAGAGCAGCTTGCCTGAACCCAGAACAACAGAATAAAACCACCCTCCACTTGCTCTCATTTTTTCCCCACCATAGCTTTGCAAAACGGAGCTCCTTGAAGTCTTATAGCCCTGGGAGTTGCTGTTTTATTTATTTGCAGATGAGGACACAGGGGGACAGCCACGTTTGTGCTGCCTCCAGGGTCCCACAGTGAGCTTAGGACAGAACCAGGACTCCTGGCTCCAGGATCTGGGGTGTTTCCCCCAAATCCCACTGCCCTTCCTAGGACCACAGAGAAAAGCAAGCTGCGTCCAACTGCACAGAGGCATTCTCCAGATATTGCACAGGGGTAGCAGCTGGAGTCCTCAGGCTTATAGGCTGACTCTGGAGAGCAGGGGTGAGGGTCCCCCAATTTCCTGGCCAGCAACGTCCTCCCAGAGTACAAGCTGATGCATCGGCCTGTGGCTTCCCGAGAACTGCCACAGGACACAGCTTCCTTGTGATAAAGAGATGGGCTTTCCAGCACCATGACATGTGGGGCCAAAGAGATGTTCCCCAGTGGACACCAATAAATGGCAGAATGAACAGAGAAGGCCAGAAATATCTGAAGTGAGTAAATGAGGCAATCACAGCCAAAACCATCTAGTCCCAGACACTGCCGTGCCCAGCACAATGGTCTGGGCCCTGAATGGTCCCCAGATGACCGCAATCGGTCTTGAGCGCATGCTCCAAGTACTCCCAGGGTAATCCAGATTGTTTTCTGTCTTTTAAAATAACAAAACAAAAGGCAAGGGAACAGGCTGACGGATGGTAAAGCAGACCTTGAGTCTGGGGTCAGGATGCTAGTGTGAAAAGTCGTGTCCTCAGATCTCACAAGAGGGGACCCTGTCCTGGGTCCTGAACAGTGAGGGGACTACGTCCCTCTCCATGAAATGAAGACTTCATGTGCCCACCCAGAGCCCACACGATCCATTCCAGATCAAGCTCCAAGTATCCGGAACACTGAATTCCCTGCCCAGATGCCGTGATCCTGCTTCCAGGACGTGAGCAGGCGTCCTCCCCAGGCCCATCCTCCTGGGGGTGACAATGCCACAGGTGTACTTGGCTTGGAACCTGAGGGGTGGAGGCTCCTTGGGGTGCTGGGGAGAGCCGGGGTGGAGAGCAGAGGCAGGGGCTGTGTGCTTGGAGCCGGCTCAGCTCTCCCCACCACGGACGAGGCTGAACTCCAAGGAGCCCGAGAATTCTAAATTTGAACCCAGCCTTGCAGAGTGTTATAAATGTATGCTTGTCAAGGTAGGAGGATAGAACATATTTCATTTAACAGTTTGTAAGCTTAATTTAGAACTTCTAAATATTTATATAAATGGTTTGTGAGCCTCTATTTGCACTTTTGTCCCGTCTAGAAATCTCAGGGGCAGAACTGGGCACAAGTTTTGGCTCAAGCCACATCCTGGATCTCTTAAATTAGGCAAATGACCTTGGCCTCCTTCCCTGGGTCTCCCAATTTCCTCACCTGTAGAACCAAGGGCACAGTGAGTGTATCTCGTGGGTCCTTCCAACTCCTACACCAAAGCTTGGACGCCCTCCAGGGATGGCCCTTTAGCCAGCACTCTGCAGACGGCCATCACAGGGATGAGTGTACTTCACCGTCCCGTGGGGAAGCCCCTGACCCAATCCAGGCGAGCAGTGACCCTCAGCTGGACTGGGGGAGCAGGGATGCCACGTCGGAGCCCCGGCACCCCCCTTAGGTCCCGCTTCGGGTGAAAGCCCACGTCTCTGGCAACGGTGGGGAGAGGACCTGCCATCACTCGATCACTCGTCCAGAGCTGTGGTTTGGGAAAATAGAACCGAGCAAGCTGAGCGGTCGGAGGGCCAGGTGGGTAATAAATATCAGGAATTCCTAATTGCTTTACGAATGTCACAACTTGAAAAACCACCACAGGAAGACAGGAGTGGGGAACGTCTCTCAGGACAGACTAAACTGAAAACACAGGGTCTTTTGGCAGCGTCGCAACAAAGCAGTCCAGCCTGCCACTCACAGCGTTAAACACTCTGTGGGAAGAGCAGGCCCCAGCAGGGAGCTTTCTGACAAACGTCACCCTGGGCCTCAGGGAACTCAAAACGGGTCCCTCCTAATTAAGTCCCAGGAGGCCATAGTGTGGTGGCTGTCAACGAAAACTTCCAGGGAGCCAAGACTCCCCCCGCTGCCCCGGCTGTCCACATAAGGAAGCCTGGCTTCTGCTCATCCCCAGGGGCCCCTGGATGTCAGCACCAAACCCGCCCAGGAGGCTTGGCTGATCTTTCCGGAACCTTCGTGCCTAGAGCTTGAGTGTTCGAGGGGCAGCCCTTCTCCGTCAGACAGAGCTGGCTCTGTGGTTTCTCTGTGCAGAGGAAGAGTTTGGAGCAGCCAGGAAAGAAGCTGTAGATCAGCTGGGAGGAAGCTGGAGCCCTCCTGTGCGGCCCGTCTCCCACACTCTCACTCTGGGGACCCGTTTCCACACTGACGGCATGTGGGCTTCACTGAAGGGACAGTCCTGTCCCATCTGCCTGCTATTCCATAACCTCAGGCTGGCCCTTGGCCAGTGGGGCCTGTCTGAACTGGCCGAGGGCCATTCTTCCCCAGAAGCCCTTCCTCTTCCCAGCGCAGACTAGTGCTATCCCTTGGCCCGGCAGGACCCCATGGCACTGGGTGTCAGGGCTCCAGAAAGCATCCCAGGCCTTCGAAGAGGTCAAGGCTTGCCCAGAGGGGAATAGAAGGAGCATGCCGGCCTGGAGTCAGTGACAGATTCGCAAGAGTGGAGATGGGCCCATATCCCAAAGGGGCTAAAAAGGAGCCATGGCTCCTCCTGTTCTGGAACTTGGAAGGGCAGCAGAGATGGGATTTGTACTGGTTTGAGTAAGAAGGGATTCCTATCCTGGCTCAACGCCTTCTCTGCTTAGACTCACGGTGGGAGGGCCCGGGATAGGAGTCGTTCTAGTGTCGGTTGTTCAACAGCACTCCCTCAGCTTCTGAAACAGCCCCAGTCACGTCCTAGGGATGCACCTTCCGGAGTGAGGTCCTCCCGCCCCGGGAGAGGGCAAGGGGACGAGCTCTGCAACTGTGGCTGTGGGAGATTTCCCGGAGCGACACTGAACCACGACACGTGCCGTGAGTCAGCCCAGGTCACTGTGGTCAGTGTGCACGCATGTCACCGGTAACAGGCGCACGTGCGGCCACTGGTCTGTTAGACATGCAGTTTACACACGAGCATGTGCAACTGTGTGCGTATGTCTCACACATTCACAGGCACGGATTCACAGGCCCTGTGGTCTTTGTGCTCTCGGTCATTCGAGTGTGAATACTGCGCGAGATTCCATTGGGAAGACTCTGTGGCTGGAAGCTTTGGCCCAGCCGGGAAGGAGGAAGGGCCATCCTGAGGCGAAACAACGCCCACGCACATGCACGCCCTTGCCTGTGCAGACGCAATGGAGTTTAAGGCTCTTCTTTCTATTGCTCGTGGGCAGAAACAGCTCACATTGAAGGAGCCCTTGCTCCGACGGACGCCTGCAGTCTGCCCCCCTCAGCCAGGAGCTTGCATCTCCTTCGGGGAGGGGCATTCATACCCCAAAGACCCAGCTCCCTCACTGCCCCCAGCTGCCCCCCTTAGGAGCGCTCTGTCTACCTCACTTTCTGCGCCATCTGGAAGCCAAAGCCCCCGATTTAGGGTCCTGGGTGACAGAAGGGAAGCCTGCCCTTCCCGGGGGATGAAGAGATATAAAACAGCAAAGTCCTCAGAAACATCACCGGCTGTTCCCTTCCTTGGGGTCCTATTCTCATAAGGGAAGCCAAGTGAGCTCAGGACACCCCAGCTAAGAGTTTTCTCCTTCCTTCCCTGAGATGCTCCAAGGGATGGCAGGACTTCCTAACGGGTAGCTGCCCCTGAACTGCCCCCGTGGCCCGACCTGACTTTCTGAGACAGTGGCCAGTTGAGGGGGAAGGCGGTGTGGACAGGTTTTTCCCAGGAGCCTTATGGGTGGCACTCTCCCTCTGCAGAGGTCTCTGGTCTCCAAGTCTGGGAGACACGGGACAGTGCTGTTTGCAAGAGCAGGAGGAGCCCCCTCCAGTTCCCTCAGAGCCCTTCAGATGCTCCTTTAAGGATCCACACAGGAAGGTACAGCCGGAGGACTCACACACGCGCACACACACAGAGAATCTGGAGACAGAGGCAGCACCAGACACCAGAGGAAGGGAAGACCCAGAAGAGCAGCACGCTCCCATCTGGAGAGCTTTTGAGGGGCTCCCCCAGCATCTAAACCACAGTCTCAGGGCCTGATTAGAACCTCTTAACGAGCTCAAACAGTGAACACAGATCCCTGCCTTCCGGCGGGGCTGTTAACAGTGAAATCCACAAACATCTCAAAGAAACATCCATCCAACAAAGTTCTGACTCTTTGTACCGGGAGACTTCAAAACACGTACATACTGTGTCACCCACGTTTTTGGTGGCCCTGCTTTGTGGTTTTCTAAGCACCTGCCTCGAGACCGAGACAGGCTGCCCTGGTCCCTCCCCGCAACCTGAGTTTTCCAAAGAAAAGAACGGAAACTCCGGGGCAAAGGGGCCTGCCTGAGGCTGCACGCTGGGGGTCATGGGGTGGGGGGAGGACACAAGGACCCCCTCCCCCCCACCAAGAGCCCTCCCCCCCACCAAGAGCCCTCCCCCCCACCAAGAGCCCTTCCCGCCGCGGCCCTCCCCCTGCGCCCCTGCCCCTGCGCCCCCTCACCTGGGGTGGATGTCCACGAGCAGCACGAGCGTCTGCATGGTGATCACGTCGATGCGCTTGCAGTGGAAGCGAGCCACCTTGAGCACCTTGAGGTACGTGCAGCAGAGCACGACAAAGGACAGCAGGAAGCTGAGCGCGTGGAAGGCGCCCGTGAAGACGGCGAAGCGCAGGCGCTCGTCCGGCCGCCGGCTGCACAGCGTGCACGACGCGTACAGCTGGTGGAAGCCGAGCCAGGACAGGGCGAGCGCGGCGGCGGGGAAGGCGAGCGCGTGCAGCCACGTGTAGGCCACCATGAGCGCGGCGTCGCGGAGGCGCATCTTGGCGCGGTAGCTCAGCGGGAAGACCACGGCCACCCAGCGGTCGATGCTGAGCGCCGCCATGCTGAGCATGGAGTTGGTGGCCAGGAAGGTGTCGAGGAAGGCGGCCAGGCGGCACAGGCGGTCCCCTGCGGGCTGCCGCTGCGCCACGACGCCGGCCAGCGTGAGCGGCATGTTGAGCACGGTGCACAGCAGGTTGCCGCACGTGAGGTTGAGGGTGAAGAGCGCCGGCGCCTGGCGGCGGATGTCGGCGCTGTGCAGCAGGCACAGCAGCACCAGCGCGTTGGACAGCAGCGAGACGCCCATCGTGCCCACCAGCAGCCCCGCCAGGCCCGCGTCCCACGAGTTCATGGTGCGCGCCCGCCGCGGCGCTCAGGGCCCGCCACCCGGCGCCGCCATGGCGCCCCCGCCGCCGCCCCGCGCCCCCCCGGCCCCCGCCGCCATGGGCCCCCCCACCCGCGCCCGCGCCCCGGAGCTGGCTGCCCGGCGCCCGCCCGCGGCCGGCTCGGCCTCCGCTCCCCGCGGCCCTCACCCCATCCCTCCAGCCGCGCTCTGCCTCCGCCGCCGCCGCGCCCGCCGGCTCCCCGGCTCGCTCTCGCTCTCTCTCTCTGTCGTCCTGCCCGCTCCCCGCGCGCTCTCCCTTTCCGCTCTCCCCTCCACTTTCTCGCTCGCTCCCGCCCGCTGCCGCTCCCGCTCCCTCCCTCTCTCTCCTGGCTGCGCTTCTCTTCCCACTGCTGTTCTCTCCGTCTGTCTCTCCCACCCCCAATTCTCTCCTCCCCTCCGCTTCTTCCCCCTCCTCTTCCCTCCCTCCCTGGAATCCGGCTGCTTCTATCGCAGAAATCCCCGCCGGGGCGCGCACTCTCTCTCACACGCCGAGAGAACCGGCCTGACGGCTCCGGTGCGGGGTGATTGGCTCCTTGCAGCTCCCCCGCCCCTCCAGCCCTCCCCTGCGTGCGCCCCAGACAGGCCGAGTCCGGGAAGTCTGTCTGAGAGAAGGGACGGATGCCTGGGCACCTCCACGCCTCAGTGCCACCTGCCCCAGCCTGAGCACCAGCCCCGTCAGACCTCCACACGGAGGTCCTGCCCACCAGTGCCCGAGAGGCTTCCCCGGGCCCGTGTGCTCCTCCCTCTGCAGGCTGAGCTGGGGGAACTCAGGGAGGCTCCTTTGGCTGAGAGCCGAAGCAACCCACATGTCTCCGTCCTGCGTGACCAGTGCACCTGCTGTGCTCCTGGGGGTGCTCAGTTTGCCAGGTCCCCTCCCCATCGCCTTTCAGCCAGAGCTTCTCAAGTCTGCTGAGGGGATGCTGCAACTCACTGTGACAACCTCTGGGCATCGCCCTCAGCCAGGAGAGGCCTTTATTTGACCCTGAGCCCTCACAGTGGGCCAGCTTGTCTGTCCACAGGCAGCCCCAGTAGAGCCGTGGTGTGGCTCAGCATCTCCAGCCTGAGATCCAGCTGCCGCCATCTGTCAGCCACACACACCATCTGCCCTGGGTCTGGTGAGACAGCAAGTTCCAGTTCATGAAGGACCTGGATGGCATAATGTGCTGAAGCTCTTCAGAGAAGGGGGAGGGCGGTGGGTGGCCTGCCTTGGTGGCAGCCTCAGGGACTCTGGGCATGCAAGGTATAAGCCTACCCTCAGGATGGTGGCCCTTCTGTCCTTTTACCAAGGCCCTGCTGGGAAGGTGTGTGGATCCGAGCTCCCCGCCCCCACCCTGAGAGGCTAACTGAACACTGACCAGCGCACCACTGCCATCCCAGGACCCTGTGCAAGTCACTGAACTTTGTCAAGCCTCGGTTTCCTTCTT
Source organism: Mustela erminea (assembly GCF_009829155.1). NCBI lineage: Eukaryota > Metazoa > Chordata > Mammalia > Carnivora > Mustelidae > Mustela > Mustela erminea. The sequence continues at coordinate 84,136,710 of NC_045627.1, read as the reverse complement.
TACCTTTTGGAGCTCTGGTGAACATTAACTACCGTGGTGCGTGTGCAGAGCCTTGCCTCCCCGGGGAAGAAACCCACCTAGTGGCAGCAGTCTCCACATTGCTTGGCCCCCTCGCGGGGCCAACAGAATTCAGGGTTGGATACATGACTTCATTAGATTCTTGGTGTGGGACATCAGAGTGAGATGTTTACCTGTGCATCTCCCCTGCTCCCAAAGACTGTCCCCACCCACAGCCTCTGGCATGAGATGGGTGTGTGCGCAGTGCTGGAGAGTAAATGTGTCAAGGAATACATTTCTGGGGGGCACAATTGGGTCCCCGATTCTCACATGTTGATGATTCTCAGACTCACCTGATAAACTTGGGGTACTGGTTAAAAATTGAGATTCCTGGGTTATACTTGAGGTTTCCAAATCAGCAGGTCTGGGCCCTGCATGGTCTGCGGGCTCCTTCGGTAACTCCAAGGAGGGTGAACTGAGAGGACGCCCGAGGAACACGCTCAATGAGAAGTGGGCTCGAGGCCGGCTGGAGGTTCGCCTGGAGCTCTGCTCAGCACCCTGGACACAGCCTCCAACAACGGCTTGACGTTCTGGCCTGGAGGCACACGATGAAGGATCACCAGTGGGGGTAGGGAGCACAAGGTCAAGGGCTAACTAAACCCTCATAGCACTTCGGCATTTACAAAACACATCCACACATTATCACACTGTGTTTAATCCCTGCAACAATGACAAGAAAAGGACACTGAAGTTCAAAGAGCATGCATGGGCGAGTTGGTAAAGGAGGAAGCAGGTGTCAGTAGCTCCCTAGATTGGCCCTTTCTGTACACTCCAAAAGGCTTCCGTCACCTTCTCAAGCAGGAGTCCTTGGTCGGGAACTTGAAAGTATCTCAACTTAGCAACATTAAAATGATGTCAGTGACCATGTGACCAGGTCTAAAAGCAAAAAGCCAATGAACGTGCACACATGTGCACATACACACACACACACACACACACACACACACACACACACCATATATACTCATAATCAGAGGTGGTCCTTTCCATGGTTATCTTTAAAAAGAGGTGAAAGATTTATATAAGCTGAACAGAAACTGCAATGTCACCAGTGCTCGGAGAGAGGCCTCATTGAAGGCCATTGGCCACAGAGAACCCTTCTCTTTAGGGAATCAGAGGATTCTAGATTTTTGCAAGTAGAGGAGGGCCCAGCAGCTGAGAGGAGGATGCTACCTGAGCAAACGCCTCGAGGCCAAGTCTGGTGCATATTTGTGGTTCTGAAGAGAAGATGGTCCTATAGAATGGATGGAAAGAAAGGTGGTGGCAAACCCTGGATGTGAGCCCAATGCCAGGCTGAGGACAGAAAGGTCAGTCCCTTTCAGATAATGACTTCCGGGACCTGGAGCATCCAGCCATCCTGGGGATACTTCCCTGCCAGCTTTCCACCTGCACCCGCCAGCAGATCTCCATCTTCAAACCAGTTCCATACCTGCTAATTCACGTGACCCTATAGAACCTTGGGGATTCTAAGAGATAAGGAACAGATAAGGAAATAAATCCTAGAGGTGACATTCCTTGCTTAGGAACATGTGGCTGGTAAGTGGCAGACCAGGGCTTGGAACCCCAGATCCTGATTGACTATCTAGAGCCCTCTCAGCTGCCAGCCTCTGCCCAGTCCCAGAGTGGTACCTCTTTGGTGATACCTTTCCAGGCAGGCTGCTTATGCATACTTTCTGGTTCAGACCTTCAAACTGGTTAAGCAGAAACAATTGAACAGTTTTTCCAACAGGACCATCAGGGCTCTGGCTTACTTGCCTATTAGCCGGCAGGAGAGGTACTGGCTGTTTGGACAGGGTCTTTGCTGCTCCATGTGCATGGCTGTCCCAGGCCCCCATAGACCAGGCATAGAAGGAAGTGGGCTCAGCAGTAAGAAGAGGAAGCTTACTGCCTGGCAGTTTTAGCTGGTGGTCTCCTGGGAGAGATGAGCTACCTCTGTCTGATGGGACTCATGATGCTAAGAACATTTATCAAAGTTGGTGATGATCCAGACATTCTGCCTACCTTTGATCTTCACAGCAACCCTATCTGAGAGAAGCTATAGTTACCACCATTATACAGATGAGGAAACTGAGGCTTAAAAAGCTTATCAATGTACCCAAGGTGTCAGTTAAGGAGGAAAGGGATGTGGACCCTGTTCATATCATCATTGAGACTCTGCTATGCTGCCCAGATTTGGTCTCTTCTGATGAGGTTCATCAGCCATCACTCCCATCCTGCCAGCCTCTGCCTTCCTTCCCAAGATGGATCTTTGGGGTGAACATCAGCTGGGTAGCGTAACAAGTCAGTGTGTGACACATGTAAGCTTGAAAGCTCCTTGTTGGTCAGGCCTTCTGCTGAGTCCTTTACATTCATTTCCTAGCTTAGAGCTCATAGGATAGGAATTGACATCCCACTTGTGGGTGAGATGATAGGGTCTTGCAGCTATGCAACTTGCCCAAGGTCTTACAGACAGCCATGGTAAGTCTGAGATTGCAATACTGATCTTCTCTCTGCCCCCCGCCCCCGCCCAGAGCTCTGCCCCTACACCAGAGTTCCCCACAGCTGGGCAGACAGAAGGAGCTACTGTCCAGCTAGAGTCTGCCTGTCCAAAATATAGGGCTATCCCTCTGCCCTAGAACTTACTATGCCCACACAGCCAGCCAATGAGGTTTGCACTTCGTTTTGAAAATCCATTAAACCTGCTCATGGAAGCAGCAGCTCCTTTATTTGCAACCTGTACTGGCTCCAGGAGGGCAGAAGTGTGTGATTGATCTTCCTGAGTGTTAGACTGTGAGGCACTGAACCGGTCTGTGAACAATGGCTTTTCTGAGTTTGGACTGACTTCTAAGGATGTCTGGCTTCTGTTCATTTCCTCTCTCTGAGCTCCAGTGGAGCAGCAGAGCTTGTCTTATATCCCCAGAGCTAGAATCTTCAGCAAGGGTTATTTCTCCCAGTTTCTTGTCCCACTTCTGTCCCTACTCCCCCACAGTTGCTGCCTGGGGTTTAACAGGGGTCCTGAGCAGTGGAAAGGCTCTGGGCTCCTGCCCACAACTGAGTTCTGGACTGATCAGCACTGAGACCGTGGACAGCTCCTCCCCTCCCAGTCGCTTCTGCTCTCTGCTCATTTTCAAGAAACACTGGCTGTGGAAGCCCAGAGCTGACCTCCTGGTACTGTGTCTTTTGAGTTCCTAAACCAGGTCTTTAAAACAAGCCAGTCTCAACTACCATTTATTGAGTAGATTCTAGACTGTTTTATTCCTTTTAGTATACTCAGAAACTGAGGCTCGGCCACACATCTAGTGAGGAGCGACATTCAGGTCTGTTGGATTCCAAAGCTCATGCTTTTAACACCGAACTATACTGCTCTATCATTTTGGTAGGTGGACCGTTTGGAAACAATGTCTTCCACTTTCTTTGTCCGTCAGCAGCTCCTGTAACATTTAAAACACTGAACACATGCCAGGCTACTCCCTGTCCTGTGGGTGGCCTGATTTGAGCTGACTCCATTAAGTTTCCTGAGGACTGTCCCATGAACTATACCTCTTTGGTCTACATTCCCAGGGGTCTGAAAGGGAGGTATACTTTACTGTTGATTCTGAAGTTCTCCCCGTCTTGTCCCCACTCCAGGACTGAGGCCAAAGTCACATGATATCCTCAGCAAACCATGGTAGGAGCCCCTGGTCTAAGTACCACTTTCCAATAGTTTCCAGTGGGAATAAGCCCACTTCTCTGATGGGAAAGAGACCTTGGGTTGATAGGGTCATGATGCAGATAGTACCCTGCACTGGAAGACAGGTCTAGTCTTCCAGTGTCTAGTCACTGGACACTAGATAAATCTGGTCACCACCCTAACTGACCATATGCCTTTGGACAGCTTTTTCCACTCTCGTAGCTCAGACACTCTCCATCTGTGAAATGAAGTGGGTGGATGAGGCAATCTCACTTGCAAATTTAGGCTGCGTAAAGACGCCACAGCAGGGATTTGATACAGGGAGAAGGAGCAAGAAAGAGGGGGGCAGAGACAGGCATTGTGGGGCCTTCCTTCCCCATCTGTCTGGAATTCAACCCCTTCCACTACAGTGGCAGTGAATGTCCACGCACGACTTCAGCTTAAAAGGTCTGTATGGGGGCATGTGTGTGGGGGGGAGGATTCATTCCCCTCCAACTGTGCACTGGTCAGAACAATCATGGGGCTCATCTTTCTGCCCTCATCACACCTAAGGGGATTGTGTGTGCATATCAGGCCCTATTCTGCATATGACTCAGGAAGAGAACTTGCCCTTGGCTCTGCTGGGAACACAGGTGTGTGTGTGTGTGTGTGTGTGTGTGTGTGTGAGAGAGAGAGAGAGAGAGAGAACAAGGGAAAGAAGGGGAAGAAAGAAAGTTGGAGAGGGAATGTGGCAGACTTATTAGTGACATGAAGATGATCTTTTCTCATAGTTTGGGAACAAAAGAAACTGAGGCAGACATAAATCTCCTACTAAATGACTCAACTTTGGGGGGGTCTTTAGCAAGGTTTAGAAAGCAGGAAAAAAATCATTTATTTTGCATGGATACTAAAGGGCACATTTTGGAAAACCAAACTATTTGTTTAAGGCGGAGAGATAAGGGGGTGTTACAGGAAGGAGTGTGCCTCTCTGGACCCAAGGCTGATCACTTGTTAACATCAGAAGTCACTGTCCCAACCAGATGTTGTCGCTTTGGTGCTTAGGGATCCTACCAAAAGGTATCATACTGGCTTGGCTCAACCAGATGGGAATGGAAGGCTTCACCCCTTCTTTCACTCCCCCACCGGGGAGGCAGTTCAGACGCCAATCTGATTGCGGAAGTCATTCTGGTCTTTGTGCTCTAACTCTGATATTGGAAGCTTCTTTTTTCCTGTGCAGATTTTTTTTTTTTCCTTTACTGAGGTTTGATCTACATAGTGAAAGAGACAAGACATGCCATGGATGAGTTCTGCACCATCCATGAAATTTACACACTCATTATGATTCAGAATATTTTTACCACCCTAGAAAGTTCCTTCATGCCCCTTTCCAGTCAACTCAGCCTGACCCCAGCTAACTAGTGTCCTGTTTTCTATCATATTAGATTAATTTTGCAAAGAGCTAGAACTTCATATGAATGAAAATATACATATGTGCTCTTTTATGTCTTATATTTTGTCTTATTTCTCTCAGTGTAATATTTTTTAGGTTTATCCCTGCTGGCATGTATTTAAGTAGTTCATTCCTTTGTGCTGTTGGATAGAAATGGATTGTAGGAATGTACAACAGTTTGTTTAGTTATTCTATTAATGGACATTTGTTTTATATACGATTGGTGGATATTCTGAATAAAACTACTATGGACATTCTTGCACTCATTTTTTCTTAGTATACATATGTTTTAGTTCTCTTCAGTAAATACCTACGTTTATATTTAACTTTTATGAGAAAGTGCCAAACAGTTTGCCAAAGTGTCTGTACAATTTTGCAACGCAACCAACATTAAAATAGGTTGTTTGTCTCTTTCCTATTGAGTCGTAGGAGTTTTAAAATCTATTTTGGATATAAGTTATTTATTAGATTTATCTGTTGCAGCAACTCTCCTAATCTGCCACTTGTCTACCTCTTTTCTTAATCCTGTCCTTGATGACACATACATTTTAGAATTGGCTTGCCAACTTATGATATTTTTTAAATGCTGGACTTTTCTACGGGATGGCAGTGAGTCCCTAGATAGTTTGGGGGAAAATGTCATCCTTTGTATTTTCTCCTTTATAATGTTAATCTAGTGAAATGCATTAACTCTGTAATGTAAACCAACTCCATATTCCCAGTTGACCCTTCTTTTTCCTAAGATTTCAAGGGTTTTTGCATCCGGGGTTTTGAGGAATAATCCGCCTATGGTTTTATTTTCCTCTGCTGGCTTTTTCTGGTTTTGATATCAGGGTTATGTTTCCTCATGGAAAGACCTGTGAAATGTTCCCTTTATAAAAAGCTGTCACACTGTTTTGCAAAATGGCTATGAAATTTTTACATTGTTACCTGAAATACATGAGAGCTTGAGTTTCTCTGCATGCCTCCTAGCTCTTGGAATTGCCGGTTTCAAAAAGAATCCATTCTAATAGTGCCTGGAGGTATCTCACTGCGGTTTTAATCACACGTCCACATTCAGTAATCATACTGACTATCTTTTCATTCCTTATTTACCTTTGACAAAGTGTTTCTGATTGTTGCGTTTTGAGACTGTTTTATAAATTTCAGGTACAAGTCCTTTGTTAACTATGTGGTTTACAAGTATTTTCCAATCTGTGGCTCATCTCTTAGTCAATGTGTTCCGTAGAGAAAATATATTTAACTTTGATAAAGTACAAATTCTCATTTTTTTTCTCTTATGGATAGTGCATTTATTGTTCTAAGAACTCTTTGTCTTGCCTGAAGTCAGAGCCTTTCCTCATATGTTGTAAAGTTGTAAAGGTTTATGTTTTATGTTAGGTACATAATTCATTTTAGCTAATTTTTTTATGAGGTGTGAGGGATTGGGCCAGATTCATTCTTTCGGGTATGGATACCCTACTGCTCCAGCACCCATGTGTTCGAAAGACGATCTTCTCTTCATTGAACTGCCTTTACAATTCAGTGTATTTTCATTTATCTGCGGGTCCTATTTGGGACCCTATTCTCTTTCACCGATCCCTGTATCTGTCCTTTCACCAGTACCCCTACAGGTCAATTCCTGTCGCGTTATTATGAGTCTTGGACTAAACCACGGTGACTCTCCTTTGTTGTTCTGGCTTCTCCGAATTGTTCAAACTAATCCCTTTACTTTCCTTCCCCTACAGATTTGGGTATTGGCTTGTCGATATCTACAAAACAATCCTATTCAGCTTTTGTTTGGGAATGTGTTGAATCTACAGAACATTCAGGGAGAATAAGTATCCTGGCAATACTGAGTCTTCTAATTCATAAACATGGTATGTCTCTCTATTTAGGTCTTCTCTGATTTCCTTCATTAGTGCTATTGAGCTTTCAGATACAGGTACTGAAAGTATTTTGCCTCTGAGAAACAAATTGACGGTTTTGGGTGGGCGGGGGGTGAGCCTGGTGGTGGCTATGAAGGAGGCACATATTGCACGGAGCACTGGGTGTGGTGCATAAACAATGAATCTTGGAACACTGAAAAAATAAAATTAAATTTAAAAAATTTTTGTTATATTTTTCCTAAATTCATTTATACCTAAGTTCATATTTTGATGCAGTGTACATTGTGCCAGATTTCTATTTTAATTCCACATTGTTCATTGATTTTAGATAGATAGGTATCGAGAGAGAGAGAGATTGAGAGAGAGAGAGCTCATTTTGTATCTTGACTTTGAGAACTTGCTTAATTCCTTTATTGTTTCCAGGAGATGTTCTGCAGATTCCATGGTATTTCCTATGCCAGCAATCATGCCGTCCATGGCACGCATGCCTTTTGTTTATTTTCGGCTGTCTTATCTCATTGGTTTGGACTTACACTAGGTGAGGAGTGGCAGAAGTGAGTACTCTCACCCTATTCCCAGTCTGAGGTGGAAATATTTATTTAGTCTTTTACCATCCATTAAGTTTAGCTGTGTGTAGTGTGTAGATGTCATATCTCAGGCTAAAGGGGTTCCTTTTTATTTCTAGTTTACCAGTGGTGTGGATCATGAATGCACGTTGAATTTTGTCAAATCTTATGGCTACATCTATGGAAATGATCATGTAGGTTTTTTTCCTTTAATCTCAATATAGTGAATTATATTTATTTTCAAATGCTGAATTGGCTTTGCTTTCCTAGAAAAAAAAAACATTCTGTTTTGATATGCTTTCCCTTTTATATATTGTTGAATTCCTTTTGCTCATGCTTTGTTGGGGATTTTTGTATCTATATTCGTGAAGGGTACTGACCTACATTTTTTTCCTCTGTAATGTCTGTCCAGTTTTGGTACCCGGATAATACTAGCTTCAGAATATCGGTTGGGAGGTGTTCCTTCTCTTTTAACTTCTGAAAGGTCATGTATAGAATGAATACTATTTACTTCTTAAATGGGAGAATTCACCAATGAAACTCTCTGGGCATGTGGTTTTCCTTGTTGGAAGGTTTTAAAGTATGGATTCAATTTGTTTAATAGAAAGAGGATGACTCGGGTATTTTGCATATGTCATCTCAGGAACCTCTCCCAGTGCTCCATGAAGGGGTGGGGGAGAGGCAGCCTAGGAGGGCAGAGGGAACAGGGAAGAAAGCCGCAGGATTAGTCTTTCTAGAACTTGTGGATGGGAGGCGTTTATGCGGCTCAGCACATACACTACATTGGTAAGTTAAACCCTCTATGAAAACTAGATGATGAAAGTGTCTGTCCGCACTCCGGGGGCTACAGTGTGGGGAAGCTGGGCTGCACTGACCAGAGAGGACCACCACGATAGCAAAAATTGAGAATGAAAGAGAAGAACTTGGGGGCCAAACACAGCAGGTGGGGCCAGGCATTCTTCATGCCAGGCTGAGATAACTTGGAATTCATATTGCTAAGTAGCTCCTGGACCCCAGAAGAAAGGCTCAGGACTGAGGCTTCCTGCTCAATAAGGAGGCAGGTGGGCCACACAGGCTGGCATTGACCCCTATGTCACACTCAGAAGATTTTCCAAATAGGGACCTAGTCACTGCATTCTCTATAACATTCAATATTACTAAGACCATACCAAGTATGGCTTTCACCTATTGCCTAGCAAAAGGTTTTAAAGATAGTTGGGCTCTGTTATACCCATTCTGTAGATGCCCTGGGATGTGAACATCCATCTCTCTTCCCACCCTGCTGTCATCACCTCCTGAGAGAGTTTGATCTAAAGCACCTCCAGCAACAACTGATCTGGGGGGATGCAGGTGTATCAGCCAGGTTTGGGGGTGGAGACCAGCCTGGGAAGCGGGCCTCAGGAGAGAGCGGGGTTCTTGGCAAAGCCTGTTCATGCTCTTAGAGAAGACTTGTGAGCCTTTGCCAACACTGAGTCTTCTGGCCAAGCCAGCACAGAGTGCCAATTGACGATTTCTATTTTGTCAATAAAACCTCTTTTTGTTTGTTTTTTAATAGAACACTTTTGTTGGGGTTTTATGTACCAAAAACCTTCTGGTTATTGTTGGCAACTCAATGTCTTTCTTTGAGTGCAGGGTCCTGTAGTTTCATGTCCAAAGTGCTGGGGAGATGAGCCTGGATTTTGAATGACCCGATGCTCCTGAGACATCTCCAGCCCCATCCCCTTCACACTAATCACATTCAAGTCCTTCATGAGGCAAGCCTGGTTCATCAGAGTCATGGTCATTGAGTGCTTACAGGACCCTGAGAATAGTCTATAGTCTATGGCACCCCCCAAATTTTACAGATGGAATTGAGAACCTAGAGAAGGTTACATAGCCCTTGCACCTAGAACACAGACTCCCCAACCCTGCCCCCCAGACAAAAATGTATCTCTCCTTATTTCCATTTTATAAAAGAAAAGACAGAACACAGGGTGAATTGGTTCCCCAAACTCCATCCTAGCCCCACAACCCCCAGGAGATTTGGAGTAAGAGCCCTATTTGCCATGTAGATAGTACAATTTACTTGCCCTCCAAAGGACACTCTCAGGAGTGCTGAGACGGTGCGATGTGCATCACAGTGGCTGCCAATCAGAAGTCCAACGAACAGGGACCCTCAAAGGCTAACAGTGATGGATGAAGAGGGAGAGCCTTAGCCAGGAAGCGCCTGGGTCCGGGTGAGCCTTTTCTTCCTTCCGAGTCCCTGTCCTCCTGGGTGCTTCACCTCAGGCCACGTTAGCAGCAGTGAAGGACTCTTTCAGGAATGGACAAGGTGTCTGCAGACACAGGCCAGAAGGGCCAGTCCCCTCCGTGGGACCCTGGAGGTAACCAGGAAGTGATGTTGTCCTGGCTGAGATGGTCCCAGGCCCCGAGAAGAGCTCACCTCGCTTCAGCCCAGGAAAATTGGCCTTGAGACAGGTTACTGTCTTCTTGCGGATACCCAACCTCCTGTGTCCCTTGCCAGACTCTCTCTCCTTCCTACTTGCTCTGCATCCAGCACTCAGACTCCCCAGCGCCTGCATTGGTGATTCTGTTATTTGGTCCTTCCGCTCCGTAGTGCACCTTTATCCCCATCTCACAGACAGAGTTGGGGAGAACCGGTCCCAGCTTTCCGGTAAGAACTGGCAGGTCCAGGATTAGTAACACGGTCTATTTCACTCCAAAACCCACATTCTTGGGGCACCTGGGGGCTCAGCTGGTTCAGTGTCTAACTCTTGGTTTCGGCTCAGGTCACGATCTCAGGATCAGGAGATCGAGCCCCGCTGCCAGTGCGTTAGAGGTTCTCTGTCCCTCTCCCTTTGTCTCTCCCCTCACTTGCATTCTTTAAACAAACAAATAAATAAATCTTTAAAAAATATGTTCAAAGCCCACATCCTTTGCCAAGTGGCCTCTAGGCTGGGCCACCTCTTTTATCAATTAAAAGAAGGAAGAGGAACAGTCAGTGTGTGAACTCAGGAGGGCAGGCTCACTGCCGCTGGTCGCTTCCTCCCACCACTTCTGTCCGGGCTCAGGTCAGTTGTGTCCAGGTGGACTTGAAGGTGAACTTGAAGGTGATTTCAGACACTCCATCTTCTCCATGGTGAGTATGGTACCCACAAGAGAATAGCAGGCCAGTGTGATGTTGCCAAAATCCTGCAAAACCGCCCTGAGTTGTCCCCCGTCTCTTCCCCACAGCTTCCAGCTACAAGAACCCAAATGGGTGAATCTCACAATGCTTGAGCCAAGACCCAGGGCTTTGGTTCCCTGGGATGGGCTGTGCTTTTTGGTAAGGCTCACTATACAAATCTATGGGGAAACAAAGCTCTTATGGGGAGGATTGAGCTCATACGGGTAGGCTGGGGTGAGGTTCCTCAAGATGGGGGCTTTGGGAGGAACCCTAGAGAATGGAGGAGAATCTGTGAAAGGCTTGCCATGTATGAGAGCTGGTTTTTCCCTTGAGAAGTTCACAGTTAGTTCTCATTGATTATTTAGGACATCAGCTCTGTGTTCATAAGCTAATTCTAAGAAGTCCATCAGCTCTGTGTTCATAAGCTAATTCTAAGAAGTCATCATAAAACAATTACATTTACTTTCCCATGTGGCACCAGCTCACTCCTTCTTCCCTTCAACCCTGTTCAGAGGGTCTCTGGACCTCACTGAAGACACAGGGCAAGTGTGCTCCAATCCTGGTCCTCGAGGCTAGTACCTGCAAGTAGTAGGTGCTTGCTAAGGATGTGCTGGCTGACCGAGGAACAGGTAACATCTGAGCTAAGTCCTGAACTTGAACAAGGAGGAAGAGCATCTTTGGTAGAAGGCGGAGTTTATGCACACCAACTGTGAGAACACTGGACACCTGCGGGGGATCTCTGGTACCTCATGTGGAAAGACCACACTAGTTTTCCTTTAGCCTTGTCTCAGATTAAGGTGCAGGTGCCACGAACCACAAACAAAGGGCACAAGCAGACACTTGGCTCCCATGAGAATGGAGGCCACCTGTTGGGACAAGGTTCAGTGGTGTTGGCAATGTGTCACGAGGCGGTGTCCTGGAGGTGTGAGCTCCCTCAGATCAAAAGGTGACACCTTCCCCTCCCCCCAGCCCTGGCTGGCATGGGGGAGGCTCCATGTTCCTTCTTCATACTGCACTGGTCTTCTCTCCTGTGGAATGGGCTTGCACACGTCCTGAAGAGCTGACAGGAACTGATTTAGAGAACACCTGTCACTGTCAACACCTGAGAAACGGAACCCAGGACAACTTAGCACATTGTTGTTTTTGAAGATCGTGTGGTTATTTCTGAATATTCAGCTGGGGCCGACAGGATGCTGTCTTTGTTTGTGTTTAATTACACACACACACACACACACACACACACACGCTTCTGTCTTTGTTTTCTTTCCCGTAGCAGCAAGAGAGCATACACATACATAAAAACCCAAGGCGGCAGCATCAGACCTTACGATCCCTGATGTTTCTCTTTTTCATAATTCTGGTCACAGTCGCAATTACTTGTTCTATTTTCTCCTTTTCTATCAAAAAAAAAAAAAAATCTGTCCCAAGAGGACAGGCATATAGTCAGTTCTTTTAGGAAGAGTGTTGTGTTTGTAATCGGGTCAGAAACCCAGCTTGAACTTGTTTAGCAAAAGAAGAGATCTCTTGGAAAGAAACTGGGGTGCCCCAGCCTTGACTCGGGGACTGTCTGTGCCTCACAGACACCTGCAAACAGCCCCAGGAACACTGCTTGCTGTCCTCCACCTTCTGTCCCCACTTGTCACCATGCCTCTCTCCATATCAGCTTTCTTCTTTGTGTTGGTTTCATTTGTCTGGTAGACATTGTGATGACTGAAGATTTATAAAGCTCACATGTTATCAGTTTACCTTCAAAGGGTCCCCGTCCCTTCTGTTAGCTGGACATGAACAAATCCCAGTGAAGAGCTCTGAGTGGCTGAGCTGGGTCACAGGCTCACACCTGAGCTGTGGGCACCGCCGCATTCAGGCAAGAATGCTCTCAGAGAAGAAGAATTACTTTAAGTCGGAAAGCTGTGCCAATGCATTGTGGTCTCTGTGCTTTGTGCCTGTGTGGTGGACAAAATAATAAATGAAGGTTCTTCCAGGGCTGAGAGGGAATTCCAGAGTGTAAAGTACAGTTGCCCCCACTTTAGCTAAAAGCAGATCAATCAAAGGTCATTTTATAACGGGATCAGCCCCGGCCCCTGGGGCCATGGCAATGGCAGGGGTGAAGAGGGCGCTAAGTTTAGCTTCCAAGGAGGGGAAGGAGGTGTGACAGCGTGACCTTGGTTATGCTTGGGTTTTTCGATTTTTCTGGGTTTTTTTTTAGTTTTTGGTTTTTGGGGGGCTTTGGGGGAGTTTTTTGGTGGACACTTGGTGCAGCTGAGCTCCTTGGGAACTTAAGACCCCTGTGCTGGCAGGGGGAGGCTGTCAACAAGAAGGGACAACAATTTAAGAAGCAAGAAGGGTGGCCAAGATGCTGGGCCACACCCGCCCCCCATAGAGGTGATGGGGGTCCGATGCAGGCCCGAGGGCCAAGAAGGCTCCCTGGTAGCCACCATGCACCCTTCCTGCTCCCTGTCCCCCATTTTCCGCTTCCCACTGGTAGGGTCTCAGGCTATCACAAAGAATGAAGAGCAATTCAAAAAGGAATTAAAAACCACTGCAGCCCTGGGAAAACATCTGAGGCCAGTAACATGGAGGGCATGTGTATGGCAAGATGGTTTTTCTACATCTTTGAATGTCTACCTGTGAGTAGGGAAAGTTCCAGAAGGCAGCTTCAGACTTCAGCTGAAAAATCATGGCTTTGATGGAACTTTCTGTATGCCAGGCTTGTTCTTGGTGCTTTATCTATACTAACTCATTTACAGCTCAAAGAGCTGCCGAGGGTAAGTGTGGTTAGTGTCTCCATGTGTCCAGGGTTGACTAGCGCCCCCTCTGCAAAGTCATGTCCACACTGAACCTCAGAATGTGACATTCTCTGGAAACAAGGCCTTGGCAGAGCTAACTAGTTAAGAGAAGGTCCTACTGGACTAGAGTGAGTCCCAAATCCAGCATCTGGTGTCCCCATAAGGAAAGGGAAATTTGGGCACAGACACACAGATGTGAAGAAAAGACAGGCATGGGGAAACTGAAGCAGGGATTTCGGGGACTCTGACACAAGCCAAGGACACTGAGGAAGGCCGGCGACAGTCGGAAGCTGGATGGGGCACGGAGGGGCCCTCCTTGGTCGGAGCGTCTGGAGGGAGCCCGCTCAGTCAGCATCTTGAATGCAGACGCCTGGCCTCTGGCATTTTGTTAGAGGAGTGCCCTACTGGACAGAGGACTAGACCCGCCATGGAGGCGTTAGCCTGGTCCAAAGCCCCTCACTGCCGAGTGACAGAGGTAGGAGGGTGTGAGGAGGCTGGGGCAGGGACTCGGGGCCCGGAACTGGCCACCAGGGACACAGTGGTGGGAGTCCCTCCTGTGTTCTGGTCCACCCCAGCCCCTGTTCTGGAAGCCAGGGCATCCTGCCCACCAGGTGGCAGAGTCTCCTTGGCCCCCACTCTGGCCCCATGGCTTTCCTTCTGGCATGGGGCTCACTGTAGTCAGCCGGCCCCTCCCTGAGGCTGTTCCCGCGCCTCGGTGGCAAGTCCGCACACAGCCTGGGCTGCCGTCCACCCGCCTCCTCTCCCTTCATGGCACAGAAGCCCCTCCTGGACGTGGAGGCTCCCGGGGCTCCCAGGCATCGGAAGAGCCGACCAGCACACTGAGGCCGGCCGTTCATGCCGTGGCTGGGTTGGTTTTCCTACACTCCAGCTTTCTCAACTTGCCCAAAATGCAAAAAAAAAAAAAAGCTCAGGATCAGCTTTTTGCTATTTTTTTCTAGCTCCTCATGATGAAAGTAAGAGGCGTGCGTCAACATTTGGAAATAAGGAAAGAGCTGACCACACCTCCCTCCTCCAGGAAGAGGTGGAAACATTTCTGGGCGTTTCTTTCTTATCCTTTTCTAGGCTTCTTTTTGCTCATTTGCTTTCCTTGATGGGGATGATATTGTCAATTGCCCTTTTTACTTAATGTTATAACAAATCTGTCCCACATCTCAAGTTCCAAAGGTGACCACTTGAATTGCCTCTATCTACCTGAGTATCCTACACACGCCAGAGGAGCTATAATTTTTCAGAATTAGAAACAGTGCTGCAACAAGCACCCCGGTTTTTGTTCGATGACTCTTTTTTAAAGAAAGCTTCACAGTAATGGAATTCATGAGTGCAGACATCTTCAAGGATCCTGGTGTCCGCGGTCAGGTTACTCCCACAATGGAGGTAGTGAGCGGGTGTGCCCACCGGCTCGGCTTCTCACTCGGTGGGCTATCCTTTCTCTTTCCAGTGCTTAGTTATTTGATGGGGAGAGAGTTGGTTCCTGGTTCCAGTTTGCAGTTCCTTGATTGCTAACGAGGGAAGCATTTTCAAATGTACTAGTCATTGACATTTCCTTGTTCGTGGATTTTTCTCTTTGTGTCCTGGCCCCAGTTCTCCATTCTTCCCTTTTGTGTTCTCACCAGTCCAGAGGAACGCTTCCCTTGGGTTATTAACCCTTTGTCTGCCACGCTTACTTAGAAATATTGCGCATGGACCTGGCTGGTGCCGTTCAGATAAGCCTAGGACTCTTGATTTCGGCTCAGGTCAAGATCTCAGGGTCATGGGATTGAGGCCCATGTCAGGCTCTTTGCTCAGTGTGGAGTCTGCTTGGGATTCTCTCTCCCTGTGTTCCTGCCCGCCCCTGCTGGCACCTACGTGCTCGCTCGCTCGCTCTCCAATAGAAGAGGAAGAAGCAGGAGGAGGAAGAGGAGGAGGAGGAGGAGGAGGAGGAGGAGGAGAGGGAGAAGAGGGGAGGAAGAAGGGGAGGGAGGGAGGAGATATTGCCTCAATTGTTTGGCTTTTAAATGAATCTGTCATTGCTCCAGAAGCTCTACAGGAACACCCAGAGCATATTGTTTTGACCGTAGGTCCCTGCTACTTGGCAAATGTCAGACTTGCTGAAGAGACCAGGCCGGCGGCCCCTGCATGTGCATTATGGAACAGGGGAAATGTAGTTGAGCAAAAGTGAAAATGAAAAGCTCTCACATTCCTACCACTTGGAGCTTTCCGCCACTCACACCTCAGGGCGCATCCTTCCTTTTTTACTTCACTCAGATGAGATCATTCTGCACATAATGTTTTATAATCCGATTGTTTTCAGTAAATAATCTCTGCTTTGCCATTGGTTTGGGGACATTTGTACATCATCTAGTCCCCAGACCATATTCTAATTGCCCTGACTGACCCAACCTCGTTCCCTAGAGCTGCCTATTCTAAAGCAGCGTTCCACGCGGGACGTCTCAGAGAATACTGCCGGGTCCCCCAGGCCCCTGCTACCTCAGCAAAGTCCCCATAAAGTGACAGACTTGTGGAGGACACCAGGTCAGGTCCCCTGCCCACAAAATGACCAGCTGCTTTCTTAGGGTGTCCTTAATTTATTCCCTCCCCCACCTTCCCTGGAACCAGTTTTTCCCCTTTAATTTTGATTGTCTTTCTTAAAAACACAGTCATTTTCTTCTCTGATTTCATCCCTCTCCCCTGGATGGTGACAGCCTTTCTCTGTGTCTTCTGGTCCCTTCCTAGGCAGGTCGGACGCTGTCATCCAGCCCCTTCTGGAATCTGGAGGGATCTTTGCGTTATCCTGGCATTTGAGCCACTTACGAAGGAAGAGCATTAGCCTTCCTGCAACTCATTACAATGCCCTGGTGGGATGCCAAGCCAGCTACATACAGGCTCAGGGATGCTGGGATGCCCCAGTCTCAGGCAGGGAGTCTTCCTCCAGAGAGAGTCGAAAGCATCCATTTTACACATTTCTCTAATTTTAGGGATTATCTTGCCTCAGCCACCTGCCTCAAATCAAAAATATCCCAGTCCTCAAGCCTTCAATCTGCTTTAGCTGCACAGACCCTTTCACGAGGGCCGCGGGTCTTCCTGGGAACCGAGTGCTCCGGGGAGCAATTACTCACGGGGTCTGTTCCAGAGAAGCTTGGCGTAGAAGGTGGCGGAGAGAGAGAGCGGAAGCCAGGCGAGAGGGAGGGAAAGAGAAATACAGATGGTGTGCCCGGCTCTGTCCAATTCGTCTGTGCACCTGCAGCACCAGCAGCAATGCCCGGAGACACAGAGGCCAGGCTGAGACCTCCCGAGCCTGGGCACACGGTGCTCATCCCTCCAAGTTCCAGTTCCCAATGTCCGCTTGCCCCGTGGGGAGAATAATAACTCCATTTCAGGAATGCACTTCTGCCCATTCCGCCCATTCTGCCTGGCTGTGCAGGGGGCACGCTCCATGGGGCTTGGCCTTTCGGTACTCAGAGTACAGGGCCGGTCTCCTCTGGTGACCACGACGATGTCACCATTTCTTGGGCGGCCTCTTCCCTCCCTGCCATCACTAACGAGGCGCCAGCTTGTCCGAAGACATCTTCAGCTGCGGCCCTCTGGGCACCCCCTTCCCTCCTTCTGGGCCCCCCGTCCTTTCCCTCTTCCTTTCCTCTGAGAGAGACTCTGCTCCTGGGGCCGCTGCAGCATCAGAAATAGAATCAAGGGAAGCAGCCAGTTCTGTGCATTGTGATGGGCCTGGGACACTGGGAGTGGCCTCGTGTCCAAGTGTCAGTGCTTTCAGAGTGTCCGATGTCCCCGGCTTCTCAGGGGCACCAAGGGGCAGTGGAGTGTGACTGTGCTATGCATTCGGGTATACATTCCCTCGTCCCACAGATCCTTGGTCCGTGCTAGGCCAACACCATGCCTGGGGACTTAGGAGCAGAAGCCGCCCTTACCCCCCTGCAGCTCCTGGTCTGATGTGAGACAGGCAGGTAGAGCACAGTCAAGGCTGGAGAATTCTGTGACGGACACCAGGAGTGTCTTGGGGCCAGGGGCCCCTGAGAGTGGAAGGCAGTTCACCTGGCGAGCAGGGGCATGGACAAGAAAGCTCAAAAACAAGGGCCACACAAGGGGTGTGGGAGGAGTGCTAGAGTGCTAGAGAACAGCTAGAGAACACGGAAGAGGACCCCACAGCTACTCCCAAGGGGATGAGGCATCGGGGACACACTGGAGGGGTGAGGGGAAGCAGGTGGCATGGGCTCCCAAGTGTAGCTGAAGGCAGTGCTGAAGGCAGTGGGGTGGTGAGCGGGTGCGAGCAGGCAATGCGTGGTCAGAGCTGTGTCGTGTGTGGGACCAGGGGAGGAAGGACCTGTGCGCAGAATTCCATGCGGCAGTGGGAGGTGCTCCCTCTAGAGAGGAGAATTCTGAAGAACTCTGAGAGTTCTGGAAGATCACGATGACCCATGTTTTGGTCCCCCAAAACCCCTCGGCTCACCTGTAAAATGGGGGTAAAGCAAATATCTTTGTACACTTGCATGAAGACCGATGTCTAGGAGTGGTCATCACAACAACATTCAAAATACAAAAAATAGAAGTGGTCTACATGTCTGTCACTGGAGAACCGGTAAAATAGAGATCGACCCTACAAGGGAGCACTCTAAGTCTTTACAATGAACCCGTTGATTGAGAAGGCTCCCCAAGACATATTGAGATCAGGTCTCAGAATAATACATGTTGTATGACACCGTCCCTATTAAAATGTATATACCCATGAATATGCATGTAAAATATTAGCAAAAGGGCTGCTAGGATGCTCCAGAACCTTTGTGGAGGCAGTCTGGGCTGGGGAGGCATTAGGTTGGGGGTTGAGGAAGGCCCTCCTTGCCGGTTATTACACACTCGTATATTCTTTGCTTCTCTTGTAAGAAGGTCCATTAATGTTATCTCTGTGAAAACATTAAATCCATGACACTGGGAAGCGTAACTTCGGGGGAGGGGTAGTTCTCAGCAGTGAAGTTAGGGCTCCAGAGTGGAGGGATGGGGTACAGTGCTTGAAGGGGCCCTCCGTCCGCACTTCCACCAGGGGCAGCAGAGGGCACAGACACACAGTTGCACTCCGGGAGCTTGGGTGCTGGGGCTCAGCTCCAGGATGGGACCGTGCCAGGTGACCGCCCCTTCCCACCGCTCCGCTCCCTCATCAGGCACACAGCAACAGGAAGCCAGAACCCCAGTCTCGGGGGTGATAGACAAGATCATGTATATGCAAAAGTCATAAGCAGACATGAATAGGGAGGAAGATGACCGCGACAGGATCAGAGGGAGGTGAGGAGCGCGCGTATCTGGGGGTGGTGGTGGAGGTGAGGCAAGGGAGGGGGCGTCAGCATTCGTCATCACGACCTCATCGCAAGGCGTTGCTACCTTCATCTAATGGATGAAAACAAGGTTCCATGACTTTCCTAAGTCATGTGGCTAATAAATGGCAGAATGGGACCTAAGTCGGCATGCTGGACCTCTCCTCTCTTTGCCTCCAAAGCAAGTGTCCAACACCTGTTTGCAGAGTGCTGGGTGGCAGGGTCCAGATGCCGGGATCCCGGGGAGTCACCGTGCCGGGGGCCTATGAAATGTGTGTCTCCTTTCATTTGGGCACACCAGCCCACTCGCACGGCTTCCCGGATCCTGACCTGAGGGCTGGGAAACAAAACACTGAGTCCCCAGGATAGAGAACTGTCCCACAGAAGACTCCCCATCGCCCTCTGCCCCCGCTTACCAAACCGCAATCAGACTCACCCCTGAGCTTCCCACCACACAGCAGCTGCGGACAGCACCTGCCTTTCAAAAGCACAATGTATGCTGTCCTGTGTGCTAAATACAGAAGAGCATTCTGGCTCCCTGGGGTCCTAATCTGGGGGGACTGGCACTGAGCAAAGCAGATGGAAATGCACTGGAATGCCTCAGGCCCAGGAGATCTACGGATTGGACGCTGGGTTCCCAAGTGGAAAACATGCCAGCACCAAGCCACCATTTAGGTAGCTTAGGGGAGGGAGTGATTTCTCTGTCCCTATTTATCCAGAATGTTAATTAATGGCCTGATGTTCAGTTCATGGAGTTGGTCTCTCCCCCTCCCACACCAGGAACCAAAGAAGGTGTGGAAAAGCAGCAGGCCTGAGGCCTTGGCTGAAGGCCAGCCCCTCTGACAGCTCTTTGGAAGAATTCTGCTGCTGGGTCGTGGGCTGCGCCTTCCAAAGGCTCTTTGTGTCTGTGGTTTTCTTCTTTTTACCTGAACATAACTGGAAATCTCTGGATGAAAGAGCAAAAAGGTCCAGGGGCTGCCTCCCAGGTCTGTTAAGGGAGAGCTGATGGGGCAGGAGGCACAAGTGACATTTGAGCATTTCAAACTCTCCTCTTCAAGTCCTTGTGGATTTTAAAGCCTTCCCCCACCCCCGTGCCACCTGCAGGGCCTCATTCTGACCCATTATGCCCCAGACGCCTATTTCCCTGTCCAGTGAAGCCCCCCACCTAGTATCCCCACGAGACCATGGGACTGCTTTCTTTAACATCAGTTTTGCATATTTTCATCCCTTCCAACTCCCAGCCCCCTAAACTTCTAATCTGTGCTTCTTTAATCAGATCGGAGATTTCCCTAGTCACTGTGCACATGCATGTGAACACAGTTTCTAAGGAGGCCATCGAAAGACCTATTTCGTCCCTAGAATGTCAATGTCACTCCATGTGTTTGTAATCCCATCTGGGACAGGTGAGCGCCAGAGGACCTCAGCCCCTGTGTGGGTGGTTTTGTGGACAGAAAGGGGGTGGCGCAGCACCTGGCACCTGGTCATGACCGTGTTTGATAAGAACTGGACTCTTGCCAGCCCTGGTGTGAGGGGGTCTTGCCAGGAAACCATGCCCAGTCTGATGATTCAGCTCCATGGGCACCAACTTTCAATGACAAGAGGAAATATGTTTGGTTCGCCATTCCAGCGGTCATGAGACTAGGCATCCATTTAATTTCCCGACTTGAATAATTCCCCAACATTAGCTATCTTCAATGCCACGATGTAGCTTTTGAGTTATCAAGGGATATCGCATTAAAATGGGCATTTATAGATTATTCATGGAAAGTTCCAGTTTTATGCGGAGGCTCCGTCCCCAGCACTAGATAACACACCTTTGTTTCTTAGGCATTCTGGGCATGTGTTGTTTTTCCTTTTTAAACTGTTTTATTGAGCTACAATGAACACACTGTATAATTCATCCACTTAGAATCTATGATTGCATTTTTTGGTATATCCAGGGCTGTTCAACATCTAGTTTTAGAGGCTTTTGGTCCATGCCCCCCCTACACGAAAACGCCACTCTCACCATACCCACGCACGGTGACTCCCACCCGTGCCCCCCACCCCACCCCAGCCTAGACTATCGCTAACTTCTTTTCTGTCTCTGTGGATTTGCCTAAGCTGTACAGACATTTCATACAAATAGAATCAGACAATAAAAGGTTCTCCTATGACTAACTTCTTTCACGTGACATGTTTTTACATTCATTCATGTGTAGCAGCAGGTGTCGGGACTACCTTCCTTTTTATGGCTCAGTAATATCCCATTGTACGCACAGACACTGTGTGCGTACAATCTACCCAGTGTATAGGTAAGCATGTTTTGTGTATCCACCGAACACTCAAAGAACATTTGGAAATTTCCACCTGTGGGCCATTATGAACTGCTGCTATGAGCACTCACGTGTACATTTTTATGTCGACGTATGCCTTCCAGTTCTCCTGGTTATATACTAGGAGTGGAACTGCTGGCTCCTCTGGCCACTCCATGCTTAGCCTTTTTAGGAACCGTCAAACCGTTTTCCAAAGAAGTGCCGCCACATAACATTCCCACCAGCAGTGCGTGAGCTGTCCCACACCTCCGCCTCTTTGTCAGCACGACTAATATCCAACTGCTTGATCAGGGTCATCCTAGCGGTTTCTCACTGTGGTTTCGGTGTGCACGTCTCTGACAGCTGAGGTGTGGACCATCTTCTCAGGTACCTGTTGGCCATTTGCCTACCTCCTTTGGAGCAAGGTCTATTCAAAGGTTGTTTTTTTTTGTTTTTTTTTTTTAAGATTTATTTATTTATTTGACACAGAGAGAGAGATTACAAGTAGGCAGAGAGCTAGGAAGAGAGAGAGAGGGGGAAGCAGGCTCCCTGCCAAGCAGAGAGCCCAATGCCGTGCTCGATTCCAGGACCCTGGGATCATGACCTGAGCCAAAGGCAGAGGCTCAACGCACTGAGCCACCCAGGCGCCCCCTGGAGCAAGGTCTATTCAAATGTTAACTTGTGTTTCAAATTGGTTATTTGCCTTTTTATTATTGAGTTGTAAGAGTTCCTTATGTCTTCTGTACAGGGATACTGTACCTTATCAGATATATGATCTGAAAATAATTCCTCCCATTCTGTGGGTCCATAAATTAAAGTTTCATTGAATATAGATACGTGGTAGCATCTTTTTATTTTTAAATTCCAAATTGGACACTTAGTTTCAGGAAAACAGCCTCATCTGTCACATCAAACTGTGATAATTTTAGGGTGATTGGTTTTACAGTTTTATTTCTATTTTAGTTGTTAATCTGTTTTATTTCCCTAGTTGTGTAGAAGTTACCTACAGAACTAATATGTAGTTTTATATTTTAATACATTTTGATAACATTAAAACAAGGTAATTACATAAGAATTATTAGGGCACTTGGTTGACTGTTGGTTAACCATCCGACTATTGATTTTGGTTCAGGTCATGATCTCAGAGTCATGAGATCAAGCCCCGAGGGCTTCAGGTGCTTAAGGCTAATTGCTTAAGGTTCTCTCTCTCCCTCTGCCTCTCCCTCCAACTCTTTCTCTCTCTCTCTTTCAAAAAAAAAGGGGGGGGGGATAAGAATTACTTAAATGAACACTTTCTTTTAAATATCAGCTCTTTTGTATTATGCTAAGTGAATTAAGTCAGGCTGAGAGAGACAGATTCCATGGGATTTCACTCACATGTGGAATCTGAAAAACAAAGGAATGAACATACAAAAGAAAAGCAGAATCGGACCTATAAATACAGAGAACAGACTGGTGGTTGCCAGAGGGGAGGGGTGGGAGGCTGAGCAGATTGGGGGAAGGGCAGTGAGAGGTCCAGGCTTCCGGTTCTGGAATGAATGAGTTGCAGGAATGAAAGGCACAGCCCCAGGAATGCCCTCGGTGACCCGGCAGGAGGCTTGTGTGGTGACAGATGGGAGCTACGCTTGCGCTTGTGGTGCACACGGTGAACATGGCATAATGTACTGAAGTTGAATCACTATGTTGTACACCTGAAACTAATATAACATTGTGTGTCAACTATACTCAAAAAAAAAAAAAAAAAAAAACAGGAGTCAGCTCTTTATTCTTCAAACACTGCCTGAGCCTGTAAATTCCATGAGGCTGCACCTGCCTGGCTCACCGGTGTATCCCCTGAGCTACCTACCATTGTCACTGGCACAGACAGAACACTCACCAAATAATAAAGGAGTGAACCGATGATGGCCCCTAATTTCAGGGCATGACCCTGAGGCTTCTGGAGCTGCTCTCCTCTGTCGGGTGCAGTCCCGGATGATATTAGTTTGGCCGGTCCTTCTATCCCCAGCACTGGGGCGAGAACAGTGTATTCCAACCTCCACAGAGCTGGTCCCAGTTCTGACCCAGGGTCTGCCAGGAAGAGTAGCTATAAGGGAGTTATTAGCATCTTATTTTGCCGATGGGGAGACTAAGGCCAGGAGAGGCGAAATCCACCCCCCACACAAGTTTCACTCATGCTGGTGAGGGATTCCATGTCAGACAGTCTCAACAACCCCATTGTTGCTTCTTTCTCCTGCTGTCCCCAGAGGGTGATGGGGTCTGTCCACTCATTTGAGCTATTTGCAAGTTTACGTTGAGTGAGTTTGAGCCTGGAATCCATCACAGAGTCCTGTCGGCCTTGACCTCAGCAGGGTTTGTAGCCAGAAGTCTCCGCTGCCTGCTCTTTTCAGAGGAGAACTGGCTTGCCAATAACCGAGAGTCTGGCGCCCTTCCAGTGTCACCAATTCCGTGGCACGTGTCCAATTGCTTGAGCAGGGAGGCAGCCCACATGGAGAGCTGTCTGCAGGTGACTCTCAGTTCTCTCTTTATGTTGGAGCCTTGCCAGCAAACCGCAAAGCCATCATTTCATCCTTTGTTTCAGAAAACTTTGCACGGCCACGTGGAGCCCACTCAGCTACCACTCTGCTCTCCCCAGAAGGGTCTTCCCCGGGGTGGGTAGTCATCCGACCCAGCAGTGCCATTTAAAGTCAGTGGCAGAGCCTCATATCAGACTAGAGATCAGGGAAATCCAGAAGAAGCCTCCTAATGTCTAATGCTGCCCCACCCAGCAGCTCAGCAATCGGAGGGTATGAATTGGAGGGACCGCATGGCCAACATGGCCAACCAAATTAAGTTTGTACAAACTGGCTGTTAAAGCTGCTGAAACGTCTCTCCTTAGGGATAGTAAACCTGGGGCCACGGTTCTCCAAATCCAGCAGGTCCAGCCTCACCTGTCCCAGCCCCATGCAGAGCACCTGACCAGCAGCCATGGAGGAGATGCTATTGTATGAGCCCTCACACCTCCTGGGGATGCACTCAACCTTCCGGTCTGAGAAGAAGCAGAGTAAACCTTCAGAAGACTTCAAACTTGCTGGCAAAGACTATAAGGAAGCTGTTGGGAATAACCTTCATAGTCTATTTTCCTGTGGCTGACCGAACTGTTTGATTCTATTCTTTGCCCAGCACAGACAAATGCTTCTTTTTCCTTCCTGGCTTTCAATTATTTTCCATTTTAAATGTCGGGGGAAAATACCAACTTTGTGCACTGTTAGGACTCCTCAAATAGTTGGTGTTTGATTTGTGCCCAATTTTGCCATAGCTCTTCCCACAGAAAACACTGGTCGGACCTTAAAAATTAAGCTAATTTTACTTCCAGCACTTGGGCAAATTCTCAGTGTGCAAACAATTGACAGACTGTTTCCATTTTCATTAGGCTGTTTGTTTTTGTCATCAGAGGCAAAAGTCCCAGAGCATGTGGGATGAAGTATACGCGGAGCTCATTCCAGCCCAGAGGTGTTTAAGGAGACCTTCCTGCTGTATGTATTTCCCTTGAATGGGTATCATCTTTAAATGGAATTTTCATAATATGCATGGAAAAGTGAATTTTTCATAAACATTGTGTGTTTATGGGGGACACTCATTTTGATAGTATTTTAAAGAAATGTGTAAGTCTGTGCCTGTATATAATTAATGTCGTCCGTTCATGACCATATTGGTAAACCCACTGTAGCTTCAGAGGGACCTTTCGCAGGTGATCAATGCCCTTCATAGAATGTTCCAGTCTCCAGAGACCTGAGGCATGCCTGTGCGGTGGAGATTTTAGGCCTTGTGACATGTTTTGCCACAATCTGTAATGAAATACCCATGATACACTAGACACCACGCTCAGAGCTGGAGATACTCATTTGGATAAGATGCTCTTTGTGATTTCAGGGAGCTTGCAGAAATGATACAGGACGTGTATCTGGGTCACTGCAATATGGCTGGAGAGGTTTCATTGCATCAGTGCAGGTAGAACACATAGGAGCCCAGAGAACCTTTCCTTTCAACCAAGCTTTAGGAAAAGCCTTTGTGAAAGAGGCGGCTTTCCAACTGGCAAGAATTCAACAGTATGAAGTGGGGCCAAGGCTGAGGGCTCAGTATGAAGAGAGACAAAAGTAAGATGGCCTGGGTGTGTTCAGAGGAAACTGATAAGCCAAGGGAGGCAAATCTGGGGTACTATGGGCTTGAGGGGAACAACAGTGGCCCTAGGACACGGGTAACAGGAGAAAGACAAGGCAGGTTACAGAGCATGGCTGGGGCCATGTGTGGCAGGTGAACTGGGGTGATGGGGCAGCCCCACTGACTCTGCTTCCATCGTGAGGATCACTGGCCTGTGGATAGCAGCTAAGAATGGAGAGAAACGTCAAGCTCTTCTCAGTGCTCCCAGGAGTCGGAGGATAGTTGTCCTCTCACTAGCTGTCTGGATGTGGTCCCATAAGCCCTCACAAGAGCTTTGAGAATTGTTTGAGCAAATTATGAGCATTCTGCTTTATCTTGAGCCATGTTGTGGGGGCCAGGAAATGTGGAACCCCAGGAAAGCCAACCTTGTCTTCAGCACGGAAGGACTCTTGTCCCCACTTGTCTTCCAAGTAGTCTTCTACTCAAATGACCCTAGTCATCCAAAGGAACAATCTTACCCCACACCAAGCTGGTGGCATTACGGACACCTCAGGCCTCATTGGGACTTCCTTCACTGGGACTGAAGCTGACACTCTCATTCCTGCTTAGTTTTTCCTTCTGGGGGTGAACTGCCTATCTCATTCTTCAGTTCCGGAGACTCAGAAAGACATTGCAACAAGACTAATCACCAGTAATACTGATTTTCACTGGGAAGCTTGTCATGTGCAATCACATTGACACATGAAATTTGATTAGAAACTCAACTCTTCCCCGTAGCTGCAAGTTAAGGTCTTCAGAACATGATCCCATCAAGGGCAGGGCTTTTCTCTGATCATCTGTCTGGACATTAGAATCACAGACTATTAGATCTTGGAGCTAATGAATGAGAGTGTCAGCTTCAATCCCAGTAAAGGAAGTCCCAGTGAGGCCTGAGGTGTCCATAATGCCACCAGCTTGGTGTGGGGTAAGACTGTTCCCCTGGATGACTAGGGTCATTTGAGTAGAAGACTACTTGGAAGACAAGTGGGGATAAGAGTCCTTCCGTGCTGAAGACAAGGTTGGCTTTCCTGGGGTTCCACAGGAGCTGAAGAGTCCCTCCAGTGTCACATCTCCCAGTGGGCTGTGGGAACCTCTCAAGTGTTTCCTCAAATTGCTGGTCATCATTTTTGCTCAAACGCTTCCACCTGTGAGTAAATTAGTCAATGAGTCACCCACGATGGGTCCAACCTGATGCAAAGTCAAAACCCAGCTCAAGCTTATACGTTTACAAAACTACCCATCCAAGTTAATAATTGCAATTTTGATCTTTTAAGTTTGTAAAGTCTGAAGGTCCAGCTGACCCAGCCTAAGTTTATAGTTGAAGAGCCCAAGGGCATTGGAGACATGAGTAATCCTTCAGTGTGGTTTCTTGATGTACACAGTCGACCAGAGCATATTCTCCTTTTCCAGCCTAGAGTCACTGCTCTGGTTCAGAACTTTATCATCTCAAGCCTAAATATATACAATAGTCTCCTGGTTTCCTACCTTTACCCTTGCGCCTTCTATTCCTGACCTGTGCCCACGGCATTAGTAGATTGTTTCCTTCCTCCTCTAGAAGCTTAAATCTGTACTTCCCCTTGCCCCACAGTCCACACAATGGAGTCTGAACTCCCCAGCATGGTGTTTGTGGCTCCAGCCCAAGACCCCCAAGGCCCAGCTTCATCTCCTCATATAGCCTCCCCTCCTTCCAATCCAGACACTTGTGTTACATTCACATAAAATTACTCATTCACTGAATAATAATCTCACATACATCTCTCTAATTCCACAAGTCTTGGATTTCTCTGCTCTGGCCATTGTTCAAGACCCAGCACAAATGTCACTTTTGTTTTAAAATCTTTGTCACCCCCTCAGCCCCTCAGCCCTGGTTCTTCTTCCCTGGGCTCCTTCTCTGGGCTGCACCACACTGAGCATCACACTCTGGATGCATGTCTCTGCATCTTCGGCTCCTTGAATAGTAGGTCATATCTTGTTCATTCTTATGTCCTCAGTGCCGGGCAGAGTCAGAGATTGGTATCCATTGATTGAATCCATGAATAAATAAATAAATGCATGAATATGGGTTCAATGTGTGTTCATGGAACTACCAGAGAGACACCAGTGAGTGCTCCTTATTACCAACATTGACAACAGGTACTGCTTGGTCACCCAGAAGTCAGTAAAGGAAATTAGACACAGCCTCTACTGTCAAGGAGTCTAGTTAAGAAGACAAGACATAACCATTTAAAGAGTGATGATCTTGACCAGGGCTAGTTTCTGTCCTTTAACTTCTCTTTTGAAGTTAAAGCAGTCTAGGAAACCCACAAAACTCAGCCTGGCTCATTCCCCTGGTAGGTGTTAAAGCCACTTCCAATCCTCCTTTGGGGAGCTATGAAGGCCACCTGGGACCAGCAGGTGTGTTGGATGAGTCTTTACCTTGGAAAGCCTTAGCAATGACCATGTACTTTCTCTGTCTTTTTTGGTCTCATTTTAGCCTCACAAAAATCAGGGAGGAGGTGGTATTACTGTTCCCACTTTACAAAGAATCCATGAACAACTACAGCAAAAGCCTTCTAAGTGAGTCAAATGTGGGCTTCCCTCCCCAAGTCACTTGTGTGTTTCTTACTCATCTGATGTACACTGAGCACCTGTCTGGTGCCACGGTGTTAGGTACCAAGAGCACAGATAGACATGGAACCTGGATCTTCACCTGGAGGGAGATCTAGCTAAGTATAACACATGCAAGAGTTACAAAAGTCTACCCTAAATGCTGTCTGCCCCTCCCTAAATACTGAAGCAGGTGCTAAGTCTTTCATGCATTTGATATTTCATGAGAACTTACATGAGGACATAACATTGGGCAGTAACATTCAATCACTCTAACCCCTCATTTCTTTTCCACTGTGCTGAAAACTCCCCAAGGACAGACTGGATCTTTGGTCTTTGGATTTGTCGCTGAATTTATGTAATGTCCACCAGTACATCTTGTGGGCTCTGCCAATGTGGTAGCTTTGGATTGTAATTCATGAGGATGTGAGAGCAGCTCTGCTCTTCTCTTACTGTGTAACTTTGGCCAAGTTGTACCAGCTCTCTGGACTTCAGTATATTCATCTGTGAAATGGAGATATTTCTCTCATCCCAAAGAGATGTGCAGATACTTCAAGGGCAGTGAGTTTCCATTTTGCCGCATCTTTACTTTCAAAAGTAAGGTAGCAAGAAGGATGCCTTTAGGGCACTGGTTATCCACTGGGATGCATACCTCCTCTCTTTCTACTCTTCTCCCCAACCCCAATCCTCCATCTTTTTCCTGTTGAGAGGGACTATTGTGTGGTCTACTCCACTGGTATCCATGCTGCTAGGAGTATTGGTGGGTCAGTGGTAGACTGCAAGGTTGAGACCCACAGATTGAGGAAATGAACAAATGCCTTTATGTCTAGGAAATGCCGGGAGTCACCTGATATATCCGACCTTGCTTCAGGCTCTGATGAACCCAGAGACAAGCCCCCACCAGTTATACATTTATACTCAGATACTGGTCATTTGTCTGGTCAGAACCATCTAGTCACTGAAATACCAGTTAAATGTCAGTAATGTGGAAACCAATGAAGATGGCTTTTTGGTGGAAGAGCAGTCAATTCACTGAGTCTACACTCACACCCAGTGTAAAAGGCAGGTGGATTTTAGAGAGTGGTGTTTGACTGAATGCCATGACTGACCTGCAACTATACCAGCCCTACTGGTCAACTGCCCAAAGAACCCCTAGATTCCAGAGAAACTGTGGGCATTTCTGAGTTGGTGTAGAACAGCTTTCGCTTCCTCTGGGATTTTCCTCAGTCTTGTTTTTCTGGATGCTACTATCTGAAGTGAAAATAACATTTCTTTAGAAACTCCTGCCAAGCCAGTGTCTTCCTAATATTGCCTAGGAAATCTTGCAGGTCCCACTGGCTCTGGGCATGCCACTTTCTGTTTGAAACCTCTCTCCTGAGTGGGACACTGGTGGCACAGAGACTTGGTCCTGGGCTTTGTTTTCAAAGGCCTGTTTGCCTGACCCCCTGCTCCCCCGCCCCAGGAATCTATCACCCGTTGACAGGTGAGGAGGCAGAGAGGGAACACTGAGATCATGATCCCTCTGACTTCCGTGCTATGCTCCTTCTGTCCTAATCACGGCCTATGTTCCCGTGCTGATAGGTTCATGTTCATATAGTATTCTTTCTACCTGTAATGCTGCTCCCACCCCCACCCTCCCCCACTTTCCACCCCTGATAATCATGTAAGCTCGAGGGTAGCCTATCTTTTGAATTCTTTGTTGAACATCCCAGCCCTTAGGTGGGGGTGACCTCACCTTTCTCCTTACCCTGAGAGACACCTGACATGTTGCTGGTTCTGCCCTGTTTACAGTAGCACTCTTCTACTGGGAGAAAGGACAAAAGGAGCTCCTCTACTGTGCAAGATACAGAATATGCCCCAAAACTTGGCCAGTCTCCCCAATGATGAGAATCCACATGTGCTGCTCACAGACCTGACCACACACAAAACTGGCCACACTTTTTGGTCTCAGGGATCCTCTCCAAGCCTTCTTTGTCTACCTGTAGAATAAGGTGGGAGCACCAGATGATTTAAAAGGTCTCTTCCAGGGGCTCTCTGTGCGTTTCCTAAGGGGAATTTCTCCATGAACCTACTTTAGACTTCTCCAACAGAAGCACCTATTCCCAAGCGGTTGTGTTCAATGGACACCAGACTGGGTGCACTATTTGGCAGTGCCACATCTCCAGAGGACACATTGGTGACATATGACATGCACCCCATGCCCAATCCCTGAGTCACCATGCCCAGGGAGCCAGGAATCCCTGTGCCACCATTGGGAGAAATCTCATCCAGGAAAGCAACACAACAAACCATCATGGCTTTCATGGTGGTTCAGCACATGTTCTCGAGATTCATCCGCCTCGCTGCATACAGCTCTGCTCATTCGTTTTAGCTGCTGTGCGTTACCTAGTCACGTGACTATTCCAGCTTATCCATTCTCCCATCAAGGTGCACTGAGGCACCTTCCATTTTTTCCTCATTTGGAGCAAGGCTTCAGTAGGTGAACATCCTTGTTCTTGCCCACGCGCAGATGTTTTCCAAAGTTACTGCAACTTCTGCTTCCTCCAGCTAGCTTCCACATATAGAAAAAAATGAACACTTTTGCCAACCTGATGGATGGATTTTTATTCTTTTGGTTTTTGTTCTATGATCTATTTTGGAACTATGGGACTGGATACATACCAATTTAGAATTGTTATTTCTTCTCAGGGAACTTTTTCTTTTGCCATTATACATTGACCTTCTCTTCTCTATCCTTAATACCTTTTCTTTTTGCCTTAAAGATAATTTTGTTTAAAACTAATATAGCTACTCCAGCTCTCTTTTTATGATTATTTGCCTAGAATATATATATATGTATGTATATATATTAAGATTTTATTTATTTATTTGACAGAGATCACAAGTAGGCAGAGAAGCAGGCAGAGGGGGCGGGGA
Organism: Mustela erminea; assembly: GCF_009829155.1. NCBI lineage: Eukaryota > Metazoa > Chordata > Mammalia > Carnivora > Mustelidae > Mustela > Mustela erminea. Next base: position 84,105,923 of record NC_045627.1, on the reverse strand, counting down.
AGCAGGCTCCCTGCTGAGCAGAGAGCCCAATGTGGGGCTCGATCCCAGGACCCTGGGATCATGACCTGAGCCAGAGGCAGAGGCTTTAACCCACTGAGCCACCCAGGCACCCTATATGTATATTCTTATCCTATTATTTTCACCTTGTTTTGGTAACCTATGTTTTATTTCCCACTAAAGAATCCCTAATAGTTTAAAAAAAAAACTTAGAAATTTCACTAAATCATTCCATTCAGTCACAACACTTGGCTGATATGGAGGGAAAACCTTATATAGTCTTTTCCCATTTAGCTTATATCAGCACTTTACCTACACACTGCTTTTCCAGAGGAATTTTTCTTTAACCGGGAGAAAAACTTTATTTTAAAAAGTCTATCTCTTTAAAATGGTGGTGATTCTAAGAAAAGCACCAGTAAGAGATAGGAATATGGGAGCAATTAAGTTTTAATTACTATGAACACAAAAAAATTCCTCATTATGGAGCATTATAGAACATTCAAATAAAAAATTATCAAACACATAAGTGCTTATAACAAGAGCATCTTTTCTACTTTGCTAACTAATTTTGGGGAGATTAAAAAATTTGAAGTGGTGGGGGGGTGGGAGGTTGGGGTACCAGGTGGTGGGTATTATAGAGGGCACAGATTGCATGGAGCACTGGGTGTGGTGCAAAAATAATGAATACTGTTATGCTGAAAATAAATAAAAAATAAAAAAATAAAAATCAAGCATGTCTACACATTTCAGATTTACATTTATTAAAAGCAAAACAGCAATTCTGATTATGTGAACATCTATTACAATGAAGATGCTTTGAATTATGAAAACAGAATTATGAATAAATTTAAATTTCTCAAAATTTTGAAGATGTAAGTAATTTACCATTTCTTCAGACATTTTTAGAGAAATAATGTTTTGTTTTTAAAAATTCAGTTCAGGATATTGACTCACCTCCTTTTTTGGTAAAAGACAAAAAACTCTGAAGGTAAATATTACATTCATACCAGCCACAAAATAAAGTTCAAACTTAACCAATGCACAACAGTTTTAAAAACATACAAATCTAAGATTTTGTAGGAAAACAGTATAAGTTAAAATGACACCATACAAAATATCATGGATTTTTTATGAATATTTAAAGCTAAATATTCTGATTTTGAGAGTAACTTCTAGGAATTTGAGGTTTAAAATATAAAAGTAGCAGACATATTTGCTCTCCTAAGCATTTTTTTTTTTTTTTAAGTAAAAGCAAAAACAAAATGAACCAAACAACACTGCGGCATATGTGTAGAGTGGTAGACATTGTCCTATGGATACATTTTCGACTTTCATTTGCTTTAATTTTGTCCATTCTTATTTAAAACATACCACTCCCAATGCTCTTCATACAAATGGGAAAACATGAGGTAAACATCGCACACTTATATAGAAGCATTCAATATTACTTAGATATTCCTTATGCCTACAACAATGCTTAAATAAATCCCCCACAAAGAGTGATTATTGTCATGAAATATACCTGAACCATATAAGCAGATCAGGTATCACAGTCCTCTGAAAATGGCAATGATGTTCTTCAGTATCACAAAATAATCATGACGACTTTTTCTGTAGAAATTGTTTTGCTAGCAAATATTGCTTCATTATGGATTAAATGAGGCACTGAGCTATAGTAAAAGCACCTGAAATCCATTCAAAATTGCCATGATGCAACTCATGTGGAAATAATCTATAATTAGATTATAGCAGAGTCTCCAGCTCTGCTACCTCCAGTTCCTTCCTGCCATATCATGCTTCCACCTGAGGTCATTTTGTTAGACCTTGAAGAATTCTTATTAGCATTTTTTTGGATTGTCTCAGCTTCTGCTTTGTGTGGAAACATCCCATCTCCCATTTATGTTTGAAATATTTTTCACTGAGTATAAAATTCTCAATAGCTAGTTTATATTTTGTCCTTTCCAACACATTCAGGATATCATTTTCACTGCCTTCTGGCTTCCTGTTTACTGCTGGGGAGTCAGTCCCTGTTACTGTTACTGTTATTTTTCTTTTTCCTCTTTGAAAATAATGGGTCTTTTTCCTCTAACTGCTTTTGATATTTTCTCTTTGTCTTAATTTCTCAGCAGTTACACCATGATGTGCTTAAGGGAGTCTCTCTTTGTCTTTATTCTGGTTGGGGTTTGGCAATCTTAGGACTATGGATTAATGTCTTCCATCAATTTGGTGTTAGTGTCAGACATTCTCTCTTCAAATATTGCTTCTACCTCATTTCCTCTCCATCTGGGATTCTAATCACATGTATGTTAGAACATGTCTCTCATGCTCTGTTTTTAATCATTAATTATTTTATTTAGTATTACGTTTGTTTTATTTTTTAATATTTCCTCATAGAAATTTGCTAAATATTTGGAACTTAACACATTTTTAAATAACCTATGGATTAAAGGGTATATGGAAAAAGAAATCAGTAAATATTTTGAAGATGATGAAGATTAAAAATATAAAAAAATGAGGGATTTAACAAAAGCAGTGTTTATGGGGACATTTATAACATTAAATATATATAATAGAAAAGAAAAAAATGTCTCAAATTAATAATCTAAGGTTCTGAAACAACAACAAAGTAAGTCCAAAGTAAGTTAGAGGAATGAAACAATAAAGTTAAGAGAACTTAATAAAATAGAAAACAAAGAGCAATAGCAAAAATCAATGAAACCCAAGATAGTCTTTTTAAAAAAGTTGAGGACTGAAAACCTCAAATTAGACTGATCAGAAAGAAAAGATAGATCAGATTTCCAGAATCAGAAAGTGGAAAGTTGACATCACTACAGATGCTACAGACACTATCAGCTGCTAAAGGAATTTTTAAACAACTTTATGGCAATATATTGACAACATAGATGAAATTGATACATTCATTGAAAGACTAAAATTGCCAAAATAGATTCAAGAAGAATTCGAAAATCTGAAAAAGTCAATACATATTAAATAAATTAAATCCATAATTTAAAATCTTTTCACAAAGAAAATTCCAATCTCAGATGTCTTCACTAATGATTTTTTTTTAGCAGTTCAGAAAGAAATAATGACAACTCCACACAAATTTTTCCAAATATAGAGCAGAGGTATCTCATTCCAACTTGACACATAGAGGCCTGATGCCAAAGCAGGAACAAAGATATCACATGGATATGGTAGGCCACTATCTCTCCTCAGTCCCTCAGGCACTAAATTCTTTGATGAATATTGGCAAGTCAAATCCAGCAATATAAAATGAAAGATAGTACGTGATGACTTAGTGGAGTTTATCCAAGGAAGCAAGGTTAGGTGAACATTTGGAGACAAATGTAATTCACCATACTAACTAGAAAAGAACAACAATATGATTATCACAATAGATGCTCAAAAAACCATTTGTGAAAACATAATATCTATTTGTGATTAAAAAAAAAAAAAACTCTCAGAAAACTAGGAATAGAAGGGGATTTCCTTAGCCTGATAACTTCTTTTTTTAAAACCTAGTTAACATCACATTTAATGGTGAAGGACTAAATGCTTTCTAAGATTGGGATCAAAGCAAGAATGGATGTTCTCATACTGTTCATTCAACATTGCATTAGTGGCCCTTGCTAGTGCAATAGGGCAGGGGAAAAATGCCTTAAATTAGCTTGGAAATGGAGAAGTAAAACTGCTTTCATTTATCAATGATATGATCATGTTTACATAAAATTCTTATCTATATAAAGGTTATAAATCTTATCTATAGAAAAAGTTACTATAACTCACAACTGAGTTTAGAATATCTACAAAATATGTCTATATTTTAAAAATTAATTATATTTTTATACTAGCAAAAAAAGTATCATTCTCTATACTAGCAACAAACAGCTGGAAATTTCAAAATTTAAATACCACTTACATGGTATTAGCCTCAAAAAATATAAAAGACTTTGCGATAAATTTATAACAATATGTGCATGATCTGTATTTTAAAATCTATAAAATATCAATGAGGCAAACAACCTAAAAAATAACCTAAATAAACAATCTAAATAAATGGAGAAATATATCATGTTTGTGGATCAGATGACTCCATGTTGTTAAGTCATTAATTCTCCAAAAATTGATCTTTAGATGTTAATCTTAACCAAAATCTGAGCAACATTTGTGTAGATATCAGCAACACAAATTAATAACTATCCAAGAAATTGGATTTGTAATTAAAAAATCTCTCCACAGAGGGAACTCTAGGTCCAGATGTCTTTACTGATGATGTTTTAAAGCACTGAAGGAGTTCTAATTTATTGGAAAAGTGAAGAACCTAGAATAGCCAAAGTATATTTAGAAAAGAGAATAAAATCAGAGAACTACTTGATTTCTAGACTCACTATAAAACTTTAGTAATCACATAATCAAGATACTGTGATATTGACATAAGCATAAATACAACAGAGATTCCAGAAATGCATCTCTCTATCTCTCCATCTATCTATTTATCTCTCTATCTCTCCATCTATCTATGATCAGTTGAAGTCTGATAAGGTTTGCAGGGTTTTTCAATGAGGAAAGGATCACCTTTCAATATATTATGTGGAAAAAAATGAACTTTGACTTTTACCTTATGCCATGCACAAAGATTAAATTTGAAATAGATCATTTGACCTAGATTTAATAACAATCACAATACATCTTCTACCATATATACATATATATATATATATATATATATCACCTTGGAGTAGGTAAATGTTTCTTAAACAAAACACACACAAAGACCACAAACTGTTAACAAATGCATGGAGTGGACTCTATCAAAATTAAAGACTCTTTCTAGAGATATCTTTAAGAAAATAAATAAAGCCAGCCACATGCTAATAGAAAATTTTTTCGATTATATTTCTGACAAAATTCTTGTATCCACAATACTTATACCTTGGTAATAAAACACAAGCCCAAATTTTTAAAATGGGCATAAGATTAAAGAGATACTTCACAAGAAAAAAAATATATATGAATGGCTAATCAGCCATGAAACAAGTCCAAAGCCTTTGTTAGGGAGACCCAAATTAAACCACACTGCAATGCCACTTTACATTTCATATAAAGAAGAAAGGAAAGACTGTTTATCAAGTGCTGCCAAGGGTGTGGGACAACTTCGGCTCTCATACACTGCTGGTGGAGATGGAAGATGTTACATCCACTTGGGGACTCAATTTGGCAGTTTCTTAAAAAAGTGAAAAACACACTTACCATAGGATCCAGCCATTCTACCCTTAGTTATTTAGCTAAAAGAAATGATAGCATAGGTCCAACAGAAGATCCCACACTATGCTCTTGGCAGTTTTATTCATAACAGCCTCAAACCAGAAACATTGCAAACGTCCATCAACAGTTGGCTGGATAAGCCATCTGTGGTATCTTTATGTGATGGAATATTACTAAGGAATGAAAAAGGCATTAACTACTGATGTACAGTAACACAGATGAATCTCAAAAACAAGATGCCAAAAGAAAGAAACCAAAGAGCACAACTGTAGGATTCTCTTTATCTGAAATGGTAAAGAAAAAAAAAAAGTCAAATCTGTGGCGACAGAAAGGTCGTCAATGGTTGGCTGGGACTAGGGTTTGAACGAAATTTATTGGAAAAGTCCCAGATATATACTGATCCCGGTGGTGGTTGCACAGATACATACATTTGTCAAAAATCATTGATCTTTATACTCAGAGTGGATGCATTTGTTCTACATAAGTTATACATCAGTAAAATTGATTTCAAAATATGCAGTACGAATCTCATGCTAATAAAGGAAATTCAGTTTTACCAGTGAGAAACGGAGGTACCAAGGGGTTGCTTAAATGCACAAGGTCACAGAGCTAAGAAGTGCTGACCTGGTACCAAAAATGTCATTGGTCTCTCTCGAAAGTCTACAAATTTAGTCCGTATGCTATCACTGCCTGCTTACATATCTGTCATATAAAAATAATAATACAATAATAATAATGCCTTACAGCTGTGGAGGAAATTATAATTTTTGCAATTCCTCTTGAACTGTGTACTCATTGGATTCTTACAATAGCTGAGTGAGATGTGGGTCTCACTGTATATACGCACCCATTTTATAGATGAGAAAACTGCAAAGGCCATAGTGCTGGCCCAGGGCTAAGGCAGAGCTCAAGGCTTTAGGTGCAGAGGGCTGCCACTCTTCCAACCAGTCTCCACCTCCCCCTGTGGACCTGCAGTATGTGCTGACCTGACTGTGAGCCAGCCCCATGCAGCAGAGCGAGCCGATGTGCCTCCCTTCTCCTGCCACCCCACCTGGAGAATGGAGGAAACTGCCTTGTGCTCTCAGCCCCTTCTGATCCTGTGACTGGCACATGACACCTACGTCACCCAGGCACTGACTGATGGGTTGACACTTTGCCCCCGTGCTGGCTTTTGGAGGGCTTTATCTTAGAGGACAAAGGATGCTAAGTCATAAAAGAGGGACAGGTTTTAATTTTTCTAAAGTATTTCAAAAACACCTTAATTATATAAACAATCCATCTTCCTTAGGGGAGAAAATTCAACTACATGATCAGGAAGAAAACAAGACTCCCCCAAATGTACCCAGAGACTCCTATTATTAAACTGTCACAAATGTCCTCCAAACCCCTTCTGTGCATTTATCCAATGTACGTAGATAATAACCACTGCACCATGATTTTCCTTGGGGGAAATTTAACGGGGCAGAGACAGAGAAGGGGAGACGGAGTGAGAGAGGCGGGGAGCGGTGGGGAGAAGGAGGGAAAGAGGATGCAGACGGAGAAACAGCCCGTCCCAACTCCTTCAACCACTCCTGCAAACGGAGCATTCTGAAATAAAATTAGAGTGAGAGAGGAAAGCAACAGGGGCACCCCAAAGAGCGGAGAGGACGTTTGGAAAGTGGTAAATGGAGACATTCTTATATTTGTTATATATATTTCTTTAATTTCTTATATTATATTTCTTACGTATTTGCTCTTTTTACACCAAAAATCTGTTTAGGAAGTATTTGTCTACTTCTGTAAAAGAAACGAAAGGAAAAGGAAGAGGAGATGCTTCTGCAGGTCATTGTCCCTTCTGCCCGGGAGACTCTAGATGGCCATATCCCCAACTGCCTCTGGGGCCCCAGGGCTGCAGTCGCGTGCCCAGACCTGGGTTCTGATCCAATGGGTCCCCAGCATCCCGAGCAAGGTCCTGGCCATTTCAGCTTAGAGTCTCCCTGCTGGGCCCCCTGTCCGCAGGGGCTTTGCGGCCATACTGATGAAGAAGTGAAGGGAACTAAGGGGTGTTCGGTGTCCCTGGAAGTTCTGGGGGCAGTGGGTCTCCTGTCCATTCCCCTGCCCTGAAACTGGTTCCTTGGGGGCAGTCTCTGTGCTTTGTTTCTTTTCTTTTTCTGTTACATTAAAACAAACAAATAAGGGGCTCCTGGGTTTCTCCGTCAGTTGAACGTCCAACTCTTGGTTTCAGCTCAGGTCCTCTTCTTGTGGTTCATGGAATGGAGCCCCGTGTTGGCCCCTTGCTCAGTGGGAGTCTACTTGGATGTTCTTTCCCTGCCCCTTCCCCCACTCACACTCTCTCTCTCAAATAAATAAATAAATCTTAAAAAAAATAAACTTAAAGCAAACAAATGAACGGCAAAACAAAGTTCTTGAGGAGGAACAGAAGGGCTGGGTGAAGGGTGGATTTCGGTTGCGGCTGGTGACACATGAATCTTATGATTCAGCGTGTTTCTAGCTGAGACTCCAAAATAAGCTTCTAGAAGGCTTTAGAGTCTCATTTAGCTGGCTAGTTAACCAGGTCAGCTGAAGTTTAGAAATGTGGACAAACACCAAGTTGACAGTTCCCTCTTCCCAGAACAGCCTCTTTCTTCATTTGTACAAGAAACATTTCTTGAGGGCCTCCTCTGAACCCCAGGAGGCAACAGACATAGTTTGGCCACCATGCTGCATGCATTCCCAGGAAAGAAGCACATGAACCTGAGTGAGACAGAACAGGCTGTTGAGGGATCTGCAGAATGCATTTGGGGTTTCAGGCAAGGTCAGCGTGCCTCGAGAGTGAGTGGAAGAGTGAGTGAGCGAGTGAGTGACTCCCACAAGCTCTTCCAGCAGGTCAGGAGCAGAACCCAATTCCCAACATCTCTGACAGCAACTTGCGTGCCCAACCTTGCACCCTACATGACTGGGAGCTCCTGCAGGCAGCCTCGACTCTGGCTTGACTGCATCTGCACAGTCCTAATCAGAGATGTTAGGTACTCTGGTTTTAGGAATTTGCTTAGGTATTACTAAGGCCTTTACACTCCAGCTGTCATCCCTGGGCCAGCAGACTCCTCATCACCTGGAAGTGGGTTATAAATGCAGAATCTCAAGCCCCACCCCTAAACCACTGAGTGAGAACCTGCATTTCAGCTCAGTCTTTGGGTGATGTAGGTTTGAGTGAATGTTTGAGAGCCCTGAGTCATGGCCAATCAATGCATTTGGTGTCCTCTTTCCTGCGAGCTAGGCATGAGGAGAACAAAGGAGACTCCTTGGTTTAGGACAGTGGTTCTCAACAGGGGTTGCCCCCCAGGGGATATTTTTGGTTATCACAAGATGTGAAGAGTGGTGTCTAGTGGGCAGAGGACAAGGATAGGCTTGCAATGTACAGGCAACCACTACAACCAGGAAGCTTCTAGCCCAAATGTCAACTGCCCCACAGCTGAGAAGCCCCAGGGCAGGAGGAAGAGATTACAGGCCAAGCTGGAGGACGTCTTTGAGCTCTGCCATCATGCCCTCCAGGTTATGGATCTTAGTTGTCTGCTGCCTGCAGAAGGTTAGAAGGGACAGTGAACTGGTATCAAGAAGGATCTGTGGCCCAACAGATAGGATTAGAATCCAGCTTGACTGGGGTGCCTGGGTGGCTCAGTGGGTTAAAGCCTCTTTAAAGAAGGTCTTCAGCTCGGGTCATGATCCTAGGATCGATGGTCCTGGGATCAAGCCCCGCATCGGGCTCTCTGCTCAGCAGGGAGCCTGCTTCCTCCTCCTCTCTCTCTCTCTCTGCCTACCTTTCTGCCTACTTGTGATCTGTCTGCCAAATAAATATTTTTTTTAAAAAATCTTAAAAAAAAAAAAAAAAAGAATCCAGCTTGGCCACTCACTTGCTGGATGACAATTAACACTGAGCCTCGTCCCCCTTTCTTCATAATGGAGACAATACCCAACTCACAGAACAATACAGTGCAACAGAGAAAGACCCAGTCTCTCTGGCCAGAGATGCAAGGCCTCCGCTCTGGCCTTTGTTGAACCTGAGGGCACCCATCTGTGGAATGGGACCGCATCTCCCGCTCCTAAGGGAGATTTGTGGTGATCATGATGTATTGCTGTGGGTTTATCAATTATAACATGGACCCCTCTACGTATTGCCTGGAGCACTGGATGTGGCACTTAAACAGTGAATCTTGGAAAGCTGAAAAAAATGTACCACTCTGGAGGGAGGATATAGACAGTAGAGGAGGCTGGGTGGGGGAGGGCAGGGGAAATTGGGAACTCTCTGAACCTCTCCTCGGTTTTGTTAAGAACTTAAAACTGCTCTAAAAATTAAAGTCTATTAAAAAAAAAAAAGAAACATTCTATAGAACATTAAGTAAAGTACACAGGGGCACAGACTAAGCACTCCATAAATGTTACCTATAGTTGTGACCAAAATTACTGGCAGGATTAAATAAGAGTTTCTATGCACAGCAGCGTGCATGGATGTACAGGGGACACAGGAAGCACGTGTTGACTGAATGAGGAAACGGGTGCAGGAGGCGATGAGGAGGTAGCATGAAGGAAAGCACAGAAGTTAGGGAGATGAAGCATCCGGCTTCTGTTGGGTTTAGCTAGGGCATCATCCCAGGATCTCTGTGGACACATACTGGGACTGTTCCTGCTTAAAATAGTCTGCTCTCCCTAGGTGGATGGAAGTTCCCAGGAACTTAAAACGGCAAGTGGCAGGCCTGCCTATCTTTGTGCGTACCCACGTGTGTGGGTACCCACACCAGCTAGAGCCCTGAGATCAGCCCTCACAGTCATGTGGATTCAGACAGCCGTGGTTGGTGATGCGAGTGAGTTCGGAGCAGGAAGGACTCCCATGGAAAGGCACGCGGGGTGTGGGGTGGGGAGACCAAATTCCGGGAGGAAGAGCAGACTCGGCAGCTCCCAGGTGCAGCCTGGAAGCACGTGCCAAACCTGGGTGTTAGCCCAGGGGCTCTGGCTGCAGGGTGTGCCATCTTTCCCTCCCCACCATTCAGACTGGACATTTAGGGACATTGTATTTTGTCTTTCACAGTAGTCATGATGAATTTAAAAGGGGCTCTGGTCTCCGGTTTGATTGGGGGGTAAGCCTTTCCAGCTGCCCACCTTAACCCCCCACTATTGAGAGGCTTGAGACCACAGCGGCAAAGAGCTCCCTGAAAACCAGGCTGCTGGTTAGCAGTTAGCTGGTTAGCGAGGCTGCTGGCCCTGTCCATGCCCACTGCAAACTCACGGGCTCGCTCCCCTGCTCCCAACAGTCATCAAAGCTCCTTTAGCTTCTACACTGTGTATTTTGGTAAGAATCTAATTATATGCAAACAGCTGTCTTCCTGGAAGCTTAGTGGACAGGCCTGATCTTCTGTCTTTTATAAATGTGTTGCACGCCCAAGTTAACATCAGCTTGGTGGGGATGCCACTGGACGGCTCACCCGCCTGCCACATGTCATGGAACCGTCTCTGCTAGAATGTGACGGGGCTACAATTAGGCAGCCTGAATCCTGCATGAACAGTGGGGTGGTGTCCGAAGAGGAAATAATGCCTGTGGCAGAAAAGCTTGGGGGCCATCAATCATTCTAAAATCACCTTTTTGGAAAAAAAAAAAAAAGTGCTCGTCAGTGCTGAGGACATTCACAGTGTGCTTTGGGAATAAGATGCCGTGGAAGAGTCAGTTGTGTCCACCAGGAGATGTTGAAGTCCCGCCCCCCTGGTGCCTGTGAATGTGACCTTCCTGGAAAATCCCATCTTACCAGATGTTAAAATCATCCTGGAGTAGGGGGGATCAAAATCTGATGGGACCAGTTACCTTACAAGAGGAGAAGAGCCACAGAGAGGCACTGAGCATAGACAGCAGAGAAGACAAGGCTGTGAAGACACAGAGACCCACAGAGGGAAGACTGCATGAACGGAGGTTCCGGAGGTGAAGTGAGCATTGGGAAAAGTCATTCAAATCAAGGGCTGGGAAGACACTGAGCACACAAGGTCTACACACTTCTCCAGTTTCGGTTTTGGGAACACCACGGACTTCTGACTTTTCTCAATTGCAGCTTGACCTCATTTGCACCTCCAACTTGTACTTCACCCACCTCCTGGAACACATCCTTCTACTTTGGACTGCGACCGAGATAATGGAGCATCTGCTGGCTGATGAGCCAATGGCCTGCTACATAGTCAGTTGCACTCTGCCAGCATCAGAATTCCTTCAAAACAAGTTATGTAAGCTTGTGGGTTTTGCCTTCATAATCCTGCATTCCTCACTTGCAATTCAGAACCCAGTTTCAATTTCTGTCCACTTTGTGGCTCCCAGTTTACAACCTCTGGATGGGCAGGAGACAGGACCATCTTCTTACTAGCCCAGGGCAGTTTCTTGATGGAACCCAGTCACTTCTGGGAGCTTTACAGCCTCCTCTTCTTGGTCAACAGTGGCCATGGGGAGGCAGAGGCAGAGAGTGGAGTGATGCTACCACAAGCCAAGGGATGCCCGGGGTTTCCAGAAGCTGAAAGAGGCAGGAATGGGTCCTTCTCTAGAAGCTCCTAAGAAGCAGGGCCCAGCTGATACTTGCATTTTGGGCCTCCAGGCTTTAGACCTCTGAGAGAATAAATTTGTTGTTTAAGCCATGCAGCCTATGATACTGTAGTATGACACCACGAGTGGATTAAGGTAGACTCAAAGATGCAAAGTGTTTTTGAGAGGATTGGGTTCTACCAAGGAACTCCGCTGGGCTAGGAAGAAGATGGTCCTGTCTCCTGCCATCCAGAGGTTGGTCCTAGTGAGCAGAGCTGGACCAGGGATGACCCACTGCTGCCTAAACATCAGAGCTGCCTGAATGGGTCTCTTTCTGGGTTGGGATAATACTCATGGCCACTCATTTCCTTCCTCAACTTGGCCAGATAAAGCCCAGGTTCTGGCCTACTGGACCAGGCCCTCTAGTCCACCCTTGCCTTGTGTTCTCTGCTCCCACCATGCTGAGCCCCCTGCCCTCCCTGGCAGGCCATGCCCTTTTCCTTTTGATCTTTGCCTGGAATGCCTTTCCTTCTACTTCTCATGTCTTTCACGAACTTGTCCTTTTAAACCAGAACAAATGATTCTCAGTGATGGCTAACATCACAACAAGGGAGGAAACCACCATTATGCACCTTCTAAGGGAAACATACATTACTCCTGGTGAAGCAGTCTTGCCAAAAAAATACAAAAAACAAAAAACAACCCAAGGAGAATCAAACCAGAATCTGACAAAAGCTTTAGTTCTAACTACCAATTTGACAGAAAAAACATGCTTCAGAATCCACAGGGATTCGATTAGCAAAACCCAGATAAAGGGAAACTCTCTAGGACAAATTACATGGATGAGTTCTTCAATAAAGCACTTGTAAGGGGGAAAGCCAGATGTCGGAGCCACCTACCAATTATGATGCACAGAACTTATTTGGCAGTCAAGTCGAATGGTAAACACTTTAAAGATGTGCGACCAGTGAAGAAATGTAAACTTTGACTGGACATTTGATGATCATGGGACTATCGTAAATTCTTGTTCTTGAATATGCCCCAAGATTTGAAACACCCCTGTGGACCCCTGAAATCCAGCTCTGACAGGCAGCCCTCCCACCTGAGGTGAGCTCAGGACCCCGAGCAGATTATGAGGCCCTAGCATGGGCCTTGATTAGAATGTAACTGTTACCCAGGGGGAAAAAGTGTTCCTAACTTTGGAAGACACGTGCTGACATATTTACATGTGAACTGATAGTCTGTCTCTAACCAGGAGAGGTAGCTGAGGGACAGGTGTCCAGATCTTCTCAAATGGGTTTCCTGCTTATCTCCATGAGGTTGTCACTGACAACTCCACCTCGTCCTGCACGGTGGGGAGCTGGGTGGCCCACTTGACTCCCCATCAACGCTACCCCTGAGGGCCAGCAGAGGGGCAGACAGACTTCACTTCCGGCCATCTGTTCTGGCCATATTTTATTTTCCATTGCTGGCCACCTCTCTCCTCTCTACTGGATTTTGAGGATACAGACACAATTCAAACAACTGAACTCTACTTGGCTGCATTAATAAGTAATGAAGGGCAGCCTCCAGACTGAGGACTAAAAATGGAAAATGGAAGGGATGAGACCAACACTACGGATATGCTCTGAGCCGCTGTAAAAGCCATTCGGGGTGCCAGGCTTCACAGCCACACCCAACCTGCTTCTCTCTGGGCTTACACCGATGGCTGGAGCAATCAACCAGCTCTTCTTCCAGACCCTCTGCCTCCAACCCCTCCTCCTCTTCCTTGATCACCTTGCTGTGGAAACAAACTACTGAGTTGCCTGATTATTTCTTCTTTCTGCTGGCCAAGGCCATCAGCCCGATCAGGGTTTGTGTTTGTGTGTGTATATGAACCCACTTGGCTTCAGGGTAGCTTCTGGGTCTAGGTGACAGTGCTTTCCAATTGGTCTCCAAGTATACATGAGATTAGCTGTCTCCTAGATTAGATTTCACAGAAGGAAGGACTTGGAGTTTTGTGCAAAGTTGGCAAGCTATGATGCCTTTGGGGCAGAGAAGAATCCCAGCTGCCCCATGCCTACCCTTGTATGTTGTGTCATAACTATCCACAAAGCAGACGTTTGGTTGTAGTCCTGTGGTTCTCAAAGGCAGGAAATAGACTGGAGGAGATCTAGATAGGTTAAAGTGGTTTCCTAGGAATGACCAAGAATCCAATCTCCTTTGGCTGTCCTGTTAACCCTAGTGTTCCATGGATAGCCTTCCTGCTTACCAAAAATCGTTATAATAAAACTCAGGAGACGTACAATACTCCACATGACATTGGGGCTCATCATGTTCTTTATTAATGACAGTGGAAATGCAAGATACAAAAGATGCAGGAAACAGAACCCGGGATTTGGAGTCAGAGAACAGCAAAGACCTCATTTTATCACTTACAAGAGAGTGAAGACTCTCTTAGTCTTCACTCAATTTCCTCAACTGCAATGAGATTACTGTGGCTGGTTTATCATGTTGTCGGGAAAATACAGGCATATAAATTAGGGTGCCTTATACACTCTAAAGTCTTCGTCATCCCCACTGCTATCAGTCCTGCTGCCATCACCACTGTCAGCGGCACCGTGTTCTTCCTTCTGTGTGTTCATTCACACTGTCGTCTGCATCGTGGCCAGCATCGAGGTCGTCGTCAGGCTAGCTGTCACGGCTGCGACACTCACCCACCGTCATTACCTTGTCCATTTTCAGTGCTTGCTCCAGTCACCTCTGTCATCATTGTCTTTGTCACCACTGCCTTTCTCATCTCCCCCATCATCTTCATCCCCCGTCCAACCTCCCCAAACAAGGGTTGTGTGGGCCTGCAGGTTGCGCCTCTCTTCCCTACGGAAAGTTTTCCATCAATCAAACAGCCACACAGTGAGGCTTGAAGAGTCCTATTTGTGTTCATTGGTATGGAATATAGGTTTTTGTAAAAAGAAAAAAAAAAAAAAAAAAAACCTCCATTCCTGCTCATGCTGAGTGAAAATAGCCAACCTCAAAAGGCTCTATCCTGTATGGTTCCATTCAAATCACTTTCTCAAAATAGCAAAATTATAAATGTGGAGAACAGATTAGTGGTTGCTGGGAGTTAGGGAGGAGAGTGGGAACGGCTCTAAAGGTGTGACTACAGGGACCCTTGTTCGTGAAGAAGTCTATATCTTGACCATGATGGGGATTACACACTTCCACCTGTGAGATACCATTGCACAGAACTACGCACACATACACTTGACAGTGAGTGCTTTGAGTGCTTGTAAAATGAGTGGGATCTGGATATGCTCCCTGGGCCTTTCGAGGGTTAACTCCATGCTCGTATAAGACATCAGCATGGGGGGAAATGGAAGGGAATTGGGGACGTGGTTACACATTCTTTGCAACTTCCCATGGATTTACAATTATTTCAAAAGAAAAAAAATTCTTGAAAGACATCTTCCCTTCCACGTCTGCCTCTGACCCCTGGGTTGACTCAAATGCCACTGGGCTCCCCTGCCTCACCCACCAGCCCCCTCAGCCTCTTTCACCCATGACATGCCCTTTTTTTCTGGACTTGCCCTTCAGCTCTGTCCTGTTACTTTGCCAGGAGACAAAGAAAAGAGAATAATGCCTGATTTGGGAGCCCAGAGAAAGTGACCAAGAGCTAAGCCAGTCCAGATAAGTCACTAACACACGATCCCGTGTTCCCTAGTTCTTCAGCCAAATTAGAAGTGCTGTCCCTCGTTTTCCCTCCTCCGTGTCAAAGATTTTCACCCCCATAGTTGAGCAGTGTCAAATTTGACTTTTCTCATTCCCAGAGGACAGCTAGCTGAGAAGTAAGAGAAAATACAAGGTCACCAAATTCTGGATACTCGTTCTCTGTGGAGCTACTTGGATTCATGCAGAATACAGCCCTGCTGGCCCAAATGGGCCACTGTCCTCCCGTCAATGCCAGGGAACTCACTTCAGATGGCCCTGCAGGGCAGATGACACGTCATGGCTCCTGTGGGCAGTCTGACTGTGTGTTACTTGATCAAATTTTCATATAAATATTTCTTCTTCTTCTTTTTTTAAATCTTGGGGAAAGTCCGAAGAAAATGCCAGTATCTCACGGCGAGGCGTTTTGGTTAACTGACCCGTGGTTCAAACGGGTGAAATGCACTGGGTGAGGAGGGCAGGGAGAGGGTGGCCCCTGCCATCTGGACCCACAAATCTCTGAGGTGCCACAAGCACGCGGTCTGCAGTCCCTCTTGTCCCAGTCCCGTGCTCAGTGCAGAGTGTGGAACTCCGTGGAAAGTGAAGGGAAAGCCACAGTAGGCAGCATTGGAATGGGGCTTGAAAAGATGAAATAGGATTGGCTGAGTGGACAAGGAAGGGCCTGGAAAGGAATCCGAAGTAGAAGAATCAGCAGGTGCAAAGTCTTGGAAGTGTGCCCAGTATGGCTCCTATACAGAATAGAGAGTAATCAGTCCAGGGGACTAGAGGAAAATCCTGTATGCAACAGGTGATTCTCTTCATTCATTTATTCATCTGTCTAACAAAAATTCATTGGCTAAGCACGGTGCTGGGCACAGGCAGGGGCAGGAAATGGCAAGAGAGGGAGAGGAACCCTATTAAGGGTCAAATCATAGAGGGGCTTGTTTGCTGAGGAGAGGGGGTTTCTGAACCTGCTGCTGAGGGAAGGGGCAGTGTGCGGAGGATTTAAGTAAGGATGTGGCTTCACTTGGAAAAGATACCCAGGTCCACAAAAAGTTGTGTACAAATGATGGTGCTGGGACAACTATTTGGGCAAGTTATTTCCACAATTTGAATAACATGATCCTTAAGCCATCATTCTTATTTGGATTCAACTTTCCACATAAAGCAGTTTTTTTGATGTTAGACCCTGGCCAGGGAAAAGGGGGGTATCTTCCTAAAGGAAGAGCAATACTTGACCTTGTTTGACTATATTTTTTATTTGTTTGTGCATCTTAATTATTTTTTATTTTGATTTTTTTAAGGTGATACGCACACATGTTTTTAAAAAATTCAAACAATACAAAAGGCGGTAAAACATAAAACCTCTCTCCCCTCTCCTCATAAGAGAGTCCATTGAAAAGATGTGCCGTGATTTCTTTAAGGGGACCCCATAGACAATCAGGAGCTTTCAGGCTTTCATCTGTGAACAATGGTCCCAGTGCTGTCGGTTGTGGGGTGTGCTGGCCATTCTATCCTAGCTCTCCTTGTCTGTCAACCCCAAGTCCTAAAGCAATCGGGTCCAGGGTCCGAGCCGCAGAGGTCAGCTGTGAATCCCCGGGATGGGTTCCTCTCCTGAAGGTCCTGAGTCTTCTGATACCTGCCAGACACTGGCTCCAGGATCCAGGAGAAGCCCAGGCAGATGCGGTTCCTATTACTCTTGCTTTACTCCCTACGGCTGTGATCCCACACGGCAGACGTGGCTCGTTAGCACGGGTTAGCCTGCTATAACCCATGTTCACACGGAGTGACCTTTCTCAGCAGCACCAGCCTCCCAGGCAGTACTGGGTAGGGGGAATCCTCATTGTTTCCCTCTGCCTCTTACTTTTTGGGCCAAAATAATATACAAACGCCCTGGCTACCTCCTGTGACATTTTACAACGGCTCGGCACTCCCCCGGATTCCGTAATTTAACATTTGCGTTTTCTCCTGCTGCTCCCTCTCAGATTGATCAGCCGGATGAAACTCAAGATCGCCGGTCCTGTTTCAATATTTAATCATTTGGCTCAGTCTGGAATGTCATTAAGCTAAAATAGGAAACTTATTTTCAAAGAGCACTTTGAAGAGGACCTGTTCCTTTGCTAAGACCGTCTGCCTGGAGGCCCAAAAATAGACATTTTCCTTCCTCTGTCTCTCTCTCTCTTTAACCTTTTTAAACCTTTATAGCTTATAGGTTAGCTAGAAGCTATGATTTCTGGGATGTGGTTTCTTCACATCACCCAGCTGCCCAGTTCTGTAAAAAGGTCTTGGAGATGTAGTAATGGGCTTTCTGGTGTCTGTATCTGGCTGGCGGGGCCAGAGCAGGCTGGGTCCCTAGGACCGCTGACAGCAGCTGCCCTAGTTCACTAACCACTGTACCAGCAGCGGAAGGCACTGTGTGCCCACTACATATCGGATGCGGGAGTAAGTGCTTTCCATACATTATCATGTTTAATGTGTGTGTTTATTGACCAGAGTGCTTACTGAGAAGGACACTGGGGCACTGTTCAGTTCACATGCCAGGCTGTGCACAGAATGGGGCAAGAGAATCCCAGGGGCTACTGATCAGGAGTGGGGACCAAGGAACAGGAGCTTTGGAGGCAGCCAGACCCTGGGGAGTCCTCGCTCGGCCACCTATTACCCATGTGTCTCCTTTGACTATCAGTTTGCCGATCTTTAAAATAGAAACCTGGTAGTCCTGGGGCTTGGACATTTTGATGAGCTGCTGTTGCCTGGCAAGAGAGCAAGTGAGCAGCAGAGCGCAGAGAGCCAGGGTCCCAACCCTCCCTTGGTACTAGAGGCCCCACCCCAGAGGATGGCCCTAAGGGGTTTTATGGTAAACCCAGGAAAAGGCTCAGCATCCAGGCTGACAAATACTCCTAATAAGAAACGTCAGGTACCTCTGCTGCCCTTAGAGTGCAGAGGAGGCTGACTGCAGCCAGGGTCCCTCTCTGGTCCCCAACTCTACGGAGCTGGGCTGGGTCACCAGAGTTGCAACAGCCCCCTCTGCTGGTCTAAACTCTTTTCCTCTGGGTCACCAGCCAGTCCCTTCCTGTCTTTCCGAGGAAGAGAAGAGCCTCTGCTCCCAACCACATGAAGCCCCAGGAGTAAAGAAGCAACTCAGAAGGGGACGATCTTAAGAGAGGAAGTGCTTCCAGGTGAGGCTGACAGGTGAGGGTATGAAAGAAAAAGTTCAAATGTCTTCATCCTGCCACAGTAGCCTCTGACCCCCAGAATCATGGTCCAACAGGCCTCTTGGCCAATGGTTTTGATTAATGACTCAAAGGGGGTGAGGCTGGGAACCAAGGAGAGGGCAGAGAGTGTCACGGGGGGTGGGGAGGGGTCTCTCCTAACCTTAGTGGGCCTTCTCTCAGGGTGGCCAGAACTGCATTTGTCCATCTTTTCCTGGAAGGATAAGCCAGCTTTACTCAATTTATTCAGACCCCCAACTGTTTGAAAGCTCCCACACCTCTCTGCGCCCCTCGTCTGTATAATGAGAATGCACTTTCCCACAAACTTCCCGAAAGTACTATTTACTAAAATGATGGATATGCCATCACACAAAGACCCTGACAGCCACCCAAATGCCCTAATGGCCCAAACACCACGTGCTCCTTTTGGTCGCAGCTGAGGGGCAGGGACGGGGCAGGCTGCTCTAACAGCTCGCACAGGCCCCAGCCTCCTCTTCCCCCACCACGGCCTCTCCTCCACAGGCTCCCCTTCCCTCCCACGGGGCAGCCCTCCCATGTCAGAAGCCCTCCAGAAGCATGAGAATTTCTACCAGTTTCTGATGTGCCACCTGGGAATGAAGTGAGCCCAGCCGCGTGGCAGTTGCCCACACACAGCCTCAAGTCCGGGTTGGAGGATGGGCAGCTCCCGGTGTCCTGGGCTTTCCAGGGGGCCCTGCCAGGGTTCATCTTGCATCTTGATTTTTGTCCATGTCAGTATCTCCAAGCTTTTCCTCCAGGGAGTTTCAAGAGCCAATTAATGCAGTGGAAAAATCCCCAAACCAGTGGTTGCATTCATTTAGGTCTGTCTAAACATGCTCAGAGCTCAGGAACCAGTTCTGTCCAACTTCCGTGTGCACACGCCAAACACCTGTCATTGCACAGCTCAGACAGCAAGAGACCTTGTGGAGCAGACGACATTGCTTCCAGCTGGAGTTCTGGCTAAGCCCTGAGTGGTAAATCAGCTTGCTGCCTAAGGATTTTAAATTGGACTAATTTGCTCTGTAATCATCCTAAGTGAGGCTTAAATGTAGTCCTGAATGTGATACCTAAAAGTCATCTCTAAAGTCCCCCTCCTCGGGCTCCTGGGTGGTTCAGTTGGTTAAGCAACTGCCTCCAGATCAGTTCATGATCCTGGAGTCTCCGGATCGAGTCCTGCATTGGGCTCCCTGCCCTGCAGGTAGGCTGCTTCTCCTGCTGACCTCTCTCCTCTCATGCTCTCTCTCTCATTCTCTCTCTCTCAAACAAATAAATAAAATCTTAATAAATTAATAAAGCCCCCTCCTCACTTTGTGTGTGGAGTGTGTGTGTGATCTGTATGTCTTGTGTGTGGTATGTGTATGTGGTATGTGTGACATGTAGTATGGTGTGAGTGTAACATGTGTGTGATGTGTATATGTGGTGGGGGGTGACGTGTGTGACGTAGGTGCGTGGCATGTGTAGCCCGTGTATTTGTAGTGTAGTGTGTATATAATTTGTGTACGTGGTGTGTGTGATATTTGTGTGGGTGTGTATGTAACATGCAACAACTGTCAGAGATTTGCTTTTCCCTTCGGAAAGCCTGTTGAGTTCTGTTGTTTGAGCTCCAGCTGCCTTGTACAGGTTGATAGATTGTAACCTCTCCTTGAATATCATCCATCTTAGTTCTCCATGCTATTGTGACTGGCTGTCTTTTTCCAAACTTTGTGGGTATTTGAGGGAGAGGCTTGGGGATGCTGTTTAAGGAGCTGTAGCCAGATGCCACTTTTCAGTTTGAGGAGTTTTTTTTAAAGATTTTATTTATTTGTCAGAGAGAGAGAGAGAGAGAGAGCACAAGCAGGGGGAATGGCAGCCAAAGGGAGAAGCACTCCCCACTGAGCAGGGAGCCCAATGTAGGGCTCAATCCTAAAACCCTGGGATCATGATCTGAGCCAAAGGCAGACACTCAACCAACTTAGCCACCCAGGAGTTCCAGTTTGGGGAATTTAAAGACTCTTTTGTTACTCACTCCATCTTTTGATCAGAATTTAACATTTCCCAGGACAGCCTGACACTATATGGCCAAGACCTTGGCTGAGTGGCTCTCGGGTGGGATCTGTGCCCAGACCAAGGGTGGTCTG
This sequence comes from Mustela erminea, assembly GCF_009829155.1. NCBI lineage: Eukaryota > Metazoa > Chordata > Mammalia > Carnivora > Mustelidae > Mustela > Mustela erminea. The sequence continues at coordinate 84,085,101 of NC_045627.1, read as the reverse complement.
GGCCCTGGAAGAGCTGGAACCCAGTGAGGAAGAGTCCAGGGGCCTGTGTGTGAGAACATCTCCACAAGCCTGCATGTTCCAAATGGCCCAGCTGTGCCCCACTGCTTCACTATACTTGATTGGTTCACTCCCCAGGAAGTCTGGGTTTCTAGACCAGTCTCTTCAGTCACATTCAGTCTGGAGGGGTTGCCATCAACAGCATCAGGAGACAGCAGCTTATACCATTTTCTGGGTAGGAAGCTGTCCGTGGTACTGGTACTGCACCCTGTTAGCACTGCCCTGCTTCCACTGTGCCCTGACCTTTACCAAACTTGCTGTCTGTTTAAGCTACTCTGTCCTGTTCCAATCTCTGCCTGGCCCACTCCACTCTGAACTGTGGGTCAGTGGATCAAGTGGCCAGCACTGACACATCATTGACCCAGGGCCCCACACCAAAGGCAGAGCAAGGTGCTTGGAGTCAGTGGTAATCACATGCTAGCCTGCCAATTCCTATCTGGGTGACTTTTTGGATAACTCACTTGGCTTTCGAAGCCCCAGTTTCTTTATCTGAAAAAGAAAATGGGACTAATGACATGGTTTTCATGATTGAGGTGAGCTAACAAATGCAAAAGAAATGAGCGCAAACATGCTCAGCACAGAGCAGTAAACCAACCAACATGCATCTCTTTCTTCCTTCCTGATCTTTTCCACATTCTCAGCAATTTTCTTGAGTCACCGTGCAAACACTTCCTGCAGAAGTGAAGGGGAAGCCCCACTGAGAGCTTTTGTGCTTTGAGTGTCAGAAACCAGATGTGCTTACAGGTAGAGTAAAAAATTCCAGTTGAATTGTAGAATTTCTGTGGTGAGGAACATATGAGGGCATCATTTCTCACCTTTATCATCAATTGATAATTCACTATTTGATATAGCAAAATGTCACTAAATGTTTACTAAGAGCAAAGCACACTGAAAGGCATTGTGAGGTGGAAGCAGTTCAACACAGATCATGATCTCAGGGTCATGAGATCAAGCCCTGCCTCAGGCTCTGTGATTAGCGGGGAGTCTGCTCGAGATTCTCTCTCTCTCTCTCTTTCCCTCTGCCCCTCCTCCCTTCTCTCTCTCAAAATAAATAAAATAAAATAAAATAAAAATTATAAGTATCCAGGTAAATTTGAATTTCAGGAGAAGAGACAGAGGAAGGGAGAGAAAGCGGTGATTTATTAGGAGAGTTCAAAGGAGGAAGATACAGTGTTTCCATACAGTAATTGTAGCAGTTTTCCTGGAAGAAGTCAAACCTAAGTGGGCCTTAGAACTCACATAGTTCTGATAGAGAGCGTTTCCAGAATATTCTAGGCAAAGGAAGTACTCCAAGCCAAAAACAGGTCATAAGGGGGATGCAGGAGGCAGGAACAAAGCTCAGAAGGGCGGTGGGCACCTTGAAGATTTCCATGATAAGGTCACTCTGTTAAGAAGATTCTGGGGAGCTAGTGAAGTTGATTCTATGCATATCCCCAAAGATTTGGTTTGGGAAACTTCTTTCACTGTTTCACTTAGATCTTGGGTGACTAGATCCAACTTTCCCCAAATTTGACTTTGTTTGAGTATCTCAACTGCTCCTTTCCAATTCTTCAGGATGCTCACCACCCCTCTGGAGCCAGCTGGGGAAGGGAGAAAGCTTTCCTCTGTCTCCAGACTCCTGTCTCCCACTGATGTGGCCTGGACTCAAGGAACTGGTTCCAGCCATCACTGGTCAGGCCACTCGCCAGCCCGGGACAGGGCACTGAAACAGGTGGCCTGCCTCTGCCCTGAAAGTCTGTCCTCCATACCACCTGTCTATGGAGCATTTCACATCAGCCTCTGCCATGAGGGAGCAATGAGGGAGAAAGTCCCTGGACCACTGACAGGATGCAGGGCAGCGGGATAAGTCATCTGAAGTCAAGCAAGCACATGAATTGGTACCACCTAATAGACTCGTCAACTAGCAGTTGCTTACATTTTCAAATCTTTCAGTTTAAATAAACTTTGGAAAATTCTTCAAGCGGCACGCCTGACCTTCCTCAACCCTGGATGGTGGCCTCATTCAGACCGGGAAGCTCTTTTGCTGCTTTCACAAATGTGTGCTTAGGCAGTAACAACTGGTTTGGGGTTTTACTTGGCTGTTAAAAAATGTATACAGCTCAACAGCAAATAAACGAAACTCTGTAAATGGACTTAAATGTCTCTCACCTGCCAAGATTAATCTTCTAATTCAATGGAGCAGAACTTGAAATACTTCTGAGTGGAACACATTTTATAAATGTTTAAAAATAGAGGATTTAATGAGGTTACTTCTCCTGACACTTGTCAAAGACCTACAGATAATCACAGATAATATTTTAGGTTACTAATAAAACTCACAGTTGGAGGTAGGTATGAAAGGGAAGCACCTTGACAAAACTGTAAAATATAAGTCTGACCTCTTTCAAAAGCACGGGGAAGACAGGGAAGTGAACCCTTCTGCAGATGCACTTGCTCAGGACCCCTCTGAGACCTGTTCCTACTGGGCTGGGCAGCCTCATGCCATTAAGTCATCCATCTGAGGTTAGGCAAAGTCAGGGGATACATGAGAGCAAATTCAAGTGGTGACCCATGGGCATCTCCCAGGACCATTCAAGGCCAAAGCCAGGAACAAAATCAAGGATGTTGCCATCTTCATGCCCTTGCTGTTCCACAGACATGCTTTTGGAACTCAAGGGATAAACCCAAAGCTTCCTTCCCAAGAGGACGTTGTTGAGAGGAATGTCTTCTGACAGGTGGCTTGTCAGGTCTGTGGCTATGTGACATCAGCTGGGTCTTTGTGGACATCTACAGTGTCTGTTTCCAGGTCAGGGGGTGACTCAATTTTGCACCTATCAGTCACATCTGTAGCTCTCTTTCCGGACATAGAATCTTTGCTCTATAATCCTCAAAACCAACAGGCAGATGGAGGTGGAAAGCACATGGAGGCACGCACAATCTACTCATCTAGAGTTTCTCAACATGAATGTGTGCAAGAATCTCTTGGGAGCTGGTTCAACATGTGGGCTTCAGGACCAGAGGTTCCACTCGGAGGGTCCAGGCTGAAGCCCCAGGATCTGCGTGGTCAGCAAACAGGCTAGGTCACTGCACTGTGAGAGGTCTTCTCACTAAGTGAGCTCATGGGTCCTTGAGCATTGCCGGCAGGGCACTGCCGACCACATGAGGGCAATGCAAGCGTGCCTGGAGGACCAGGCTTTGGAAGCTTGACGTTTCTAACTGTGAGCTTTGGACCCAGGCCACGCAGGGGGTCCTGATTGGGTAGGACCCGAAGCAGTTAGTAGAGTTAATGGCTTTGCAAAGTCCCAAAAAGGCAGGAACCACTGATGGATTCTCAAATGGGTGCGTTTTCTCCCCAATCCAGTGATGGCAAGTTTATTTTCCCAACATTTTATTTTGAAAAATCAAAGACCTACAGAGAATTTGGAAGAACAGGACAAGAGTAGCATAATAAGCACCTATGATAGTAATATACACAGGTTGCTCTTCGTCCACACTCACAATTGTGAACATTTTCTGCATTTGCTCTCTCTCTCCTGCTTACACTCCATATACGTATATACATATACATCTTCTATGTATCCTTCATTATAGATGTGTGCACTTTAAAAATAACACATATTTCTCACTGCTCCGATTATAACAGCTTTATTGAGATATAATTCACACGCCATAAAATTCACCCACTTAAAGTGTACAGCTCAGTAGTTTTTAGTATCTTTAGAGTTTGCAGCCATCAATACAATCACATTTTAGAACATTTCATCACCCGAAAAGCAACCCTGTGCTCATTAACAGTCATTCCCCATTCCATGCGGGGAGAAAGGACCAGGAGCTGATCTGTCTGGTTCCTACTTCCTATGAGTCAGGACTTGCCCCTCAGGGGCTCAACTCCCTCAGACTTCTGGAGAGTGTCATCCAGCCTCTCAGAAAGCTATCCCAAATCCCGTGGTGTCGTCTCCCATCCGAATCTGGAAGTGGAGGTCCACTCGGCGTGGACAAAGTTCAGTGTTGTGGGGAATAGGGTTGTGCAGGCCCAGGGATCCAGGTGAGATGCCAGAAAGCTGGGGAGCTGAGAAAGTATGCCAGCCAAGGTGCCCCAGCATTGTGGTCCAGGGCAGCACCTAGTCAGGAGGAGGGGACCACAGGTCTCTGAAGTATGTGTGTGACTTTGTGTGTGATCAATAACTCAGCCAAGATCACTCAGCTGGTAAATTCCAGATCCGACATCAGATTTGGGTCTGTCTGACTCTAGGGTCCTTTATTTGACCTGTCCCACTTCCTTGCTCAGAGTCAGCCCTGCCAGATGACAAGGATGCCCTAGGACAGTAATAAGCCCCTGATCCCTGGAGAAGTAATATTAGAGATGAAAATACCCCATCACAGAGACACAGCGAAAGAGGGTAAGCCTGACATAAGGCCTAGACAAGATGATGTGTAGAGTTCCTATAAGCCCAAGATTCTATATGATGAGAGCTAAAATAGACAGAACGAAGGGCATCGAGTGACCAGCCACCCAAATGTGCCCAGAACTGAGGGTCTTCTGGATATGAGACTTTTGGTACCAAAACCTGCAAAGTTCTGGACAAACCAAGATTATTTAGTCACATAGTTGTATCAGAAGCTGCTCTAGTGTTGTGATTTTCTCTCACCATGTGGAAGACCATCCAGGCTAACAGTGAAGAATGAGATCTCCAGGTTGCCTACGCTTAAACCCTGGCTCCAGTACCTTTTCTTTCTTCACCAGTGCTCACCCCTGGGTTGCTGCATGGTGGGAATACATGACATGATGTGTACAGAACACTAGGGAGAGCACCAGGGACGTAACCGGCATTCAACAAATGCTGGCCATTGTTGGTCATGTGCTCTGTGCTGACCACACAACAGCTGTGCAGGGAATGCCTATTGATGGGCAATAAATGTACAGAAACTTGCTTATCAATAGCTACTGATACCCCAAGAAACCGTATGTTCCACCTCTTGTAGGTGTGTTTGTTTTGCCTCTAGAGCAGCATGACCTGGGCCTGGACTGGAGTGGACTCCTGTCTGTCCAGGAAGCTCTATTTGCCCTCAGAAAATAGTCAGATAGAGTCATCTGGTAACCCAGTTTCCTGAGGGCCTGGCCCCTGTGTTTTTATTGTTGAGCACTGTGGACACCCCATCAAGGGTTGTATTCAGGCTTCAGGGTGTAGACACACAGGGAAGTACCTCATTTTCTGACACTCTTGGTGCCCTGTCATTGGCAGCAGTAAACCTGCACTTGCCTTTGAGCAGAGCCCCCAGAATGCATACGCTCAGTGCAATATATTCTACAGACAAAAAATCAGCAAATTGATGTTCTGGTCTGTTGTTGATAGCATTAATAATGCAGTAAGTCAGAGACTATTTTATGTATGTTGTTGGATAGAGCACATGAATTAACATAATGCCATTATTAAGAACTTGGATTCTCAACATGGGTAAAGGGAGATTCAAATTTGGGATAGGAAGGGTAAGGAAGAGCACCATGGCATTGGCTTTAAATTGGAGGTATGAGGATGAATGCATGACTTCATATATTCAATAGCATCTGTGGCCTAGTAGCAATGACATCCTAGTTGTGATGAGATCTATGGTAGATCCCCAGTGATAAGCAAGGAGGAAATGGCATCTGGTGTCTGGGATGGGAGAGAAGACTTGCCTCCCAGAGGATTTCTTCCGATTCCAGCATGTGAGAGACCCAGCTGCCCTGGTTTTCTGTCTTTGGGGTTGTGGAATCTTAGCAGGACTCCCCCAACATTACCTCTTTCTACTTGAACATGTTTCCATGCCTCACAACCCTAGAGCTCCAAATGGAATTTCCTGTTGAATCAAGTGCCTTTTTGCTCCAGTTGGCTGCAATAGCATTGGAAGTCCTGTTGGATGGAAGCCATGAGCCAAAGAGTGTAGGGCAGAAATAGGACAGGGATGTGAGATGCTATGGACCTAAAACTCAAGGCTCTGAAGTCCAGTTGTGTGACTTCTGGGAAATCTGGCAAAACCCCAGAGACAGTCTTTCTAAGAATTTGAGTTGCAGTTCCCTTTCATAGGAAGAGACATCTCTGCCTGACCTCTTGGGCTCCTGCCAAGGAAGGCCTAGGTCCTGAGGCATGGGGGCTGGGAGTGGCAGAGGAGCTACAGATAGGCAGAACCCAGCTGCATATATCATGAGGTGTAGGCCAGATGGTGCCCCAGACTCAGCCTAAAGCCTTTTCTGGGTCCGAAAGACTCAGATTTAATCCATGAAGAAGTTCTGGTTGCAGCTAGAGGTTTCCACACAAGGATGCCTACTGAGGGAAGAGGAAGGGGAGGAGGCAGGACTGGTAAGACAATTGATGTTTTTCAATTGTCCCTTCTCATCATCTCCCCACCTGCCCCACCAACTTCCCTCCATCCAGACACTCTTTGATAACAATCATGTTGATGATGGTGGTGATGATGTTGATAGTGGTGATGTGGTGATGGTGATGGTGATGGCGATGATGGCATGGTGATGATGATGGTATGATGATGGCGATGAGGAAGATGATGGTGATGGTGGTGTGGATAGTGTGATGTTGGCGATGATAATGGTAGTGATGATAATGTTGTTGGGATGGTGTCGATGGTGATGATGATGACAGTGATGGTGGTGATGTGGTGACAAAGGTGACAGTGACAATGGTGATGATGACTTGATGGTGGTGATGTGACGATGGTGGTGGTGACAATGGTGATGATGATGATGGTGATGGTGGTGATGTGGTGACGATAGTGATGGTGATGATAGTGATGATGATGGTGATGGTGATGTGGTGACGATGGTGATGGAGATGATGGGGATAATGATGATGGTGATGATGGTGATGTGGTGACAAAGGTGATGGTGATGATGATGATGGTGATGTGGTGACAGTGGTGGTGGTGACAATTGTGATGATGATGGTGGTGGTGATGGTTATGATGGTAATGATGATGATGGTGATGGTGGTGATGTGGTGACAGTGGTGATGGTGATAATGATGATGTGATGATGGTGTGAGTTGTGATGGTGGTGATGTTGATGGTGATGATCATAATGATAGTGATGATAGTGTTGGTGGTGATGATGATGATGACAATGATGGTGATGATGACAGTGATGATGGTGGTGATGTGGTGAGAGCTGCAATTTATTGAGCATTTAGTCTGCAGCAGGCATTAGGCAAATCCATTTTTATGATTTCATCTGACCCTTACAACACCACTCTGAGGCAGGTAATTTTATTATCTGTATTTTACAGAGGAGGAAACAGAGGCTTATAAAATTTAAATGATGTGCCCAAGGTACTATGGCTAGAGATGGGTGGAATAGGAACTTGAATCAGGCAGTGACTCACCTGCTCTGTTTTTTAGTTGATGTGGTTCTCAGGCATGGCATGTCTGTTGAAATGGTGTTGAATTTAAAAATCCAGCTTTAAGTGTGGCATAGCATATTAGTTTTCTATTAATTACTACAAATTTACTGGCTTAAATAGTACAAATGTATTATCTTACCATTCTGGAGGTCAGAAGCCCAACATAGGTCTGGGCTAGTATCAAGATGTCAACAGGGCTACATTAGAGGATCGCATGTTTTCTTGCCTTTCCAGCTTCCAGAGGCTGCCCAAATTGCTTGCTTATGATTCTTTTCCTCCAACTTCAAAGCCAGCAATGGCAGGTCAAATCCTTCTTGAGCTGCCATCTCTCTAGTCCTCTCTCTTTTGCCCTTTCTTTCACTTGTAACGACCCTTGGGACTGCATTGGCCTACTGGCTAATTCAAGAGAATCTTGCCATCTCAAAGCCTGCTGATTAGCATCTCAGTTCCATCTGACACCTAAATTCCTCTTTGCCACACAACCTAACATATTTATAGGATAAGGACATGGACACCTTTGAGAGGCCATTATTCTGCCAACCACACATAACAGCCTTTGAAAATACAAATTTGAGTTTGACTCTCAATTTGGGCATGTTGCTTAACCTCTATGAATCTCTTCATATTCATCTGTGAGCTAGGTGGTGACATCTGTTTGTAGACATGTTCTGAGAATCAGATGAGTGCTATACAAAATGCCCTTCTATCAATCTCCAGAAGATCCCTGCTGCTCCTACTGGGAGTTGCTTTTGCTTCTCTCTGACTCCCAGTTGGCCTCTATCTCCTCCCCAGTCTCCTTCATGCGGATCAAGTTTTATTGTTTTCAGCACTTGGACATGTCTGATCCCCCTCCCAGTATTCTAGGGATCCTTTGAAGGAGCCCTGCAGCCCATCATTCCTGTGTCCCTCTAGCACGTGATAGATGCCCGGCACAAAGTCAGCCCTCAAAACACGCTGTCAGAGTCCTGGAACCTGGAGTGAGAAACATGGGCAGAATGCACAAAATCACCTTTTTAATTGAGATGGGCTCTCTATCAACCTGCCTGTCTTTGTCTCTGTCCCTATCTCTATCTCTCTCTGTCTCTTTCTGTCTGTCTATCTGTCTGTCTCTCTCAGTTTACCCATGATTGTTCCTGGCTGAACACAAGAAACATACAGAATAAATATCTTATTAGAAAAAGCTGAACCTTACTCCTCTTCAGATACAGTGCATTTCAAAGAGTAATGTTTAAGCATTTCCTTCCTGGTGACACTATAAGCCAAAAAGACCTTTTGAAAGACAAAGTATCATAATCATCTCATAAATTGAATGAGTGTGTGAGGCCTTTCATGGAGGGAAAATGGATCTATTTTTGACTAGGAAATAATGCAATTTTATAGTTGAAATATTTGGCTGAAGTGGACAGCGGCCTGGGAACAATGGGTGTGGGGGAGAAGGGAGGAAAAGCTGTCTTTGTGTCTTGGCGACCTCTCTGGCAAAGCTCAAGGGAACAATAAAAGACAATATCCTCTTTATCAAACTTCCAAAGATACAATTTTCTTGTCAGTTTCCCCAACAGCGAACATCTTTTTCATGGCCAGAAGTAGGAGGTTGCCTTGTAGTCATGGCTGAGACACAAGCTGTGAGCATGGCTGTATTTTTGTTACCAAATGCTGGACGTCTCTCAGGGAAGTGGGTTTATTACCATTTCGCGTTTCCATGGATCCCTTCATTTCATGCATCTTTATCTTTTGGACTTAGTGAAGAGTTAAAGGAAGCCCAGTCAGGGATCCTAGCTCAACGTTTGAAGGTCTCCACTTAAATTTACTTTGATGACTTACTCAAGTGGGGAAGCCAGTCTTTCCACCAACAGGTATTTCTGGAACACTTTCTCTGTGCCAGATACTACACAAGGCTCAGAGAACGGGAAAATTCAGAAGACATGATCCCTGCTGATAAAATTAAGAACATTTCTACACCTTCTTATAAATGTGCAGCGTCCTCACCAGACAAGAAAGTTGGGCTCTACCTATCAGTGGTTTCTCTCTCCCTTTCGCATTCCATTTAAATCAACCAGCAGGCGCCTCCATTCTACCTCCTCGACATCGCTCTAATTCTCTACTCCTCTCTAGCCTCTGCCACCACCTTGACTCAGGCCCCAGAATCCTGGTCCCCCAGGTGCTCTGATGTCCTTCCACCATAATCTACTACCTGTTCTGCAGTCAAATGGATCTTCCTAAAGTGAATCTAATCAGATCACTCTCCTGCTGAAAACCTCCCAGTAGCTTCTCAACTCCCTCAGGACCTTGTCTGGGACTAATTTTGAAACTCTCAGGACCCCTCTTCCGGTCTGGCTCCTTCTTGACCATAGCTAACCTAATACGGCCGTCGCTGTGAAAAGGCCCTATGCTAAGTGTCTTCCACATGGCGACCTGTTTAACTTCTCATAGATGTGTGATGTAGGCACTGCTGCTGCATCTTTGCTTCCCGAGGTACAGAGAAGTTCAGCAACTCATCTGAGATCATCCAGATGCTACGTGGCAGGGCCAGGACTCAAATCCAAGAGCCCAGCTGGTTCCAGAACCATATGCTTGACCCCTAAAGGAACCTGCCTACTTAGCAAACCAGACTCAACTTTCTCCAAACGCCTGGTTCCCCATGTCTATACTTCAGCCACATAGACAGCACTCCCCACCCACACCCCTGCCAGTTTCACAGAAGTCTCAGATATCACTCTCTGGAAACTTCCCTACACAACCACCCCCTTCCTCACTGGACAACTACTCCTGAAACGCCTTCGCACCCCCTGCCAGGGCTTTTAGCTCATTGTTGGACAAATGTCCAGGGTCTGTCTCCCCACTGAGAGCAAGGAACCTCCCTTAATTCACTGCTCCATCTCCAGTATCTGTCTCAGCACTGGCTCAAAGCAGGGCTCACCAAAGACTGACCAACGAACTGACTGACAAAGCAACCTTCCAGTAGACCTCACCTGTTCTTCTTCTGAATATCCTGAGATCAAGCAGAAAAATCTTCCATTCTGTGTAATACACCAGGGTTCAAGTTCATATGCTTAAATTATCATCTCATATATATGATATGAGATGATATCATACCATATCATATGCTTAAATTATCTCCCACAGAAACTCCAGCTTCTAGAGAGAATAAAGAGAGATGGAAAGGGCAGAATTCCCACCCTTATAACAACCACTACAACAAAGGTAGGCATTCTGGAAGGTCACATCTGTTCCTGAATCTATCAAGATGAGGTTTCAAGGCAACCAACTGACCAGACCTCTAAAGAAAGACCAGTATGTCCAAGTTCAGATGGCTTGTGAGCACTGGTGTAATGGGCCACCTCTGAGGAGAATTCAGCTACCACTTTAAGGAGTTACTAAAAGCTGAGTGTGGGCCAATGAGGGACAATAGAAGCTCTGGGACTACAGACACAAGAAGAATTCATACCCAGGTGGGGTCTTTCTAGGGACCTCACCAGAGGCTCCCACAAAAGATTAGGGACCAGAGATGGTGGAAAGCCTCTCTAGTGTGGTCCCCATGGAGGCAGGAACAGCAGTAGGAGGGACAGAAAAGCCTCCCAGACCTTCTCCCCCCGCCCACCCCTTCTATGCAGCTCACCTATGGAACAAATGCCTTAAACCCCGAGAAACAGCGTGACCATTTCTTGTAAATTTAATACACATTTACGATATAAACATACTCTTTCCCACTCTTACGGTATAAACATACACTTTCCAACTCTTAAATACACTTAAGTGATTTGAAGCTTATGTTCACACAAAAACCTATACACTAATGTTGATAGGAGTTTTGTTTTCTTAGTCATAGCCCGAAACTGAAAACAACCCACATGTCCTTCACCTACTGGATGGATAAACAGTTCCCTACAAGGGAATACTACTTAGCAATGAACCCCAAACCCCTGCAGCCACATGGGTGAGTCTCTTAAACATTATGCTGAGTGAAAGGAGCAGGACTTAAAAGGCTTCCCACCATGATTTCATTTATATGATGTTTTAGGAAGGCAAAACTCAGAACACACATCATTAGTTTCCAGGGGCAAGGGATGGGCGAAAGGGTAAGCTTCGAAGGGATACCAGAGAATTTGGGGGAGTTGATAGACCCACACTATATCTTGATTGTGATGATGGTTGTACCACTACACGCATTTGTCAAAATTGGGAGAAATGAACACTAAAGTAGTGAGAGGTTAGGGGGAGATTTCTACTACATGTACATTTTGCCTCAAAATAAAATGGAAGAAATATTATTGCACAGAATGGAAGGGAAGGTTTTTGCACCTGCTGGTATATATGAACATCAGTTTGTCTGTGGCAGGGGTCTTAAGAGACTGCAATCCTTCTGTCTCCTACAATGCTACCTACAGCCTATGTCCCCTGTGTAGGAGACATTTGCAAAAGTCCTTGCAGATTTCACTTCCAGAAATAATTGTTTCTCCTGACATTGTAGTATTCCCTGGGCTGGGATTCTGTAGGGCATCAGACTGGGACATTTAAGAAGGTATCAAGACTTTTTCAGTACCTCTCCCCAACCCCCAAGATCCAGAACCCCCCAACCCTCAGGATGTTTTATAATGAAGGGGAACATCTTTAACTTTTTTACCTAATTTGGGAATAAGATCTGCAGGCCCCATCTTCCTCTCCTTCACCACCATGGTCTATTGATGTCCTACAAAACTCTATTGCAAAATGTGGTTTTGAAAAATTCCATATGTGGATTAAATAATTTCCTCATTAACACTGAGTTCTCGGGAATCTCAGGAACAAATTCAATGCTAAATCACAAAAAATCTTAGGTTCTGATAAATCTACTTATTCTTTTAATCTGCATGAAGTCTTCCTATGAAGCGAGTGACCTAATTATCATTCGTGTTTTATAAACATTGCATCATATTCTTTCTGGAGGTTGGTGATAGGAAGAACTAATAAATTTTTGATAAAAGTTACTATCAGCAGAGACAGCTATGACAACCTATAGGCTGCCAGAGAAACAAATATAGTTCAAATAATCATTTGGAAGATGACACCGTTGATCAGTTCATGACACCCACATTTGAGATGTCAGTATGCACTTGACATGGGCTTATAAATTAAAGGCACAAAGTTGAAGATGTTGCCCCTGGCATCAAGACTCACAATTAGTAGGAAAGAATGATGAGCAAAGAACTCTAGCATGCAGGGTAGTAAGCTCAGTGCTACGATGTAAAAGCTCTAGGCAAAGTAGCGGTGCAGCTCCATTTAAGGGGATCTTCTCCTTTTGGGGGTAGGGCTTCAAAGACTGGAGGCTTCCATGTGGATCTGAACAGCCATGTTGGCTTGGGAGAAGACAGATAGGAAAGGGAAGTTCCTCTGAGATACAGCACATGGCATGTGCCAACCCCTGTCTTGTTTTCATTCCATTTTTGCTCTGTCTCTGCTACTTTGCTCTGTCCCTGCTGCTTGCTACACCTTGAATCACAGGTATCCCCATCCACTCAGGCACCTAGACCATAAACCTCCTGATCTAGTCACCTCCTCCTGTGTGTTCTCCCTCCCAAATATCCCTCTACCCTGTCTCCTTCTTCCCGTCTCCAACTTCTTGATTTAAAACTCTTTCCACTCACCTGAGATTCTTGCTCCTTTCTTGATCCCTTTCTTCTGATCTCTCCCTCTCTACCACCCCCAACTCATTCCCCATACACAGTCAGTGCTCTCTACCTGGGAAGCCAAACCAGTCATCTCACTACCTCTCTAGAATTCTTCCTCATGCTACCCGTTGCTTCAGGAAAAATCTAAACATTATAAGCCACATACAACCCGTCATAATTTTTATGATTTTTATGATTCGCCTTAACCATAAAATAATAGTATATTAAACATTTTATTTAACTTAAAACCTATGATTTCATGGATGGTCGAGAGCTTGTCTTTGAGAACAAGTCCTTCGTTTGGAGTTTCCAGTCTTCTTTCTTACATAAACCCACCCCAAACACATCTCTCTAATTTCCAATTTTGGTTTCTCTAAAACAAGTGAGAACTTAAGATAAAGTCTTCTAAGTGCAGGTATTTTTAGATTTATACCATTCTCCTCCATCTTTTAAAGTCACCTCGCCCACACCTAATTCAACTGCCGTTATTTTTAGTGACTTCCCTTTATAGAAGGAGACTTTCCAAAGAATTAAACTTAAGTTTTTGTGGAAACAACTCCCCAAAGGCCCTCTTATTTCACTGGGTTTGTACACTGTTTGTTGACAACAAGCACAGTTGACCCTTGGAGGCTTTCAGCCCAACCAGGAAGAGAAAGGGAACAGGTGTATGAAACAGTGGCCATTGGGGTGCCCACTGGGGGGTTGGCAGCAAGCTAGAGACCAAGGAGAGCTGTTACTTGGGAATTCTCAAATGGAATGGGTGTCATTTTAATTGACTTCTGCATAACTAGCTTCCAGCTCAACCAACCCCCATTTTCTCTCTAGAAAAACATGTCACCTGATACCACCCAAGCCAGTACTCCCTATAGTGTAGCCTTTTGATTAACCCATCAACTGCCATTCCAGTCCCAGGAGCTAAGCTGCTCCTACTTATTTGAGAAATTGGTTTTCACCCTCACCTCTAGATCTAGGACTTTCTTGCACAATCCAAATGTTCAGATTAGGATTTATCAGTCACATGTTTTAAAAGTCTCAGCCAAGAGCGGGAGGATTTGGGGGTACAGCGACACTTGATTGAATGACCTGGTGGAGGGCTGGATGCACTCTTTTCCCTCTTGTCCCCAGCCTTTCCTAGGACGAGGGCCAGTCCGTTCCTAGGATCTGAGTGAGCCACTGCACAGTTCCCTGTTCTGACACTTTGGGGCCGTCTCTAGGATGCCTCTGAAGATGGTGGCTTAGCTTGTTGTTTTTCCAGAATGCTTTTCAAAGCGAATTCCTTGCCTTGGTAGGTGTTGAGATGCCTCCCTCTGCATCTCCCCTCCCACATCCCATACTTTCACATATCACATAACTGGCTTTCAGAGCATTTCTTTCCAAAATTAAAATGTTTTCTGGATATAGAAGTAAAAGAGGAGGGAGGGGAGGGAAGGGGAAAAAAAGGAAGAATACGGAAGGGAGGAGGGAGGAAGAAGGGAGGAAGGAGGAAGGGCAGAGGAGGGAGGGAGAGGGAGGGGGAGGAGGGAAGAGGAGGGGGAGGAGGAAGAGGAGGGAGAAAATATGCAAACTAAGTAGCTTCCCTGAATCCAGGCAATTTCACTTTTCTGTAAAGACTTCTCCAAACATCTGTCTTCCATTAGTTAATTGTCAATCGCAAGTGCTCTTAGGAACACGGTGGCGTCAAACTGAATCTGGGCAATGGACATTCCCAAAGCACTTGACTCCAGCACATTGGCTGCAGAGAGTCAGGAGCTGCAGCTGCTTGGAAACAGAGAGTCTGGCTCTCTGGATTCTGATGTGAGAGAAGCACACATGACAGAAGTCAGGGCTGCCTAGCCCCCCAGGCCAGCCGTCTCTGTGCACCCCAGCCCATAGCTGGTGGCAGGTGGACTGGGGGAGCCAAGTGGTTTTATCAGCCCTGATCTTCACAATAGCTAATTGTCCCTTGCAGATTCTCCTGAGGTCAAAATGGCCCATCACTGTGATCTCCAGATGTGTCGGGTCTTGGAACCCTTGAGATTACTTGGTAGGAAGAAATAGGGGATCCCATATCAACCCCACTGAACCTGAACTGAGAGAGAAGCAGATGTTCTGCATTTCTAACAGGTGGAATGCAATGGTTTTCAAAGGTCTTCTTCAGAGTCGCTCTCTGCAACCTCCTCATTGTCCAGATAAGGAAACTGAGAGTCCTCTTTCTTTGGGCAAGGTGGGGACCCAAAGTTCCCCACAGTTTCCAGTGACTTCCAGGACAGGGGCATGTCTACATCTGACCCAAGACCAGTGAGGGTCCTGATGGCTGCCAGACCATCAGGGGGGTTGGGGACACAGAAGGCTTGGGAGGAAAGCTCTCCTTCAGGATTCCAAATAGGGCTTCATCCTCCACAGGTGCACAAGCCCTCTCAGATCCCCCAGGGCTGAGCGAGCATCCTTGCCTGCTTATAACTGCACTTGCCACTCTGGGAGAGAGCAAAGCTTGCTGAGAGGACATCTGAATAGACAGATGCTTGGACAGATAGGTAGGTATGGAACTTCATGACAGAACAGCTGGTCTAGACAATTCTTGTTTACCAAAAAGCCACGCGTCTTGAGCAAGTCTCTTTGCCTCTCTGAGCCTCATGTTGGTTATCTGTGAATGAAAAGTTGAATTAATCCTGGAATCCTGTGTGCCTCTGCCTGCAAGTGTCTGGGACAGTTGGAACAGAGGAAGGTCCCTGTGAGCTACATGCCTCCTGTCTACACCATGGAGGTGACTCAGATAAAATAGGAGGGCTGCTGTGGAGGAAGGGATGAGAAGGAAAAGTGGAATAGAGCTGGTTTCCGCTTAAGGAAGACATGTCATGCCTGGGGGTAGAGACAGATTTAAGTGGGTGCAACAGGTGCTTCTGGCAGAGATCACCACCTTCTAGAGAAAGACAAAGGGGTGGCGAGAAGATGACAAGCTCAGCTTTCCCTGAGCCCCTACCCCATGATGCTGGAAGGCTGCCAACAGGATAATTGTGACAAACAGGTTGGGGTGCGGTGTCTTCCCGTTGGGGAAGGACAGATGCTGAGAGAAGAATATTCTCCAAGTAACATTTCTTTACCAGAAGCATAGACCTTCCCATCTAGATGCGTTGATCTCTAGCTTCTGTGAGAATGACCTTCTGGAAATGAGCTGGGGAGCAGAAAAACAACAGCAGCAGAAGATAACTCCAGAAGGATGTCCCAACATGTGAATGCAGGGCGGCCAGGACCCCGTGGTGGTCAGGCACTCCCCCCCCCCCCAGGTAAGGGGCCTCGGTCAGTATCCAGCAGGGACAGAGCCAGGCTGGGAAAGCAGGGGTGACTGATGAATGCTGGGATGGAAGAATCTGGAGGGTATCTTCCCACAGCCCAGCTTTGTGAGCTCATTCTGGGATCTTGAGCAAGGTTCTGCCCCATCAGTTTTCCTATGTGGGAAAAACGGGAGATGGAGATCCCCTACGGTCCTCTCTGTCAGGCCATTTCAGTCTAGAGCCCAGGGAAATACTGGCATACAGGGACATTGAACTAGCGTTGTGTTTCAATTCTGCCATAGGAAACTGAGTCTCCAGTTTGTGATGGGTATGTCATCGCATTAGCGGTAGGAATGGGAGCCCAAGGGAGCACTGGGACCTCCGTCTTACAAATGCTGAAACTCCTCAGCTCAGTTTTTCACTAAAGCTTTAATGTGCCTGTAAATGACCTGAGAATCTGGCTAAAGTGATTCAGTAGGTCTGGAGCAGGGTCTGAGCTTTCTCAGAAGCTCCCAGAGGCCTGCTGACACTGCTGGTCCGCCGGCCACACTTGGAGCCACAAAGATTCAGATAAGTGCCTGTGGTTACTTGGTTAGTACTAGGCAAAGGATGAATTCAAACTGTTCTGTCTCCAAAACCTGTCACCTTTGACCTCTGCCATCACAGGGTAGCACTGCTAACCACACAGGCTGATGGGTGATGTGTTAGCAAAAAATCAGATGATCACAAGTGGGATACTTCGCTGAGGCCAGCCCCACCTCGCCCCTCCCTAGTGCTCTGGTCCAGGCACTGGTCCAGGTCCTAGCACTCTGGGGACACTGGGAGGGAAGGCATGATTCATACAATCTTACCCAAGTGCTCCCAAGTTGAGCAACAAAATAAGTATTGTAGTATTGGATTACAACCCAAAGTATAGACTATATAGCCATGAGTCCATATGGGTATAACTAGATGATCAAATAAATAAATAGGAGGAGAGACAAATCTATGGAGAAAACTTCCAAATCATTTATATAGATGTTCTCTCCTCAAGGAGGTGGAGCGTAACTCCCCAGCCGTGAAGAGTGAGCTTCATGTGGTGACTCTCTTTCAAAGAGTAAAGTATGGCCAGGAAGTATGGCCAAAGAAAGAGTAATTTTATAATAGAGAAATCTTACAAACACTACTTTCCACAGGTGATTCAAATTAACGTTGATAGGGGCCCCTGGGTGGCTCAGTCAGTGAAGTGTCTGCTTTTGGCTCAGGTCATGATCCTGGGGTCCTGGGATCAAGCCCTGTATCAGGCTCCTCATTCAATGGGGAAATCTCTGTCCCTCTCCCTGTTCCTCTCCCCCTCCTCTGCTCATGCTTTCTCTGTCTCTCTCCCAAATAAATAAATAATATATTTTTAAAAGATTGATAGTGATCACTGTCAAAGATCAGAGATCTTTGGTATCAAAGATCAAAGGTCAGGGTCAATAGTGATGGCATGATGGTAAGATGCATCCCTGATACAATGTGATGAAAATGACACAACTCTGGGGACTTCCTCCCCAAAACCCATACCACCAGTCTACCCGTGATAAAAATATCAGACAAACCCAGTAAAGGGGCCTTCTACAAAATGCCTGCCCAGCACTCCTCCAAAGTGTCAAGGTCATTCAACACAGTGGAAGTTGAAGAAACTGTCAGAACCAAGAGCAGCCCAAGGAGACATGACAACAAAGGTGATGTGAGATCCTGGGTGGGATTCTGGGCCATGAAAAGGTCTTAGCAAAGATGGAGGGAATCTGAACACAATATGGACTTTAGTTCCTAACACAGGTGCATGAAGAGTGACCACTTACACACTGTGAGATGTGAGTAAGGTGATCTTCTCCAACAGGCTGATCAGCGATAGATTTGGGGTAAGTGCAAACTCTGTATCATCTTCACGACTTTTGTATCAGCCTAGATCTATCCTAAGATGACCATTTTGCCCCAACAGCAACAATGAAGGAAGAGGACCGGTAACTCCGGTAATATATTCCTGGCGTGACTTCGACACGCGCTATAGGAGTCTTGTTCAGTTCTCTCTCTCAGGGCTTTGGTAATTAATCATGCGTAATGAATAGATTTAAAATTAGCCCAGGCATTTTGGTAACAGCTGGTCCCCCCAGCCCCCCAGAACCCATAATATGCAATTTATTCTGACAGTCTGCTCCGAGAAGTGCTGGTAGGCACAAAGGATCTGCCTGCACTTGGAAAATGGTCCTCTGGAGCCCCAGCCGAGGGCCAGTCTGGGGGATGTAGGAACTGAGACTGCACCCTCCCCTACCCCCTGCCAGCAAAAGCCTGGTCAGATCCTGTCATTCCCCTCTGATGTGAGGCCACCTCAGCTAGAGCAAGGCAAGGGCACACAATGCTGACATTGGAGATGTTCGAGGACAGACTCTGCCCTCTGCCACCAGGAGGCTGGACACACCAGCCTCCTCCTCTGGTAGGTCCTGGGTGCTATTCCAGGCTAAGGGCTGGTGCTGAGGCTGGACCATGGGTGGCCAACAGGGGAGCTGGGCTGGAGGTCAGAGCCAGGGTGGCAATGGGGTGTGAAAACCCAGCTCTGTGTTAGAAGTCAGACAGTCCCAGCCCCATCTTTGAGCTCCCCTAGGCGGTTAAAGGTCCTGGGGAAATTTACCTCGTCTTTCTGGGCCTCAGTTTCTCCATCTGTAAGAAAGGGATTTTAAAAAATCAGAAGAGCTATAAGCGTTTAATGAAATAATACCGTGTGAAGTTGTGAAGTGAGGCCGAGAAGACCTAGTTCCATCACCAAAATACAGCGCCAGGGGGAGGGTCTACCAGCACCCCTTGTGGCGCAACGTCTGCCCCTGTGGAGTGAGGGCACTAACTGTACCCTAAGTCAGCCAGCAATCGCGCTCGGGTGAGGGGGACAGACGGCCTGATGAATCGTGACTTACACAAGTAAGGGGCTGCTATTTCCCACACAGTCGTGTTCCAGGGGACCTGAGCCCTGCCAGGCACTCGCAGGAGCTTGGAGGATGAGGACACAGGAGCCAGCACCCAGATGTCAGCCTGGTAGGAACCCGCCACGCTGCAGCTGAGCTACTCACCTTCAGAAATGTGAGCTCATGGGCTGCTGTGTTGGTAGTGGCTTGTTACACCTGGGAAGCCCTGGCTGCAAAGTCATCTCCACCCCGGGGGGGTGGGGGTGGGGGGGTGGGGATTAGGGGGGTGGGGACAGTGGAATTTGCCCCTGAGTGGTGACAAAGGTGGTAATAAACTTGCACCATCCAGGCCATTCGGCCTATTGTTAAAACTAAGTTACCCCAAGGGCACCTGGCTGACTCAGTTTGTAGAGTATGTGTCTCTTGATCTTGGGGTTGTGAGTTCGAGCCCCACATTGGGTCATAGAGATTACTTAAAATAAAATCTTAAAATAAAATAAAATAAATTAAATTAAACTAGATAAGCTGCCCCAGCCTCGTGCTGGAGAAGAAATGCTCCTCGAGGCCAGAAGCAGTCGCTCTCAGAGCAAAGCCCTGGTGTCTCAGGGGCTGAGAGCTTCTGTCCGTGCCCAGAGGGGGGCTGCTTGTGACATGGTAGGTCCGCCTCCCGTCACTGAGCTTCAGCCTGCAGCAGGCAAGATGCCCAGCGTCTTCCTGCCGCCTTCCCTCCGTTCCCAGCCACAGAGGGAACCTGCGATACTCCCTCCTCGGGCAGAAAACCTGCTGACATGAGGCTCAGAGAGCACCATCCGTTGTGACCCATGTGACACAAAAGCCATCTTCGAGACGAGGTCTTCACGCTGCAGGAGAGAGAATGGTTTCAGGAATTTTTTCCCCAATTCTCTTGGATAAAAAAACCCCATACTTCTGTTTTTCACTCTGAGGTGAGGGGGTTTTGAAATGGTTCAAAAAGAAGGATTTTGGGACGCCTGGGTGGCTCAGTTGGTTAAGTGGCTGCCTTCGGCTCAGGTCGTGATCCCCGCATCCTGGGATCAAGTCCCACATCGGCCGGGGGGGGGGGGGGGGTCCTTGCTCGGCAGGGGGCCTGCTTCTCCCTCTGCCTCTGCCTGCCTCTCTGTCTGCCTGGGCTCGCTCGCGCTCTCTCTGATTAAAAAAAAAAAGAAGAAGAAGAAGGATTTCCCATTACCTCCCAGTGCATACAGGAGACTCGATAGTCAGTTGTGTGTTATTTCTTTACCCCACGGATGTCACATGAGCCCAAGCTTCCCTTGCGGATATCCCTTTCTAGCCTCCTCAGCCTCGGGATCGGAAGCCCCAGCCCCGGGGCTGACGGATGCAGGTGAGAATCTGGCAAGGCTGGACCTTCAGGATGTTTGGAAGCCTACTGAGAGCATCTTTTTTTTTTTTTTTTTTTCTTCCAGGCGGATTAAATGTTGGTGCTTAGATTTAGTTTAATACTATCTGAATTAATTTTTGACTTGATGTAAGGGAAGGTTTAAGGTTTGTTGCTGTTGTTGCTGTTGTTCTATGTAGATGTCTATGTGTTCCCGCAACAAGGACCTGTTGAGTTGCCTTGGAAACTGTAACAAATCAATTGGGCATATATGCATGAGTAAGTCTATTTCTAGGCTCCCTCTTCTTTTCCAGTGACCTCTGTTTCTTGACCTATGTTTCTCCCTCTTTGCCAAAATCGATGCTGGCTTCATGATTGAAGCTTTTCGGTACATCTGAAAAGCAGATAGTGTAAGTTCTGCCATCGTGGCCTTCTTTTTCAAAGCTGGTTTGGATATTCTGCATCATTTGTATTTTTATATAGATTTTAGAATTGTCTTATTGATGTTTACAAAGAAACCTGTTGGGCTTTTGATTGAGATTACATTTAACCCACAGGCCAATTTGGGAAAATTAGTATCTTAGCAATAATGAGTTTTCTTATCCATGAGCATGGTGTATCTCTCTATTTAGATCTTTAATTTCTCTCAGTAAAGTTTTGCACTTTCCAGTATACATGTCCTGCATATCTTTTGTTTACTTTATCCCTTAATATTTAGTGCTATTGTGAAGGGTATGATGTTTTAAATTTCAATTGCCAATTGTTTGTGCTTAGTATTGAAAAGTACTAGTAACTCTGTATATTGATTTTGTATCCTGGGATCTTACTAAACTTACTTATTATTACTGCTAGTTTTTAAAAAATCTTTTTTAAGGGGCACCTGGGTGGCTCAGTGGGTTAAAGCCTCTGCCTTTGGCTCAGGTCATGATCCTAGGGTCCTGGGATCGAGCCCCACATCGGGCTCTCGGCTCAGCGGGGGGCCTACTTCCTCGTCTCTCTCTGCCTGCCTCTCTGCCTACTTGTGATCTCTGTCTGTCAAATAAATAAATAAAATCTTTAAAAAAAATCTTTTTTAACGATTTTTCTATGTAGACAATTGCATTGCTATAAATAGTTTTATTTTTCTCATTTTGATCTGCCTTTTAATTCATTTTCTTGTGCTAATGCACTGGCTCTGCCCTCCAATACAATGTTGGATAAAAGTGGTAAGAGAAGATATTCTTGCCTTCTTCTTGATGTTAGGAGAAATGCATTTGGCTTTTACCACTAAGTCTGAGATAAATAAGATTGAGGAAGTTCTTGTCTATCTCTATCTGCTGAGAGTTTGTGTCATGAATTTGTATTAAATTTTGTTGAGTGCACTCTTGCATATACTGATTTAATCATTTGTGGAGGGGTTTTCTGTTGATACATTGAATTACATAATTTTGCATCCCTGTGATAAACCCCATTAAGTCATGGCATGCTATTTTTATATACTGCTGCATTCATTTTGCTAATATTTTGTCAAGGATGTTAGAGTTTATGTTTATGAGGAATTTTAATTTGTAGTTTTATTTCCTTGTAATGTATTTGTCTGATTTTAGTATCAAGATAATGATGGCCTCATAAAGTTAGTTGGAAAGTATTCCCTTAACGTCTATTTTCTGGATGAGCAAGAGTTTTTGTAGCATTGGTGTTATTTTCTCCTTAAATGTTTGGTAGTATTAATCGCTGAAGTCACCTAAGCCTGGATTTTCTTTGTCGGAAGATTTTTTTAACTTCAAATTCAATTTTAAATAGATGTGGGACATTAGGTTATCAATTTTTCCTTGAGTGAGATTTATTAGTTTGTGTCTTTAAAGAAACCGGCCCATTTCCTAGAAGTTACTGAATTTATTGCAGTTAAGTGCTTCTACTATTCCTTTGTTATCCTCTTCATGCCTGTAACATCTAAAATGATGTCTGATTTCACATTCCTCATATTGGCAACTTGTGTCTTCTCTTACTTCATTAGATTGGCTAGAAGTTCATCGATTTTATTGATCTTTTCAAAGGACCAGCTTTCGGCTTCACAGCTTTTTGTTTTTGTCTTATTATTTTTGTTTTGTTTTGTTTCTGCTTTTGTTGTTGTTTTCACCTTGTTTGTTTCCTTTCTTTTACATCAATGTCCTTTGCTGCCTCCTGTATCACATATATTGTTCAGTTTTCTGTTTGTTTAAGAGGAGAGAGAAATTCTGGTACTGTCACTCCACCACGAATAGAAGTATAGTCTCTATCATTTTTTGAGCAGCGTAACCGAGATCCAGAGTAGGGAAGAGTCTTGTGCAAACCCATCAGTGTATCAGTGCCAGATGCCGTTCTGTCGTCCACACCACCGAGCCCAGGATCCTGTCCATTATGCCAACCCTACTGCCTGCTGAATACTTCCCAAAATTCTTTCAGCCCATCCCTTGAATGTCTGGATAAAACCATGTTGTAAATTTTGGGAAACCACAAGCCCTTAACATTCTGTTCCTAAGTTTTAACAGAGCCGAATTATTTACACTTTTCCACTGGACAATAATGGAATTGATTAAATGTCATACCAAAGTATTATCTATTCCATGGCAGCCTTCCACATGGCCCCACACAACTAACAACCTGAATTTCCTAACCAAACATCTTTATGAAGTTGTTCTCCCACACTCACAGGAACTTGGTTTGTTCTGGTTTTAGCTCTTTGTATTCCAGAAAGTAAATAAATGCTAATGAGATAAAATATTGGTACGTCTACGAAGCATGCAAAAGGATGGAATCTTTTTTCAGTGTCTTTGAGAAACGTAGGAAATCTAGATAGCTAAAATTGGCTGCAGGACACAGATGGTGCTGTTGAAGTTCAAGGTCAAGCAAAAGGTCTCTCTTAGAATGTCTGTGTGCTGGGTGCTGGGAGGTTCACTTCATTCCCCTACCCCAGATTGTTCAAGATGCACCCAGATCATGCATTTCTCTATAGTTTGAGCTATATTCTTCCAAAATTGGAAAAAATGAGACATGGGTCTGGATGGGGAATTTGCATGTTGGGATGCGGATGCCTCAGTACTCCACTGAAGGTGGGGAGAGGTTTGGCAGAGGTAAGCAGCAGCCTCCAAGGTCTTCCTTGCCCTGCAGCCCTTGTCTCTACCTGCTCCCCAACTACATGGGTCTCCAACAGCAGATGGAGCCAAGTGGACAATGGGCCTCAGAGACAGCCCAAGGGATGCACTCACCTGCTGATGTCCCAGAGCCATCATTAATACACAGGGAGCTTTTGCAGGAATTAGAAACAGGCGCCCCCTTGCAGGCAGATGAATTTCAGAAGTCTCGGCTTCCTCTGAATTGAAACCCCTGGCCAGGGTCCACAGCTCCACGGCTGACTTCTGGCTGGAGTCAGCCGCACCTGGACCCCACTGGGAGGGCAGCTGTCGTCGGGCTACAGCTTAGAGGGCTGCTTCGCTGGTCCCACCTGTCCATCGCCCTTAGCATTTGTGCTCTACTCAGCCCTATCCACAAGGACTCTCTGAGTGGTGGGGTGGTCCCTGTGAAGGACGCTTGCCTCATCCACTCCTCCCCTACTGAGATGAGTCTAATCCACTCCTCCCCTACTGAGATGAGTCTAATCCACTTTCCTTCTTCTCTCTCACCCTCACCGCGCCCCATGTCTGCCAAGAACTTCATATTCCATTCATTTCTGTCTAGTCATTCAACAGAAGCATTTCACATGGAAGCAAATACAACAGTCAATGGCAATAAATGAAATGCTTATTAAGACAACAATGAGAGGTTATTTTCACCCATAACATAATCAATAATTTAAGAGAAGGAGAATATCAAACATTAGCATGGGTTCTGGGGAAAGAGGCATGTCCGTACATTGTCACGGAAGTGAAATGGACACTGGGTTGTAGAGGGTAATTTGGTAATATATATCTATCAAAACTCTTGATACTGTTTATCTAGTTAAACTCCAGAACTAACATTTCCACTTCTTGAAATCCATTTCTAATGCTTCGCCTGCCTTCAAAGACACATGTAACAAACACGTTCATTGCTTCATTGTTTACAATAGGGAGAAAGTGGAAACAATCCAAATGTTCATTAACAGGGGGTTGGTTAGATAAAATATGTCACACCTGTCCCCTGGAAGATTGTGTGGTCATTAACAAATGGAGCGGGCTCTGTGCACAGCATGGGAAGCTTCCAAGTGGGAGTAAGTGAGGAGAAGAAGCGGTAATAGTGCCTAGAATAGAATTCTATTTGTACAAGAAAAAGGTAGAGTGTTTATGCACACGTGTGTGTGTAAATGCACAGGCAGTCGGAGGATGTGCACACAGCCGGCAGGAGAGGAGCGGGAAGGAAGGGGGGAGTGAAAAGGAACACGGTTAAGCAGCCAGTGCCAAAGCAGGCACACGAGACAACTGAGGCCATTGACTTGCAGGCTGACAACAACGAAACAATATCCAGAGTCGCATCTCAAACACAACTTTCAACAATTTCAAAAAAGGATGAATGGCAGAAATTGAATCCTAGAAAAGTCGATGAAATTAAATATTTATAACTTCCTTTGAAGGGTGGGTTTTTCCTAAACCTTGAGGCTCTGGAAGAAATCACAAAGGAAAAGGCTGACAAATGTCTCTACCGAACAGTTGGAAACTTCTGTACAAAATGCCCTACACAAATTCGAGAGGAACCCACAAGCTCGACAGAAGGGACCGAGGCCTCGCTGACTTTGTGAGAAAGAAAAAAATTCCTCGAATCAAGGCACAAAAAGGCAAACTGACAAACAGATAAATCGGGACATATCCGCATTAGAGAAGTAGTCACCACACACTTCCTCTGAATCGGGAGATCTACCAGAGCATTTTAAATATCTCATTTTTCCGAAAATCCCTCTGCCTTACACTTGTCAGGTCAAGCCATGGCAAACGTTGAGAGCGATCCCCAGCCTCCCCAGTTCTCTTTACTCCCGAGATGCACAGGTCTGGTCTGCACCTGGCAGGTGTTAGATGCTGGCTGGGGGCAGGATGAGACTCAGGATGACTGCGCAGGGCGCTGTTCAGAGTCCCCCACTCACCCACGGCACAGGGACTCGGGTGTGCGGGAGAGAAAGGGGTGAGGATACAGGGCCGGGTAAGAAGTCTTCCAACGGTGCAGCCTTGAAGAGCCTCCCAGCCTCCCGGGGGCTCCCCTCTCCTCATCCTCTGTCCTGCCTCCTCGGACGATCTGATGAACCAATACTTGAATGGAGCCGTTGCCAAAGGCAGGTTCTTGGTATCCCTCCAGGGCCTGGCCGTCCGTGAGCAACAGCAGGTCTTTCATAAATACCCACTCTTATCAGGTGCAGAAGACGCTGCAGGTGTTTGGGCCTATGAATCAGGGTCTCTCTTCTCTTCTCTGGCTTAGTAACATGGTGAGCTCTGCAGAGTGAGAATGTGCAGAAACTTAGTACTTCTTTCCAAAGCTTGGGCAGGACGAAGACAGCCTCTCCATCCAAGCCAGGAGGCTTGGGTCTCCCAGGGCATCTCTGCCACTTCTTGTGTAGGCATAGCCCTGACTCTTCTGCCTACATGTGGTCCTGGAGGAATCCTGGGAGGCTTCCCAGGAGAGGGGACCTTGGAACTGAACTCTGGAGGGTGAGCTCGCATTCCTCCAGAGTAACGAAGGGAAGTGTCTGCAGGGGCTAAAAAGCACAGGGGTGTGGAGAGCAGGGCAGAGGCCCGCTGTGGCTGGGCTACAGGGGTGGGGAAGGGAGACCAAGATGCAGCCATGGGCAAGAGGGGAGCCACCAAAGGGATCTGACCTTGGAGACTGGTTGGCTGGGTGCTTGGTTGAAGACAGGGGATGGGCCAGGAGGCAGCTGCAGGGGTTTCAATAAGAAAGCAGGTGGCAGATGACACAGAGGAGCAATGCTGTGTAGGAAAACGGGATGGGCAGATGCGTGTGTGTGCACGTGCGTGTGTGCACATCAAGCGCATGGCCGCAGTGGTGGGCGGGGGCAGCCCCATCTACCATCGAATGTGAACACAGCGGCGTTCACTCATTCACCCTTAGTCCTGGTCTATTCTGGGCTTGAGCCAGGAGGAGGGAACCCAGAGGACTCAGGCATGGTTGTTTACCTCAAAGGAACAAGGGATTCAGAGGGGGGCTTCTTGGAGGAGGTGTCTCTTCCTAGCAGGTGGCCGGTAAAGTAAAACAAAAGGTGGGTCCACGGGAATCACCTTTGGTAAGGCGTCCTCTGCCCTGTGACTCTCTGGTCCTCTTGGTGGGACCTGGGGCCTGGGTCTTAGGAGCGAAACATCGAGGGACATGAGCTGTGGCCTCGGAGGGGGACGCCACACCCGGGAGGACTAGAGCACACGACTGGCTGCTTGGAGTGCCCCTGGAGGCCCCAGAGCCCCTGGAACTCTAGCCCAGCGACGCTCTCCAGCTGGGGGATGCCCGTCCGTTCCCGTTTCTGCAGGTAGGAGGCTGCAGGGCTCCGTCTGGCCCCCGGAGCCTGGTGCTAAGCCGAGCCAGGCGTCTGCTGGCAGACGGACAGGCTGTAGCGGGGAAGTGGCCGCCTGCCCTGAGCCAGCTCCCCCGGCCACGTTGTAAAGCGGGGCAGAGGCATCGGACCCAGCCAGTCCCATGGGGGGATGGGGATGGCGGGGGGCAGAGATCAATTCCTCTGTGACGGGTGGGGTTGGCGATAATGCTTGGGAACCTGGGTCCACCCCGCTAGACCCCCTCTCCCAAATAATGCCAGTCCTCTCCGCAGGGGGCGGGCACATCCTTTGTGCGCCAGAGAGACTCCTGCCAGATCGCTGAGAATGAGCAGCAGATAAAAATACAATTCTAGTCCCTTGAGCCACACCTCCTGGCTGTTTTGCAAATAGCCTGCTCTGGAAAAAGCCGACTTGTAGATTCATCTCTCAAGTCAAAATTCAACGGGGTCGAGTCGAGGCACGGTCCGCCCTCTGGCGGTCAGTCCCTGCAAAGACACCAGCTCCCCACCTGACGCGCCCCGCAGATCGCGGGGAGCCTTTGAGAAAGAAGCTCGTGTTCTTTCTTACCTCCTGGACTTGTTGATTTAATGTCCAACAAACATATATTTCACCCCTGCTCCCGATTCAGACTGTGGTTTCTTTAACATTTTGCTGACTTCCTTTCAGCAAAATAAGAACGTTTTCTCCTAAAGACAAAATTTTCCGACAGGAAAGTGGTTTTGTCATTAAACCAGAGAGACAAGGAGGGCTTAGGAAAACCGAGAGACTCCAAGCTGCTGTGTGTGTTCGCCACTTGGTCCGTTTCCTGGGGAGTAGGAGTCGTTGGAGACACCTCAGGAGAACGTCCGGCCCGGTAGCCAGGCATGGGTGAAGAGAACCAGATGGCCTGGGTTCGAGTCCATGCTCTGCCCCTTACTAGCTGTGTGAGCTCGGGCAGGTTATTTAAGCTCTGCATGCCTCGGTTTCCCCATCTGCAGAATGAGAATGATCATAGAACCTGTCTCGTAGAATTGTGAGAATTGAATGAGTTTATATGCGTAAGGTACTTGGAATAATGCCGGACCTGCAGTAGATGCTGTATAATGTCTGAGAATGTCGTAGTGACTATTTCAGGTGCCAGCTTTCTGCCAATCCAGCCACCTGCCATAGGGACGAGAAGGGTGGCAAATATCGGTCACTTGTAGCTGCCTGTCTCCCAAACCCTTCCTACTGGGAGTTAGCCCCTTCCTGCACTGTGGAAATCGGAGGGAGCAGATATCCCCATGTGGAGGGACCGTCACCATGTGACCCCACCCAGAGAAGGGACACACAGATGCAGGGACAGCTGGCAGCAGTGGCAGAGCCAGGATCGTTCAGCAGGACTGGTGGGTGCAGCTCAAGCCACGCAGCGCTGGGGTGACCCAGCTCGGTCCTGAGCTGTCAGCCACTTTCATTTCTTGCTTTGCCCAGCTCTCTGCCTTCTCTAAATTATGTAAGCTCCCAGCAGCTTCACTTAGACTTCATTCTGTCATTTCTACCTAAGAATCTTGAGTGGTATCGAGATGCTGGAGCTCAGAGAGGGCAAGGGGCTTGCTCAAAGTCACACAGCAAGTCTGTGGCAGACAGAGCTGCCCTCCACCTGCTTAGGCTACCGGCCCTGGTCCTCCCCCTACTCCCACCCCAAGGCAAAGGTGAGCTAGTGCATCCTTCCTGATTTTTGCACACCCAAGCCCAAGGACACAGGGGACTTGTTAAGAGCCACAGCATGTTTGAAGGAGTAGTGACGGATTCTCAGCTGCTGTGGGACACAAGAGAACCGCAAACACATTAAGGCACCTAGTCCCTTCCAGGGCTACAAACGTTCCCCCTCAGCCACACACCCCTTCTGCCATTCAGCCAACTACGGTGTTGGCTGTTTACGGCTCAAGAGCTCCCCCCAGTGGCTGTCTTGCTGGCAGACCGAAGCCGGGGAGGCCTCGACTTCTGATTTCTTGGACAGGAGCCTGGGACCCTAAGGGAAAGGGGTGAGGGTGGACTGTATGTACCTTCAGCTCTGACTCCCATGCAAGGTCAGGCAAGGTCAAGGCCCTGGGACCGACACAAGCAGCGTTTCCAATGGTGACACTGGATTGTATCCCTAGACAGGCTCCTCCCTGACCCGGCCCCTGGAGGGCCCTCTCCCCGCCCCGCACCAGCCCCTGTCACTCTCTGGATCCTAAATGAAGGCCTTGCATGTCCCGGGTGCAGTGACAGAGACGAGGCTCCTCTCCTCAGTACAGGCATCCCAGGAAGTCCACAGATTGCTGAAAAGTAACGGGCACGTGCAAAGAGGTCCGGCTGTGTGCACACACGGACATGTACATATGATCACACACACGCGTGCTTTTACACTCACATGTTCACACGTGGTCTTGCACACACGCTTTCACACTCGTGCTCACACACATGCTCTCACACTTGTGTTCACACACACGCATGTTCTGCCTTCTTGCTGTGCACGATTCACGGAAGGACCCTGAGCCTCAGTTTCTCCCTCCATCAGAAGGGGCTTTGGGTGGTATCTAGCTGGCGGGGTGCTGTGCTCAATGCGCGGTGCAGAGGAAGAGCAGCAGATGGGTGGGCTGCTCTGTCCTCAGAGGTGAGACCAGGGCCGGGGAAGGAAGCGGCTGAGGGGACCAGGTCCGGGGTCTGCTCTCACACTTGACTCCGCAAACACGCAAACCTCTAAATGCTTGTGCGGAGCCCGGTCCTGAGGGCACCGCGGTGGATAAGACGCCATCCTCCGTCTCAAGGAGGTTACAATTGTGCAGGAAGGACAGATACAGGTCAGTATGTATCCCAGCAGGAGAAGGTCAAGGTGCTGTGGGGCAGAGAGGAGGAAGACCAACGCTGCGGAGAGAAGGGGGCCGAGGGAAGGAGGAGCAGAGAGATGAGGCCGAGAGCAGAGGGTGGAGAAGTGTCAGGGGGAGACAGAGAGTGCGGGAGAGATCAGACGTGGATATCAAATCTATCTGTCTATCTCCATCATCTGTCCGCCCATGGGTGGGTGTGTGTGTGTGGGGGGGGGGGGGTGATGGCCTGGAGACTCCTGTTAGAGGGACCAGAGAGAACCAGTGACATCAGAGTCTTCATGGGAAACTTCAACAACTGTGAGCTCGTTGGAGGATGCAGTTCAAGAAGAATGGAGGAGCCCAGGTGGGGCTAGAGGGCCAGGGAGGTGGCGCTGCAGGTGACAGGGACACTAGGAAATGACAGCGGCCGTAACTGGGGGCAGCCGTGGGGAGAGGAGAACATGGATGGACGTGAGAAGCTCACAGGGCTTGGAATCCCCAGGGCCGGGGACAGCTTGGGGGAGGGACCCAGTTTCTCCCTCGGGTTGTTTGGCTTCTGGAGGTGACATCCAAGAGTGGGAACACAAGAAGGGAACCCGCTGTCAGGGGTCCCAGGGGAAGGCTGGGGGGGCAAGTCTGTTTGCGCACGAGTCTGAGATGCCTGTGAACAAGTCGGGGGTGGGCGGATACCCACATCTGAGCTGAGAGAAGAGAAGGAAGAGAAGGGGAACTACCGGAGGACCCAGGCCAACGAGGGGTGGCTTGTCACGCGAAAGGAGCCTGACCTGGTGTGTCTTCAGTGGTGAGAAGGGAAGGGGGATCAGGCAGCGTTGAGAGGGCTCCTGCCAAAAGGTCAATTCCAGAGGAGCTACGGGGACATCCAGAGCCCCTTTGAAAGAGACCACTCCCCACCTGTCCACTGATACTGAAGGGAAAGGAGGAAAGATGGCCGGGAAAATTGTCTCTATCCTCACTTCTATCCACCATGTCCAACACGGTGGTGACAATCAGTGAGGTCCTGGAGAAGCTGCACAGACATCAGTCACCAGACATTTGGTGACCAGTGTCCCAAGCCCTACCGGGTGAGGACTGGTCCCTTTCTGCACTGTGGAAATAGAAGGGGGCAGCCACTTCCTCTCCATGCCCTTTGGCAGATGGGCTGCGGCTGAGCCACTGTACAGTAGGTGATGACAGAACCTAGTCTTCATGACAACTGTCGTGAGGCTCAGGTGCAACAATGCAGGGAGAGTATTCCACCCAGCATCGTTCTTTCCAGAGGCTGGCAATTACCGCTGTGACATCCAGGGACCTTCTCAACCTCCAGATTTGCTCATGTGGGACCTGTACTGTCCAGGTGTCCCACTAACACATCCAGAGAGATGGGGATGGAGAAACACTAACCCAAATGATCTGGGACGTCTAGACAGAAATTGCTGGTTATGGGTATTTTGATGCAGGCTTTCATTGGGGGAAGTAACCAGACCCAAGAGAGGCAAGGAAGTTGGTTTATCTTTCAAACAATAAAATGGTACATAGTCATTATGAAATCTTTGAAATCTGAAAGAATAGAAAAATTCTCATTCTAAGAAATAAACATCACTGAGCAGAATACAGACCCTGCCAAAGACGTCCACATGCCAACCCCCAGAACCTATGACTCCATTACTTTCCATGGCAGACGGGGCTTTGCAGGTGGGTTAGATTAAGGACTCTGAGATGGAGAGATTCTTCTGGATTCTCTGGGGAGTGGGTGTGCCCAGTGTAATTGAGAGGGTCCTCCAAAATGGAGAGCTTTTCCTGCCAGCTCAGAGAGGTGCAATAGACATGGTTCTGTCCCCTTTTATGCCCAGTGATGTTGCTGTTGCTTGTCTTCTCTGTCTCCGTCTTCTCTAAATCCCCTTCACACCCTTGTTCTTTTCTGTTGGATTTGTAGGATTTCCTCCCGTACTCCCCTGGGACTCTGCTGTTGTTCCCAACATGTCGGAGGAGAGACTGGCCAACGCTGGGGACCTGGGGGTCTGCAGCCTTGGGTACGGGGCCTTGTGTTTCATGAGCTTTCTCAAGGAGCAGTCTGCTTCCCTCTACTTTCAAAGTTTGGAAAATGGGTTTGGTCCACAGTTCATCTCCAAAGTTCCAGGGTCCCCCACAGGGTAACTCAGTGATCTCCACCACCCTACACCTCTCTTTGACCTCTTCCTGGTCATAGACACAAGGAAGGACGTGTCAACACAACTGCTCTTGTGCCTGTCCGCCCTGGGTCTCTAATGCTGCTGAACAAACAGCAGTACTAGTGACTTAAAGTGACAACCATTTCATCACATCTCATGGTTTTACAGACAAGACTTTTGGTGCAGGATTGGCTGGGAGCATCTTCTGTTCCTGGTGGCACTGACTGGAGTCACTCAAGTGACAGTTGGTGGCTAGTCTGATCTTGGAGGGTCCAGAATGGCTTCTCAGGCCTCGTGTCTTGGTCGGGACAATTAGGAGGCTGGGCTCTCTGGGGCTCTCTCTCCTTGCACGTGCTCTCTCCAGCCGGGTAGTCAGACCTGATGGCTCGGGGCTCTGACACAGGAAGTCTTTGAAAGTCTAGGCTGATGCTGACAGCGCATTGCTTCCACCATCCCAGGCCAAGGGAGGCAAGAAGACGCACTTCTCAATGTGAGAAGTGTCTAAGAAACTGAGGCCACCTTCGGTCTGTCCCACTGCCTGCCCTGTGGGAGAGGTTGACAAGCTGTTTTCCTTAAAGAGGTGGAGAGTAAATCTCTTCAGCTTTGAGAGCTGTGCAGTCTCTGTCACGCCTACTCAGATCTGGTGTTGAAATGTGCGAGCAGCCGCAGGCAGTATGTGAGTGAATGAACCTGGCTGAGTCCCAAGGAAACTTCCCTCACACAAAGTTCCACGTACAGGCCATAGTCTGCCAAGCCCTGCTCTATGGAAACCAAGTGGGTCTCTGTGGGGACCTTCCTCATTTCTCCTGTGATCTCTAAATCTTCTTTGATCAACAGATCATTTGATTGGTCTTGAAGGATCGCGACTGTCTCTTAGGGACTCCAGCTCCTACCTGTGGCCAGAGGAGTGTGCGTAGGCTCGCGTGTCCTCCCTCGTTCTCATCCAGATCTCATGGGATTTGGTGGGTGTGCTTCTTTTTGAGGAATTCCCCCTACCCCCATTGTGTGCCACCTGGGAAGTATCTGGGTAGGAGTCCTGCCCCAAGCTGGGTCAATTGCACTATCTTCTTGGACTCTAAATCTGGGCACAGAGATGTAAGGATCGGAATTTTTTCAGTGGTGGGAACTTATGTATCCCATTGGTCAAACCTCAGCAAATCTCTTGAGTAGTTTTCATTGCCTGTGACAGAAATGACAGGTGTTCTGTAGGGTCCCCGCCTCCATGTCTTCCTGGGAACACACTCAGACTACAATTCCCAAGGTGCTTTGCATCTAGGTCTAGCTAGTGGGATGTGAATGGAAGTGTGTGCCCTTTCCAGCGTGGCCCATGACAAACCTGCCATTCATGGTCCTCACTGTGTTTCATCATCTAATGATTGAACGGAGACGATGCCAGGGACACAGAGCAGGGAGGAGCCACAAGGTGGAAGGAACCCAGGTCCCTGAATGACTGTGTAGGGCAAATAGCCCCAACTACCACCACCGCTACCACAATTACCACCACCAACAGCAACAACCACCTGATGAGGCTGTGACGCACTGAACGGTGTTAAGCCACTGAATGTTGGGCTGCTCATTTCAGCCATTAGTCTGCCTTGATGAATACTGGTTGTGTCCCTTCCTGAGCCCCCAGCTGTTCCATAGATTGCTTCCAATTACATTCTGTTGTACTCAAGATTTTCTACCCATGGCTATATACTGTTCTTTGCAATCAAAGAAACATGGTGATATGAGCTCCAAGAGGACATAGAGACCATTTCCCAAAACTAAGGTCCAGAGAGGGAAAGGAAATAGCTCTAAATCACACAGATGTAAATGGCAGATCTGAGCCTGGAACTCAGGCCTCCTCATTCAGCCCCCTTCCCATCGCCGTGGGATATATCTTTGCCCAGAACATAAATCTGGATTCCTGTGATGGCAGTGAAATGCACAGAGTCGCCGCCAGGCATCGATTTTGCCCAGAGGACCCTGCACCTGTACTGGGGGCTCGGAGGGAGGATCGATGGGGGCCCAGGTCCTGGGCTGTAAATCACAGGAAAGAGAGTAAAGCAGACCTGTTTTCTGGCAGTAAATTCAGCTCCAGCTAGCAGTCCAGCTCTCTCCTCTCATGATTCTACCTTGTAGATCAGACGGTGTTTAAGAGAAAGAGACAGACGGACGGACAGAGAGACCATACCTCAACTTTTTTATTTTCTTTCAATACTTTAAAAACAACTTTTAACTCAAAAATAGTTTTAGATTCACAGATCGATTGCAAAGATACTACCGAGAGGTCCCATACACCCTTCCCAGCTTCCCTAGACATTCACGTCTTCTACCAGAGTACATGGACTACGATTAGGAAGTGAGCACTGGTACTATTAACACACATTTCATTTGGAGTTCCCTAGTTTTCCCACTAATGTCCCTTTTTTCTTCCAGCATCCAGTTTAGGATATGACAGTCCACCTGCTACACTTTCTCAGTCTTCCCTTGTTTTTCGTAACCTCGACAGTTTTAAAGAACACTGGTCAAGTGCTTTATAGAATGTGCCTTGATTTGGGTGTGTCTGATGTTTTCTCATGAATAGAGTGTGGTTATGGATTTGGGAGAAGTGTACACAAAGTGACTACCTTTGCCTTTGCATCATAGCGAGCGTGTATGAAATCAACATGATATATTAGTGAAATCCATCCGATGTCTTGATGCCACCCTGTACTAGCTACCATTTTCCCCTTCCCATACTCTGTTTCTCAAAAGTGAGTTGGAGGTCCAGCCCTGACTCCAGGAGGGAGGAATTGTCCCTCAACACTTTTTTTTTTTTAAAGATTTTATTTATTTATTTGACAGAGAGAGATCACAAGTAGGCAGAGAGGCAGGCAGAGAGGCAGGCAGAGAGAGAGGAGGAAGCAGGCTCCCCGCTGAGCAGAGAGCCCGATGTGGGACTCGATCCCAGGACCCTGAGATCATGACCTGAGCCGAAGGCAGCAGCTTAACCCACTGAGCCACCCAGGCGCCCCGTCCCTCAACACTTTTGAAACTGGGACCTATGAGAACTGCTCAGCTCCTACTCCAAGGCCTGTGGGAATGCTCGGCTAACACCAGGGGTCCTTCAATCCAGCTGCTCTATCTTTCATGCATCTGTTCAATCACCTACTTGCTGCTCAGTGGACCAGCCTGGAGACTACCAGGCTGGGGGGCAGATGGAGCACCAAGGACATGTGGGGCTGATGGGGCCGCACCTCTTCTATTTCATGCCTCACCCCTGCCTGGGGCAGAAGAAAGGCTCCAGCTTCCCATTCTGGGTAACTCGGGGCTTTAGGGAACACACAGATGTGGGGTGCTGGTGTTTTGGGGTTGGATGTTTGTACCCATCAGTCCTGCAGGGTTCTGAGTGACAAAGCCCCCCCAAAACACACACACACAATAGCCAGGTGGGAAAGAAAGGGCTTCTTTAATTGTCACTGGGAAAATGTCAGATGCCCAAGATCACCAATGAAAAGCTTTGGTAAAACAAAACACAAAAACTGCCATTGGAGAGAAAAGCTTTGGCTCAAGGGCAACTCATATTTTTGAGATCCATATTCTGAAGTGTGCCAGCACACAAGGGAGAGGAGGGGGAGAAAGAGAGAGAGAGAGAGAGAGAGAGCAGAATGCCAGCACACGAACTAAAATCAGCCTGCTACCCACCTAGGCGCAGGTGGACAGAGCCAGGCCTGCTTCTAGAAGAGTAGTTCCCAACGTGGGTTGCATGTTAGACTCTCCTGGGAAGCATTAAAAAAATACCCATTTCCCAGGCTCTGCCCCTAAAAGACTATCATTTAATTTGTTTGAGTGGTGCTGGGGATCCAATATTTTGTAAAAGTTCCCCAGGCAATTCTCATGCTGCATTGAGGTTGTAAAATATTGCTTTAAAACCTTGCCCAGGGGCACCTGGTTGGCTCAGTGGGTTAAGCCTCTGCCTTTGGATCAGGTCATGATTCCAGGGTCCTGGGATCGAGCCCCACATCAGGCTCTCTGCTCAGCAGAGAGCCTGCTTCCTTTTCTCTCTCTGCCTGTCTCTCTGCCTACTTGTGATCTGTCTGTTAAATAAATAAAATCTTTAAAAAAAAACAAAAACCAAAAAACATAAAACCTTGCCCTTTAGATGCAGTTCCCCAACCAGCATCCTGCCTCGCCTGGGAGACAGGCGAAAAGCATAGACCTTGGCTCCTCCTCAGACAGCCAAGGCAGAACCTGCATGTCCACAAGATCCTGGGAGAAGGTGACAAGCTCTGGATGTGCAGGTAGGGGTGTGTTTTGTAGGGGACCAAGGGATGAGGGGCTCTGATCCCCCATGGAGAAAACTCGTGAGCTCAGATGGTTCCTGGGTGTCGACCTTGAGGCACAGGAAGCTTGCCCACCAGCAACGCTGCAGACTCCCGCCAAGCAGGTTCACAAGCCCTCCTCCCTTGAGGGACAGGGGCAAAGTGTGAGGTGAGGGCTGCAGGGGTCCCCTCTGGCATTCCTACCTCACCAGGTGGGACCCCCAGCTCGCCGTGGGCAGGGCACAAATGTTAAAAGGGGACGAACACCTGCCCCTGGTGCAGCCCCAGCTCCTTTGCTCGGGTTGTGTACCTGTTGCCAGGATTTTCATAAATGCCCTCGAGCCTCAGCTCTTTTCTCTGTAAAATGGGGGTTATGACTAGCTGGGGGGTCACAGATGAGGTCATGCAGGTCGTGAGCCCATGACCCATGCTGGCGACACAGCCTGCGTCTGAGCGACGGGACCAAATGACTGTCTCTGCTGCTCGTGTGTTAGTTTCACCGATTTCTCCATGTTTGGTGCAGTTGGCCCAGGAGCCTCTGAGAGGTTCAGAGGAACAAATATGTTGCATATTTGCTATCTCCCAGTCCCTTTCTACCCACGAATTCACTTCCTCTTCCCTAGACGGTATGTGAGGAAGCCGCAGATCAGAGAGGGAACACAGCCTGCCCAAGAACACACAGCGGCGAGGTCCTTCCGTTCAGCTGTGCTTGGATGGTCCCCAGGCACAGAGAGGAGGGCTGATCGGGGAAGAGAGGTGGCAGCCAGTCCCTGTGTGGTCACCATATTGCTCCCTGTGGAACTTCTCAGGCTTCAGAGAAGGTTCCTGTGCAGGACCCCGTCTCACTGTGAGATGGGGATCATCGACTCCATTGTACAGATGGGGAAACTGAGGCTCAGAGAGGCAAATGACTTGCCCAGTGTCACGGCGCTTATGAATGGCATAGCTGTTCTTCAGACACCAAGTCCGGGAGTACGTTGACTCGCTGCCTCTGTGACATCACATGGAGGACCCCCGCTCCCTGGTGGGGCCGGGCATAACTCAAAGGGCCAGAGCAGCACGGGTTCGCATCGATGCGCCCGTGGAGGCGAGGCCGCCACTTCCCCTGACCTCCCCCACCCTCCACGCCCCGGTGGAAGACACATGGGCCAGGTGTCGTGAGAATTATCTCTTCGGGGACATAAATATTTCCCTCTTGATGGCCCGGCAGCCACCCTTCATCTTGTTATGGCAATCTTTCCCTGTTGTTTAGCATCTGCTGTTCAGAATATCTCATACCTTGAATAGAGAATGAAGTGGGGGCATAAATCAGGAGCAAAGCGCCCCGGACCGGCCTTTTCCGCTGTGTCTGCCTGGCGCGTGCACCGCTGCTGATCTAGTAGTTGTTTTAACTGTTGCTTGGTTTAAGGCCTGCTGATGTATGGGAGGCTTTTTTATACGTGGTGGGTCATTTGTGTGACTGATTTCGCGGCTCAGGCCGCCCGCTGAAAGACACCCCAAAAACAGATCTCGCCACAGAGCTCACAGGCTGGAGACAACTGGGGAGCAGCGGCCGGAGAAGCTGGGGGGTGACTGCATCCCCCGTCGACCACGTGCACGAGCCCATTGGATGTGGTCGGCACAGAAATAAAACGGGAAAATGGATAGAATTCAGGTGTCAGTCTTCGACATTAAAATCCTTTCTCACACAGTAACGGGTAAATGCTGTGGCGAGGTACATGGCAGCTTCTGGCCCGAACAGACTCGAGGAAAACGGGCTCGTGCTGTACATCAGCGTCCAGTGGTCCTGAGAATCCCTGGGCCGAGGGTGTCGACGACGGTGGGCGAGAGGGGGCAGGGGACGCGTTGTCCGGCTTCTGCGGCTCCACCAGATCCGACCGCTTCGGAGCGAGCTCTGTTTATGGCCCATCGCCCCGTGGGGACAGGCCCACGTCTGCTGGGTGTCGCTGGCCGGCCCCACTCGCTGCCGGGGAATTTCGGATTGGCCCAGATGCCCAAGTGCACGGGCTGTTGTCCCAGAGGTGGACGTGGAGACGTGTCTATTTCAGAGAACATTCCCGCGCTCTGGATTGAACACTTTCAAGTTAGAGAAGGTGGTTCTGCTTCTGGTCCTAACAATTCCCCGTTTCTTTTCTCTTTCTCTTTTTTTCTCTTTTCTCGCCCTTCCTTCTTCACTTTTATTTAAAAAAAAAAAGCTGTACCCTCTTTAAATTAGGAACCTGGACTATGCATGATTAGGAACCCGTGACCCAGCTTAAGAAATAAAACATTGCAGGTACCCTAAAATCACCCGTGTCCCCACCCCGCCCCCGGGGTCCTGTCGCCCTGCCAGGGGACCCCGGTATCAGGTGTTGCTCATTCCCATGCATTTTTTGCAGCTTAAACAACAGTTAGTATGACTTTATACGGTTTAAGGTTCATATAAATGATGTCATTTGTATAGTGTGCACAACACATTCTTTCACGGCTACAGTGTTTCTTTCAACATTGTTAGTGGGAATTATATGGGTGGATACATGTAGTTCTGTTTTAATCCTTTTAATCACTGTAAATATTCTATTCTATGAAGTTTTCACCATTTACCCATTCTCCTGCGGAACTGTGTATGTGTGTGTGTGTGTGTGTACATACACGTACATGGTATTGAAAACCATGATTGTGAACTTGTCTCTCCAACCCCCTCCCCCCAATGCTTGCAACCCCCCCCCCCCGGCCCCACCAGCTCACCCTGCCGAGCATCTCAGAGGGACACAGAATGACCTGCTGCCGGTCAGGAGGAGCTCAGCTCTTCAGCACCCCAGAGATGCCAGCAGCAGCCCATAGGAAGACCTCTTGCGCCTCACCTCTTTCAGGCCCCCGAGGATGCACTCACCCTGGCTCCTACAGTCGTCCTTGGTTCCGTCTGTGGGCAGATGGTGCACAGAGGCCCCCAGCCCTACACGCCTTAGTCCAGGCTCTGGACAGGTGGGAAAGCGTTTGCCTCTACTCAGAGTCCACTTCCCACAACAGGGATGAGAGGACAGCAGGGGTGGGGGGAGATGCGGTGGTCCCTGGGAGCGATCAGGACACAGAAGACAATGGCAGAGCTGGCTGATAGGAAGAGACATCCTATAAGGAGCTGAAAAGTGCCACCGGGAATGTTTTAAATGCCAGGCTTTTAGAATGTCAACCTTTACTCAAGAGAATGGATAAATTGTAGAAATGTCATATAATGGAATATTACACCGCAGTAAAAATGATTGAATCAGCAGTACATGCATCAGCTCAGATCAATTCCGTACCCAGCACTGCCTGAAAACCCTTCTTGCAGAAGAACGCACACTGTACGACAGCGCTGATACCAGATTTGAACCCGAAGCAGACAGTGCGTCCCTTTGCAAAGGGAAGTAGGTCCAGATGGACCAGTGGGTTTTTAAACTGTGTTAGGAGGTGCCTCAGGGCTTGTTGGGAGGATGCTCTCGGGGCCAGGGTGCCGGTCCCCTCATCAGCAGTTTTAGGCATGGTGGCCCCTCTGTTCGCAGGGACTCCCCTGGCTCTGTTTCTGCCTCCAGCTCTGCCACTGTGCCTTTGGGCTGGTTTGACACCTGTCACTCTCTCTCTTTCTCACAAAGATGAAGCGTCTCCTCCGATGGGGCTCAGGGAGGACACTGCAAGCTGGTCCCCGGAGAGCCGAGCACAGTGCCCAGCCAGGAGCCCAGCCAGTTCGTGTGGGCTCCTCTATGACCACTTTGACCACATCTGATTAGAGATTAGCTTTCATGTGAGTTTCACTTTGAACAAAAACGTTCTCGTGCTTAAACAAAATGTTTGGAAAATCCTGACCTTGTCCATCCTCTCAAGGACGAAAGAAGGTGTAAAAACTAGGGGTGTGTCATGACTCACACAGGCCCCACCCCACCCCATCCGGGGACACCGTAGCTTCAGGCCAGTCCCTGCGCTTCTTGGGGCCTGGCATCCCGTGGACCAGACTCACGGCTCCTGCAGTGCTGGTGTACCTCGGAGTTTCCTCTCCTCTTCAGGGATCTCAGATCCAGGCAGGATAAGACAGAAGGGGGCAGTGAGGAAGCCAGGAACACAGGGTGTGGGCTAGGGGAACAACCCAACCCGGACTCGGAGGCCGGTGCCCTGGGAGCAAAGTGAGCCATCGAGGGCTCGGGGCCCTGCAAACAATCCCCAACCACGTGCCCTTTGACAGGCAGGGACTGATAGGCGGGGCGATACCAGGCTTCCCAGGGACTTGTGGCATCAAAGGGTCTGCAGAGCCACCTCCCAGCACAGAACAGTGAATAACCGCCTGGATCCGCTGAAATGAACTGGTCCAGTGTTTCCAGGGAGGCAGGATCCAGGTCCCTGGCTGGGGCAGTGCCAGCCCAGGGAGGTAAAGACCCAGACCCAAAGTCTCACGGCCCTTCAGGAGGGGACATCTGGGATGTTATCTTGTGGGCAGAAAGACCTCACAGCATCTCCAGCATAAGGGTCCAAGACCCTTCCCTAGAGTAGGGCTGGTTCTTGATTTCTCAGAGGTCTGAGGCTCCCAGGGGCCAAAGACACCCTTGCCTGCCAGTACTGGGCTCTTGGAGGGGCCCAGACCTGGGGGCCGGACCTGGCACTTTCCCCACCTGATGGGAATGCCCAAGGAGGGCATGGTGGGCAGCTGTTCCCACCACTCCCTCACCTCAGGCAGCTTCATGGTGTGAGGCAGGTGCTGGGCAGCGGAAGAGCACAGACTTGAAGCAGTAGCCTCAGTCTGGGCCCAAGTCTTGCCTCCAACTCCTTCCTTATTCAGCAAATAATTATTTACCCTGTTGGCCACTGTTCCAGGTTCTGGAGTGGAGCAATGAACAACAACAACAAAAAAGACATAGATCCTTGTTTACCAGAAGCTTCTGAATAACAAGAAAAAGCAGTAAAATAGGTCAACTCAAGGAGAAAAACAAAGTAGGGAAGGGGTGAGACCCACAGAGAGGAGGGGCACTGTCAGAAGGAGAGGCCAGAACAGCCTCAGGGACAAGGGGGCATTAGAGTAAAGGTGTAAAGGGGGGAGGGGTCCTGCAGACCTGTGGGGGAAGAGCAGGCAGTGGGCACAGCAAGTGCAAAGGCCCAGAGGCAGGAGCTTGCCTGGCCTGTTCGAGGAATATTGAGGAGGCTGGCGTGGTTGGAAATGCGGGAATGAGCTTGAGAGCTGCGGGCGGAGAGCTCTGATGGCCATAGTCTGGAGTTTGCATGGGGCCTGGTGTCTCCCTGGAGTCATGCAGCCACTATGGACAGATAACTGTGAACGTGAAAATCCCAGGTTATGAGTAGACATGGCCATTGTATTTTTTGCTAATTTGATTTAACCTAATTTTTTTGCTAATTTGATTTATACTGATTCAACCCCAGTCAGTATGATATAGCTTTGGATGGGGCTGTATTTGGGTTCTCCAGAGAAACTAAACCAATGTGTGTGTGTGTGTGTGTGTGTGTGTGTAAAAAAGAGACTTGTTTTAAAGAATCAGCTCACATAATTATAGAGGCCAACAGCTCCTAAGATCTACAGGGTGAGTCAGAGCAAGCTGGAGCCCCACAAGAGCCGATGCACACAGCTGCAGTCCGAGTGCCTGAGCCTCGAGCCCCAGGGGGAGCCCGTGTTTCTGCTCTTCCTTTGCAGGAAGGCAAGCGGAGCTCCCTCCTACTTGGGCAAGCAGACGGGCCTAGCTTTTTGTTTTATTCAGGCCTTCCCCTAATTGGGTGAGTCCCACCGTGTTCGGAAGAACGGGGTCAGCTCCGCAGGTGTTTAAAGCGTGCTGACAGGGACGCCTGGGGTGCCTCAGTTGGCTAAGTTGACTGCGTCCAGCTCAGGTCATGATCCTGGAGTCCCGGGATGGAGTCCTGCATCGGGCTCCCCGCTCATCAGGGAGTCGGCTTCTCCCTCTGACCCTCTCCCCTCTCGTGCTCTCTCTCACTCTGTCTCTCAAGTAAACAAAGACTTAAAAAAACAAAAAACACAAAACCTGTGCAGGCATACTTAGAAGGGTTCCATGTTTGGCTCATCAACTTGAAATTCAGAATTTTTTAGCATGAGGCCCCACAGTTTCATTTTGTACTTCACTCCACTCACCAACATAGCAGGTCCCCAGCAGAGATAACCTCGACTTCTTCACCGAGTTCTTACGCCCAACACAGAGCACGTGCTTCACGAACGCCGGTGTCACCACTGGCTCCCAGCACGTACGTCCCGCTCGGGGCCTCCCTGGGCCAGAGAGGAAAGCGTGCCTAGCGCCTATCCTGCGGGACTTTATGGTCCAGGGAGATCACAGCGTGAGATGCCCCCATGGGGAGACCAAGGCACACCTCCTAGTTCTTGCTCTTTGTTGGGGATTGAGGAGATTGGAAGGACCCTAGGAGGAAAGGGGGAGAGAGTGGGGGCGGTCCCGGGAGCTGGAGAAAGCCATGTGGGGCGAGGGGAGCACCGGGGGAGAGGGCCCCCGAGCTGGGGTCCTGACTGGCGACAGCGAGGAACCTGGCCCTCTGAGGCCACCCCCTGCAGGCTTACTGCCCCCTGGCTGGGGACCTGGCAGATCAAGGTTCTACTGGCCGACCGTGTCCTCTGAGCAGGCCGGTCTCTCTGCCCAGGTCCTCAGCCAGCAAATGGGGAAAATGACACGCATGAAGAAACATGGCAAAATGCACACGGAAGGATACCTGGTAGAGGGTAAAGACTATTGTACACCCAAGGGGAGGGCAGGGGGCTTCTGGGGATGCCTGGAGATGCGAGGCCCCCTCTGACCTTGAAGGTCTCCCCCAAAATGCCCCGGAGCCCCCTGGCACTGTTGTAAGCTGCTCACCAGCAGAAAGGCCCTGGCCTCGCTCTCAGGCCTCAAAGCCCCCACCGCACCCCCACTACCCACCCCATGTCCTTTCTCCCCAAGGAGCCCAGGATCCCCCTTTAAAGGCCGGGTGGGGTCATATCGCCTCCCTCTGCTCCGCACCCTGGGCTCCTGTCCTTGGAGACTGAAATGCTGAGTCCCAATATGCCCCCTTCTCTCCACTCCCGAGACCTGGTCTCCCACGGCGGGTCCCCCAGTGCCAGCACCAAGGGCACACTGGCTTCTTCTGCACGTTGAATCTCTAGCTCGTACCATCTTGGGGCCTTTACCCTTGCTGTTCCCTCTGGCCGGAACCGTTCTCCCACGAGGGTGTCTCCCCTCCATGGCCAACTCCTCCACTTCAGTCACTTCCTGCTCGGATGCCCCCTCCTCAGACAGGCCTCTCCTGACCCCACCCCTCCCCCACCACTCATTTCATCACTATCACGTGCTTTTCCTCTCCTTGCTGTATTGTCATCACTGCGTGCATCGTGACATACTGAATTTCTCTTGGTTATGTTCTGTCCCCCCATCAGAATACAAGCCTCACAGAGGTGGGGACTTTTAGTTTGTTCCTGTTGTTCTTATATCCTTAACACAGAAGATGAGGCCTAGCACAGGTGAGGCACTTGGTTACCTAGAAAAACAGGTATAGAAACTGAGGTTCAAGAAGACCATGGGCTCTGCTGCTAACCCCCAGCTCTGGACCTGAGACTGGTCCCTGGGCCATGGTGAGCAAGCCAATGAAGACCTAGCTCTCCGGCAGGGACAAGGCTTTGGGCAGGTCCTGGTTGCATTTCCTGGTTTCTACTGTGTAAGTACTTCTGCCGTCGCTGATTTCGAGTTATGGGCACGGCGCTGAATGCTGAGTTGGGAAGACATGTGTCCCACGGGCTTTGGAAAAGAGCTGGTATCTCCCTGCTGTGCCTTCCTGTGCTAGACTGTTTA
The DNA here is from genome assembly GCF_009829155.1 of Mustela erminea. Taxonomy (NCBI): domain Eukaryota; kingdom Metazoa; phylum Chordata; class Mammalia; order Carnivora; family Mustelidae; genus Mustela; species Mustela erminea. Next base: position 84,040,961 of record NC_045627.1, on the reverse strand, counting down.
ATACGGCAGGGGAAAGAATTTCTGCTGTACGCCCCCCCCAGCCCGAATCCCACTTCATATTCAAGAAAATGCCCTCAGATGAGTTCCTGGATTGTCCCAGGCCTCAGTTTCCCCCTCTGTATGATGTTCCCATCCTTGTGTCCCAAGGGTCCTGGAGGCCTGGTCATGCGCAGTTCCCCTGTAGAACACCAGGGGGCAGCCTTTCCCCATCGAAGAGGCCAGAGGCTGTAATTCTCTCCAACAGCACATCCTTCTTAGCTGAACCCTACCTGGTCCTGGGGGCCCTGAAACGCTAATGAATCAGTGTTTGTGCCCAGCCTGGGGCAGGCATCCACATAAAGAGCTCATTGTCTGTACTGAGGCCTTTTGTTCCAGCCGTGGCCCAGGGAAACTGGGATTGGGCTGGAGGCCGGATGGTTCTCTGCTGGTCATCCCTGGGGGGTGCTGGCGCGGAAGGACCCCTGCGGGGCCCTCTCTCCTCTCCCCGCCTTTGCCACCCCCACCATCTTTGACAGGGGGTGCTTCTCACCTGTGCCCTTGACTCTGTCTTGCTCCCGCAGCCAGGCCAGCCTGCCCCCACCTGGAGTTTCCTTCTTCTAGTCTCATTTAATCCAGCCGGACTTGGTGAGCGAGTGCTGTGAGCTGGGGTTTTAGCTGGAATTTTGGCTCCATCTCCTTTTCTCATCCACTGCAGTGGAGGGACAGGGCTCAGGGACATATTCTTGGTGAGCGCAGGCTTTGGGACTTCTGTTCATGTGGAATCAGCCACGCCAGTCCCTATGGCAACCTCACCTCCACTCCCCTGACTCACTGTAGCCCATGGGCCTCTCTCCACCCTCCCAACTCCCTGGCTACTCTCCACCTGAGGGCCTTTGCACCTGCTGCTCCCTCTCCCCAGCGCTGTCCACCAACTTGCCTTTTAGGCTCCTGCTGTATCCCTCCTACCAGACCCCATCTGTCTTCCCTGCCCCCCAGGACTCTGTCGGAAGCCCCCAGGCTGGGCCTAGACCCTGGCACTGTCTACGGATAGAAGCCATTTGTCCTGGCTTGTGAAGGTGGGTTTGGTTCCACTCAAGAAAGCACAGCAGCTCCTCCAGCTGTGAACCCCGCCCCCCCACCCAGCTGGCCTCCAGCGGCAGACACTGCTGACCTGAGCCCGGAGACTCCGTTCCAGGTGGAAGAGTGTGCAGTCCACCCAAGTAGGGCTCCATCTCGAGCATCAGCCTTGGGCCCAGGTCAGGAAATAAGTCTGAGCCTGAAAGAAATTAGGCTCCGAGGCCCCAGTCAAGCGTTATCTGCCTTGTAGCAAAGCCCACCCACAGGCCTCGAGTGGCAGCACCAGAGTCTGATGCACGGGCACACACTTGAAGGCAAATCAAAGATTCTAGCAGTGTGGGCGTGGGCAAGTCTGCTGGGACTCAGTTTACCATCTGTGACGCTGGAGGTGATAGCATCTGCATTCCAGGCCTGGGCGGCCATCTCTGCTGAAGGACAGGCCAGCAAGGTGACCTGGGGCACTGGCTCTTGTGGCTCGGGGCAGCCAGGAGTCTGAGCTGCTCTTTCATCCCTGCCTGCCCCGAGAGTCTCATGAACAGGGCGCCCGGGTCCCAAGCCCGCTGTATGGGCCTTACCTGGTTCCTTGCACCTGGGGCCCCACAGGCACCATAACAGCGAATCACTGCATTTCCTCTTTGAGGAAAGTGGTGGATCTGAGCCTCCAGCACTTTTGGAAAACCCTGGAGCGGGAAGCCAGTGGTTGTCTTTTCTCAGTATCCTTCGTTTCCTGTCTCCTGGGCGCTGAGGGTCTTTGTCCTGAAAAGCCTCAGCCCCAGCGCAAGATCTCAATGTGATCCACCAAAGGTTGAAGAGGGGACGGCTTCTGCCTGCTGTCTTCCACTTTACCTCACCCCGACTGAGCCCACCCCGACCTCCCAGTGGGAGCAGTTACGGCCCCAGTGCTCTGAGCACGACTTTGGTTTGGACAGACCCAGATTTAAATCCCAGCGGGCCCTGCCCTCGAGTTGCCTCTGGCTCTCAGCCTCCTCCGCTTTTAGGTGAGGACAGAAAGAAGCCCATCCTTCAGGAAAGGGTTGCAGCCAGAGCTCCACGCAGGACTGACGTGCTCCGCTGGGGTGTCCTAAGGGGCTGTGTATTTTGCTAACAGGAGTGTAGCATGGGAGGAGGGTGAGGAATGTCACCTGGCGGTGTCTTAGTCTGCCTTTCTGCAGGAGAAGAGACAGTTCGTACAGGGGCATGGAAGGTTCGACTCTCCAGGACTATTGCTCCCATAAAAACGAAAGCACACTCTGTGCTGAGGGACAAGGCTCGACTGCTAAGATAGTTCATGCTGGGGTTTAAAAATACAAACATGGGGGCACTGGGAGCTTCATTTGGTTAAGTGACCGGCTCCCAGTTTCGGCTCAGGTCCTGGGATTGAGCCCCTGATCATCTCCTCCCTCAGTGGGGAATCTGCTGGAGATGCGCTCTCTCTCCCACCCCCTGCACACCCCGCGTGGTAGGCATGCTCTCGCTAAATAAATAAAACCTTTAAAAAATAAAAATACAAAAAGAACCCCCTCCTCTGGGATGATGAGCAGCCTTGATGGGATTGACAGAGGCAACAGCAGGGGGGAGTTTCCCTGTGTTCCTGAACCTGAAGCTGAGCCTGTTTTTCCACCGGCAGAAAGTGCCGGCTGGCTGGTGGGGTGGGTCTGTTCCTGGTGCTCCCAGGGAGGACCAAGGCTGAGGCTGGAGGCCCAGGGCAGACCTCCTGGTCAGAGCAGGGCTGTCCCCCTCAGTCCCAGACCATGGGGCTCTGGCCCTTACCCGAGGCGGCCGTCCCCGCGTCTGCTAACCTACAGGTCGCTCTGCTCACCGTCCTGAGTCTCCCTTGCCTTGAGGAGGTCTCTCTTCTCTCCAGCTGTGATTTGCAGCAACCTCTGTAATTCGATCTTATAATAATATCCCCGAGAAGACGGTGCTTGGTGCCGAGATTGCATTTTTTACTTGTTTGTTTATTTATCTAATTTGTTCATCCCTTTTGTGACGAAGGTGGAGAGCAGACGCTATTCAAGGACACTGAAGCCCACGGCCACGGCTTGCTGGGCTGGGCCAGGCTGCAAGGCGGTCACCCCACCCCCTCTCCCAGCCACAGCGGTCTCGGGCTGGGGTCTCACTGGAACTTTCTGGGCTCCCCGTACCCCGGCACTCCAGGAGGCGTGGGGGGGGGGTGGGGAGGACAAGAGGGTCCTTGTGCTGTGCAGTGGGGTGTCAGATCGCCACCCTCAGGCTGCACACCTGCTCACCAAGAAGCCACAGAACTAGCGTGTAATGCAGGCTCAGTGGAAGGCGGCTCCTTTCCAGTCCATGGCAGACACAGCGACATGTCTCCCCACCTCCTAGGGGCTTCAGGATCCAGGGGATAGACGGAGCACAGACCCCCGGCTCCTGAGGGCTCCTCAGCCCCTCCTTCTGGCTGGAGTTCAGAGACATTTAATAGAGCGTCAGCAACTGCTGCCAGGCCCCACAATCCTGCCTGAGGGCAGCATCCCCTGTCCCAGTCCCTACTCCCAAGTCCCTTTGTGCCCTAGAGCTCAGCCCCTAGCCCTGGCCTCCAGGCGCCTTCCTTGGCCCCACCACGATGTGGAAGAGCCCACGGGGAAGACCATTCCCCCTAAAGTTCTGTTTCAGGTAGGATTCTTGGTAGCAGCTTAAGACGAACATCAGAAGGACACTGGGAGCAGGGGGCTGAGACTCCCGGGGTCCCCTCTGGGGCCCGTCAGGGATGACTCCGCTCCACCCACACTCCTTTCGTGGGTAATCGCTGCCGACAGACGTTTCTGTGTGGCCCACAGTCCCACCCCTTGGCTGAGGCCAGCCATGGAGATGAGCAGGTAAACACCAACGGGGAGACAGATTCCTGGCTGGCAACGTGGGCGGCCAGGCAGCAGGCACCCAAATGCCGGCGTCCACGGGCCCCAGGGCCTGGGGGCTCGGCCCTCCTGAAGGTCCTCGTGAGCCTGGCAGGGCAGCAGGAGAGGATCCTGTCCAGATTCCTGAGACGTGGCCCTGGCTGCAGGGTGCAGGGCCGACCCCTGTGTAGCCACAGTCTGGGGAAGCCACGTCCGTCTGCAGGTCCCACGTGCCTCCCAGAGAACGTGCCGTGTGATCGCTGCAGAGCAGAAGGTGGGCCACGCGCTGGGCCTGTCTCCGAGGGAGCTTCCCAGGGCACTGGGGCCTGCTGGTTCTCAGAGGACCGTCCAAGGGGAGGGTGTGCTCCGCGGACCCGCTCCACGCTCTCCCACAGGAGCTGGGCTGCTGCCTCCGAGGCCGCACATCTTTTCAGCCACAAAGACAAAATCCATTCTTCTCCCTTTCTTTCCCTCCTCCCTCAAAGAAGCCCTTTTCGGGGTGAATCTTGTGGGCTGTGCCTTTGAACCTGGAACCAGCTCAGGCCTGCGGCACTTCCCTCCTCTGCTTCTAAACCCCCAAGGCCCAGCCCGAGGCCAGCCCCTGCCTCCTCCCCTTCGGCCCCCTTTCCTGTGGATCTCCTGCCTCCCCGGGTCCCTCGCACCCAGTCACTGAGCACGAATGACTCGCTGCAAAACCCTCTTGGTCCCCAGCCCGGGACAGGCAGCCTGGTGAGCACTGGCGGAAACTGGGACGGAACAAGCCACTGAGGCAGCAAGCATCGGGATGGCGGCTTGGACGGGGACCCTCACACTACACCTGGGGGCCCGTGCCTTGGAGGATGAGAAGATGGGGTGTCAGCGAGGCCGAGGCCGCCTGAATTGGCGCAGGGTGGAGTGTGACGAAGGAGCAGAGCTTTCCCGCTCCTCCCCCTTCCCCTCTCCCTCCCCCCCTCCCCTCTCCCTCCCCCCCCCTCCCCCCCTCCCCTCTCCCTCCCCCCCTCCCCTCTCCCTCCCCCCTTCCCCTCCCCAACTTTGCCTTCCCCCTCCCCCTGCTGGTCACGCTTCTCCCCCACCCCCTTCTTCCTCCCCAGCCGAGGGTCTTATTGGGGAGCAGAGGGTTATACCCCGGGTGACTACCCCAGACTCAAGACCCGGCGTGTGGGGACTCTGCCCTCAGGGGAAATCCTCAGGGGGGTGAGCTGCCCCAGGGTGAGGCTGCCTACGGGCTCCGTCCAAACCCCGCTTCTGCACTTGCCCGCCAAGCATCTCCAAATGGAGTACGTGCCTCCCCACGTCCAGTTCTGCCATCTGCAAAAAGCACGTGGCGAATGGCATCTATCCCCGGGACGGCCGAAAGTCTCCGGGAGGAGAGCCCCCTCACATGCTCTCCACCCCGTCTACCTGACCACTGATCAGTGTTCAGCAAACATCCGACGCTGTCTCTGTCGCGTTACTCCCTTTGAAATCGTGTTCAAACAGCTGGAAAGCTGAGGAACCGATGGGGTGTCAATCCAGATGTGTGCTGCCCGTTCCCGATGCGCCCGCGCGCCATGCTGGTTTTTAGCCCAAGTCCTTGACCTGGCCTCAGTCAGGGGTTCTGTACAGCAGGGACAGCCTTGTGTCCTGGAGCCCCACAGACTTGGTATCCTGCGCCACCGCTGCCGGCTCCACGGTCGCGGGACCCGTTTGCCGGGTCAGTTCCGTCCCCACCATGTCCCTCGCGCCCAGGACAGCAGCTGACGTGTGAGGTGCTCATACGCGTTTGTCAGTTGAACGTATGTGACGTAACATTGTGGAGTCTCAGTTTCTGCCGCCGCAAAGGGGACTCATAACAGAACGTGCCTCCAAGGGGCAGCTGCGGGCATGAGGTGAGATGTGGGACTAGCGAGCGCCTAGCACGCAGCCTGGGAAAGGCCACCCGGGGAACGGACGTGGGGTGCGTGGGCAGGTCACGCCGGATGAGCCCGTGGCTCCCGGGGACCTGGAATTCTCAGGTGAGCACAGCCACCCCTTCTGCTGCCTTTTTGCAAAGCACAGGAATTCTACCTTTCCATAAAGACCTCTGGAGATGTATTTGTTAAAATCCAGCAAGTCTCAGCAAAATAAACCCTGAGCACGTCTGTGAGAACGCAGGGGCGACTTTGGATGGATTCTTGGGCCCAGGCTTGAGGACACGGCCGGCCACTCGAGGCCGGGCTCTGTGGCATTCACTGGGGGGTCCTGCGCTCCGGCGCCCCACGGGGCCATGGCTTCCATCCCCTAACAGCTTAGGAAAAGCAAGCCAGTGCAGGGCTGTTCCCTCCGCCAATACTGAACTGCCCTCGGAAGCTTGCCACGGGCTGCTGAGCCAAGGGATAGAAAGAAGATTGAGAGTTTATATATTTTTAAATCAAGGAATTCTAATTCCAATAAAAAATAATGTCCTTCCATGGCCAATTGCCATTTCCCTGCTTTCTTCTTCTCTTTTTAATAAAAATTTTTATTGTGCACATTAGGTTAACCAGACCTGAGCACAGCCTCTCTCAGAGACTCCGAGTCACTCGAGGGGAACCGCAGCAGGCTCCTGCCTGGATTTTGAAATCAGGCAGCCCCTGGGGAAGGACGGGGTTCACACGGGCTCCAGGGAGAGCGACCAGGCAGGTCTTTTGATAAATTTGTCCCCGAAAAAAGTAAAAATCGTATTCACACTTTTTAACATAGGGATTCTGGTTCTAATTGTGCAGAGGCCATTTCCAACCCTGCTGTCTAGTCCCCCAGGTTCATACACCAAGTAGCAACATTAGGATCGGTCCTGTCGGACTCAGGTCGAGAGAATGTTCTCTTCTCCTGAGTCAGACAGGACCGATCCTAATGCTGCTACTTGATGTATGAACCTCGGGGAAACCAGTGAGCATCTCTGCATTCCCGCTTCGTTATGGATCAAATATGGAGCGATCATCCCTGCCTCGGAGCATGTAGAGAAGATCAGAGCATCGAGTACACACACAGTCTGGGGCACGAGCCTGGACCAGTGATGTTCAGTATGTGGCCATACCAAGATGATGACGACAACGGTCATAGGATGCTCAGAACGTGGTCAGTAGCAACTCCACATTTTTCTGTCCATTGAACCAGCGGTAAGTGCCCAATGGGCGGTAGGTACATTCAGAAGGGTTTACTGACTAGCTAATTCGAAGTAACAACCAGCCCCAAAACTCAGTGGCTTAAAATGACAATCTTTCATTATGTAGAGCTCATGAATCAAGGCTGGGGATTGGTTGATCTCAGCTGGGCTTAGCTGATGTTGGCGGAGTTTGGTCACAAATCTGAGAGTCGCTGGCTGCTGGTTGGTGCAGACTGGCCTCTCTAGGGCTCCTGGGAGACCCCAGCTGTGCAAGCGAGAGCAAGCAGAAACACGCGAGTCCCTCAGAACCAGGTTTAGGACCGGTTTTCCGTAGTATCTGCCACAGACTATGGAGCAGAGCAAGCCCCAGATCCAAGGGGCAGAGAGACCTGACGCCACCTCCTTAGTGGGAGAAACTGCCACGTCACCAAGCAACTGTGGTCACGGAAAGGCACGAAGAATTGAGGCCACCTATATGGCCAGCTTGTCACCGAAGGTTTGTGGGTGGCAGTAAAAAAAAACCAAGAGGATGCCCTAGGAAAACTCGGTCTTGCAGGATCAGTCGTAAAGGGATCACGGGGTAGGCCTGGGGACTACCAGCCTCCGCTCCCCCATTGGGGGCCTTTCCTGGGGCTCTGGGGTTTTCTGGATGCTGGCTTTTCCTGGATGCTGCTGGGGCCGCCCACAGGACCCCAGCTGCACGGGGTCATAACTATGGCTGAACCAGAGAGCTGGGTGCAGGCCAAGGAGACACGGGGATAAGTCAGTAGCCCCAAGACGGGAGGAGGGGGCTGCAGGTACCTGACTGTAGTCACACCAAATAGCCCCGAGTCCTTTCTCTCTCTGGGCCTCCATCGTCTCTCCAGGGCCCTCACTACAGCCTCATGCGAAGGGCCAAGAGTCTGACTCTCCCTGTCTGTCAGCTCCCCCCTCCTCCAGCTGGAGAGCCTGCTTCTTTCTGGTCATTCATCAACAACGGTGGCACTCTTTCAAAGGGACAGTAAGCAACACCCCAGAGCCTCCTTGTGTACCCACCAGCCTTTGTCCCCTGACATAACCAAACCAGAGACTTTCTGAAACCAGGCTGGCTGGCTCACGTGGGTCCTGGAGGACCTGAAGGGATCAAAATGGGGCCAACCACGCAGAGCAACTGTAGGAGGATGAGGGCTGCGGGGCAGGGCATGGGGGTGCTGGCTGGAGCTCTGCCTTGCCATGGCATGAAGGCACCTGCAGCGCTGGGGGCCTCCTGAGTCCTTGTCTAAGAGTCAGGAGAGCCCCAGAATCCAGCCTCAGCCACCACTCACGTGCTGTGGGACACACACAGGCCAGCTTCCCTCTCTGGGATTCACACCTGAAAATGAGGAGCGTACACCTGCCTCTTCGAGCTGGCAGGAGGACCCACGGACAGAATGAGCCCACAGCCCTGGGCACGGCACCAGGCACAGAGGAAGTGCCTCAGGATGCTAGACAACACTGGTGCCAAACAAACAGACGCAGGAGAAACCCAGCCGGGCCTGTCTGCCCTGGGAAGAGCTCAGTGTTCTTTGTAGACCTGCTCTTTGGGGGGTCTTTTTTTTTTCTTTCTTTCTTTTTAAGAGAGTGAGCAGGGCATGGGGGATGGAGAAAGGGCAGAGGGAGAGGGAGAGAATCTGCATCAGGGCCCCACATACAGTGTAGAGCCCAAAGCAGGGCTCGATCTCACGACCCTGAGATCGTGACCTAAGCCGAAATCAACAGTCAGACGCTTAACCAACAGAGCCACCCAGACGCCCCTGGGGGGTATTTCGTAAGTCTTGTTTCTGTGCTTGCCCCCGGATCAACTCTTCTGCAGCTGGAATGACCTAACAAAGGCAAGGGTTTTATCTGTCATCCTGTTCTCTTGTTCTAGATGCTGACGATCATGCCGAGCGGGCCGGAGGCCGGGGGCTGGACACAGAGTCTGTAATATAAGGCTGTGAGTTGCAAAGGTATGAGCTCCTCTAACCTCATAAGGACCCTCCAGGGCAGACAGTGTCATAACCCCACTCTACAGATGGACACAGTGAGCAAGGAGCTGAAACGGCCTGCCTGGAGCCACACAGCCAGTGGAACCAAGACTGGATCACGGTCCCCTAGTCTGGGTCCAGTCCCCCTTCCCAGTACGTCCCAGCTGTGCGAGGAGCACTAGGTGGCGACTTGAGCCACACGTGCCCTCCAGGGGACGAGGCCAAGGTCTTTGCAGGCTTGCCCACTATCGAGACAGGAGGACTTTGGGTGCAGTTGTTTCAGGACCCAGGAAATCAGGATGACAGCAGTTGGTTGTGGACAAGGGGTCGGACACTCCCAACGAGCTCATCACGTGGGGAGTGTCACGGTCACAGGGAGCTCAGGACAAGGCCAGAGCGGAAGACCCAGACTGTGGTGCCCTGCTGGGTACCCACCATGAATCACACACTCTGTCTTACAGGCATTTCCATTTTTCCCGATTCCAAAACTAAAACATGGCTCTTCTCTTACCTGGAGCAGATGTTAATTTGCAATGCAGAAGGCTCCTCTTGTCGATGATTTCCCATTATCCTTATAATTGCCCCCGCATATAGTGCTCGATAAAGTTATAAACCTGTCCTCCGGGAACACCAAGTCAATAACAGGGTTATTGATTAGGTGGTGAAAATGGTCTCTGGTGCTCTCGAGTCGGGGCGACCTGCCAGGCTGTCCTTTAGGAGGGCTGACTGAGGACTCAGGGCCACGGGGCCACAGCGGCACAGCTGGGGAGGGTGGCGGCCCTCGTTAGTGGGGTTTTACTAGAAAAGAGCTGGGGGGGACAGCATGGACACCAGGGGGCTTTTCCAGGCATCTGTAAGCGCCCTACAAAGTGCTTTGGGCCACTCTGCGCAGAGCCATGGGTCGTTCTAGGTTGTTTGGCAAAGACAACCCACCTGGGTTTGAATCCCGACTCCTGTACTTGCCAGCTGTGAGCCCTTGGGTGAGTCGCTTCACCTAAGTCCAGGGCTTCTGGGACATAAAATAAAGGTGATCCTAAATCTTTGCTTATCTCCTCGAGGGTGGGGAGGGGTTAAGTGAATCCAACCAAGTAAAGGGCTGAACAGATTGCTGGACACTCGGTGTCACTGAGGAAATGCAGCTGTTGCCGCTGACTCTTTGAAACCCAGAATTTTCCAGGTTATAGCTTTACGCCGGCTGTCCTCGTGGTGTGAGAGGTCAAGAATGGACATTTTAACTAACGTTTATTGAGCACTTTCCAGGCAGCAGGTGCCGAGCTAGGCACCGAGGAACAAAGTCCAACAAGATTTGGTCCCCGCTCTCAAGGAGCTCCTACATGACTTGGGGTCACAGGTGCGAAGCCCATCATTGCCATAAAGCAGGCTGATGCCCTGACAAAGCAAGTCGGGATCCGGGGCACTGCAGGAAGCAGGGGACGGCAGCCACGTGAGGTTCCCCGGGCAGGAATAAGCAGAGCGTGTCGAGTGCCCGCTATTAAGTTGGTGTTAGTATGATTATTACCGCTGCGTTTTCGGGAGATGGAACCATGTCTCTGAGAGGCCAGGTTACATGACAATTAAAGGAAGGAGGGAGCTTTGAGCTCGGGTGACCAACAATCCCACCTTGCCTGGGACTTTCAGTATCAAAACCAAGAAAGCTCCAGGCAGACCAGGTCAAGTCGCTCACCCTGCTCAGAGCTATGCCTGCATTTCTGGTCTTCTCACTGCAACCTTGGCCTGAAGCCTACTCTCCAACTGGTGGCTCGAGGCCCTTCTCGTGGGCTCTCTTAGGGGTTCTTCAGGCTGCTCCAAGGCACACCTACTGTCCTCATGGAGCCTCAGAGACCCACCCGCACACAGTTCACCTGACCCTCACATCTGCACTGGGTGGGCAAGGAGAGGCAAGGCCATCGCGGTGATTCTGGGACAAGGAAGAAGCCATAACCTGCCAAGGTCACAGCGCTGGGATGGGCAGGATGGGCACCCGGAGTCTACACTTTTGCCCACTTGTCCTTGCTCTGTCTTTGGCGGTGTGAACTCCATCAGAAACGCAAGCTTCTATTTGGGTGTGGGTGTGGTGCTGACGTCCAGGTTCCCCGCGAGGTGCTCACTCAGCACTCAACTGGCCTGCGAGGGAGCCAGTGAGATAGAGAGCTGGAGGGTGGGCTGCTGGGGGGAGGGGGGGGGGTTGGCGGAACGGCAGCAAAGGAAATAAACAGAGGGGCGCCTGGGTGGCTCAGTCGGTTAAGCCTCTGCCTTCAGCTCACGTCATGATCTCAGGGTCCTGGGATCGAGCCCCAAGTCAGGGTCCCTGCTCAGCAGGGAGTTGGCTTCTCCCTTTTTTCTCTCGCTCTCTCCCTCTCTCTCTCTCTCTCTCTCTCTCAAACAAATAACCTTTTTTTAAGAAAGGAAATAAACAGAAATGAGTTGCTCGATGTGCCTGGCGGGAGCCTGGCCTCCTCGGGGCCCTTCTCCTCCCCTTGATTCACTGTCATGACCCACACCTTGCTCCAGGCAATGGCAGATATTGTAGAAATCATACTTAGGAATTTGCTAGATGATACAGTTATTTCCGGGGCGCCCTTAGACCCACAGCTCTCGGAATCATCCTTAGAGCAAGTGGCTCCTCTGGGACCCGCATGAGAAGCATGTCCATGAGCAAGGCACTGATGATGCGGGCAGGGAGAGAGGGAATCACACCAAGCCTTCAGTTCCCTCCTCTGCTCCCATAAAGCAGCACATACCTCTCAACTCGGACGTGACGGGCAGGATGGGACCCTCGACTGCCCATCATATGACAGATGGACGTTAAAATCCTATCTTGTTGGGATTGGGAGGGAGATAAACCATAAGTGACTCTTAATCTCACAAAACAAACTGAGGGTTGCTGGGGGGAGGGGGAGAAGGGGAGTGGGGTTATGGACATTGGGGGGGGTGTGCTTTGGTGAGTGCTGTGGGGTGTGTGGACCTGGCGATTCACGGACCTGTACCCCTGGGGATAAAAATATATGTTTATAAAATATAAAAAATTAAAAAAAAAATCCTATCTTGTTGCTTTCAGTTTCCTGGTTACCTGCCAAACCCACCATGTGAAGGGGCAAAGCTCTGGAGGGGCACACCCCCCTTCCATCCCCTTCCATCCCCCCCAATTAAACTTGCTGCTTCCTACTTGCTGCGACCCTAAGGAGGTTTCAGCACTTTGGGCCCTAGGCAGCAGGGCACCTGCAAAGTTGGGCACACATGGGCACCCGCACTGACCACACATCAACACCTCCAGGAGGGTTCACGACACAGACCACCAGGACCCACCACCAGGGTTCCTGAATGAGCAGGTCTGGGTGGGGGCCAAGTCCCCAGGGGGTGCTGCTGGGCTGATCGGGGAACCACACTTTGAGACTCACGCATCTGGTCAATCCATAAGACATTCCCTCCCGTCTTGGGGACCTCACTCTCCTCAGCTGGGAACAGGTGTCAACACCGACCCAGCGTGAACATGGGAGGGGTTACACAGAGGACAAGGGCACCTCTCACATGTGGTACTTGGTAGAGTCTCAGCCTTGCTGAAGGTCCCTCCCTCCTCGGTCCTGAGGGCTCTCTTCCCACTACTTGAGTTGTAAAGTGGGTCAAACGTCTTCTTTGTCCAAAGCCCAGTTTTAGTGGCTAGGACATGACTACACGGTCCCGAACCCTGGACTCATCACTACGTAAAGAAAACTATGTGATCCTGCAAAAATGGCAGGTGAGCTCCTGCGAGGCTACAACCTGGACGGACTCCCAGAAACAGCGATCGGCAAACACAGTCTTTTCTCTGTGGCCAGCGCGGGGTTAAACCATAGGCTAAGGAAAGCTCCCACCTCTGTCTCTCTCCGGTTTTCTTTCTCCCGCCTGTTCCCACCCGCCCCCAGTTCTGCCTTCTCTCCCGGTGCAAGTTTAATAAGCCAGTATCAAAACCATCTAGGCCTGGAGCTTTCAGAGACTTAAGACTTTTAAATGTGAAGCAACTCATTATATCCGACTATTTTCAATAAAAAAGACCTGATAAGCCATTGATATGACACCAGTTATCAGTGGGACTTGTTTGACGTCGATTTGAAATGTGCACTGCTTGCTTTTGGGGGTAATGGAATCAAACACTTAGAACCGCACGGCGCTAGTAGATCACTTTTCAAGTAAGAACGTTAAAATGGAGAAGGACCCTGTTTGGGGGTTTTATAAAAAGAAAGCGCCATTGTACAGTACGGCACAGAGCAGTGGCTGCATGGACAATTGACTTCCTTCCTATTAATCAACTACAATGTTTACCTTCTTACTCCAACCATTTCCAAACCATTAAAACTAAGAGGATTAGCATCGCGTTTCTGCTGGGGTGTACTTTTATTTCAGCAAATACTACTTTTGCCCTCGGAGGAGATTAAAGGCATGAAAGAAATGGTTTCTTTATCGGGCACGCTGTGTCACACAGGTTTAAAAAAAATAAATAAAAATTATCTGGTTTAAAAGATGATCGTGTCCCTGCCCAGTAAAAGCCAATTGCAAAGAGTTACATTTCAGGACAAACCACATAAATCGTGAAGAATAATCCAATGTCAAGACTGAGTACTTCTTGCCATGTAACTAGTGTTGATGAGGGGGTCATTTAGAACAAGCAGAGAAGTGATTACCTTCAGTTTGATTAGATTTGAAAGAGCCATCTGTCTCTAACGGAGCTCTTAAAAATATGTAAACATCACCATTTGAATACAATGAGTTATTCTTAGGTGGATTTGCCTATATATGTAAATCCTGAGAATTTTTCAGAGGTAATGTTTCTCCCTTCTTTGTTTTAGAAATGTTTGAATTTTGCATAAAGCCAACTTGCAAAATGCATCCTTTCACGCTCCCCTTATCAAAAGCACATATTAAAAACAAGCGTTCTCTGTGTCTTAAGTTTATTATTACACAGCTCGTGGTTATCTCAAAGGCCTAAGTCCGGGGTTTGCAAAGAGCGCTCTCTGCACGGGCAGCATGAATGTTTGTCCCCAGGAGACGTGTCAAAGTGCAATATCTTAAGCCCATCCCAGACAGCTGAATCAGAAAGTCCAAGGGCAGAACCGGGGAAGTCTCCTGCAGGGGACTGTGATGCAGTCTGGACGTTGAGAAGCTCTGGTCCAGGGCTGAAGCTTTCATAGGACAAGAAAGGCCTAGATGCACACATAAACTTGCCCAAGGATCACACACCATGTTAGTAACAGAGCCAGGGCTGAAACTGGTACGGAGTGAAGACGGAAGAAAACACAGGTGAGTCTCCCTTCACCACGAGACTGAACAAACTAATGGGCAAAAAATAAATGAATTAAGTTTGGAAAAGAGGAACAGCAAGAGACTATTTAGACGTGACTATTAATAGTGACTTTATTGGTAGCTGTTTTCAAAACTGGAAACTACCCAAATGTGCATGTATACAGGATGGACGCACAAATGGGGATTCAGCTAGAGAAAGGAAAACTACTAAGCACTTAATAGGATTAATATGACACGACATGGCTGGTTGCCAAAATAATCACACTAGACAAATAAGTCAGAGACCAGACAAATAGGAATTCATACTGTATGTTTCCAAATTAAATTCTAGAAAATGAAAATGAATCTACAGTGACAGAAAGCAGATCGATGAAGAGGGTTCGGAAGGGGTGGGAGGGAGATATTGGAAGAGAGCCCAAGGTAAGTTCTTGGGGCTGGGCAATCCACTGGGTATCTTGACTGTGGTACAGGTTTCACAGACACACACATATCACAGCTTTTCAAGTTGTACATATTAAATGCGTGTGCTTTGGGTATGTCAATTTTTCTTCAATAAAGACTTTAAGAAAAACTCTGCAAAGGATTTGCAAGAAAGAATGATACAGGAGCCACCCTTATGTCTGGGGGATAACTTCGCGCCCTTCAGGGGATGCTTGAAACCGGGAATATTATCAAACTCTATGTTTCTTCCTAGGTGTATACACATCTCTGATAAAGTTTAATTCGCAAAGTAGGCGCAGGAAGAGATAAACAGCAATGACTAACGACAGACTAGAATAATGTTAACATAAACTGTGATAGAAGTTCTATGAACGTGGTCTCTATCTCAGAATAACTTCCTGTCCTGCACTCACCCTACTTTGTGTAGCCGTGGGGGAGGGCAAAAGGCCTCCGTGGTGAGACAAAGGGACGTGCATGATGTGGGCGCGGTAACGGGGCGCAGGGAGGGCTACTAGTGACCTTCCGACCGTGAGGTTGGCCACAGGTGACTGAAGTCATGGACAGGGAAACCGCAGATAACGAGGAACTAGTGCACAAGAAACCGCGGATAAGGGGGGACTATTGTACAATGGTGTTTGGTCTGGATGTGCAATAATTGTTCATTTTTTTACTGACCATTATGCTCTACCTTGTTCTATAAAAAATTTTAAGGTAGTTATCAGCAATTGGATGTCTTTGCAGTTGTCTTTTTCTCTGACAAATAACACCGCGGTACGCATCTCTGACCACAGAGCTTTCCTTATGCGTTCGTGTTACGTCCTTGGGATACATTCCCAGAGGCAGCCCTACTCATTTAATGGATGTGAACGCTTGATATGTTGCTCAATTGTGTCTCCAATGAAAAAGTTGGGCCAATTTGTACCAGAATAAGAGTTTTCATGTCTCGGTGCCCTTGCTAAGTTCAGAATTCTCATTCCAAAATGCAACTTGACATGTTAAAATTTATTTCTCTGATGTTATAATATTTATTTGATTTTTAAAGTAAATTTAAATATCTTTTTCGATGTATGCTATTCATCTGTAATTGGAGGTGTGGATATATCTTTTTTTTTTTTTCAAAAAAAGCCAATTGTTCATCAATATTATGGTGATTCTTTACCAATCTGAATGAATTTACAATATATTAAATCTATCCACCTCAAGTCTTACTTTGCAAACAGTTTGCTTACATAGTTTGGGTTTGGGGTTTGTTTGGAGGGGGTTTGGTCTGTTTTATTGGGGTTTGCCGTACAGAAATTTTACTTTGTGTTATTAACTTTATCTTTTCTCTTTTAATCCTTCATTCATTTCAATTAATGTTTCATTGCTACTTAAAATTTTTGATAGATGTTTTTCTGTAACTCTTGTTGCTTTTCATGATGTAGCTGGAACAAGTCATTTTAACTCTTTTTAATCCCTGTGGGATGCATGTGGGCATAGAGTGATTCCAGATTTCACACTGTGATTTCCCTGAATCGATTGCCCAAGAATTATTTCCGCATAATTCCTAAAGAAAAAGAGTCCTTTCCTCAGGTGATGTCTGGGGAAGGTGAGGGGAAGCAGGCCACGGCGGAACAGCAGGAACGGAAGCTGAGCTGCAGAAGGTTACGTGAGGCCCAGCCGGCTGCTCACCCAACCCAAACTGAACGGGAGACACAGGATGGGCTCTAGATCAAAGCTACTTGCTTGAGCATCTTAAATTTTGTTAACAGGCCTTTTCATTTGGCATTTTCATTTGCAGGAGAAAGCTTCAGCGATGTTCAGAGAAAAACAGTGATTAAAAAAATAGCATAAGGACGAAAGGGACGTTGGACAGGGAAGCAAGGTCACTGGCGTGAGAATGGTGGTTTGCTCCCCAAGACCTCACCAAATAGTCAAGGTTCCTTCAAGAATTCAAGGTCCCCTGTTAACTCTTCAGGCTTAACTGCATGGAACCGAAAAGCCCAGAATGAGTTTGTTTGTCTCATATGAAGTCAATCCAGAGTGAGAGTCCAGGGCCCCAGTCAAGGGTAGCTCAGTAAAGTCAGCAGGAGCCCAGGGTCCTGCTGGCTCTCCCCTCCTGGATTCCCAGGGTATAGCCCAGTCCTTTTGGCCCCAGATGGCTTCTGAAACTCTACACACAGGTAGCAGGAAGCCGGAGGGTGGAGAAAGCAAACCAGGCACGCCCTCTCCCTTGTTGTACTTCTGGAAATCTTAGGTCTTCTTGGCCAGAATTCTTTGCATGGCCACACTAGAAAGGATGCTGGAACCTTCTGCTGGTGGATACCTACTGCTGCACTCTACCTCAGGTAACCCCTCCCCTTCCCTGGGCCTCACCTTTCCTCATTATAAAATGAATAAGCTATACCAACTGATTGCTAGTTGAGGATCTCTTTACCGTATGGTCGGTTCTTTGAGGGCAGGTCATACCTTCTAAGATGTGTGTGCTTCCTTCCCCCAGCCCCACTGAGCCACGTAGCTTGCCAAGCTCCTGGAGCCTAGATGTCTTCAGGTATAAAATGAGACAGTTATACCCGCCTGTCTATTTGCTTGGAGGACTAAGTCAGTGAATTCCTGTGGCTCACGCAACCCACAAGCAGAGGGGAGACGGAGGCAGCTCCTTTTGTGCGGCACGAAGACGAGAGGCATTCCTCCTGGTCTCCTGGCAGGCGGCCTTTCCTATTAACATGATTAAAGTACTCTAAACACTGTTTCAGTTGGCCAAGCTGAACCTACTGAAGGAAGAAATTAAAATATGTCCACAGATGTTGAAATAAATCTTTCTGAGGTTCTAGAAGGATGGCTTATTTCTTCCCACGCTAAGAGCCTGGAAGAACACCGGGTATTTAGGTTTCAAAAGGCCAGAAAGTCCTCCATCTGTCCCATAGAGCTCTCCACTCCAAGAGCTGATATACTCGTACCTCAAATGCCCAGTGTGCTGCGGCTTTCAAAGTAAACTTCTCACAGAGAGAGTCCTTCAAACAGAAGCACAAAAGAGAAACAGGAAGAGTGTAGCTGTCTCCTGCTGCAGTGTGTTGGAGGTTTGGGGTACAAATTCATTGCCCCCTCCTCTGACTGGTAGAAGATACAGACCCCAGTGACCAAGTGGCATCCAAGAGCTCACCCCACAGCTCCCCAGGTGCTCCCCGAGCTGGACTGGAGAACGCAGCAGGGCCCCCCACCTCCTGTCCCACATTCTAGATATGAGCGACTGGTAAGCCTGACCTCTTCAAGCAGATTGCGGGGCAGAAGCTGGGGAGGAGAGGCCTCTTCAGCAGACCCTAGAGCCCTGCATGCCCACGCAGACAAAAGAGACCGAAAGAACAGGAAGCGGAAAAAGCTAGCGCCTACCCGGACGCTTCAGTGTGGGGGTCTCTGGGAACGGCTCATGGCTGCCAGGGTATCACTAATACCACTGGCCACTGCTGCTCCAAGAGATGCTGACCCCTGTCCTGTCCTCCACCCTGAGCTGCCACAGCAGAGGGTGTCAGAAGCCCCCTTCTATGGAGACGTGAGGACAGTCCCTAAAAGCTCCCACACCCCTGTCTTTCCTGCAGCAACGGGTCTTGGCCTGACCCTCCAGGGCTTCGCAAAGCTTGACTTGGAAAGCAGTCATGTGGTGGGAAGAGATCCCGCGCTGCCAGGCAGCCGGATGCCCTGTGCGAATTCAAGCATGCTCTCAGCCCAAACACAGCAGGAGTCAACCAACTCCAAGTTAATAGCAGGTTTGCATTTCAGAATGAAAAGGAAAACCCATATGAAATCACAAACAACCATCAAGCACCAGCAAGTGCAGTACAAGGAACACGTGTTACTCAATGCTTGTGGCCCATGGACAGCAGGGTGGTCCCCAACCTACCGATCCACCTAAAAACGAAACAGTGTTTTCGTGTGATGACACACAAGCTAATCATGCTCATTTACCTAAAAGTCATGGGTCGAGTGGGAGGAGCCACTCAGCCGTGCAGCTAGGGGCTTCTGCACGTGGCCTGAGAAGGCACACAGCCACGCTCACCTCGTTCTGTGCCTTCCCACGCCTGATGGCGGCACACCACGCCCATCCCCTGGCCACCAGAACAGGTGGGTCCCACCCAGGGCCGCCCCTTCCTCCTGGGTTCTGCACGAGCAGACACGGGGTCAGAACCCCCAGCCCCTCCATCTACAGGTAATGCGAGCGGAGAGCCCTGCTGTTGTTATGAGTCACTGAGATTTGGGGGTACGCATTAGTGTGGGCAAGCTAGGGTTGACCGTACAGCTCCTGGTAGACTACAGAGTGGTCCCTGGCTAAATGCTCACCTCAGATGTTAGAAAGGGCACTGGATTTGGAGTCAGAAGACCAGGGTTCAAGACTTGGTTCAGCCCTTTCTTGAGTCACCCTTCCATGTTGAGCCCTGGCTTTGTCATCTGAAACAGTTCTCAGCAAGGGCCCCGTGGCCTCGGGTCACTCGAACCAACAGGCATCACTCGGTCATCATCTCTCCTCTCTGCCACAGCCAATGCCCCTGTCATTTCCTCCTTGGCCCCCTCTTGCCTCGTCTTCATGGTGTAATACGCATCAACGCCCACCTCCGTCTCTTGCGTTCTAGTTCCTTTGCCAGCTCCCCACAACACTTCTACAATGTCCACTGTCCTCTTGCACCCATGTCCTGCCCTCACCTCACTCTGGGCTACCATCTCTGCTCATCAGGACCTTTGCAATGGTCTCCAACTGGTCCACCCACTCCTCTCCTGCCTTCCACCAATTTGGAGCCCACTCCGCAGTGGGAGCAATCTTTTGGAAATGGAAATCTAATTGTGTCATTGCCTGGCTTGAAATCTTGCAATGGATGCCCACTTTTCTGGGGGTAGAGGCAAAACTTCCTTGTCTGACTGCCCTGCCTCTCCTCTCCTGCCTCCCCGGCTGTCCTGCAGTAACTCCCATGCATTCTTTCTGCCCCAGGACATTGACATAACCCATTCTCCTGTCCTAGAATGATCTTCCCTCCCCTCTCTGTGCAGTTACATTTGACTCAATCTCCAGACTTTAGTTCAGAGTCTGCTCTGAAGGGAAGCCTCCTCTGATTCCTCAGAGGTGGAAGCAAATGAGAGGATAGAGTCCCCCTTTCCTGTGATGATTAACCCACTGATCTGAATGCTTGTTTAATGTCTCTTCTCTCTAAGTCCCATTGAAGGCAGCGTTCAGTCTTTATTTCTTGCCCAGGGTTCTATCTTTAACCTCCTAGCAGATTGGGTAGCACAAAGTATGTGCTCAGTAAATACTTGCTTGGGGTGGGGGGGGAAATGAATACAGTTGAGATAAACACTTACCACATCAGACCATGGGAACATCTAAGTGAGATACAATTTTGCTTAAACACAGGGCTTCTGTGAAACCAAGACCAGGAGCTGGTCTTGTTCGTCTTTGTATTCTTGGGCTTCAGCCAGGACCTGGCATTTAAAACTTGGCAATCAGGGGTGCCTGGGTGGCTTAGTCAGTTAAGCATCTGCCTTCAGCTCAGGTCACCCTGGGATGGAACCCCACATCAGGCTCCCTGCTCAGTGGGGAACCTGCTTCTCCCTCTGCTCCTGCCTCTGCCTGCTGCTCCCCTACTTGGGCCCTCTCTTTCTGTGTCAAATAAATAAATAAAATCTAAATAAATTAATTAACTAAACTTGACAATCAAACATTGCATGCACGAGTGCTCCCACCATATGATGGTAAGTCATTAAAACTGGTGTCCAGATAAACTCGGAATGGAGATACTGATTGCAGAAGCAGTGTGGCTTCAGGAAAAGCTTCGGAATGGCAGAAGCCCTCAGAAGTCCTGCCTCGGCCACTGAGCAGCTCTGTGACCATGGCAGGGTGCATTACCTCTCTGAGCCTCCCCACTGGAATTCAGGTGGAGGAGGGGGAGGCACGGGGTCCTGGGTTAGTGGGGTGGAGAGGGCGGTGGCTGCGGAAAGTCATCCCAGAAAGGACCACTGAACAACACAGTTTGCTCCGACAACACCAAGGCCTGAGTCCACCAGGGGAGAAGGCAGCTAGCGTTGCTGCTGCACAAAGTACCAGCGCTGTCCAGGCAGGGGCGGGCGGGGGCAGAGCGAGCAGGCAGAGCCAGTGAGCTGAGCCTGACAAGTCCCTGATTTTGCCCAAATGATAACCTGCTGAAGGAAATGATCTCCCAAGCCCCCGGACCTCTCGTCTAATTGCAAACCGCGCAACCGTAGCCACAGCAAGATCTGCAGATAGCAAGCGGTGTCATCGCCTCCAGCGCTGGGGCCAGCGCCCGCCCCGTTCAGGGCCCTGTGTGCAGGGGGCACCTGTGCGTCTTGCAGAGGACACCTGCCAGCTCGGGGCTTGGCACCTGGGGGCTTGTGAATGTCAGAGCCGGGGAACCCAGCAGAGGACTCAAGGCGTGGGCAGGTGCCTGTCCTGACCCCAGCATTCAGGTCCCCCAGGACAGTGGCAGAAGATGTGGCAATGTTGCCTGTGGGGCAATGTCCTTGGAGACATTTCCCGACTGTTGAGAATCGCAGAGTTGTCCAGAAGAGCCCCAGGGTGAGGGATCAAAGCAAGCGAGGTTTCGGAGAGGGCGTGACACCACTTGCAGATTTCATTCCAGAAGGTAGAAACGGTCAGACTAACACCTCCTCTGCCCTCTGCCGCAGCACGTCTCCCATATTCATCACAAAAGGGCTTGGCCTCCCACATTGTGGGCTGTGGACCTAATGCAAGGCAGGCTAGTGATGGCGAGAATTCGGGCTCTGAGGACACAGACTGCTTCTCCATATGCTGAGAGCCCACGTTTCAACAGCAAGGAGAACTCCCCCTCCTCTGCACCCCTTTTTATAACTTTTGATTTCCCGATTCTGCAAGAAATGCACGTGTAGTACAGGAAAATGAGGAAGAGATGAGCAAAACAGAAGAAAAAAGCATCACCAGTCATCTCGCCGTTAAGGGAGAACACCGGAATGCGCTGATCTTCCTCCAGACCTGTCCTATGCGAGCGCACCTGTACTCACACGAATGCATCACGCCGTACAAGCTACTTCGTGGCTTGCCCTATAAACATTTTCGTGCCCTGGAATATACTCCTCCTGTAATGCCCTCTTCAGGACGGCATCGTCTCCCAATGAATATCTCTGCCACAGTTTGTTCAATGAATACCCTATTAGGGGTAAGTTCTTTCTGATATTCCTTACGAAAAGAACCCCACGAGGAGCGACCTTGAAGCTAAATTCACGCATACACTCGAGCACTTTCTGAAGAGGCCAAAAGTTCAGCCGCTGACTGCATTAATCACTGACAAATGGGGTGCTGGACGGGAAAAGAGGGGGAGCGATGGCTGCCCGCAGTTCGCGTCACAATCGGGGATCTGTGTTAGAGAATGGGGAGGGGACGGTCCTAATGGATCATTTCTTGATTTGGGAGCTATTATTCCCAAGGGAATTTCAGGAATGAATGATAGAAATTCTCAGGAGTGTTTAGATCTTCTTGGGTAAATGACCATATTACTTAGCTATTTGAGAACTGCCCTTAATTGACAGTTTCTACCTCCATAAAATGGCTAAATATTAATCCAGAGGCCCTGGAAAGGAGGAACCATGCCAAATGTCCTAGGTCAGGGTGAGTGTGAATCCCAAGTACCATAAGGTTTGACCCCCCACAAAATCAGAGCTAACAATGGATTCATTTTCACTTATCAAAAGTCCTTCTTAGTTCCTCTGCCTTGGGAGGGGCCAGAAACTCTGGATTGCCTCTCAAAGGATTTGGAGGCTTTGCTTAATTATTAACTAGCTTAGTGGACTTCTCTTCCCGCGGCATGCAAATGAAGATCCCCGAAGGGCGGTATATGGGCAGTCTTGCCTTAAGTCCAGAATGCCCGAGTCCCTAAGCAGTAAACAGGAGGAGAGTTCAAATTTCGCCATGTCAGTAGCAGAGGGAGAAATGGGGCACAATGCTGTGTATTGAGACGAAGCAGGGGAATTGCAGAAGCTATAGGCAAGGACACCAGCCGAGTTTGGGGCTGGAAGATCCCGAGCGGGGTGGCTTCCAACACTGCCTTAATTCTGCTGGTCAGTGTCCCACTCTCTGCTTTGACGACCGAGGTGAGGTCCCTGACCCCTTCTGGCCCTGCAAATGGGGTCTGTGCTTGAGATGAAGTGATTTCTAAAACTATCTAGAGATGCTTTCATTCTCCTTGAGAAGTAGCACTTGGCTCTTTGATACTCAGCCATGCCTGATCCTCTCAAGAAAATAAAAGTCCACAAGTAAGGAAAAAGTGAGGCCAGGGGCAAGGGGGCTGGCTCTCCAGGAGGGCCAGTGGGCAGGAAGGTGCTCGGAGGGAATGCAGAGTGAGGCCAGAGCCAGCCCAGAGCTAGGTGCTCAGAAGCAGAGCAGAGCTTCCTATTTCCAGCCCAAGAGGCATCCTCTGAATTTCTTTCTGGCTCACCTCAGAGGAAGAGGTAAAATACCGAGAGGAATGCTTTCCCTCCACTGGATTCAGCCAGAACTGCTGGTCTACCTTGCCACAGCGGACACCAGCATGCTACCGACGTCCTCTTTCATGGCCAACGCACTCACTCCTCCAGCAGCTGGCAAAGTTGTCTGCTGACACGGCCCAGGCCCTCTCCTGGACTTGCCCTTTGCCAAGGGATCTGCCTGGCCCGAGGTTATGCCCTTCCTCAGAGATGGTCCCCACTACCTATCCTGCAGCCTTCCCTACTTCCCAGGTGCTGCAGTTCCCAAGGGCGCTCCCAGCAAAGTTCCCTCTGCTTCCAGGATCTGGTCTAAGATTCTTGCCCACAAGGTATAAAAATGCCATTTATTGAACCCATCTCCTGTCAAGCCTATAAATTATTTCAATCACCCCTGCAAAGTCCTACGAGGTAGGTTTTAACATCCTCTCTTCACAAGTGGAGAGAAAGCTGCGGAGAAGCTGAAAGCTAGGTCATCTGATCAAGGTCACAGAAGCAGGGGTGGGATTTGAATCCAGGCCCACCCTAAGACTTGCTTCCTCTAAGACACTATGCTCTTCACAGCCCTGCCCAAGGCCATCTATGATTTATTTGCTATTTTTCTCATTCTCTCTTTCCCTCTCACCTGCATATCTCTTCGATTGTACCTGTTTGTGGCATTTAAGTTCTGCATTCCGTATGAATTAGGGGTCCCATGTGCTTACGAGTTCACTGTGAGATGGCCTGCGCCCCTCACACTGTTGGGTCAACTACTCTGCCCATCGCATTGCTTGGCACACAACAGACATACAGGAGATAGTATATTGAGGTGATTGACTCTCCCCTCAAACAAAATCCCATTCCCTTGGGATTTCTAGCATATACGGTTCATGAAAATCTGTGCCCACTCAGGGATCTGCAGACATATTTAATCTTCAGTAGCCCATGTATCACCCTGTTGTATCTAAGGACAGTTGAAAACCCTGGATTCAACTCTGAGATTATTGAAGAGACTTCTAGAAATAAGCACCCTTGTTCAGGCTTTGAGCATGACACAGTTTCAGAAGACATGTATAAACAAGTTGCAGGACATTAAAGTCTGAAACAGAACTTAATCCTAAAGGCCCAAAGCAATCACTGTAGGTAAGCATAAACACATTCTCTCTCCCCTACCTCTGACATCAGAGGGCCAGGTCACAGTTTTCTAGCTGGCTAGACCTCCCAGCTCCAACTGGTTTCTTAGGACCCATGAAAACCATCATCCTTGCCAACTTTATCACTGCCTGGGTTGGTGTCACATACCTGGTGTTGCGCTAAGCACTGCTGGAACATCCTATCATTTGGAACTCCTGGTGGCTTTCTAAAGCGGGTCCCCTTGTTATTCTCATTTTAGGGATACAGGCAGAAAACTGACAGAGCTGGGTATCAAAGCCAGCACTACACTCAGAGGCAGGAACTACACTGCCTCCCTGACGAGCCAGCAGCACAGAAGTCTCTAAGTAATGAGCCTGGATTCTCACTGGAGTTGCCAAGAGACAGAAAAACACTAAACTCTAATAGTGACTCTGTTACATGTATCTTACCAGCTCATTCCTTAAGCCTAGTGGGAGACAACGCTCCACAAGTCTCTTGTGTTTCTGCATGTCTTGAGGATGGAAGCACGGACTGTCTTTATCCCAGACAGTCTTGCCAAGGACATCTGTGTTGCAAACAGCCTTGGGAAATAGGTAAGGTCTCCCTCCAGGGCAAACAGAATGTTTGTTAACTGACAAGTACCATAAGATGATGTCTGTCTTTGTGCCAAGTTTAAGTAGGCTTGTTGCCCATTATAAAAGCTCCGGGTTCCTCAGCGTAGTGACCCTCTGGTGTAATGCAACTCATTCCCCATGCAGGGCATCACCTGGCCCACATCACATTGCCCTATAGGACCTGGGTCTTACAGAACTGGGGTGGATCCTGATACTCTAGCTTCTGCTGTTGCTTTCAGTAATAAACTGTCCTTGGTTTCTGGCCCCAGAGTCTTGTGTCTCCTGCTGGCATCCACAAAACTGCAGGAGACTACAACTTGCAAGTAGGAAGAAATCTCAGAACCACCCACCCCACCCCCAAAATGGTTCCCAACAATTTCCTTCATCCTGGAGCAACAGAAATCCCTCTGGATGGGAAATCCCATGAAATCCACCCTGGGAGGTGGAACCTGCAGAAGGGGGAACTGTGAACTCATTGCTTCCAATGCTTTTCCCACCTAGTTATTCTGAGGGAAAAGGGATATAAGAGGAGGAAAGAAATCCTTACAGATGGAAGCATAAAAGTTCAAAGTAATCATGATGAAGATTACTGATGGTAGCGACAGCAGTAATTTCCAAAGCAGCTGCCCTTAGAGGAACACTTACGGCATGCCAAGTACACACTCACTGAGTACTCACACAAAGAACCTGTAATGTTACTAGAAACAAACTCCCTCGCTTCTCTGAAAATCCTTATGCCAGCCTCACTTGCACAATGTAGTCTTCCCTACCCACCCTGTTAAAGTCACACTATTTAATTCCATCCACACCCACGCCCACGCATAACCCCACAACACACATATATTCCCTGTCCTCTTTTCTTTTTTTTTTTTTTTTTAATTTATTTGACAGACAGAGATCACAAGTAGGCAGAGACGCAGGCAGAGAGAGAGGAAGGAAAGCAGTCTCCCTGCTGAACAGAGAGCCCGATGTGGGGTTCAATCCCAGGACCCTGATATCATGACCTGAGCTGAAAGCAGAGGCTTTAACCCACTGAGCCACTCAGGCGCCCCATTCCCTGTCCTCTTATTTGCCTATTTTTCCTTCGTTACATTTTTCACCTTCTAACATACCATGTAATTTACAAACTTATTACTGCTTATGGTCTCTTTCTCCAAACTGCATGGATTTTTGTCCATTTTATTCACAGATGAATCCCAAGGATGTAGAAGAATACTTAGTCATGGAAGACTCTCAATACATCTTAGTTGAATAAATGAACAAATAAACTTGGTTTTGTGCATTTGGGGGAGTATCTGGATCTCCCTGGACTTTAGATTCCATAGCCTTGAAATGAGAGCTTGGGTGGCTTGACCCATTTCTGAAATGCTGGGGGCTCCACAGATGTCAGTGCATTAATCTTCCTGTATGATTGCGTGACAGAGCCGTAATTTCACTTCGTCAACTGTTTCAGCTTAGACTTTCTTCCTTAATCAACCGCTCATTCATATAATCAATTAAGAGTTTCAAACTCTTCTAGCTCTGAGCACCATTCATGAGCTGGTGAGAGGGGGTTCGAGCAGACATAAGGACCACACGGAGGTGGAGATGGTGCCCATTTTAGTGGGGTTCTGAACTCCTAACAGGCAACAGAGGGCTGCCAGTGTCCAGATGTCAGCTTTGGCTCTGTGGGTGGCCCAGAAATAGCAGGCCCTTAGCACGTTTCACGTCCATGGAATTGAGGCCCTTACGATGCGACAGGGTCTGGAGAAAGTGACCCTAGTGGGGCACCAGGCTCTGGGTTCTCTTTCTTAACTCCCTAATCTTCGCTGTCCAACCCACAATGCAAACACACATGTCTAGAAATGGATCACTGTCTCGTGTACACATTGCCTGCATGCAGTTCCATACCAAAGCAGGGAGGGTGGGGGTTAGAACTGCTTGGTGTGTACTAGATATTCAATCCAATAGTAATGTGGAAAAAAGTACTACCCAGTGCAAGGCTCCAGACAAGTGATAGGGAGCAGGAAGATGGCTCAAGATACAGTACCCCCGCCATCCCAGGCTTGAGGGGGAGGTGGCTTCTAAGTAAAGAATCACAGAACCTCCTGGTAAGTTTGGTCATGTGTCAGCCTGCTTATGGTCTCTTTCTCCAAACTGCATGGATTTTTGTCCATTTTATTCACAGATGAATCCCAAGGATGTAGAAGAGTGCTTGGTCATGGAAGAGTCTCAATATATTTTAGTTGAATAAATGAACAAATAAACTTGGTTTTGTGCATTTGGGGGAGTATCTGGATCTCCCTGGACTTTAGATTCCATAGCCTTGAAATGAGAGCTTGGGTGGCTTGACCCATTTCTAAAGGGTCTTCCTTCCACCAAGGCATCCAGACTGGAAGGCAGGAAGTAATTTTTGATCTGACCTCAGAAGGATAGTATGGAGTTGGTGACAGAGGAGGAAGGTGGCCCAGGCAGGGAGTCAGCCCCTGTGAAGGTTTGCCAGGGCCCAAGGTACTCATTCAGTGTGGTTTGAGTAAAGGCATGGAGGCGGGGGGCTAGATTGTGGGCTCCAGGAAGGCGGTAGAGTTAGGGTAACAGCCACTGTTCCAACCCTGGGATCTCACCTAACATCCCTATACATATACTGGTACCTAATAAATACTGGTTGAAGAAGTAAATGAATTAAAATGGAGAGAAAATAATGCCCACACGGAAGACTTGTGAGCTTGGAGACCCCATCTTGATTGCAGATCAGACCCCCTCTGTGAAACTCTGGTCCCTCGAGAAGGCGGTTGGGGATTGCTCTCTACAGAGCCTCAGGGTCCAGCGCAGACCTGGCCTCACAGAAGACTCGGGGAGTGGGGAAATCTCTCTGCACCTGCCCATGCAAGGCCACCCTGGGTGGGTCTGGGGACTTCAGGCGACTCAGAGGACGACCCTATTCAGAGAGGAGAGGCAGTCAGCAGAGCCCTTGGTTTGGCAGCAGAGCCCTTTGGGAGGGGGTCACACCCAGCTCACAGTGTCAAGGCCACACAGGTGGTTCTGAGCTCGGCCAGGCTGAGAGGCTCCGTGGCTTCGCTGTCGGCAGAGGTGGGTGGTGGGTCACCTGTTCCCTGGATTCCTTTCCTCCCAAATGAGGCAGAGACACCACCCAGACAGGATCTGGTCACTCTTTGGGGTTGAAGCTTAGTCTAAGGGATGTTTTCCCAAGCCTTGGAGACATCCTATTGCTCAGTGGGCTCCGTTAACATCATGATTCATACAGAACAGAGGGGTGTTCACTCAGGAAGGAGGAAGTGAGAGCTGAGGGACATCACCACTCCCTTGGAAAAGAAGACCCCCTTGGGCTGAAAAGAAGAAGGATGGGGCATAGGTGGTTGTGGGTGTTATTCCCCACCTCCCCGCAGGGGGCGCTCTCCCCAGCACCCCTACCTTTGCCCTGGGCAGGACAGGATAGCTCTGGGGAGGACTCCAGCTGCCCTAATCCTAGACCTTCCTCAACCTATGACCTGAGCAGTCACTGCCTACTGCAGGCCTCAATTTCCCCATCTCTACAAAGAATGGTCCAGACAGGACAAACTCTAAGGTTCATTCTGGCACTGAAATGGAATGAATCTGAAAATAAAACGGTATAGAATAAAATGGAATGGGTCTGTGGGGCGACGTCACTGAGGTACGGGAGAGTACTTTGTGCCTGGAGACAAATGCCCTGCTTCCCAGCCTGGGCTGCTTCTTGATTTGTCCAGAGCAGACGGGGCGCTGCACAGGCTGCTGGGGAAGCACTGACCACCCACTGTAACTAGTCCCGTGGAGTTACAGGGTGACTGGAGCTGGGGGAGATAGGCAGCAGCCGGGCAGGGGGGGCTGGTCCTTGGAAAGGACCTGGGGCAGGACAGATCTGGGGGGTAGCTGGTCTGTGGAAAGCATCACGTGGGCTCCCCACTGGTTACTGGGAAAGCAAATTCACTTTGGGGGTTCATCTCAAGGACTTCCTAAGCCCACCCACTCCAAAAAGGAAACACATATCCTCCCATTGGCAAGCCATTTTTGCTGCCACTCAACAACAACTACGGATCCTAAAATGTAGCCCCATTAAAAGCTGGACACCCCAGCCAGAAACTCGGAGGGAAGGGGGGACTAGGCAATCCAAGACAATGCCTTCCCTTGTGTTAACCTAGAGTGGAGACAGATCCAAAGGCAGAGTGGGCAGAGCAGGTACGAGGGCCGCTTGGGGAGTTCAAGGCTCTTCTAGAACAAATCAGTGGTGCAGGCAGAGGCCCGCGCTCCACCCTGCCTGGGCCTCCCACCCAACGGAGTCAGGGGCAGGCGGGTTTGTCACACAGAGGAACATGCTGATGGAGTCCCAGGCATGACAGTGGGGCCAGTCAGTAGCCGCCTCTTCCAGTGAGCACTCTCTTGTCCTCACCTTTGCCCAGTTCCCTCACTTTCTTGATTGGACACGTGTAATTTATGACCGTGATATATTGCACTTCAGAATTGATTTTTGTGCTCAACTGGTGTAAAACATTTTTGGTGGACTAATGCCGCCGGGTGAGATATTTTCTCATTATTGATGTGTATGTGGGGCTTTTGTCCCCACGTAGCATGGTCCACTGGCCAGAGTTACTCCCTGGTCCTCCGCAGCCCGAGAACTCAGCCAAAGGCACAGGCAGACTTTTGAACCAAAGAAAATATTAATTTAAGACATGGTTTCTGCACAAAATTACAGGAGCCTTCAGAACCCCTCACTGATTTGATTCAGGGCTGAACCGTGCACAGTGTCTTATGGGTTGAGATTGGCTAACTTATAAGAAGTTTGTTGCCAGTGAACTAATAGAAGGAATTCAAGAAGAGTCCCCAGAGCTTCTGTTCCCATACAAACATTTCTGTTGATTTGCTTGGAAAATCTCTTGTTGAAGAAAGAAAAACAAAAATCCCCCTTGTCAACCCCTGCTGGGCAGTTATGGAGCCTACTAATCCCCAAGGCAACGAACTGGACTGTGATGCCCTTTTGGGATTCTAGGAACAAATGCACATTGTGGTTTCATGAAAGACAGGGATCCTGAGGTCACAGGACATGGAACATTCCAACAATGCCACTTACCCAGTGCCACACGCCTCAGGAGACCTATGGTCAAGGTGGCATTAGTCCCATTTTCCGGATTAGGAAATTGAGGCCAAGAAAAAATAAGTTGCAAGGGTCATTCAGATAGGAAGAGCAGTAGGAGAAATGAGAGCCTTTCTGAGCCCGCAGCACACACTGTCCCACCGCACCAGGCCTCCTGCTCAGGGCTGGGTGGCCTCTGATGCCAGGGTGGCCCCAACTGTCCCCTGTAGACAAGTCAGCTGAGCACAGAGCTGCCATCTCCTTCAGTCCCGGACAGGTTTTTAGTTAATGGAAATGTAAATCCAAAGGGCTCTCTGCTTCTGAAAAGGGATGTCTTCTTAGGGAGCACCGTGAGTGTGGTCAACGTATTCGCTACACACAGGGCCTGTGACATTTTTTAAGGGTCTACACACACCCACCCACCCACACACACACACAAATATTTTTTCTTAAAATCAGAAAAGAGAAATGAATCTGAGAATAAGGGATATATAATAATGAATCCAGCCCGGACCCTAGTCACTTTCATTCTGAGGCAATTGTGAAACAAAATCTGTATTTTTTAGGGAGGAAAGGGTCCAGGAGGACGAAGGAGCTCAGGGCCCCGGAAAGTCATGCTGTGGCCCAGACAGCAGGTGGGGCTGGGTAGAGGCCCTGCCTTGGGCGTCACGTAGCAAAGGTCCAACCCGCACACAGCCAAGGTCAGCTGGTTTGGGAGTGGTCTTCTGCCTTGTAGGATGATGGTTCCTTCTCAGACCCATTTTCTCTTCCCGGAGCAGAAGAGGAATCCCCTGGCTAAGAGAGAGAGAGAGCCCTAGGGCCCCCCACAGCAGTACAGCCTCTGCAGGGGTGGTGCCAGGCGCCCCCTCTGTGTCCTACTTTTCCCTCTCCAACCGCATCACACCGGGAAGGGAGGTTGGCTCTTGGGCTGGGGGAGGGAGGCTGAGACAGACCCCTCCGCAGGGGTCCGTCCTGCTCCTGCACAAGCTGCCCACTGCCCATCCCCAACCAGGGGTCACTCTGACAGCTTCCTCTTCCTAAACAATGGCAAAGAACAGCATCTCAGACCTCAACTAGCCCAACCCCATCATTTTACAGATGGGGAAACTGAGGCCCGGTGAGGCAGGCAGCTGAGCCAAGTGGAGTTGTCTATTCATTTCTAGAGAGTGCTTTTCCCTTTCATATCCCCGCCTGCAGAAGATTAGCCTGAGCTCATCAGAAAGACTCCCTGGCAAACAGAACAAAACGAAGTGAGTCACTGCCTTTTATCCCCTGCGTGCCTTCACCTTCTCCTGCAGGCAGAGCTCGGAGCCCAGGGTCCTCGAGCTGGCGGTGGGGAATGCGGGCTCCGATGACAGAGTCAGGGACAGAGCACTTTCTCCACAGGTGCCATTTATTTTCAAGCATCCGTTCGATCCCTGCCGAGGGATGAAAACCACAGTGTCAACCGCCTTCTCCTCCGCCCCTCCGGAGGCCCGGTCGGTATTAACATCAAAGCGTTCTGCATATTTACCATTCCTCCCTCGGCATTAAGCAAAGCTATCTGATGGACACACAAAAGCTCCATAGTTTCCACTTGGACTCTAAAAAGGCATCAGCAAGTTCAAACCCAAGTTGAAAATTCCCTCAAATAGGTATATTTTCTTTACTGGGAACCTGGGAAGGATTATCACTTAGCATCCTCTCCAGAATCAATTTGCGTCCACTTACCGGTCGCTTCTGGTATAAAATAAAGAAGCTTATGATTCTTCATTCGGGATTTAATAAATGACACCTGGCTGGCTCCGACGAGAGCATTTCTGGGGTAGACGGTAGGATAATAGACAATACCCTGTCTTTGGTCTTACCTTTTTTTTTTTTTTTCCCCCAATAGCAATCATGTCTCCTCTTTGAAATATAATGGGAACATGTTAAAATACAGATTCGAGTATGACCGGACAAACGAAAATACTCAGCTCTGGTTGTGCTCCTAGTACCTTTATTTTCTTGGAAAAGTAAAGAAAAGGATCACAATCTGGAACTTTGGAAAAAAAGTAAGTGTGCGTTTGTTCATGAAAGAAACATGAACAGAAATCCTTCTAGGGGGAGTGATCATTTTCTTACGTCATCTTACAACTTTCTGTCCTACTTATGGGGCTTTGCCTCCAGCCGCGGTCTCAGGAGGGTATAACTTCGGTTCGTCTTGCACTAGGATGACTTCCGTGCGTGCAACCTAGTGGGTAGGAGCCGTAAATTGGGGGGGGGGGGGGGGGGATGTGTGCTCCTCTACTTGGGAATCTGAGCCCGGCTCCTCATGGCCATGAGCCCTAGGCTCTGTTCAAAATGGGGCCCGAGTTTTCTAGGTGATAGACAAAAACTGAATTTTCTAGTAGGACGCGTGGTTTCTGGAGAAAGCTGAGTTTTGAGTATGGTCCAGCTGTGGACCTCGGGCCATGGCGGCTTCTCCCCTGATACTGCCAACGGCGGAGTGCCGCATCTTCACATTAAAGATGAGAGGACAAAGGCCCAGAGCAGGCAAGGGACTGGCCTGCTCACCTCACCGGAGGGGGCAGGCTCCAGAGCATCAGAGCCCACCCGGCCTGGACAAGCACCTACCTGAGTAGCTCCCTCGGGCACGTTGCTTGCCCACAGTTCAGAGAGGCCAAAACCACAGGCCTCGAAGGGTGATGCGGCCAAAGCCACAAGACGAGTCGGGGGAGGGGCGGGACCAGTCTGATTTTTGGGCCCTTGTGGGGTGTTAACCCGTTGTGCCACGCTGCAGAGGGGGCACTGGCCACTCGCTCGGCCATGGACGGAGAAGAGCCTCACAAGGGAGCCAGGGAGGCAGGCAGGGCTGAGAGAGCCGAGCAGCCAAGGCCCCCGGTGCTCATTGTCTGGGCATTTGTGCGCGCACGCGTGCATGTCCACCGAGCACCGCTGGACCCCTGCGCACAACCCCTCGGCTTCCACCGGGATTCGGGGGCTCCGAAAAGCATTAGTCTGAGGTAGGTAGTTCAGTGGCTCAGGCTGCAAACAGAGAAACTGAGGCACAGCAGACAAGCAGCAGCTGGATTTGGACGCAGAACTGCTCTTCCTTCTGTAGAAACCCCGACCTGGGGGCACCAAGCTTCTCGGGGTTCTTGTTCCTCAGCTGTGTGACCCCTCAGAGCCTCTGAGTCCCAGATAACAGATTTTCTATGACTTCCAGGCGGAGAACAACTACCCCTCAGACCACTGTCCTCTCTCTCTCTCTCTCTCTCTCTGTCCCACTCGGGCCACCTGGGGCCCTGGACGTTACCCCCTCAAAAGATGTCAGGAGCTGATTTCCATACAAGGTACCCAAATAACACAGATCCTCCCCCTAAAACAAAACCTCTGACGACCTTCCCCATTTTGTCCTGTGGTCCCCCCACTTTGCTGGGCTTCCTCCTGTCTCTTTAAAATATGCAATTACCAATAATTCCCTTTGTTGCACCCAAATGCGAACCGCCATATTAAATTATTAAATATAAGTGTTTCTGAAATATTTTATCTTGACATGTATCTCCGGAGTCAAATGACCCCGGGCAGTGTTCATAATTAATTTCATCAAAAGGGGGGAAAAAAGTGCTGGCAAGGGACTCCCTGAATGACCTGTCCTGCAGAAATACAGCTGACACTTGGCTCACTTCTCCTTCCCTCCCCCTCTCTCCTTCCCAGGGCTCTGGAGGGCAGGGGAGCCTGCAAAGTTGCTCAGTCCCCAGGAGCCCAGAATTTCAGGCCCGGGGAAGCCCACGGAACCCTTCTGGCCCACCCCTTCTTCCTCCAGCTGAAGAAACAGGCCCACAGAGGAGCAGTGACCTGCCCAGAGGACAGGTAAGCACCCCCCTGCCCTTCATGGCCCCTCTGTGGCCTGAGCCCCTCCCCCCCACCAGGCTCCTCCTCCCCCACCCCAAGAGGGGCCCCCGTGGGACCAGATAGGTGCACTGAAAGGAGGGGGGAAAGAAAACTGCTTCTTAACATTAAAAATCCCTTGAAACAAAGGGCTTTTTTGTGCCCCTCCCCCAGCGGGCTGGAAAAGAAAGAGAGATTAAGTTTGAGGAGTCACTCCCAATCAGAAAGCTACCATTTAATTACAACGCGCAGGAAATGATAGTGAATGGGCAGACGGTGATAAGGGACTGCCCCGCGGGATGACAGGTCTGAAATCCAAGCACTTCATCACAGAGCTTTATCACAAGAGGCTGTCTGGAAGGCTGACAATCTGATTGTACTGTCAACTCAATTCATAATTAATATATTTATCAAATTAATTACTGAAAATATCTCCCTGGCGCTCACCATAAAACAGTGGCTAGCTTCATGGCGGGCGGGCTTCGTTTTCGGCTAATAACCGTGCTGTCAGTTTAATGAGGGCAGGGAGCGGCCCCTGTTTTGCCTGCCTGACAGACAAATTGCCCTCTTACGGGGAATGATCCCTAGAATTTAAGAGAAAAAAAGAAATATGGCATTGTTTGGTGACAGCCGCAATCGCGGGCTTGTCTTGGAAACTTTGCCTCAATTCTACCTTAAGAAAGGGAGGTGGGGCTCCGGGGGCCACTCAATAAATACTTTATGAATTCCTGACTGATCCCTTCGGCGGACGCTCCCTGGGGGAGCAGGTTCTCGGAGTCCGGAGTTAACCCCCAGCCTGGCCGGAATCTGTGGGTTACGGGTTAGATTTCGGGATTTACAGAGTAGAGTGGCGTCCAGTGGGTTTTGTAAGGAAGAAAGGGTCCCCGTGCCCGGTGAGATACTGAGACAAGCCCACTGACAGGTGGATCTCCCTGCAGAACACGCTTCTTCCCTTTTCAGGGCAAAGATTCAGACCTCGAAGGGGTTCTGAGTTCAGCCCTTTGGCAGCAGGAGCCTGGTCCCTATGGGACCCGAGGACCCCCAGTGACCCAAATGCCCCACCACCATCTTTGGGGGCAGCGCAGTACCGTGCAGCCCCGGCACCCGGCCTGTAGCGCTCACAGTGCAAAGCTGCTCCCGGAGACCTTGCCTGCCCTTCTAGGAGCCCACCTGCTCGGGTGAGACAAGACTGGGGGCCCCAGGCGATGGCCAATGGCAAGGAGCCGTGGGAAGCCCACACCTTGACTGCAAGGGGTGGCAGCTCAAGCAGCTGCATTTGTCCCCTTAGAACTGAGGCCAGGGTCTGAAGCCCCAGAGAGACCTTGCGAGCTGTGCTCTGGTGGCCAGCAGGCTTCCCGGAAGAGGGCAAGTCAGCAGAAGGAGGAAGCACGTGGAGAAACACAGCCCCAAGCACATGTTCCCAGCTGTTCATCTCCAGTCTGCGGGTGCTGGGGGGCCCTGGGGTCAGGGAGCCGGTTCTGACACAAACCCCCACCCCAACTGGGCCTTCTGGGGGGGGTTGCTTTCAGAAAGCGGTGCCGAGTTCCAGGGGACGGCCACACTTGCCCTGCTGGCCTTTTATTCCCACCTTTTCTGCTGGCCTTTGGGAGCGTCAAGAACTCCAACATCTGGGATCCTGGCCTTGACTTTTTCCTGCTCTGTGCCCCGCTGGCCTCCAAACCCCAGCCCCTCCTGCAGCTCGCCGCTCAGCTGTCATTGTCCACTCTGCCCCCGCCTGCCCTCTCTGCTCCCCCTCCCCCAGCCCAAACCCTCCCTGCGCCCCGTCCCTCAGTCTCCACTTTCCTCTGGGCTTTGCACCACGGGAGGAAATACCAATGGTCCCGGAGGAGCACAAGAAACTATCAGGTACTTCTGTCAGAGGCCAGGGTCAGGGGCCTTGAAAGCTCTGGAGAGAGCACACCCGGGCCTCTCTTTCTCTGCAGACTTTCCAGAGGCTTCCAGAGGCCCCAGCCGCCTTCCTCAGCAGCTCAGTCCCTCACCACCCCCTCAGGACTGGTCCTTCGACTGTGTCCGGTCACTCAGTAGCCTCTCGGCCATGACCTGCCCCAAACAGAGCTTCTGTGTCCTCACAGATACTTCTGTCACAGCCGAGGCACTCAGTTACGGCCCCCTGAGAAGGTGATACCTGCAGACCTGGAGGTCTCTGACTTAGCCACTCAGGTTGGGGACAGAAGGTGCCTTGGTCAGATAAATCTCTGTATCTGTCTAAGCTCCCCCTGCCCCCACTCCCGGGGAAAAAGTGGTCTGGGAAAGCATAAAAAAGCATCGAGCGTGATGGTCAGGAGCCGGGGTCCGAATCTCGCAGCACCCAGGCTGCCCTGCCCTCCCGGCCTGGAAGCCCAGTCGGGAACCCAGAGCTGCAGCGCCCCGTGGCCCGAGACACTTTCTCTTCTCTGCGCTCCTGGGCCTTGCCTGTCTTCAGGGAGGACCGGCACCTGCTCTCCCCGAAGCCAAGTCGGCCACGAGAACGAGCACACAAAGGATAAACACATGAATCAAACTATCCCGCGAATACTTCCCTCTCTCTCTCTCAATACATCCCTGACTGTTGGGGTCCTGCAATGGTTAAATACCGTGGCTGGCTTCTCAGAGACCCCGCCGCACTGCCGGGGTACAGAGCCCACCCATCTCTCTCCGAGTTCTCCGTCTTGCTGTGCACGGAGGCCCTTTCCCATCCACTCAGGATGATTTTCCTCTGCAAAGATTGCTTCATCTCTTTCCACCGCCATGGCTTAGAGCAGCCCTGGTTCTTTATGTCCCGTGTTGGGTTTAATGCCGGAGCACCACAGATTTCTCAGGGTATTAACTTTACAGCCCCGGCCCCCTAGAACTGAGCCAAATGGCTAGGCCTTGTCTCCGTTTTATGGAAGCCCAGCCACTGTACAAGAAAAACTGGCTATTTAAAAGATAGTTAAACATCGTATAAATTATCCACATCTTTGCAACTATAGGCCTTCCAAGAACACACCACTGGGCGTCCACGCCGACCCGGAGACCACCGGTGATGGGGCAGGGCCAGCCTGCCCCCTCCTCAGCCTGTGCTTCCCTCAGCACAGTGAGCTCTCCTAAAAACATTTTCCTGTCAAATCATGTGTGTTCTATGTCCAGCCAGTGAAACGGTGACAATGAAGCATTTGTGCATTTTATATTGGCTAGGGACAGCTAATTCCTCCAATAATTTTACAATTCCGAATTTAATAGGACATCCTTCTTTTGAACCCCTTAAACACTTAACATAGGCAACACACACACACACACAATAATTTTAAAGATGACTAACCTCTCTAACCTGAGATTATGTGTTACATCTCCCTGAACTTGACTATACCTGAAGCAGCATTAACATGATAGTATTTGAGAGCAGGAGAGAGCATTACCTGTCACGTCTGCACTAGGTGTGCAAGTAGCTGGCGAGCAGTCTGAAGGATGGGTTGGGAGGGAAGTCCCCAAACAAACAGACCAGGGTCAAGTTCAGGGATAGGGCATCATTCATTCGTCCAATGAACAGTTTATTAGTACCTGGTTAGTGCCAGGTTCTGCGAGGTGCACAGCTGTAGACCAAATGACTTCCCCAGCCTTCCTTGAGTGCAGCGTCTCAAACACCTGCTACTTACACATTGTCCAAGGAGTTTGTTAAAGTGCGGATCTTCTGGGCTTTGTCCCCAGAGAGTCTGGGGTGGTAGATCCTGGGGGGCCCAGAACTCTGCATTTCAAAAAAGTAGCCCCTGCGATTCTAATGCAGACCAAGTTAATAAGACCATCTTCATGAGACGTCAGACTGGTGGGATGTCAGGGTCTGAGGATTTAAGAAGCTGCTGTACGTAAAGTGTAGAACACAGCTTGTGTTTCCACGTCACCACCACCCAAACCAAACGAACTGGGGAGGAGACTGTGCAGCCAGGACCAGTGGCAGGTAAAACAGAGCCTGTGCTTTCCACCGAAACTTGGGAAATCCTGGACCCTGCTTGTGGCAGGAAGAGGTGCAGGCTCGCGGCCATAGTCAGCCCATCCAGGGGAATGTCTAACAGCAGAGCTACATGGAGGCCCAGGAAGAGACAAGAAGGGGATTAGGCAGCCCAGGAAGAGCCTCCATCCTGAGGCCCGTCGGTCACTCAAACACTCAGCTTCACAGCTGCCGGGGGCAGGTGGTGAGGCAGGGCGGTGAAAGCATCTGGGGGCCCACACTGTGACCCCCATGCTCCTGGATCAAACCACTGCTTTGGCCACACACCCCAACACCAGGTGGTACCACAGAAGAGAGTAATCTGACAGACAGCAAAGGGAAGTCACAGGCCAGTGTGTGAGTTGCCACCATCATCCTTGGTGGCCCAGAAAGTGCTGGAATACTCTGGACACCATCTGAAGCTGCAGAGAACTAACCCACAGTAGGGCCAACAGGAAAACTCAGAAGTAGGGAGCAACTCCCCCTCCAGACAGAGGCCACATGAGAGATGCAGGCACCAGGGGCAAAACCCTGACCCGGCACCCTGTGTGACCTTGGGTTAAGTCGGTTCCCTTCTCTGACCTTCAGTTTCTTCATTTGTAAAACCAAGCGGGCTTAGCAAGGGGTCTTCGAGTTGTCTCTTAAGCCTATAAAGTTGTTCTTGCTTTTGAAGAACTAATAATTCCCCTGAATCTTGCTGGCCTGAAGGGTTTCTGCTCATCAAAGCTGTAATAATTAAGAAGGAAGACAGGAATAAAAACTCCTAGGAAATACAAAAATAAGATGGAAATTGAAGTTGGCCTCCATCCCTTCAGGAGCCCTAAATAGGAGCTGAGGTGAACTCAGCTCTACAGCCCCCAGCCCGCCCCACAAGGAGGGTCCCATGCGGGTGGAGCCACAACAGGATGGTGTGTCCTCCTGCTCTGACCAATTCACTTTGGAGAAAGGAGCGGAGTGAGCGGTGAAGTTTCTCCTCCACTGATGCCCACTCAGCTGGCTTCTAGATGTCCCTGTGGACAGCGACCTCCTGAGACCAACCCTGGGCACCTGGAACCAGAGGGGGATGGAGACTGTGTGCGCCCCAGTGATTACCAGCTCGGCACTGGCACAGTGACTTGACAGGAGAATTGTCCTGTTCCAGTGCCACCGTCGCTGCCTTCCAGCCCACCCTGGAAGGACGCCCACCCTGGAAGGAAGCGCAGACCCCCAAGACTCATGTCCTTCACACCCACAGGGATGCACATGCTGGTTTTCCTGCCAAACCACGTGGAGCCTCTTAAAGAACTGGAAACACTCAAAACAAAATTTGCATGCAGGTAATAAGGACTCAGGAGAGGAAAGGACTTTGTAAGATGTTACAGATACACCGGCATTGATAACACGTCTGTCCAGGTAAGTAGATAGCAAAGTGACAAGTGCAGGGCCTGGCACACAGTGGGATCCATGAAGCAGAGGGGTGGGGGTTCTAGTTCCTAAAAATGGTCCCGCATGCTCTTACAGAAGATTATCCTTCCCCAATTCACCTCCCTTCAGCCTGGGTGGAACTTTAAGACTACCTCAAGGAATAGAATGTGCCAGAAGTAACCCTGCACAACTTCCAAGGCTAGGTCATAAAAGGTGACGTGGCTTCTTCAGGCTCTTCTGGGGCGGGCAACTTGGGATCCCTGGGCTGCTATTAAGAAATATGGTGACAGAAGTCACCATGCTGGAGAGATGGCGTGGCGGCACCATAAGAGACAGAGATAGCGATGGGGCTCCCATTGCTCTTCCTCCTGGGGACTGAGTCCTCCTGGCCTGGGCTCCAGATGGAGAGTCCATGAGCCTCTACAAGACTCCAGTCCCCAGGCTTCTAGCAACCCAGCTTTTGTCAAGGAAAGCGGAGGAGAGCTGAGCTCTGCCCTTGAGAAAAAAACCGTGCTGTTGTGGTTTTTCAGCTTGTGACGGTTTGTGATGCAGGCTTAGGTATCAGCAAGGGAGCTCTGCTGGGGCTGCCATTGTTCTGCATGGAAGATGCAGGAAGGCCCTGAAGACTGGGCTTGGGGGAGGGGGAGAGGAACCTTACCAAGCAGATGTGTGGGAGAGACCAGATGATTGGAGCCTATTTCTTTCTGCTCTGGTAGGGATGGGTCCTCTTAGAATAACCCAGGGCAGGTGTCTGGACAACAAAATGCAGAATATATCCAGAAAGCTAGCTAGAAGACTGGAGGAAGTTCTGAGACCTTCCCTCTAAGGAAGAGAGTAAGAAAGAAAAGGAGAGTATAAGCCCAGTGTAAGCCACTCATCACCCCTGTCCTGGAGCATAGGGTTCCATTCCAAATCCTCAGCCAAAGATCAGGAAACTATAGCCAGTGGGCTAAATCCAGCTTCCCGCCTGTGTTTGTAAATACGGTTTTATTGCGCCACAACTGCGCCCCTTTGTTAGCATGCGGTCTGCGGCTCGCTTCGCTCTACAACGTCAGGGCTCAGTAGCTACAGCAGAGTCGTTGGCCCACAGAGCCTAAACTGTTTACTACCTGGCCCCCCAGAAAAAGGCTCCCCACCCTTGCCCTAAAGCTATCAAATGTGGAAGCCCAGGACACGAGCTGCCTTGCCCTGGCGCAGTCTCTGCTCCGAACGCCCCCGTCCCCATTCGTTCATTCAGTCACGAGAAGCTTCCAAGCGCCGGATCTGCCGCAGGATCCCGGTTCCAGCCCGGCTCCAGCGAAGCAGACAGACACAGTCCGTGTCCTCCAAGAGATCACAGGGTTGTGCAAGGGGCCGTCACCCCATCACAGGGTTATGGAATGGAAGGACACGAGCAAGCAGTCCTCCCCGGGAGCGGTGGCCAGGCAAGGCTTCTGGAGGACGGACGGTGGCCCGGGACCCCCAACGACAAGCAGCGGACGGCGAGCACGCAGGCGCACGTGAGTCCACAAAGGGGACCAGGCATCAAAGGCGGAACCGGAAGGGGCGGGGCCACCCCGACAGGCAGTTCCGTTCGCTGCGCGCGCAGACGGCAGCTCAGGGCCGGCGGGGGCAGGAGGAAGAGCGGGGAGTTCGGCCCGGGAGCTTCCGGCGGGCAAGGCGGAGGTGGCAGATGACAAGAGCTGTAGCTTGGCCACCGCGAAGGGCCCTGGAAAGTAGAACTCGCTGCGTGGGGAGAGAGCAGGGCCTGACCCCACGGGTTGTGCCTACCTTCGCCAGGGCACAACAGTCTCCACGAGGATCCCTCCCCTGTGCCCGTCATAGTGCGCCCACCCTGGGCCCTCCCGATCCCAAGGGCAGGAGCTGCCCTGAGGGGCTGAGCGCAGGCGGCGCGGGCCGTCCGCGCACTCATCGCGGGACTGCCAATCCCCTGTGCCCGGTGCCCTTCCTATCCCAGCGGGGTTCGTCCCAGGCTGGCGGTGGGGCAGGAAACCCGAGTAACCCCCGCACAGCGCACCGGCAGCGGGGAGGGCCCGTCCCGGTGACGTGCGTCCTCTTCCGGCGAGCTGCAGGTGACGGGTGCCCTCCAAACCTCCCCCTGAAAAGGCAGCTAGGCACGTGTCCCAAGGAACAAGTGGGCCTTTGTCCGCGGGCCTGGCATCTGGGAGCGAGCTGGGAGCAGGCATTTCATTTTTGGCCGGAACACAGTAGACTTAAACTTGAGGGCAGCCCGGGTGGGGGGGATGGGGCGGGCCCCTTTGTTTCTGTAGAATGTGCTCTTTTAAAGTCGTGTTGTCCCTCCACTTTCCCTTCATTAGACGCAGCTAGCTTTACTCCTGTTTCTATAATATTGTGGCTAAACTCAGATGCATTTTATGAAAATAATCTAATTATAAATTTTATTTCCCAGGCACAACTCTGCTTATGCAATTCTTAGTATCACCATGGTCATTATTGTTACTTTCTCTAAAAGACAAAGGGGTTGAGTCACTGCTATAAAGAACAAACTCTGAAATGGGAAACATTTCCACAGGGCGGTTGGAGGACACAGCCTTGGTGGCACTGACCTCAGGCCAGACTCAATTTGCCAGGCGAGCGCCCCTGCCTGCCCAGAACTTTGTTTTTCCTGCCCTGAGAAGGCAAAGATGCTGGGGACAGGATGAGCATTCAGCCTGGGTGCAAGTCCCAGCTCCGTCCTCACATCCTGGGCGACTTTGGGCAGCCAGAGTCCTTCAATCTTGGCTAACCCGTTTCTTCTTTTGCAAAACAGGAACTAGATGATCCTTCAGTCTTACTGTAAGCACATTGAGCTTGTCTGCAAAATAAAACAACTTTAATTTAAAAGTGAAAGCCTATTAAAAACCTGCCACCATAATCCTCAGAGCTGACAGGTAGGAAACTCATAAAAGCCCATCAGAGCCACAGCCCTGCCTTTCCACCCTCTTAAAACACAGTGCAGTTGGGTCAAAGATCTATAGATGGCAGCCTCTTGCTAACTAAAATCTGAGGAAAAGATGCTTCTGTTGATCTATACTTTCTCAGCAAATGCAATAGGGCCAGAAAGGAAACAGAAGCCAGCCAATTAGTCATTTATCTTCAGAAGTCAAATAAGTCTCTCCTAGACTAACATGGCCATTGGGAATATTTAATCTTGAAAATAAAAAGGGTGTTTCTAAAGTATTCACCAATCACATTTTTACCAGGGAAAATGGAGCCTGCAAAGAAGACTGTAACTTGTCGAATGTCGTCACCTGAATGTTTCGTCTGGTGGTGTAGACTCCAGGAAAGCAGGGAAGTGTTCTCTGAGGTCCTGTTCAAGCAGATCTTCCCACCATCCCAGCCCCCAACCCCCAGTGTCCTCTTCGATGTCACTCCGGTGTGAGACCTCATGCCTGGGGAAGGAATGGGGTCTTTTCCTTTGTGAGGCTGTGCATCGTTCTTCATATAATCCAGTTTGGGTCTTTTGTGAGCATCGTGCCACCAGTTAAAATTTATGTTCAAAAGCGTATACCCATTACAGACTTTGCCCTCGTTCACAAACATTCTAATTAACACAAAGAGAGAACAGTGTTCATATCTTCTTTTGACAAAAATTTATGAATGACGAGGATTGGGTTGAGCCCATATGAAATGCTTATTATTATTTTTTTTAATGCTTATTTTTTTGAAGGTCAAAAATCAGCCATTTTATATGATTCCCCCCCACCTGCCAGGGTTGGTGCCAGGAGCTGGTGGGACCCTGCCTCTCTGGGGTCTGGTCCACTGGGGTAAGAGTGAGGCACCTGGGCAATTTA
The DNA here is from genome assembly GCF_009829155.1 of Mustela erminea. NCBI lineage: Eukaryota > Metazoa > Chordata > Mammalia > Carnivora > Mustelidae > Mustela > Mustela erminea. Next base: position 83,997,942 of record NC_045627.1, on the reverse strand, counting down.
AATCAAGGTGGTAGGTGCTGTTAAGAGCAAGAAAAGTCTGCTAACTTAGAGAGGTGGGGAGTGACTTCTCAGAAGGAGGGACAGCCAACTCAAGCCGGAAGTGAGGACAGGAAGTCTGTGCAGGTGACAAAGGGGGCAGTGTTTGAGGCGGAAGGGACAGCAGGGCTGGAGGAGTGAGTGCAGTGGTGTGAGGTCCTGGAAGAAGCCTAGTGCGTGTGGACCAGGAGAAGCACAGTGCGAGAGGGGGATGGGCAAGCAGGCAATGAGTGGGGAGCAAAGGGCCCTGGAAGCTGTGGCCGAGAGGATGTTCTCCACCCTGAAAGCAGTGGGGAGCCACTCTGGGATCTGAGTGACCTGAGCTGGCAAGCAGCAAGATCAGGTTGGCCAGTTAGGAGAAAAATCCACTCTGCCTTCAGGGAAGAGAACGGATTATGTGCTGCCAACACTGGGGCGAGAAGGCCGGCGGAGGTGAGCGGTGCTGATGGCTCGTTCCAGCGAAGCGGCAGTCGAGCTACATGAACAGATGGGATGAAGACTTCTCTCTTCTTTGACAAGGAATCTCACAATTTAGTAGCTAATGGGTGTGAGAAAGAAGAGAGAAGGAGGTATCTGTCTTGGCCAATGCCCACTCCCGTGGGGAGCACAGAGGAAAAAAGATTGAGGGAGGAGATGACGCAGCCACTGTTGGGCACGCTGGCTCTGAGGGTCTGTGGGTCATCCCTGGGAGCTTGTGCGGGCAGCAGCTGCATCCCCAGAGCTGGTGCTCTGCCAGGAGGTGCAGGAGTCCGCACCAAGCTTCGGATTGGATGGGGCTGTTGAGAGATGATGCACAGGACTTTGTCCCCCAGCTCTGACACGTGTGAGAGCCACATGGGCCTCCATTAACATGAAAGTTCATGGGCTCCATCTCACCCTCGTCAGTTAGGATCTCAGGGATAGTTGCTGAGAACCTGAGTCTTTAATGGATAGTGATGGTCAGGGACCAAACTGGTAGAAACTCTGATGGTGCTAGAGAGGGACATCAGAGGAACCTACACAATTCTGCTTTCTTGGGGAAAAGGAGAAGAAAGAGGAGGAGGAGGAAGAGGAGGAACAGGAACCAACATTAGTGCGGGGTTAGGGGAAGAGACACTTTTGTATGTGTCTGTCAGGACATATACTGAACTTATTACTCGAAAGACCTAAGATGACAGTGAAAATCCCAGAGAAGAAGAAACCTAGAAAGCAGGTAGAGTAAGCCAGTGAAAGGCCATTTCTTCCTGCCAAAATGCCCTGCGCGCCGGCTGTTCTTGCACTGAGTGAAACCTCCGTCTCCAAGAGCATTTATGATAGAAACGCAGGCTAGGCGGCTTAAACATACACAAAGTGCCCAAGAGAACCAAACTGACCATCATAAGGAAGAAATAGTTTTAACATGTTAGTCTGGATGTTCAAAAGAAACAGGAAGGTAGGGATGCCTGGGTGGCTCAGTGGGTTGAAGCATCTGACTTCAGCTCAGGTCATGATCCTGGGGTCCTGGGATTGAGCACCCTGTTGGCCTCTCTGCTCAGCAGGGAGCCTGCCTCCCCCTCTCTCTCCGCCTGTCTCTGCCTACATGCGATCTCTCTCTGTCAAATAAATAAATAAAGAGAATCTTAAAAAAAAAAAAAAAAGAAAAAGAAAGAAACAGGAAGTTAGCCTAATAAAACAGAGTTCCTTATATAGTCAAATGTGTAAATGTGCATCATTGTCTGAGCCTCCAATGAACAGCACAAATCAGGGAGATTATTAATCTCTCCCCCTCCCCCACCACACCCATTATGCTCTGTCTATACCCCTATTAAAGCGGCAGCTCAGTCCCCCTGGGATTTATGTTATTTACATCCAGGCCTTGCTTTCCCGGCTCTGCGTCGCTGGAGAGCAGGGACCGCATCTCTGCCACACCCATACGTAACATCCGCATCCAGCATTATCTGTTGACTGGAGTTTTTGCTGGGCAGCAGAGCTCCCCAATCCTTGTTTGCAATTCCAGAGTTTCCCTGCTTATGTCGAAGCTGGATTTGGAATTCTCCCCACAGTCTCTCAACATGGAAGTGATTTTAAAATACCGACCCAGGGGCACCTGGGTGGCTCGGTTGTTAAGCCTCTGCCTTCAGCTCAGGTCATGATCCCAGGGTCCTGGGATCAAGCCCCACATGGGGCTCCCTGATCAGTGTGAAGCCTGCTCCCTCTCTCACTCCCCCTACTTGTGTTCCCTCTCTCGTTGTGTCTCTCTGTGTCAAATAAATAAAATCTTAAAAAAATAAATAAATAAAACAACCCAGAAACAATTTGAAGAAAAGAAAGAAGGCCCAGTAAAAACTGAAGAAGGTAACCCATTCATGACAAAGAACGGGTTAAAAAGAAGAGATTCCTGAGCAGCCCACTTATTTGGGATTCACTGGCTCGCCCGCACTCGCACAGTGCTCTCCTGATAAGCTGCAAAATCTAAAACTCCTTATTAAATGTCAGATAAATCGGCTAGCCTGGGGCGAAGCCAATGAATGGGCGGTGTGTGCTCTGGTCCGGTTCTCTGTAATTGATGGGCTCTGAATAAGCAGAACCAATCCAGGCTGATTGTGGATGAAATGACTACAGCCAGCAAAGTTCAAATAAGAAATATGTGAACTTTAAAGTACTTGAACACAAATCAAGACAGTGAGTTTTTATAAAAATCTTTACTAGCTCAAACCACTGAAGCTCAGAATGACCTTTATCCTTGGGTTGAGTAGCTGGGGGAGTAAGGAACGTGCACACCATATATCAGGCTTAGAGCCACAGGAAAAGCTCAGTGGGAGAGAGAATTTACCAGATTCTTCACTCTCAGCACCCCACCTCTGTGTCTGCATCTGTGTGGACAAGGGAAGCACTCAAACAGGACCTTTTGGGGGCACCCCAGGCCCAGCATCAGCTAAACCCAGTAACTAGACACCAGACAGTACCCATTGGCATGGCCTCCCCTTCTCTGTGCAGCCCTTTGTCGGTATTTATATCTCTTCAGTACCCAAACCCTCCCCATCCCATCCCCAAGAGGAAGCATTCTTACCTGCCTTTCATATATGCAGAACTGGAAGGTTCTATAGGTCTTTAGCCATGGAAGAACAGAGCTAGGTTTTTGGATGCCTCTGCTGGACTCCTATACCCTGCTCTCTCTACCACACCAAGCTGTGCCCCTTCTCGATGGATCAGATCAGCGCTAGATGGGATCTTCAGGTTCACCTCCCTAGACCTCCCAGCTACATGGTGGGAGCACCAGATAAAAACACCCCCTAGGGTAGCAATCCTTCCTCTAACTTGCCTGGAAATTTTTCTGTAGCTGCTGTGTGTTCTAATTGATTCATTACTTCATTCAGTCAACAGAGATGTCTTGGATCTTCTCTGGGGATCAGGCAGCATGTAGATAGTCGTCCTTCCCACCCAGAATGTATGATCTTTAGGAGAGGAATGACCACATTTTATTTTATCCCAAAGCTCTGGGTAGGAGGATACATTCAAGGAATGTAGCTAAAGGGAGAGCCTGCCTTCTACCTGTAGGAAGAGGACAATCAGGAGGGCTTCATGGAGGCCAATCAGGAGGGGCTCTAATAGGATGGCCGGGATTAGGGATTTGTAGATGGAGTAGAATAAGAACCCTGATTAGAAGAACTTTCTTTGTGTTCTAAATGCCAAACATGTATTGGCTCACCTGTGCCTCAAAACAGCCTTGCTGTGTTTCATTGTTACCTCCATTTCATAGATGCTAAAATCGAGGCCCAGGAAGTTAAAAAAAAAAAATTTTGCAAAGATCCACGATGGTAGACGTGAGACCCAACCCCAAGCATTCTGCCTTCAGAGCCCACAGTTTTGCTCCCTGTGTGATACTGCTTCTGTGTGAGGAATGTGGGTGCCAGGAAGAGGACCATTTGAGCAAAGACAGAGAGGTCTTGAAAGGATGGGGTATGTCTGGGGTGTTCGGGGGTCCTCTTACACTGGAAAGTGCACAGAACAAAGGGCAAATAAAGGTTACAAAGGCTCAGTGGGTGACGAATTGGAGAAGATCTGGAGACCATGCACGCCTGCACACAACCAGTACTCACTGAGCATCTCTTTGGTACTTTCCAGAATTATCTAGACACTTCCCTCTTACCCTTTGCTTATGGTTGGTTACCTGAAGCCATAGGCTATCAAAATCCAAACCATGTTTTTCATAGTGTGGATTCAGAAACCAGGTGAGGTGAAAGCCACGGGAGGAGGGTTGATGGATCAAGTCCAGGATACTCAGTTAAATTTGAACTTCAGATAAACATAACTTCTTAGTCTAAGTGTGTCCTCAATGTTACGTGGGGCAGTTACACTAAATGGCAATTCTTTGTTAATCTGAAATTCAGGTTTAACTTGGTGTCTGGTATTTTTATTTGTTAAATCTGGCAACTGTAAACCCGACTGATCTTTTCACTAAAATTCATCAGTTTATAGATGGGTCAAGAGCAGGCACGGGATCCGGGTTACCCACCAGGCACGTTCGCACTCAGTCAGAAGCCCAAGGCCAGGTTCCAGGGACCAAGTCCAGAACTCTTTCTGCTCGACAAGGCTGGCTTCTGGGTCCCCAGCTAGAGGGGCCAGGATGCAGGGAAAGCTTGCCAGGGACTGCATCGAGCCGCTCAGCCCGTGTGCCAGTCTCAGGGCGCCATGAACGCTTTGTGTCCACGGGAGCGTGGCTCTGGGGCAGGTCTTGATTGCGGTGGGGAAAGTCAGAATTTGGATCGTGAAATCCTCCTCATGGGCCAGCGTTGCTCTGACCCTGGAGTCAAAGGCAGAACCCACAACAGGAAGCAGGCTAGCCACCGGGATTCTCCCCACCCCCTGCCCCCCACCTGCAGACAGGTGCACACTGGCCGCCTTGGCTGCATATGGTGAAACACTTCAGGGAAAATCAAAAAGTCCTCTCGCTGCAGCTTAGGGGAAATCCAATTTTCCCTTCAGAGCAACATCTCAGGAGACCGTGGCCAACTTCAAGGTGCCTTTATCTGACTACATTCCTTTAGGAAAGGAGCAGGAAGAAGCCTTGGCCTTTCAAGGTAACTCAATCAGACTCCGTGGCATTCACAGGGGGATCAGTTACCGTAAGCCTCTGGGGGCATCGAGGAGATTAGGACGCGGATTACCTGCCACTTACTACACGTCATCAAGGAAAGAGCGGCTTCGGCTACAAGCCCCGCTTAATCGGGTCCTGGCAGGCTTGGCTCAAAAGGAAGGTTGACAGCATTTCTAAGCTTGTTTTAAACTGTTACATTGGTGGTGGGGACTCACCCCCCGCCCCCCAGAGAGTGACAGCAATGTCAACAGTGGCCACTGGAGGAATTTCTGGCAAGTGCCCTTTGTGAAATGACAGGCAGTGGGAACCAGGGAGGTGCTGGGTGTGGTTGGAAGCTCGGGGGCCCACATAAATGCACCCTGAAAGCCAACATCTTTGGGCATGTTTTGGCTTTACAAGTCACTCCTCAGTTAGTCAGCATGGCTGTCAAGACAGACATCATCAGGTCTGACACCATCGCTGGGGACCGAAGAAGCCAGCATCAGCCCTGGCTCTGAATCTGAGCAGCCAGACCAAGGGCAGGTTTTTGTCTCCAGGGACAGCCCTGCAGGCCAGACAAGCGAAGCATCATGATTTGAAAAGAGGGTTTGTCTGAAGCCCTTGGGCCTTCTACCCCAGCAATCAACAAACTGTGACATGGGGGCCAAATCCAGGCTACCCACTATGTGTAGGGCTTTACTGGAACACAGCCACCTTCTCACTGTGCCTCTGCATCTGGGACAGCAGGCTTAAGTAGCTACAACAGAAATTGCAGGGCCCATAAAGCTTAACATATTAACTATCTGCCCTTTACAAGAAAAAAAAAAATGGCTGAGCTCTGGTCTACACCATTCCTTAGAGGAGACCTCGCAGTCCTGCCTAACCTCAGGTCTGCCCCGGGGGGACAGGGGACAGAGGGCATGTCTTAACACATTCTAAATTCCAAGATGTTGAAGGAGTCGTTGTTGAAGAGGAAACCCTACTGAGGGCCAATCTTCCAGGTGGAATCATCTCTCAACTAAGTTCTCTGCCCAATGAATTTCAAATCTACCCAAAGAGATACAATACCCGCTTTTGACAATTTTCCTAAAATGGAAGGCTGATCAGAAATCAGAAGGCTCAGAAATCTCAGGGGCTTTCCACTGCCCATGGGAGTCAGGAGAGGCGAACTTCTGACCCTGGCACTGAAACTGCCCGCTATTTGCACCCAAACCCCCTTCTGTCCTCACCTGCCATAATTCCGCAGTGTTTTTGTAAGTTACCCTACTGTCCCTGCTTCATGCCCATCGCCGAGCAGAACTGCAACATCAAGACAGTCATGTCAACATCTCTCGACACCTTCACACCCAAGTTCCAACTAGATGTTCCATGAACACGGCCTGTTCTCATGCTGCACCTCCACGAAAATCCTCCTTCCCTCTGCACCTGCGGGGCTCAGCTGTGCTCCGAGGCTCTTCTCCAGTTATCGTGAAGCCCTTCTGGATGCTTCCTGGCCAGTGCCTCTTCTCCCTGGCTGGGCCTCCAAAGAAATTCTTCCAAACATCTCTTGGACTGATCAACTCCTCCCTGACACTTACCCATGGCCAGAGAACCCATGGTATTCACAAATTAGTGGTCATCACTACCCTTGGTGATATGATGTGCACAGGGTGAGCATGGAAAGATGTGGACAAGATGTTGAGGAATCTGACCCACATGGCCCTGGCAAATCTTTCCAATCAGCTGCTCACAGGGAAAGTTGATGAGTGTGCAGACTTGGACTCTGTCCCCGTGGCTCAGGCCATGCCTAGAAAAAGGGGCATGGACCTAGAGTGTCCAGAGTCAAGAGGAAAAGCCCCAAAAAGGAGCTGGAGTCTCTGTGGCTTCTCCAGGCCAAGGTAGAGCTCTGCCTCACGAATGACCAGCCACGGGAGAAAAGTCCCCTTCCTCACTGTCCTCGTGGGCAGGAGGAGCATACCATTCCCCACCAGCACCACCTCCTCCATCCCTCCATCACTTCATGGAGGCAGCGGAGTGTCAGGTCATTTTGTCAGTCAACAAACACTGACAGCACCAGGTCTGTGCCAGGCACAGGGGAAGCCGTGAGTGAGACAGTCAAGGTTGCTGCCTTCAGAGCACCTACTCCGGCCCCACCCCTGCCCAGGAAAACGTGTGATCTTGGAGATCCTGGAGGTGAGCAAGGGCGACAGAACTTTCATTCTTCACCCACAGAGGCTCTGGGATGTGCTGCCCAGTCCTGCCAAGGGCTGTCTGGGCCTGAGAGACAGAAAGATAACTCAGCACCCCGTCTGGATGTCCCTCCCCTGCCCCACTTTGGTGGCATCTTTATTCCTGGGTTGGAAGGTGTTTCCAGCGAGCACCATTTTGAATCGGAAACTGCGGAGGTCATTGGGAAATAAGTGGCCCCAGTGCTCTTGTGACACGGAAGAGAAAAATAGGAGCCTCAGATGCTCTTCAGAAATCAGAAATCAGAAGATCCTCCCACCCCTATTGGGGAGGGGGCTGGCCCCAAGGTTCAGAACAGATTCTTCCTATTGCTTTGGGACTTGCGGGAGGCCTGAGGGGGTGGCCCATTGGCCACAGAGTTCAGACCAGCTCAAGTGCTGGGGCAGATGCCCATAAGGGCTCTGTGTCACAGCCCAGAGATAGAAACTGGGCTCACACTTGAGAAGGGGTTTGGTCAGATGGTTAGTGAAGGTATTAGTGAGGGTCCCGAGGCTCAAACGCGGGGCCCTGGCTCCCAGGCCAGTGCTCTGTGCATAAGGTGATGGTCCTAGGGCTCCTGGTTGGGTAGGTGCTAAGTGACCAGAATAGCAGATAATGGACCGCACATCTGAGAGCCAACACAGCCCCCAATCTTGAACCCCAGAGCCCAGCCTTCCCTGCGATTCAAACTGGACTTCACCTCTCACTGGCTCCCCTTCCCACGGAGAGGGAGACTCATCTGGGCAGAACTAAATCCCCCCATAGAGCAGTTCATAACTGCGCTCTGACTCTCCCACGACCTTTCCGGAGGCCAGGCCCTGATGACGGTCCTGCCGAACGGGGCACCTTCTGAGGGGGTTTCCAGGGGAGTGAGTGGCTTGCAGGGTGGGGAGGGGAGCCTTCTCCCCAGAAAGAGCGGCTTGGGGGACTGGCTCCCACTTGCTGCAGCGAACCCACCCTGGGAGCACCTGCCGGTCGCGGGCCCAAAGCCACCAGACTCTCCAGGCCTCTGTGCACCGAGCTGGCGCCAGCGCCACTGCCCAGAGCTGCGCTCTGTCTCCCCTCCGCCTCTAAGGCCAGCGGGGACCAGGTGCCGCCTCTGTGTTGCCGGGAAGCTGAGAGCAATCTGTTTACCAAGCCCTGTTTCAGCCGCTTCTTTCTACCCCGTTGGCTCCTGGGCCGATGTCTGCCCCTAACTGGAACCGCCCTGGCCTCCCCCACCCCCGGAGAATCTGCTCCTTCTCCCCCCGCGGCTCTCTCTCCTCCTCCTCCTGCCTCTCTCAATTTCTCCTTTTCTCTGCCTTGCACAGGTCTTTGTGAGCCGGGGAGGGAAAGCCCTGGAGTATTCGGTTCCAAGCGCTCCCCAGCAGTTCTCAGAAGGGCACAAAGAACTGCCGTGAATGTCACATTGAGTCCCCACAGCTGCACCTGCCGGCCGCCCCGGTTCACCCGGGGGTCACCGCGCGCTCGCAGATTCTCCGATGGCAAGGAGAGCTACTATGTTTTCAGTTCACAGTGAGATTAAATCTACAACGTTTGACCTGTCTAATTTATTTTGTGGCTGACGGAGCAAGGAGGGCCCGGAGTAAGATCTGGGTGCATTTCTTCCCCTTAAACAAAACACCGAGGAATTTGTAGGAAGCCGTCGGCAGCTCGACATTTCATTCCAGGCCTGGACGTGCAAACAGGTGTGTAATGAGCTCGGGATCCCGCAGCCCGGGCACGCCGAGCCGACCCAGCTTTGTTCTTCCGTCCCAGCTACAGGCTCCGGCTAATCAGCCTCCCAAACGCGAGGCCCTGGCGAGGCTGAAGCCCGGACCCTGACGGAGGTCGGACCCTCACCTGCCGCGCCCTTCAGTGCCCTCTGCCTCCTCCTGCTCTGGTCCACCTTGTCCGTCCGCCGGAGCCAGGCCGCCTTCTCCCCCTGACCCCTCTGCCCTCCTCCTAGTGGTAGAAAACACACGTGTGTGGGGTTTCCACGGAGAAAGCCGCGGGCACTTCTGTTCCTACTAGTGGAATACCTCCTAGCGGCCTGGCTCCGTCCTGGCTCTCCAGTGACGGGTGGCTCCTCGCTGTGGTTCCTAGAATGGCTTTGTGCACAGAGAACACGGCTTCTGTCTTCTTCCTTTTCATGAATCATAGGTGGGACCCTCATACACCAAACAGATAGGGCCAAGTGGCTCGGCCTGGAGCATTGGGTAGGGGTTGGGACTTGGCATGGCAGTCGAGGCCTCAGCCCTCGGCGTGGGGGCTGTAGGCCCGACCTCCGTTAGAGACCTCCAGACAGCAGAGACAGCTGGGGAGCGGGGGGGCCCATGGGCTGGGAAGCACTTGCCTGGCAGGAGGTCTGCAGGGAAAGGTCCAGAGCCGCCCTGAGGCCAGGTCTTTGGGGCAGGAGGGGCACTGAGGGCCGGAGGCCCACGGGTACTTGTAGTAGTGCAGGGTTTCTCCATGTGTGGTGAGCAACAAGGAGGGATGGGGACACAGTGAGTGTGACCAAGGTAATGGTGACAGCAGCTAATCTCTGGTGAGAATTCAACCTGATACTCTGTGAAGCACTCATGTCATCCTGTTTGACCCAAAGAATGACAGGGTAAGGTGGATGTCATCTTCTCTGCTCTTTGGCAGATGACATCATAGGGCTCAGAGAGGGAAGGAATTTGCCTGAGATCACACAGCTAGGAGAATGTGGGCAGGAATTGCATCTGTACCGTCTGATTCCAGAGCCCGGCTGCTCAGCTACTGGCCCACACAGCCGATAAAAACTCACAGATGCAGACCTAGAGCTGGCCGCTGAGCTGTGGGGTCCTTCGGTTGGGGTGTGATCAGGCCTCCCCGAGCAGGACCTTTGCAATGGTCAGTTCCGGATAGGAGGCCTCTCAGGTCCACAGCCCCAGTGCAACTGAATCAAATCCTCAGCCTGCCTCAGGGTTCCAGGCCTGGCAAGGAGGCGCCCCGTAATGCTAGAGAAGTCTGAACCACAGGCCCAGACCCGCAGCTCTGCCAAGATGCATGTGCCCCCTGGGACCGGGATATGAATTTCAGCTCAGGCTGGGGCAGGGCTAGTTATTAATTATAACACATTAATTATAACATTCGGGGGAATGCTCGAAATGGAGGACCGTGGACCTCTCCCAAGGCCACATCTTGTCTCATATTTCTCACTCGAAGCCGTGGCGAAGGTACGGTATTAAGGGCAGATCAGCCCTCCTGCTGGCTGGAACTGGGGTGGGGTGGGAGAAGCAGGCCATTACCAGTCTGACTAACATGCTGACCTTTGAACATGAGACGCTAACAAGATGTATAGAGGTAGGGAACAAAGAGCCCAGGGAAATGAGCATCCTGATAAAAGGTAACGACCAAAGAAGAATCAAAACCTTGCAAGAATTGTAGACACAGAACAGGGAAGTGGAGTGGGCTTGTGTCTCGCACAGAAAAACAGAGCCCGTATTTTCAATAATTAGCGACAGACAAGCAGAGGAAATAGAAGGTGGTACCCCCGACCACTCTGGCCAGTCTTTGAGTTGTTTTCACTCATGCAGCCAGCGTGCACTCTGTCTGGGTCATCAGGACGGCCGGTGGACGTGACGATGGTTGCTGTTTACCTCACCTAGCTCCCTGGAGACAGGTAAGAATAAATTCAGCAGAAAGCTCTCCAGTGAATTCTTTCTGGTGTGTGGGTATGACATTAATGACAACAGCTGGGGTGCCTGGGTGGCTCAGTCGGTTGGGCGTCTGCCTTTGGCTCAGGTCATGAGCCTGGAGGCCCGGGATCGAGCCCCACATCAGGCTCCCTGCTCGGTAAGGGGTCTGCTTTCCCAACACCCCCCCCCCACCCAGATCATGTTCTCTCTCTGTGTCTCTCTCAAATAAATAAATCAAAATCTTTATTAAAAACATGACAACATTGTCTGGGCATGAATTATGTGTCACATAGCGTTCTAAGGCATATTACTGGATTAATTCGTTGAGTCCTTGCTGCAGTCCTGTGGAGACAACATAGTCACCACCACCACCTGACAGAAGAAGGATTGATGCACAGGACATCCTGTCACCTGCCCAATGTCCCCTCACTAGTCAGCGCTAGCGCCAGGAATTGTGCCCAGGTGGCCAAACTCTGGAGTCTACCTCTGAGCCTTCTGCCATATTATCTGGATTTTAGGAAGGACAAGAACCGGCTGATGCACAGCCCCAGACGACTGGGAAACACACTTCCTCGTGGAACTCGTACACAAATGTTCATAGCAGCGTTACTCACAGCAGCCAAAGAGTGGGAACGGCCCAAATGTCCATCGACTTACAAACGGGTGAACAAAACAGTGGACGTCCATACGGCAGAGCATTGTTGGCCCATGGCAAAGGACAGAGGGTTAACACACACTATGGCGTAGACGAACCTTGAAAACATTACACCAAAGGAAAGAAGATGGGCCCAGCAGACCACGTATTGAGAAATTCCATTTCCGTGAAATGTCCAGAATAGGCAACCCCCCAGAGACGGAGGTAAGTTAGTAGCTGCCAGGAACTGGGAAAAGGGGAGAACTGGGAGTGACTGGTGGTGGGTACTGGTGTCTCTCCAGGATGATGGAAATGTTCTGGAATTAATGGTGATGGTTGCCCAACATTGTGAACATACTGAAGCAAAAAATAGATAGATAGATAGATAGATATGCACAAACAACCATATATATGTGTGTGTGTGTGTGTGTGTGTGTGTGTGTGTGTGTGTATATATATATATATATATATGATCGGTGGAATGTAACTTTAATACAGTAAATTTAATGTTCTATTAATTATGTCTCAATCTTTTAAATGGACACAGATGTCCCACCTGCCTGACCCATCAGTGAGGACCGTCTGGCTTCGTCCTTGGCTGGTGCCTGGGTTGCAAGATGGCCCCCCTGCTTCCAGCATCTGGTGGAAGGAGACAAGAGTTTTACAAAGAACAAGGCAGTCTGACCCCCGCATCAACCCTTGTCATCTCCGTGGTCAGCACAGAGGCCCCTGCCCTCCACTAAGCCCATCACTGGCAGGGGGCCGAGGGCTTCTGGGTCTGTCCAGACCAGTCAGGATCTGCCCCTCCATTTTGTGAAGGCAGGAAGGATACCTGAACAAAATTGGGCTCCGTCAGGAAATGGGAGGGCAGTGACCACGCGCAGGGCCTCAGCGGCACTAGGTACACCCAGGGCCGAACACCCAGAATCCTAGGGCCCACCTCGGAGTTCCTGATCGGGCAGGTCTGCCGTGGTTCAGAGCCCTGCATTTGACATAGCCCGTCAGGTGCCTCGGATGAGGGTGTTCTCAGACCTCACCTGAGCAACAGTGTGCGGAGTCTGAGAGGGTACCCGAGCGCCCTGACCCCAGACTTTCCGGAAATCTCCACTTCTGCCTCCATGCCCCCATACTCAAAAAAGCACTTCAAAAGAGGGAGGGAAGGAGGGAGGAGGTATGGGGAAAAAAGGAAAAAGATGAGAAGGAGCCTGACATTTCCTCAGCTTCTATCCTGTGCTTTCGCACACACTGTGTGATGTTGCCGTAAAGCTCCTATTACTCTACCCATTACAGAGATGTGGACACTGAGGCTAAGAATATCAGCAGCTCACCCAAGGCCATGTGAAAAGCGGATGACCAGGCATTCAGACCTGGGTCCCGGGTCCATTTCTAGAGCTGCTGCCGTCAGACCCTCCTCTGCAGACACACTGCCCAGCAGACCAGAGGGTGTCAGGCCCCAACACATAGACCTGAGTCAACTACACATCCTTGGTTCGAAAGTGACTGTCTTACGCAGAGAGTTCAGGACTCCTGCCTAGAATAGTCCTCCATTTCCTCGCATCAGAAAGAAAAAGAAAAGAAAAGAAAATTGCTGGTTCTCCTAATATTAAAATTGTACACCTGCACCCTTTGACCTTTTCTGCTTTAATAGTGCATTTTCTCTGCACTTGGCTTTGATGTCACTAAAAAGATGAACGTTACGCAGCCACTCAGCATGCATCTCTGCTAAGAGGACAAGCATTTAGAACGCACCCTTCCATCTGTCTAAAGCTACGTGCCTCAACAGTTCGAGTTCTCCAGACCTGGCAATGCATAGGATCGTGGGAAAGCGTCTATTCTTAGGCACGAAAATGGGTCAGAAAAATAGTTCCCGAGATAGACACGCTGACACGGGGCGGCAACCCGGGAAAGGCTTTCACCTGGAGCCGGCTCGTTCGTCTTCTCAACAGAAGCACTTACTTCTTCCCTCCAGCTGTCCGCATCCCCCTTTTCTATGGAACAAAAATCTCTTGAGACTATGGTTTCAAGAGAAATAGAAATCTGAATTCTAATGCAAACATCAACTCTGCAGTACAACTCCCCTTGAGTTTCCTGGGATGGCTCCTAAGAGAATTCTGAAATCCCTGCCCTCCCCATTCCAACGTGCGACTCTTGGAACTTCTCTCTGGCCACAAGGAAGATGCATGTCAAGGCTTTGGGATTGGTGAATTCAGGCGTGTTGGTATCCCCCAAAGAAAGCCATCATTTTGGGGCTCAGATTCTGAAAGACAGAACAGGGCTGAGAAATGTCAAGTTCTGAGCGTCAAGGTCAAGGTCTTATTTGTGCAAGTTTCCCTGAGTTGCTGGTAAGCACACTTACGAACCTCACCCGTGGGGGTGTGGGGACGGCTCACGAATCTGCAGGCTGGGCGGAGAGAAAATGGCTCTGTGGGGGGCTGGAATTCATGCGAATCTGGGCAAACAAAGGGGGTTTCCATGGGAGGAGAAGGCGAGGATGAGTAAGTCAAGTTAATCGCTTGTGGGTGCAGGATTTTGAAGTAAGGCAGGTTGGTGGCCACGCAGACCAAGCTGAAAGGCTGAGAATGTTCACCCAAAAACCCTATAGGTTGGGTCTGATTCATTAGGCTTAAAAAGTAAAGCATTTCTAGAGTGTCACTCAAGCATCGGGAAAGCCCAGACGCGGGATGTCCTCACATAAGGTCAGCTTCCAACCCCCAAGGCAAGACTGCTTTAGGCTGACAGCGCCTGGTCATAACCTGGCAGCATATGGGACATGCGAGGACTCCTGAAGGCGGGCAATGTTCCATGAATCGGTAACGTAAGGAGTTAGTGTACCAGGGGGTGGGCATGGGGTTACACCAGACGGATGTCCAGACAACGCAGCCAGCCTTCTGCCTGCGGGCCAGGCACCACTCTCAGCACTAGATCTGCATCTTCTCATTTTTTTTTTAATATTTTATTAATTTATTTGAGAGAGAGACAGTGAGAGAGAGTATGAGTGAGGAGAAGGTCAGAGAGAGAAGCAGGCCCCCCATGGAGCTGGGAGCCCGATGTGGGACTCGATCCCGGGACTCCAGGATCATGACCTTAGCTGAAGGCAGTCGCCCAACCAACTGAGCCACCCAGGTGCCCTGCATCTTCTCATTTAATCTGGCTCACAATAAGCCCGGAGAGAAGCTCTATTATTGCTGTGCCCATTTTACAGATGAGGAAGCTAACGCCCAGAGGAGAGAAGTAACCGACTCCAGTTCCCATGGCTCAAAAGCAGCAAAGCCATCCAAGCTCGAAGAGCCCGACTCCGGTGCTGTGCGCTTCTTAGAAAGAGCACAACTGACTCTCACCAGAATGAATGGCAGCCGACAACCCCTTTCCTGTATTGATCTAAACCCTCTTCAGCAGGGGCCTGACCTCCACACCCACCCCTCCCCCAGGACCTCAGGGGAAGCAGGCACTCATTCAAGGGGTAACCTGCAGGCCACTGTATCTGCCATCTTATGCCTCCGCTTGGTGGAATGGAAAGCGAGTGTTCCAGTTCCTATGTTTGCTTCTCACGTTGGGAAGCCTCCTATTAAAACGCCAGCGAAAACAATGAGTCTTCACTTTATGTGCGCACAGGCCAGGCCCCAGATGACCCTGCTCACTCTGCATCCCGCCGTTACCGGTCAGGACAGGGAATAAGAAAAGTCCCACCCAGCGCGCTGGTTGGCAATTAGCGGTGCCACGTCAGCCTCTTCGGTCGCCTTCCCACCGCTCTGTAATTGTGAGATTAAAAAGCTGTAATTTACATGGTTGGCCGTAAGTGTGTGGCTACCTTACCATAACAAAGCAATTACCCCAGTCATTATCCTCATAAAGTGATCTGCAACTGTAGGTAAATAATGATTATGGAGCTGACAAATGTTGTGTTATTGACTCTTAAGATGAATATTAAGATTTATCTTTTCATGTGTCCATATATAGCGTATCTTCCAAGCCTCTGAGGAAGGGTCGCTTTAAGCAAACAGAACATGCGAGAGATTTTTGCATGGCACTTCAAAGTCTGGAAAGTACTTTGAAGATGGCTTTTTCTAACTGGCCCGCATAATTGTGACATAAAAGAAGGCAAATCAGGTCATGTCATTTCCATGTTTTATGAGGAATACTGAGTCTCAGGGAAACTAAGGAACCTGACCTAACAGATGTGAAATTCCTTTTCTCAGGAATCCTGAAGACAAATGACTCCTTCCCAGGACCGCCCGCCCTTCCTCTCCCAAAGTCTCACGGACTGAGCCAAAGGACTTTTCGGTCTCTGTAGAATGCTCGGGCCCATTAGATGAAATAGAATAATTCAGGCTACAATGACATCCCGCCTCCCCCAAAATCAAAAGGCACTATATACTTCAACTATATTTTATCGCCTTGTTCAGTAAAGTTGGCCAAAGGTCGTAATTCTTTCATTGTGTCTATACAAAGCCAGATGGCCATTTGAAAAATGTGAAGTTAAAAATGTTCAAATGAAATGATTCTGTACCTACCACTCAAATTTTATTACCTGCCTCAGTGTGACCAACATTATAATAAATGCAGCCCGGCTGCATTGTGGAGACAAAGTCGGGAGCCATGGCAAGCCCAGGAGAGGGTAGGAAGTCCGCGGAGGATCTGGTCCCACAAGACCGGATTTCCGGTCTGAGCTGCTCTGAAGTGTTTCCAGAGACGTTGCAGGGAACAGGTTGAACCACGGAGAACCTGAATTTCCTTGGATGCCTCCCTTCCTTCATGGAACAAATACATATTGAAGGCCTATGAAGCTTCAGGCACGGCCATGGAGCCCCAACACGAGCAAGACAGGGGTGCCCTTGTCCTCGCGCAGCTGGCGCCCAGCTCAGAGCGAGAAAGGGAGGTGTGAAGAAGACAGGTGACTGTTCTGTGTTAATGGAAGGTTGAAATGCCGTTCAAATCCCAAAGTCATATTAAGTCCTATCTATTTTGAACATTCCTATTCAAGGACTTAAAAAGTATTCCAAGTTTCATGCTTGCTTCATTAAAAAGAATAATCTAACAAAATAATCATTTGGGTCAACCTATAGGCAAGGGCTTGTCCCTCTCCATATGTTTCTACATATATTCATTCATTCATAACAGGTGCCCTCGTGAAGGGGCTCCACGGCCCAGGACGACACTCCCTAAACTCGCCCTTCCCTTCAGATCATGTTTCCTCACACACGGCCGCTCCCATCTACTCTCTCTTCCAGACACCATGGAAGAAAACCTCTAGGGGCCTTCCTGAGGGTCCTCCTGTCAATACTGCACCCAGCCCCAGCCTACGGCCCGGTGTCTTCTGCTCCCCTCCTTCTCCTGAGTCTGTCACGAAAGCCCAGGAGACCTTCCCAGTAACGGAAGGACGTTCCCAGAAGGATCGGAGGGACGAGGAAGTGAAAGCAGGCAACACCAGAATGTCCCCGCGTTCATCCATCAGGCCCCTTCCTATGGATATCTGCAACCAAGCTCTCACGACAGCGTTTCAGTAATCACCAGCGTGGGTCGCTGATGAAGATTTCAGGATTTGTACCCCCTGGAGATAATGAGAAAGACAAACGTGAGATGCACACTGCGGCTGATTGGAGCCATCAAAATATTTGTTTAACATCTGCTTTCCGCGGGATTGTTACACCCGGCCACAATCGGTGCCATTGTTCCTGGAGCTAATCTCATAGATTCACCTCTTTCTTTATTTTTAATTGAATTGCCCTACAGGTAAATACACAGAGCCCTTTCCAGTGCAGACACCCTGAACGTGGGTGTCATCCTTGCCCCGGATTCTTTGTGTGTCAAACGAAAGCCACTTCAGACCCCTGAGTCCAAAGTAGTTAATTAACAGAAATCAAAGGAGCCTTTGTTGCCATCCCAAATCTTCCTCTCTTCTCCAGATGGGGACAGATTCACTGACAATTTAGTTCCATTTCTGAGAATGGTTTCTCAGGTTTCCCTTGTCGGTGACTAGAAAGGGCCAGGTGCCATCAAGGACTCCTGTTCCTGGGGCTCTGCCAAAGACCGAATCAAAGGGAACAGAAAGGCCTCAAATCAGTGGTCCAGGACCCATCAGGGACTTGGAGTCCTTAGGTCGGGGACCAAGACGGTGGGGGGAGGGGGGCAACCTGCAGAGAGATGTCCTGGCAAGTGGGGGAGACAGGTGACATCACAGGGCTCTGCTCAGAGCAGAAATACACGAGGAAGGGGCTTTGGGGCATGGGTAGATCCTCGAGGTTAAAAGCTCCCGTAACTGCCCATCTGAGACCCCATCCAGCACGGCAATAAACGCCCATGTTTGAGCTGACCAAGTCACTGCTTACTAGAATGAACGATCAGTGCCACCACTGGCTTTCAGAGATGCCCCACCCCCTAAACAAAGATAAAAGAAACAGGACCAGCTTGAAAGATTACCACAGTCCCAAAGAAGCAAAGGGAATTCCTTCCTTCTGTGTTTACTAAAATCCAACGTATAAAGAGAGAAGACAAGCAGGGAGGTACAGCGGGTGGGACAGGGTCACCGGTCAACACGCCCCACGGTCATCAAGGATCTGGACAGCTGACGTCTCCCAGGGAAAGGAGCACAGAGAGGAAGGAGCGACCCGTTAGCCCAGCCCCCGATGAAACCCAGGACGGCGGGCTCGCACACCCGCCCTTCTCCCCAGGAAGCATGCAGATTCCTACGCCAACCCCGAAAGCACCCTTTGGAGCTTGAAGGAGACAGTTTTAAAAATGAAGGGAGGTTCTGCTTCATACAGTGTGTAATGAGGTGCTAGGGTTTATTTTAATGCTAAGAACCGAGCATAAGCTGAAAATAGATGGAGATTCAAGAATATTTCCAAGCAGTGGTTTCAAACACTTTTTATGCAGACGGGGCGGGTGGGGCGGGGAGAGAACACAGCATCGCCTCACCTCGAGGACACCAGAATCCGGAGCCACCAGGACCCCGCCACCTCTCCTCTCGCTGGCCCAAAGCTATATAGTTGCTTTCACTCCAAATCGCCTTAAAAGTCCACTGCTTAAGAAAAGAAGTTTAAAATGTACAGTTTGGCCCATCATTTCTCCGGCTGGGTCCAGGAATCAGGAACACTGCAGCCCATGGGTGGACATAGGGAAAAAGGATAAGCCCCTTTTCCCTGCCCTGACTCTGCCTTTCTGAGCCTTCAGCATGGCCCGAGCCTGGGCTAGGGGGACGCTTTTAGACCTGGAACATGCAGCGTCCACGTTTGCCTCTCTGGGAGAGCCAAGGGCTCCCCAGCCCCATCAGAAAGGGGATTTGGGGGTGATTGTGGCCGCCATGATCATGGCTCCCCACTGGGTAGGTCCGACAGAAGAAACACCCTCCCTGAACACCAGCCTTGCTCTGCTTTCTCCCCCGGGTGCTGCTGGATCTCTCAGACCTCTTTTCCTTGTCAGTCCGATCAGGAAAGCAACACCTCCCGGGCAGGGTTTGATGAGAAGCGGCCATCAGACACAGATCCTGCCAGCAATGGACGGGCAAGCGGAGAGGTTACAGGCCTTGCTAATCCCCAGCCTGTTCCACCGAGGGGTAAGTGGAAGCTGCCTGCTTGGCTTCCCCTCTCTGGAAGTGAGATCAGAGGTGGGGGCCGGGGTGGGGTGGGCACTGTGGGTTTATTAGCACATGTGAAATAGGGCTTTCCCTTATTTGTCCTAAATAAAATAATTGCTGTAATGAAAAGCCAAGGAGTTCAGGAAGCAGTATTTTCTGAAATACAATTCTCAGTGAACTGGGAACAATATCAACCAAAAACAAAAACAAAAGGAAATAAAAATGAATAGAATCTACTGAAACCAAAGGGGACAGAAAAGTCTCAACTTCAATATTGTGTCAAATTGGGTAATAAAGTGAATTCCCCAAACGCACCAAAGGGCATTTGCTGAGCGCCTGGAACGCGCAGCCCGTCGGCCTCCTCCCCCGCCGCCCTGACTCCTTCCCAGCGGGTTCTAAGGGCACTGAGATGCTGCCTTCTAGCTTGTCTGAAAGCTCATCTCCTGCCCAGAGCGCAACACCCCCAATCTGGGTCACACCAAACAACTTCCAGTCCCTCCCCCTCCGGGCAGCACCCTCTCCCTGCTCCATCCCTCTGCAGGGACCCCCACCCTCCATCCTTCCTTGTCACCTGGAAGGTTCCAACTAACCCTTCAGTTCCTCCGGGAGTCCCTTGCCTGGGAGGCCTGTATCCCAGCGGGCTAGCTGCCCACCGAGGCAGGTTGCCTCAGTCCTGTCCTCACACTGCCCTGCCTGCCAGCCTACCTGCGGCCCCTGGAGGGTGCTCACCGCCTAAGGGCAGGGCCCCACACTGTCAGTGCCTAGGTCAGAGCCTGGGCCTTAGCAGGTCCTGGGTGTTTCAAGGCAGTTGTATGCTCAGCCAGGTCTGAGCAGCCTAGCCTTCCGGCAGGAGTGGTACAGTCACCACTGGTCACTTCTTTCATCTCCTCACTCAGGGGGATGAGCAGGATGAGGCCCATGATGCCTCCCAGGGGTCTCAGGGGAATTTCTAGGATTTCTTTCCAAATCCGTGGGTGGAGACAAGTATGTCATGAACTTTCTAGAAAGCCCAGGTCTTGCCCCATGTTGTCGTCTGAGTCTCCAATCTATACTGATTCCCAAAGCACACCACAGGGCAGCCCAGTCTTTCCTTCTAGAACCTTCCCCTCTCCTACTCAAGGCCCTCCTGGTGCCTCTGGGGCATAACCAAATTGTGGGTGTGTGTCTTGGAGACATTCATCACAGAATTACAGCTCCAGGATCCCGTTTGCAGGACTGTGACATGATGACTGTGTATTTCACGCCTTTCAGTTCCCCAGCTGGGATTCGGAGATTTAAAGGCATGGGGGATGTATTTTTAAATTTATGAGAGGGCCATTGATTTAATTAATTGTGCCCAGAGAGTGTCGCCAGTCACAATAAGAATTCTTAAAGGCAAAGGGGACCAGAAGAGGGAGGTCTCCATGTCTCGGAGCTCTGAAAGCTTGTGTTTCTTTGATAGTCAGTGATGCTAAGGTTCTGGGTTGAAATAAATTCTTGAGGAGGACTTGTCCAGAGAGCAAGGCAGCCAGGGGCATTTTTGGGAAGCCCCATTTGCAAACATGCTCGCCTCCGGGCTGTTGCACAAACCAAAGCCGCTTTTCTTCGAGGGTCCCCAGGTAACAGGATCCTTCAAAAAGGACAAAACCCACTCACCAGCCAGAAATACTCTCCGCCTTTATACTGGTCCATTCCATCATCTGATGGGCGCTGGCTGGGCCTGAGCTGGTTCTCCCAGATTCTCCAAATCAGGTTCTCCGTAATCAGGTACATGAAGGAGCACATTCTGTTGGCAAGTCAGGTATCAAAGACCCCGAGCCTGCCTCATCCAACCTGCTCATTTCATAGATGGGGAAACGGAGTCGCAGAGCCTTGCCTGGTGAACGACAGAGCCAGGATGGAAGTCCAGTCTCCGGACCCCTCTGGGGCTCTTTCTGCCGTCTGGCCCTGCCTTCCAGCTGAGAAGGCCGTGGCTGGTGGGCCTCTCACAACATCCAATTACTTTCTAGCTTTAGACTTCTGTTCTTGTACAGAACAAACGTTTAACGGAATCTCACCCCCTTTCTTTCCTTACGTGCTTCCAATGACATCAAAATTTCACACAGATTACCAAATCCAGAAGCCGTGCCTGAACACGGATGAGGCCCCATGGACACCCAGCTTGGGACTGACATCATTCCCACTGCCAGAGGGTCTAGTGGGGACATCTCTCCTAGGACACCTTCCAGGAGCTCCAAAGGAGGTAGGGAGAGTAGAGGAGAAGGCAGCCATAATTCAGATGGTGGGTGTCTTTAAACTTGTCATTTACATTTGTAAAAGACGTCAGTCAATGTGGGGGGAGACACTGGCTGTCATTTGGGAGTGAGCCCAGATCATCCCGAGCTGATAACCCCCACAGGGACAGGCCGGACCATTGCAGGTCTATACCGGTCTCTCCTCCTGTCTAGCACTGTCATGGCTGGTGTCTGCCCACCTGCCTGACTCCCCCAGGAGCTCTTTGAAAGCAGGGATCTGATCTATCCTGTTGTACCTCAATCTCCTAGCAGAGTGTTTGGTGTGTCATACAGGCTCAGTGCAGGCAGATGGCTTCCAGGGAGGATCTGGCCCCATTTACTCATTTTATTAGAAGAGGAACCTGAGGTCCAAAGAGGTCAAGTGAGAAATTAGAAGTGGAATCAGAGCAAGGATCAGGGAGGGCTCCCAGCCCACACTTCTCGGGGGCCCATATCTTTGCAAATAATAAGGAAACAATATGGCTTAACCTGAACCACTTAGTTCTGCTTTCCCAGGTTCATGCAAACTCACTCGCCCTCCCCTCTCGCTTTCCACCCCCTACTCCAAAGACCTTGGAAATGCTGCAGGTTTTTATGCAAATGACCTTCTAGGGTCTAAAAGAAGCTAATGTTTATTTTTCGTTCAAAGGTCCCAGATGGGCTTTATCTGCTGGGCCTGGCTGGGCCCCTGCTATCAGATGGGCATGCAAATGACTCCCCTAGAAAAGTCCTGGAGAGAAGAGCTCTGTTTTCAAACCCACAGGTATTTGCCTGGACATTTGCCTGCTCATTTTCCTTTTCCGTTCCAAACAACGTGGGGGCACCACAATGCTCCTGTGTAGGAAAATTCTAGCAGCCGGTAGGTACCGGCCTACTGACTGGGAGGGGCTCAGCTGCCTCCCGGCCAGGCCACAAGGAGGAGCCTTGCCCCTGCATCCTGAAATTCCTAATCCACCAGGGGCCCCACCTCGCGCAGAGAAAAATACAAAGGTAGACCATTTGACACTCTCGGGGACCCTAGGCCACCAGGGGAAGCACTTTGAGGAAAGCTCTTGATATCCTCACAAACCAGAGGCTGACATGCTCTGAGTCACCAGCTTAGACTATCGAGAGGTTTTTTGTTGTTGCTGTTGTTTTGTTTTAAATCCAAGCTTCATCCTCAGTTCCAGCCTTCCTGCTTCTCTGGGAAGGCCTGACGGCCGCCCTCTAAGCAGCATGAGATGGCCCCAGGGAAGGAACAGTTCAACTCCTGGTGATGCACAGGCTTCCCCCAGCCCAGGAAGGACAGGTTCAGGGGCCTCACTGTAGCGTCCAGGGGCTGAACCCACTTGGAGCCCAAAGAGGGAGCCCGGCACCATGGAAAGCCACCTCTCTGGGCAGACATACGATGGTACAACTTTCCATATGACCCAGCAATTCTACTCCCGTGTCCAGACGGCTTCTTGGACATGAATGTTCATAGCAGACTTATTCATAAGAGCCCAATAATGGAAATTACCCAAATGTCCATCAACTGGGGGGTAGATAAACAAATTGAGACAGATCCCACTAAGGGACTGCCACCAGGCAATAAAGAGTAAGACACACACTCGTAAATTGCAATGCACTTCCTGGGTGGAGGCAGCCAGGGCCCCGGGGAGGGGCTGCTGGGAAAGGTAAAGGCTGGAGGCTCAGTGTAGGGGGAATTACTTTGTATCTTGACTGTGGAGGTGGTTATGCAACTCTCATGTGTCAGCGCTCATCAGATTGTACACTTCATGCTGGTGAACCTTACTGCCCGTGACTTACACCTCAACAAGGGTGAACTCTTTTTAAAAAGATTTTAATAATTTATTTTATTTGAGAGAGAGAGAGAGAGAACACAAACAAGCCAGGGGAGAGAGCAGAGGGAGAAGGAGAGAGAGACTCTCAAGCAGGCTCCCCGCTGAGTGTGGGGCCCAACGTGGGGCTCGATCTCACCACCCCGAGATCACGACCTGAGCCAACACTGAGTGTCGGATGCTTAAGAGACTGAGCCACCCAGGCGCCCCAACAAGCGTGACTTTTTAAAGAAATGTCGTGATGAATTACATCATGTTAGGTATTAATCTTCTTTGAGGATTCTTAGTTTTTTGCCCGCAACATGGTATTCAAAACAAAGACCAGCCAAGAATCCTCTTCCTCATAGAGTCCCAGGAGAGGACCGGAGAATTCCATTCTTCTGTCTTCTTAGCCCAAGATCAGCTGTTCAGAGTCCAGAGCACTGACCATGATACCATGGAGCCAAGATCCGCTGCTCAGACGTGTTGAGAGGTAGCAGACTTCTGTAGTTAAGAGTGGAGATTTCCAAACCTGAATTCAATGCCCAGCTCAGCCGCTCGCTGGGTGAGCCTGGAAAAGAGCATCAAACTCTGAAACTCCCTATCTGTGAAATAGTGATAGAAGTCGCACTTGCCAAGGTGGAAACAGCCCAAACAGCCATCCGTGGATAGACAGACAGACAAACGGCCACATAGCCACACAATGGAACATTACTCAGCCATGCAAAAAAGAATGAGGTGCCAATGCAAGTTACAACATGGATGAAACTTGGTAACACGACACTAAGCATAAAGGCCATGTATTGTGCGATTCTATTTATAGGAAATATTCAGAGTCAGCAACTTCCATCAGGACTGAAAGCAGATTAGTGGTTGCTACGGGAAGAGGGAAGGAGGAAAAATGGCTTCAATCAGTACAGGGTTTGGTTTCGGGGTGTTGGAAATATTTTGAGACTACATAGAGGTGGTAGTTGCCAACACTGTGATGTACTAAATTCAACTGAATGTCACCTTAACATGTTAATTTTATATCATGTTCATTTGACCTCATTAAACAAAAACAGCATCTCTCTCCTTAATGGCAGGAGAAATCAGGAAGGTCACTCCGGCAGGCGGTACAGTCCCAGGAGCAGAGTCAACCTCAGTGAACACAGCTATGATCATGCTAAGCTCACCAGTGGATCCTTCCTTCTGGTGACCCTGAACTTGGGGACTGCAAATCCTGGAGAAGCAGAGATGGCAGGTCTCCAGATCCCAGCCCCAAGCCCCCATCTCTGCCTGTCCCTCAGACACTGCCCTGCCCCTGACTCTGGGCTTGGACAAGTCGCATAGGAAAACAAACTGCCTTGTGTCATGGGCCCAGGCCTAGCCCCAAGGGCTGACATTTGATCTTTGTCCTGTGACCCCAGCTCTGACCCGTGCCTAATCCCACGGCCAGGCTGGCAGCAGCATAAGCCTTCCAGGAAAGCAGATTTCCCAAGCAGGTCCAAGCAAGCCTTGACACCCAGAAGATTTGGTCTTTTCAGGGGGTCTGTTAGACCAGGTATATAGAACATAGGACAGCCTGGGAGATTTTTAACAGGCTTATAACAATGAGACTAATTAATATCTAATCTGAACCTTTTTAGTATAGGAATTTACTGAAGAAGAATAATCCACATTCGCTAAAACTTGTATATTTCAGTGGAAATCGAGCAGCTCCCGATCCCAGCAGATTTCTGAGAATAGCTCTCAACCTACATGGGAAAGGAAGGTTCAGACCCGTGCATTCTTGTCAGGCCCCTGAATTCTCCTGGAGTCTATGAAATGGTCATCCACGCCCCCAAACCTATGGTTTATTTTGAGAGAGGATCTACTTGCTGAAAAAGAAAGTCGTCCTTGGATTAGAAACCGTGAACTTCCTGGGCCCCTTCGCTCTTCCGAAGCCCAGGACTCGGGGCTTGTTTTAGCTGAGCAGCTCTTCCTGTGAATCTCACAGTCCTGGGAAAGCATCCTGGTCTCGTGGAATCACCAGGAACCAGGGGGAGGGCCGGCCTGGAGATGCGCTTTGGGAAGCATTCTCCTATAAAAGGTTCACAAAGCTCCAGGGATCACCCAGGAGCATGTAACCAAAATTCTCAGGGGTGTCCGGAAGGCTGGTAAAACCTGGGGTGCTGGTCCTGCCCCCAGACTTCAGATTCAGAGGTCTAGTTTCTGACAGGCTCCCAGGTGACGCTGATGCTGCCGATCTCGGAACCACGCTCTGAGAACCAGGGGTGTGGAGTGAGAGAAAAGAACTAGAGGGGATGGGGGTCAGATTGGGAGGTGTGGGGACAGAGACAGAAGATCCCAGCAAGGGCAGGAGCGGCATCAAACACAAACATCCCCAAGGGTCAGGTTGGGGCACAGCCTTTGGGGAAACAGAGATGGTCCAAAATGAGGTGGTACCAGGAAGGGGCGGTGTAGACGGACTTCCACAGGGAAAATGTGCTCAGGTCATAGACAGGCCGACAGGAAGAAGATAAAAACCAGGGAGAGGCTCCAGCAAGGCTTGGGGGTCAAAGGCAGGATACAGGAATAAGGAGAGAGAGGAATTCTGGGCTTTAAAAGAGAGAGACCTGTTTTATTTGGCTATTTGGCTCAACGTCATGTTTCCAACACACGTGGTCTAAGTCTGACAGCTGACTTGCGGGCTCTGACGTGCAGAAGACTGCACGCAGTGCTATAGTTCACAGTGGGGATCGTCACTGAATTCAGGAAGAGACCGGGCTACTCAGGGGCATACAGGGAGGTAGGGCAGGGACTGGATTCCAATCCAGATGATTCTATCCCCATTTCTTCTGCCCCCCAGTTGGGTCACAGGGAGAGCTGTGAATCCTAGCACATCCATGGGCCTGTTTTGTGGGATGCTGACCCCACCAGCAGCCTCTCCTGTCTCCTCTGTTAAATGGGCTATCACCACCATGTCTGAAGACTGAATCAGCTTGTGCAGTGAAGTCACACTACACACAGGGAAGTGTCACACTTTACTGTCAGCATTAACTAATAGGCACTGGTTACTCGCTCCTAATTCCAACCAGCCGTGATTAAGCTTGATGACAGAAGCTGAAACAGTAACATTTGGGATTTTTACAGGACTGTTCTTGCAGGCTCAGGCCAAGGGCATAGATGGTGTTTGGGCAACAGCAAGGACTGGATGGAATTTTCCTTCAAAGCTGAGCCAAGCAGAGCCTGGGGGCAGGACACTGCAGGACTCTGTGTGAAGGAGATAGTTGACTCAGGGAGGGGCCAGGAAGCTGGGCTAACTTCACATCAGCAAAGGAGGCTTGTCAGCCCAGGAGCAAAGGAAACTTTCCCTGCAGACTGCGAGGCACCAGAGAGCCTAAGAGGTCACTGGCCTAGGACCCCAAGAGCCAGATGTTATCACTGGCTGGACCAGTGAAACCTGAGCCTGGACCCTCACACCACAGATGACATCTTGGGGCGGGCGCCAGGCAGCAATCAAGACGGGGAGCTGTTCCTGGCCTGGGGTGCTGGGGACGCTGACTACGGACTGGCAATCATTTCTCTTCCCTGCCCTGCCCTTCCTTGCTTCTCCTCCCTTGGTCTGGTACACCTCAGGGCGCAGGTGCAGTCTCCTCCTGCACCCGAACCAGGATGACGATGCCAAGTGGCACCTGATGACCCTCAGGGACTGCTGTCAGGTGGGTGACTGCAGGGATGTAGGACAGAGACGCAAAGACCAGACAGAGGGACTGAATCCCGACGGAGCTGTCCCTGCCAGATCCAACACCTCGGCTGGACTCAGAAACTCCTCCCAGGTCCACTACCTTGGCACCCTCCCCTCCAGCCAGACACCCTAGAGGTGGGGATGAAACCCTATACCCCCACTCAACCTGGACACTGAGACCCCAAATTGCAGCTGCCTACACACACAAGACTGTGTGTCCCACTGCTTCACTAGCATGACTGTGTGTATCTGGAAGCCTCTTAGCCAGGCAAATGGCTTGACTGTTCACCAGAGGAACTTCCCAAAAGATACATCAATCCTTCGACAGGAAGCACCAACAGGTAGTTTGCACCCCAATAATTCTTCAAATCTCTCACCTCCAAAATCCTGCCTCACGGTCTCTACATTCCTGGACTGTTGTTTCCTGATCCTTATTGAAAGTCCCACCATTACACCAAACTTCCCATTCTCAGTAAATTCCGACCTTGGCATCCCCTGTTGAGACACCGCCTCCCAAAGCTCTGTAGAAGTGGTGTTCTCTCACAGCCTGGCAGGAAATCACCTCAGCTTTGTCTTGTCAATAGGTTGTGCTGATCCTATCTGGGGAGCCAGCATTCAACAGAAGTATTCAATAAGTATTTTTGGAAGGGTGAGGAGACAGGTAGATGAATGAATGGATGGATGGATGGCCAGGTGAGTGCGGCAGGATGGAAGAGTGGTGGGTGGACGGAGGAATGGAGAGAGGGAGAGACGGAGGGATGGATGGGTGAGTATGGACGGGCAGACAGACAGAAGAATATGTGGGTGGACACATGGATGTGTAGGTGGACGGATGGATGGGTGGATGGATGAGTTGCTGGATTCCTACTAATGCTGATAAAGTCTTCCGATCTGGGCTTAGCATAGGCTGGGAGGAAGTCCTATCCTAGTCTCAGGACGCAAAGCCTGTCTGATCGGAAAAGCATCACACTCTCTGTAAGGAAGCCTCTTCAAGTTATAAAAGTTCATCTCCAAGTAGCAAATCAAGATGATTTGGGTTGAAATTTGCCACTCAGAGGCCAACTTTGAAGACAGCCTTGGTGAGTGAAGTGGGGCCGCCCAGCCCAGCTGGACGTGATGCGCGTAGATCAGTATCGAATTAAATGTCCCCCTTGTACCTTCCCTGTGGAGGGCACAAGGCAGGTGTTGCTGTCCCTGTCCTCCTCTTGGCGACATCTTTTCAGCTTAAATTATACAGAAGCAAATAATTATCGGGGCCTTCTGTTTACCCTCCTTAGAAGATTTAATTTATCCCAATAAATATGGAAAGGCAGACCTTTCGGATTTGAAATGACATATAATTTACTTCTAACAAATGCTCAGGGTCCAGGAGAAAACCCATTCATCAAGCTGATCTGAATCCCAGGCAGCTTACCAAAAGGACCTTTTGTCTAATTGTTTTCCATCACAAACAACATGTGGGGAGGAGATTTAGGCAGTATTTCCAAACACTGTAAGCTACATAATTATTGTCCTCAGCAAACCTGGTGATAGTGTTAGAGTCACAATAGCAATTTATCTGCCTAATCCCCCATTCACCGTGGCCCATCACAAGTGTCCTGTGGTTGAGGAGGCATTTAATAACGTTGCATTCAAACCCTCGATTTAAATAACATTACCGCCCTGACCCGGGCCCAACAAAGCCCAGGAAATCCAAAGGGGCTGGAGACCGTCCTTGACGCCTGGCATTCGGCTGAGGGTGCCCGGATGGCAGAGGGAAGACTCAGGGCGGCCGCTCCCTCTGATCTGCTCCGGGCACAAAAGCCATCATCACCCAGAGTCGAGTCAAGGGCTGGGCTCTGTGCTGCCTGACCTGCCTTTCTGGTACCACCCAGGAGAATGTCAGCTTCCGCTGTGACACTTTTATTGTGGCGGTTGTTTTAAAATAGCCGTGGCTTCCGTGGCCACCTGTGGACAGGATCTCGGTACCGCACTGCCCCAAGGACATCACATCCCTTCTGCTGTTTCACGGACACTTCAAACACAACCGCCCCAAATTCGACTCCTCCTTCCTGGACCTGCCTCCCCTGCCCCCACTGTGGCCCTCGGTGAGTGGCCTCATTGCTTCCCCAACCACCCACAACCCAGTGGGGCAGACATCCTCTTTTCAGCCCCCAAAACCACATATTCAGTGGGTCGGCAAGCCCGATGTTTCTAACTCCTCAATATTTTAAAAGCCCAGTGATGTGGTCGCTTCTCCAGGGTCAGCTCTGGTCCCTGACTGTGTTACTACCGCACATGCTCCTGGCTGCTTTCCTGCCTCTGGTTCTTTCCTCCTCCAACCTGTTCCTCTCAAGACGGCAAGTATGAAACGCAACTCTCCATAGCAGATTGAGACTAATTTGATTGAAACACGCAATTCAAAGACAGCACGTGGAGAACAGCCTCCGTGAGTGGGACCACCCACTCAAGCTATTGAACGACAAGGGGTCACTCCTTTGTTCCATGATCTGCAAACTCTTGCCATTATCCTCAGGGCCAAGTCCAAGTTGGCCCTTCCCCTCCTTGCCATCTCTTGCTAAGTCTCCAGACATTTCAGGAGTTTCCCATAGAGGGTATGCCCCAGCCTCGAACTCAAGATCGAAACCCAGGATGCTGCGTGTTTCCATGTTTCTGTGACCTCCATCTCCGGGTAACTGGCAGGGAGGGGGGCCCCTGGGGAAGGGGAGGGGAGGGTCCATCTCACACCCACCCTTCAACTTCAATGTACTCCCTGAATTTCCAAATGGAAGAAGCTGGGACTCTTTCACCAATGAGACAAAAGGACTGATTCTGCTCCTGCACCGAACTCAATGACCTTTTGGAGAAAGAAATGCATAAAGGACCAAGGAGAAGCGAAAAAGGGCTTTTTTTCATATGCCATGGCTGCTAACTGCAGCTTTGTTAGTTCCCAGGTTGGTATTCCGAGGCTGATAAGTACTGGGTTTTTCCAAGCTTCTGTTTGAAAAGGCGGATGATACTAGGATTTGTTGCCTAAGATTGCGGCGAGGGACAAACCGGGACACTCAGCCCACCCGTTATACCCCTTTCTTTGCTTAGCGAACTCCTATTCTTCCTAGAGAATTGCTTTTCTGTCCCATCCCCTGGACACCTCCCTGCCCTAAGCCCCCAGGACGAATTCAGAAGGCACCATGACAGTTCCTGTGTTGGCATTTCTTACTGGAGTCACAGTTGCTTGTCTGCTCATCTGCATCTCACGTGGGGTTGTGAGCTCCATCCAGGCAGGGACCAGGGCTTGTGGCCAGCGGGTCCCCGCACCTGGCCCTGGCCATATTGATGACCGACTGACTGAAGGCCGCCCCACTGTGCTACAGCTCCTCATGGATGCCTCGGGTCTCAATAATGAACCTTTCCACTGCCCTTTCCTCCTGTCACCTGCTTGTCACACGCCTGGGCCAATTTTTATTTTGTGCTTTGAGATCTTCAGGACAACGGTTTTTCTTTAAAAGCTGAAGGAATGTCCCTCCATTACAAGTCGCATCAATTACAACTTCAATGAGATGCGTGCGCGGGCCAGGCAGATTCTGTTGGCTTCCTCCATCGCTCACTTAGGGAGGCGAAATGGCGTGGCCAACAACGCCATGCTCTTCTTGAGGACACCTTCCTGGGCCCAGGTTTGCCATCCACCTGGTGAATGCCTCTGGCCTGCCAGGTGGGTCTGGCTGCTCCTTGGCTACACAGGTGTGGGGGGCAAGGCTGTCCATGCCACGTTTTAAACACTGTGGGGGGAGTAGGGGCTCCATAGTCGGTCATGGATCCCAAGCAGCTGTTAAGTTCGGCCATGCACATCTCTCTGCCTGTGTGGGTCAGTGACCCACTGAGCAGGACAGTGATCTGTGGGCAGAACGTGAAAGACGGTGTCCCCCTGCTTGTGTCCATAGGTGAGGCTGGGATGAGCGCTCTCTGATGGAACGGTGGGTGAGATCAGGCAGCGGCTGCCGGTGGACCAGCCACTCAGACATTTAGGGCCTCACTGAGGAGGCCTGCCATGTGTCATGCAGTCCGTGGACACCGAGTTACCTCAGCTGAGTACCCCACGAGGACATTGATGAGAAAGAAGACAGGCTCTGATGGCTTGGGGAAAGGGGCCCTCTAAAGACAGAGAGAGGTCCTGGGAGTAGGACCGGGATTCCACCTACTGGCTGTGTGATCTAGGAGAGCAATCACCTCTTTGAACCTCGTTCATTCGGTAACTACTGCCTTCGTCAGTCTGGGCTGCTGTTAGGAAATCCCAGTGTTTGGTAACAAACACCAAACAGGTATTCCTCACAGGTCTGAAGGTGGGGACGTCCGGGGTCACGGTGCTGGCAGATGTGGCATCTGGTGAGAGCCGCCTTCCCGAACTGCAGATGGCCCCTTCTCACCGTGTGCTCCCATGGCAGAGACAGGGACCCAGTGTAGTTCCTTTTCTTATAAGGACACCAGCCCCATCATGGGCATCCCCATACAACCTCATCAATTTAATTACCTCCCACAGGCCCCACCTCCAAACACCATCACACTGGGGATTAAGGCTTCTGCAGATGAATCTGGGGGAGCACGAACATTTGGTCCCTAGCAACGATTTTTTTATTTATTTAAGATTTTATTTGACAAACAGAGATCACAAGTAGGCAGAGAGAGAGAGGAAGGGAAGCAGGCTCCCTGCTGAGCAGAGAGCCCAATGCAGGGCTCGATCCCAGGACCCTGAGATCATGACCTGAGCTGAAGGCAGAGGCTTTAACCCACTGAGCCACCCAGGCGCCCCTCTAGCAACTATTTAACACGTTCCCAGTATGTTCCAGGCATGTCTGCAAAATCAGGATTCTATCACCTACCTTCATAGGACTGTTGTAAACTCATAAAACATGTGAAGGAATGCCTACAGCACTTGACCTTCAGTTAATGTGGGGGCGTTCTTTCCTGCTAACCCTTGTCTCCTTTTGGGTGTTGGAATATGGAAGGGAGAGGTAGAAAACACACCAATTCAAAGCCTGGCATTCAGCGAGAATAGCAAATTTCCCAACCATTGAGCTCTTTCTGTGAAAAGAGCAGACCAGGCAGGGTTTAGAACGGCTGGTTCAGGTGACAAGTGCAGAGCCAAGAATGCTAGGCCCCGTCTCTGCCATCGTCCAGCTGTGTGACTTTATAGGTCTTCACCTATTTCTTGCTCTTCTCATCGGTTGGAGAGAAATAAATAACATTTGCCTTACCTCGTCCTCACAAGAGTAATATAAAGCTTAAGTTATATATCTTAATGTGGTCATATAAAGGGGAAAGTACATGCAAAGCTTAGGTGAATGTATGTGAAGGTACTTTGAAAGATGCCAAAGTGATTTTAAATGCAAATGAAACATGTTGCATTTATAATACTCCCACATTTTCTTTCCCTCTAGGTCTTAGCCCAGGTTGCCCTAAGGCAGACTCCACGATGAGGGCTGGGCTACAGGCGGATTACTTGGGAGGGTGTCTAGGGAACCAGGGATCAGATTACCAGGTGAGTGTGTGTAGGAGGGGTGGCAGTCAATGGAGGTGTGTTACTGAGCAGGAGATAATATTTTAGAGGGAAAAGCAATCCCCAAATGTGATACGTACTAAGAGTGAATCCAACAAGGGGCAGCCATCGGAATGGGAGGGGATGGGTAGCCAGGAAAGGTGTCTTCGAGGGGGTAGCTTTCAAGCTTAGAAGCAGAAGACGTGGAGGGAACAGCTTAAGTGCAGTGCAGCCAAGGGTGTCTTGGGCCCAGGAGGCAGCTGTGCTAAGAGCCAGGCAGGAAAGACCAGTGATGCTGGAGGAACTGAAGGATGCCCAGTGTGGCCAACGGGTGTTGGAGCAAGAAACAGAGTGGTCAGGCATGAGGCTGGAGAGATGGCCCAGGGCCAGACTGCTGTGGGCTGTGTGTTGGGCTTCATTCAGGGGGAGGTATACCCACTGAAGTTTCAAAACAGAGAGGGACAGGCTCTTCTACGTAAACCCAAATGACCATAAGGTCATCTAAGCTGGAAAGAACTGAAGAAGGGAGGCCAGTGGAAGGCCAGGTACAGCATCCAGAGCCCACGGAGAGGAAACCGCTGCATTCTATTTAAGGGAACCCTCCACTCTCCCCCCAGACATGACTTAGTAGGAGTTTACACTCTGAGCCCATGGTTATCTTAACTGCTGGCCCAGAGCACATGACAAATAATTTTCAAAGGACCAGAAATAAATTTCAAAGGACCCACTCTGGGGTGGACCCTGGAGTTAAGTTTGCCAAAAGAAGCTAAAGCCACAGGAGGCAGTTTAGTAAGTCACATAAATCAGAAAAGCAGACCCAAGGACAAAAGTGTGGCTGTAAGGGCCCACTCTGTGTGGGACCAAAGAGCCGCTGACCATCACTGAAATGTTCTAGAAGATGCCTTCCAGTGACTGGAAACAGCATTTCCTTGACCTCACCCAGTCTCCTGGGCACATGCACTACCAACCCACAGGACGGGCACCAAGCCCAGGGGATTATCCTTTCCAGAAAATTCAGTACAGCTCTCAAGGGAGGCAAGTCAGAGGTGGTGGGTGCTCACAGAAGTAGTTCACACTCATGCGACCCCCCCAGGCGCCTGGCCTGTTCCCCAGGCAGTAATTCTAATCCTCACAAGAACCACGTGATGGGACGTAGGCACTAGCATTGCAGAGGAGGAAGCTGGGGCTTCGGGCCATGGGCCGTTTCCCCGCGGTCACCCAGGTAGCACTTGGAGGAGCTGGGACAGGAACCCAGGTAGTCTGGCTCCAGGAGACATTCTCCAGAGCAAGACGCTATGCTGTGCTGCTGGCCACACAACCACTCCAACCGAGCTCACAAATGCTCACCTCCTGTGTCACCTCTGCGAGGCGCTGAGGGTTTCGGCCCCAGGAGAGCCATCCATCCATTGTCAATATGGAAGCAAAGAAGTCAGAGAACAATGACACATCGGCAGGACCCAAGACAAAACGATCCCCGTTTTGGTTCCTCCCTACATAATGCACGCTGGGTCATGTATTTGTTGAGCAATAACTAAGCACCTACTGTTTACAAAGTACTGCCCTCCAGTGCCGGTTAGTGCGGTCCCTTCAGTTCTGCAAAGGCAAAGCACAGTTGCATTTGTAAGCAAATCCTGGAGGGGCCGGCAGCCTGGGCCTTGGAAGAAGCTTTCACATCCATGGCTTTTGAGACTTTTGGGAAAACAGAGCTAACACGAGCTTTGCAGTTTGTAGATGTGAAGTATTTGGCTCTTGGGCTCTGAGAGGCAAAGATGAACTCTCGCTTCGGCGGATCCCAGTCTCCGTCCATGACTTGATCTCTGACACATCGTCTTCTCCCGGTAAGTCAGCTTGATGACCCCCAGTGTCAGGAAGCTCTCTGGCCACAAGGCGACCCTTTCCATCTTCCCCGTCCTGTAAACTCTCATGGTGTTAACGCTCTTTCATACGTGGACCCATTTTCCCATGGACACGGTGACCAGTTAAATGAAGGGACTTCTTTGGTGTCTTCAACGAGCCAATTAAAAGGTCACGAGAGGGTCCAGTGGACGGTGGAGAAGGCCCTTGACATCTCCCAGATTTAGCTGAGGATGTTAATAAGGATAAATTTATGATGAAACCTGTGCCCCCCTCCTTATCTGGGAATGCTAGACAGTGGCTTTCTTCACGTCAGCTTATGAAATGGTTCCCCTCTTATGTTTTTCGGCAGAGTGTGCTCCTTCTAGGAAAAGGACACTTCCCAATAAATAAATAACTGCAAAACCGCAAATCACAAATAAAATAACAGCAGAGCCCTTCCCATCCCGGAGTTACGCATGATTGACCAGGACTGAAATTCACCACCTCTGGCTTCGATGAGGGGCAGGGTGGGGGTCAGGGGAGCAAGCCCAGGGGGCCTCCATGTGGTCTGAATCCCAAATCCGGGCCTCAAAAGGAAGGGTTTTTTTCTCTTCTCCCAGAGAAGAGAATCAACAGAGAAATAATGATAGTGGGCAGTGAAGGGAAGGAGATGAATAAATAAGCCCTCTACGAGCCGCATTCAAACATTTATTTTACATGAAAGAGGGCTAATGGCATTCAGTAGGATAGAGGAAATCAAAAAGTCGTAGCCAGCAGCCACTCTTTGAAACCAGATTTTGAACACAACCCCCCCAAGGGCTGTTTCCACCAATTTTCCAATAAATCACACACTGACTTTTAGAAGACACAGATATTTAATTTGTGCTTTAGAAGCACAGGGCCATGACCAAAGGCTGCTACCCTGGCAGCCCACCCTCTCTTTGCAGTCCCTTAAACTACCCGGCTATAAAACGATGCGTTAATTGGGTAATTAAGCATCAGCCAGGCTGCAGGGTGAGGCTCTGATGGCTGACCTTCGGGGCCGAGATCAAAGTTTACGGGTTAAAGGACCTGTGCACTGTGAGCCTGCGGCAGCCTTTTCTGCTTCAGGTACTTAGATTATAATTAATTATTTAAATGGAGGGACTGGGGGAAGTTTAAATACCCGGGTGAGAAGCCAGAGTACCTGAGACTGTTAATTACCTCCTCCCTGGTCTCAACGAGGCTCCCGCGTGCACCCAAGAGGGCAGGTGGCAGAGGAAGCAGTGACCCTGGGGGTGGGTCCTGTGGGCAGCCCACAGGCACAGGAAGGGCCAAGATCCTATTCCCGTGTGGGGGTGTTCCAACCCCCGCCCCACATACACACACTCTTCATTTATCTGTTCATTCACCAACGGTTTGCAGCCTTTTGAGTTCTGGACACTGTGATGGGGACCAAAACCTCACGGGCTCCCAGCTGGTCCAGCAAGAGGGGAAATGTCATCACAGCCCCCTCCAGCCTCCCAGGCAGAGGGAGCAAAGAACAGAGCGTCCCCATGTCTCTGTATTTCCCAGATCCTACAATGTGCATCTAAGGGGAAGTATCCAGGGTCTCCTCTCCCCAGGGAAGGACTCCGTAGGGGAATAAGAGTATTGTCCGGGAAGGTCACATGCACTGTTCTCATAGAGGGGCTGCCCCAGCTAGGGAATCAGAGCCTTCCTAACGGAGTAAGCAACTAGGATCTAGGAGAAAGGTCTCAGAGGGCCCGAACCCCATCCGCCCACCATGCCCCTGCATTTGAAACAGTCACCTTTTTCCCTCTATAGCCCCTAATGCCTGCGGTGTCTGCCAATGGGGGCGGGGGGTTAAGAGTGAGATGGTTGGGAGCTTCTCTGGTGGAGCACCTATGGGGAGGGGACCATCATCCCTGGGGCTCCTCATAGCATCAGAAGAGCAGGGTCTCCTGGGCCAAGCCTGTCAGGAGGTCTGGGAGCTTCTCCTGGCTGCTAGAAAGCCTGCCTCTTCCTCCCTCCCTAAAGCCAAATGATGTCCCCGTAGGAACCCAGCCTCGGGCTTCGCACAGTGTCTATGGCACACTCACTTCCATGCCTGTCTCCTCCCATACGGTGGGCCCCTTGAGGGTCTTCTACTTCTTGTACCCTCGGCCCTCAACACAAGACCTGGGGTGGGGGTTGGGGGGTGATGGGAGTAGTTTTTTCCTAATTGGCAGCCCTGTCCCCAGCTGCCACCCCTAGTCCTGGCTTCCTTGGGGTGAGAAGTGAAGGCTTTCTTCCCATCAGTTGCAGGCCCGGATCTTAGAAAACTGGCTTCCTAGGCACATCTGAGCCAGGACAGGATGAGCCAGCCCATCCGGGCACCCAGGGAGGCTGGGAGGCCATTGAACCTTCTCCTGTGAGCAGAGCCACTCTGTGACAAAGCAGCCTCCATCCATCAACGGGAAGCTGGGCTGTGATTCTATAGGCGGCCAGAAATCCCGGTCTGAGTCTGCATCAGAATAAAAGAGACAATGGAGAGGGTTTTCTTCTCCCCAACCTCATGGGGTAGGCTGCTTGCCCTGAGCTATAAACGAGACACAGGCGTGAGGCTTCGTAAATCCACAAAGCACAACACCCCTGAGATGCCCACTGGGTCCCGCTGACTCAGGCCGGTTTGCATGTCCCTGCATCCCCCAAACAACAGCTCAAGTGGTCATCAGATGGCCGGAAACCAAAGCCACCGTCAGGAAAATCCAAGCGGTGCTATTAATTAAAGTACCCCTGACCCATTACGGAGAGAGAGGCGCTATTTGCATTTGAAGCCGGCTGGTTGGATAACTGCTCCCATTAAGACAAAAACTCACTCTGAGATGTATTTAACATGCAAGTGCTTTGGGGTTTGAGGCTGGCTGTTCCTCCCGCTGATGTACACACAGCTGATTTTCAAGGCCCACAGTTTCCAGCCCCCGGGGCCCACAGCCTGTAGGGAAACAAGCACATCCTCTCGAATTAAACTCCACTTGCCACCGCAGAGTTGCCAGAGTCGGCAAAAACTTGCCAGAGGCTGGGAAGTGGGTAAGGGCATCTGAATCCATCATTCGGAAATCACATCCGTTCATTAAAGAATTCATCAAAGAAGAACAAAGGTTCATTCATGGCACATGGGGTTCGGGCACCCACAATGGGGCCGGACACCAAAACAGGCACAGGAACAGTAATCAACCTGACACTGCCTCCCCATGGCTTACAGGGGATCCAGGGGTAGCGACAGAAATTAAAGCAATGACTGCACAATGGCAGCAGGCTTGGAGTCCCTACAAGGCAGGGCCCTGCCTGCCTTTGAGATGTCAGGGGAACCAAGATCCCCATGCAGAGCCCCCAGAGATCAGCAGGCACCATTCTCTGGAACTGTCCACATGCAGACAGCTTTTGGATGGAGGGAGCTATTCTAAAACTCACTGCAATCTGGTCAGTTAAACTCAAGCGCTATAACCCAGTACAGAGAGAAATGTGAGCTTTGCTGTGCAGCTGGGGACATTTTAGGATCAGAAAACCCATCTCCAGCCCCCAGCTGTGCTGGTAATACTTGACCTTGCTCATCCGTGGGCTCTTCCCTGATGGTCGGCTGTGGGGGGCTTTAATTCTGAAAGCCCTCGGGTCCCCAGACCAGAGGAGGTACCAACTAGGGTCTTCTAACTCACTGCAGGGCTCAAACCTCCCTTGGCCGGATGAAGGCTGCAGAACTCATCAACAGCGGTGGGGAAACCTCTTCTCTGAGCGTGCACCTGCCATGACATTGACCCATTTCCCTGTGTGGGCAGGAATCAGTGACTTTGAACCTGAATCCCAGGGCCCGAATTTGCAGAATGAGGGGTAAATGGAAAGAAGGAGAGAAGGAAAGACGGAAGGAAGGGACGGAGGGAAGGAAACCAAGGGCAAGGTCCAAGTCCATTTTGTTCAGGGACTAATTCACTGACAGACACATAGTAGGCCCTCAGTAAATACCCCATACAGGAGAAACAGATGAGCTCAATAGATATGACCAAGGTTAATCTAAAACCTGCTATAAAATTCCTATTCAGGGTAGTATAAACTGCAAAATCACCGAATCACTGGTATTATTCCATGAGAACAAATGGTGGTTCATGAAAGCCATGCAGGTGATAAAGGAACTTCAGAATCGAAAGCTGCCAGCTTTGGGTTCAGAAGCAGCTGCGGCCTTAATTACGTTGCCTGATTTATACTCTATTAAATCTGTGTATAAGTAACCCATTTCTCTGAAAGCATTTAAACCTCTTATATTCCACCAAACACAGTGCTTTTATTTGAAATAAATGTATCCAGCTCTTTGGGGAACATATGGTATATTTCTCTCTTATTAATAATTCAGTTCAAATGAGCAAAAATTAGTTGGTGCAGTTACGGCTGATTTTGTCCTGAAAAGATCCGCATTAATTTTAGACGTTTTGTAAATTGGGCTATTAAATAAAAGCATTATATGTGAATTACCCTTTAAATTTTAAGCAACTTGGTAGTTTAATGGTATTTTCTAGTCAGATTCATTTTCAATCTTTAAAAAATTATAGTCATTATGGTAAGACAAATTTTTGAAACCTGCTCCTTCTATCCAATTACATATTGTACTAATAAGTAAACTGGAAAACTTTTATGTTCTTATTTTGGGGCTCGGTCCTGCTTTGCTCCATCTTTTGACGGCATCTGTCTTCCAAGACGTTCCCTAGAGGGCGGCTGGGCTTGACCGAGAAGGCCCGACGAGGACCGGACGCGGAGAGCAGAGAGTTTGCTGGGGTGGGAAGCTAGCAGGGCGCTCAAGAGTTCATCTTTCTGATCACTAGGTCTCGGCGGATGCGGTCCCCTCCCTGGACAGTGGTCATTCTTCACTAATAGCGCAATGCTCTGGGCCTGCAGAAAAAGCCCGGCCAGGCCCTGATCAGGCATTTTTGCCGGAAAGACCAAAGTGTTCCTAAATGGGGGGATGTTATAGGAGATGAGCGCACAGCTTACCAGCTCTGTAGCCCTGCCTGGCAGAGACTCCCCCCATCACCACCCCGCAAAGCCAGCCTCACTTGGTGGTTCCCCCCACGCCTCTACCCTGCTGCCCAGGAGAGGCAGAGCAGGTGTGTTTCAGGTCAGGCTCCCAGCGGTCCCCCTGAGTTTTCTCCCCCGGTTTGGGTCCTGGTCAGAAAGCCTGGGAGAAGTGGCTTTGGAGGTGGTCTACTACCTGCTCCAAGACTGGCCAGCTGTGTGATTTTGGACCAGCTCGACTCTGGGGGTTAGGTGAGAAGAATGGTGGAGACGGTGCCCAGCGAGCGCCCAGTGCAGTGCCTGGCACATCACAGGTGAGGGGGCGGCTCGTCCTTTCCTTCCCCTCCTCCAGCTGTGGCACGTAGCCGCTTCCTGGTGTCAGGTTTTCCCTTTTCCTAATCTGGCTGACCGCTGGAGCACAGTGCCTGTTTGGGACAGCTAGGCCTCCTGTCCAGCTGGCCTTAGTGTCCACAGAACACACTGTGCTCACACGGACTCCCTACCCCTACCTTGACCCCCTCCCCGGGTTCCTCAGAACAGGTATCTCAGGATGAGACTTTTCCATCCTGTGTTACAATCCCGATTCCTTCCTGCATTAGGTTCCATGTGTTTCCAGGTGGCTGGCCGGATGCTAAAAGAGGCGGGAGTGCGGTCCCCGTCCTAGAGAACCAGAGCGAATAGGGAGCTGAGATGCGGTCGCACCCAAGCACCCAGCCCTGCCTTTACTGGTTGCTTCTCCATCCTGAGGGGTGGATTTGCTCTCGCTGAGTGATCCCAGGCACCCCCTGGGGCCAGAGACAGCTGCAGAGCAGGTGCCTAGGGTCAAGGAGGAACCACTTCTGGGAAGGAGAAAGTCACAAGGCCAAGGAGGACAGCACAGGGAGGGCTCCCATTATACAGATAGGGAAGGTAAAGCTCTAGGAGAAAAACTGACCTTTCCAAGGTCACACAGGGGAGACTGGACCCCACTCCACAGTGAGCGTTTACAGGACAAATCACCAAGTCCCCTTAGGTCTGATTGTCTCTGATGGTTTCCAGCCATGGGCCAGCCCCTGGGATAGCCATAGAGTAGCAGTTAGAAACACAGGCTCTTAGGTTAGATGTCCTGGGCTCGAATTTGAGCCCTGAGAGTTCCCAGTGTGTGGCTGTGGCAGATTATCCAATCTCCCTGTGGATCCATCCATAAAGAATGGGAGGAATACTGCTGACTTCAGATGGGATGAGTTCATGTATACATAGTGCTCAAAAACTTCCCAACCAAGTGTTTTTCAGGAAAAAAAAAAAAAATCAGTGTGAGCCACACGTTGGGGTCTGGGCAGCAGGTCCACATCCTCTGCTCCTACTCACAACTGAAGACTTATTTCTGAGGATGGGCTCACTGCCCCACATCACCCAACCAGACACCAGGCCACTCTGGCTGCCCATGATGTGGTGGCTTTGAGAACATGACCTGATGTGCTCAATACCATGCCCATAATAGGAGAGCTGCCTTGGTATCCAAGACGGCTACATCATCAGGAAGTTCTAGCGGAAACACCATTCCGATGGGCTCGAGGTGGAACTCCATGTCCAAGCAAGAAATGATAATAACCCCAGATCACTTAGCCTTGTGTGTCACTTCAATGCGGACGAAGATCTTTGTCACAGGCACTGCTATCTATCTCATCATCACCCTTGCATTATTCTTCCCAGCCATTAGTATGTCCTGTTAACCACTGAGCTTAATCAACCTTCTTGAGGTCTCGTGTTAAGTAAATGGAGAGATTAGGGTTCGAATGTAGGCTTGAGCCCATTCCTGATGATGGCACTGTACTTGTAAATGGCCAAATGTTTCCTTGACTGTGACCCTCAAAACAGAGCAAGAGGGCTGTAGGGGTTCATCTTATGTGTCGATTTGGCAGGGCCACAGTGCCTAGGTATGGGATCAAACATTATTCTGGATGTTTCTGTGAGTGTGGATGAGATTCTGGGAGTTTGGATGAGATTAAATTGGTGGACTCTAAGTAAACAGACTGCTCTCCACAGGATGGGTGGGCCTCATCCAATCAGTTGAAGGCCTGCATCCAACCCAAGACTAACCTCTCCCTTCCAAGAGGTAATTCTTCCAGTAGATGGCCCTCAGGCTTGAACTGCAGCACTGGCTCTTTCCACAGTTGGAAGAAGTGTGGCGTGGGCCCAGGCACAGCACAGCCTTGGATGTTGATCAGCTATGTGACCTTGGACATGACTCTTCAGGGCTGCCATTCCTTTCTACAGCAAATAGAAGCAGTTGTATCTATGATATCCCATTAGATATAAGGATCAAATGAGAATATGCCTGCCAAACCCTCCATACAGCACTTGGCTCACAGTCGGCCCTGAATCATTGATAGTTGTTTTGTTATTATCATCAAGAAAAAAAGAGCTGAACAAGTGGGTTTGGAGATTGTGCCTGAAGATTCAGAGCCAAAATTCTGCAAGAAGATGGCTTTCTCAGGAGAGAGAAAGCAGGCTGGGCCTCCAGCGGAGAAGAGGGTGGTGTGAGAGGGTCCTCATGTGCTGAGAGGGCTGCCTGAGAGGGGAAGCAGAGTCTCTCCGGACTCTAATGGTGTAGGGACAACAGAGCACTGGAGGACATTGAAAAGAAGAAAATCTAAAAAGCACAAAAGGAAATATGTATGTCCAAGCCATGTCATTAGCCTGCACAACCCTTGATGGCAGGTCATGAGTCAGGTGAATCCCATGCATGGAGGGGACAGCACCGTTCGGTTCCACCACTCCTCTTGGCATCTGGCGGCCCAGGGGGTTTATGGCGATCTACCCGAATAGGAGATCTACCCGGTGCTGACACACGGGCAGGTCTGTACATAGTTATAGGCAGCCACAACCTCAAGCAACAGCAGCCACCATGTCTCTCAGAGGAAGGTCCCTAGGAGCTGACACACCTACTGCCTGGCATCAGAAAGAAAAGGCCCCTCGAAGCCTGGGGTGGAAGTTAGCCTGGATCCAGGATGCCCACCCCGTGGGTACAGCATGAATGGGCTCTCATGGGTATGCGTGGAAGGTAACTGGTGGCAATAATCATGACAAGGTAGGAATGATACGGCAATAACATTTAGCATCACCACCCTGTCCACCAAGCTCAGAGCGGGGGAGACGATGGACAAGCAAACTAGAGAAGTCCAAAGCCCCCGGCGCCAGGGCAAAGCCCTCTGACAAGGGAAGACCACATCTGCCGTGGGTGACTAGGGAACTGGGTAGGAAGCCCTTCAAGAACCTATGGCTGCTTGAGCTGAACTTCCAGCAGCAACTGGGCTTCTACTCCAGAGGTGGCAGGGAGCTGGCACAGTGAGCCAGAGAGAGCGATGTGAACCGACCACAGAGGTGGGAACAGGCTTAGCTCATCCAGTGAATACTAAGGAATGAAGATTCGTTGGTGACCGTGAAGCAAGTGGCACGGGAGGGAAGATGAGCACTGAGACCCCCAACACTGTGTCATGCACTGGGGTGAGTTTCAGCCGCATGGATATCCTTGGCACACTGAGTTTACTCCATGGTCTTTGACAACTTTCCAGCTTCCCAGAAGCGTGTCCCATCGGTAAGACCCTCAGTAGAAAATTCTCCCAACACAATGGAGAATGACGTGTTAAGTAGTTATGTGTAGAGAGGTCTAGGAAGGAGTCCAGTCCACTAAAGGGGGTGGTGACGGGGAGAGGCAGGTGATCTCCAGGCAGCTGGCTCTGGACATCACGGATAAATTTGTTAAAATCTAAATACTGGTTAAGTCTGCAGCAGAGAGAAGAATTGCCAAAGACACACACTATGTCTCAGTGAGTTTTCCTATTTAAGGCAAAAATTTCCTCCTTGAAATCAAAAGCTTACCCACTGACCGTGGTTCTGAACATAAGCGTAATCTTAGTGGAACATTTACAAATTTGTAAAATCAAAACGCTTCCCCATTTACTAGTCATCATATTTAAGGCCAAAGTCTAAC
The DNA here is from genome assembly GCF_009829155.1 of Mustela erminea. Taxonomy (NCBI): domain Eukaryota; kingdom Metazoa; phylum Chordata; class Mammalia; order Carnivora; family Mustelidae; genus Mustela; species Mustela erminea. The sequence continues at coordinate 83,954,712 of NC_045627.1, read as the reverse complement.
TCAAGGTGCCGTGGGGATTAAAGGCAAAACAGAGGCCCTGTCCATTCATCTGTGGATCTCGCAGATATCAGCTTGATCACTGGCAGTAATATACATGACATCCACAAAGAATTAGCTTGGGGATTAGAGGACATCAATAGATCTGTTCTTTGGAGCAGCGTGCTTGATGCGGCTTGGATTAGGATGAACAGTGTTCACTGCTAACATAAACCGCAGTACCTCCGTGGTGCAACCCAAGAGGCTTTTCTGTCTTGTTCAGATAAAATTTCTTTCTAATTCTACTGTTTGAAGGCAGGAGAAAGAATCTTCTGAGTCTTCTCCATTTATCCAACAGATGGGGAGAGAGAGCAAGGATCACACGTTAAGAGTTTTTCATGGGCCCAGATCTACAAGAGACGGATGAACACATTCTTCCGGCCAGAACTCCGTCATACGTCTCCATCTAACAGCAGAGGAGACAGAGAGATGTGGGCCAGCAGGGTGCCCAAGAATAAGAGGAGAGCACGGGAGCTGGTGAACGTGAGCAGTCTTTGCCAGATAGCTTCATACCCCCCAAATCAAACTTTTAAGAATAGATTATAAAATAGCAATAAATATTTTGTAAAAGCTTTTGTTTCCATTCCTGTTCCAAGGCAAAATTATTTCTTTCCCAAGCTGGTTGAGATGTGTTTCCCCACTCTCCAAAGTCATTCAACCATGACCATGTGCCCCTGGAGACAACACAGGCTATAAATCAGCAAATTCTGCTATAAAACCTTGTGTGGAGAAAATGCTCGTGTGCAGTGAGAGCTCGTGACGACAAATGGGGTCAGGATGTTTCCCAGACAGGTCCCACTCCGCATTCATGATTCTCAGCAACGCTAGAAATGCAGGAATATACCCAACATACCTCAAATCTTTACTTCACCGCCTAAGCTGGCTAGAATCTACCAACTCTCACAGCGTTAGGGCTTTACTTCAGTCAAATTAGCTGTTGGTCAAAGACATCGATTCTTCAGCCATCTGCTTAGAGCGAACCAGAGCCACCGCCTGGCCGGGTCAGGGATGTTAATACGCACACTGGACCAAAGCTGGGCTCCAACCCAACCGCTGTTTCTTGCTGGGCAAACAGATGATGGAGACAACCGTCTCCCTGACCTGGCCATTCCTCATGCAGAAGGACTGACCCCATCATTTCTCCGTCGCTGCTTCTTAGGGTCTACTCAGATAAAGACACATTACCACGTTCTAGCCGTGTGACAGCTGAGAGAAGGAGGGCGAAGCTTGTGTGATTATGGCTAATCATTGTCTGCCTGTCCCTGGGTAGTTGATACTTATCAATGAGTTGCACCAAATGTGGTATAAAATCCCAGATAATTAACGGTGAACTGGGGATAACTTCTCTGGGCCATTTCATTCATATTTTAGAGAGAAGGCACGGGTAAACAATTCAAACTGCCGTGTTTACGCCCCCACCGAATCTGGTAAGTGAGCATCGCTTTGTCTCCCACAGACGGTGAATGTGAAAGAGACATGCAATTCACATCCCGCAAAAAGCAAGGCTCAAACCAACAGGGCAGGGGAGAATTTATTTTTTTCCCCCTTTCCTCCTTAGCCAAAGTTATTATCACAACTGCCGGGGAATTTGTGAGATTGGGAGATAAGGATCTTAATGATTCTTTGGAGACCCGTCAATCACTGCAAACTGCTACCAGAATCGAAATTACATCTGCATTTGAATTAGCAACATTACTCGCCAATTTAGATCAGAGTGAACATTTTTCCATTGAAGATGGAATTAAATTAGAAAGTGAGTGAGTCTTTAATTTCCACATTATAAATCACCGAAAATAATTCAACTCCTGTACCTTAAGGCCAATTACATTATCCTAAGCGACATTTTATCTCCCAACCTTCGAAGTGATTTGGTGTTGGGAGCCTTCACACAAATCAGTCTTGCTCTCGCAGCAAGAAATATATCTGCCCACCGAGTCACACACATAAAACACCAGGAATCGTTTTAATGCCGAAGCTTATTTTACATGAAATTTGATTGTCTGTTTGATAGTGTATTTTTGTGTTCTAATGAACTGAGGCATTAGCCAGATACGAGTTCTGAGTTATGTCAGGTTCAGCAAGGAAATTTTAAAATGATTGACTTGTTCCAGGTTGGGGCATCTCCGTCTCTTTCACCATTTCCTCCCCCTTTGGTCTTATCATGCGTATTTGCGGGTCTGAACATGGTCCCTCTCATCCTTTCCGTTCACCGGGGTTATTTGATATCTATAAGCCTGTCTCTCCCTAGACTGCAAGCTCCACTTGTACTAATGCCTGGACCCATCCAGCAAAGTGAGGGGTTCAGAGTACGTGTTGTGTAAAAGGTTTCAACGGATGCATGGCATCAGGTCCTTTGCCCCTGGCAACAATCAAATGGCCACAATAGAGACTGAGCAAACAGAGAAACAGGCCGCCTGCCCACCCCACAGCCACCTTCCCCAGCACCACTGCCAGAAAGTCAGGACAACCAGAAAGCCAGGGAGGGCCTCGTTCACGAGCAGGGTTGAATCTCCAGGAGTTAACTAGCCTTAACAAAGACCAAGAAGTCTCCCCCAATAAACCACAAGCCTTGAGCATCACCTGAGAAAGCAGCCTTGACCCAGAAAACTTCTGAGCCCCTGATATAGCAACCAAGCAGAGGAAGGAAAGGAAAAGCAAGAAGGAGTTAGGAGGCAGGACAAGGGTTGTAAATATTCTGTTCTTAAGATGTGGAGCGGTGGCAGGGTGTCTACTGACTCGACCCGGCCGGGGGAACGAGGCCTCTGTAGGCTCTGGCCCTCGGTACGAGCCTGGTGAGTCACTGTGAGCCTCGGACCTCACTTCCCCAGGTCTAAAGTGAGAGGTTAAACCACAAGATCTGATGGATAGAGAGCTTCCCACCAACCAGGCTCTGGGATTATTCAAATAATCCTCCGTGCTACCTGTCACCAAAAAGCAGGTTCTGACTTGGCCTTCCCTGACCGTCTGTGTGGCCTGGGCAATGCCCCTCTGGACCTCAGCCTTCCCATCCACAAAATGGGGACCTGAATGTGAACTTGAATATCTGGAAGTAGGGTTTGAGGGAGAATTAATTAAACAAGAACCTGGAAGGCCCCAGGTGAGCTCAGGCTCCCCCCCCCCCCACCCCTCCACGGGAGGCAAGAAAGAGAACAAAGCATTCTCTCTCTCTCTCTCTCTCTCTCTCTCTCTCTCCGGGGCTCAGGGCACTTGGACTTAGCACGGCAGCGACAATAGACAAGCTGCTCCCCTTATGAGGGAAGGAAGTCCCGCTGTGTAGCGCGGCCTGCCAGAGGCCGCTCCCTCCACCCGCCAGGCAGCCTTGAGCTCCTCTGCATGGCCCCGTGATGCCCCCATTCATTTTCTCTGTCCTGGCAGAACCAGACACAGGCCCTCGGGCCACTGTGGGAGGGTGTCTCGCGTCAGACGAAGTCACGGGTAGGGCACGAGGCTCCTCAGTCTCCAAGGCCACACCCCTCGTGTGGAATCTGGGACAGGGAACCTTCTTTCCCATTCTCTCGCATCCCTCACAGAGTAGGTCACCACCTGCAACGGGTGACATGTCCAGAATGAGTGTTGTCAGAGCCGGAAGAGAAATCAACCCTTTGTCCAGGGCACCTGTCTCACGGGGACTTAGGGGTCTTACAGATGTACTCAGGGCGGTCGCTCTGGGTTCCCCCCCACCCCGGCACACGCACCTCTCACCCTTATAAGTGTGCAATTGACCGACTGGGTCCAGCTTGGTCAAATATTACAGGCAAATGGGACCAGTCCAGGGAAACCCTGCAAGTTCATAACAAGGCTTGGGCCAGAAGCCAGGACCCAAGGCCCAGACTCTCTCCTCACACCTATTCAAAAATGACACAATGACAACTGCCCCCTGCTAGACTGTCACCTCATATGACTGGGTACGCTGTCTACACCGTCTTCACGGGCAAGCTCACAACAGCCCTATGAAGCGGGAACTGTCCCACGATACCCTTTTTCCAGATGGAGAAGTTGAAGTTCAGGAATGTTAAGAAGCTTTCCCAAGGAATCCCAGCTAGCAAGTGCCAGAGCTGGGATTTGAGCCCAGGCAGTGGGGCTCCAGAGCCCACACCTGTAGCGGCAGAGTAGCCCTTCAGCCCTCCCCTCACAGAGCTGGCGGCCTGGTCTCGCCCTCCCTCACGGGGGCTTTCTCAGTTTCCATAAAGTCCAAGAGGCTGAAGCTCTAGAACCTTCCGGATTTGGAACCTGAGGTATATTTGGTGAGGGTTCGGGTTTTGTTTTTGTTTTTGTTTTTGTTTTTGCAGCATTTTATTTATTTATTTGGCAGAGAGAGACCATAAGCCGGGGGAGGTTCAGAGGGAGAGGGAGAAACGGGCTCCCCGCTGAGGGGGGAGCCCAACATGGGGCTCGATCCCAGGACCCTGGGATCACAACCTGAGCTGAAGGCAGACGCTTAAACAACTGAGCCACCCCGATGCCCTTGGCAAGGGTTTAGTGTTACCAGATTTAACAAATAAAAACATTTGGGTCTAAACAAGTATTTTTATAGTTTAATGAAATACAAACCTAACTGAATGTCCTGTGTTTTATCTTGAAGCCTCACCGGGGTGGCATGCGGATGGGCAGTTGTGAGGTCAGGGCTATCCCTCCTCCTTGGGGTGCACAAGCCTTATTCCCAGGCCCCGTTCCCATGTCCTCCGCTCCTTCTCGACACACCAACCAAGGGGCCATCTCGCCACCTGCACCCTCCCTGGGCGTTTGAGATGATGGAGGGATTAGAGAGCAAATGGGGGTACTTTGACAACCCGGCTCGGTGAGATGCGGGAGTCCCTGATGTTCCTGCCCCGGACCTCGGCTACAGCGGGGCTCTGTGCTCATGGGTTTGCTCCCCCTGCTGCCGAACACGTCTGGGCTGTCACCGCTCCATCTGCCCAGGAGGGACAGCAGAGCCAAGCGTCCCTGAGTGATTGCTAAACTGTCTGGTTTTTCCGGCCACCACAGCGACCTGGATAGCATGTGTCGTCCCCCGAGGAAAGGAGGCTGGAATCCAGCGTCCTGATCCGCCACAGCTCACCCATCCCGGTCCTCTTCCCCACTGGGCCCGCGTGCAGCCTCAGCCTCCTTCTCCACAGCGGACTCCAGGCTGCCACCACCAAGGAACTGGTGTCAGCCCAGAAACTAGGCCCATCTCAGATGCAAATTCAGCCACAGTCAAGGGACTGGGTTGCGCTGGGGAGAGGGGCAGAGAGAAGACGGAGGCATCAGCTCAGAATGAGGGAAAGGTTGGACTCCAGAGGCAGAAATCTGGCGCACAGTCTGGTACTGCCACAGAGCAGCCCAGAGACCCACACACAGCAAGCAGAGTTGTCCCTGAGCCCCACTCTCTGCCCGGTGGAACCTGCTCGGTGTCCTCTGCCCCACAGAGCCGTAGACGGTGAAACACATGCTCTCCGCGGGGCGCCCGCCCGCCTGCTCCATGGAGGTCTCTTCCGACCAGTCCCCGGGCCGGAGCAGCTGGAAACATGGGTGCAGGGAGGCCCCCCCGGCTTCAGGCCCAGCTGGCCTTCTGGGGGACTGTCCTAGCATGACCGTTCAGGACCCCACACCTGCTCTCAGACGCTCGGCTCGCAGTGACTTCCACAAAGGGCTCCAAGCGCAGGATTTGCAGCTGAACAGTGGAGCGAGGGAGGAACTGCGGTTGCGGGAGCTGGCTGCCACGGCCAAGGTTTCCGCGGGTTTCCAACCTCGGTCCCTCACTGGGCTCTTCACCCTGCTGCCACGCGATCCCCGGACACAGGATCACGACAAGCAGGTCCTCTAAGAATTGAATCGTCATTAACTGACTCATGGAATGCAACACTAGCAGGGACACGTGCCTAAGATTTTATAATTTTCAACCCATACCCACACCCACACCCACACACACACAATTCTCACCAGGAATGAGGATCGCATAGGAATTCCTCTTAGCACCGCTTTAAAGATAAGAAAACGGAGTTTCATACACCAGGTGAGGCCACGCAAGCCAGGGTGCTGCTGGCAGGAGACCGCCAAGTCCACCTCCTTCGGGTCCAACGGCTTCTGCTCACGTCCTGCCTTCTAACCCTAACCCGAACGTGGAGAAGCGTCCAGGGGCTGTGATCTCAGGAATCAAGAACCCCTGAATCTGGAAATGGGAACGGCCTCTCCTTCTCCCTAAAGCCACCTCCCTGCTGGGGGCATCAGCACCTCCCCAGGGATGCCAGGGAAAAAGAAAGCAGGACAGCCAGGCACGGTGAGCACCCACCCCTGTCCCGTCCCACGACCGGCCCTCCCCACGTGCACACACGCACATGCGCGCACACAGCGGTGGCCTTTGCTCTCATCAGGGGTCGCCTTCACCCCGGGGATCACATCCACTCTTCCTGGTCTCCCTTAGTGTCATCTGACAAAAATTTCCTACAGGCACACACAGGCACACACATGCACAATTCCACGGGAGCCTCTCTGTGAGAAGATTCAGACATGTTTTCTGCCCTAGAAAAAGACAAAAATGGGGCCCCTGGGGGGCTCAGTTGGTTAAGCATCTGCCTTCCGCTCAGGGCATGATCCCAGGGTCCTGGGATCAAGCCCAGCAACAAGCCCCTGGGATCAAGCCCCTGCTGAGCGGGGAGCCTGCTTCTCCCTCCTGCTTGTGCTCTCTCTCTCTGTCAAATAAATAAATAAAATCTTTAAAAAAAAAAAAAAAAGACAAGGACCAAACTTAGGGAGATGACATTCACATGTGTCAGACCTGAACCACACGGGGTGGGAGACGTGATGGCCCCAACTGCCCCCTCCACCAGCTTGTCAAGGGAAGGAAGAGTGGGGTCTCAGGGTGGCGGGAATGTGGGAAAAGTAGAAAGAATGGGAACATGGAAGCAGAGGGTCCCGAACCTCAGTGTTGCAGTCATCAGTAGAATGAGCGCAAGAATACTATTTACTGAAAAGATCAGATGAGCTGCTGTTCGGAAATACGTCCGCAGCCAGCACGTGGTCTCCCCAGAGCTCCGTCTCCCCCACTCTCTCTGCCTTGTCTCCTTATCTCGTCCCTCCTCTCTCTCTGTCTCTGCTTCCTGACCCAGTCCTCCTCAGGAGTCTGAGGGACAGAGCAGCAAAATGTTTGACCTCCCACCAAGCAGGCCTTTCCAGAACCCCCTCCCCCGGGCCCAGACCTCTCAGCCCCCAGCAGCCTCCTCCCAGCAAGGACCACCCCAGGGCAGGAGCCCCCCTGTGCCCTTGGAGCTCAGGACATCCACACCGCACCTGACCCTGACTCGACACCCTGGCCCTGCTCCGGCTTCCACGCTGCCCACACTTCTGCTCTCCCCAACGATGGCAAACCTCTGGTTTCCCAGACACAATGATCCCTCCGAGGGACAGAACCGAACTCTGTGTGCGCACCCTCCCAGACGGAATCCCAGCAGGGCTCCTCCTTCTCAATGTCAGGGTCCAGCTGGGCTCAGGGCTGCAAGGGGCAGACACGTCCAGGGCAAGGGAGTGTGGGAGGAGGTGCGCATGAAGGCAGAGCATGCTGGTCCCGTTTATTTCAGTAAGGCCACCAAAGATGCTGTGCTTTGGTGGCAAAGCTGAGCCCAAGAAGGAGGAGAAAGCTCATCACCCTCTCAGCACTCACAGGACAGCCCTGCTGGCCCTAGCCCAGAGCCTGGTCCTGCTCCCAGCCCTCTGCCTACACATAGGATTGAACCTCACACAGCCTCCTGTGATCGGGATCATGCCCATTTTACAGATGGGGACACTGAGGCTCAGAAGGACTAAGTGATTCGCCAAGATCATTTAGCAAATAAGTGGCAAGGGCAACACTCAAAGCCAGGACACTTTTTTCCGCAGCCATCCTCCCAAGAGTCACAGGGCCAGATGAGCCCCCCCACAGCCGTGAGCGTGGGGAGCCCTGAGAGGCTCCTACAGCTGTGACTCCAGCCGCTGCCGGTGGCGGTCTAGCTGGGCCGGGAAGGGGAACCCACTCGAACACCTGCTGGAGAGATGACACTGCCTCACGTCCCTGACCCCGGGACCTGCAGTGAGTTTCTATCTAATGTTTTCTGCCGACCTCCAGTGGCCTCTCCAAGTGGCCCCCGGCCTGCCCTTTGGTCACTGGTCCGTTGAGCCCTCAATGCACGTAGCCTGTCTCTCAGTGCCTGGCAAATGGGAAGGGCCAGGGAATCAGCTGGTGACCCAGGCCCAGGACAAATAGCACCTCCCGCTTCTCATCCTCCCGAGGCAGTCCGCAGTGCTCCCCTGGCCAGGAAGCTGGTGCTCGTCCCTTAGGCTCACCTCCCGGGACCAACAGCAGGGAGGACCCTGGGCTGGCCCGAGGGGGACCCTATGGGACACTGAGCGCTTCTGTAAGCTGATGGTGCCCATGTTTGGGGGTGCTGCAGCCCACACACCGCCCCGAGGGGCTAGAAGTTAGCAAACTGACTCAAAGGAAGGCACCTGTGAGGCTGTTCCCATGGTTCCTCCCATGGCCTCCTCCCCTGGAAGCCTGCAGGGCTCTGGTGAGGGATACCACTGTGAGTGGGGCGGCTGGCCACCCGCTAACGAAAGACGGGCAGAGATCCTGCACGAGTTGAGGTGTCTCTGCTCCCAAAGCAGTCACTCTACCCAGAAAGGCACATCGTTTCTCTTCTTCCTGCCTCTTGACAGAGGCCAGATTTCAAGCAACATGCGATTTCCAGTGACACATAAGCTCCAGGAGGACAGGAACTTGCCCAGTGTCCCTGTGTCCCTCTAGAGCCTGAGATGGTGCCGGGTGCACTGCGGGCTCTGGGGACTGGTGTGGGTTACGTGAATGGACGAGCAGACCCCACAGAGTCCAAGTGGGGAGTCGCTAAGATTCGTTTTTAAAAACGAACTGTAGGAATTTGGAGGAAACAGCACACAGGCCCCTGCCTTTTCTCCTTCATCGCTCTGCCCACCCGGGAGAGGACCTGAACAGAAAAGTAGAGAAAAGGCCAGCCTCCAGCGTCTCCTTGAACACCTATAGCATCAATCCAGAAGCGAAGCAGGTTTCTGAGACTCAGATACCCCTCCCCTAAAGAATCTTTCGGCAATAGAGAGCACCGTCCGAGTATGCGGGTGCTGGCTCATGGAAGGCCCGCAATGGGGCCGTGCTGATCATCTGGCCAAGGAAAGAAGCAGAGCACCAGTGAAGGCCGCTGTGATTTTTCCTTTGCCCCAATTTTGCCACCAGCTCTTAGAATTCAGAAGAGCATTAATATATGGCCAATGTGATCTCATTTTGCTTTTTTTTCTTTTTTCTCTCTGTGTCCCCTTTGCGTCAAGAGACACATGGGAAATACCAACCTGAGCCCTGTCCTGCCAAGACACGGAAGACAGGTGTGGGTACACCTGTGCCAGGCTGCACCACCATCTGGGCTCACCCGGAGGCCTTGGCGCCAGGTGGCTCCAGGCTCCAGGTCCTCCGTGGGACGCGCTCTTCCATGTCCGGAAGCTTCACCGCCATGGCCAAGACCAGACAATGCTGGGCCTGTCACACAGGGAAACATCACTACTCCTGGGGACACGTTCCCCTCCCCCAGCCTCATTCTTGATCCCGGACATTAAATATTTATGAGTTCTTTTTTAAAAAGCCACAAACCTCAAATAATGCAAGTTGTCTACTAGGCAGGGAGATTTCGAGACGATAAACATTATTCAGAAACACCATGATATGCTTCATATCGTGATGTGATTGGGCACCATATTAAAACCCGCCAAGGCTATTATACCTAATTTTTGTTTCAATTCAGGCAATATTGCCACTGCTTAATATGATTTCTATTTACTTTTTTCTATTGTTAGTATTTTATTGGGGTTGTGTCTGCTTTATCAAGCAGATCTCCTCTGAAAGGGAGGTCAGACTCTGCTCAGACCTTGGGATTTTCTGTCCTCTCTCTTTTAAAGGGGTTTCCATTATATTCTGCTTGGTCTGAATTCACTCAAAAACCCTCAACGCTAATACCAACTCTTTTTCTTTACTCTTGTCCAATTACAATATTTCTACCGGCACAGAGCCTGACAGCTTGATATTTAAGAGCTATATAAACTCTCATCATCTGGTTTTATGTTCCCGTTTTTCTATGGTACCATTGGATTTGGGTGAATGCTACATAAAATGTGTGCATTGAAGGGTTTCAAATCAAGTTATCTCCTCCATCTATAAAAATTGAATTTTAAAGGTTATTTTAATTATAAGTTTAAACCCATGCACTATTAATGACGGGGCCAGCCTCCTCCACCAAAGCGCTCATTCGCCTTCTCCCCAGGGTCGCGGCCACGCTAGGGAATCCTGTTATTTCCTGAACGAAATGTAATTTTGCAAAACAGGATATTATTTTTTAAAGCATTATGCACTTTGCATAACTCTCTCTTCCTGGACTGGCCCAGGGAGGTGGGGGAGAGGGGGATTCAGCACTCTGCCCGCTGAACGAGGCCCGCCTTGACACGACCTATAGGAATCTTTCCTTATCGCAAGTGTGAAGGAAGAGATTAGATCAGTTTCCCAGCTCCTTGAAGCCACATCAAACCCAACGGACTGTTTGCAAATCAGACAAGGATGTCACACTGCCAAATAATTTGGAGGAAAAAATTATTAATCAGGTAAGTAAAATCCAAGTTTCGAACCCTGTTTCTTCAGATAGCAATCGAAACTCCTTTAGTTTGGGAGGGAGGGTGGATAATTCTTATGTGGGCTCCTAGACTCCAAGTTTCTAAACGTGTTATTGAAGTCGTGATTGAAATCTGACAAAAACAGACTGCGTTTTATAATAATGTCCCGCAGCCAAAGTATGGCACCAATAACTAAACAATACTTTATCACCTTTGCCACTTTCAACAGCTCCCATTAATATTGAGATCATAGTGTTCGGCCCTCTATTCCCCAGCTGACTGCCTTAGTGACAGCACCGGCTAAGGCGGTGACATTGAAAAATATTTGCCGTGACATGGCCACAAATCACAGCAAGACAAGTTTAAAACTCAATATTCACTAAACTTGCATCTGCTAGTTTCTGGTTCCAATTTCTAAAACACAGTTATTATCTGCCCCTTGCTTTGAAATAGCAGAGCGTAAATGGGTGTGTGCTAAGCCAAGAAAGAGGGGGTGATTTTAAAAAATTAGACTCTTTGGAGATCACGGGTAGTTTCATAAGCCAGAAACTATCACTGGAGAAGGAGCTGAACATACAGATGTATTTGGGGGATGGGGGCTGTTTTCTGGACTGTTTGGGCAACTCACAGCGGCCTGAACTCACACCGCAATTACTCGTGGTCCTGGGTTCACACAACAGCCTAATTTTACACGTATCGATTTTTATTTTCGGTTTTCTCAAGATGCCGACGCAGGTGTTGGTCCGCTTGGCAATTGCCCCTAATTCACTTTACAGAGGCCATGGTCAGCGTGGTGGAATGTGCCCCCACCCACTCTATTTCTGCTAAGCCTGGTGGGACGGCACCTGCCAGCTGCACTCTGACCTCTCACTACAAGCCAGGAGCCCAGGAGGCCTTGACAGTGATGCCATTGGCCCTGGTCCCAAGATGCCTGGCACCCACGGGGTTTGGCATAGAGCAGTTCCTCTTTTGGGGTGTAATGCAGGGACTCCCAGCATTTGCTAAGCACAGCAAGTCTATTTTCCTCCATAATCCTCACGCCCAGCACAACAACAGCCGAGCCACGAGCGTGTGCGCGACAGGAAACCAACCCTTACCCAAGGCCCGTGTCATTACACCAGAGTCTCCCGGCACCACCGCCAAGTTCACGGTCCTCACGTACAGAGAGAGGAGGGCGTGCGGGAAGATCGGGGGCCACCTCCAGCACTCAAGTTCCGTCTTATGAAGGAAAGCTGCCCTGTGAACACGGACCATCAGAACCCACTATGTTAAGGGGCAGACTCACCGAGACAACCTTGTTATCCTGGGTGATGATCCTGAGACAGTCCCTCAGGGCCTGAAAACCTTGGGAAATTGTTAATGGTCCTGTATAGACCGTTGGCTGGTTTTTTTCCTGATGCATCATTTTTTAAAGAAAGGAGGCTTATTGCCCGACTGACTGTGACCTCAGCCTCTGTGCGGCTAGATTCAAATGAGATAACGGTTGGAAATTGTCCACTGAGGTTAGCAACTCAGAAATCTTTCGTAATAGGTATAAAGGCCATTTCACTAGGATATGTAATCGTCACCAATGTGATGTGAGTTTTACACATTAAATTTATGTTGGCACAAAGAAATTGACCAGATCGGTGCCCACAACCTAAAGAGAACCCTTCCTGTTCTTTTCTGTCATTCAGGAATGACAGGGACAAGAGCATTTAGGAGGTGTTCTGTGCCCACTTTTTTGAGCAGGACTCTCTGCTGTGGCGCTCCCAGCCTGGCCTTCCCATACTATGCTGGGTCTGCGTTTGTCTGTTCACAGGTCTCTGTGCCAGAAGAGCCACAGCCAGGGGCGCCATCGGCACAGGAGCTGACCTGGATGACAAGATCCCGTATTTGAGCCCAAGTCACATGCTAAGATGGGATGATACTGTCCCGGAAGGAAGTGAGTGGGAGAGATGTGAATTTTTGAGACCAGAGGGCAGGCTCTGGTAGATTACATTCCCCAACATGGCTGCCACAATGTCTCCCTCCTCCATGCTCATCCGTAACGTGATCGTGACCTTTCCTGCAAATGACACCCGTCAAGACGTGGTGTCGGTTTCTGCTCCCCTTGGACCTGGACCGGCCTCGGAAACAAACGGCAGTGGTGTTGCTATGAGGGTTCCACGGCCAGACTGCAACATGTCCTCATGATTTCTCCTTTGTTTCTTGGTCTGTTTCTTCTTGGAACACAGCCACATGGAGAGAATCAAGGCACCTAGCAGACAGCTCTGAACTCCCAGCCACGGGAAACATTGCCGGTGCCCCAGCCAACACTGTGCGAAACACAGTGATCTCCTGGTCAAGCCACAGAGCTGTGAACAATAATACACTCGTGCTGCTATCCTTGTCATGGTTTGTTGAGCAGCAACAGGTCTGTGAAACGAGGTCTGATCTAAAAAATGGGCACTCTGGTGTACACTGTGCCGTTTGTTTCAACTTTCCTGTCTGTTCAGAGATTTTCAAAATAAAAACTTGAGAAAAAACATTTTTAATTAAAAAAATCTTATCTAAAACATGGAATCTGAAACAACAGAACACATTTGGGATAAGACGAAAGACGAGCCCAGAATTTCCAGAATTTCATGACAACCATAGAATGAGTAGAAGCAAAAGAACTACCGATCCAAACAATTGTTGGAGAAACCAGAGAAGGAAAGAGAAGGGGCTCTCCGGGACTCTCTCGGCCAGTTTCCAAGTATCTAGAAGCAAACATCTGGGTGAAAAGAACAATCAAGTCTGTGTCCTACAGGTGCTTTCTCTGTCCACTCACCACCAGACACTGTTTCAAATATCCATGTGCTCACCCCATTGGGCCAGCCTACAGCAGAGAAATTCAACCATACAAGCAGGAGTGGGGAGCGATTTTGTTTCTCTGAACAGCCAGATGCCCGTGTTGTGGCTACAACAACACTTGGATGGGTGGTGAGCCCTACAACAAAGGACTGATTGATTACATAGCAGCCCATTTAAAAACTATGGGATGCTCAGCAGCCATCAAGAATGGTGGAGAAGTATATGGGGTCTCCTGGCAGGGCAAGATGTTCCTAGAGCTCCAAATTTTTTCATTCAAAAGGTGAGCCATAAATCAGTGAGTAGAGCATGGTCTCATTTTGTATGAAAAATAGACTTGTGTACAATGTGTTTCAGGAAAGTCTGGAATGCACAATGCCAGAATGTTCTCTTTAGTGTTCTGGCTGGTAGGGTAGCAGTCATGTTTGTTTTTTGTTTTTTTGTTTTTGTTTTTGTTTTTATAGATTTACTTATTTATTTTAGGGACAGAAAGAGCCAGTGAGCAAGGGGAGGGGCAGAGGGTCCAGGAAGGGGAAAGAATCTCAGCAGACTCTGGGCTGAGCCAGGAACCCGACATGGGGCTCGATCTCACAACCTTGAGATCATGATCTGAGCCAAAACCAAGAGTCAAGCACTCAACCGACTGGGCCACCCAGGCGCCCCAGGAAGTGGTCACTTTCATTGTCATCTTCATGCTTATCAGGGTTTTTGTGATATTCTGAAGAGTGAACATGAATTCTATAAGTTGGCCAATGAGAAATAAACAGCTCACAGGGTAAATGTTTGGAACCAAAAGCGAAAATAAACTTTTGGGACTTCATCAAAATCAAAAGCTTCTGCACAGCAAAGGAAACAGACAAGAAAACAAAGAGGCAACCTACGGAATGGGAGAAGATATTTGCAAATGACAGTACAGACAAAAGGTTGATATCCAGGATCTATAAAGAACTCCTCAAACTCAACACACACAAAACAAATAATCATATCAAAAAATGGGCAGAAGATATGAACAGACACTTCTCCAATGAAGACATACAAATGGCTATCAGACACATGAAAAAATGTTCATCATCACTAGCCATCAGGGAGATTCTAATTAAAACCACATTGAGAGGGGCGCCTGGGTGGCTCAGTGGGTTAAGGCCTCTGCCTTCAACTCAGGTCATGATCTCAGGGTTCTGGGATCGAGGCCCGCATCGGGCTCTCTGCTCAGCAGGGAGCCTGCTTCCTCCTCTCTCTCTGCCTACCTCTCTGCCTACTTGTGATCTCTCTCTGTCAAATAAATGAATAAAATCTTAAAAAAAAAAAAACACCACATTGAGATATCACCTTACACCACTTAGAATGGCCAAAATTAGCAAGACAGGAAACAACATGTGTTGGAGGGGCTGTGGAGAAAGGGGAACCCTCTTACACTGTTGGTGGGAATGCAAGTTGGTGCAGCCTCTTTAGAGAACAGTGTGGAGATTCCTCCAGAAATTAAAAATAGAGCTTCCCTATGACCCTGCCATTGCACTACTGGGTATTTACCCCAAAGATACAGATGTAGTGAAAAGAAGGGCCATCTGTACCCCAATGTTTATAGCAGCAATGGCCACGGTCGCCAAACTATGGAAAGACCCAAGATGCCCTTCAACGGACGATTGGATAAGGAAGATGTGGTCCATATACACTATGGAGTATTCTGCCTCCATCAGAAAGGATGAATACCCAACTTTTGTAGCAACATGGACGGGACTGGAAGAGATTATGCTGAGTGAAATAAGTCAAGCAGAGAGAGTCAATTATCATATGGTTTCACTTATTTGTGGAGCATAACAAATAGCATGGAGGACATGGGGAGTTAGAGAGGAGAAGGGAGTTGGGGGAAATTGGAAGGGGAGGTGAACCATGAGACACTATGGACTCTGAAAAACAATCTGAGGGTTTTGAAGGGGCGGGGGGTGGAAGGTCGGGGTACCAGGTGGTGGGTATTAGAGAGGGCACGGATTGCATGGAGCACTGGGTGTGGTGCAAAAATAATGAATACTGTTATGATGAAAATAAATTAAAAAAAATAAAAAAATATTTATATCACTCTGTTTCCCCTTTAACTTCTCCTGAGCACCAGGCCTTCTCTCTGAGTGGCCTCCACTAACTGCTGGCTTGAGGGAAGATGTTCCAGAAAGGAGATTTTATTTCAATTCTGACTTTGCATTTCAAATAGACTTGAAATTGACTTTTATTTCAAAATAGAACTTTGCAACAGAACAATCTATGTAAAAACTAGGCTTTGTTAGAAAGAAAAAAATTGTCTCGGTTCCTCTGGCCCCCGTTTAGCCAACCTGAAAAGACCGAGACCTAGAATTTTTGGCGGAGAAAGCCAGGCAGAAAGAAGAAGGAGGTGGGAAGAGGCGACAGGATGGCAGGAGGTCGGGGCACGCTCTGATGGCCAGGAGCCTTTGCTCCACTCTGGGAGGAGGACACCCTTCGGGGGCTGTACCAGTGCAGGGCCACACAAACAAACAAAGGGAGGCAGTCAAGCTCAAGGCCTCCACTGCGTTCCCAATCTTCCTGGTTCCAGTTGGTCCAAGCGTTGCACAGAGCAATGGGCTTGCCCTGGAGTCCGTTGTTGGGGAGGCCACCGCGGCAGCCCCTGGGGCTTGGCAAGTCTCAGTCTGAATGCTAGGGGCCACTTCTTAGTTACAAGAGCTCAGACAATTGGGGCGCCTGGGTGATGCAGTCAGTTGAGCATCCAACTCTTGGTTTCAGCTCAGGTTGTGATCCCAGGGTCGTGAGATCGAGTCCCGCATCAGGCTCCTCACTCAACAGAGTCGGCTTGAGGTTCTCTCTCTCTCCCTCTCCCTCTGTCCCTCCCACCTGTGCTCTCTCACTCTAAAAATAAATTAATAAATCTTCATTAAAATAAAAACAACTCAGACAAACAGTTTCCTCTTTGTGGAGCCTCCACTTATTGGTCTGAAAAGCCGCAGCACAGAACGTCATTGGCGATGCCACTGTGGCACCGAAGCCGGGGACAGAGAGCACGGGCCGCCAGCTTCCAAGCCCCTGCCTGTTGCTTGGCAGGCTCACAACCCCAGACTGAGCCCAATGCCCAGACACTCAGTAGTAAAGCCCCTGAACAGGAGACTCGGGTTCAAACCCATGCTCACCACTGACCTGCTGAGTTGGCTCAAATAATTCCCTCTGGGCCTCAGTGTCCTCTCCTGTAAAATGGGGAGTTTGTGATGCTTGACCCGAAGGTTCCCTCCATTTCTACCACCCCCACCCTGAAGCCTGCTGGAGGAGCTTCCATGTTCCAGAGACATTCATCTGGGGCCACAGGGTCCGCCCAGGCAAGGCTCATGCCCCTGGGTCAGCCTGGGCTGCTTAGAAAGAATCTGAAAAAGAACCAAAGAAATCCTCCTCTTCCTGGTCCCAGCAAAAATAAGAACATTTGGAGGTTCACTGATCACCCAAGAAAGAGACAGATGACACCTTTCTGAGGGGAACCTGAACACAGTCGTCCCGATCATGGAAAGAATTCTCTCATGTGAGACAGGCCTTTATGAATAAACTAAATACGGCGAATATTAAAGGTAATGGTGCAAATGATTGAATGGCTTGACAATCCTACCCTCCAAACGGCCTCATGGGGGAGACAGGCAGGACGACAAGGGTTCAACGTGCAGAGGAGCCTTGCGGGCGCTGCTCCCAGGCCGAGGAGGACTTGGGCAGACCAGGGCTGCCATTCCTAGGAGAACCCCACGTGGACCAGTGCCCCAGGGTGACTGGCAACTCGCTGGGATGGGCCCAGGCCAGGGCTCGCAAAATCGGAGGGGCTCACCCACACTCTGGGGACAGCCCCCATCTCCCTGAGCTGAATGCACTCCCTTACCTCAGTCAGGACACAGCACAGGGTGGCCTCCTGTCTGATGAATCTGGGCGTGCCTATTCTGCGTGTGAGTGTGCCGGGACAGGAAGAGTTGCAGGTTGGGAGCCCTGCGAGTCATGCACCCTTGGGGTGCCCAGCATGTCCCTGCCTGCCCAGCCCGTCCCGTCCTGGCCACCCACCCCACCAAGGAGACCTGGGTGATGGTCCACGCCTGTGCTGGGGAGTCACACCGTCAGGAGGCCGATGGCCACAGCATTCCACCTCGCTCTCCTGTTCCCTCGCCGACTTGTGGGCGCCTGACCCATGAGTGGCACATCCTCTCGGCCAAGACCCTAAGAGCCTGATCTTCAGCACCGCTTTCCCCTTCTTCCCTGCTCCTGGAACGGAGCCTGGCCACGTGGGGCCCTGGGCTCACTAGCCTGAACTGACCCAAAGGAAGGACCGTCACCCAGGGGCCGAGGCCGCAGCTCTCCGCCCCGCACTCCCCTCCCTCCTCCTTCTCTGGGGGCAAAGAGAGGAGTCAAAGCCGGTGGTTCCCAGCAGCAGTCAATGGTGAGAGAAAGGGAAATCCGTGTTTCCTTCCACGGTTCGGCCGCGGCCACCAGCTGAAGGCCTGAAGCTTAACACTGGGTTTTCGTGCCCTTGTGTCCCGAGCCTCTGCCGCATCCGCGAGCTGAAACACTGCGACGGATCAGGACAAGGTTCCTGGGAAGGTAAGGAGGGCATGTGACAGCCAATGCTGCTTCCAGGTCACTGAATCTGGGTGATTTGGGCCTCTTACCTGGTTCCTCCAGTCCGTTTTGGGCACAGCCACAACCGTGCTTTTCCTAAGGGACATCCCCCCATTACTCGGGCTTCCCGTGACCCAGCAGTGGTCAGAGCTCCTCAGCCAGGGGCCCCAGGCCCTCCCGCTCTGGCACCGAGCTTCCCCTCCATCCTGTTCTCCTATGACACCCTACCCTGCACCTGCGTCAGTCTCTCTGTTCCCATCAGCCTGGCCGCCTTGCTCTCTGTCCTCCCTCCCCTCCAACCTACGTGCCAGCCGCTCGTCGCCTGTCCGAATCCTGCACACTCTTCTCTGACCACTCCGGGCGTGTCCCCCACTTCCTCAGCCCACCTGTGACATCTGGCCCTCCCCTTCCTCCTCTGGACCCGCAACCTCTCATGAGCTCATCCTGCAGACACCTGCCTTCGATGGCCTCGTGTGAGCCTCTCCCCTGCCCTACTGGTCACACCTGCATCCCTGCTCTCATGCATTGGTCTGTGAGCGTCTCAGACGTTGTAGTCGATGACAGCTTTCAGTTCTGCTGACCGTCCTCCAAAAGAGAAAAGCCATCTTTCTCCTCTGAACTCCCAGAGTATTTTATGACTCCCTTAGGGCACACAGTACATTTTAAAGAATAAATACATAGAAGAGGCTTGTTTGGTAAGATTTACTTATTGCTATTATCATTCCTTTAATACGGTTCATCTTAAACCTATTTTAATTGCCCTACTCAATAGACATTCATTCATGATCTTAAAGATATCTTTTCAGCATCTCCCGCAGGGGACATAGAACTCCTGCGGGCAATAGTGCTGTCCTGACCATCTTTGCACAACCTGTACCGCCCAGCACACTGTGACGGGGCTTCTGTGTTTTCTGGTTGTCTGGTCCATATGTGAATCAACAGATACAGCTGACTCCCCACCTCCAGGTTTCATGGTTTTGTAACCCAAATACACGTCAGAGATCAAGTGGTTCGGCCTCAGAATCTTCACATCCAACAACCAAAAGTAACTCTAATCCCTATTTTCGTTTTTCACCTAACATTCGAGGGAATCTGTGCTATCACTCCTGGCAACGCTTCTTCATGCCCACTTTCTTCCAGGCTCTGCAGATCTCGAAGCTTTGCACACGCCTCCTCCCTACTCCCAACGTCCGCGCTGGCCAAGTCCTTCTCTCTCCTTCTCTTTATTTCCTTTTGATTGATTCCTTTTTCCTCCCCCCATGCCAAGCAGGTGCTGCTAAACTTTTCCTTTGAAAGGGAAAAAAAACTGATGGCTGGAGGCTTCTACTTTATTTCCTTTGGAATCATAAACCTATGAACATGGCTGGAGATCAAAACGTTGATGTTTGCTACCCGTGCTCATTGAACTATCCAGGCAGCAGATCGTAACCTATTGAAAATCTCAACATCTTTTTTTTTTTTTTTAATGAAACACAAGTTGTGGATATTTTTAAGTTATCTCTCCAGAAAAGTAACAAAATAGATAGGATGTCATGTCAGGAAACTAGTTGGTTTGTTAAAAGCAAATCTTTTCAAAATAAATAAAATTATTTGTAATTTTAAAAGCAACAGTCCACCAAGTTTCTGGGTTGATATATAGATGTCTTAAATGTGGCCGGTTGTGTCTCAAGGTGCCTTGATGAATTTGCAACCACCCAAGATCACTGCACTGGGGAATTGGCGTCACGTCCCCTTGGGCCAGCAGTGTAGACAGGTAGGGAGTGAAAAGTGCCAGGTATCAAACCTGGGCATCCAGGGGACTGTAGTCTAAGGATGGTTTCATTACCCACAAGATCATCTTATTTTTCTGGTACGCTTTTTTTCTATAAGAATTTCTTTTCTTTTTCTTTTTTTTTTTTAAAGATTTTATTTATTTGTTAATTTATTTGACAGAGAGAGAGAGGGTATAAGTAGGCAGGAGGCAGGCAGAGAGAGAGGGAGAAACAGGCTCCCCACTGAACAGTGAGCCGGACATGGGCTGGATCCCAGAACCCTGAGCCGAAGGCAGACGCTTAACCCACTGAGCCACCCAGGTGCCCTATTTTCTTTTTCTTTTAAATTTTCACCACAAGAAGGACTTTTTACAATGTGTAACACACCATTTCTCTCTGTCGAGGGAAAAAGAGAAGGGACGCTCCTTAGAGCCCGAGCCCCGTGTCTGTCTCATGCCCCGTGGTTTCCCACTTCGGCCCTGCCCTGGCGAACGTATGCACTCCAGCGTATGCGGCTCCAGCTGAGTGAAATGCGGACAGCTTTACTAGAGCCTTAAATTTAAAGCAAACGAACCAAAACAGGCGAGACTTTTCCAATCAGCAAATTCTCCAATCAGGGAGAAGTAACAGGAAAGACTAGGAAGATTGTTGAAATTATATTTTTCAAGATCATGTTATTATTGATCCCAAACTGTGGAGATCCGAGGAGGTAAAGAAAGGCTTAGGGACAGCAAATGCTGTGTGACGTTTGTGCGCCGCTCTCCGTGATGAACACGTGCCAACTCGAGCCCTCCTAGAAGTGCTGTGCACTGGGTACGGCTGTCACCCCGCTTCCGCAGACGCAGAAGTGGTAGCACACAGAGGAGCAGATGCCAGGCCAAGGCCACACGGCTGGTAGGTGGGGGAGCTGGGATTCGCACCCAGGGTCTGTTCCGCAGCCTGGGCTCCCGGCCACTGGGCTCCGGGGCCCCAGCCGCACCAGATCTGAGCCGCCAACAACAGCGTGGACGCCACAAACCAGGAGTCAGCACCTTGGCTCCACAGCTCTGGGAGCGTTTGCGCAGAAATATTCCAGAGGAAATTCCGACATTACGTGGGAGGAGGAAGGTTTGAACAAAATTACTTTTCTGGTTTCTTTCAACCCTGAGATCCATGATTCGAAGAAAGATGATGTCTGATGTCTCTAACCTATCATATCTAAATTCACTTTTTCCTTCACTGCTCCTAATATGCCTGGGCTTCCACGAGCGAGTCCACGTAACTGCCTGATACATTTGGCAATGGGTCGGAGGGGGTAGAAAAAGAAAACTGACTCACCCAGACAAGTGTCTACAGATACCGAAATCTGCCAGGTTGCCACCAAGCCTCCCGATTCACCTAGACCCTGCCGGTCAACTCGGGAGGAGCCCCCGGACACCCCAAGGAGGTACCGCCCTGCACAACTGAGACAGGTCTGATAAGCAGAACAACACACAAAGGAACCCCTCCGAAGTCCACAGAAACTTAACTTGGCCGGGCGGCTCCGGAGGTCTAGGTGTCCCCGGGTGCTTTTCCTCGGGTTCCTCGGCCCAACCCATACAACTTTCCAAGCCACGTTTGTGTTAAACTGCTCCTGATATGCTCCAATAAGTGTGCTTTCGACACATTGTTAACATAAGGCCAGATCTGTAATACAGCATGGACAATTAAGCACACAATTTTTGTATAAATGCAAAATCCCTCACTGTGAATTATTTAATTAATGCTCTCCAGTTCATTTAATAGAGCTCTTTCAGAGACCATTTCACTCACAGAAAACTAATTTCATTCTCCGGGTTGATTTAATTAGATTGTATGATATATGGTGCCTGCTAATTCCGCGGCTCCGGACGCCGCGCCTGGGCCCGTTGCCCCCATTGTCGGCAATCTGTCAGCCCCATTTTTAACAGTATTGAAAAATTCAAGCTTTATTATTGCTCGCTCACTCTTTCTCTCCCATCAGGAGGAAAGTAATGAGCTTTTCTTCTTACGAGAGCCGGCAGAGAGCGCGGTACCCTCAGTGCTCCAGGCAGAAGGCAGTATTAACAGGCCTGATTCATGAGTTAAGTTTCCAACTGCTTGTGGCTATTAGCACTCAGTCCTTTGGCTGTCATTTAGTTAAAAAGACTCTTCGGTTAATTCACTCTTTTAATGAGACTGTGCTATTCAACTAATGTATTTTACTGTATGAAAGGTCACACCAGGAACCAAAACAGATTGGAGGGAATGTCGCAAGAAGCCTGGCTGTCAAGAAACAATTCGAGCCTCCGAGGCATTTAGCAAGCCTGCGTCGGTAATAAGCTACGGAACGGATGGGCCGGCATTCACCTCCAGAGTTGAGCGCCATAAATCAAGGCTAAAGAGAAGGCAGATTAATCAGAGGCTCAGACAAAAAGAGCACGTGTTTCATTACCCATATAATCACTAACATGATTGCCAGACAAGCTAAGGAACTGGATGCGGGACTGGAAAAATATAGTTCAAGAGAGCGCTGGAACTCAGTTCTGTTTAGCTGCAAGCACTAAATCTTTTCATTAAGGCCCGTTGACTCCATTTTCCCAACCGCTGCCACGGGTGGGGTGGGGGAGAGGGGCGTGGGGGGGCATCAGGGGGCGCAGGGGTCTGGATGGGCTGGCGCGGTTGGCGAGGGAAGGCTGGGCCAGGGGCGTGGGGATGCCGGGCAGCAGTCGGCCTCGGGACACGATCCCGGTGTGGGCTGACAAAGGGGTCCGGCCCCGCTGGGCTGCGTCAGACCCATCCTCCTGGAAGCTCATGAACAAGGACAGAGGACCAGAGTCCCAGCCCTCGTGTAGCTCTGCCTGTGGGTCGGTGCATACACACGTGTGTGCACACACACTCCACACTCACACCCGCACATATGCTCTCACAGACACACACGTTCACGTACTCGCTCACACACTTTGGGAGTGACAGAGGGGGGCCGCGGGGTGCCTCTCCTCCCACCGCTGCTGTCTCATAGCATCTTGCCAGCCTGTGTTGGTGGAAAGGCTCTGTGCCGATGTCCTGTGCTGGGAACTCATAAGGTGTCCCCACCTCCAAGGCCCCCAGACCACCTTAAATTCTGGGGTACAAATGAGCTGACCAGACCTCGTTACCTGGGGTCTCCAGCAAAGGCACTTCTTCAGCGGCAACGGTCATTGTTGGCAGATCAGGAGCATGGTTTGCAACGTGGGCACATCACAAGAAGCTGCCCTCCCCGGGCCCCGGACCCCTTCCCTCCTTGACCTGTCTGTGCAGCCGGGTCACCAAATCCCTGGCCTCGGGAAGCAGAGCCGCCAGCACCTGGGCCAGGCTGGTGGGGATGGGGGCAAGAGTGTTTTCTTTCCAGCTCGACTTTCCTGCGACTGAACGAGGCAGGCCGACGTGAGAATCCTCGGGCGCCCCAGGACCGGGAAACCGTATGCTTAATTACGAAGCATCTGTTGCCGAGAACACCCCCTCGCTTTGGCGAGGCCTATCTCGCCGTATGAATTTTAAAATCTGTCAGCAAGGGATCACAAAAGCTCTGGGAGCAAAGAGCTACTCACGTTAACCTCTGAACCAGATAATCTAACAGTAATCCATTCAGAACTAATCAAACATTTACAGAACCGCACCGGCATCCCGGCAAACAATTCGTCATCTTCACGCACTCATTACCCCTCCAACATCTCAATCTACCTATGCAAATGAAGCGAGGGAGCTGACATCGGGACCATGTACAGAAATTATAAACAAATATTCATCCATTATGCTGCTGAAATTTAACAGCTGAAGTACTAACACGAGCTGAACTTCGAGCCCCGAGTATCAATTATTTATGAACCCAAACCTGACAGGACTGTGTAGGTGAATTAGCTGCATATGTCAAGCTTTGTTATAAATCCCAACCTACTGTAAAACTCATTTTCATAGAATGTATGTACAAGGCTGACAATATATCAACAGCACGGCATTAATAATTTAGAAGAATGGGACCGTAAGGGAACACCTTGGAAACCGCTCTGCTCCGTAGTTGGTATTACAAATAAAAAAGTCAAATAAAATGAATTTCCCATAAACAGAGAATCAAATAAAGCATTTTCTCCATAATTTTATTTTCAATTTTCAGAAACATACCGGTTGATACTTTCGTGTTTAGGTACCGTAAGCATCACTGTAAGTTGTCTTAATTCTTCCTCTTCACTGCCCCCCTTCCCTGGGCCCCGAGGAAAGGGCAGGGAAATTTCTGATCTGGTGATGAAAGAAAGGTTTCCAGCTCTTTCCTTTATGTTTATATTAAAATAAGTGCAAGACGGAGGAGGAGCTGAAGCGAGCTTAATGTTGTTTGCTGTCCAGAGATGTTTGCTGTGGTTTGCCAGTGAAAGTGTATCATAAAACAAAGCGCTAGGCAGTAATAAAGACACTTAATTGAGACAGTATTGCTCAGGAAAATGTTAGGATTTTCCTATAGTCACTCTCCCTTCTGAAACGCGGATGGGCGAGCAATTGCGAAATCTCGGCGGCTTGCTTGATCTGCAGAGTGCAAATACTCTCCTGCGGGCTCCGGCGGGAGAGCAGCAGACTCTCGTGGGTGGGGCTGGGTGTGCGGCCGGGAGAGAGTGGTCTCGAACCCCTGTCCTCTGGGCTGAAACGGTCCAGGCCACTGCCCGCCCCCCCACCCCACCTCGCCTTCCTCTCACTCATCCCCAGCCTTAACCTTCGCAATCATTTTTAGGCGAGTGATGCTCAACTGCGGGGACTCTGTCACTGCTAATGACTTCTCCCTGTCCGTCTTCTCTCGACTCGGGATATTTATGGCTCTGTAGCCACATTTGTCATTTCTGCCCAGCGAGAAGGCGTCTCTCGGCATTCTGCTTTCTGGATCCCTCTAGACGCCAAACGCCGGCCTCCTTTGGTTGTGGGGACGGGAAAGCATTCCCCCCCACCCCCACCACCCCCAGGCTGTCCACTCTTCCAGGCGGTGAACAGAGGTCTCGTCTCTGCCACCTTCGTGGGCGGTCTGCACTCCCTCCCGAGGCAGGACCCCTGCTGCCGGTTAGGTGAGCCACGGTGGCCAGTGTCCGTGCTAGGCGCCCGGAGGGAGCCGACCCATCCCCTGCCTCACTCTGCCCATCCAGGTGTCCAACAGCCCAGAAACAGCTGGCACAAGTCCAAAGTAAAAAATCAAACATTTCTGCCCGCTTCCAGCCCAAAGAACAGGCCCCGCTCTCAAAGCTCCTGGTAACACACTCGTCACTTGGGTCTCCACCATGGACTCCAAGCTTGGGCCATCACAGGTGTCACTTTTGGCAGGAGACTGACAAGCACCTACGGAGGCCTCCCTAGCGGGCCCCGACCTAACACTTGCTGATGCAAATACCTCTCCTTCTCTGCAACCTTTCGGGCCTCATTAAGCTTTCCAAGTTCTTCCAAGTGGCCTTTAGTAGAGGGAGCCCTGGCAAGGAATCATCTTGTTTAATGCTATGTGAAATTGCACTCAGCAAAGTCTTGCTTCGGCACGCTGCGTGGGCCGTAGGAATTCTCCGTTGTGAACGCCCGCTGCGCCGGGAGGAAGCCCGAGATCCCGTTCTTTTCCTGCGAATCCTGATGCGGAGATCTAAGGAAAGCACCGCTCCTCCACGCGTCCTAGCGGGGCAGGAGCCAGCTTCCATGGTCACCAATCTGTCCCTCGCACAAACACATTTCATTTACTGTGTGCGAGGTGAAGTCTCCCTGTCCTTTTAGGAGGGAACATTCCAGGTCCAGAGCGCCAGAAACCTGAGGAGGCAAGGGTGTGAATGCGTTGGAGCTCGATCATTCTGCTTCTCTGAAACGTCACTCCAGAGCGCTAATCCATAGGGATGTGTAGGCAAGTCTAGCTGTTACTCAGGCACCTGTAGCCTCGAATGTCTCCCGTTTTATGAAATGCTAAAATATTTACACTCTTTTTACTCCAATCAGGGGAGAATCACTTGGCTCACTTGGATCTCTTTAAAAGGGGAAAGAACTAAAAGCGCTGACATTTCCAGAAGAAACAAGGCTTGTGCATGCTCTTGGAATTTAAATGAGAACCTGCAGAAGATTCTGACTGAACAGGTTTCCATTCAGAGGTGGGGCTGATGGCAGGATCAAACCGAGCTCTCAGGGTGCACAGGAAGGACACGAGGTCCGACTCTTTGGGGCCGGGGGGTAGTTGGGGTGTTTGTGCTCTAGGGAGCTACATATATTAAGAATTTTAAAAAAGCGTTTCTATCTTCTCTGTTGAGAGAATCCCTTCAGATTGTACCATTTTTCCCTTCTGTGCTTCACGCAGCAAGAGGGAAGGAGAGGAGGTATCAGTTCCTTCCTGAGAACAGCTGAAAGCATCACAGAAGTTATGGGC
Organism: Mustela erminea; assembly: GCF_009829155.1. Lineage (NCBI taxonomy): Eukaryota > Metazoa > Chordata > Mammalia > Carnivora > Mustelidae > Mustela > Mustela erminea. The sequence continues at coordinate 83,928,489 of NC_045627.1, read as the reverse complement.
TCTGTGTTCTATGAAGGAGAAAATATATATTTTGGTCTTGAAAGTTATCACTTTAATTACGTAGTAATTCTTAAGCAACCTCAGGGTGGGCTTTTAAGAGGTGAGTTTGAGGGCACCTGGGTGGCTCAGTGGGTTAAAGCCTCTGCTTTTAGGTCATGATCTCAGGATCCTGGGATCGAGCCCCGCATCAGGCTCTCTGCTCAGCAGGGAGCCTGCTTCCCTCTCTCTCTCTGCCTGCCTCTCTGCCTACTTGTGTTCTCTGTCAAATTAATAAATAAAATCTTAAAAAAAAAAAAGAGGTGGGTTTGAGAAAGGCCTGTGGAGACTCTCTCCCTGAATATTACTATTTAAACCTGTCATGGGGCGCCTAGGTGGCTCCGTCGGTTAAGCCTCTGCCTTCAGCTCCAGTCATGATCCCGGGGTCCTGGGATCGAGCCCCACATCGGGCTCCCTGCTCAGCGGGGAGTCTGCTTCTCCCTCAACCCCTCCCCCTGCTCGTGCTCTCTTCCCCTCACCCTTTCTCTCAAATAAAAAAAAATAAAATAAAAACAAATATAAACCCATCAGAGCAGAAGCAGGTTGAAGGTGGAACCCTTTCTGCATTAACCCTTCCCAGGAGGCTCCTGGGACAAGCGGGAATGTCCAGGGCATCTGGCCCCCGCCTTGTCTCTCCCTAGTTCTCTAATTCAAAACACATCAGAAGACTGTTCAAAAGAGCACTATTCACAACAGACAAAAGGTGGAAAAGCCAAATGTCCATCCACTGATGAGTGGAGAAAAAATGGGGTGAATCCATAGGACGGACGGCGATTTGGCCATAAAAAGGAATGCAGCACAGGCCCCTGCCCCAGGATGCGTGCAAGCACCATCACAAAGGGTGGACGTCCAGAATGGCAAATCCACAGAAACAGGTGGGTTGGATGCCAAGAGCTAAGGGAGAAGAAAGCAATTCAGAAATGGGGCTGAGTGGACATGGAGTTTTATTCAGAGGCGATGACAAGATCTTGTAACCAGACAGCAGTGGTGGCTACATGACACAGAATGCACCGATGAGGTTGAGTTGTTCACATTAAAATGGTCAGATTTGTTATGTGAATTTCACCACAAAAGGAAATTTTTTGTAAGTATCATCAGTTGTGCTCAATCTAAGGGGGTGAAGAGACCCAGGCTCGTTGGTTAGGTCCTCCCGGTGAACATTCTAGGGCTACCTTTCTCAAGACAAGACCTGTGCCACCTGTGGGCTGAATGTGAGCCACCAAACCCGGTGAGACTGCCCAGGGGCCATCAGGGTCCGCTGACTAAACACTTCTGCCCAAAGGCTGACACGACTCACCGTGGACATATGGCTTGTTTTCACACATGAGTAGTGTTGCTGGGAATGTTCTCTTGATGTGCTCTGTGTGTTGGTTTAGATCTTTAGGGGTCAAGAAACAGACACTCTAGGTGACCTTGAGCAAGGTGGAGAGGGATACTCTTGGCCATGAGGATGACGAGGATAAGGACACTACCAAGCTTCATGGAGATGGCACGCAGCTTAGCAATAGAAGGTCGTTTGGGACACGTCTAACCCTGAGCCACTGGCAACCTCACTTCCTCAGGGACCACATCTCTCCCTGCTGGCAGGAGGCCTCTGCCGTTTGGGCAACCCAGCCCAAGGACACGCTCCTTTCCTGGCACCCTCTACTCCCCGAACAGTACCCTCCCCGCCCCCCACCCCAAGATGGTGTGATTACTGCGGCTTCTGCTTCTCATGCCTTCCCACCCTCCCTGGCTCCTGCTCTCTGCCGTCTCTCTGTCTCTGCTCTCTAGAATGAACACTTAGCCCACTATCCTCTGTCTACCTGGAGTACCAGCTCCCCAGTACAGGCTCGGATGTGTTCATCAAGTACAACCGTCTTCCTGGGGAACGTGGTCACATTGGGGAACTAAACTAACAGGGCCCGCCTCTATACTGGGGACCTGGTCAGCTTCGCTGACATCAGTGTGGTCACACCCCATGCTCAGCTCACCAGATGAGCCTCATGAGGCCTGGACCGCCTTAGTGCCCATCTTCTGATGACTCCCTGATCACAGCCAGAATATTCCATTTGAGATGCGCTGATTTAGGCGCTGACTTTTTCTAAATCATAAGGGCCAAGCCAGGTGACTCTGGTCATTAGGATGTGTCAGTCATTTTCTTTGAGAAAACGGTTGCCCTGAGCCTCCTGCGGAGCCGGTCTGCTGTGAGAGGCTGAAAATGAGTGAGAACTCAGCCCCAGGGACCTGACTGGGGCCTTTCAAATGACAGCCACCTAAGGGGACCCCACTGAGGCCACATGGAGAACCTATCTGCCTCCAGAAACCAAGAAGTCCTGGATGAAGAAGCGGCCAGGCCTCGATGACCAGGTGGAAGCCGATGACCAGGTGGAGGCCGATGACCAGGTGGAGGCCGATGACCAGGTGGAGGCCGATGACCAGGAGGAGGCCGATGACCAGGAGGAGGCCGATGACCAGGTGGAGGCCGATGACCAGGTGGAGGCCGATGACCAGGTGGAGGCCGATGACCAGGAGGAGGCCGATGACCAGGTGGAGGCCGATGACCAGGTGGAGGCCGATGACCAGGTGGAGGCCGATGACCAGGAGGAGGCCGATGACCAGGTGGAGGCCGATGACCAGGTGGAGGCCGATGACCAGGTGGAGGCCGATGACCAGGAGGAGGCCGATGACCAGGTGGAGGCCGATGACCAGGTGGAGGCCGATGACCAGGTGGAGGCCGATGACCAGGTGGAGGCCGATGACCGGACAGTCCCAGACTCTCGTCTCCTCTCTCTGCCTCTCGCTGCATTGGACCCGCCTGTTCTCTGCCTACAGCTCAGTTCTTCCCACATGGCTGGAAACATAACCAAGTTTTCTCTCCACTGAAGAGACACCATCCTGAAGCTATGAGTCCCCAGGGGAGGCACCCCCACGCCCTGATTGGGTAGGGTGACCACCTTAGACCGACCAGCCATAGCTGGGTAAAGGTCCCTAGAGAAGACAGGCTCTTCTAGATGAAAGATGCTTTGCAGACGCTTTGAAACCAGATGGCCCCGTTCAAATCATAGCATCCAAATTTACCTAAGCTGTGTAACCTTGGCAAGTTTCTTAACCTCCCTGTGCCTCTGGCATATCAGCAAGTGTCTGGAGCATATGTCCTAGGTTCCCCCCCCCCATCTCTTCTCCCAACCCTTCCCATCTCAAGGTCTCCTGTAACCAGCCCAGTGCCCCACAGCCAGTGACTCTTTCTGCAGCAAATCAGTGACTCCCTGGCTTGTTACAGAGCAGATGGAATGGACTGTTCACTGTCCGCAGGGAGGCCGGTGTGCTCTCAGAGCAGCCCGGGGAGCCACATGCCACAGACACCCCGCTCTCTCCAGGAGCTCCAGCGCTCCCACGGATGCCCAGTGTCTTCAGCGTGCGGCTCCCGCTGGACCTCGAATGCCTTGGGGTGCTTACTGTACACACTAAAGTCCATTATATATAGATAATAAACAGAGCTATTGATCCTACCCAATGCACTGATAACGTAAGCACCCTGAACACACCATCTGTGGACAATTCAATTTAAAAACCATTCCCAACTCACCTACAGCCAGCAGCCCAGACGAAGCGGGTGATATTTGGATGGGGGCATCCACCTGGCTGATACACCTTACTTTCTGTCACCCCCCGTCCCTTCTCAGAGAGCGCAGAAAATATGACAGAGGGAAGCAAGTTGGCTGTCTGGAGTTTCAAATGGCCGGTCCCCACCCATCCCCACGGGGAACAGGCTGGTGTTCCATGATGTCCGAAAGCACACAGGGCAAAGTCACCCCTCCTTGATTGGGAAACATCGAGGGGCTGTGGGCTAGGACAAGGAAGCAGCTGGAGACGGATATGAAGCAAGCTGGTATTATTGTTCATTAGCAATATCTGTGAGCTGAGCACGGACGTGGTGTTCCGTCCTGGGCTTACCTGGCACCGCTCAAGGAGGAGGAAACCAGCCCCGCTGCTTCCTCACGTGGCTGAACAGCTCACAGGCAGACACTGCTGCTCCCGCCAGCCCAGTGGGATCATGAGATGTGATCATCTCGTTGCTCACGGACTGGGACTTCGTCTCATCTAGCTGTCAAAATAATCCCTTGAGGTGGGTGGCATTCTGCCCACTTGCCAGGTGAGAACACCGAGGCGGAGGGGATGAGCAGCCTTCCCAGGGCCAAGCAGAAGTCAGAATTTAAACCCCAAACTCCCTTATTTGAAGTCTGAGTCCGTTCCATTATACTTTGCTGCCTCAAGAAGGGAGTGTTAAATCCCAAGGACGGCTGGGAACTGGGTCAAGTTCATGGGATCTGAATAATGGGAAAGTCACCCCAGGGTGAGACTAATGTGACAGAAGGGGGAACAGGGTGGGGCACATGGTGACAAGGTTGACGTTCCAGTCTCCCCTAATATTTCTCCTTGAAATCATCAGCTTATCCCCACCTGGACTATAACTTCCTAGAAAAGTCGCATGCAGAAGGACAGCACTGGGCCTGCAGCTGACCGGTGCGTCTCCCAGGCTCATGGTCCTCATTCGGCAATTGAGGATTCCAAAAAGCTTCTGTCCTCTGACACCGCGGAATTCTGCAATTATAATTCCTCCATCCTTTCATAACATCATTCGTGATAGTGTAAACTTATCTGTTCATTCAGTTACTCACGTACCCATTCAATGAGCCCTGATTATCCAGCTATCGTGGGGAGGAGGGCACACTGGTGATACAAAGAGAAACAAAGTGTAATGTTTTGCCCTCATGGGGCTCCAACTCCAAATGGAAACAGATATACAGAGACAGAGATACACCATATATGAGCTGCTTTAGGGACGCAAAGATAAAAGATCTACTCAATTCTCTTCAGAAAGTAAAAGACCAGAGAATTAACTGCAGGCATCAGCCTTGGCGGAAGCAGGAGTGTTCAAAAAATATTCCATCAGCTTCCCACTTTTCCAGCTCCCTTGGCAGTTGGGAAGAGTCAGGCGAGTTATTCCGGCCAATGTGTCCCTTCTGGACTGAAGCCTGGAAGAGTCAGAAGGAAACCCTCTGCCTGTTCCTGCTTCTATGGCAACCACACATTCCTGATGTTGGCACCCTGGTCACCCTGGGTCCCTGAGTGACTCTGGGGAACAGAGCCCTCTGATGACCCATGAAGGAGAGCAAAGACAGAAATAGAAATGAAACTTTGTCATGTTCAAGCCACTGAGATTTTGGGGTCATTGGCTACTGCACTTTATCCCGTCTGCCCTGATACAGAGGATTAGAAGCCTAACCACATCCTGGACAGGAACTGATTCCTTTACATAAAAGATGTGACATGGTTTTATTAAACTGTTTTTCTACACCCTGTCTCCAAAACCTCCTTAGACTTCAAATTTTTTTTTTAATTTTTATTTATTTATTTGACAGGCAGAGATCACAAGTAGGCAGAGAGAGGAGGAAGTAGGCTCCCGCTGAGCAGAAAGCTCGATGCAGGGCTCGATCCCTGGACCCTGGGATCATGACCCGAGCAGAAGGCAGAGGCTTTAACCCACTGAGCCACCCAGGCACCCCTAGACGTCAAATATTAAAACCAGACCGGACCCACGCCACTTTCCATTCCCACGACTGGGAACTCGTGCCATTTTTCATGAGTTTGTTTTCCAAGTGCTAGAGAAGCAAACCTCAGACAGAAAGAATTCTAGCATGTAATTGATAAACGGATAAAAGAGTGGCTTGGAAATATCTACTTTTAGGAAACCGACAAAAGATAATGGAAACACAGAGGCGGTGTGTTGTCCTGTTGCCATGGTGAATGCAAGGTCTAAGATAGCTCTAGTGATGTGGTGGCGAGGACAGCCAGAGCTGGTGAAACCTGCCAGTCTGTCAGCCACTTGGCTCAGTCCCACCACCAACCCGGGACGTCAGAAGCTTCACACAGAGCAGAGAGGGGAAATTATTGCAGGAAGCTGAAACGAGGTAGTGAACTGGTTAACGTGAGTTACTGGCTGAAAAAACTCAATGAATAACCACCTCAGCTTCTCCAAGAAGACTAGGATCCAGGATCAAACGGGCTTGCTTCTCTGAAACACGGGCATGAGGAAGACACTTCTAGATCTTGGCTTCCTCATTAGGTAAGTGGTGAAATGACAGACACCACCATGGCCGCCACCATCCCAAGGAGCTCTGCTCACTGGCTCTGGTTGAGAGATCTGATCATTACATTACTCACTGGCTGGGTAAGCGCAAGGGAAGCAGAAGCAGAGTAAGAAGGGGGTAGGAAAGAAGAAAGAAGGTGGAATTCAGCCAGATGTAGTAGGTTGTTTTGTTGTTTTTTTTTAATCATTCTCAGAAGTACTTCTATGAATGACTAGCTCACTGGTCACTAAAGGTTAACTACCAGAACGTATTCCATTCCATTAAACCTTTTCACTAAATGCCTACTACCTGCTGGGAACAGTGCTGCCTACTGGGGATGGAGGAACAATCAAGACAGACATTGATGCTGAACTTAAAGTCTCATTCAGTAAGCACCGAGCCTCATCTACTAAACCAGAGGGGAGTTAAATGACAACAACACTTCTGACTCCCAGAGGGGCTACCCTCCATGAGAACCTTTAGGAGTCAACCGAAGAATATTAGTAAATTGGATCATTGACAACTTGTGTTGACAGTCTCTCCAGTCTTGAGAGCGAGGCAAAGCTTCAAGCATAAGCAGGGTGGTATTTGGCCCCTCCCCATCACCTTTTTGGAGGATTCTAGCACTCCACCTAAACCTGAACAGTCCTTGGTGGCTGTTACCCTTCTTTTTGGTTGTCTCCATCCTGTGGGGGTGGGGGTGGTTTTCCTTCCACATTGCAACTTTGAGCTATGTAGGGATGGTGTGGCCTCTAGGTAAGCCCTGCCCTTTTATGTCCTAAGAAATTTCTGGCTAAGAAATTCCTCTTCTTTGTTTCACCCAACTTCAGCTCCCACTCAGCAATCGAAGGTGCCAACAGAATCCTGGGCAGTCCTAATCCTAATCTAATTAACCCCAGACACTGCCTTTTGGTTTAGTCTCTCGAATGAAAAACATCCATTAAACATGTTCACTAAACTCCTGTGAAAAGCCTGAGGAACATTCACACTTTCGATCTAGAAATTTCACTTCTGGGACTATCCCAAGGCAACGATTCTAAATGGAGTTAAAAATGGTCTGCACAAAGATGCTGATTGCAGCATTATTTATACTAAGGAACAATTCAGAAACCACTTAAATTCCCACAACAAGGGGAATAGTTAAGTAAATAACTGGTAGCCCATAAATTAGGATTTTTTTTAAGCCATTAACATGGTTTTTGCAAAGAAAAAGTTTTAATAACCTGGTGAAATGTTTATGCAATAATGCTTAGGCGGAAGAAAATCAGGATACACAAGGGTATATATAGTGCTGTAGCCCAGAACAGAAGGAAAAAAGTAAACGAAAATGTTAACAGTTATCTCTAAAAGGTAGGATGATGGGAAATTTTTATTCTCTTTGCATTTCTGTTCTGTGTTTGACAAGTTTTCTGTAATGAGAATGCATTAGCTTTATAATCAGAAAGTTACCATTTTTAAAGGAAGTGATAAAACCAGCTCAACAGTCCTGGGGCACTAGTGGATACGGTCTGGCAGGGCCGAGCTCCGCTGTTCAAACGTGGAAGAGACCCTAGCCTTTGCAAAATATCACCGATATTCCTTAAGCCATTAAATACATTTCATAATTGCAATTGCTTGTTCTAAATTGCCTGTTTATTCTGTTAATGACTTTTTTTGTGAACCACAGTTTACAAATAAGGCATTCCTAGAATCTGCTAGCAATTAGGGAATTGTTCTGGCCTCCTAATGAAAAGTAAACACCATTAATAATGCCTGTCCTAGCTTATACTCGCGTTGGTTTTGTGTCATTTACTTTGGAAACAGATAATAACAGCCCTTTAAAAAAGGCATTTAGGCCACAGATTGTTCCTATGCATTGTTTGCTAATCTCATGTTAAGGAGTAGGCGTTAGTAACACAAAATAAAGACAGAAGACTTTTTCCTCCTCTTTGAGATTGGTTTTCATAAACAGTGGTCTCCTGATGATTGTCTTTGCTAATTTAGCTATCTGTATACGCCCATCGCCCATCGACCTCACAGGCCAAGTTAAAGCCTCACTCCTCAGATCAGGACCCACTGGCTACAGTTGTCTTAAATTGAAATGTACAAACACCTTTAATCCCACCTTCCCTGGTCCGGGCAGAAGCAGAGAGAATGCAGCATGTCACCTAAAGGAAAGATCTGGTTAGGAACAAAGTGAAAGTTCAGATGATTAAATAAAATTACCCACAACAAAATGAAAGAATGTGTCCATACAAAGACTTGTACAGGAATGCTCACAGCAGCTTTATTTGTAATCGCCCTAAACTGGATACAAATCAAATGTCTGCCAATAAGGGGAATGGATAAACAAATTGTGGTATATCCACACAATGGAATATTACTCAGCAAAAAGAAGGAAGGTACTATTCATACCCACTGTCGTAGGGATAAATCTCAAAACAAATCATGCTGAATGAAAGAAGCCAGACCAAAAAAAGAGTACATACTATATAATTCCTTTCATTTACAATTATAGAAAATGCAAGCTCATCTGTAGTGACAGAAAGCAGAGGAGTGATTGGCGGAAGTTCCGGAGAAGGGGGAAGCGTTATGTTCATTATCTTGACGGCAGTGATGGATTCACACGTGTAAGTCAAAACCTATACTTTAGACTTTCATATGTCAAAAACTTTGGTTTTCTGGGCAGCTTCTTCCATGTTGATTATGCCCCAATAAAACTTGTTTTTTAAAAAATGAATAAATGGGGGCACCTGGGTGGCTCAGTGGGTTAAAGCCTCTGCCTTCACCTCAGGTCATGATCTCAGGGTCCTGGGATCAAGTGCTGCATTGGGCTCTCTGCTCAGCGGAGAGCCTGCTTCCTCCCCTCTCTCTCTGCCTGCTTCTACACCTACTTGTGATCTCTGTCAGAGAAATAAATAAAATATTTTGTAAAATGAATAAATGACCTCTTATCGTGTTTTTCTTATAAAATTCATAACTACTTTAATAATAGCAAAAATTTACCATTACTAAATAAACTTTATTGTTTTAAATTTAAAAAGCAAGTAAAATAGAAAGTGATGAGGGGGAAAAATGAATGTTATTACATATAGGAGGAGTCATTTAATTATTCTTCTGTCTCAGTGGTAGGTTCGCATACCTTCTGTATATGTTATGAAAAGTTCTGTATGTCTTGGGTACCTTATAATGGAATATATGAGAGATTTGAGGAAAGAGAACACATTGTGCAATATGAGAGGTCTTTAGAGCCTATAAAACATCACCCTGAACATCACCAGGAAATGATGAAAAGCGATTAATAAAAGGAGAACTCAGGGCCAGAGGATCAGAAAAATATTGCATGATGAATGTGATGAATGCATTCGTGATGAATGCTTTTCATCATTGTTCCAGAAGCTGTTCCAGATTGTTCCAGAAGCTGAAAGCTAAACAGAATGACCAGAAGACACAGATGATTTCTCGCATTCAAGGTCCATTCGGAGCTGCACAACTTCACAAGAGCCAGGGGCCCCCACTGGCTCACCCGTGGTGAGTGCACCACTCGGTATGGACCCGGGCATGGGGCTCTCCTTCCCCTGTTCCAGTGCTGCCATGCCCACCCTAGACAAGCACTGGCCAGAACCTGGAACATCTCCATACACCCAGCATGTTCAGACTCATCGGCTCCCAACCTACATCAGTCCACCAGGTCTATACCTCTCTAGTGCCCTTGCCTCTCCTCCATGGGCCCCAACGTCCCACAGATCGATGTGACTCAGGAGTTGATATCCACTTCCACTGGGACAGAGACACCAGGACATAAGGACTTCCTTCATGTGTGGCTCCTCGGCGCTGAGCTCAGGTGCCTGGCAGGTGACATGCACTCAGAAAGCTAAGGAATGAAAGCAAAAAGAACCCCCTCAAGCCTCCCAGAAGGGCCAGTGAGGAAGACAGAGGTTTCAGAGGTATGACCTAGCCTAGATGTATAAAGAGGAACAGCATCAGGAAGACTGGCGACCTTCTCAGGAGCCTAGTGATGGGGAAATTCTTAGGTCTCTCTGTGCAGAGCTGGGGACGAATGTGCAAGAACGTGCTAGCACCTCTGGACTTTGCCTTCTTGGCCCTCCCAACAGTACACATTCACATCCACAACTGGTCCACAACTTGTGATTTTGCCAACAAGCGCCACCACTTGCTAAGCCAGAGCCAGTGATGTGCGTTACAAAGTCACAACAGGTAAAAGAGCAAGAGCAAGGGTGAGGAGACCAGACAGCAGAGCAGCGGAGAGAGCCTGGGCTTTGGAGCCATGCACCTGTGTCTGAATCTGTGTCCATGGCTTACCAGTTATGCACCCGTATTTGCAGGACTGACAGCTATAACAAGCACCCCGGCAACATGGAGGTTTTTTTTTTTTTAAAGATTTTATTTATTTATTTGACAGAGAAAGATCACAAGTAGGCAGAGAGGCAGGCGGGGAGGAGGGGAGGAAGCAGATGCCCCGCTGAGCAGAGAGCCGGATGCGGGGCTCGATCCCAGGACCCTGAGATCATGACCTGAGCCGAAGGCAGCAGCTTAACCCACTGAGCCACCCAGGTGCCCCACACTGTGACAGTTTATTTCTTTAATCCAACCAGTCCTCAGAAGAGCCCTCCACACTGTGACACAGGAACCCGCTTTTGCCATCTCCTGGGCATCACCACCCTCCAGAGCCTCCTCACCACCCGGCAGCTCACTGAATTTAGCCAGCGGGTACATCAAGAGTGTGAAGGTTGCATGGATTTTCTCAAAATCTTTAAATTTTATTTCCAGGAGAGTTAACACACTGTGTTATATTAGTTTCAGGTGTGCAGTGTGATAATTCAGCAAGTCTGTACATTGCTCAGTGCTCATCGCTTTAACTGTGCTCTTAACCCTCCTCACCTACTTCACCCATCCTTCCCCTATGCCCCCTCTGCTACCCATCAGTTCATTCTCCGCAGTTAAGAGTGTGTTTTTTTGGCTTGTCTTTTTGTTGTTGCTTATTTGTTTTGTTTCTTAAATTCCATATATGAGGGAGAGCATATGGTATTTATTTGTCTTTCTTTGGCTGACTTATTTCACTTAGCACTATACAGTTTAGATCCATCCCTATTGTTGCAGATGGCAAGATTTCATTCTTTTTTGTGGCTGAGTAATATTCCATTATATATAGACATGACACCACATCTTCTTTATCTATTCATCTATGGATGGACATTTGGGCTACTGCCATAATTGGGTTATTGTAAACAATGCTGCAATGAACACAGCGGTGCACACATCCCTTTGAGTTAGCATTGTTATATTCTTTGGATAAATACCCAGTAGCGGAAATACTGGATCATATGGGAATTCTATTTTTAATTTTTCAAGGGATCTCTATACTGTTTTCCACAGTGGTTGCATCAGTTTGCATGCTCACCCACAGTGCACGAGGGTTCCTTTTTCTCCATATCCTCACTAACACTTGTTTCCTGTGTTTTTTATTTTAGCCATTCTGACAGGTGCGTGGTGATTGCTTACTGTAGCTTTGTTTGCATTTCCCTGATGATCAGTGATGCTGAGCACCTTTCCATGTGTCTGTTGGCCATCTGGATGTCTTTTTCGGGGAAATATCTGTTCATGCCCTCTGTTCATTCTTTAATTGGATTATTTGTGGGGTTTTTTTGCTGTTGAGCTATATGAGTTCTTTATATATCTTGGATACTAACCCACTATTAGATATGTCATTTGCAAATACCTTCTTCTATTCAGGAGGTTGTCTTTTAGTTTTGTTGACTCTCTCCTTTGCTGTGCAGAAGCTTTTATTTTTATACAGTCCCAAGAGTTAATTTTTGCTTTTGTTTCCCTTGACTCAGGAGACATGTTTAGAAAAATGTCGCTATGTCTGATGTCAGAGAAATTACTGCTTGTGCTCTCTTCTAGCATTTTTATGGTTTCAGGTCTCACACTTAGGTCCTTCATCCATTTTTAGTTTATTTTTGTGTATGATGTCAGAAAGTGGTCCCATTTCATTCTTCTACATACAGCTGCCCAGTTTTCCCAGCACCATTCATTTACTGAAGAGACTGTCTTTTTCCCCATTGCATATTCTTGTCTCCTTTGTTGAAGATTAATTGACTACATAACTGTGGATTTATTTCTGGTTCTCCATTCTCTTCCATTGATCTATGCCTCTGTTTTTGTGCCAGTACCATAGTGTTTTGATTACTACAGCTTCGTAGTATATCTTGAAATCAGGGATTGTGATTCCTCCAGTTTTACTCTTCTCTTTCAAGACCACTTTGGCTATTTGGGGTCTTTTGTGGTTCCACACAAATTTTAGGATTGTTTTTTCTAGTTCTGTTAAAACCCATTGTTATTTTGATAAGGATTGCATCAAATTTGTACATTGTTTTGGGTATTATGGACATTTTAACAATATTTATTCTTCCAATACATGAGCATGGAATATTCTTCCATTTTTGTGTGTATCATCGTCAATTTCTTTCATCAATGTTCTATAGTTTTCAGAGCACAGGTCTTTCACTTCCTTGGTTAAATTATCCCTAGGCATTTTATTATTTTTGGTGCAAATATAATTGATACTGTTCTCTTAATTTCTCTTTCTGCTGTTTCATCATTAGTGTAGAGAAGTGCAACAGATTTCTGTACATTGATTTCATATCCTGCGCCCTTACTGAATTCATTTATCAGTACTAGCAGTTTTTCGGTGGAGTATTTCTACATACAGTATCATGTCATCTGCAAATAGTGAATATTTTACTCCTTCATCACCAACTTGGATATCTTTTATCTCTTTTTCTTCTCTTATTTATTGCTATGACCAGGACTTGCAGTACTGTGTTGAATAAAAGTGCTGAGAATGGACAACCTTGTCTTGTTCCTGATCTTACGGAAAAGCTCTCAGTTGTTGACCATTGAGTTTGATATTAGCTTTTCATGTATGGTCTTTTCATATATGATCTTTATTTTGTTGAGATACATTCCTTCTAAACCTATTTTGTTGAGGGTTTTTTAAATCATGAATGGATGCTGTACTTTGTCAAATGCTTTTTCTGCATCTGTTGAAATGATCATATGGTTTTTGCTCTTTCTCTTGTTGATATGATGTGTGACATCATGGATTTGTGAATATTGAACCACCTTTGCATCTCAGGAATAAATCCCACTTGATCATGGTGGATGATTTTTTTTTCAGTGTAATGTTGGATTCAGTTTGCTAACAAATTAAGGATTTTTGTATCTATATTCATCAGAAATATTCACCTGTAGTTCTCTCTCTGTTTCTCTCTCTCTCTCTCTCTCTCTGTGTGTGTGTGTGTGTGTGTGTGTGGTGTTTTAGTCTGATTTGGGTATCAGAGTAATGTTGGCCTCATAGAAGGAATCTGAAAGTTTTCTTGGCCTCTTCTATTTTTTGGAAAGGTTTGAGAAGACTGGGTATTAACTCTTCTTTAAATGTTTGATAGAATTCACCTATGAAGCTGTCTAGTCCTGGACTTTTGTTTGTCAGGAGTTTTTTGATTACTGATTCAATTTCATTGCTGGTAAATGGTGTTCATGTTTTCTATTTTTTCCTAATTCAACCTGGAGGTTATAGGTTTCTAGAGATGTATCTATTTCTTCTAGGTTGTCCAGTTTGTTGGCATATAATTTTTCATAATATTCTCTTATAATCCTTTTTACTCCTCTGGTGTTGGTTATTACTTCTCCTTTTTCATTTCTGATGTTGTTTGAGTCCCCCTCCTTTTCCCTCTCCGTCTGAGGAGTCTGGCTAAAGGTTTATCAATTTTGCTGATCTTTTCAAAGAACCAGCTCCTGGTGTCATTGGTCCATTCTATTGGGGTTTTTTAGTTTCTGGTTCATTTATTTCTGCTCTAATTTTTATTTCCTTCCTTCTACTGGTTTTGGGTTTTGTTTGTTGTTCTTTTTCTAGGTCCTTTAGGTGTAAGGTTAAGTTGTTTAATTGAGATTTTTCTTGCTTCTTGAGGTACACTGGTATTGCTATAAACTTCCCTCTTGGAATGGCTTTTGCTGCATCTCAGAGATTTGGGACCATTATGTTTTCATTTTCATTTGTCTCCACATATTTTTTTTTTTTACTTATGTTTTCATTTTCATTTGTCTCCACTTTTTTTTTTTTTTTTACTTCCTCTTCAGTTTCTCGGTTTACCCATTCATTGTTTAGTAGCATGTTCTTCAACCTCCTGCTCTTTCCAGGATTTTTCTTGATGGTGATTTCTAGTTTTGTAGCATCTGGTCAGAGAAGATGGATGGTATGATTTTGACTTTGATCTTTTTGAATTTGTAGAGACTTGTATTGTGGCCTAATATGGAATCTAGCTGGGCAATGTTCCGTGTGCATTTGAAAACAATGTATATATTCTGCTGTTTTAGCATGGAATGTTCTGAATATATCTTTTAGATCCATTTGGTCCAATGTGTCACTCAAAGTCACTGTTTTCTTGTTTATTTTCTGTTTGGATGATGTATTTATTGATGTGAGTGGGGTGTTAAAGTTCCTTACCATTTCTGTCTTACTATTGAATAGTCCCTTCATGTTATTAGCTGCTTTATGTATTTGGGTGCTCCCATGTTGGGCACACAAATATTTACAACTGTTATATTTTCTTCTTGGATTGTTCCTGTAATAATTATATATTGTGCAGGGGTGCCTCGGTGGCTCAGTTAGTTAACCATCTACTTTCTGCTCAGATCATGATCTTGGGTGTCCTGGGATCAAACCCTGCATCAGACTCCCTGCTCAGTGGGAAGTCTACTTTATCCTCTTCCTATGTCCCTCTCCCTTGCTTGTGCTCACTCTCCCTTAAATAAATAAATAAAAATCTTTTAAAAAATAATTATATTGTGTCCTTGTATCTCATTATAGTCTTTGTTTTTAAGTCTATTTTGTCTGATATAAGTATTGCTACCTAAGCTTTGTTTTCACTTCCATTTATATGATGAATTCTTTTCCATCCCTTCATCATCAATCTGCAAGTGTCTTTAGATCTGAAATGAGTCTTTTGTAGGCAGCATATAGATGGGTCTTGCTTTTTTATCCACTCCATCACTCTGTCTTTTAATTGGGGTCCATGTACATTCAAAGTAATTATTGATAGATATGTACTTATTGCCATTTGTTACTTTTTTACAGTTGTTTTGGAGTTCTTCTCCCTTCCTTTCTACTCCTGCTCTCTTCTCTTATGGTTTGCTGGCTTTCTTTAGTGATATACTAGCATTCCTTTTTATTTTTGCATACCTATTATTAAATTTTGATTTGTGATTACCGTGAGGTTTATATATAACAGCATGCATACAGAAGTCTATATTATAGTGATGATCACTTAAGTTTAAATCTGTTCTTTATTACTCTCCCTCCCACCCATGTTTTAGGTATATGATTTGCATCCTTTTATTTTGTGAATCCTTTGACCGATTTTTACAGAAATATTTATTTTTACTGCTTTTGTGTTTTTAACTTCTCGTACTGTCACTTACGGTCTTTCCACTCAAAGAGTTCCCTTTAATATTTTTTGCAGGGTTTAGTGTTCCTGAACTCCTTTAGTTTTTGTTTGAGAAACTCTTTATCTCTCTATTTTGAAAGATAGCCTTTTTGGATGGAGTATTTTTGCTTTCAGGTTTTGTTTTGTTTTGTTTTTTGTTTTTCTTGCCTTTCAGCCCTTTGAATATATCATGCCACTCTCTTGTGACCTGCAAAGATTCTGCTGAAAAATCAGCAGGAAGCCTTTTGGGATTTCTTTTGTATATAACAGTTTTCTGTTCTCTTACTACTTTTAAAATTCTCTACATATCACTACATTTTCTTTTCTTTCTTCTTTTTTTTTTTTAACCATTTTACCTACTTTGTGTCTTGGGTATGAACCTCCCTGTGTTGATTTTGTTGGGAAACCTCTGTGCCTCCTGGATCTGGATTTCTGTTTCTTTCCCCATTTGGGAAGTTTTCAGCTATTATTTCTTCAAATAAATTTTCTGCCCACTTTTTTCTCCTCTCCTTCTGGGATCCCTATGAGTGAATGTTATTATACTTGATGGTGTCACTCACCCTAAGTCTATTTTCATTTTTTCTTATTTTTTTTCTCCTGTTCAACTTGACTTCTTATTACTCTGTCCTCGAGGCCGCTGATCCACTCTTCTGCTTCCTCTAGTCTACTATTTGTTCTCTGTAGTATATTTTAAATTTCTTTAATTTTAAATTTCAGTTATTGAGTTCTTCATATCTGACTGGTCCTTTTATACATTTGCTCTCTCTTTGTTAAGGATTTCACCGACATCCTCTACTCTTTTCTCAAGTCCAGTGAGAATCTGGACTTTAAATTCTCTAACAGGCATTTTACTTACTTCCATTTCCTTTAGGTCTCTTGCTGTGATTTTATCCTGCTCTTCATTTGGGACATAGTCCTCTAACTCTGTGTCTATTTTTACATGCTAGGAAAGTCAGCTGTGTCTCCTGCTTTTGAAAGTAGCGGCCTTATGAAGAAGAGGTCCTGTGGTGCCCCGCAGTGCCATGTCTCCTGTTCAATGGAACCTGGTGCTTTAGAAGTGACTCCTATGTGTGATGTACATGCTCTGCTGTGGCTGAGCTGCTTTGTCCCTCAGTCCGGTCATCTGCAATGGTTCTGTCTGCCTGTTGTGGGCAGGGTTTCATCCCTGTATTGTCACTGGGCCAGTCTGGGGATGCTTTGGGCTTAAGTTGAGTCAGATCAGGCACTGGATTCATTTGATTGCACAGATGTTTTATGGAAAAGCCTGGAAGGGATAAACACCTTTTAGCCCACAGGCTATTGGCCAGAACTCAGGTATATGGCCCCAGAGTAACTGCAATGGAGACTGGAATGTCTGGTCTTCCTGGGTCCAGAAAGAAGAAACGGGATTGGAGAGTGCACTGTGTTAAATGGTGTCCCTGTAAAATTCATATCCTTTCCAGAACCCCTGAATTGACCTCACTTGCAAATAGAGCAATTACAGATATAATTAGGTAAATTTAAGTGACAACATATGGGGTTCTTGTGGGCCCTTAATCTAATCTGACTGGTATCTTTATAAGTAAAGGAGAAGAGACTCAGAGCAGAGGCCATCATGTGATGAGAGAGGCAGAGATGAGGTTGCTCTGCCATAATCCAAAGAAGGCCAAGGACGCTGGCAACTAGCACAGGCTGGGGAGAGTGAGGAAGCCTTTTCCTCTGGAGCTCTCAGAGAAAGCATATCTCTGCCACCACCCCGATTGTAGACTCCAGTCTCCAGAACTGGGAGAGAATACAATTTTGTTGTTTTAAGCCACCCAGTTTGTGATACCCTGTTATGCAGCTGTAGGAAACAAATATAGTAAATTTTTGCCACGGTGCCTGTAGACAACATCCCTCTGTAAGCCTGTTTCCTCTCTGTGAAGTGGGCATTAGAATAGTAGCTACCAATAAGGTTCTCTGGAAAGTAAATAAGATAAAATACATGAAGGGATTAGCACCCTGTCAGGACCATAATAAGTTCTCAGCAAAGATGGGATGGTTAGTACTGCCATCAGTCAGTTCCAAGGAAAGCAGGAGGCGCACAGAGCACAGAGAAAGGAGCAGGCTGCATGGACCCATCAGCTTGGGCAGTTGGCACTTTTCCAGTGGCCTGCAGAAGAATCAGAGACCCAGCATCCTGCAGGGGCATCCTAAAGTGGGAGGAGAGGTTTGAGAGCCGCAGAACCCTGAGCCCAGCTATTAACCATTAGCTGTGTGCTACCCAGCAGGTGGACTCAAGAGTCATCTCCTCATCTGAAAAACGGGGCAAAAACCAATGCCCATCCTACTTCCCTCAAGAGGATGTTTGGAGTCTGAAAATGACACAGCAAACTTGTGCTCTGAGAGGACAGCTTGTGAGAAGCATAGGACTACACTGGAAGGCATTGTCCCCAGGGTCAGGTTGTAAAGAGCTGTTGTGCCAGGCTGCGATCGCCTAGAACCAAAGACACCCTTGAAAAGTGCATTAAGAATTACTGGGCGGACACTGCCATTCTGTCCCCAGAGCTCAGCCCTGCCAGGCTCCCCTCTGGTGTCAGAAGAGACCAGTGTCAATGATTCAGTGGAATAAGAGCCTGAGTTGGCTTGCATTAAGAAGCTATGTTGCAGGAATATCTTCCAACCACGGAGTCTCACCATGGCAAGATGCCCCCTGCTGAGAAAGGCAGAAAGCTCAACCCATAGGCAGGGACAGGTGAGGACACGTGAGAGTCTGCCACCCCCTCCGATGTGCTCCATAGCAAACGTCCCCGCGGGATGGAGGCAGAACCCCTCTGTCTCTCCACCTCCACCGCCATCTTCCCTCCTCCTCTAAACAGCAGAGTTGAAATCATATAACTTAAAGGGCTGTTATCCACTGTACTTAAATATTTATGGCACTGGTTGTTTTATCTGGCTTCCTTTCCTAGAGAGAGACTTCATCAACCCCTGTTTGTGCCCACCTGCTGTAGCGGGGGAACCCCTGGAGTTCCCATCCTCCCCCCGGACTTGAGCTGAGACCAACCCTCCATAGGCTGAATAACGAATCAAAGAAAACGATTTTCGTCTGCAAGGCAAAGACATGTGGCAGGAGCAGATCAGGTAAACGCCAACCCCGAAGGCACCTGGGTGACTCAGAAAACCTCCTCCATCTGCTTATTCCTCGAGCAACATCCTGACAATCTGGCTGCATCTCGTGCCTCATTAGCCGTGAGCTGACTTCTCAAAGGATTTGCTTGGACGGTACTTAAACCCACTGCCCCTACAATCTGTAATCTTTTTTCTGGGGCCAGAGGTAAAATTTGAGTGCAAATGCACCCTTTCGTGGACCTCTGAAATGGATTAAAATCAGACCGCTGGCAGCACCCTTGAAAGCCAGCCTTGGCTTTTGCTCTGGGGTGAAGCCAGCTCCGTCCCCTCAGCTGGCCGTGTCCCTTCCACTAAAAGCAGTGCGGTGATTCTCACAGTCATCAGAATGAGTTCTATGATGAGAGAGACTGAAGACCCAGGAATTCAGGAGGGGATTGTTCAAAAGGAGATAGATCTTCATGCTCCGAGTGCACCTGGGATGACACCGACATTAGTGCCCAGCTACCTCCCTCCAATCATAATGTTCCTGACCTTGACGGCAGGTCCCACTGCTCCCCAGACCCATCAAGCTTTCCAAGGCAGGCGGCAGGCTCATCACTTTATTATAACAACAATGGTAAAATGAGAAATCAGACAGAACTGGTTTTAAATGTGTTTTACATCCAAGTTCAATAGTTTTCCTGAACATGCTGCTGGACAGTTCCTGAGGAAGCCAGAACTCTCAAGGCTTAGGAGTCTAATGAGGCTATAAATGGATATAACCAAATAAAGAAGACCCATGGGCCAGGCACAGGACTGCAGTGAGTCAGAAGCAGTAGCACAAAAAGAAGAGAGACAAGAGGGCATCCCAGAACACACAGGTCTTCTCCCTCTGGTGACATCAGAGAGGGAGTGGGTCATCCTGTGTGGGCCTCAGTCTAAAGTAGGAACAGACACTGCGCGGAGAGCAGCCCACACTGCGGGACAAAAGTCCAGACAGACAGACAGCACAAGGAAGGGCTGCTTACGCGGGGCCCCCCTGAGCAGGCCCCTCTGACCGCTCCGAGACTCCGCACGGACGCTGGAGTCGTGAGCCACAGAGAGGAGTGAAAGGAGCAAATGTCTGCTCGGGGGAAAACAAACAAACAAACAAGCAGAAAACAAAAACAAAACAAAACAAAAACAATGGCTAAAGACAGGAGAATCTACTTTGTCAACTAAGGTCACCCTGAAATTCTGGAAGTTGCACAACTACACACCCAGCCAGAGGTCTGGTATTTGTGTTTATCTTGGATTTCTTGTTAACTGAGGATCTTAGAACTTTGGGGTAACAATACTTCCCCAGTGTTTCCAGGAACATTCCCAGGAATGCTGGAGAATGGGAAGTATCCCCAGCAGTTATGCAATAAGACAGATTTCCTGGAGGAGACTGGAAAACACGCATGCAGGGCCCTGTCTTTGCAGGAGAAGGCAAAAGGGAGCAGAGGCCGACCTAGAGCTTTCGGCCAGGAGCCAAGAACAGCCTGAGTCCAGACTGACACCTCATTATAAATGGGGCGGGGGTGGGGAGTAGGGGATGGCTATTTGGCTCCAGAACACAGTAATGGACTACTCTGCAAAAACTAAAATAGGATAAGATAAATTATGTAACTATCATAAGGAGAAAAACCTGAAATGCTATAAGATTCTAGAAGGTAGTACAGAAGCTGAAAAGGGGTTTTCAAGACCCGGATTGACCCACTCTTCACTCCCTCTGCTGGCCCCCTCCATCCCCGCCCCGCCACCCCCCCAGACGCTGGAGTCCCCACAGGCAAGCGATGAGCCCGAGTTCACCCAGCCCAGGACTGAGAGGGCTGCACCCTGATCCCCGCCACCGAGCCCCCGAGCATGGCTCCTCTTGCTCCAACACATTCGCTTCCGGGGACCAGTCTGCAGAGGACAAGTGGAGTCAATGCCCCACAGAAAGTTTTGCCACAAGACCTGCTTCAAAAGTCATTTGTCAGGTTGCCTAGTGGTGCAGTCGGTTCAGTGTCTGCCTTCAGCTCAGGTCTCGATCTCGGGTTCCTCGGGTCGATCCTCCTGTCAGGCTCCCTGCTCAGTGGACAGTCTCTGCTTCTCCCTCCCCCTCTGCTGCTCCCCTCCGCCCCCACTCGTGTGCACATGCTCGCTCTCTCAAATAATCAGATAAATAATCTTTTAAAGTATAATCACTAAAAAATAATAATAAGTCCTTTGTCCCAAGTATTTACAGCACGATTTAGCACCATAAAAACTATTCCCTTATCATGAACACATCCATAGCAAAGAAAAAAAAAGGGGGGGTCTCACTGCAGAAAACAAAAACAACGATCTAAACCTTATCTAAGGCAAACTTAAACCACAGAGTAGAGGATCTTAAGGATCTTAAGATTTCACCTTTATTTCCAACCTGGGCTTCTGAAGAATCATACATTCCTGGACCCCAAGCCAGGACTCTGCTGAATCAGAATCTGGAGGCACGGGACCCCGGAATGTATACTCGAGACTCTTTCCTGGAGGACTCAGGTGCAGTCTGATGCTCGCTCAGTTACCGCTGTGTGTGGCTCTACCCTAGAAAACACCAGAGTGAACCTAGCTACATGGCATTACAGCGGGTTACCCTCAGAGAGCGATGCCGGGCTGTCCCCGCCTCGCAGACAACAGCAATGCCTTCTGCTAACTGGAGAGGCGCAGAGACTGATCAGCCCATCTCCCCAGGGGCCAGGTTAGTCCGTGGTGTGTACCTCATTCAAGAATGCCGAACACCCTTGAAACGTCATTTATGCATGAGGAGAGCAAAAGAACACAGGCCAGAGACAGCATCTGCTCCTCGACCCCGTGCCTGGCTCCAGAAGCTTCTCCCCACTCTCTGCCCAGGCATACGAAGACTCCGTCCCACAGCCCCCGACGTGCTGAGGTTACACAGGAAACACCGCATTTTACTTTAGATCAGGATCGCCCTCTCTCCTCTCCTCAAATTAAAAATTGATCTCCATGGAATATAGGTATTGGCTTAACTTGTTCTGAATGACTCTAATCTCAAGCGACTCCTTGTCACTCATCATTTTACAGGAAGCAAGTAAGACACCTATTATCCTGTTATCTCCTCCCAGAAAAGAACATTCTAACGGGAACTCACTGTTCTGGCACCCTCGGCAGCTGGGCCTCAGAGCCCCTGCCGGGAACGAAACAGGGACTGATGGTCCCCGTCTCCCCTTCTCTTACAGAAACAAGGGGAGAGCCGGCTTCCTCGCCATCAGCCGCTGCAAGGTAGCCCAGTGGCCACCTCTCCAAGTAGAGGACCCCGGCTGTGGGAGTCCAGCCGACCTGGGTTTGGAATCTGGAACAGCCATGGGGCCACACAGAGGAGTCAGCATCTGTGAGGCCTCTGGTTGCTGCTCAGTAAAATGAAACAATACGTCTGTAGGATATAGAGAGACAGACGGTGGTTTTGAAAATGGGATAGTTGTATATTCAAAGCCTGTGGCTTATGTTATATTTTAATTAGGATAACCAGATAAAACACAGTTGCCGCACTGAGTTTCAAATCAATATAAATTTTTCATTATACGTTTGTCTCGTGTCACATCTAGGACACACTAAATGTAACCGGGCTTCTTGTATTTTTGTTTGCTAAATCTGGCCACCCTAATTTTTTTATTAACATATAATGTATTATTTGTTTCAGGGGTACAGGTCTGTGATTCGTCAGTCTTACACACGTCACAGCGCTCCCCATGGCACAGCCCCTCCCCAGTGTCCATCCCCTGGCCACCCCAGCCCTCCCCGCCCTCCCCCCCAGCAACCCTCAATTTGTTTCCTGAGATTAAGAGTCTCTCATGGTTTGTCTCCCTCTCTGGTTTCATCTTGTTTCATTTCTCCCTCCTCCCCCCATGATCCTCTGCCTTGTTTCTCAGATTCCTCATATCAGTGAGATCATATAATTGTCTTTCTCTGACTGACTTATTTCACTTAGCATAATACCCTCTAGTTCCAACCATGTTGTTGCAAATGGCAAGATTTGGGGTTTTTATAGCTGCATAGTATTCTGGTGTGTGTGTGTGTGTCCGTGTCCACATACATACCACATTTTCTTGATCCATTCATCTGTTGATGGACATCTAGGTTCTTTCCACGGTTTGGCTATTGTGGACACTGCTGCTATAAACATTCAGGTGCACGTGCCCCTTCGGATCACTACATTTGTATCTTTAGGGTAAATACCCAGTGGTGCAATTGCTGGGTCATAGGGTAACTCTATTTTCACCTTTTTGAGGAATCTCCATACTGTTTTCTAGAGTGGCTGCACCAGCTTGCATTCCCACCCACAGTGTAGAAGTGGCAACCCTAATTTTATTGGAACATCTTGGTAATATGATTTAAGTAGATTTTTAGACAAAAGAATGTGTGGACTTTTTCTAAGTACAGCTTTATCAGGATATAATCAACATATCTAATAATTCGCACAATCCAATTGTTTTCAGTATAGAATTTGTAACCATCACCACAGTTTAAGTTGAGAACATTTTTGTCATCCCAAAAGAAACTCCACACCCATTGTGACAGTTCTGTCACAATGCCCAGCATCCCTGCCCCCACACTAGTATGCTTCCTGTCTCTATGGACCTGGAAGTTCATACAAACGAGATCACACAATGTGTGGCCTTTACGATGGCTCCTTCACTCGGCTGAATGTTTTCATGCTTTATCCAGGTTGTAGCACATGTAAGTGCTTCGTTCCTACAAATCCACCAAATCCTATCCCATGGCACAGACAGCTCACATGTTATTTCTCCATTCATTAGTCAACAGGAATTGGGGCTATTTCTACTTCTTGGCATTTATGAACTCTGCTACTCTGAACATGGACGTATAAGTTTTCATGAGCATGTATGTTTCCCTTTCTTGGATATTTACTTGGGAGCAGAATTACAGGGTCATGAGGTAACTCCACGTCTAACTTTTTGAGAAACTGCCAGACTGTTTTCCAAAGTAGCTGCACCGTCTACATTCCCAGCAGTGCCACGTGAGGGCTGTAACTTCTCTACATCCTCATCCACTCTTACCAGTGTCTATCTGGCTGGCTCCCACCTTCTTATGGGTATGAAGTGTTATCTTATTGTGGTTTCCATCCATTTCTCCTTAATGACTAACAATTTTTAGCATCATTCCAATGTGATTCCTAGCTATGTGTCAATCTTTGGAGAAATGTTTATTCAGATCTTTTGTCCATTTTTAAATTGGGTGAGTTATCTTCTTCTTACTGAGTTGTAAGAGGTTTTCATATATTCTGGATACAAGGCCCTTATCAGATATACAATTTGCAAATACTTTTCCCCTGCTATGGGTCATCTTTTCACTTCTTTGCTGGTATCATTTTCGGCACAAAAGTTTTTAATTTCATGAAGCAATTTGTCTATTTTTCCCTTTTGTCACTAGTGCTTTATCTAAGAATCCATGCTTAGCCCAAAGTCATTAAGACTTACTTCTTTGTTTCTGAAGCAGAGAGATTTTTAAGACCTTTACTTCCACTGGATTTAGCAACATTTTTGCTCCCAAATGCAGGTATATCAGGTATATCAGGCTAAAACTTGAGCTCTTTCTTCTGGATCTCATGGTCATATCCCCAACCAATGTTAATAATTTCTGCCAGAAAGAAGAACTAGGGTTGGAATGGAGTGGGGGAAGGGAAGTTTGAGTGACTTACAAATAAAAATAGATGTTGGAATATAAATAAACCCTTCCTCCAACTTAACCCTCAAGAAGACTTCAGTGTGATTTCCAAATGAACTGCCTATCATAGGAATTAAATACAAAAGCAGTACTATCTTTTCAAATTCCTGTTCTCCCCATAGGAGGCTTTGTCCTGGAATTGGCTGCCGCAGGCACTGACAGAGAGGAAGTGGTGAGCACCAGCTCTGGTGGGAGCTTCTGGCCAATATAACAAGAGGGGTTGGAAGTGTAGAGACTGATCGAACCAGAGACTGGGGGACTTGAAGTCCAAACACCAGCCTGAGAAAGGCTGAAGGCAGAGGGAGGGAAGGAAACAAAGAGAAAGTGAGACTCCAGAGTCACAGAGCCGAGAGTTGGGGTCCATAGAGACAGGATCGAGGGGAAACAGGTTATAATCAGTTGTGGGAGGGTAAGGGATGTATGAGGCTTCCTGGGTTCTGGCTCATCAGAAACCACAGAAACAGGTGGATCACTCAGCCTCAGCAGGGGAGGCGGCAGGCAGGATGGATGTCCTCACAGCCACCACTTCTGCTAACAGAAGTTCTTTCAGAGTCTTCTAAATAGTCTCCAGAAGGAGCCAAGGTTGTCCCACCCATTCTATTGATAGGAACGCTTTCAACTATGAAAAAAGTATGAATTTGGACTTCTGTTCCAGCAATAGAGAAGACAACAGTCTCCAAAGGACTGGCCTCCTGCATTTGCTTCCTTGGCAGACTTAAAGAAGGAAAGCCAGTGTCCAAGGATCTTCATGCCCCTTCTCAAAAAATAAATAAATAAACCTGAGCTAAACATATTGTGCAAGAAGCAAATGAAATGGAGTCCTACTGAGCACAAGCGCCAGCATCAGCTGTGTGGCGGAGACACTAACCTTGAAAGTGACCCCACATTCGTAGCCCTTCCAAGCAACAGAAAGAAAGCTAAATCAACACCTTTCTGGAGGAAAGCATCTCCTATTCAGATCCATGGGAGTCCTGCCAATTATGAACATGCAAATAAGAAATCACCAAACACATAAGTAAACAATTACACGATTTACACGATTTACAGTTAGCAGTCACGATTTATAGTTAGCAGACACAGTGAATTTAGACTGCTAATAATGCAGACATTACAGTTACTCAATATGACATAACTATTCACTGGCTGTTTGAGAAAAATAATATTAGAATTACCAGAAAAAGAGCACCTGGGGGGCTCAGTGGGTTAAAGCCTCCACCTTCGGCTCAGATCATGATCTCAGGGTCCTGGGATTGAGCCCCGCATTAGGCTCTCTGCTCAGCAGGGAGCCTGCTTCTCCCTCTCTCTCTGCCTGACCCTCTGTCTACTTGTGATCTCTGTCAAATAAATAAAATCTTTAAAATAAAAAAAAGAATTACGAAAAAAAACAAGTAACAAAGGACCATCAGAATAACTAGGTATATCTGAGAAATAACCCAATAGAAACTGAGGAATGAAATTATTGTTGAAATTGGAAATACAATGAATGGGATTAAACAATAAAAGAGACACAACAAAGACAGATCAGTAAACCAGAAGAAAGAACTGATAAAAAATCATGCATCCATATCACAGGTGGCAAGGAGACCGAAAAAATGAAGGAAAGGTTAAGATTCATGAAGGCCACAATTACAAGTTCTAAGTCACATCTAATCAAAATCTCA
This sequence comes from Mustela erminea, assembly GCF_009829155.1. Taxonomy (NCBI): domain Eukaryota; kingdom Metazoa; phylum Chordata; class Mammalia; order Carnivora; family Mustelidae; genus Mustela; species Mustela erminea. The sequence continues at coordinate 83,902,377 of NC_045627.1, read as the reverse complement.
GAAGGCAAAAATACACAAAACAGAAAAGGGAATTTTTCAGAGAAAATGATGGAGAAACTTTCCAGACTGACAGCACTCGAATCCACAGATCCAGAAAACATCAATCCAAGCATATAGACAGACCTAGATACAAGGTCTTGAAGCTTCAGAGCATGAAAGACAATTAGACTAACAGCAGACTTCTCAATGATGACCGTAGAAACCAAAGACCAAATGGAATCATCCTCTTTCAGGGCTAAGAGAAAATGACTGTCAACCTAAGATTTGTACCCAACAAAACTATTTTTAACAACATAGTTTGAAATGAAAAGAAACTTCATTCAATTTTAGAACCCAAAATAAAAATGTACAAAGAGGCTCACCACTAACAATCTAAAAGAACGTCTTCATCTACTAAGAAACACCTAAACACATTCATGAGGGAAAGCTGCAGGTAATAGAAGGTAAAGCTATGCTACAAGAAGGAACAGTAAGTGAAAATAATGGAAAATACACAGGAAAATCTAAGCAAATTCCTATTATAATGAAATACTGAACTAAAATACTGGAAAACCTCAGCGTGTAAGTCAGAAGTGGGTGAGGGGAGCATATTTGCATTAAAATGTTTTCTAACATCCTTTGTTTTTCATTAAAGATTTTGCTAAAAGCACAATATGTGGTTAACTAGGATTGTCCCAAGCAAATACCTGCTTTCCCACACACATATTAACAGCAGCCCCTTTTGCTCAAATGTCTTAGTTTGAACATCCTGTCAATGATCCAACACTCCTACGTACCTTCCCTAGAGAAGCTCTTGAATGTAGCCACTGGGAGACATGCTCAAAAATGCTCAACATTATGCTGTCTGGTGGTATTTTGCAAACCGTCTGGTCTTCTTTCCACAAAAGGGGAAAGTGAAAGCAAGCAAAAGTTGGGGAGCCCTATCTGGTGTGAGCCAAAAAGTGAGCCTACTTTGCTCTCATCCAGGCCACACCACCTCCAGGCACTGAGCCCACGGTCAGGTTCCCAACTCTCTCTAGACCTCAGGTTCCTGGAAGTTTTGAGGAATCATAATATCTACCACATACAGTTGCAAAGAGGTTGCCGGCATTAAAAACAAAAACAAACATTCATTGAACACTTACTCTACCCAAGCACTCTGCTCAGTGCTTTGTTACTGTAGACCTCATTTAATCTTCACCATGACCTTGAAGGTGGCCATTACCATCATTCCCATTTCATAGGTAAGATGCCTGAGGCTTCGTAATGTTACATAACTTGTACAAGGTCACAGAACTAGCAAATCATGGGGCCAACACTTGCAACCTGACACTGGCCCCAGGGCTCCTTACCACTGCTGCCCCCGGCCTCCTTCGAGGCATCTGTGTATGCCTGCTGCTCCCCCGGGCCTCCACACATAGCCTGGTGCATTGCAATTCCCTCTCTCTGAGGGATGATGACCATGGTGACCATGGTGGTGACATTGTCGGATCATCAGAGGCAGCAGATGACAAAGAGCCCATTGACCCTCTAGAGCAGAAGGTGGCAGACCACTGTTGTGTGAGTGGAAGATTCACCACAGGTGGTCTGTTGTGTGACCCAGCAGATGCCGGTGGGTTCAAACACTAGCATCCCCTCCAACCAGCTGCTGGTGACCATCAGCTTGGAGATACATCCAGGAGGCTTTGCTCTCCCTGGCATACTGTCCAGTTACCTTCCTTTACAGAAATACATACAAAACACAAGGAGGCTTTCTTTGGCTTGAGTTTCCTCAGACATGATTTATGGCTCAAGTTCAGACCAAGAAATGTATCAAAGAGGCAAGTGAGTGCCCAGAACGAGATACTCACTTGCATGCTTTTCATCAGAGCAACAAAGCAAATTGCTAAGGGCCCCTGAACAAACCTCCCAAAGCTTTATCCTGGCCAGTCCGTGAGCCTTATTTCTCTTTGGTTTCTTCTGGTTCTAATATTCTGTGAGCCAAAGTTGCAAGAGAAGAAACGGGTTATTGTTTTCACCAATGAGAAATCAGAGTTTCTTCCTGAGGCAAAGGGACTATGTCTGCCTGGTCCCCATAACACCCGAGGCATGGGAGCCACTTCTGAGCTGGACCGAACTCCATGGTGTCAAGTGCCCACCATGTGCCAGGCACGTGCACGGAATTGAAGGTCCATTGCTGAGTGAATCAGGCATGGGCCCTGCCCTGCCTGTGCTTTCCATCCAGAGATGAAAAGCAATTTATTCAAGTCCTGACAAAAATCCACACCTCCAATCGCAGTATATGATAAACAGTAAAGGAAAAGCACAGTCGTGGGAGTAGGGGGCAGAGGGAAGCAATGGCTCAAGAAGGGCTGGGCAGACTGCTCTGACCTTTGAGCTGAGAGCAGAAGGACAAGTGAAGAGGTTAAGGCTGCTGGGGGTGGATGCTGGGGCCAGGAGAGTGTTCCATAAAAGGAGGCCGCAGGTGCAAAGGCCCTGAGGCAGGAGGGAACCTGCACCTGAAAGGAGCAAACCACCCAAGGAGCTGTATCAGCAACAGAAGCTGGGGGGGCGGCAGCAGCCAGCCAGTCAGAGCAAAGCGTTCGCCTTCTCCAGTGGCTTTCCATCCTCTCCTTTCCGCACCTCTGGGTAAGTTCCCTATTCTCTCATTCGCAAATGTTCTCTTCCTCCTCTGAGTCCCCAGTGGCGAGGGGCCCAGCACAAGCCCATAGACTTGTGTGGAGCTGTCCCTCCCTGCAGGACGCTGTGCTGGGGACATGCCAAGACAAGGGAGCCCAGTGCTCAACCCCAGTGGGTGAGACTGATGTGTAACAGCTATGGACAACTGTTTTGTGTGAACCTAGAGTTGCGTGTAAGGTGTTCTGTGTCCACAGGGGAGTCCCCATTATATCCCCACACACTGTTCTAGGCACTAGGGAGGCAGAAGACAACTGAGCAGATGTGGTCCCTGACTTCATGGGGCTGGCGCTCAAGGAGGCACAGAAATAAACGTGTTGACTGTCAGGTGTTAATGAGATGGAGAGGTTAGAGAAACAGGGAGTGTCGGGGGGTTGTGGAAGAGTGCGCTTATTAGCAGAGTGCTTAGAGCGGTTCTCTGAAAAAACACCAGTAGAACAAAATTCTGATAAAAGCGAAGGGGTAAATCCTGAGAACTTCTGGGAAAAGAGTAGTCTAGGAGGAGGGAGGAGCAAGTGCAAGGGCCCTGAGGTGGGCCCATGTTTAGCATGATGGAGCAGCAAGGAGGCCGATGCATCTGGAATGAGGTGACCAAAGGGGTAGGGTGGGGTCTGAGGCTGGAAAGGCAACTTGGGTTTCACAGTGGTACCTAGATTTAATTTACAGTGGTGACCGAGTGACACCATAGTGAGGTCAGCGCCACTGAAAGAAGTGTTTATTACTTATAGTCCCCAGGGGGCGGGGGGTGGGTAGCCAAGCATACAGGCCACAGTGGAAGAAAGAGTGAGGGGACAGCACAGGCATAAGCCTTTACTGTGACTGCCAGGGAAAGGTAAGGCAGAACGGGGTAAACGGGTTGGGACCGGCCATTTTGAATAATTTCTGCTGGCTCTGGGCAATAGGGTTGAATCCAGTTGACTGTACCTGGCCCTGGGGTGACTTAGAGCAGGGGAAATACTGGCACAGTGTGGTGGCGTGGGAGTCAGGTATGACTGGAACGTGAGTTTGGGATTGGCTGCTTGCAGGCAAACTGTTTGCTAGCTTTAGGGCCAAGCTAGCCCATGGGAGGTATGGTCTCCGGCAAGACCCTGAAGATCTCAGTATCACCAAACATGCAAAACCAAAACCCATGATTCATAAACAGGGCCAGATCACGCAGGGGCTGGCAGGTCCCTGGAAAGACTTGGGATTCCCTGTAAAGGACTGACAGGGTGCCTGGGAGGGCCAGAAGGGGGCTATCCTGAGAACTGGGTCCAGGGAAGAGGGGTAGCTGGGAGTTCTAGGTAGGGAGAGCAGTGAGCCAAGTTTCAGAGGGTGACTCGTCAATGGGAAGAGGAGAGGTCAAGGTGATCGGGCTCAGAGTTTGTGGTTGGAGGTAGCAGCTGGAAGATTATAGGACTGTGTTTGGGCTTGACCCAGTAGCTTTTGGCTTTTGGCTCAAGAATCAGAGGACCTCAGGCTAGCAAGTGTCTGATCAGGTCTCTCTATATTATTAGGCTTTCTCTTATGTGACATATTCGGACTTATCCTACAGAGAGTCAGGATTCAAATGCACAGGTAAATGTTCAACCGTTCTTTGAGAAAAGAAATCCTGGGTTATTAGTGTTTGTCCATCGCCCTGGGATAAACAGTCCCACCATGGCTGATTTCAAAGGAGCAACATGAGATCTCTGGAGATAGGACAGGGACAAGACACACACCAGCATGTCATTATAAAGGCAAATACCGCACACATAAATAAGCTTGAGGACCTGGCTCAGGGGTTAGTCCAGGCTAGGGGCCCAATCTAGGGCCAGGTGATTCGCAAAGTTTTAGCAAAACAGGGACACGCCCACTCACCTACCTAGTGTTTAGGGCTGCTTTTGTCTTAATACAACCGAGCTGAGTAGTTGGGTCAGAGACCCTAGAGCTGGCGAAGCCTGAAATATTTACTCTCTGAGTTTTTACTGAAACATGTCGCTGACCTCTGGCACAGGTAATAATAAAATGTGAACTATTTAGGCAATAATGAGTTTTGAGCATTTGTTATCTTTGTTTTTGATGTTCTATTTAATTAAAAATCTCTATCCTTTAATTTTTAATGGATGTTATTTTAACACTGGCTGGCAAAATTCCTGAAAATTTAAGTTAGCTTTTGCAAGCTAGTACAGGACCCCTCCAGCCCAACAGTGACTCAGGTCTGCTTCCAAACTGTACTCTTCTCTTGACGCATTGTCTCTGGGATGGAAGGAAGGAAGGAAGAGAAGAGAGGGGAGGGGCGGGGCGGGGAGGGAGGGGAGGGGCGGGGAGGGAGGGAGGAAGGGTCAGAATGGAGGAGAAAGGCCTGGGGCTTGCATGTTGGGAAAATGTTGCAGATTGGTGTGAGGCCCCAAGCTGAGTGAAAGCAGAGTCTTCAATAAGGCCTCGGATGGGAAGAAAGAAGCCGGCAGACCTATTTGAGTGGTCGGAGAGAGAAAGGGAGTCATCAGATCTGAGAGAGAAACTCAAGAGGAGCCCTTCAGGCCGCCATCAGACTTAATTCACAAGAGCAGAGCCAAGACTGACACACCACAAAAGGTCTGCATCCACTTCAGCGGGAGGCCTGTGGGCCCCATTATCAATAGAGATGAAAGTCTAATTAATAGACGCCGTTTTGCCCCCGGCTGAATGCAGAAAAATCTAACTCGGCTCCTTAAAAAGCCGAGGACGCGGAGGCGGCCGGCATCTGGTATAAGGCACTTGGCAAGCTCCCTTCAGTAGAATCCTTCACACCTAATGCGAAATCATTTGCAGTGAAAACCACGTGGGCCAAAAACATCGGACCTAAGAGGACGGAACTTGAACACGTCTTCAGCGAGCGATGCCTCGAGGATAAAGGCACCCACACTCGGCTACACGCATACACACTTGCACACACACTGCGGGTCACACCGGGCCCGCTTCTGTCCCCCAAGCTCCTGAAGCCTCTCACTCCCTGACCCCCGAGGACGGCACCCGCCACAGTGCAAGACACACAGGCCAGAAGTTCAACACATCTGAGTCCACAGAAGAGGAGATGGGGCATAGTGGCGAGGGCAGGAGGAAGTTGCAGACCAAGAGCACGCTGGAAGGCCAAGGTCACAGCTTTTTTCCGCGACAGCTGATGCGCCTTTTCTGGCCTGGCCCAGCTGAGCAGCTCCAACAAACAGAGAGAACGTTGCACATTCCCCTCACCCTTGCCCTGTGCTCTCCTGTTCTGGAAGGGCTGCTCTTTGGCCACAAGATTAAACCTGCACTGCCCCTCGGATGGACACCCCCATAGCTGCTCATGCCCAGAACAAATGCACGTTGTCCTGCTTTCAGGAGATGCCCCAGGAGCCTCTCGGGTGCCATCCTGCCAGCGCCGCCGGCTTAGCCCCGGGCACGGTGGGCATCACGCACGCAAAGGGCACCGAGCTGCCAGCCCCAGGACCTTGACTGGACAGGAGCAAAACCAGGCCCCGAGTGCAGGTCTCCCATCCTCCAGACCTCTCGGAAACGGAGCGACACCCAGCTGTCGGGAGGCCATCAGCCCTTTCCTGCTACTTTCCTTTATCACTAATAACAGAAGTTACCTGCACGAACTTCCAAAATAGCACAAAGGGCATCGTGAGTGTTTCTGTGGCGGTGGGGGTGGGGAGGAGAGGAAAGGGAAACTTTATACATAATAATTTTTGATATCAAATGAGAAATGCAGGTGACGAGCAGAGGCCAGAGCCTGGCACGTTTAATTTAAGCCGTGGCAGCGAGGGCCAGCTTCCACGGCAGCCATAATAAATTACATACAAGTGCCACCGAACAATAACAAAAAACTGTGGGCCATCCATTTCAGCCCCATTTACAAGAAATCAATATCAATACTTAATGCAATACTGGTGAAAAATGAGCAGAGACACAGAAAGCATAATAAACCAGGAATGGGAGGCTTGCGTGTTGCACTTTGGAAGAAAAAACTAACTGTCTATATTTTCATGTTGAGGGATATTTCACTGAAACCGTGTGCTGAAGGTATGAGGGTTTTCCAGGCCTAAGTGTAAAATCACCTCTTTATTAAATTAAGAAAGTTCTTTAAACTGAGGATTACCAGCTAGGTAAGACTCATAGCTATGGAAAGAGGCATTTCACCTCTCCTGACGTATGGGGCATCTTTCATTGAATTTTTTTTTTTTTTTGTATAATGGCCTTCCTCTCATGCTGCCCGTTCTCTGCAGTGTCTATGCTGTAATTAACAGTTTAGCTTTGTGTTGTGGGCGGATGGGAAGAACTAATCCCCACTTATTCTTGGCATCAAACCCGAGGCCCTCAGGCAGCCTGGTCCGGTGTGGGCAGGGAAGGCACACCACAGGCCCAAGAATGTGTGTGGAACCTGCATGACTCAGCCAAAAGTTCTACTCCAAACCGGGGGCAGACCCAGTCACTGTTCCTTCACCTGGAGGTGTGACAAGCAGACACCTGCCATCTCACTTTGGATACATTTGGCAGCTTAGACCAGAATTCAGGCCATCAGACCCTAGTGTGCCCTTACAGCAGAACCAGATGGGGACCCATCTATGATGTACCCAGAGGTGCCCAGGAGCCAGAACCTTCAATCCAACCCGGCAGAAAAGCAAAAGAGCACTGCCCGGCCACCAGCAACGGGTTCTCAACCAGTGTCCACGAAGAGGGGCTGTGATTTCATGTTCACAACCAGAAAGCATGTTATTTCTCTGGACACCGCGCCCAACAGTGCCATGCCGAAGTCCTGTCCCTGCAGGAAACGCGTCCTATACGGGCCATTTCAGATCGTTTCAGTTGTTAATAATGTGTCCAGTTTAAAATTCGGATCTCAGACCCAACTTGCCGCTTCCTCCTCGCCCTTCACTGGTCAGGCTGATGGCTCAAGGACTTGGGGACAAACAGCTGTGTTCTGTTATCCCCTGCCTCCCTCCCCGCTTTGGAGAAGGGCCTGAGTGACCTTCAGGACACCTCCACCCCCTTCTCCGTTAGTGCTCCTCCAGGAGGCCACGCTGGGATGCAAACCCAGGACTGCCCAAGGGTGATACTCCACCACCCGCTCTTCCTCCTCCGCACAGAACCACCCCCCGCCCCGGGCAACTGAGCTAACCTCCCTGGACCTGGGGTTACACAGCTAGTTAGCGTCAGAGCTCAGACTGAGAATCCACTTTCTCCCTCATTGTGCTCTAGGCCTGGGCCCAGAAGGATGCAGGGCTGGGGTGGGGAGGAGACTGCTGACCGGGGGGCATGACTCATGTGCCGCAGCGGGTGGGGGGTGTCAGGGAGGGGGCCATTAGGAGACAATCCCAGGCATCATGTGCCTTTACACGCGGCCGGCTAGTCTCCGACACACGGTGGGGGTCACTGGAGAGCAACCAGGAGAGGCGTGAACATGGGAACATTCTGATGGCTGGCTGGAGGGGGAAGGGGGAGGGAAGGACTAGAAGGAGGAACGGAGCTGGAGGCTGTGGCCGGGTCCAGGTAAGGGAGAGCAGGTGCGCAAGAACAAGAGGTACTTGGCAGGAGGAGCTGGGAGGGCTCGGTGCTCAAAGGAACACGGTGGCTGGGGGAGGGGGGGGGCGTGTGCAGTTGTCCAGGTGCCCCGGCTGCATGTCATGACTGTCAGGAACCAAGCTGGAGGCGGCAGGGATAAGCCTGAAGGCGGCGCTGGAGAAACCGCGATGGGTGCCACTTAAGAACGTGACTTAGAAGAGCCTGGGGGTCATCCAGGTGGCGGTGCCCAGAGGGGCTGGGCTGGCGATGCCGGCCCGAGATCTGCCGTGTGGCAAGCAAGTGCAAGTCCCCGTGTGAATGGACGTGGATGCATGCAGGGGACCTGCGCCGCCGCGACTGTGCAGCATCCGTGCTTTCTCCTGAGTGAGAGCGGTCCGGGGCCCCGCCCGAGCCCCTCTGCAGCACCGAGAAGTCTCCCCAAGCTTTCACTCTGTGCCTCGCCTGTGTTACAGAGTCCTCACACTGAAAGCGGAGGGAGAAGTAGCATGTGGCCTCTTGACCCCCAGCCCGTGGCTTCTGCCCATGGCAATGAGCCAAGCTTGGATTCACTGTTCATTTGATTTCATCTGCAACCGTGTGTGGGTTTGCATCGCAGAATAACGGTCTTGAGCAAAAAAAACACTTCAAAGAGACCAGGCAGACAGCCCCCCATGCCTCCCTGTTCTGGCTTAGGCTTCTTTGGGGGCACGTGCTGTTGGCTAACTGTGCTGCATTCATTCATTCATTCATTTGTTCACTCGTTCAGCAGCCCTCCCCAGCTGGGGGTACAGAAGGTGTGAGAAGTTCGCTCTTCCTTCCACCTGGAAACAGCTGCACAGCCCAGCTCACGCTTCGCCACATTCTGGAGGACGAGGGGGAGAGAGCACCCCACGCAGAGGGACTAAGCGAGCCAAGTCTGGGGGGCCACCCCCCAAAGGCTGACTTGAGAACTGTGGCAGTTAGTGGGTCATGGTGGATTTGTACAAAAGGACCTGGCCACCTTGCTGACAGCCCTTCACGCTGACACACTCCTAGTCATCCCTTCACTGCCAGTTCAGGCACCACCTCCTCCAGGAAGCCTTCCTGCCAGGCAGAATGAGATGCTCCCTTCTCTGCCGTCACAGCCTTGAACCATGTTCATGCAGTGATTTCAGGCCCATCTGGCAGGGGCAGGGAGATGGGCTTACCCCTACTTGTTAAACTCTGAGCTCCTGCACGGCACAGACTACGTCATTCTTTTTAGCATCCTTAGCCCCTAGCCTAGGCCTGAGACAGAGCGGTGAACAGCAGAACACCATGGCCACGGTGGGCTTGTCTGCAGGGTTACAGGAAGCCTGCTTTGTGAAGCAGGAGGCCCAGACACAGGACGTGTGCCATAAATGTCAACTATGTAATTAACTCAATCCTTTTCTAAGTAACAAATTTTTTATATACAATGCGAGTATATAAATTCTACATATCACATATATTATAAATACAGATTTTTTCTCTCTCTCTTCTTGCCGGCTGGCGTTTCAGAGCTGCGCTAGGCAAGAAGGGGCACCAATACCAGACTATCCTCCACTCCCGCCAGCCCCAAACCCATGGAAAAGCTTGCGAGAGTAACGGGGGAGAGGGAAATAATTTTCAAACGTCCTTTTGCACTCTCGTTGTCAAATGAGACTATCACACTTTTTAAAATGCTACAAGCAAGTGTGCAGTGAGTGCCCCTTTCTGCAGAAAATAGTGTTGGGGGGAATGTGTGTGTGTGTGAGTGTGTGTGTCTGTGACCTCTCTCCATTCTTCAAAAATTAAGTGGCCAAAAGCAACTGGTTTTGAAAGTGAATTAATTCTCTGCTAGAAACACGGAGCTGTAAAACTCTCATGATAGGAATCCTAGACTCTGGTGTAGCGGGAAGATGCTTCAGGACCCAAAACCTGGGGAAGAAATGTAACTTGCGCTCAAGGAAGTGAAGCTAGTTTCTATCTTGAATCCCCCTTTCCCCGAAACTCATTCTTAGCCGACTGGGCACTGCTTGGCCCCAGCATGGGGCAGTGCTGGGCTTATATGAGGTTGAGAGTCTGTCACACGCCTGATGTCCTCACTCCCTGCCGGTCTTGCTCCCAAAGCACTCCTGTTGGTCCATGGAGGACCCTCCCGTGCCCCCGCCTCCTCTTGATGGGTGGCTCTCCCCCTTCCTTTCCAGCCCTCCAGCCCACAGCTCCTGCCCAGCACCCCAGAGCCAGCTGGCCGTTCCTGTGTCTCCGGGTCCCTGTGAACTCCCTGGGCCCAGACTCCCCATGCCTGGCCTTTTCTGCCCCTCAGCTCTGGCACCGGGATGGGTGAAGGGCTATTCTGGGGCTCAACCCCGGGGGAATGGGAGGCGCTCTTGGGCTTCAAGTCTGGGGAGGGGCCCCTTCCCTCCCCACCACTGCCAAAGCCCTCTCCCTACCTTCTTCCCTCAATCCCCCCAGAAGGGATCCTGCCACAGGGTAGCGAAAACTGGCTTTGGTTGATCTGCATCTTTTCAAAGATCTCCCTATGCTCAGACCCTCAGACCAAGGCTGCTGGAAATTCCAAGCTAGTGATCTGACTTTGTGCCCTTCTGCTGTCACTTCTGGGGGATGGGTGAGGGAGGCAGAAGGTGCCAGGGAAAGAAGTGTGGCTATTGTCACAAAATACAATCCCTCCAGGCGGCAGGCTGAGCCAGGTGCCTCCCATCCTCCTGGTCTGTCTCCACGGGACTGCACTTGACCTGTCTTATCTCCATGGAGCCAAGACGAGGGCCTCCTGGATAACCGGTGAGATTCTTTCCCTAGGCTGACTCTTTGTCCCCAAGGACCGCGGTCCCAGGGCCACTTAGTCCTCCCAAATGGTCTCCAAGACCGGAGCCGTTTCTTCTCTGGGGATTCAACTGGCGCCCCCATCCGCCACCTCCTCCAGGAAGTCCCTACAGGGGGAGTTAGCCCCAGCCCCCTACTGCCGCTGTCACTGTCAGGGACTGGCTGCAGGCTTTTGAGTCGTTCTATGTCAGCCATGGGCTGTGGCCCAGAACTACAGTAGGGACAGGCTGGGGGCTGCCGGAGAGAGAGCGCCTGCACTGAACACCTGCCACATCCCACACCACTGAAAGGCTCCTTGTTTCTTCCATATAACGTCTGGGGAATAAAGGGAATTTTCTTCCCCGTGCCCACCCTGCCCCCAGCTGAGCCAGATTTATTCAGAGTTTGATCTTTCCTTACTCCCTGCAGGGTGGGCTGGGGTGTAGGTTTTAGGGCTGAATCTCTGTAAAGAATAGAGCTTGTGGGGCTGTCCTTGGAGGCCACCTGACTGCAAATAGCCTTGTTCCTGCACAGCCCAAGGGAGCACCTCTGGCCACCCCTGAGGACCAGGGTGTGAGAGACTCTGGGCCTCAAAGAAGGATGAGGGGACAAGGGCAGGCCTGCCTTGACTGGGGCAGGACACACTTTTGAGGGTTCAATGAGAGCAGGACATTTGTCCCTCCTACTCTACACGCAGTGCCCTGGGAAGGTTGAACTGGGAAGAAGGCTGCTCCTACAGGGCCCCTTGGAGGCCGGGTGCCCATGAGCTTGGCCTTGCTGCTAAGGTATGACAGCCTTGGGGCACAGAAAGAGCACAGCCACCCAGAGAAACTACCAGGAACCTGGGCAAAGGGCTCATTGGGTGGTGACCAGAATGGCCTCATCTCTGTTTTCTTGGGTTTCTTATGCCCTAGAATCTTGACAAAATCCCCAGAAAGAGAAGGTGCCTCGAGGTGACCAGTGGGAAATTCTTGCCAAGTGGATAAGTTGAGACCAGGCAGGATTTGATGTAGAAACATAAAGAAATGAAATTGTCCTTGCCTCTCAAGTACTATGGAGTGATCTGTGTCGGACAAACGTTATTCGATCTCTTGGCTTTTTCTGTTTGCAAGAAATCAAGAAAAAGGGGTGTCTGCGTGGCTCAGTGGGTTAAAGCCTCTGCCATCAGCTCAGGTCATGATCTCAGGGTCTTGGGATTGAGTCCTGCATTGAGCTCTCTGCTCTGCAGGGAGCTTCCTCCTCTCTCTCTCTGCCTGCCTCTCTGCCTACTTGTGATTCCTATCTGTCAAATAAATAAATAAAATTTTTAAAAAAACAGTAAATCAAGAAAAAGACATCAAGGCTCAGGGAAGATCAGTAATACCCCGAGTTCATGGAGCCCGTGTGTATCAGAAGCTGCCAGCAGACACAGGTTCATCTGACTGCACAGAACCCACTGCTCCAGCTTCCCCCCGAAGCCAGGAGACACTTCGTAGCCACAAGCTATTCAGTGGCAGGGGCCCAACTGGTCAGGCTACTGACGCCTAGGACGGTGCTGGTTCTGGAGACAGGCATCTCCCCAGCATCATCCTCCCAGGAGAATGATCCCAGGGAATCTTCCAGACCTGGAGGCAGAGGCCCCAGCTGCCATGGCACAGCCACCACGTGTGACATGAGCTTCGCATGGGAAGGCAGGATCTGTCCACTCCCAAATCAAAAGTGCCTGTGGTAGGCTCAGTGAGCTCCCCTCCGAAGATATCTACACCCTAATCCCTGGAACCGTGAATACTGTCTAATGTGGCCAAACAGAGAGAAGGGAAAAAAAAACCCCACAAAGGATCTCGAGGTATGTGATTAAGGATCTGGAGATGGGGAGGGCACCTGGGTGGTTCAGTCACTTGAGCATCTGACTCTTGATTTTGGTTCAGGTCATGAACTCAGGGTCTTGGGATCGAGCCTGGCATCAGGTTTTGTGCTCAACTGTGGAGTCTGCTTGAGATTCTCTCTCTCCCTCTCCCTCTCCCCCCACTTACATTCTCTTTCTCTCGCTCTCTCTCTTTCTCAAAATATATAAATAAGATTTTTTTTTAAGAAAAATTGAGGATCTGGAAATGGGGAGATCATTCCAGACTCTTCCATGATCCCCAGATGCAATCGCACAGATCCTTAGATGAAGGAGCTGCAGGAAGACTCTACACAGAGGCCCAGAGAGAAGAAGGCGGTGTGACCCCAGGGGCAGAGATGGGAGTGAGGCGGCCACAAGCCAAGCGGTGCTGGTGGCCAGCAGAAGCTGGAAGGGGGCACGGGATGGCTCCCCACCGGGAGCCTCCGGAAGGGGTCCAGCCCTGTCCACACCTAGATCGAGGCCCATGGGATGTGTTTCGGCATTCTGGTCTCCAGGATTGTGCAAGAATAGTTTTGTGGCTTTAAGTCACCAAGTTTGTGGCAATTTGTGACAGCCGCCCAGGGACGCTGACACAGCATGACCCGCAAGAATGAAAGAGCGTACCCTAGTGAAGGGGAAGCTCTGCGGCGGTCACACAGAAAATCCAAGCCAGTCACCTGACACGACACGAGGACCACACCCTGAAACGGAAAATTCCCTGGCCATGGGATTTCAGGTCATCGGATAATGGCTTGAACTTCCATTTCATCTTCCTAAACATCACCACGGAAACAGGGCCAGTGCTCACCCTCACTCGCTGCACACAAAAGTACAAACTAGCACACCTGCTGGCGGGGGAATGGTGCCTGACACTCGTAAAACGTGTCCTGATGACACGACTCAACAAGACGCAGGACACACACCCGGCAAAGGCATTCTGCCACCTCCATACCACGGAGCACTCCCGGGAGCACTCCACAGCCGTCAGCGGGAATGAGGGAGAGCTCTACGGAATATATGGAGCGATTTCCCTAAGTTTTGTTCAAGGAGAGCAAGATACACAACAATGTATTATTATATAGATTATAATAACTTTGTATTATGACACGTTACTTTTTATATAACCAAAGGAAAAATTCATATATATATACACACATGCACATAGGGGCGTAGTTTTTAAGAAGGTACACAGGAGGGCGCCTGGGTGGCTCAGTGGTTTAAGCCTCTGCCTTCAGCTCAGGTCATGATCTCAGGGTCCCGGGATCCAGCCCCACATCGGGCTCTCTGCTCGGCAGGGAGCCTGCTTCCCCCTCTCTCTCTGCCTGCCTCTCTGCCTACTTGTGATCTCTCTCCGTCTATCAAATAAATAAATAAAAATCTTAAAAAAAAAAAGAAGGTACACAGGAATGAATAATCAAACACTAATGAAAAGGCCTCTTTACAGAAAATCCGTGGGAATGAGGGGGAGGGAAGATGTCGGGACTGAGGTTTCTCCAAGTGCTCCTATTTATACGGCTTTGACTTCTGACCCATGTGTATGTTTTACGTATTTAAAAATGATTAAAAAGGACGAACAAACCACATCCTACCATCTAAAACACATGGAAGCAAGTGAATCTAAATGAACGTCCACTGCTGGGAATGAAGAATCGATTCAAGCGGTGTTTAAACTTGCTGCTGTGATTACGCACTCTTAATGGGATCTCTTCTCACTTGGAGGGTGTGTTAGTGATGGTAACTCCGACAGTATTTTGGTGGTATTGGGGGTGCATTGAGAGTACAGCCCAGTTTCAACAAGATTGATACTGATGAGAACCACAGTCGTCCCCGCGCGAAGGGACGTACAAGTACGCGGTGAGGGGTGGTATCAGCATGTTCACCGACCGGTAAAGATACAGAGTGCATTAAGGGCCCCAATTCTGAGCTCCTCCCTGAGACCACACCCTTTGCCTTGTGACTTTGCCATTCCTCCCGTGAAGACATAGAGGACACCTTCCTGGCCTCGACTTGGCTTTGGACTGGGGCCTTGCTTGGGCTGATTGAGTGTTAGCAGCCATGCCATGGCCAAGGGCTTGGCAAGTGCTCGTGATGGGGCTTGCTCCGTCGCCACCATGAGAAAGACCAGGCTAGCCCACTGGCCCCAGGAGAAGGAGAGTGAAGCCGAGCTGACCCACCCCCCAGAGCCCAGCCTAGACTGTGTGATCCCCAGCAGGTCCCCAGACCCATGCACAAGTCTGGCCATCATCAGCTGACCCCCAGCCGACCCAGAGAAGGAGATAATGGGAGTGAATGACGGGGTTGTCTTAAGCCACTGAGTCTGGGGGCAGGGGGTGTTAACCAGCATCTTTACAACCGAACTGAGGAATACAGAGGGCTGGGGGCTGAGGCAGCAGGAATAAAGGGAAAGCCAGGCACCCTGCGGGGGTAGCTCTACAATGGCAACTTCCCGCTCTCCCTTGACAAACACGTCCGTAAGACCATCATCCGCTGCGAACATGTCACCGAAGTACATGTCAGCTGACAGCTAAGGCCAAGTCAGAACCCAGAGGACACTGTGAGCTCCATGGCTTGGATATGCAAGATAGAACTCCGATTTTCAAGGATTACACACACTCCTGAGTTTTCTTAAAAAATAAAATAAAATAAAGATCATCGTGTTTTAGCATCAAACATAACCTTATAGATTATTTAGTCGAATTCCTCATGTTAGAAAGAAAGAGACTGAGGCCCAGAGAAACACAAAAAAGACAACGAGGGTGTGGTGGCAGACCAGGGCAGAATGTGGGTCTCGTCACCGTCTCTTCCCACCCCGCCGGGCCGCCCCCGAAAGCCACAGACCCTCTTGACCACAAAGGGGAGACTCTTCAGCAAGCCTGCCTGACCGAGACTGAGCCGAGCCCCTGCCCATTTCATCTGTAACTGGGCCAGGCTCCACGTCCACACCTCCCCCTGCCATCCGAGGAGCCCTGGCCGGGCCGGGTTGGGGACCTCTATGTGAGCACACCCTGTTCTGGAGACGCTCAGGCCAGACACCCCAAGAGGTGTCATCGAGAGGCAGTGGCCGACTGACTGGACTCTCTGTGTCCTTTAGTTTGTCCTTTTTTATTTCCTAAAACCTCCCATTGCACCTGCGAGTCAAGGCGCGGATAATACCACAAGATAAAGTAACACGGAGAAAGGAGAGTGAATTCAGAACCACTTCGGTCGGCGCTGCCTCTGGCGGACACAAGCTGACAGTTGCAGGTGGGGCTCTGTCAGGAGGGGTGACAAAGACACGGGGAGAAGACAGCCTGACCGACAAGGACTAGCTTCCGGCACCAGCTCTGTCATCCCCGGGGGACCCCAAGCAGGCTCAGAGACGGGCCCGGCAGCCTTCCCTTGACCTCTCACAAGACCGTGGGTGGGTCCAATATTGGGGATGCTTAGACGGGCCGTTGTCTAAGGGGAGACGTGACAGCCCGCCCTCTGCCCCAGGGGAGCTCGGTCCCTCTGCGCTCTGCCAACACAGGGGATTTCTGGCGACATTTGGTCTGCCCTTCCTCTGCAGGTGGTTCGGCCCCGATCTCTGCTTCATTCATGCAGCCAGCCACTGCCCTGGACCTCTCCCATCCGTCTGCTTCCCTCCCCCACCACGCCGGTGCTAGCCATCCGTCCTTAGCCGCCCGCTGTGCTCCCTGCTCACAGGCCTGCTCTCCAGGACACCCCCAAACTACGGCAGACAGACCTCCCTCAAGTGCCCCACTCGTAGGTCATGGAACCTGTCTTCAGCACACCCAGCCAGACCCCGTGATCTCACCAACCTCCCCCTTGCTCTCCTCCTGGCTCTCCTCAGAGCAGCACACTCCTCCTGCCCACCTGCCTGCCCCCATTCTTCCCTCCCTCCGCCCTGCCGGGACACTCGGGTCCGTCACCGCCTGCTCCAGGGAGCTGCCCCTTCCAGCTTCAGGCCATCACCCGCACACCTCGGGGTTCCGGACTTGCGGCTTCAGCACCCCCATCTCCGCCTCCATCGTCACGTGGCTTCTCCATGACCGGCCGGCGTCCACGGGTCTCTCTCCGTCCTTATCCAGACACCAGTCAGACTGGATTAAGGGTCCACCCCACTCTGGTACAGGTGCTTGTTAACTTGATTACAACCACAAAGACCCTATTTCCAAGTAAGATCACATTCATAGGTACTGGGGGTCACGACTTCTCTATATTTTGGGGAATGGGGGGACACCCGATTTAACCCACGGCAGCCAGCACCTTCACGAGCGCACCCTTCCCGTGTTCTTCCCTTCGCTGGCAGCTCTTCCTTCCCAGCTTCTCTCCATCCTTCTGCCCCACCTGCAGACTCAGGTCCTACCTCACCCGCTCCAGGAAGCCTTCCCTGATCTATCAGGTCAGTTTCTCTTATACGCGTGTCACCTCTCTGGAGGACCCATTCTCCTCGCGCGTGTATACTTGGGGGCTGTCTGATCAAAGCCCGCTTCCCCCAGTAGACTGCATGCTCCGTGAGGACAGGGTCGCGCTGCTTTGCTTGTCTCCACAGCCCCAGCTCTTAGAACAAAGCGAGCGCCCAGCACCCTCAGCGTGGGGAGGGGGGAAGGGGCAAACCGCAATCAGGAAGACCGTGCCAGACTGCAGACGTACAAGACACCGACCTCGGGGAGGCAGGGCCTTGGCTCAGTAGGGAAGGGATGGGGCAGAATAACTGAACCAGAAGGTGGCACAGACCAGCATCCGGGGACGACCCGGGTCAGCGGGACTGGTGGGGCAAGAGACTAGCTGCTGGGAATCATCGGGGCTTCGGCTTGGAGGGAACGAATGGAGAGAAGTGTGCTCCGGGTGGAGGGACTGGCCCCCGCAGAGGCTCAGAGTCGAGAAAGGTTCTGCGCCCGCGGAGAACCTTGACATCCAATCCTTGCCCAAAGGGACCAGCCAAGACCAAATTAGGGGCAACTGTGTCAGAGAAGGAAATACTGCAGAGATACAGACGTTTCTCTACGACCCATCACCACCCCATAAATAAAAGAAACTCAGGAGTTCAGTTGCCTTTGCTGTAACAATTGTAGGGATCTTGGCTACTTTTGCAGGTGACTTGAGACACTCTGGTGTGACCACAGTGCCATGGCCTCCATCGATGACCACTACGGACACGCGGCCCCAAAGCCTGGGGCTTTGCAAACAGGTCTCTGGAAAAGTACAGCCCATGCCCCTTAGCCGCCGGGAAGCCGAGGATGCCCGCAGGCAAGTCCTGCCCCCCTGCTGGCCTGGCTCCTGGCTCCTCCAGTGGCCGGCACTGGTCCCTAGAGAGCCCCCCGGGAGCACACAGGCCGTCTCTCCTGCCCTGCCCAGAGTCCCAAGAAGTCCCTGCCTGGTTTCCGCCAACACACACCAGCGATGCTCCGGTGTGATTCCATTTTTGTTCCTTCCTGAGCATGACTAATCCAATTTGTCCCTTCCCTGCCACGTACCCGGAGCCCTCCGCACTCTCCTCTAGACGGCAAGAGCGGCCTATTGTGCAGCGAGAAATCCATGCTGATCAATTCGGGGCAGGCTGCATAAGGAAGGCAAATTACACGAATATGAGTTGGGATAACTATGATTAATCCCGCGGCCGGCAGAGCCCTGGCTCCCGTCATGCCCTTGGGCAGCTCCGAGGTGACAGGGCTAAGGACAGCACTGCTGACGGCCGCGGCACGCAGCCATTCATTACTGTGATGTCCCCATCACCGAGCCCACTGATGAGATTATTGATCCCAGGAAATAATTATATGAAATGCATTGTGGTAAGCGCGAGCCATTGTCTTTGTAAGTATTTATTGGCAAGGGATGTAAGCTTTTCGTCATTTTGCTAGAACCTCGCCTTTATGAATTAATTGATGGCACCTTTTCAAACTAACAATTGGGGCTTTTGCTGGGAGAAGAGCGGAGGAGAGCAGAGGGGAGGGAAAAAAAACAGAAAGAAGGAGCAAAACCCAATGTGCCGGAAAGGCCTAGAAAAATGGGAAGTCTAGCACCCAGTAGATGGTGCTGTAATCAAATTCTAAAACCTGTTACACCGGCTGTTTAGAAAAGTCTTAGAGCAAGTGAGGGGAATGGAAATCTTGTTGGAATTCAAGACTCATGGTCAAATGGATTCAGCCACTTCCCCCATTTTAGATAGAGACCCGGCGGAGGGGGCGGGTAATTGTGGTGAGGATAACGATGGTGACGGTGATGGTGGTGATGATGGTGACAGAAGCAAGGCTTCCTTCCGGAAATCACAGACTGGGAAGGTTTCTGCCTCCGAATGAGTCAAAGGCAAGGAGATGGCAGTGACAAGGGCCCTGTCCTCGCCCCCGGCCCACACCGTGTCCGTGGAAATCCCAGGAAAATCAGCCGAGGGTGCAGAGGCCCTTTCCACGCCGAACTGGGAAGTGACACCCACAGATATCTTTCATTTTACCCCAGGGAGAACGAATGTCATTCACAGATATTTGTCCCACTGCAGGAGAAGTTGTCCTTGGACTTTAGGAAGGGACGGTGAGCAGAGTGAGGGGGAGCGAAGCAGGCAGGGGACCAGCCTCCTGTGACAAACGGCTGCTGCCCTGCTGGGGGCCCCAGAGCCTTCCCTGCTCTTGAACGCAGCATCGCAGAGGTCCCCCCCAACAAAGACGAGACATGATCATGGACACACCTGGGTGCGGATGCCTGCCGGCTGGGAGGTCTGCCCGCGGCTGTGCACGCGCCGTGGTTAGCTGGCCCAGGCCACGGATGCAGGGTTCCCCGGGCCTCCTGAACTGCTCCCTCCTCAAGGCTTGGCTTTCAGTGACACTGGGAGTGCCCTCTCCCTGCTCTCCAGTGCCCCGCACCCTGCCACCCCTGCTCCGGGGCTTCTCACTCCCACTGGCTGGTTGACAAATCCCCCACACTCCCAAGAAAGGGTCTGCATTTTGCCAGGCAACCCCCAAGCAACCTGGAAGCATTGCTGGGGTGAAGGTCAAGGCCAGCACCTATTCTGTTGAGTCGTGGCCTCATGACTAGGGACAGGGAGAGGCTAGACACAGACAGGGGTTTGAGGCTTCCCTGGCTGGCGTGCGGAGAACGCCGGAACTGCGTGGGCTTCCATGGAAGGCGGCTACTCAGCTGACCTGGCCCCATTCCATGGACAGGACTGAGTCAAAGAGGGCTTGGGGGGTTTGTGGGTGACCCTGAAGGACCCAGTAGAATATGACCGGGTAAGAGGAGAAGGGAGGCCAGGAGGGGGTTCGGGGAGAAATGGGGAAGAGCAGTCAGGAGGTGGGAGGCCCGGGCAGTGCCCAGTGTGGGCGCCGAGTCAAAGGCACAGGGAAGAGCTCAAAGCAGAGAGCCCACCGGACAGGCGTCTAGGCAGGAAGGCCCACCTCCCCAGCCCTAAATTCCTCACCAGGAACATACTGGCAGGTCCCTAAGGAGCTTGGCCCCATGTGTGTCCCACAGGCCACCATACTGCTGGTGATACGCACTTATTAAAAACTCACTGGAATGTCACAGGGCAAGCGTGGTGACTTCGGGCAGCGTGCTGCTGTCCCTGCTTCTGTCAGCTGGTCTCCCCTCTCCCCCAGAAGCTGTAGGGAAACTCTTTCATTCCTGCCTTCTCGGGTGGGTACTTTCTATACGTGTGACTCTGCCAACACCCTCCCCGACCCCGCTCAGCATGACGGGGCGCCGTTCAGCAGTCAGCCAGCCCGCTCCTGGCCCCCAACCTCACCACCATCTCCTAGAGCTGCGGACCACCGTGGAACCACCCAAGAGTTCATCACCGATGGGACCAAAATAAATGAACTTTCTCTTTTCACTGAAAAATGAATCAGAGGTTCAAAACCAGAGGAAGAACCCTATGAGTCAGTCCCAGGATGACGGCATAGAAACATCCAGACAGCAAAGTCAGCCAAATGGAATCCATTCCATGCTAAGCTCACGTGGCCACAGTCTGTGATGCAGCGCCCCCATCTCCATTCCTGCCCCAGTCCCAGGACACAAGGTCTCCAAGAAACCTTGGTCAAGGCGGTCCTGTCCTGACAGTCAGATGTACCCCGTATCCGTTGGCATCTCCTTGCCAGTGTCGGCCAGGGAAGAGCTAGGGGAGGGCTGGGCCCCACGGATGCCTCTGGGCTGGAGCGAGCAGTCACAGGTGAGGGGGGTAATGTTAGGTGTCTACTTGACTGGGCCACAGGGTGCTCAGGTTAAGCTTTTTTTCTGGTACATCTGTGAGGCTGCTTCCCGACCAGATGAGCACTTCAGTCAGCGGACTGAGTAGACGGCTCTTCTCCATGCAACGGAGAAAGCTTCATGCAGTCCACTGGGGGCCTGGACAGAACAAAATGCAGAAGACCAGAAGATGTGGTCCCCTCCTGTGTGCTGAGCTGGGACACAGGTCTCCTCCTGCCCTTGGAATGAGATGTATACCATCAGCCCCCCGTTGTCTGGCCTTAGAGTCAGACTGAAGGCCACCACCGGCTCTCCTGCGTCTCCAGCTTACAGACAGCAGGTCAGAGGACTTCTCAGTCTCTGTAACCACATGGGCCAGTTCCCCATATTAATCTCCTATTATAGACATACAGATACTGGTTGTTTCTCTGGACAACGCTGATAGGCCGCAGAACAAACACCTCCATAATACAATCACCAGTTTACGGTGTGCAACCAAACCCAGACAGACCCCGCAGATAGTTTTATCTGAATCCTTTAACTGTCCTTCAACTGCTTTCTCAGCAACCCCTGAAAAATATCTCCAGAACCACTCCTGCATCTAGGAGACCCAGTGTGGCTGGAGGTCTGGAGCTGAAGAGATGCAGAGGCCGCCGAGGGAGTCAGGGGTCTGCTGGGTCCTCTCTCGGGAGGCGTGTCACTAGGAGGGTCTCCTCTCTGCTTTGCCCCCGGAGGCAGGCGGGCCCCACCGACCTGCACACGAACGGGCGGGGGGGAGGGGCGAGAGCCAGGGAAGGTGGGCCTGAGGGAGAGGCTCAGCCCCCTCTCCTTTTTGCTTTCTTACACCCAACCCTGGGTGAAGGGCTTCATTTCCATCATATATGTAGACTATCACCTAAAAGTTTGGGCATTTATGGATTCAGAGAAAATTGCTATGAAGTCAGAAAACTTTTTCATAAATCACATTCCCCTGTGTAACACTTCTCATGTTCCCAGACTATTGACCCACAGATCTCTTTCCTTGGGCTACAGAATTTCATTCAGTCCACAGTGGGTCCCGCTAATGAAGGATTTCAGCAGGCTGATACTTTCAACACTGTAAAAGTCAGTTCTAAATGCACATTTGCACGGGGAGGCGGAGGTTGCCGGGAATCATCATTACACCTGATGACTATATTTTTAAGACTCATTTGTTACCAGCCTACTGCTTAGATGGTGTGCCCCAGACAGCTCACTAATGAGGGCAATCCTGTGTTTGCTTTCATTTATGTTTTTCTGGAGGCATCCCGCGCCCACATGGTGTGGCCTCTGGCGGTGTGGTACAGAGGTCCTAGGCTGATTCCTGGCGCTGAGAAATGAGCTGGTCCCTCTACTCTTCTGAGGCTCAGGCTGAGGTTTCTAGAACTGGAGGTAAAGTGCAGCCCTGGTCTGTGCCATGCACATGGGAGGCATCCCAGAAATCCTTCCTGGATGATTGCATAAATGAACAAACGAAGACAAAGTGACCTGTAAACTACAAAATACTTTCCAACTGAGGAGGAATGATGAATCGTGGTTATTTAATTTCAAGACCTAGTGTGCAACAAAGCTTCCTGAGCAACGATCTAACATTGAAAACAATGGAAAACATGCCTTTACTCCTCCGCCCAAACAACCATGTTTTGAGGGTCACACTGCAGGGAATTCTGGGAACAGAGCAGTGAACAAGAGGGTAAGTTCTTGACCTCGAGGAGCACAGCCTGGCAGGGAAGCAGGGAGTAAATACTTACACACTTAGATGAGCATTTCCTTACACGTGTGACACACACGTGCCAAGGAGGAAAAGGATAGGGTCCTGTGAGAACAAACAATGGGGCCTTCCCAGCTAAGGGGCTGGGGGTGCTTAAAGTCCCTAAAGGAACAGAAGCGGAAACCTAGGAGCCCAGGAGTTAGACAGATGACAGCAAAATGAGAACAGGAAGGCGTTCCGGGTCCAAAGAAGAGGGAAAGGAAATCAGACCCAGACAACGGAGAGAGACAGGAGTGGATGAGAAGGAACTTGACCATGGACATGGCCAACAAAGGGTCCCCTAACAGGTGCCAGAGCTGGGTTTCTTGGGGGGCAGAGTTGAGGAAGACCATGGTCCCTGGACAGAGGCAAAGAACACCCTGGAATCTTGGCAGCTCCCTGTGCAAAGCCTGACTGAATCAAGACTCCCTCTCCTGACATGACTCTGGGTCAGGGCTGGCCAATGTGTTTGCCCTGCAAGATCTAGAAGGCAAAACGGAGGAAGGAGCCACCAGTATTGTCCGGTGGCAGCCACGGACAGATATACAGACAGAGATCAAACCTATGGACTGAAGACCTGTCACCCACTCTGGAGGGGCAGGCAGGAGAGCAAGGCAGGGGGCCCCCACTGAGGTTATTGAAGACCCAGCAGGGGCAGTTTCTAGGAGAGATGCTGGCCATCTCCTGCTAAGCAGCTGTTTCCCAGCCCTTCCAAAGATCGTGCAAATGTCAAATCCCCCGTATTAAATCTTTTTTCTACCAGGATACCTGAGAAGGCCCTCCTAAACCTGGAGACCCTCCTGTCCCGAGACGAAATGGCCCCAGTAAAGTTGGTCAGGCCAAGATGGCAGCATCTGATGCCAGATTCCCCTTCCCAGGACGTGTGTGTTCTAAGTTTGCTTGAAGAGGTCAGCTGGTAACCAGGACAGACCTGTAGGAGGGAAGGGGGCATCTTTGGCCACGTATCACAGAAGTCCCTCCTGCAGGCCAGCGTAACATTCAGTAACTCTGTAGGAACGTGGTCAGCCAGTTCCGGACCAAAATACACTCACATTTGATCTGCTCGCTGCTGGCACCAAGACACTTCTTAGTCCCGAGAGAAGGAAGAGAAACAGACTACGAGCCTGGACCCTCACTGATTCCTCCCCGGTCACTTCGAATCCAAGGCAAATTTTGAATTTTTATTCAAAAATGGGTAGAGAAGAGCTTCAGATGCTTTGGCGACTGAGATGGACGCAAGGTGGGAGCTGGTTCTCTCCCTCGTGTATCTTTCCTCCTGGGAGGCCAGACCTCCCTCAGAGCAGACCCCAGCCTGGCAGGAGGGCGCTGACCACATGGAATGCCAGGCTCGTCCTCGCTGCGAAAGCAGACTGAACCTGGGCTCTTCCAAACAAAAACAGAAACAGAAACAGAAACAGAAACCACAGCCCCAGTGGCCAGATTCCATTCTAAGACCTTCCTTAACTCTCTACGCCAGTTCCGCCTGTTTATTTCCAAATCTAGAAATCAAGCAAATTTTGAGAATGCAAGTGTGATTAAAACATAAAAGCTTAACACTCAACATCTAAGACATTAAGGGGTGCCTGGCTGGCTCAGTAAGAACAGCATGAGCTTGATCTCGGGGTCATGAGTTCAAGTCCCATGTTCCACATACAGATTACTTAAAAATGAAATCTTTTAATAAAAAAATCTTACAGGGTGCCTGAGTGGCTCAGTCAGTTAAGTGTCTGCCTTTGGCTCAGGTCATGATCCCAGGGTCCTGGGATCGAGTCCCGCATCAGGCTCCCTGCTCCGCAGCGATCCTGCTTCTCCCTCTCCCTTTGCCTCTGTCACTACCCCTGCTAGTGCGCGCTCGCTCTCTCTCTCTCTCTAATAAATAAATAAAATCTTTAAAAAAAAAATCTTACAGGCTAAATTCCAGATAATTCCCTCTTTTGAAGAACTGCCACATCTGTTCTTTCCACAGGGTAATAAAAATTCCATAAACTACCCTGTCCTTACCCCTCAGCCCTCATGGTAAATAAATCTGCTTCCTCTACTTTCTTTTTGTGTATATGACTTTCTAGTTTGGGTCTAAAATCCTTAATGTCTACAAAACTTGTGTACAAATTTACATCACGACATTTTAAAGCAGAGACCGATTTTAAAAACATAAGCAAGACCAAAAACACCAGGAAGGAAAGACACAGACGGAGAGAGGGACCACGGTGTATACTGATAGAATCATACAGCCGAAACGTTAGCAGGGGAAGAAGGATCATGGCAGAAACGTTCGGACCCCCTTAACTGGCGAGCTGAGGGCAATGGTAATTCTGGGCTCTCCTTTCAAATAGGCACCATTTGAGAAATGTTCTGTTCTGAAACATGGGAAAATGAGAAATTATAGAGCCTATCTAACAAATCAAAAATAAATGAAGTAACAACATAAAGGTAGATTTACCGTTATTTATAATTTACCATTTTTACCTTGTTTTCAATTGTCTCTCGTCCTCTTCATTTGAGGAGCCCATTACATTTTATTATGCTAAACCCTATCTTCTGTCACATAAATTACAGTTAAAGATCTTAATATTAAAGCCTCTTAGCTCTGAGATCATATTTCAAGCTTTGTTCAAACCAGACGTTAATGCTAGAATTGAACACAGAACACTTTGTCATCATTACCTATGATCTCAAAAGTATAATACAATTTTTGCTATATATGGCACAAAAATGCCTCTTGGTATAACACTGAATTATGGAGATATATTGATTTCTGCAGTATTTTGACAAAACAATAAAACTAAACCTGTTAGCTCCTGAGCAGATACCCAGACATCCACCCGGCCCTGATAGCCAACGCCATGAAGATAAAGGTTTCATTTAGCCCAGCTAGAATAGGAAAGCACTCAAACCCATGTCTGTCCAGGCAGTTCCTGCAGCTCCTACATGTGCGGTCCTTTTCTCTCCCGTCGTGTGGAGGAGAAGAGCGGAGAGACAGCCAGTTGTGCCGGGGGTTGGCTCAGATGGGAATCCCAAACCAACCCTCGCTCAGCAGGTGGGGGGGTCTCGCGCCCCTCACCTAACCTCCTGGAGACCAGTCTCCCGGGATTATGGCGGGGATGGAATGAGTTAACACCCACACAATGCACGTACTCTACCCTCAGTGTGTATACAGCAAGTGCTTTATAAATGGCACCTGTAGAGATTATTCCTGAGAGGGCGTTGCCCAGGCGGTCTGTGCCTCTTGGCCGCACACTGCTGTGAACAAGCTGGAAGACCCGGCCAGGCTCTCATCCAACCTCTCTCACCACCTTTTTCTGTGATCCTTGGCACAGCAGGATTCTTTTCCAAGTATCCCCTTTGTCATCCAGAACGCTGGGATAATCACGCCCGGCCGGCCGACCTCAGAGGTTGTCTGGGTCTAAACCGCAGTAAGAGACCTAACCGTGCTTTGCAAGGGGAAAATGCTACACTCGCGGAAAGGATTATTACCACACATCAGTCTTCCGGTTTGAGACCGTAAGCAGCCTCCAAGTGCCGTGCCGTTCCAAGTCAGGCATCTGGCCGGCGCGGAAAGAGAACTGCCCAAGGAATAAATCAACATGTCCTTTTCCCCTTAGTGGTGCTGGTGATGATTGCCCTGCCGCCACCACCACACGACTAACTTGCTCCCCAGTAATGACAAGAAGAATGCCACCACCACAGCAGCTCACATTTATTAGGTTCCTACGATGAGCCAAGCACCAATCCTATCCTCAAAAAAAAAAAAGGGGGGGGGGCTATTCATTTTATTCCTACAGCTATTAGGATCTGTATTTTACAGAGAAGGAAACTGAGGCCCAGAGAGGTGGAGGTTTTCCCAGCGTCAGGGCTGCTGGGTGGAACCCAGGACTGGGACTCAGGTCTGGCTGACGCTAAGTTGGGGGCTCCCTCCACCACACCACTCCAAACCCATCCAGAACACTCATGGTCATGTCCATCCAGGAGGTTGCAAAGGGCTGAGATCATCAGGTGGGTCCTCCATCACCAGAAAAGACTATCTCTGAGCCCTGATCACCTCACCCAGTCACCTCAACACCTGAACGAAGGAGGGTTCACCCCCCTACCAATCCCTACATCCACCATCAACTTGGAAATGGCCCTACAGCATGAGCCTAGGAGAACACTTCTAACTTGAACTTGATTCCTGGTTCGGGGTTATGATGGGAAAGGAGTGGGGACTTCGGAGCAGGAAGACCAGGGTTTACTCTTGCCTGGCTGAGCAATCAGGAGCAAGGCCCCCACCTTCTCTGACTCTCAGATCCCTCGTCTGTAAAGTAGGGAATTATGAGAGATATAAATAGCCATAACTCCTCCCTGATTGCCATGCAGTGAAATGAGGTCATAGATGGGAAATAGCACTGCAAACAGTCAGGCTGGGCCCAGCATCTCGTCACCTTGCTCCACATGGGGGTCCAGGAGTCCCACCTTCGTGTGGTCACTGCAATCCCATCCAAGGCCCATCCCCAGGCCAGGGTCACCCACAGGGAAGTGTGAGATCTCCCAACAACTGTGCCACTGTCACCATGAGCTTTGCATATGACCTTGCAGAGCCACGGGCTCTGCACCTCGCTCTATGCTCCCCTATGCGGCAGAAGAAACGGGTGCGAAATGCGAGCAGAGGTATGTGACGTGCACACACCCCTTCCAAAACTTCCATGTCCTCCCAATATTCTCAGAATGAAAAAAGACTCTTAGCACTGCCTCCCAGAACCCAGTGTGTGGTGTTGCAGTCAGACACGACACACCCTCCTTCTTCAATGTACCCCCCCGCCACCGCTCTGGCCCAAGTTGGCCCCTAGTGTTGCTATGAATCTTGATTTCTTTGTGCCTTCACGGTAAGCCTTCCCCAAATATATGTGACACGAGGGGCTTCTATTTCCCCGGTCCTGATACAGTTGTCATTTTAAGTCATTTTAAGTAATGTCTAAGTTACATGATTCTTTCCTACATTCTAAATAACAAATTCCATACAGGCAGGAGACATGTGTAGTTAGCAACCGTTATGTAACCCTAGAGCCCAAGACTGTGACGGGCACCCAGTAAGTTCCCAAGATAAATGTCAAATTAGTTAGTTTATGGTTGGAAACCAACATCCCTTCACTTGCCCTCTTCACCTGGATGCCTGGGCCTTTTCATTCAGTGGAAAAAATATTGATGAACTTAGACCTATCCCAGCAATCACAGGCAAAATTAATCTGAAAAGAATCACAGACCTAAACATAAAAGCTGAAACTAAAATAATTCCCACAAGGAAACACAGGAGAAAAATTCTTGTGATCTCAAGGTAGGTAACTATTTATTAGGACACAAAAAGGACTAACCCTAAAGAATAAAGTCATAAATTGGACTTCATCAAAACTAAAAACCTCTGCTCTTCAAAAAAACACATTTTTTTGGTCCAATAATTTTTTTTAAAGATTTTATTTGTAAGTAATCACTACTTAACTTGGGGCTCAAACTTACAATCCCAAGATCGAGGATTCCATTCTCCACCAACTGAGCCACCCCTGAGCCCCTAAAAATAACCATTTTAAAAATGAAAAGATAACCCATAGGTTGAGATAAAATATTTTAATGGATATATCTGATAAAGATCTTCTATACAGAATACATAAAGAATTCTTACAACTCAGTAATAAGACAAACCAACCAATAAATAAAATGGGCAAAATCCGCGAACAGGCACTTTGCAAAAGACACATGAATGGCCAACAAACACACGAAAATAAGTGCAACATCATCAGTTGTCAGCAACATTCAAATTTAAGCCACTTTTAACCACTAGATTGACTAAAATGAAAAACCGATAGTAGCAAGTCTTGACAAGGACATAAAGCAATAGGAACATTCATTTGCTGTTGGTGTGGTGTAAAAATTCCAAAGCAACAAAATCACTTTAGAAAACCAATGGGCAGTATCTTTTACAGTTAATCACACACTTGTGTAAAGCACACATCCACACAAAGACTTGTGCAAGAATGTTTGTAGCTACTTTATTCGTAGTAACAAAAACTGGAAATAACCAAAACATCGATTGACAAGAGAACGGATAAACTGTAGTATATCCATATGACGGAATACTATTTCATGACAGAGCTGCCTAAAGTGCCAAGTAAAAACATGAATAAAGCTCAAAAACATGCTGAGTGAAAGAACTTAGACACAAAAGAGGACAAGATATGTGACTTTGTTTCTACGACATTCATTGGAGAGGAGACGAAACTAATCCATGTTAGTAGAAATCAGGTCAGTGGTTGAGTAGGACAGGAAGTAGGTGATGGAAATGTTCACTGAGGGGCTCGTTACAGGACCGTACACATTCATCAGAATCCATCAGAGCGTGCAAGGATTTGTGCTCTTACTCTCCGTAGATTACACGTCACTCAAACGTTCACTCCACCACGAAGCCTGCACCAAGTACAGGGGAAAGGAAGGGAGAGGGCTGGCTGCTTTGTTTCCTTCCATCTCCCAAATTTTGGTCAGACAAGAACATGGAATTTTATTTGAGGATTTGATGCATGTATGTGTTGTGTTTTTTCAACAGGACACGACAAATTTGTCTCCTGCCTCCCGTCGCCTCACCTATCTGTTTTCCACAAGAATCCCAGATGATCTTTTGAAATCACCACTCTAAACATGTTCCTACCTGCCTAAAAAATCTCCTCGAGCCTCACCCCGGCTGAGAGCTGGGTTTATGTGGCTCCATTAGTTTTCCGGGCCTGCGCCAACGAATTACTACAAATTGGATGGCGTACAACACCAATTCCTTCTCTCACAGTTCTGGAAAGCGGGAGTCCAAACTCGAGGTGTCAGCGGAGCCGGGCTCCCTCTGAAGGTTCGAGCAGAGGATCCTTCCTTGCTTCTTCCGGTCCTGGTGGTTCCAGGTGCTCCTCGGCCCCCGGCAGCTTCGCTCTGTTCTCAGCTGTCTCCATACACCCTCTCCTCTTCGCCTTGTCTCTTCCAGCGACACGTGCCTCTGCATTTGAGGCCCACACAGATAATCCAGAACGATAGCATCTTGAGATCCTTAACTTAATTATGTCTGCAAAGACCCTTCTTCCAACGAAGGTCACGTTCACAGGTTTCAAGGATTAGGACACGGCCATGTCTTGGGGTGTGGGGGAGCACCATTCAACACTACACTGGCACATAGCCACTGTTTTAGCGGTCCAGCTTTCTTTTAGTTTATCCTGAAATATAAGGTATGTTCAAAAAAGGAGCACATTACAAGTGTTCAATATTTTCATGGACGGAGCACTCTCAGCAACCAGCATCCAGGTTGAGACGTAGAACCTTCCCAGCCCCCAGAAACTCCCTGTGCCCCCTTGTAGTCACGATTTCCTCCCAAGGGGATGTCCCCTCTCTTGACTTCTAACAGCACAGACCAGTTTTGACCATTCCTGTCCTTTTACATAAACAGAATTGTGCCCTTGGCTGTCTTTTGAGTCTGTTTCCAACGCATATACAGTGTTACCTACTGTGACAGGTTATGTGTTTCCACCGTGTACAAGACTCCGCTGCGTGGGAACACCACGACACATTCACCCACTCTGCACTAAATGGACGGGTGGGTGCCATCTGGTCCGGGGTATTTAGAAGAAGGCTGCTTTGAACACTCACCCTCCTATATATTCCTTGGTTCGTGCATGCACACGGCACCACTTGGAGCACAACCGGAGGTAGGCTTGCTGGGCATGGGGCGTTCAGCTTTGGAAGCTGTTCACACCATGTTCCCAACTGGGGAGCTCAGTGCCACCTGCAGCAGCGGCCTCGGAGAATTTCTCCCATCCACATCGGCACCCGGAATTTGCCATCTTGTACATTTCAGCCCAGCCGGAGGCTGTTGGAAGCCTTGCTTTCTGTGGCTTGCTTTGTCGCTCTTTTTAGGGTGTGTTTGATAAACATTAGTTCTGCTGTGGACTGAAAGTTTCTGTCCCCTGACCCCACCCCCACTCACAGGTTGAAGCCCAAGCCTGGGGTGATATGCCCAGAGGCAAGGCCCTGGGGGGGTCATCAGGTAGAGCCCTCATGGGTGGGGTTCAGGCCCTTGTAAGAAGAAACTCAGAGAGAGAACCTCACCCACCCCAACCCCACTGTGTAGGGCACAGTAAGAAGGCGGCTGTCTGCGAGCTGGGAAGAAGCCAGACTGGCCGGCATCTTGCTCTTAGACTCCCCGCTTGCAGACCCTGGAGAAGCAAATTGCCGTGGAAGCAAGCAGCCTCTGGTATTTGTTCCAGAGGCGCAGGGGACTGAGATCACGTCTTGGCCTTAAAATAGTCCAGGTGTCAATTTCTCCCTTTTGATGAGTGATTTTCTGTCCTGTTAGGGAGTCTCTCCCCTGCCCCCTGCTCAGTCTTGCAGCTGTCCACCCCATCCCCAGTGCTCTGGGACCTCAAAATCCCCCTTTCATGCCTTTGGGACCACTTAGATAAACCTCGCCAGTGCCACCTTCCCTCAGTCAGCCACTGTCCCAGAGCCAGTCCCTCCTCTCTTGTCCCTTACACACCTGTCCCTTACATACCTGTCCCTTGCACGCCCGCCCCTCGTACCCCAGCCATTGCTCCTCAAATGCAATGACCAAAGCTGACTTTTCCTATGTGCCCATGTCCTGCGCAAGTCCTGTAACGTAAGAGCAGTCAGTGGCTTTGCTGACACGAAACACGCAAATATCAGGTGTTACTTTGGGTGTTACTTCTTTAAAACCATTAGGGAGGCTAGCCTACTGGTTAAGATTATGAAGGGTTCTGGAATCATAAAGACCTAGGTTTGCCTCCCAGCTCAGACATTTGCTAGCTGTGGGACCCTGGCAGGTTGCTCAATGTTTCTAAGCCTCAGTTTCCCCATCTGTAAAATGGAGGTAAAAATAGTACTTGCCCTCATGGGACTGTTGAAAGGACACCACAAGACAATAAATGTAAAATGCTCGGTCCTGTGCCAAACACACAGTAAGCAGCCAGTACAAATTACTATGATCTCCGCCCCGTCCCGCCCCCCTCCCACGAGCAGATTATAGAGCCATGATCTGCCTCTGGATACCAAGGGTGCAGAGACAGAGCTAAGCAGGAGGAAGCATCTGCACGCCTTCAGATAAAACCTTGAAGATGAGCAGAACGACCCCACCCAGCCCACCCCCCCCAGCTTCTAGCTGGTTCCGGACAAACAAAGGCGCTGGAGGAACCAGGAAAGCTACAATTTTCACACCTGTATCAGGCACATCACCTATGGAGGTCCCGGGAAAGCAAATTGGGTTTATGTTGCAAATAGGAAATGATGACACTAATTATGTTACATTGTGGTGGCCCGAGATGGTTCCCTGAGCACTTCGCCTTCCATTATCTTGTTTGATCACACTATGAAAGAGAGGAGACGTCCTTCTCAGGTGTGCATGGCTGTATTCCAGATTCGAGACCACCTTCGCGCCGCATCATGGTCTTTTTGTTTGTTTTCAGGAGGGGAAGACACTCGCACATGAGACATCACTGACTTCAAGTGATGCGCTCCCCAGCCGTGGTGTGAAGGAGTCTGCCTCTGGGTCTTGCAGTCCAGGGTCCTATACTTGGAGAGCAGGGTCACTGAGAGATCACCGTGTCCTTGTCCTCTCCGGAGCTGGGACAGCATTGCCCACGTCGGAAGGCATTCCCTCCTTCCACAGGGCCCCTCCAAATATGGGCTTCTGTGATTCATATGGTTTCACCTGTCAGAGGTGCAAGGGGTCCCCCCCCCGCTATTATGAATACAGCCCCTGAATTACACCTAGACGAGCGACTGGGGTATAACTGGCACCTGAACATCACACAAATCATCACAACCTGACACAAACCATTTCCCTGCCAAACGTACAGAATATCCTGCCGGGTCCCGCTGGCAGCGGAGGGCTCGCCCCCTTCAAACTGCGCAGACAGGATACTGCCCCAATCCGGGGTTTCATTCTGGTGTTTACAGAGAGTTCCCCCTCTTCATTAAGAGAGAGATTTTCTTAAAAACTTTTTTTTTTCTTAAATATATATCCCATTTTTCCCATTACAATGGGAGAAAAGGGTCATGCGCTTTCCCCTGATGGAGGTATAAATATTACATTCCAGAGGTGGAATGGTTTGCCTCCCACTTTGCAGAATCCCCTTGGGTAAAATCTCACCCAGAGCTGCGGTGGCCTTGCTCCTTCATGTGCTTATTTGGGGAAAAAAAAAAAAATGCTCCCAAGGAGTGATGCAGACCTTTTCATTTCAAATGCTGCTACTACTCTTAGGGTGAACTTGGTCCACCAGATCTGCGGTCCGTTTAGTGGGGGCCCTGCCATCTACATCTCTCTCAATTTCCCCCCTTTTTTTTTTGTGGGCAACCCTGGACATTTAGACCTTTTCCTATTCGAGGGAACAAAATATTTGCCAATATACGACACACTCTTCCAGGAGAGCCACACCCCTGCGCCGCCACCAGAGTTCCCTCCACCCCTGCCACCATCTCTCAAGAGGTGCGCCATACTTTCCGGCCAAGAGATTTTTAAATGAAAGGCTTTCCCAATCTCTCTCACTCTCAATCTCTCCGTCTCTCTCGCTCTCTCAATTTTCAGCTGTCCACATGGCCTCTGAGAACAGCTCTTCCGGAAACATCTCCAGCGGGGCTCTCGGGCCTGCTAGAGACTGCTTTGCTCCTATTACCTTTAGCATACTAAATGGTGCTTTTTCATTTTGTTCATTTATAGGGCTATTCTTTTATCTGAGGCATGTTTATTAACTGGTAGCTGTTAATTATATAAGAAGATAATTTCATGTAAATGTTGGATTTAAAAGCAGCCTATCTAGCATGCTTACTATTTAACAAGAAAGCTTTGGGATTTGTTTTTTGTTGTTCCTATGTGAGTAAAGCAATTAATTGATTCAGTTGATTGAATGAAAAATGCATCGTAATTGCTTTACCCCATCAAGCAGCTACTAGAATTAGTTAATGCTGGCAGAGGGACAGCGGCCTCTATGATACACCCTCTCTGCTTATTGCCCTAATAAACCACACGAGCTGGGCCCCTTGGTTAACAAAGGGATACTCAGATGGAGTCCTGGTGGTCCTTTCTCTGATGGCGGAGAGAAGAGCCCCAGTGACTTGGACTATTCAGGACCCAAAGAAAAGAAAGAAGAAAAAAATCCACTTTTGTCTCCATCATCCAGACAGTCGCCCCCGCTCTCCTTTGGTTCTGTTTAGCTGGCCTTGTGGGGTCTAGAGCACTGGGACTGGTGTGTGTTCCAGCCTCTGGCTTTGGATCTGCAGGGAACTGGGTTCATTTCAGGAAGACGTGATGGTCTCCACACGGGAGAAGGATGTGGGCGGCTCCCAGGGGTGTCTTCTACGAGATTTTCAAGCGTGAAGGATGGAGATCCAGACCCGTCTACTCCAACCAAGGAGCACATACCCGATTAATGCCCAAGCCCCCTGTGCCTAGCATGGGTGCCTGGCACATCGCACGGGCTCCGGCTGAAATGGAGAGAACAAAACCCACCCGCGCAGACCCTCAGGTGCCGCAGCTGCAGGTTAAGGTCAGGACCAACCACGATCCCAGCCCAGTGCAAGCCCTGAGTGCGGGACCCCTGCAACCGAACCCCGACCCTCCACACTTGGCTTCACCTGACACTGCGAACCAGCCGTGACAGCTTCTCCCAACAGAGAGGAAACTCTGTATTGGGCCCCCACTGTATGTCAGGTGATCTAAGTTGTCCCCGAAGCGTGGATTTACATTTGACAACAAACTTACAAGGAAGATTTTACCACCTCCATTTGTGGAAGGAGAAAACTGAGGCTTAAAGAAACTGGCTGGCTTGCCAAGGAACGCATCGGTGGGAAGTGACAGGGCTGAAGGCTCCAAAGGCCAAGCCCTTTCCATATAAGGGGCCAACAGAGCCTCAGGCCCAGGGAGGAGTGCTCCTTCCTTGTCGCCCCAGTCCCAGTCGTTGTCTTGGTTATTTCCACGTTGCTGACGCCTTCATTTGACCGAAGAAGCTACGTCTTCATCTAAGATGTGTGCGTCCAGCCAGAAGTGGCTTGTATTCTCTGTGTGGCTTCGGATTTCCAGGCGGACCCCAGTGTTCCCCATTGTCTTCTTTGTCCTTTATGTAGCAGGTGTCCAAGCCAACCGATTGCAACCCACTCCTAAGAGCAGTTAGAGAATGACATTGGGGCCACCAAACTGGGGCTTCGTCCACTATAATGGCCTCCTGGTTTCTACGGCTAGAAATCCTAGAGACATTCAAATAACTGTTGTGGATGCACCAGTGCACTACACACATGCACACATGCACACACATGAGCACACACACACACACACACACACACGATTATTAACATGAGGAATACTGATCCAAAAATTAAAACCAAAGAGAAACTACATTGTGCCATGCGTGTGGAAAGTCCCACATTGAGCAGTGATGTGCCATCGTAAGGCGACACCCGCCGAGGGCCCGCATGCACAAGGACAGACACAGGGCCATCCCCCATTTGCCCTAACTTGTCCCACACCAAACCACGGCCACCACAACAATAATACGCCAAAATTCACTTTGGGTAAATTAACACAGACTGGCCTTGAATTTTTTTTTTTTTCTCAGCTGCCAATATGAATTATTTAGTGTTTCTAAAATTAGGGGGCATTTCTAACGCCTGTGGTAATGACCTTCCAGATGACCATCCATCACTGTTGAAGACATTTGGCCAACTGGGTGCCATAATAGTGACCATACGTCACTTAGGCCTCTCCTGAGGCCTGCTGTGTTGCGTGTTAGACAGAGATGGGAATGCTACAGTGCAGCCCCTGCACGGCCCTGCCGTCTGCAGGTACCAGCCGATGTGTTACCGTCACCGCCGGAGACACGACATAGACACACACCACCTTGTCTCTGAGGCCAGGGCCTTGCTAGCAGGGCCCTCCTTGTCAAGTCTGGATGTCTATTTTCTACAGCACATTTGCAGGAGAAAACATGCAGGGTGATGGAAGAGCTGTGAACAGGATCCCAGCTTCCAGGTCAGACGGCAGCCATGTCCCTTCAACGTCTGACTCTCAGCCACTAATGTAGCGACATTTCATACATTTCAGTTATGCAATGTTAATGAATCTTAAAAGGCTTTCACAATTAAAGGTTTGGGGAATGCTATGTTCTCTATGTCCCTCTTGAAGACTCACACTGCTCCTTAGCATTCTAAAGGCTCTGAGAAGTCCTGCAGTCAAGAAACTTGTTCCACCACTTGCTGAATCCACCTTTTCCCACTTCCGTCAAAGATTTCTCAAGGACTCTCATACGTCCCACAAAGCAACCAGATGTGCCATCGTAAGGGGACACCCGAAATGCTGGACAGGATGGCAGCTTTGGTCCTTTCCAACGCTGATGCTCTAGAATCTTTGAAACACTCCTGTGTCTCTGATGATGTCTTACGATGGCACTCATCTAAAATGACTCTCTGTTTTGCGGAGATGTCCCTCCTAGTGATACTCAGAACTCCTTTGTTCTCAAGTGATAGCACCCATCCTCTAACCACCATGCAAAGGAAAGGAGTGTATGAAGGGACAGGAATACTGGGTTAGGGTAGCCCCAAATTAAGGATGAGCTGAAGAATCAGTATCTTAAGAAATCAATGTGCAACCCAATGGTGTGGGGGTGAGCGGATGGGGGCAAACGGAGGGTCCTTCTCTACTTCTGCTTGTCTTTCTTTGCACCTTCCTCTCCTCTCTCCATTCTCCCGTGTCCCCATCCATCAGCCAACCAGCCACCTGCTTCGCATTTCCCCTTCTTTCTCCTCCTCACTCTCTCCTACTACAAGTGGGCCTTCCCAACGCGGGGTAGGGGGAACATGGCTGCCGGCAGCTCCCACTAAGCCATCGCAACAGTGAGAGAGACAGATTCTTTTTTCTATCATCTCTGTATCAGCTTTGGGACAGCACCCTGGAGCCCCTGGCTTGGGTCACACGTCCACTACAGGTTTCATCGCACGTGTCAGGAGGTGCATCGCGGCCACCAGTAGGGGACCTCCTGGGTCCCACACTTGCCTCCCATGGCCAGGTGCCGGCACAGTGCACTGAGCCTTGCAGACCCACCAGGCCTGCATGGAGTGGAGAAGGTGTCCCCAAAGGAAAGAAAGACTATGCCCACGAAAGAGTAGGGAGGACGCTGGACACACACCAGCAATAGATAGTGTCCCCTCTCAAATAGGAAACATCCAGCAACAAAGCCCTTGTGGCGTCTTACCATGTCCATCTACCTTGGCTTTTATTCAGACTAGATGGCAAGAGTCTTGAATTTGTACAAATGAGGCTAGGTAAGGGATCCTGTCCTTAAAATGCCAGAGACATCTGTTGGCTTCCTTTCATAGATGGTACACTCTTGTGTAAAAAGCGGAAGTGGGACTGTGGTACAGATTAACTAGGGCACCCAGATCCGCAGCCGCTAGTCTAATCTAATGGGTCCTTCTCGGGACGCTTCCATGGGCGAGTGTTTCTGTCACGGAACAAGGAGGATTTACGATCAAATTAGCCATTCAGTGACACGGCGCGGGACCCTGGAAATCACCAAGGTTGTTTGTGTCAGTGCAGAAGATGGTTCAATACTCAATTATTGCTTTTCCTGGGGTTTTGTCCACACCATGCCCAAACAGCTAGTTTAAAAGTGAAAAATCAGGTTCATCAAGCAAAAACACTATCTCCTGCGTGCCAGTCCGCTATGATCAAGGGTTTTCAAGCAGCCGCTGGCTGCCTGGGCCCCGTGGTTGAGGAGCTACCAAGCTTGTCGAGAAAAGATGAGGCTATTCGGGTGGAAAACTCTGGACCACCATTAACGTGGTGAATGAGGGGAAAAGAGATTACTCTCGCTTAAATCTCTCATTATTCCGAGGAAATGGACTCGGTGCACAACAGCCTGGTAGGTCATTTGCCTCCCAACGGGCCTGGAAACCTTGCCAAGAGCAGAGTTATGACCCAGAGCCAGGTGTGGCCGGAGCCCAGGGCCACGCATGGACCATCAGCCCTGCACAGACCCACTGTGCACACCAAGGGGTCTTGATGTTTATAATGTGACACCCCTGGGCTGGGGCACGGGTTGACGGGGGAGAAGCGGCATTTGGGTTGAGACTTGAAGGATTTTGAGAATTATCCAGGAGCTGGGGTCGGAGGAGAGAGGGGCAGCAAGGGCGAGCCTGCGGGAACCTGAGCGTCGGTCAGGAGTCAGAAGCCCGGGAGCCGAGCCTGCCCCCCACATAGGGCCTGGGCCAGGGAGGGTCCCATCCTGGCCACCGACAAGGGAGCAGACATCATGGGGCCCATCACAAGAGTGACGCCTGTGGCATAGATGGAGCCCCCTTCCCAGCCCTCACCTGAGCCCTTCTCCAATCCCCAGCTCCCGTAGCACTTCCTGTGCCACCTCAGAAGGGGGTCAGCCCCCTTCAGGTTCTTGCCCAACTCAGCGGGGAGGAGACACCTCGGGCTGGTGCTGAATGTGGCCAGTCCACGGGCAGGCCCCTTTTAATGCAAAAAGAAAAAAAATCAATGATTCATACCCCAAGCTGGTGAGGTCGGACCCAGCATTTACTCCTTGGGGTGGTGGGGGGGGCACCTGGGGGGCTCAGTGGGTTGAGCCTCTGCCTTCGGCTCAGGTCATGATCTCAGAGCCCTGGAATCAAGTTCTGCATCGGGCTCTCTGCTTGGAGGGGAGCCTGCTCCCTCCTCTCTCTCTCTCTCTCTGTCTGCCTTTCTGCTTACTTGTGATCTCTCTGTGTCAAATAAATAAATAAAATCTTAAAAAAAAAAAAAAAAACAGGTGCACAGGAAGACCTCCGGTCATTCAGAGCCGGATGGGATAAGCCGTCTGACTAGATTGAACTAACACACATTTCAGCCCCCACCTTTTGTACATCACGTTTCCATGAGCATGGGATCCCTTATGGCCAGAGGTGGGCTGGCTGTCAGGGATTTAGAAATTACTGGGGATGTCTGCAATCGTTCCCGTCCCGTCGTCCTTTCCAAACTCAGTTCGGCTTCACTGGTTCTCTGTGTGTGTGAGAACTCCAGGCCGGGAGACGTTCTCTACGGCCCCGGGGGGGTGGTGCTGGGTATGGAACGTGTGACCACCCCAGACCAGCCCTCACACGTAGCGCCTGTGGCTTGCCCCCTTGCCGGCCTCCCCTGCCGCCCGGGAGCATCTCAGGGCCAGGAACGCTCAAAGAAGACGTCATGTTCAGTAGGTGCTCAAAAAAATACCTTCATGAGGCAAACAAACTGCTAAGTGACCCTCAGAAATAACATCGGAGGGGCGCCTGGGGGGCTCGGTCAGTTAAGCATCTGACTCTTGATGTCAGCTCAGGTCCTGATCTTAGGGTCTTAAGATCGAGCCCCGCATCGGGCTCTCCGCTCTGCCAAGAGTCTGCTTGAGATTCTTTCCCTCACCCTCTCTCTCTGCCCCTCCTCCTGTGCTCTCTCTCTCTCAAATAAATAAATCTTTTTAAAAAAAAAAATGGAGTCTGAGTTGGAAGGTTGTTTGGGCTTCACTATCTCCGTAGCCGAGGCACCCACACGGGCCTCACCGCATGGCGGGGTTGAACCCCGGTTGCAGGATGAAGGCTTCCAATGCCTGGCTTTCCCGTGAGACCGGGGCAGGATGACTTTATTTCCCCTCTTGCTAGAAAGATTCCCCAGGACTTAGAAATTGCCTCTGGCTTCGCAGTCTGGTGTCTGTGGGGCAACAGCTCCTCCCACGAGGCAGCCAATGAGAGTCGGTTAGAAATCACTACCAAGGTCAATGTTTGGTCATGGGGGAAACTACCTGGTCCCTCCACCGAAATGGTGCTGTTGCTCCTGACGGTCACAGAGAGAATGTAATTTTAGAAAACAGATCTTCGAAAGCCATTCATTAGAGCAGTATGCGCTGTAATTACCCAGGTCAGGATTTTCACAACTCAGGCGTAACTCACTATATTATTAAATAATTAGCGGAGCGTTGGGATGTCCTGTTTTACATATTTAAAAGAGGCCTGCTGTGCGAGAAGCTCTAGACAGTCACTCCCGCGTGCCAGCACTCGGGCGGAAAGGGGGCGCCCCCATGTCAACGGCTGACCCTCGTTTCTTTTCACGCCTCCCGCCCAATGACGCTTTAATTGAAAACTTCCCTAAGAAGTGGAGCTGGGACATCACTGAGAGGTTTCCAGAGGCACTGGGGGTTGGACTGTGACAGTGTAGACATGGGATTCAGAGGGGGGCTGGTTACCAGGGACTCCCCACTGGGCTTCTCCTGGACAGAACAGGCCTAGCAAGGCATGAATGTCTAGAAGGTGTCAAGTACCTTCTGGAAGGCACAAATAACATGTACAGGAAGATCTGCAAAAGGCAAGGTCATTTTGAAATGTTGACCCAGAAGGAACGAAGCATAAGGATCGGAAGAAGGTAGGAAGAAACTGCTGTCCCTGGTTTAATCCCTCAGTTGTCACCCTTCCTGTCCCAGGGCAACCCCACGTTCTGTTCCTTGTCTCTGGAATGCTTTCCCCTCTGGGCCCTGACCCTCTTCACCAGCTCACCCCTCATTGGCTGCTTCTCCTTCAGATCCCATCTCAAAGGTCACCTCCTCAGGGAAGCATGCCCAGATACATCCACCACCCTGCCAAGTCAAGCTCCTGACCCACTCCCACGGGACCTGCCTCCTTGCCCTCATGATTAGGTGCCAAAGTATTTAGTTACATGACTTTTATTTTAATCAATGGCCGCCTCCCCTTTGGAGCGCAAGCTTCCCTGCATTCCACACATAGGAGTGAACCCATTCCACTTCCCCTCCTCGCTGTGCCCCGGGGCCCACACAGGTCTCACCCACAGCAGACACAATATTTGCTGAATGAATGCAAGAGACAAACCGAGAGATGGGCTCAGCCCCGGCCAGGCTGGGTGGGCAGGTTTCGTTTCGACCAACTACCTCTCTTGCCTCGGGGTGCACTTTGCCATTTCCTGCCGTTTCATACAGCAGCCCCCTCTAAGTGGCACAGTGTGCGATGAGCCAATGACAAGCTAGAGAGAGGCCTGTGGGGAGAGGAGGGGAACACGCCAGGCGCCGAGTCCCCATCGCGAGCAAGCACTGTCCCGATCAAAGGTGGCTTCCATCAAAGAAGAGGCTGGGACTTCAACACAGTCCCACATGGGGCCTCTCATGCCCGCTCATGAGTCCAGGAGCCAGATCTTTCTGAGCCCACACTGCCTACCGGCAGCATGAAGACGCCAGTGAGCCAGACCGAGAGCCTGGCCCTCACGGAGCGTGCAGTGAGGGGAGACAGCCAAGGAACACAGCGGGTGACAGCATCCTGAAGAAGAATAAGGAAAGATGGAGAGCAGGGAGGGCTGCCGTTGCGAGCGGCGGGTCAGAAAGGCCTCTGGATAAGCTGACAACTGATGACGCGGTCCAGGCAGTGGCAACAGAAGATCCAAGGGTAGCGGCTTCTTCCTCACCCTGTGGCATTTAAAGAACAGAGAATATGCCCACTTGGTACCCAAGATCCTTCTGGAATATTCATGGCTTGTGTTTCTGGCTGGTGCATTTGTGAGGCTGAGGGAGATCGGAAAACCAGCTTGCCCAGAGTTGACCTGCTGTGGCAGCTTCGGGGCACGGTCAGCCGGATGCCCGGTGGGGCCTTCAGAAGGTGAGCGGGGGAAGAACTGGGAGGCACCGTAACCCAGGGCCTGCTTCCAGAACCTTCCCTGGACGCATCATTCAGTAGCTGACAGGATGTTTCTGAACCAAACAAGCACATTGCTAAAAAGATCTCTTAGCACAGGTTAAAGATGACCAGCAAATATTTTTCAAATGTCCAGAACTACAAATGGAAGACATCAGTCCAGACGAAGCCAGCTGGAGGCCGCACTAGCGCCCAGGGGACTCTGACGCACTCTGAGCCTCCCTCCTGCCACCACCCGTCAGCCTCTGGCTTCACGAGCTTTCTAACCGGAGGCCAAGGAAGGAGCCATTTCTCCGTGGAAGGGAACTACCGGAACCTTCCTCACTCGCCCTGCTCCTAATGAATCGCACCACCAGGGCCTCCCTCCAGAAACAGCCACTTCTACTGTGTTTTTGAAATCTGTAAATGTTAAATTCACCAAGTTCATACTTGAAGATGGCTCCCTCCACCAGTCCTGATTTTTACGCTAAGAGGCTGCTCTAGCCTGGAGCCTGGGGTCTCCCCTGCCCCTCCCCCCTCAGGTTTGGTGACCCGCTTTCCGACCAGGAAGCAGAAGGACATGTAATGCAGCATATCCTCCTGTTTCCCAGAATCAGGGTCTCCCACGGTCCCTGGGCTCCCATTTCTGGCACCAGGGCCTTGTCAGACACCGCAAGCTGAGGGTCTCAAACATACCACATGAAGGTCAAGGAGGCCACACATCTCACTCACTCATGCTCTAGCCTCCGCACTCAGGGACTCACAGCAGCCTTACCCTTGCCTGGCTCCCTGCCCCGTGCCCACTGCCCACTTCGCCCCTGAAGCTCTTCTTGATTCGGGTGCTATGGTAGACATCCCAAGTCGTGTCTGGCCTGAATACCAAACTTTGCACAGAACGTGGACAGCCCTGCCGAGCTGTCACCAAGATCCACCCGAAGCTTCGTGTGCAAAAGCACCGACGCTGGTGTTCTCATCCACGTCCTCTGCCAACACCCACGAGGCTTCCGTGGCAGCCCCGTGTGCCGTCCCGCTCCCCTGATGTCTTCCCATCCTCCACACTAGACACAGCTGTTACCAAGGAGTTAAAAAACATATAGAAAAACAACCAGAGCAAACCCCCAAACTCCAAAGCAACATATTATTCATGCTTCTTTTTAATATTTTTACGTTTCAAAAAATTTAAGGTTCACACATTCCTTTCCTTTTCCATGGACTTTCCGGGACATTGTAGCCCACTAAGCACATGTTTCTAGTAAACCATATTGAGGAAAAGACCATTTACAAGAGGTCCTAAGTCCATTCACATTGCTCGTTGGTTGAACATAATTTTGCCAAATTAAAATCTTTCAGATAAAAGACATTTGATGCCGACAGAAGCCAGACAGCCACCACTATTAGCAGCATCCAGGCTTGCCGAGAGCAGCCCAGTCTCCGCAGTGTTACCAAACTCGTCTTGCAATGCCTGGAGCCCGGGTCGTAAACAAGAGTGATGGCGGTGGAAAGTGTGGGTAAACCTCAGATTATCTCGAAGTGTCTGACTCACACTCTTCCCAGCGTTAAGATGCCTTCTTTATTTAAACCAGGAGCTGGCTCATAAAGGCTGAGATGATTATGACCAAGATGAGGACAATTCTGAAGACAATGACAATACAGGCGCTAATCCGCAGAGAAGGGAGGGGACGGTGACACATTTACGTGGCTGAACCTTGAGGCACGGCTCGCTGGGCATCACTCCTCTGCCCAGGCAACGGGCTGGCTACGCCAGGTGCAGGAAGCATCAAAGTCACAGTGCCGATAGGCAGTGTGTAGTTCAGCCTGCCGGTCCAGTTCCCTGGCCCAGCTCCTCAGAAGCAGAAACCTGATGGGTGGCAGAGATGCTCCCCTTTCCCACCATGGCAGCTGACAGGGAAGAGGACTCACATGCACACGGGGACATCTGACCTAACTCTCTGCCCTTTCGGAAGAGCCTCACTCACATCTCCCACCTTCCGCAAGGCTCATTAGTGTCACCCCAAGAGGTGAAGGGACTTGGCTGCAGTCACACAACGCACAGGAGGGCTGGGATTCAAACTCAAAATCCCAGGTTCCTTTTGCTGTGCAGCATAAAAATAGGCTGCCGTTAAGAGTCGGTTACTCTTGCTATTTAAGGAACGTATTTTACAGAATGAGGATCAGATTGACGCCGTTCAAGCGGTGGGAATAATGACAGAGCCATCTGATGGCCATTCGCAAAGCAGCTGGAGGCCCACCTGCTCCTGGTGGACAGTTAGGGACGAGCGCCCGGGAAAATCGAAGAGTCGGGACCAGAATTCCAAGAAGCAAAGTGGAGCCAGTGAGGTCCGGAGTCAACAGCTTCAGCAGTGACCCGTGGGTGTGTTCGCTCGGGGAGGTGAATGGACAAAGCTATATTCGGAGGCCCCCTCACCTAGAAACATGAACAAAGGACGTGATCGGGACAAAGGTGTGGGGAAGCATGTGGTGCAGTCGTGGCCCAAAGGGAGGGGGGGGATGGGAGAGAGGAGAGTCGGACCTCAAGTACTACTCACAACACCTACATTAAAAACCAAACCAAAAAAAAAAAAAAAAAAAAAAGACTAATACTTAAATCTATGAGGTGTGTGCTATGGTTGTGCCCATTTTACAGATAAGGAAAAGCCTGCCTGAGGTCCCAAAGCTGAGACCTGGAGGAGCCAAGATTGAAATCCATACAGCTTGGCTCCAAAGAGCCAGCCTTAACCTCCACCGTGAGTCCAAGCCCAAGTCCGGCCCAGGGAAAGGGTGAGAACATAGAGGGCATGGACGCCATCCACAGTCTCTCTGTTCCTAATGACCCCATATCGCCGACCTGATGGTTCCTTGAAGCTCCAGAGCCTCGAGGGGCTTGGATCGAGGAGCCCAACCGTCCCTGGGATGGCCGGCACCATTTCTGTCAGCAGCGCGGGGCTTCCGGTGAAGAATCCACCGGCCTTCCCAACCCAGCAAGCGAAAGAAGGGTTCCCCCCACTGCCACCACTGGAGTGTTGTCAGCCCTGACTTAGTTTCCTCAGATCGCCCTGCGAGGCAGACAGAGCTCCCCTTCTTCCTGTCTCTCCGCTTTGGGCTCCCCTGTCAGCAGCCCGAGGTCATGTCATCCATCTCAAGGTACAGACTCCTCGGCTGAGCGTTTCCAACGGAGCAGAGCACAGCTTGCCTGTAGCCACTGACCCCACATGTGATTCTTTGCCTTTATCTTGTTAGCATAATGTGCGGCTTCATTAACCAGCCAGATGAATCATTTAGTAATTGGAGCTAATGAATTTAATTTTCCCCTTTCTATTTTTTATAATAAAACAAAGTCATAATTCGCCAATAGGTCAAGGAAGGCTCCAAGTTGCTGTTCTGAGTCAGTGTTAGGCCAAGAGTACAAAATGGCAGACAACAACGGAGGAGAGCCTCTCGGGGCTCGCCATGGTTTCTGCAGCCTCTCAGGCACTGGACCCAGCTGGGTCGGTTTCCTAG
This sequence comes from Mustela erminea, assembly GCF_009829155.1. Taxonomy (NCBI): domain Eukaryota; kingdom Metazoa; phylum Chordata; class Mammalia; order Carnivora; family Mustelidae; genus Mustela; species Mustela erminea. The sequence goes on along the minus strand of NC_045627.1, from coordinate 83,857,465 downwards.
ATCCACAGAGAACGAAACCAAAGACCCAAATGAAAATTCGTTTTGCCTTTTATTACAAGAGATTTCTGGGATGGTAGCATTCCCCATCGGTGAGTGCAAAGAACCAGAGTGGCCCACGGACAACACACGACGTGCAAAGTTATCAAGGAAACTTCACGGGATCCATTCTTTGGAGAACTATAGATGGAGAATCAATTTGTCTTAGAAATATTTTTCTCCCACGTCCCACCTCCCCTCAGCCGAGTGACCTGGACGGGGAAGGCAGACCTCCCTCCTCACCTCCCTGGGACTAAAAACCATGAGGCTGCAGCGATGACCCAGTCCTCGAAACATCAACCCCGGGAGGAAGGCTCATTAGAGGAGCTGCCCCCAGCCCGGCCGCATAGCTGAAATGCACCAGTTGAAGGCTCCTTGTGACTTGACTACCTGGCGCCTCGTCCCTGATTAACAGAGCCTGGCTGCAAACTAAAATGCAGTTAATTTATTGTAAGTTTTATTAGGCATATAAAAGGGAAGCAGGAATGAGTAGCCTTTCGTTGCTCGAGATACATTTCATCCGAGACTCGGAGCAGATTCCTCCTAGATTAAGCTTGTTAATTTCCCTACCGCCAACATTCTTCTCCGCATTGCTGGAGCGAAAGCCACAGGCTCTCGTCTGAAATGGACGGGATGGAAAAGGCTAGGCCCCCTCCCGGACAACAGTTACATTAACCACTTTGTCCTTTTAATTCATCTAATTACATGCAAGGAGAAAGCTGCTGCTAAGGCTCCACTCCTCCTCGCCAGAGAGCGATGCTGCTGGGCCATTGCTTGGGGCTTTTTGTTGTCTTATTAGGGGTGCTTTTGTTCAGAGAGATGGTTAAAGCCATTTTCAGCAGCCAGCGAGATGAAGCAGTTTCAATAAGGATACAATGTACTTGTTTAAATTACCTTTCAAAATGCTCAAAACCATTAAGGGGGAGGCACTGCAAATAAAGTTGGATTTTGTTATAATGTTTTACCCTAATAACAGCTTTTATTTTATTATAAGCCATTAGTTGACAATATTATTCTATAGATTATTAGGCAGCAATTTTGTTATTTTATCACACTTTCGGCACTCACTCACCGGGCCAGGATCCACAAATCTCAGTATAATATGCTTTCAATTTTGTTAAAATCTCTATTTAACTGGTTTGGCTGCGGAACATCTTGGCAAATGTGTTTTTAATTTCATTCTAATTAACTTGACAGTTGACAGAACTCGGCGGTGGCGTGATAGTGTCCCCTTTTTCCAGGGTCCCTGCCGCTCCAGTCCTGGGGTCCGTTTTTCTTTCTCTCCGGTCCTAACAAGCGAGATGTCAGAGGTAACACCAAGAAAAGGGTCTTTCATCTCTGTCAAAAGTACATGTAATTTTTTAAAAACCAATTAAAAATCTGGCTTTCCTCTTTATCTGTAAAATGAAGGTCATTGGTTCTGCAGGGTTTCAAAAACGGCTTGTTCCTACAGAGGTGAGTCCTCAGACATAAAATGAAGGCAAAGCCAGTGGGGAGGGAGAGGTTTTCTGCTGCCCACGCGGGAAGCCGGCTCCTTCCAGAATAGACGCCCTTCTCTTGCACTGCTCCACAGTGGAGAAGTCGCCATCAGTGATCTGCTTTGGGTGGGTCTGCCCTGGGAAGAACAGCAGCTTTAGGAGAACTTGCCTTTGCTCTTGAAACAATTCTAAATTTTCTCTTTGATCTGGGGAAGTTAGCTCTGGCAGCCATCTGCTTCCTTGCTTCTAGAATCCCACAGCATCTCAGAACAGACTTCTCTCCAGCCCCAGAGTGCTGTCAGTAGGGATGCAAGCAGTCCTGGGCCACAGGGCAACAACTTTTTTTTTTTTTTTTTCCAACCATCCTGACATAGAGGTAAAGCAAATCTCTGTAAAAGAAATCCAATCTCTGTACGGCTTTCCTTAGACAAAGACAGGGGCATCCAGGAATCTGCTTGGAAACCGCTGGATGATGTGAAGCCAGGTTACTGAGCAGTCACGATTTCTCGTGAATTTGGGGTGCCAGCTTCTCCCATCGGTTCTCTTCCTTATTCTCTCTCTCTCTCCTTACCTGCATCGGATGGCATGAATTCTGCCCATAACTGGAAATTCCCTGATTCCACACTGGTACTCCTCGTTATGCTTCTGTTCAATTATTAAGAACGTCAGTCCCACACCGGGACCCTCAGAGATGAATCACTGCAACATCCTCCTCACATTAATGACAAAAACTCATGGCTCAGGGGACCTGGGACTTGCCCACATACCAGCCAGCAAGGAGCAGACTGAGACCCCCTCAAGGTCTTCTGACCATGCTCTTTCTTGAAAATTCCCTTGGAGAAGGTTCTAGGGTCTTTAAAAAAAAAAAAATTGACACGGTCTTCTTGTCTAGCCTTTCAATCTGAATTTTGAGTTTTCATTTTTATTCAAAACCAGAATTGTTGTTACACAATGGCATACGCCATTAGACCAAAACAAAGCATCTGGTGTGTCTATTTTAAGTGGGTACTATGTTTCAAGCCAACAAAACATAAATGCCCAGACTGGTGATTTTCAAGCAAGAGCCATTTTCTACCCCAGAGGATATCTGCAGTGTCTGGGGACGTGCTGGGCTGTCACAGCTGGGGAGGTTCCACGGGCATGCAGTGGGTTGAGGCCAGGGGTCTCGATAAACATCCTACAGTGAGTGTATCACGGCACAACCCTGATCCCAACCACCACCACCAAGGACAATCTTACCCAATATGCCAGCCATGCTGAAGGGGACAAACCCTGCCCCCCACCCTATACTCAGAGAGTTGACACCTTATTAGGGAGAGGAGAGATGGGCTGCCTTAAAAGGGACAAGTCACCAGGGTCCCAGGGTTGATCACCAACATTATCCTGACATGGGCCATCCTAGTTCCTCCTCCCTGGAGAGCAGTATGCTTTGGACCCACGTTCCCTGACTCAGCTACATAACTTTGGTAATTGCCCGGATCCCCTCTGGCCTGTCTCCTCTTTTACCCAAGGAAGTACAATAAGGGAGGCAGCGGATGAATCAGAAGGACGCGAGCCGATAAGGACACCAGGACAATGCTGCGCCTAGTGTTTTGGCCAGGGTGGGAAGGGTGTAAGTCTTGCCACCCAGCATGTGTTGGTTGTTTTTGTTTTTTGGTTTTTTTTTTTTAAAGGGGGTGAGGGCAGCGGAGGGAGAGAGACACTCTCAAGCAGGTGCCCCGCTGAGCACAGAGCTGGATGAGGGGCTCGAACTCATGATCATGACCTGAGCCGAAATCAAGAGTCAGACGCTCAACCGACGGAGCCCCCCAGGCGCCCCTCTCCAGCAGGTTTTTATGACAATGGCAAGAATGTGTCCACTCAGACTCCAAGAACGTCATCCAATCACCCCGGGGTGGGAAGTAGTTCAGAGACTCATGAGAATTTGGTGGGGAGGGGCGGAGAAGGAGCACCAGAAGAATGAGGAACCGAAGACCGGGTCTGTCGGGATGGGCACCCTGACTCCCCGTCCCTCCTCCTCCCCAACTGGGAATGGCAGCCCCAAGGCTCTGATAAGGGCCTGAACAAGGACTCTGCACACCCCGCCCCGCCCTTAGGGTTCTGTAGGAACCACAAGTTCATGCTTTCTTCCTGTCCACAGGGGAAACCCTGTCGCCTGATACAGAAAACCACCTACAATACCCAAGACGCTACTTTCAGATCAGAATATTAATTTGCACCTTTAAATATCTGTCGAACTATCAAAATGCCCAGTTGCCAATACTCCTCCCCCTCATTTATTGGCATTAAATCTCCGTATTCACAGCAGGGCAGAAGTATATGGCCAAGAGGAATTTCAAAGACACTTCATTCAAAACAAAAACAAAAACAAAAAAACTTCATTCTCAAATTAATGCCAAAGAAAGGTAAAATGTTCTTCCAATACTTCATCTCCAAAACGGCTCTCTAGTTTGTGAACATGTGTCAAGAATATACGCTTCCAGGGCTCCAAATTGCCCAGATTTTAACATCCAGCTTAGGTAAGCCACCAGAATTAAACACCACGTCGCTCCTTCTGGAAACAGCACTAGCATAAAAGCGCGTCTGAACTCCTCCTGAAGGCATTTCATTTCTTCTGGATGGCCCCAGAGTTGGGGGGGAGGGGTTCTCGTCACAGCGTGGCCTCACGAGGGAGAGCCTTACACCCCACCTCTGCCACTACTTCTAGGAGCTTCTCCATCCGGCCTCTGTTTTCCCAGGCCAAAATTCAGTTCTGCCGGGGGCACTGTAGCAGCGGCCCTTGTTTGACCACTGAGCACCATGTGTGGCCATTAGAAAGAAAAGAAAAATCAATAGGGTTTCATTAAAACAGCAGGCAATCAGGGCCCAGCCCCGGCTTAATTACAGTTTCAGTAGCATTTGCTTTAATTGGAAGGAATAAAAGAAGTGAAGTGGAGTGAATGAAGAAATTAGCATATCTATCACTGTTGTCACATTGTCCCGTGGCCTTAAAACACTGTTCGCTCTTTCCTATCTCTGAAGCTGTGCTGAACCCTGAAAAAAAAAAAATCAGGAATGGCAATTAGCAAATCCTCAGACTCTACCTTTGTGAAATTCTAATTAAAGTCTTTTATAATCTTTGCGAGGCATTTTTTTAAACCTGTTAGATATGCTAGATACACTTTGCAACATGTCTGTTAATTATGCCAGGGCGGTGATGCAGACGGTGGGGGAGAGGGGCAGTCCTCTCGTGCAGTGCTGTTTGTTAAAGGTGGTTCTGAGCCGTCCCCAGAAGCCCCGAAAAGTTGCAGAGAGCCTGGTTCTTGCTTAGCCAGGGGGAGGAGTGGGGGAGGGTGTCCCTGAGTGCAGCTTCTGGAATCCTTTCTGCTTCCTGCACTTCCCAACAGTTGCAGACACAGAAACGTCAGAGCTGTGAGATCCTTAGGTGCGGAATAGTTCAAACCCCACTCGGCCCCCATTTACAGAAGGGGAAACTGAGGCCCAAGATCCCCTGACTACCATAAGGTAGAGCAGGACTTTTTATCAGGCCTGTTTTTTGGTTTAGTTTTGCAAATTCCAGTCTTCTCTCAATATTTCATCAGATAAAACTTCCCATTAAAGAAAAGATTGTCATAAAGGACTAAATTTCATTCACTTGAATTCAAGTATTTTTTTTTTTAAAGATTTTTTTTAGTTGAAGAGACAGCGGGCGTACATGCGTGAGCGTGGGGAGGGGCAGAGGGAGAGGAACAAGCAAACTGCCTGCTGAGCACAGAGACGGAGGCAGGGCTCGATCCCAGGACCCCAAGATCATGACCTGAGCTGAAGTCAGATGTTCAACTAGCTGAGCCATCCAGGCACCCCACAAATATCTTCTTTCATATCATGTAATCCAGATATTATTTTCACATGCCCCAACCAGTGTATTATGTTAAATGTGAAGAGGGTCCTCCTTTGGAATAGGTTCATGGGTTAAAATCAGCCTGTGACTCTGATTTTTGTTTGGATGTGGCCAAGGAAAGGTTTCCCAAATTAGAGCCACTGGAGAAGGCACAGAGATGCTAGAGGCACAGCTGACATTCCCACTGGTGTAGATTCTGGAAAGAAATGTCAAATGTCTAATAATCCCACAAATCTCACAGAGGTCACAGAGATGGCTAATAAAAGCTTCCATTTCATGAAAGCCCATTTCGTGCTGAGTTGTTCCACAGAGGTTCTATTATCCCCACTTTAAAGATAAGACTGAGGCTCAAAGAGGAAAAGTTTATTTGTCATTGGTCAAATAAGCCACAAGCTGGGCTTTAAACTCAAATTTGGTTCCCAAGGGCTTCTTCCACCGGCTATACAGCCCTCCCAAGACCAAGGAGCAATTGTAGGGTAGAAGAGAGAAGGCCCGGGGGCCCCACACTGTGAGCTCAGGCTCTCCTCAGCAGACGCCCGGCCTGAGCGGAGGCCCGCACAGCCTTGCTGGTGAGGCCGCAGGCCCAGCCGGGGTCCTTCCGAAAATTCACCCAGACCAGGTGCTTCCTTCCAGACCACGGAGGACAGGCAATGCTCTTTGGGGACAAGCCCCAGAACAGCGGCTCATTGTGCCAGGGAAGAGACGGGGCCATGTGGCCGGGGTGCGGGGCCGCCTCTGAGGTCAGAGGGAAGTGGCCGGGGGAACGGTAGGAAGAGCTCCATGCAGAAAATTACAGGGAGGAAACGATTCTTTGTCCCTTCACAAAGTGGTCATTGGGAAGCGCGTGATTGGCTTCTCACCAGAGCGTGGCCGGGTCCTGTCCAGGGTCAGTCCTCCGAGCCGACTCCAGGGGGTCCGGTGGCCTCTCCAGAGCTCTGGGCGTGGGCTGAGCCAGGAAGCACTCACAGCGCAGCTGGTGCCGGCCACCTCCGCTCTGGGGCTCCCTTTCCTCATCTGTCCCCGCTCCGTGACATCTGTGAACTGAGGCCCAAAGCAGCCCTATCCCCTCAGGGCCCAGGCCTCAGACCAAGGAAGGTCCCAAAGAGGAAAGACACAGTCCCCGCCAGTCAGGGCAGACGGGCAGAGAAGCCCCGTGGGCAGGGGTGGGGGCGCTCAGCCCTGGCGGCCGTGCGCGCGGAGGCAGGGGTCCCGCCGCCATCCAGAGCCAAGAGCGGGCCCACGGAGGGGGGTCCCAGCAGCAGCGGTGGCTGCAGTGAACGGAGGCGACACGCTTCCAGCCCCTGCTCTGCAGGCCCCGTCCCAACTCCTTGCTTCCTGCACCAGCGCTCAGGCCCCCGCCTCCAGCGGGAACTGAGATGACAAGATGCGGCCGAGTCAGCCTCCCGCGGCAGAGGAGGCCGCCGAAGGTGAAGGTGAGGGAGTCCCCGGGTGCCATGGCTGGTGACAGCTGAGCTGAAAGCGGGCGGGCGAGCGGGCCAGAGCCCAGCCCGATTCCAGCCCCTCAGCGGCTTCGGCCCGCTTCTCCGCCGGCAGCGCTGCTCTGCTCTCGGCTGGTGCGGGAACCGGGGGACGCCTTGACAGGACAAGTGAAAAGTCAAGGAACTCAAGGCTGGGAGCTCCCCGAGGCTGGAAATGCCCACAACACCGCCCGCCCTCTGCCCCCTCGTTGCCCTCAGTGGTGTTTCCTTGGTTTCCCCTAAGAGACCACGGGCACCCACGCCCCGCTGCGGAGAGGCAGGAACTGAATCAGTGATTCAGCCCAGACTCTGGATTCAAATCTGACTCCTGCAGCTGCCCAGGAGTGACTTCATCAGGCAAGTGACTTCATCCTGGCGTCCCAGGGGCTCCCCACCTGTCACGGAGACGGCCGTGCTCCTCTTCCCTGCTGTCCGCAGGATTCAGGGAGGGGCGCGTGTGGCGCTCACGACGGGGCCACTGCGACTCGCACCGCTGTCTGTCTCAGCGTTCCGTGTGCCGGGGAGCACCAGGGGCACCTGGCACAGCTCGGGGCTCCCGTCTGGAGCAAAAGAAACACTGGGCTCCCTATCCGGGCCCACAGAAGTGTTGCAGCCCTGCCACTCCACGAACTGCTCTAAGTCCCTTCCTCCCTGGGCCTCCTGGGCATCGGCTTTCCATCTTTTCTCTTTTCCTTTTTTGTTTTTCTCATTTATTTGAAAAGCGGGGGTACAGAGGGGGAGGGAGAGGGACAAGCAGACTCTGTGGGAGAGCAGAGCCCAAGGCGGGGCTCATCCCAAGACCATGAGATCATGACCTGAGCCATAATCCAGAGTTAGCCGCTCAACCGACTGAGCCCCCCAACCCTGGGCGCCCCCACTTCCCACCTTTAAAACGCACAGGGGGGCACCGACAGAGGACGTGGTCTCTCCTGCATCTGAAACTCACACTCAGGAGACCGGAGCCTCGCAGGCCACATCCGCGGGCGCCAGGACGGACCCCCTCCGTGTTCCGCTGCCCTTCACCCTGTTCACACGCTGCTTCTAAGGCCCTGACACGCCGGCCTCCTAGGGCTGCTCGGTGCCCTCCCCAGCGAGACGTGGAGAGTCTTTGAGAAGAGACTCCTCTTGGCGCAAGTGAGATGCAGCCGCCACCATTAACTAGGACAGACACCCCCCGTGCGTGGCTCGGCCGGGGGCGCGCATTCGCGGAGCCGGTAATTAGAGGGGAAATATCCTTCAGGCAGCTTGGCTGCTGAAAACCATTTTCATTGAAAATATACATTTTGTAATTGTAAATGGAAAGATTACCTGTAATAGCGGTAACAGACCCATTTCCTAATAAGATGAACACCATAGCTGATGAACGAGGCATCTGTATACAGCTACGTACACCATTTCTGTACCGCAGGCTGCCAATTTGTTTCAGCCGCGAAAAGCGTGATTTAGTGTTTGTAGCATTACCATCTGTTGTCGTTATTACAGAAATTATATATAAACCAGTTAGTAAACACTTTGCCGAGTTGTCTGTTGTTTTGATAATCACCCATAATAACATCTAGCATCAATATGGTCTTTAAACCCGATTTGGGAGTTAATGGAATAAGAGGAGGCAGTCTGTATATGCACCGGGGTAATGTCATTAGGAATGTTTGTGAAGAACAAATTAAATCAGTTGTAAATTGTGCTCTCAAGTCAGCCAGAAAACCAGTCTTGTTCAGGAGAAGGGATTTCTATTTTAACCTCGTGCAGAAAATGCACTTACGCAGATTAAAATAAAATAGGGACTTTGCCGATGGATGGAAGTGGTAATTGCTCGCGCCTTAATGGCTTCCTGTTGGCTGTGTCACGCAGTGGGCACAGCTATTTTAAAAGTTAACCGGCACTCGGGGTCATACTTTCACTGATTCAGTCATTAAACTAGGCTAGACATGTCACTAAATGGCTGATTATTCAAATGATGAGCCTGCTCCATGGGTCCCCAGTGTCGTCTTTTGAACATGGGGATTTTCAGGGGAAGTTCTCATAAAATCAACAGGAGATGGATTCAAGTATAAGTCAATGGTAGCACAGGGCTGGGGCCTGGCCCAGGTGGGGCGGCCGAGGGATGCCCGCTGGCTTTCTCAGACAGGTCGGGGCGGGCCGGCAGCCACAGCGGCTCAACCGGGTTGCCTAGACCTCTCCCAGGTTCCTGGAGAAGACTCTTATTTCTGGATATGTCCAAAGGAGAGCCATGTTTCGATAAAGAAATGCCAAGGGGAGATGGAAGCAGACAGAGGTGGTACTGGGAATCTGTAATTCCACTGACAAGCCATTCATTCATTCACCAACATTCTAGCTCGCCCAGCTACATTACCAGGAGGCAGTGGTACTGACGGGGAGGGAGCTGGATCGCAGGTCAGCCTCCAGAGCCTCTGCTCCTTACAGAAACACGGTACTACTTCTTGCTTAGCACAGTTCAAGACCTTCCACTTGTACATCCTCATGATATCCCTGAAAAAATTACTAATACCCCCATCTTACAGGTAAGCAGACTGAGGCTTGAAAGGAATCAGGCTTTCTGAGTGAGATCACATAGCTGGCAAGAGGCCCATTTGAGATCAGAAAGCAGGTCTCAGGGAGGATGGAAATCCTGCCATGGCAGCAAGCTGTTGAGCAGATGGGACCAAAATGGACATTTTCCAAGGCACTCGGAAGTCAAGAATATTTGGAAAAAAAAAAAAAAAGGAAGTCAAGAACCTCCCCATATGGGGGTGGGGGCCGAGGAGGGCAGGGAGGATGGCGTGTCCAGTCTGGTGACCATAGAGCTAGTGTGACTGGCAGCTGCAGAAGGCGGCCTTGTGGCAAGCTGGGGAGGAGAGGGGAGGAAGGCCTCTGAGAAGGGCTAGTCCTGACATGGCGCCCAACAGGAGTTGGAAATGGCTGCCAAGGCCATAGGACAGGCTGAGCCGTCGAAAGGTCTGGCCAGATGCCAAGGCTCTGGACACATGTAGCTGGGAGCACAGAGCCTGATGCAATGCTTTCTGAAGAGCAGACACCCTTAAGACAACTGGCCATCCTGAAGATGGTTTTCAGTGGCCCACATTATACACTCACTTGCTTTTAAAAAAAATATTTCTTAGCTAAAATATAAACAGCACATCATAGCTCTACTACAAAATCAGTTTGGTTCTAACGAAAATTTTTTAGAAGGAGCTAAGTACAAATAGACTATTTTTAAAAGCTTAAACAGACAGCAGTAAGGTGACAGAGAGACCTGGCAACAATCAGAAGGAGAATAACTCGAGTTTGTCCTCTGGAGTCGGGACAACCTTGGTTCAAATTCCTGAGTGATCTGGGGTCGGTCTTGCCCTCTCCCAGCTGATTTCATGGTGTACAACACAGGGCTGACGAGGACAGTAAGAGCCGTCAGAATACCTGGAAATGCTCACCTCTGGGGCTGGTACGAAAACAAAGGGGCCCAGTCCTTTCTTCCAAGGAGCACCCAAAAGCTACCAGCTCACCACACACTGCCCTGGGTTGAGGCATATTCACTCCACAGTCGCAGCATCTGAACACACCAAGAAGCCAAGCCCAGCAGGGGCCACTATCTAATAAATGCAGGTCTTACCCCAGGGACATCAGGGTCCCTGAGGCCACACCTGGCCACTGGATGTTCTAGTCCAAGCCTCCACTAGGTATTCTAGTCCGAACCTCAGTGTTTTTGGTTTTTGTTTGTTCTAATAAATGAGGGCTACAAGGTCTAGAAAAGTCTGGTCATCTGTTTAAGATCACACAGCAAATTAATGCCAGAACCAAGATGAGATGTCCCTTGGTGAGCACTCCTGTCCCTACATCACACTGAATCATCACAACCAGACTCCGAGGACCATCACTCCCATCCTCACATTCTACACAAAGAGGCTGAGGCACAGAGAGGGAGAAGCACTGGTCCGTAGCCACACAGCAAGGACCTTGCAACAGCCAGAACAGCCAAGCAGTCTGATCCCAGATGAAAAGCCACCACAGGTGGGCAAACTGTGCCCCGAGGGCCAAATCCCGTCTGCTGATGGTTTTGTAATGGCTGGTTTGGTGAGAATAGTTTTTACAAAAAAAATTAAAAGCAGAATGTTTTGTGGCATGTTAAAAATCACATGAAACTCAAATTTTCATGTCCACAGATGAAGTTTTATTGAGACACAGCCACATTCACTCATTTATGTATGGCCCATGTCTGCTTTTGTGCTAAAACGGCGGAGCTGAGGGGCCACGGAGGCCAGGGGACCCACAAAGCTTGAGATATTTCCCATCTGGCCCTTTGCAGAGAAAGTTCGCCGACTCTACCTCCCATACGCCTTCACTATAGGACCTTAGGAGTTCTGTAAAGGAGGTTAAGAAGGGAGAAAGGAAGGCTCTTGTCTCCAGGGTATCACGGCAGGAGAATAAACAAAGAGTGAGGAGAAAAAGGAAACGAGGAACAAAAGCAAGAAAGAAAACAGAAGAACCGTGGAGGACAAAAAGAGCTACCGGCGTTGACAAGCCCAGAAGGCTGGTTGTGGACATGCTGCTCCTCACACCCGAGGTCACAAAGGGAAAAGGAAAGAGACATCTCGGCTTTGGAAATACATCCCACCACACCCCACCCCGGCTGGGCCCAGGGTGATCATGGGGCGGAAATCCACACCCAAGGGACACCAGGAAGGAATACCACTGAGACCCGCAAGCCCCGTAGAAATACTTTAGGTGCTCGAGTATTTTTCATAAATTCATGTAATTATTTTAATTAAAAATCTTTAAAATATTAATGGGGGAGGGGGAGCCAAAGTAGAGTTAATTACAGCAGCTCCGCTTGCCACGTGTACCTGAGACTCCGGCAGCTTGTCCGGGGGGTTATAACTCAACCAAAGAAACCGGCCGCAGGCTGAAGCCTGACATGCAAGTCTGCAGGGTGGGAATTCATTGTTTAATTGATCTGAATATTCCAGGCCTCTGCGTGCAGGGGGAAAGAAATCACAGGTTGTCATTCCAGGGAGGGCCAGCCTACAGACACCTGCCTTTCTGTGGGTCCCCAGTTACCACCGCCCCTATTAAAACCCCACCAGCCACCATTACAGTTCAAAAACATATACGGATGTGTGCTTTGCACCGACAGGTTCTAAGTACCTTACTTAAGCTCTTAAATTCATGCCTAAGTTTCCCCCGCAAATGAGTTTCATTAATCTGGAAAGGAGAGGTTTTTGCCTGTTCGTGTGAATGTGTTTTAAAATCAGCCTTTTCGGCTCTGGTAGCTTCAGCACACAAGCAGCGGCGATCGCAGGCTGACGTTCCCTCGGCTGAAACCCGGTCATTACACCAACTTCACTATTAGGGGGAATATCTGGCTGGAAAATGCATTTTATCCCTGAAGAATATGCCATATTAGTGAGAAAATTACTCTAAATGGGAACAAAGCTGACAACTGCTGCTTGCAGACTAATGGCCTAGTGTATATATCGTACCCAAAAAGCATGTCATCACCCGGCTGTTGAGCAAATCACTGGCGTGAGATTCTGGTCGGTAGAAATGGGACATTACGGATGTCGGAAAGGTTTTAGGGATTTTGGTGGGTTTCCTCCCTCCTCCTCGTATTAAAGCCCGCGGACTTGGTGTCCCGTAACCCGAAATCCAGGGGAGCGTGGTGCTGTGACTGTCCCTGCCGTGGCCGCCAGCGGGGTAGAAATGCCCCCTATTCTTGCTTCTCCAGGGGATTAGTCAGGAGCCGGTTAATGCAAAACCGCGTCCTGTGAATGGCCGAGGATTTCCTTACCCACTGCAGAGATGTTCAGCTCAACCTCTTTAGGGACTCGGAGGATGCCCGGAGCCCCAGGGACGGCACGAGATGATGGGGGCAACGACCCTTCATTCAAGGGAGAAAAACCACATCGAGGTAAATGCCGTGGCGAAGAGGAGGGAAGGAAGACTAGGACCGCAAGAAGGCTTCCAGATCAAAATGGGAACACTGTAACAAGAAAAAAATACATGTTGGTTTCATTTCCAAGCCTGATAGTATCTTCCTCATGAGAACGGATTCAAATTTAGGGCCCGCGTTCTGTTCCTATTAAACAGGAAGTGGTACCGTTTTAATAAAGTCCAAGAAGACTCATTAGTAGAATGTGTCTTCCATCCGCCTACAAAGTGGGAGTCAGGTTGGGGATGGAGATCATTCAGAGAGAGGGCCCCCCAGCGCTCTGTGTCTCTGGAAGCCAGGTCTGCAAGGTGTGCAGATTTCACTCATTCGTGGCATTTAAGGAATAAAACGAGCCAAGAAAAAAAGAGATAAACCAAGAAACAAGCTCTTTACTCTTCAGAGAACCACCTGAGGGTGACCAGAGTGGGGTTGGGGCAGGGGACATGGGAGTTAAATAAATGTGGATGGAGATTAAGAGGACACTTATCTTGACAAGCACCGGGTGATGTATGGAAATGCTGAATCACTGTACTGTCCCCCGGAAACTTCTACGACACTGGATGTAAAATGTACTGGAATTAAAATTAAAAAATAAAAGGAAAGGGAAGAGGAGAGGAGAAGGGAGGAGAGGAAAGAAAAAAGGAAAAAGGATAAAGAATAAAGGATAAAGGAAAAAGGAAAGGGCCCAGAACACAGAAATTTGGACTGGTGACGCCCATGAACCATGGGATAGTTTTCTAGCACCTGAAATACCCACACATTGAACTAAAAAGACAGGTAAGTGACCTGGAGCAAAAGCCAAGGAACAGAGCCGTCACCCTGCACGGTGCAGGGTGAGGGGGCCCCAGCCACTACCCAAAGTCCCCATAATGGGCCCTCACCCAGGAACACCTGCCACCTCCAGGAAAGTACCAGTTCTGTTCCTTCTACTGAACTGCACCCTTGGGTGCCAAAAACAAGCATTTGGCCTGCATCTGCCTGAGAATATAGATATCCATCAGACTCTTCAAGTTCAAAGCCCACACCCTTCTCGTCACGTAAAGAACACATTCATTCTGTTGGAAGAGCTCAAGTCGCCCACATGTCTTAAGAACCGTGTTTGTGATCATGTGGGATTCAAGGGAACAGCAAGTTTGTGACGAGATCATCACTCCACTCCACTTCTTGAGCTCCGACTATGAGGAAGTTCCTGTTCCAGGCACAGTAAAGCCTAAAGAGCATGTAGAGGAGGAAGATTCTACAGAAGAGAATGAGTAACGCGAAGCAATACATCATAGGATGTTCGAGCTGAAGGAAGGTTGGGGCCGTGTGACCCGATGCACCCATTTTACACAAGGGGGATTAGATCCAAAGAACAGCAACGGCTTGCCTGGCCTGTGGCTGAAGCAGAGCCGCAACTGTTTCATTGATCACATATTTATTATATTATATAAAACCAATACAATTATTACTGGGGGCCATGCATGCATTCAATTTCCACACAGTCTTTGACACCAATTCCCCCAATCTACAGGTGAGGAAACAGGCTCAGAGGGTTGTCATTGTCCAAGGCCACACAATTAGCCACAGAGCCCCCCAGAATCCAACCCAGCCCCGTCTGAGCTATGGTTCTCATCTGTGAGCTCTGCAAAATAAAAGCAGGAAGTGTCTCCCGTGCTCCCATCTGCTTGAGAAATGCCAGGGCATCCTCAGAGACGCACCGAGCTGACGCTGCCTTCTGCATAGCTCCCTCACCCCCGACCCCGCCGCCGAGGCTCTCCTCCCTGCGGGCTTCCCCGGGCAGCCTCCACCTCACGCTGCCGGATCCCTGTCTCCGTCTGTGCCCCATCCCAGGTCCGGCTTCCTGCACCCCCGGCCTGCAGCACAGGGCTTGGCATGAGCAGGCACCCAGAAAACATCAGCTGAATGAATTCAGGGAATCCAGCCTCCCCTAACCCCACTGCCACTCCCTTCTGGTGGCGCGGAGCTGACTGTGCCTTCAGGCCCAGCCAGATCTCCCGCCCACACGGCACCCCAGCAGGTGTGGGGTGGACACAAGCCGCCCAGTTTCCTCCTGCCCGTGGCCTTTCAGGGGACGCGGCTATTATCCCACGTCCTTCCGACACAGGCACACAGTCACGAGAAAGCAAACCCCCTCCTCCAGGAGACTTTTCTTGTCCCCTACCTCTCCTCTCCCTGGAGCCCACCCCCTCCTTCCCAGCCTCTCGTAGATAGCCGTGTTGGCCCTCACTCTCTACCTGTTTTCATTCTGAATGGGGAAGAAGGAGACCCCACAGAGGGAGGAAGGGGATCTCTGGTGGGCGTGGCTGGCACACCTGCCATACACTCAGATCTTTTTTTTTTTTTTTTTTAAAGATTTTATTTATTTATTTGACAGAGACAGATCACAAGTAAGCAGAGAGGCAGGCAGAGAGAGGAGGAAGCAGGCTCCTGGCTGAGCAGAGAGCCCGATGCGGGGCTCGATCCCAGGACCCTGGGATCATGACCTGAGCCGAAGGCAGAGGCATTAACCCACTGAGCCACCCAGGCGCCCCGATACACTCAGATCTTAACGACGTTGGGATGGCCTTCCCCGAGTTCATCGTCTGAATACTCCGCTGCACATGCATCGTGCTCTGACCTTGAGTGGCATTACCAAATTACCATTGTTATCCCGACTTCAGCAAGTTCCCAGAAAGGCAGGGCTGGGTTGGGGGGGTGGGGACGGTGGTAGTGCTTAGCAAGCAGGAAATACCATCCTGTCACTTCATGAAACCCAACCAGTTAATAAAAGCAATTTAATGCCACAACTTGGATCTGATGAATGCTTAAAAAGACAAAATTTTAGAAAAAATAAATTATTCGTGATTTTTTCAAGAAACCAAATGCTGTTATTCTCAGTTGTGATAAATCTTCTCCTAAAAATTCCAGCAGATTCGGAGCAAATACTGGAAAGCATACTGTCATCAACGATGGGAAGACTGAAAGCTTCTAAAAATATAAAATCCTAATATCATTGTCTCACCAATTTGTTCAAGCATTGAAATATAATAAAAATATGGACACCCCAACTACTGAAAGTATAATTGATCCCCCTTATTTATTTATTTATTTATTTATTTATTTATATTGGTAATTCAGGACCGAGTTTCAAATTCGTCATTCCTCTAGTTCTCCATTGCTAAGACCACAAAATCCCACGTCTGGAGTTTTTCTAAAAGCTCCTGTCCACTGAACGCCTACATGTGCCAGCCTTGGTTTTTGTCACTGAATCAGTAGTGTTTGATGTAATCACCCAAAGTCCCAAAAGGAAAGGATCATAGACCGATTCTGCAGACGCTGAAGCCGGGTTCAAGTTAAACAGCCTGTCCAGGCGTACACAGCTTGATGGGGTCAGGGGCAGGGTCCTAATGCAGGTCTGTCTACACACCTTCCAATCCACCTCTGTCAGCTTAGAATATGCTGGGGCTTGGGGTGAACCCTTACCAACCCTCATGTATCCCGGGATATTAATATTTTTTCTATTGCGGCGGGAGTGGTGTTTAGTTTTAATAAGCCTCAATCAGGCTGCCAGTCTCTTCCGCTCATCACTTCCTATTCTCACTTCTCCTGTCTGTCTCAGGGCTCCAAAGAAGAATGGCCTGAACTTTCTGGTTTTTAAGACTCTGGGTAAACAGGCTAAGGTCACGGCCACCTACTGGAGACATGAAACATGGAGAAACCAAAGGTAATCCCATGTACTTATGGTAACTTCCTAAGACTTCACTCCCCTACCAGATCACTGGGCCAAACCCGAGCCTCCTGACCTGAGCAGCCCAGTGAGAACCCACAGCAGCAGCAGAAATGATGAAGCAGGAACTGTACAAACATGAGCAAGAAGGGCCGATCCCAGCAGGGTTTTAAAAACACAAGTTGAAAAACTGAGAATAGGACTGTCCGCCTAGGAGATCGGTTCTTAAAATCTCAAAGATAGTAGCGCTACATGCTGAAGACGGTGTGATACACGTTTATACTTTGTTTGTGGGAACATAAATTAAAACACCTCTTTTAGAAAATAATTGAGGGATGCATATAAGAACCTTAAAAATGCTCACCCTCTCAATCAATTATTCCTTTGGGGTCTGTCACCCAACCAAAGAATCTAAAATTTTAAAGAACCTTTGTTTACTACATTGTTTAGTGAAATAGCAACATATAAATACTTCTGTACTCTCTATTTTGTTCCACTGATCTATATTTCTATACTTATGCTGATTATATACTTACCTGTTTACTACAGGCTTATAGTAAGTCTTAAAATGAAATAATGTAAATTCTCCAATTTTGTTTTTTTTATTATTCTATTTGGTTTGTCAATTACTACCCAAAAAAAAAAAAAAAAAAAAAAAAAAGCCATGAGCTATTTGACTATGATTTCACTGAATCAACAGATTTATTTATTTGGGGAAGAACTGACATCATAACAATACTGACTTTTCCTATCCATGAGCATGGTATGTCTTCATTTATTTAGAGTATCCTTAATTTCTCAGTAACATCCTGAGCTTTTCAGTAAACACATGTACTTTATATTTGCCCCTAAACATTTAGTGTTTTTACGCCATGAGAAAGGTATTTTTATTTAATTTTTCAACTGTTCATTGCTACTGTATAAAAATCTATTGACTTTTTTTAAGGTTTTATTTATTTATTTGACAGGCAGAGATCACAAGTAGGCAGAGAGGCAGACAGAGAGAGAGAGGAAGGGAAGCAGGTTCCCTGCTGAGCAGAGAGCCTGATGCGGGGCTCGATCCCAGGACCCTGAGACCATGACCTGAGCTGAAAGCAGAGGCTTAGCCCACTGAGTCACCCAGGTGCCCCAAAAATCTATTGACTTTTTAGTACTGACTTGTATCTACACTTTACTATGAGTTTTAGTAAACTTTTTGTCAATTTCCTAGGATTTTCTACATAAGAATCATGTTAATAAAGATGGTTTTACTTCCTCCTTTTCACTCTGATGCTTTTTATTTCTTTTTCTTGTCTTATTGTACTGGCTAAGACCTCCATTACAAGGCTGAAGAGGAATGGTGAGAGCAAACATCCTTGTTCTTTCCTAATCTTAAAAGAAAGGTAGCCAGTCTTCCACCATTATGTATGATATCCAGCGTAGATTTTTCAATAGATACCCTTTAATAAACTGAAGACTTTTCCTTCTGTCCCTAGTTAGTTTTGAGGGTTTTTTTTTTTTTAATCATAAATGGGTGACTTTTCAAATATTTTTTCCACATAAACTGAAATAATCATACGGTTTTTCTACTTTATTCCTCCAACAGGTTATTTACCTTGGTTGATTTTTATTTTTTCCAAGTTTTATTTAATTTCCAGTTGGCTAACAGACAGTGTAATATTCATTCCAGGTGGGGGCACCTGGGTGGCTCAGTTGGTTGAGCCTCTGCCTTCAGCTCAGGTCATGATCCCGGGGTCAGGGGATTGAGGTCCGCATTGGGCCCCCTGCTCAGCAGGAAGCCTGCTTCTCCCTCTGCCTCTCCCCGTGCTTGTGTTTCCTCTCTCTTTGTCTCTCTCTGTCAAATAAATAATAATAATAAAATTATATTCATTCCAGGTGCAGAATTTAGTGATTCATCACTTACATACAACACCAGTGCTCAACCTAAGTGCCCTCCTTAATGCCCATCACCTGTGTAACCCATCTCCCCCCTCTCCTCTCCTCCAATAATCATCAGTTTGTTCTCTCTAGTTAAGAATCTGTTTTTTTGTTTGTCTCTCTATTTGTTTTGCTTCTTAAACTCCACATATGAGTGAAATCGTATGGTATTTGTCTTTCTCTGACAGATTTATTTCTCTTAGCATTATAGTCTCTAGCTCCATCCACATTAGTGTAAATGGCAAAATATCATTTGGTGAGACCCTTCTCCAGAAGACCATCACAGGCCCCTATCTACACTATGCACATTGGTTGGTTATAATTTTAAACTAGACTTATATTACTGGTAGGAATCATTTGATCATGATGTATTATCCTTTTGTGTTTTTTTGTATTGCTGAATTCAATTTGCTACTGTTTTGTAAGGATTTTTGCATCTCTATTCATGAAATTTATCAAACTGTGGTTTTGGTTTGTTTTATATACTGTCCTTGGTTTTGAATTTGGGTAACACCAACCTCATAAGGGATCAATTTGGATAACTGAGAGTGGTAAGGGCAGAAACAGGGTTGGGGGAAAAAAGATGAAATGAGCACATTTGTAAGATGAGACAACCAACTGAACGGCCACATATGAATAAAAACTTTACCAGTTTTAGTTACAAGTTCAATCGGAGTTTTAAAAAAAATATATCAGACTCTTTTTACTTACAAACAAACAAACAAAACTGCATCCAGAAAAGGGAAGCAATAATTACCCCCTCCTCTAAGACAGCTGAGACTCTCCAAGGTCCATGGTTCAGTTCTGTACAAGACCATATAAGACAGACTGAGCTGGATGCCAGGGTACCACCATCAGGATGATAAAGTGCTCTGAAATTATGGAAGGACTGGAAATGTTTCCCATAGTGAAAAGCAAAAGAGTGGGAGGAAGGACACACTGGTGTCTTCAGGGAAAGCAGGACAGACTGGTTGTCTTTAGTTTGTGAAGGGCTGTCACAAGGGGAGGAATTAAACTTGTTTCCTATGGCCCCAGAGGGTAGAACAAGGGACAATGGGTAGGTATTGGGTTTCAGTCCACCATAATGATTTTGTAACAAGTACAGCAACCTCAAAATTTGGTCTTGGACATAGTAAGTTTCCCTCCACTGCCTGTGATCAAGGAGAGGTTGCACCGCCACTGAGAAAAGGGTGCGGAAAGATGCTGTACAAGGGATTTGAATCTGCTTTGGCTAAATCCTTCACACGGTGCCCCTGTCCTGTTCCACTTTGCCTGCCAGTTGCCCCTTGAACAAAAACTCTTCTGTGTAGCTTCTATACTGTAGTCCAAAGAAAGAAATGGCCAAAATCCTTACAGCGATCGTTGCCAAACACCAGGACTTGATAAATTTGGGGTGCATTTTTAAAAACAGAAAAATTCAGTCATTTCTTAATGAAGATTTACTCAATTGAAGGATTCTCCTTTATGCCATGACTATATCTTTACCACTTCCTTTTGTATTTTGTTTTTGTTTTTGTTTTATGGAATGGTCATGGTGGTAGATGATCTTGTTTTTATGTCTTTGCCCAACAAAATTAAAAACTGGCAACTCTATCTCGAAACTTCTCTTTTTCTTTTTTAAACAGGTAGTGCTTTGTGAAATGCAAAGTCTGTAGCAGTCCACTCAGCCCAGTCACCATAGGACCTCGTCCTTGGATCAACTGTATTTATCCAGGCCAGATTTTCTTAAAGTGGAGAAAAGAGGAGTTAAGCCCCTTTATGTCTAGATTTTAACATGCCTATGAAATACCTAAAACTGGGAATAGCTTACATAGATTTTATCAGGCCCTCAAAAGTGACCAATCTCTGATTTAGTCTGAGGATATTGAAATTAGGTTTTTAAAATGGATGGTTGAGTGACCGGGCTGTAATGACCTTTATCCCAACCCTACAATTTCATGCCTCTGGTTTTTAAGGCCCCATGCATGGAAGGTTCTTGGGGCATGGATAATCATCTAAGCTCACTTACAGGGCCCTTCATAGCCAGAAAAAATTCATGAAGACAGAACCCAAGGGTGTAGGGAAAATTCATGCAAGATCCCTCTAACGTCACCATTTTACTTACCATTATCCCTGAATACTCCAAATTCCAATGAAATCTCTTAAGTTTCTAAAGCAAATGAACTCATTCCAAAATAGAAATTCTTGGGACACCTGGGTGGCTCAGTCAGTTAAGCATCAGACTCTTGACCTCAGCTTGGGTCTGATCACGGTCATGAGTTCAAGCCCTACATCTGGGTTCCACGTTGGATGAGGAGCCTACTTAAAAAATAAATAAATAGAAAGAAAGAAAGAAAGAAAGAAAGAAAGAAAGAAAGAAAGAAAGAAAGAAAGAAAGAAAGAAAGAAAGAAAAAGAAAAATTCTTGAAGGCTTCACTTATTAAGTCACAAATATTCCTACTCTATGAAAATATTAAAAGGTGATGTCATCAGCATGTAAAAATCAGAGTTTCTGACTCAGGATCTCTGCTTAAATTGTTCTTCTATGGAACATACTCAGACCCAGTTTTAAAATAGGCTTTCAGCATATCCAGTATAGACAGATACAACCAGTCCCGGGGAAGAAGCTTTCACAGCGAGAACGCTTTGGACATTCTGGCCAGTTCTCTGAGACTACAGAGCAGTCCAGAAGCTATACAATGTGGCTTTTGTTCAAGTGGCAATTAGCAGAAATTATAGACTAGGGCAGTGTCATTGTGCAGAGGATTCAGCCAAAGTAGACACAGACCAGTTTTCATTAGACCAGCCAAAAGCTGGAGAACCCTCTTTTAAAAAATTAAACAAGCTCTCAGCCTATTTGCTCCCGTTGTAACGACGCTGAGAAGTGGGCTTCCTCTCGCTTACAGATAGTACCTGGAGGACACTCTGGGGGGGAGCTCTCTAAGTGTTGGGTCTTTGATTGACAAATGTATTCAAGGGGAAATTGCTGGTGTGATTTTACTCATTATTAGGGAAATGAAGGAGCTGAATTGTGCTGTCTTGTAGCTCCTGTGCCAGTTATAATGGTATCTCTGGTTACTTTTTTTTTTTTTTTTTAATCAGACATTAGAGGATGGGGATCCATTTTGGTCTCTATGCAGCAGGAAGGAGAGAGTCTGCAGATGGAGATCAGAGTAATTAAAGGGTAAGAAGGGGGATTTGTGCATGGCAAGTCAGAGGACCTCTGACTTCAGGTAGTTCAAGGCTCATATGGTCTACTTGTTAGTCTTAGTTCAGCCTCTTTTACGCTTATTAAGAAATTCACTACTTCCTCCCTGAGAGCAGCATCCCTTCGTGTACCTGCAGAGAATGGCTGTGCCCAACCACCCCAAGTCCATTTTAACATGTTTCTGGGTTCCCAGACCTTCCACCATCCCCTCCATTTCCTCCTGGATGTTCCTGTCTCTCTCGTCATCTGACCTAAAATAAGGAAGCTTAACCTAGAAAAAGGAAAGCCTAGGAGCCTCTGATAACCACTATCAAGGTTTTCAAGATTGGATCGTAGGAATATGTTCTTGACTCTTCCAAATTCACAGGGGAGCTTCAGCAAAACAAGGCCATAAACCATTCCCACTGTGTCTTATAATGAGTCCTCAATTCTGCAGGACCCCAGGAGGGGCAGTTTCTTCCTCTCATGTGCTAGTTAGTGTTTGTGAGGCGTTGCAAGAAACCCACAACCCCAAGGATCAAAAGCCTAGGCATAAGGGCTGGCTCTGCCCACATCTTCCTGGGTGACTTTAGGGATGGCATCCTGTGCCTTTGGGCCAGTCCCACCTCTGGGGTCCTGGAGGGGCTGGACTCCTGGGGTTCCCGGGGGGGGGGGGTAAGGGCAAGTGCAGAATCATTGCTCACAGGGCTCAAGAACCCCTATGCTGACAGAGCTTCGTTTAGAGATGAAATGAAAGGACAGCTATCGTCCCCAAAAAAATTTGGTGTTCAAAAGGCATTCTTAGGCTGGAAATAGACATGACAAAATGACTCTCCAAGTCCTAAAGTTCCTCGACCCTTAAATACCCCATAGAAAGGGAAGTTCTAATGAGATGAAATGATTTCTCCGGGTCTACTCTACCTCTTGATGAGAATTTGGAGAATTCACTACATGGATGAAACCTTCCCACTCTGGCATAAGAGCCTTTTTTTTTTTTTAATAAAATCAAAAAATTAAAAGTCAAATGTGAAATCTTCACACAGGTATGTTTCCTGGTGTTTGTTACAGCGTCTGCCCAGGTAGGGTCCTGTGTATTTTGTTAAATCAAGCTCCTTTTGTCTCCACTTCTTCATATGGTTTATTACAATGGTAAAGGGCTTGAGTTTTGAAACCAAACACTTACTACTTACAAGGCTGGTTAACCTCAGACAAGCTGCCTGAGCCCATGAGCCTTAAACTGCTCACCTGTGAAATGGGTGTAAGAGTCTGGGCCTCACAGAAGTGTAGTAAAAATGAAATGAGCTGCTCCCCATGTCCCTAGCAGGCCTGCACCCCTCTCCCCCCACCCCATATCAGGCGTGATTGCTTTGGACTAAATTTGATCATTTTTGTTTGTTTGTGGGGTTTTTTTTTTTTTTTTATCATTTTTATTAAACCACATTTTACACTTTGGGTTTTCAGATTACATGGTAGAGTCTTTTGACTAAAGGAAGTTTACACCTGATAGAGGAATGCAGTCTAATTCTCACAGTTCAGGGTGATGAAGTACAAACTCGCAATCACACAATTACGCTCCCAGGAAAAACTGCAAACTCGGTGCTCTCTTGCCAAACTTTCACGAACCTTCTTTATCCCCTAGAGGGACACCTGCCCCTCCTCCCCTCTCAGCTGGGAGTGTGGTCCTCCCTCTTCCTCAGGAGAAAAAGGGAAATTGGAATAATGAGCAGCGGGTTGGCGAGGACCCGCTTCAGGCCAGGTGCTTCCCTTCCCCAAGCCCTGAATGTCTTCATGTTCCCCAGGAGCCTCTGGTGAGAACATCCCAGGCAGGGGGACCAACTTTACCAAGGTTCTGCCTAGAAGTGGAAGGTGGCACTTCCCCTCCAGAGAGGCTGGGGATCCAGGGTGGCATCTGAACTGAAGGTTCTGGTCCCACGCTCTCTAGTCTCAGCCTTTACTGCCTCCTCCAAATGGAAACCTCCGCTTTATTTGTACCACTAAGATCCTCAGGAATGAGACAGTCCGTCCCTGAAGTGATGCCCTTTTTCAAAACACGGAGCACGCATGCAAATACATGCAAATGTCTCACACATTAGAGTTAAAGATCCGAGACAGGCTCCGCAGGAAGGCCTCCCTCGCATGTTGTATTTCTGTTGTGATTCACGAGGAGGGTTTTAATTTAATTACAGCTTTCTACCCTAAATCAGAGAGTCGACCGCATGGAAGCGTTTGCCAGATAGGCTTCCAGAAATTCAATCTATGTGGGAAACACAAACTGGTTTTCAGCTCCTGGAGCCCGTGATCAAGGCTCAGGCTCTTGACTCCACTGCTCTCCATCTCTACGGTCCTGGGAACCGAGGTGTCACCATCAGAAATACCTTTTGCGTTCTTCCCTTCTCGTGTCCAGGCTGAGGATACATTTGGGAGGAGGGTTAGGACACAAGGTTCTAATAGCAGCTGCGCCGCGTGCGGAAGGCCTAGAAAGAATCAGACCCTCTCCCGGCCTCACCTTCGTCATCGCTGAAATAAGGATAACAGGCATTTTGCCTCTCTACCCCAGCCTCGGAAGATGAAGCATTCTCCCCCCCGGCCTGGTCCCGCAGTCCGACTCCCCTCTGGACAAGGACAGAGAAATGAGGCCAGTGCCATGTGCATTCCTGTGCAGGGGCTGCCATCGCGGCAACCAGAGATAAAGTGTGCCAAGCACCCGGAGATGAAGCACTGGGCACCGGAAAGTCTTGGCTGTCACCATCTTGGGACTATCACTCCTGCGTGTGGCCCCCTGGCCTCAGCCTCGCTGTTCTCCACAGGTTTGTGCACCAGGATCCATTTGCATAGCTGCCCGCGAGCAGCAGCATCTGTTTCTGGCATTTTCCAGCCCAAGAAAATTCTTGCCTTTGGTGCAGAGTCGCGTTAATGATTCAGACACTACTCTACCCTAAACAGATTGCAAATGTTTCCTCAACGGAAAAGAGGATACACCATAAAATGGAATGTTTCCTTAAGGGTTTGGGGATTTTCTTTCTTATAGTCAATCATGTTTTTAAGCATTTAGGAAACAAATATAATGCATCTCTTTTTTTTTTTTAAATCATGATCAAGTCAGTTCCCCTCCAGATGGAAAAATTCTAGGTTTTTAAATTAAGACCATCCTATCCGCCTACTTTTCCTGATTTCAGTGGGCTTCAGGGCTGCCAAGGGCCTTGGGAACCATCCCACTTAATGTCTTGACTTTCAGATCCAAAGACCTCCTGGTCTCAGAAGGCTGAAGACCTACTCAAGGTCACACAGCCAGTCCAGGGCAAAGGTGAGATGATCCACAGGTTTCCAAATCCACAATCAGTCATACCTCCTGCCTTTGTGTGCTAACAGCAATAAACGCCATGGAAATGAAAATGAAATCAGGTTTCCTTCTGATTGAGTTGATCACCTACACCAGGCGAGCTGGGTTTTCAGTACATTTGCAATGGTCTGACTTAATAGGCGGCCCCTGTGTCAGGTTGGAATTCATTCAGGGAGAGGTGCTGGTGAAATCCCAAATCCTTCTATTCCCCTGACACAGGAGCTCCAGGCATCTGAGTGACACCGGTCCCAGCGGAGAGACCAAACCCGCGAAGACGCCATACAGAGTTGCCGGACACGGCTAGTCCTGTGTGCGTCACATGTACTCTAAAAATATATGTGTTGTTTACCTGAAGTTCGAATTTAACTGAGCATGATACCTTATCTGGCGACTCTGACACAAACAGACAGGTTTTAAAGCCACAATATTCAAAAAGAAGTCTCAGATGGAAAGTCACAAAGCTCCAACCACAGATACCATCTCATAACCAAACTCTTCCTCATACAGGCAACTCCATGTCGTGCTTGTCCGGGTAATTCTTGGCAGAAACTAAATGATTCGATTAAGGTTAAAGATTCTCCAAAGTGACAGGGAGAATCCAGCTAATGTAAAACAGAAGAATCCATTAAGGAACTTAAATTTCAGCTTTCTCTCTCAAGTCAATGGACATTCATTTCTTTTTTCTTTCTTTCTTTTTTTTTTTTTTTAAGATTTTATTTGACAGAGAGAGACAGAGCAAGACAGGGAACACAAGCAGGGGGAGTGGGAGAGGGAGAAGCAGGCCTCCCGCTGAGCAGGGAGCCCAATGTGGGGCTCGATCCCAGGACTCTGGGATTATGACTTGAGCCAAAGGCAGACGCTTAATGACGAGGACGAAGAACATGGCCACACTTGCTCTCTACACTTCCCCACCTCCCGTGCAATCCTCAAAACACCACCATCTGGTTCCTACTCTTATTTTTTTTTTTTTAAGATTTTACTTGTTTATTTGACAGACAGAGATCATAAGTAGGCAGAGAGGCAGGCAGAGAGAGAGGGGGAAGCAGGCTCCCTGCTGAGCCGAGAGCCTGATGCGGGGCTCGATTCCAGGACCCTGAGATCATGACCTGAGCTAAAGGCATAGGCTTAACCCACTGAGCCACCCAGGCGCCCCTCCTACTCTTATTATACAACTGGCACCATTCTTACTAAGGTATACAATGACCTAATCCAGGAGATCCTCATTCTCTGTAGTGTTCGTGGTCAATAAAGTTGCCGCGAACACAGGACGAGCAAATACTACACCCCTGCTCTTCCAGAAAGTGCAGAGTTAGGTTCCTAGGAGGCTTGGGCACATTCTCAAAAATTAGTACCTTGTATTATGTGTGTTTCTGGGGATTTTGTATTTTTTTTTAAAGACTTTATTCATTTATTTGATAGAGACACAGTGAGAGAGGGAACACAAGCAGGGGGAGAAGGAGAGGGAAAAGCAGGCTTCCCGCTGAGCAGGGAGCCTAGTGCAGACTCGATCCCAGGACTCCGGGATCATGACTTGAGCCAAAGGCAGATGCTCAACCAACTGAGCCACGCAGGCATCCCTGTGTTTCTATTAAAGACATATTATTTAATATATATTGTTCACTCGTTAACTTTGAACTGGTGGCCAACAGCAATGTAACTCACAGCTGGGTGAAATGTACCTAGCACAAGGCACATCTCGGGCTTCCTACACTTCGGGACCCGGCACAGCACTTCACTGCACCTGCGGGCTGTTTTAAGATTGCCAACAAAAAGCACCAAAATGTGAAAAACACGGGGGCACTAAGTAGACTGCAAAGGACACATGTCACAGGTGACCACACACTGCCAAGAGGGGCGTCGGTTGTAGGAGTGGTCCTTGCATGCCACATCTCCAACACCAGCTTCTCCAGCTGTGGGGCTCCCAGTCCACCCCACCCAGGCCCCAGCCCAGGCCACTGACCCTGTGGCTTCCCTTATGTCACCTTCTACTCATCAAATAGATGAAGCTCAAGACAAGAGACCAGGCAATCACGGCTAAGAATGCGAGCGGCCACTGATGCAGCGCGTGCCCGCCCGGTGCTAAGAGCCTTTCTTCCGTACTTCATCGAGTCCTCCCTCCAGCGTTGTGACTCATATGGAAAAAGGAAACATTACGAACTTTGTCCAAAGCCACACGTGAGAGCTGAGGGTCAGACCAGATTCCAAGCCCTGCTCCAGATCAGTGGTTGGCAAACACGCGTGGCCCAACCCACACCCGTTCATCTCTGCTTTTGAGCTACAAGAGGGCTGAGGAGATGCGACAGAGGACGTATGACCTGCAAAGCCTAGAATATTTACCATCTAGCTCTTTAGGGAAAAAGCTTGCCGATTCCTGCTTTAGATCACCGTGGGACGCTGCCTCTTGGTGATGCGAGCATAAAGGACAGACGCTGGAGGGAACTCAACACGCCATAACTAATCCCCAGGCAGGTATCCGTCTCCCCATTGATAAGTGAGGAAACTCAAGTATGGTCATTTTTAAGTACTTGCCGAGGTCCCAACTTCCGCGTTGACAGAGCTAGGACTGGAGATCACATGGAGCTGCTTCCAAAGCTCGCCATCAGGCCACCAAGACATAGGGATGAGGCCAGGATGTGTGTGTGTTTGGGGCCGCAAGACTGCCACTTCTGCTCTATCTTAATGCATTCAAGACAGATCTACAACACAGGGCAGGGAGACAAGTCTCTGCCTTGTACACTGATTGTTCCTAAAAGAATGCCACAATTCACAAATGCTGATTTTGATTAAAATAATCAAGATGATTTCCTACTTCCAAAATACTGACAAAATAGCTTTTTTATCTATGTAGACAAAAAACTAACCGAGGATTATTTAAATCAAGATTATGTACAACACGCATCCTAATTACTACACGATTACCTAGCTAAAAAGTGGATATTAGTGAATGCTGTTTTCTGCTGGCAGTCAAACCCAAATTAATAGCATTCTGGGCTGATCTGGATCACAGATAAAATTAAATTAATGTGACTCCGAGCCAGTGCTATTTATAAGCAAAGCCCAACTACAAAGGGAAAAGAAACATTTTAAGATGCAAAAATATGCCTCTGAACACAAGCCAAACATGGATTTTTAATTAAAGCACCAAGATTTTTTTTTTTCTTCCCTACCAATTGTTCCTTTTGGATATGAGTTAGCTGTGTCAGGGCCAGTCTGGAAATTGGGCCTGGAATTCTAAGGACAACTGAAGGTCAAAAAACAATGGCAACGGATTTTCCTAAAAGTTCACCTGAAGGGGGGCGCCTGGGTGGCTCAGTGGTTTAAGCCTCTGCCTTCAGCTCGGGTCATGATCTCAGGGTCCTGGGATCGAGCCCCACATCGGGCTCTCTGCTCAGCAGGGAGCCTGCTTCCCCCTCTCTCTCTGCCTGCCTCTCTGCCTACTTGTGATCTCTCTCTGTCTATCAAATAAATAAATAAAAATCTTTGGGGGAAAAAAAAAAAAGTTCACCTGAAGGAAGCATAGGAGATGGGAGTCTGAGCTCCCACCTTCCAAAGACCTCCCTCTGAGCCAAGACGAAAGAATTCCAATGAGAGGAGAAAAAATGTGAGACTTTTATTGTGACACAAATAACCGGACTTCCAGCCTCTCTTACTTCTCCAGGACCAACCACACCTTGGAGCAAGGGGGAGACAGAAATGATCGCCTGGTCCAAGTGTCCTCTGATGCAGAAAGACTCACGGCTCACAGGCCCTGAGGAGCACTCTGCACCTCCTCTCGTAAAGCATGCTGACGTGGCCTTCTTAGCACCAAGCTAATGGTTAACAGGAAGCTGGGACCTAGCTGGCAGTGGGGACCACACTCTGATCGCCCCTGAGGTTCCCATGTAACTTGGCACAGTGGTTCCCCTTGGTTGATGGGGTTATGAGTGTGGAGCACCACCCAAAACCATCGAACAGGACCCATTTGTGGACGACCAGGTCTGCACCCTGGTCTCAGTTTCCACATCTTTAAAATGGGCTGGGTTATCTCACAACGTGGTGGCCTGGGTGACGGGGCCTAGCCGGGAGCAGGTTCTAGGTCCACAGTGGTTCAACCCCAAACACACTCTCAGCATGTCAGAATTGGAAGAGCCTTTTGAAGACCAATCCCACCCCATTTTCTAGCCAAGGAAACTGGCTCAGGAAGTCACCCAAGGTCACCCTGCACCTCGAGACGGAAGGAGAACAGAAGCCACAAGGGCCGACCCCCAGCCCCAGCTCTGTCCCGCCCACCTCACCTCCTCCTCCTGTCACGGACGCCCGTCGATTCGGCGGTCACTTCATGTCTAGACAGACCTGTGGGGCTTCCTAATCTCTTATCATCACGGCCGTCCTGCAGGCCACACGAGCCCCTGCTCCCCTCTTCAAGACCTTAACAAATATTTACTGAGCACCCTCGGGCCCTCATTTGGAAATTCACACTGGAAAAGACTGAAAACAAGACCAGAACTAATTCAACCAAGAAAACAACTCCCACCCTGCCTGTGACAGCTGTGTGTGAAGGGCCACGTTACGAGCCCTGTTTTTAGATGAAGACAGTGAGACTGAGAGATTAAATCTCTTGCTGGCTCCTCTAGAGCTGGGCCACTGGAGGTCGCCTACTGCCTTTCCTGTGGTTCCCCTTCACCGCAGCTCCCCCACACAGCCCCCCCCCCGACCCCAGCCCAGATCAAGGCCTCACACTCCAGTCTAAAAAGAGGCCTCCGTCCCCCCCACTCAGAGCACCTGTTCCTCTGCGCCATTTGGTCCTCGAGCCCCCACCCGGGGGACGATGCCTCGTGAGATCCAGTCATGAGTGCATCACATGACCTTTCACGGGAGGGAGGTGAAACGCCCATCACACCCTCCCACCCACACCCACGCCCTCTCCCCGAGGACCGGAAGTGTTCTCGCCTCCATTTCTTGGTATCCCAGATCGCCCGGCATCGCGGTAAGATACACCGGGGGAGCTCCTTCTTGGCTCCTAGCACCCTAACACCCTCAGTCCCCAGCAGTGAGGTGCCTCATTCCCCACCCACTCACATGCACCCCCAGGACAGGTCTGCAAACCTCCCTGGAGGGCCACACCGAGCTATCAGGGCTTGGAGAACATTTGGCGAGTTTCCAACCCAGGTCTGGGGTGAGAATAATTCAAGGGCATTGTCGGGATCCTGGGGAAGAGATCACCCTCAGCCCAGCCCTCGGCATCTCCCCAGTCTGAGTCAAGCTTGCTTCCTTCATCCAGAATTTCTAGACTGAGCGCTGAAGGTGACGAGGAGACCTCTGTCTTCCCAGCGCTGCAGCCTGTGCGCACCCCTTTGGATGGGGCCTTCTCCATGACCCAGAGAAACCAAAGGCGGCTAGCTCATCTGGGACAGACCTCGTAGTTGGTACATTCTTCTCTGTAAGTCTTGGCTGTACAGCAGAGAGAGCCTCCCGGCTCTTGCTCCCAACATCTCTTTGCCAGGGGGAGCTAGCTTCCTTGTGTGCAAGAGATCACACGGAATGTGTGAACAAGCCAAAACCCCTGAAGTTCAGTTTCTCAATCTGTAAAATGGAGGCAATAAACCCACACCACACACATCCCAGGACTGTTAACGTGTAGTTGTGGACAGAAAACAGCTCTCAGGGTGTGATGGTGATGACAGTGATGGTGATAGTGATGGTGATCGTGATGGTGATCCTTTTGATACCAGGTCCAGATAACTGATATAAAGCTTAAGAAGGGGAGAGTCATAGGACTGATCCCTTGACCTATGCATGGACCCTCTGTTCCCGGAAGGCAGAAAAGGGCATTCTTGAAACAGGAGTCATGAGGATTGGAGTTACTTCGTTTAAACTGGAAAATTAACAAAACCGTGTTTTGGAGCCTCTTCTGGTGCAACAAGGCCTTCAGCATGGCTACAGCCCTCTCTCCACACCACAGGGATAGGCAAGAACCCAGTGTAGGCTGAATAAATGGGAGTTGTTTGTATGGAGGGCAGAGTGGACCACTCAGTCTGCTCTGGAAGACATTTGAGAGTCAAGGTTGGCCTCTAGGGTTGAGAGAGAAGCTCCTGAGGTTATGAGGTTACAAGGAACTTCCCCTCCAGGTTTGCCATGCTCCCTGGACACTGTCCAGGCCAATCTTGGGTCTATCTACTTTGTCACCTCTGAGGGGGGATTCATGCAAGGCTCTGCCTTGGGGGTGGGTCTTCTGGATGCTCTCTAACCTGAGGCTTTGTGTCATGTGTGCTGGGCTACGGGGCTACGGGAAGTGAGGGAAGGGTCGGCCCATTCTCTGGTTGGAACCCAGCAATCTGTACTTTTCAAGAGCTCTCCCCTACACCTTATCCCACCCCACCACACATACACACTCACTAAAGATTGGGAAACACCATTCTGAACTATGAACTGATGCCCACTCTAAGTATACTCTATACTCTGGTCATCCTGAATTTCTTTCGCTCCTTTATTATTCCCTAATACTGTCGACCCCCAAATATTTCCATGTGGTGGTTCCACTGCTGCCGGAAACACACATTGCTTCTCCTGCCAGGAAGCCTTCCCTGATAACCATCCCCATCCCTATCAAGGTCTATTTAGGGCCCTTTCCATGTGATCCCAAAAGGGCCTAAAAATGTATCACCTTAGACTACAATTACCTGCTGGCTTACAGGTTTCCCCTTCTAAAATGTGAGTCCCATGGGGAATGAAAGCACCATTTTAGTCCAAACACCTGGTACTGCATCTGGCTTACAGGGACCCAACTATATGGACCAAGTACATGAGGAAATTTACCTTAGTATTCTCCTAACAACCAACACAGACCTTAGGAGACCTAGGGCCCTCTTCACAGCTTGCACAACATTGCCTCAACTCAACACTGGCTCCTACCTTGACTAAGTGGTCCTAGCTGAGAACACACAGCCCCTTTCTCCACCCTGAGGTCTTCTAACCAAAGATATACAGCAGGTTCCTCTAAGAGTGAAGAGAAAGCCAGCAGACGACCTGAAGTTTCCTCCTGAGCCTTGGTTGAGTAGAGAATACAAGGGAGTTGAGATAGTTACCACATAGATGCTGACACTCACACGAAAATGCTAACTGATGTTCTTTTTTCCATAAACCACATGGCTTATGGCAGCTCTATGTTCTAGGGCTGTAGGTCTCTCCCAAGGGCGGAAGCTATGCATTGCTACCCAAGGATGTGGGCATCTTTGGTGCTCTTCTTGGTGCATCTTTAAAAAAAAAAAATTTTTTTTGTTTACTTATTTGAGAGAAAGCTGAGAGAGCACGAGCAGCGGGAGGGACAGATGGAGAGGGGGACAAGCAGACTCCATACTGAGTGGGGGGCCTGACAAGGGGCTCCATCCCAGGACCCCGGAGATCATGACCTAAGTCAAAATCAAGAGTCAGACAATCAACTGAGCTACCCAGGTGCCCTTTCCTGGTGGATCTTTTTTCTAAAACCAATGGGTGAGAAGGATCCCTTCCATATGGTCACCACAAGACAGCCCCTCAAGCCATGGCCTCACACCTCTGCCCTTTCTAGATTGTAGAAAAACTAAAGATCTGGTCTTCCAGCCCCCAGAGCATGAGGTTTTACTTGCTAAGTGCAGCTTTCAAAACACAGAGTGAATTCCTTCCTTCAGTTCTTGAAAGAGTCAAAAGAGAAAACCTTTTTAGTTTTGACAACCTCATTCCTTCAACTGGCAATCCTATTTTCAAACTTCTTGGCCAATTCATCTGGGATCAGGTTCTTTCCATAAGCATCCAAACAAATAAATAAGCAAGTAACTTTATTTTTAATGTTATATGAATTTTTAAAAGGCAAGAACAAAAGACAAACTGGATATGGCAATGTACATGCCAGACAAGAAATCCACAAAACAAACAGAAATCCCTGAGTGACAAATTAGCATCCAGTCTTGTTCCAAGTCCAACAACAAAGGACTAGGTTGGCCTTTGTGAGTATAAAGTGGGAAGTTTATAGTTGCTTTAGAGTTGAGGGTTTTGCTTTTGCTTGCTTATTTGGAGGGTTTAGTTTGTTTGCTTATGTGGCTTCTGGTTTTCATTTTTGGGGTCATCTGTGAGGAAAAAAGAAGTCGTCTTACTCTGTCATCTCCTCTTTGCAGGATCAGGGTCGGCTCCTACGTTCAATCCTGCGAAACACCAGCAAAATGTAGCAATGAATGACGTGGACAAAGAAGGACCATTCCCACTTTCGGAGCATCCGTGGCTGGCCTGAACTTTTCACCAAGACGTTCCTGATCAAGGACCGGAGTCAAGATGCCCAAGCTCGAAGCCACTGGCCAAGCATGGGAAAATGGGAGACGTTTCACAGGTTTTCATGAGCCCTGCCTCTCCTGACTGCCATCCACCAACAACTTGAAGAACAAACTTAACTTTTCTAAACAAAAATAATTTCATCATTTTGTGTGGCATTAACACCCCGCTACCTCGATATGTTGTCTATATTTTTCTTGTTGACATCCAACCAATTCAGAGCTAAAAATCCATCCTCCAGTTTTTCTGTGGGTCGTAAATCATAAAAAGGTTATATTTTATGAAAGCTGAAGCTGAGAAGTAAACAGCATATTTATATCCAAAGAGTTTCATCCATTAAGCAGCAGTGACAGGGCCCTGTGGGCCAGAATCTAGTTTTCTTACTTAAAAAGCTTAGTTCTTTTGTAGACTCCTGCAGGGACCTATAACAGTTGGAATTGGGTTTTTTATGCCTTTGAGGCCTCTGAATGAATGTTACACTTTTCCATTATTTTCTTTTTTCTTTTGAGAAAACTAGGCTACCTGCTTATTGCCTAAAACCCACACCCTGTGATTGTACTGTCGTAAAATCTGTCTTCTGCTCCGTTCCTCCCGCGTCGTACCGACATCACCAAACTTTGTCTAGACTCGGTGTCCAGCAAGGGTGTGCTGCATTTACTGAGCTAGGGGGAAGGCTCCCTGTGACCAACTGAGTTGATAGACGGCACCCCTGAGCAAAACCTTGACCCGAGGGCTACCCGACAGCTTTGACCTCCCCTACCTTACGAAAAATAAAAATAAAAAAGTTTAAATCTTAATATCTCCCTGTTCTCACTCGAGAATGCCTGGAAGTCTCTTGACTATTTCACAAGATCGTACCTAGCTGAAATAAAAAAGGCCGAAGTCGGGATCCTGCGTTTCCCATCACTGCCCACTATTAAAATGTGAGTACGGCTGCCCCTTGGGCTATTAAAAGATGCAGCACCTGCCCTGTCTGCAAATGGTGTCATTCGCGGTCATGAATCTAGACCCAGATCTATGCCTAAATCTACATTACGGATGTAGATTTCCAGCACTATTCCATCAGGCAAATAAGTCTAGGTTCAGAGTCAGCAAAATGATCATCCTGAAACTAGCCCAATAATCACTAACAATTAAGAAAATGAGGTATCTGAGCTTCAGTCCTCTTTTTACCCACTTCGAACATATATTTGTTCTTTTGATGTCTCGTGTGAATAGGGGTGCTTTATCTGACTGCTGATGGGCTAAACAATGCGTCCGAGTTGTAATATAGAACTCAATTTGCTGAGACTATCATCTGAAAGGCCCGGACAATTTATCGAACACGGCAGATGAAAGAAAGAGAGGGGGAAAAAAATGTTAAAACTGACCACTTCTAAAATGAAGAAAATAGGGCAGTAAAGGGTATTGTAATATACTTTAATCTTCCTTAATGTAGAAAAATATGAAATGCCATTAAATCTTCCTTTGAAATGGATGTGGTCGCATGGCTTGAGCACCCAAATCTAGTTAATGAATCTATTGTTAAGGCAAATAAACAGGAAGGAAGCGGCGAAGGAGTGATCTGTGCATTCTACGACTAATTCAGAAGATGAAAGGCAGAAAAATTAAAGTTAAATTCACATAAATATTAGAGCGAAGGAGAACAGTTGGAGATGTAACACAGGCAAGCCTGCGTCGCCCCTCGGTTGGTGCTGGGAACAAGCAGACACGTCCGGCTCGTGAGCGAAGTCGGGGAAGATGAAAGTGTTTCAAGGGGCCTGATAATTAACATTTTAAAAGGTTTTTCTTAATAAAAAATGATCTGACAATAATAGAATTTAATCATTTTATTTGAAAAATTAAATTGATTGCAAGCGTTCATTTGTGTGGAAGCGGCGTTTACGGAATTTGGATGACCTTATCCTATCCAATCTCCACTTTAATCACTTTAAATGGAGCTGATAGACAAAAAGAGAACGGGACGCGACAGAGATGCAAAGGCCAGTGATTTGGGGGAGATTAGCGGTCCTCCCCGAGGTCCTCCACGAGGGCCCACCGCCACCTGCGCAACCCGTCTCCTTTGTTGCCACCAGAACGTCAGGCCATGTGACTGAGGCTGCCGGGGAGACGGGCTCTATCGGGGAGTCTCACCGCTGTCCCCAGGCACCCCTGTGGGGAAACGCGGCCTCGCAGGCATAACCTCTCCTCCGTGAAACAAAGAATACTCCGTCAAGTTAACACAGCACGGAAAATTCATC
Organism: Mustela erminea; assembly: GCF_009829155.1. NCBI lineage: Eukaryota > Metazoa > Chordata > Mammalia > Carnivora > Mustelidae > Mustela > Mustela erminea. The sequence goes on along the minus strand of NC_045627.1, from coordinate 83,822,018 downwards.
GGGGCTCACCTCAATCTATGAAGGATGCAAAGCTTTATTTGATCACTTTTAAAGCATCCGAACTGACCATTTATTCCAAGATCAGAGTACTGGAAGTCCTGTCCACAGACACTGTTTCATGTTAAACGGAGCCCCTTCTTTTCAGGAATCACATACCCACTCTCTCCTTTCTCTGCTTTGGGCATTGTATGGGAAAACAGAGACATGCCCTGCCACCTGGCACTATGTGTTTAAGTAAACAGTGGAGATCAACTTGTATCCCAGAGCCCCAACTCCATATTCTTAGACAGAACACAAGACCTGGCTTGGGTCTAATGTCCCCTGTGGTCAGATCCACAGTCAAGGGACAGATCGCACACAAACATGGCTGCGAGACATAGGGGAGGTGGGGGAGGTGGGGGGTGGGGTGACTTGGCTCATAGTCATAAGACATCGGCCTTCTTCAGGCTATCGCTCTGCTTATCCTCCACCAGGGTAGGACGGATACGGGCATGTACAGAGAAGGCTAATGTCTGACACTCTTCATTTGCTCCTCAACCAATAACAGCCTTCACGTGAGGGCTGTGCCAGCACAGCCCTATCCTGCCTTGCTCAGTGGAGAGAAGGCAGAAGGGAGGCCAGGGGACAGCATCCCACTCCATGGTGGAGTAGCCCACTCATCAAAGCCAAGGCTACATGGTTTACCAGACCCACTTCCCAGAAAGCCCTTCAGCTCTGGCCATGCAGACTTGCCATCCACCCTAACAGGAGTGTCCCTTCTAGCCACACACACTCCTCTGCCTGGGAGTCATGTAAGCACACGTAATTTCTCCATCACAGTACATTTCCAGTGATGGAAAGCCATAATCACAAGGCCTGGCGCCTAACAGTTGCTCAATAAGGGCACTTGTTTCTATTCCAGAAGGAAAAACAGACCGTGGTCAGGCACGTGCAGGCTCCTAGGACGCCAGCCCTCACGTGCAGCAGCACTGATGCTACCACGGCAAGCCTTGGGCTTGTGGTCCAAGAACAGCCTCTTGATGCCAAGATGACCAGCAATTTCGGGTTGGGCACTGGCCAGTCCAACCTCACAGCATAGCCTTGTTGTCCAGAGCCACAGACAAGGGCAGGCCACCCCCAAGTCTTGCTCTAGGCTGGGGCTCTTCTGAGTACTGAGAGAGTCTGTAGAATTTGATTTAAATTCATCTTCTACTGTACATTTTTTTTTACCATAACCGCATGCCTGCTGAAACTGAACACAGTGGAGATACTCGAATGCATTAATTAATGTGGCATCTCGTTTTGGAGCACATCTCAGAATAAATAGTCTCCTCGAGTACTGTTTAATTGATGAGTATCCTTCCATTTCAAGGTAAGCTATTTTTTAAATTACCATTTGCAAGAGGACTTATTCACTGCCATGGAAAAAGAATGATCTAACTTGAACTGGAGCTGAGGCCAGTAGAAGCTGCAAAGGTAACTCACAGACCCAAATTCAAAACAGCTTTATGGTTCTTATCGATCAATTTTAAAATACTGTGCATTTGAACTTCAAAAATAAATTTATACTGCCCTTTTTATCTGTTACATATGTTAGGGCTCCCAATAAAATTGTATTTAAAAAAAGATTAAAAGGCTCCTAACAAATTGCTAACAACAACAATTTTTTTTTTTAGGGTAAGTATGTGCCAAATGGTGCACAGAACATTTTTTAGAGGTTGGTTTGTTTGTTTGTTTGTTTGTTTTTACTATTTTTAGTGATTGTAACACTGGTTATCCAAATTCACATTTAACAGAGCTATCCACATGTTATCTGGCAAGCCTACCCACGGTCCAAACCAACTGACTCACCATATTGGGGTGTTTTTTGTTCTGCTTCCTTCAATTTGTTGGTTTGGGTTGTTAATGCTATGTGGGGTTTTGTTTGTTTGTTTTTCATTGGCTTGCCTGTCAGATCGCTAACCCTGGGCAGTCCTCAGTTCCCTCACACGAATGGGACAAGCAACAGTCGCCACTCCACCCACCTTGCAAACGGCCAAGACGTCACAAGATGACAAGAATCCAAAACGTGGAGCCACTAAGTGGGTAAAGCTCTGAACAAAGTCAGATGGGAAGAGTAAGGGCTTTCCCTGCGATATGACAGCTTCCTTTTAAAGGGCTACACTGTATATACACAGACTGAAAATTAAATACTTAATATGCAAACAGCCCCATTAGCTTAAAGAGGAAGCCATCAGCATCCCCGCAGAAAAATCAGGCATCACGCCCTGTAATGCATATCTACTCGCCATGTCCCAGGGAGGACCCTCAACCCCGCCAGGCCTTGGTCCCCTTCATTCCACGGACCACAGTGTCTATGAACAGGGCTAATAGAAGGACTAAATGAATAATGTATCCCATAAACACTCAATGCTCGCCCTGTTCCCTAATTCAATAAGGTTGTGCTTAATCATCTCCAAAGGGGGAAAAAATATATACATGTAAGTAAGCAAAAAACAAAAAGAAAAATCTGACTTTACTAGAAATAAACTAAAAATAAAATTACACCAAGGCATCATACTTATGAAACTAGCAAAGGTTTTTTTTTTTAAGGATTTAAATGACATTATTAAAAAGCTTAAAAAAATGTTCATAAATATTCAACAAATGAAGAATGGCTAAATAAACAGAAAGAGAATGGTTAAACATGCGGATAATGATTAAGTTATGGAATTTTTAAAGAAAAGAGAAAGGCTCTTACATCAGTTATGGAATTCCTTATATTATACGTCGTAAGAAGTCCTGTCAAATGATGCATCGTGAGGTAGAAGACTATCTAATGGCGGGAAAAATAATCACAGTGATTCCCATGAAAGCAGTTTCAGATGTTGTACACAGTATGATTATGTCATAATCCACGGATCCATGGATATCATCGCAAGTAAAACAAAGACTGGAAGGAAGTGCATCGAATGCTAACAGGAATTATCTCCACATAGGGAGTGGTTGCGGGTGATGTTTATTTTCTTCTTTGGGTATGTTCTATTTTCCACATTTTCTGTAATGATGACCATATTAGATATTTGTAACAACAACAACAAAAAATGGTCGGGGTGCTTGGGTGGCCCAGTCAGTTAAGCATCTGCCTTTGGCTTGGGTCATGGTCCCAGGGTCCTGGGATGGAGCCCCATAGGGAGCCTGCTTCTCCCTCTCCCTCTGCTGCTTCACCTGCCTGTTCTCTCTCTCTCTCCCTCTCTCAGATGAATAAATAAAATTTTTTTAAAAATTGGTTAAGAAAATGCAATACTGAAAAACTGGGAAGTAAATACGGTTTAGGAGGAGATTAGAGAATGTTCGGTGTGCGTGTGTGCGTGTGTGCGTGTGTGCGTGTGTGTGTGTGTGTGTGCGTGTGTGTGCGTGTGTGTGTGCGTGTGTCTAACAGTCTCCTCCCCCCCACCACCTCCCTCTCCTCTTCTCTCCTTCCTTCCCCCCCTCCCTCCCAGGGGAAGTGGTGGGTTCCAGTTTCATCCAACACACTATACTCCGCGAGGGCCTACAGAAGTCCTGCGTGATGGACAGAGTGGTTAGGGACTGCCGACGTTCTATTCTGAAACCTCCCACCCTGAACATCTCGGGGCCACGCCATCCACTACCACTGCTCCTTTAGCCCTCACAGACAGCCTCCATTCATCCAAAGAGCTGCCAGCTGCCCTTAGAAAAGGGGAACCCACTCCAGCTCCAGAAACACCAACAGAGTTCAAGTGGGACGCTTCCAGGCCATTTTCTCTGAACCTGTACCAAGGCCCAGTAACTATATTCTGTGCTCATTCTCCAAAACAAGATGTCCTGAGCACCAAACCTCAGGGTACCATCATGGAGCCTTCAGTCAGAGGGGAATGCTGACCCCAAGTTCCAACACCCCAAGAGGCAGGAAGACTGCTGTTCGAATGGAGATGGGCACATGGTACAGTGAGCACCAGGGAAGAAGAAAAAGGTGCCTCTGAGTCTGGGAAGGCTTCGTGAGGGGAAGTCTGGGGACAGCTGGAGGGCGCCGAGCGGGAAAGAGGATTCCAGACCAAGGCACATGCAAAGCCACCAAACACAAGACCGTGGCATGTCTGCGACCCTGTGGGTGTTTAATGTGGGATCGGAGAGATTCGCCTGGACTACCCCATGCAGAGCCCTGAATATTCCACTAGGAACCCCTGCTTTCTCCCAGCCACATTATGGAGGAGATCGGCCCAGGACCAGCTCTCTCCGCATGGGCACTCAATCGTGCTGTCCCCTTTCCTGCCTCTCGCACTCAGGGAGAAACCCATCTCAGAACCCCAGTTTCCAGATGGTCACAACAAAGGGGTTTGTTCAAACCCCAGGTCATGGAGGGTTCCGAGTAACAGCCATCCATCCCCCCTAACCCACGCCACCAGGAGAGCCATCCCTCCGGAACACCAGGCCGTAAGATGCTCACTGCCTTTTCTAAAGCCCTGCAAGCCCCCAGCCCGGGCTCCAAAGGAGATGCTTGTCTGGACAGTGGCTGAAAGTCATCTGCTGCCTGCGGTCTCCAGAGGAGTGGGCGTGGCCTCTTGCCACATCAGGGGGCGCCTGGAGAGGCCTGTGCGCCCCTCCCCCACCCTCCCCGGGACGAGGCCTGCCTCCCGCGATGCACAGCAAGTCGGACAGAGCAACACAACGCCCCACCATGAACTTCTCGCCGGCACCGGCCCTGCCTCCTTTAAATCCAATTGCAATCTTCGCAGCCCGACACCGCCCGAAACAGAAGGCTCGCTGATGGCTGGAAGATGGCTTCGGTGAAAGTAGAGCTCATTTCAGAAAATCAAAGCAAAGAAAAATATTGAACACAATTCAGAGGCATAATGCATTATTATGGGCTTTTATGGATTTTATGTATAATTTCATGTAAAGTTAAGAGGCTGAAGCGATCTCTTACACTCAGCTGTATTATCAGCCCAGCACCAAACAATGTCCCACATCTTATTATGTTCACAGTTGACACACTATTAGAGAAATGTGCAGCTGTCTTACTCTGCTATTCATTTCCTCATTACTATTTTATAAATATATGATTAACAGTTATTGCAGCTGCCTAATTCACATTTATTGCAAATGCAACGCCACAAATGAATGCTCAAAGCAAAGAGATGTGGTTTTAGAGTAATTTAAATTTTACAGTTCCATTTACCCTGCCTTTTAATTTACTGCATAATGACCCCATTAGAATAAAGCACATCTGGAAGTTCTTTGGGGAACATTTAATTTTCTGTGGCTTCAGTACTAACAGAACTTCTACCATAAAGCCCACAGATGCCTTAAAGACTGTACAAATTCCCACATTTTATGCCAAGATGCCGGTTAATTGTACAGATGAGACAACCACGCAAGGCGCAGAGATGCGCTTCCTGGTAGGAAAAAGTGAGGACGCGGACCCGAGACCCACTCTTCGCAAAGTTTGCGTGTCCAAAACCTGAGATCAGCTCACCTACTTTCTGATCCCCGTTTAGACCCATCCCTTCTCGGGGGAAGAGGCCACGTCGGGCTGTGTGCTCTCCCCGGGGCAGTCTCCCTTGCCTTTTTCCCACACAACTTTCTCCCGGACCGGACCGTGGAAGGGAGAACAGGCAATTTGCCCGAGCTTGGTAAGCCGGGGAAGGCCAGCGTGTTGGCGGGGCCCGGCCTGGCCCTCTCTGGCGAGGCTGCAGAGGCCTCCGGATTCCAGCAGGCCACATGAACCGAACCATCTGGAGTATTCGAAATTGACTTGAATATTCAATACAGATCACTGCCGCAGAACTCACGGATGAGAAGTAATGCGAATCCGTTGCCATTGATTGGCTAATTTATGTTCTACAACTAATCGAAGCACAAATCTCATTAGCCACAGGTCAGTAAGGCTTGGAGAGAAAAAGACAATCATTTTGGTAGCCTAGTTGGCTGTAAAGACACAATTAGAAGCCCACCGGTTTTCTAGGCTTTTCTGCCCATCCTCCCACCTGGCAGGCGGACGACAAAGGGAGAGAAAGGTAGGTCTTGCCCATGGCTTGGCCAGTCACTGCAAGAGATCTTCAGAGGTAATGATCTGACACGCTTCTTTCATCTAACGCAGCGATAACACACATGACTCTATTGTTTCCAACAAAAATAAAGCCTGTAAGCGACTGAGGAGTCCAGTGCTCTCTTACCTGGTCCATACTTAAAAGCACTGGGGCAAATGTTAAGTATTTCGGGGGACAGGGGGTGAGGGCACTGGCCAAGGCTTTCTATATTCTAACGTTGCACACATTTAAAAATCCATCTTCGTAAAGCACGGAGAAGCCATGCATTATCGAATTAGGTTTTGCAATTAAAGTCCACTCACTGTAAGCCAGAGACTGTCTTCATTCCTGGAGCCTCTCAGATCAATCTGGGGCAGACATTTTTAACCAAACTTAAATATGGAAGCTGACAGGAAAACGACAGAGGGAGGGAGCAGAATCCTGTCTTAACTACACAGTAAGATGCAAAATCCCCAGTAGAGATCAAATTCGAGATTTCCGACAGCAAGCTCCTCCGGCTCATCTCTGTTGCTGATCTCGTTAGGATGGCATTTTTAAAAAGTCACACGGTTTTACCAGTGTTGGTATAAGCAGAGACCCAAGCCTCCCGCCTCACGCGGTCCCTCTACCTCCTTTGTCACATAAAACAATAGATCAAATCGGGACCTTTGCTAAATGACCAGGAACAGAACCCAAACAGAGATTTTTCTGGATACACAAAATGAAAAAACAGCACATCAAATTCCAAATGTTTCCAGTGACCCATCTCTTCGCGGTCACCGCCATGTCACACTGGGTCTGTGAGAGGCGTTCCTCTGAGTCTGTCAGGGCCTCTTTCAGGGACGTTAATCCACGTTTAATTGAAACAGTGGACTAGCCACGATCCTTCAGGTCCATTATGTGGGAGAGCAGGGCGTTTTCAACACACCCAGAAGGAAAGATCGCAGAGGGTTGGGAACCAAAGAACAGTCAAGCCACCTTCCCCTACTGAGGCCTGATCCTCATTCCACGGAGCAAACAGCCGTCACCCTAAAACTGCCCTAAACTTGAAAGAACACTCTACATTTTCATTACTTTGTTTTACTTCATTGAAAATTCTCTAGAACAGTGGGTTAAGCATCTGCCTTTGGCTCAGGTCATGGTCCCAGGGTCCTGGGATCAAGTTGCTGCACAGGGAGCCTGCTTCTCCCTTCTGCCCTTCTCCCCTGCTCATGCACACTTGTTCTCTCTCTCTCTCTCTCTCTCTCTCTCTCCCCCTCTCTCGGCTCTCTCTTTCTCTCTCAATAATGAAATCTTAAAAGAAAAAAAGAAAGGAAGAAAGTTCTCTAGAACTATGAATATGTCAAAAGACTAATTAGCCCCCTCCCGCTGTCTTGGTCCTCGAAGTGTCCCCATACCTATAGAAAATAGAATGATCCCCCCCCAGCTCCACATCCCAACAGATAGGAAAACTGCCTTGAGATGGAACCTCACCGACACCCCCCATCCCAGCAGCTTTATTCTTATGCTAACGAGTTTAATAACAGCAAACACCGAACACCACCGAACTTCACACATTAGGTGGGAATGGAGATTCCCAAGAATCTCTACTCTCGCATCCCCTTACCAGAAACGCCGGGCTCTGTTCTTTTTCATACGTGAACATGCTGGAAGAGCGTTCTCTTTTACATTTAGTACCTTTTCGCAGGACATCCCCAAACCTGTACGATCGCTGAAGGAAGCCGCGATCCCTTTCGAGCTCTGCTCCCCTCTTTTCACCCACCCGCGTCCCCCCCACCCCCACTAGGCCAGTTTGTACTCGCTGGTGACAGTGCGCAGGGATCCCTTCATTCCCCGCCTTCCAGGGGCCAATCTGGGACTGCGCTGCAGCTGGTCCAGCCCTAACCACCCCGCAACCGCCGCAGCACTCTATTTCTATTCTTGTTCTTAATTATGTAATACCTGACCCACAGAAGAACACACAAAACACGTAAGCTTGAAGCCTAATTGTAACACGCGTGTCCTGACACCTGCCCTCACCTGGAGAAACCACACGACCAGTCGTGTTAACGCCCCCTGTTTGTTCCGTCCTAATCACCCTTTGCCTCCCCAAAAGGATCTGAATGGTGTATTTACCATTTTACCATCTAAACAGTAGTCTTTTGTGTTGACTGGTTTTTTCATTTCATAAAAAATAGCATTTTATGCTATATGATCTTCTGTGGTCTGCTTTTCTCGCTCAAGACTCCCGATATTCACACATGTGTCTGGGGGGAGCCGTGTGACATCCATTTTCACGTGTGTATAATACTCCCCAGCCTACAGAACCATCCTCTTATCAGTGGCTGGCAGGGTGGTTTCCAGGCCGTGGTGCTCTGACAGTCCTCACAGCACGTGCCCTGCTATGTGTGAACGCGAGTCCCTCTGAGGGATCCACCGAAGAGCAGGATTATGGGGACTAACGTGCTCCGCTTTCCAAGATTATGCCAACGTGTTTTCCAAGTGTTCTTCCAACGTACTCTCTCACCAGCAATATATATGAGTTCCCAGTCTCCACAGCTTCACCCACGGGAGACACTGTCGGACTTCACCCATGGGAGACACTGTCGACTTCAGTCAGCCTGGCAAGTACAAAATGCTAGACCTTTGTGGGGCTTTTGTGGATATGTGCTGGTGCCTAAATACAGTCATATCGTTATTATTTTAAGGTGATGAATAATACTTAGGAAAAAAAAAACAAAAAAAGAAAGAAAACTTCAGTGACTGCTTATATAAAACAAGTAGGATTAGTTGCAGAAGATTACTGTTGCTTTGATAAAGCTTTTTTCCCCAGATTTATTGAGACTGTACAAGTTTAAGGTGTATGATGCGATGATTTATGTACACATTGTGAAATTATCACCACAATAAGGTTAGTTAACACATCCATCACCTCACAGAGTTCCTCTGTGGCTTTAATTTGCATTTTCCTAATTACAAATGAAGATGGAGCATCTTTTCACATGTCAACTGGCCAATCCAATTTATTCTTCTGTAAAAGACCCACTCGTGTCTTTCACCCATGTTTCTATTGGGGTTTTTTTTCTTACTGATTATTTTCCATCTGTCTATATTCCATTTATTAATCTTATATCTTGTCTAAGTGTTTGGTAAAACAAGTTCTGAATTTGAATGTGGTCTAACTCACCAACATTTTGTGTTTTGCTTAAGAAACCCTATCCTACCCCGAAGTTGTGAAGCAGTCTCCTCTATTTCCTTTTTAAAATATTTAAGTTTTGCCTTTCATACTTAATCTACCCGGGATGGATTTTGACACATGGTGTGAGGTAGGGATCCATTCGGTTTTTCCCACATGGTTAACCAGCGTTCCCTGCCCTTTTTACTGAGTAGACCATGTCATTCCCCATGGTCTGTGGTGCCACATATGCCTGGTCTTCTTCTGGGCTCTACACCCTTTCCTCAGACTGTCGTCTGTGGCTGGGCCAAGACCACACCACCACAATGACCGCAGCTTCTAATAACCCTTGTTGTTGGATAACTTTTGTTCCCTCCCCCTGATTCACGCACACACTTTTATTTGGTTATTTGGCAAATGGGTTTGGCAGACCTATTTTCCTGCAGGGAAAAGAAGGAGGAGGAGGAAGAAAAGGAAAAGAACAGTAGCTGATTTCTACATATTATGAACTTGACATACATTATCCCATTTAAACCGCAATAACTCTGCAGAGCAGAGAATTATTTATTTTACCTTTATCTATATATTCAAAAATTGAAGCTCAAAATTGTTTAATGACTTGCCAAATACACACACCAAAAACCAGCAAAGATACACATCGTAAAGCAAGTCTTTTGGACTCTCGAGCCAATGCTCTTTTAGCTTCACTGGGAAAGCCCGGATTCCCAGAACCATGTTTCGAATCTCCTTTGTCGATGCCACTGGACTTCCAGAGACCTCTTCTCTGCCCTGCTTGGGAACTGCAGCTGTGTGTCTGAGGCCAGGCCTCAGCTTAAGGGCTCCACAGTGGGACTTGGGTCCTCTGCATCCCTGCCCTGATACATACCCCTCCCCACCCCCGAACATGCTGTCAGCCTGGCTGTCCTTTGTCGGGCATTTCTCTCTAATTGTGAAGCATTTTCTGCTCAACCCAGATTGTGGAGGGAACAGGAGGAAACAAAGTGGAAGCTATTCCAAATAAGATTCAACTTCCTGCCTATACCTTTTGCCAAGCAACTCAAGAAAATGCCCGCGAGGGAACCGCCACTGTCCTTTTCAAATGAGATCGGCTGAGCTCTCTGCTCACATAATAAACCCAACTGGCCTGGCGGATTCACTGGCATTAATTACGTGGTTGAGGTTAAATATATTTTATGGACAAAAGCAATGATAGACGGGTTCTTCGTACAAAAGATTTCAGCTCATTTGAGATTTAACCATTTTTAAATTTAATAATTAAAAAAAAAGCCACAATTGTAAAGGTCAGATCTAATTCCGCTGCCTATTATGAGCTGCCAAACCCAAAGCCGCAGCTCAGAGCCAGCTGAGGATGACTCAGGACTGGGGGAAGAGACAGCTGTACCAGAAAGGGCAGGCCTCCGTGTGCGACTGAGGGTTCGTGCACAGATCGCTGCGTCAATTAGGCCTGGTCTCATTTCCTGGCTGTAAAAGTCTAATTTACTTTTCCAATTTTATCACAGTGTTTTCCCTTTCAGCACTCATCTACTGTCCCGATTTCCTTTGCCAATGGCCATGTCCCTATCTGTGAATTTATTTTTAAACAGTCTTAGGAGGCCTACCATTATGTTTCCAAACCAATTAAAACCACAGCAGAACACTACGTGTGGTAGCACAGCAGGTTAATATGTAAACATATGCTGACTTGCTGGACACTAAGCCGCTGCGGAAAACCAGTCCAAACGTCTGAGGTACCGGGAGCCATGACCCTGAAACCCACCCCTCCAGAAGTACTTCCCACAGGCTCTTCTGTTTCTTTGCTCCCTCTTTAAGAGATGAGGCAAGGTGACCCACAGAAATCAAGCCGTTTCAATCACACCGCTAATGAGAACAGGTCTGTGAGCCTCACCCCCACTCCAACACCTTACTGCACGGATCTAAAGCTCCTGGTGACCGGACAAGGATGAGTGCTCTGCAGAGGAGGAAGGAAGGACCTCCACACCCCACTCTGAATGCAACCCAGACCTCGGCCCTCAAACTCCAAGCTCCCGTGTGGAATGGATGTGGAATGGTTGTGAAGTTCGTTCTACTCCTTGCCCCCAGTGGACACTCGCAGTAAAAATGCGGAGAGCCCAGCTCCGCCCACTAGGCTGGGCAGAAGGCTCCAGTGGAAAACTTTCTGAAATCCTCCAAAAGCTCACTTAAGCAAAACTGTGAAAAGTACCATGTACGATAAACGCAATCCATTAAAGCATACCACCACCAAGATTTCCTTTGGAATTGCTGCCATAACCTCCCTGCTCCTACTCTTGCCCCAGTCTGGGGGATTCATTCTCCGCTCTCTAGCCAGAATAATGTTTCTAAAGTGCAAATCTGATCATTTCTCCTGCGCCCCCACCCCCCGCTACATGGCTTTGGGAAATCATCCAGTTCCCTTGGCCTGGCACACAGACATTCCAGGATATGGCCTCTACGCCCCCCCCCCTCTTCAGGGCCCAGCCTGGTTCAAGTGTTCTCTCAAAGTGCTGGGTCTAAGCACCGGCTGAGCCCTCGCCCTGGAACATACTTCCTGCGGCTGCTCCTAGTAAAACCCCGCCCATTACTTAGTAAGGGCTTCATAGACACCAGGGCCCCTACGAAGCATTTCATCCACATTATCTGCTTTAATTCCCAAAACCCCAAAGAGAAATCTACAAAGACAAAAAAAGAAAAAGAAAGAAAAAAAAAAAAAAAAGCTGAGGCCCGGAGATGCCAGGTGATTTATCCACAGTCCCACAACCAGTTGAGGCCAAGCTGGGCTGCTGCTGGCCACCGCTACCCACCCCCTACCCAAGGAGCTGGAGAGGGGAGAGGTTCTCCTCTGTGCCCATACACAGCTTCCTGTGCTGTGCTGTACTCTCTGATTAACCACCATAAAGTAGCCCCTGAAAGCAGCGTCTCTGCTGCACTGGTCTTTACGTCCCAGCTCCAGCCAACATCTCGCACATCACAAGTGCTCAGTTAATATGTGCAAAAACAATGAAAGAACCATTGGGAAAGATACTGGGAAATGGATTTGTTACATAACGGCCACAAGGGAACGCCACAGACCTGTGTGCTGTGTAGTTATTCCAGAGAATACCGGTGGTGCATCATGTATGTAGGTACCCAAGTGATAGCCTAAAAACTGGGAAGATTGTCCTGGGGTCCCCAGCTCCTCTCCTACTGACACCCAGCATGCTTTCTGGTTAGCTGTCAGTGTCATCACCAGTATCACTGGAGCCCAAACTTGAGTATTCTAATAAACATATTATTAGAAAGATAAATCAGTTGCCCAACTTAATGTTTTTAAGACACATGCATGCAAATTGCATTTATCCAGATGTGTAGCAGGTCCGTGCCAAACCATTTAAAACATAAAACAGATAAGTTCCTTAAGCCTAATTTTCAGCTTCCCAAAGATCAGTCCTCGGCAGATGGCTGGGCAGATGAATGCTGTAGAAAAATTAAGGGCTGTCTGTATCTTTCAAATTGACATGCAGAGCAGTTGGGTTCTGCTAGAAACTAAGAATGACCACAAAATGTAATTATGATTGTAATGAGAATGGGTTAAGCTTAAACTATTTCTCATTTTCATTGCAGTCACTGCCACAAGATGGAGTGGAGATTAATGCCAGGCCATTTCCTGTGCTTGTTATACCCTTTGTCATTAGAATAAAACATCATAATTTGAGCATCTCATGTATACTGAGAAGGACGGCCGGGGAGGGGTGACCACACTGGCCAAACCTCCGTGCTCTGGTACCTCCTCTGCAGCTGGAGACCAGGGGGCCTGGGGCAGAGTCACTGTCACCCAGGCCATCCCTTCCACTTCAGCATTCTGCAGGCTGGACTCAGAGAGAGCCTCAACCCTCCAACAGTAGAATGGGGATAACAAGGCAGCAGTCTTTCAAACCATCCACAGAGATAGAGTTTACGAACGGCTCTGCATCCTGTAAAGCAGTGCTCAAGTGCGAGACAGGAAGACACTGAGATCTGAGCTCACCGCCCAGACCAACATCCCCGACTGTGTGAACCTGGTCAGGACAGCTCTATGAGCTTCCCTACCCATCTGCTAAAGGGGGATAAGACCACTCACTGCATTAGGGTTTTTGTGAAAAGTAAATGAGACAGTGACTATAACGTGCAGAGAATGGGGCCCGACACATATGCAGTGCCCTTGGAATGGCGGCTGTAATTGTGGATGATGGTCATTGTCAATGCCATCATCTTCCTCATTATTAAATGTGGATTCCCTAATATGCTAATGAGGCAAGTAACAACACCGAGGATTGTTCACTCCTGGGGGATTTTCATCACAGAACTCCTTGTGCCCACAGAATCTTACCCAGAGGTCTCCACAGTTTCACCGCTGCTTGTGGAGTTGCTCTAGTTCAAGCAGGAATGGGGGCCTCTGGGCTGACCATGCAGATCCAGTCCCCCACAGCTCCTGACCATGCAACTCTGCGGGGCCAAGTGCTTAGCGAACACATTGATTAATCGGGATCTCACAACCTGTCTCTGCTGCCTGGCTCCCTGAACTCCTCCCCATCTTTGGTGGGTCTCCTCTAGGGTTGCCTCTATTTGACACCCCCACCACAGGCCCCAAAACAGAGTGAGTCGCTGTCCCTTGTGGACTGAACTCTCACTTGGCAGCCACCTATTTTCACAAATTTGTACAATAATTATTACCAGCTCCCAGATTTTCCTCCCCCTGAAAAGAAACCTTGCACCCCCCAGTCCTCTTCTCCCACCAGCATCTGGTAACTGTGAAACTACTTTCTATCTTCACGGATTTGCCTATGCTGGACACTTCATATAAATGGAATCATGCACAATGTGGTCTTTCGTAACTACCTTCTTTTTTTTTTTAATTAATTTTTTATTTTTTATAAACATATATATTTATCCCCAGGGGTACAGGTCTGTGAATCACCAGGTTTACACACTTCACAGCACTCACCAAAGCACATACCCTCCCCAATGTCCATAATCCCACCCCCTTCTCCCAAACCCCCTCCCCCCAGCAACCCTCAGTTTGTTTTGTGAGATTAAAAGTCACTTATGGTTTGTCCGTAACTACCTTCTTTTACTCAGTGTCATGTTTTCAAGGTTCATCTGTGTTGTAGCTTGTGGCAGTTTGCTCACCCTTCTTATTGCCAAAGAAGCATCCATTGTATGGACATACCATATTTTGTTTATCCATTTGTCAGTTGACGGATATGTGAGTTTCCACTTTTTAGCCATTATGAATGACGTCACTATGACCATCCATGAACACATTTTTATGTGGATGTTTGCTTTCAATTCTCTTGGATGTGTACCTCACAAGGAATTGGGAAATCACAGGGTAGCTCTATGTTTAACATTTGAGACATTGTCGAACTCTCTTCCAAAGCAGTTGCATTATCTTATATTCTTACCCACCAGTGTACACGAGTCCCAATTTGTCCATATCCTTGTCAACACCTGTTCTTTTCTGATGGGTTTTCTTATGGCAGCCGTATTAATATGGGCAAGGTGATATCTCATTGTGGTTTTGGTTTGAATTTCTCTAATGATCAGTGAAGTTGAGCCTCTTGCCATGTGCTTGTTGGCCATACATATATCTTCTTTTGGGGAAATATCTGCTTAAGTTCTTTGCCCATTTTTTAAGCAGGCTGTTTGAATTTTTGTTGCAGAGTTGTGGGAGTCCTCTGTATATTCTGGGTGCTAGGCCCTTACCAGACATACAACTTGCAGGTATCTTTCCCCATTCTATGTGTTCCCTTTTTTAATAGGGTCCTTTGAAACACAAAAGTTTCTAATTTTGGTGGGATCCAATTAATTTTTTCTTGGATTGCTTAGGGCTTTTGGTTTCATATCTAAGAAACCATTGCTTGGGTGCCTGGGTGGCTCAATCGATTAAGCATCTGCGTTTGGGTTCTATCATGATCCTAGGGGCGTGGGATCAAGTCCCATGTTGGCGGGGGGGGGGGTCCCTGCTCAGCAGAGAGTCTGCTTCTCACTCTGCTTCTCCCCCAACTCGTTCTCTCTCTCAAATAAATAAATATCTTTTTAAAATTGCTTAATCCAAGATCACAAATATTTGTGCCTATGTTTTCTCCTGAGAGCCTTGTAGTTTTATCTCTTATGTTTAAGTCTTTTTTCCATTTTAAATTAATTTTATATATGGAGTGAGGTAGGAATCCCACTTTATTCTCTTGTGTGTAGATACCCAGCTGTCACAGCATCATTTGTGGAAAAGACTCTTATTTCCCCCACGGAATGGTCTTGACACTCTTGCCAAAAGTTAATCAACTATGAATGTATGAATTTATTTCTGGACTCTCAATTCTAGTTCATTTTTCTCTACGTCTATCATTATGCCAGCTCCCGACTCTCCTGGATACTATTGCTTTATAAAACATTTTGAAGTCATGAAGTATGATTCCTTCAACTTTTTTTTCTTTTCTCAAGATTGTTTTAGTTCTTCTGGGTCTCTTCCAACTCCATATGAATTTTCAGATCAGCTTGTCAATTCCTGCAAAAAAAGCCAGCTGGGATTTTAATTTGGATTATGTTTAATCTATAGGTCAATTTAGACAGTAGTTACCATTTTAACAACATTAAGTCCTGTGACCCATGAATGCAGATACCCTCCATGTAAGTCTTCTTTAAGTTCTGTCAATGATATCTGTAGTTTTCACTATACATGACTTATAATTCTTTTGTTAAATTTATTCCTAAGAATTTTTAAATTTTTGAGGCTATAAGTAGGTGGACTTACTTTCTTTCTTTTTGCTGTTGTTGTTGTTTTTCAGGGTTTGGTGGGTTTTGTTGTTTTGGGATTTTTTTGGTGACACTGGTGGATGGACTTATTTTCTTAATTTCATTTTTGGATTGTTCATTGCTGGTGTACATAAAGACAATTTTGTGGATTCTGGATCAATCTCTGTATATAGATTATACAAGATTATATCATCTTCAAAAAGAGACACTTTTACTCCTTTTTTCCCTACTTGGATACTTCTTATTTCTTTTTCTTGTGTAATTCTCTCATTGCACTTGAAATCTGTCCTTCCAACTGAACCATGAGATCCTTGAGACAGGGAGCCTGTCTTATCTTGTCATACCCTCAGGCTTGCTATAGGACCTAATCAATGATAAATGTCTAATAAATGGATATAAGGAGATAAGAGTAAGAATCTCACTTTAAAAATATGAAGTTTTCAAAAGATTTTCTCACCAAACATAACATGCTTTTTGATATCTTAAAAGATGGAGAACCAAATACCACCAGGAATAAATTAATGAGAGCTAAACATAGCTTCTAGGAAATGCAGGACATAAAGGCACGAGTGAAATGACATCACAAGAAAGCAGACAAAGCCAGAATGTAGAACATTCTATGGACCAACTGATCAATTTTTCTAACAAGACAATGGCTTGTGGGAAAAAGGTATGTGGATGAGAGTATTCTAGAATAAAAGATAACTGGAATATTCTATCATTTGCTTAAAACTATACACCCAGCCCCCTGAGGCTGACCTTCTATCAGGCTTCTCCCTATGGAGAGACTGGGCTTCCCAGGCCCCTGAGAGCAGGATGAACAAACAAGAGAAGGAATAATGTGGTGACTTCCCAGCTGAAGCTTGAAAAGTCTTTGCATGTTCCTCCTTCCCGTTCCCAGAAATGGGCTCTTTCTTCAACATGGGTCTGAGGGTAAAGAGTGAAGCCAATCCATGTGGGGTGTGAAACTTGAGCCAAAAAAGATACCTTTGTGGTCAGAAGCCACTGAGATTTAAAGGTCATTCGTTATGACCTATCCTAAGCTGATTGATATATCCTAAGCTGACTGATATATCCTAAATTAATATAACAGTCCCGATCAGATATGAACACAAAATTTTCGTTATTCATGAATATGTCATGAATTTGTAGAAATGCATATTTAAGATGGTAGGAATAAAATGTCCATGGCAGACAAAATTCTAGGATGGTCCCAAAGATTCACACTCCCTGTCGCACCCACTCTGAATAACCCCCTACTCCTGACTGGGGGTGAGACCTGTGCTTATGATGGGATATCATTCCCAGGACAGGTTACTAATCAGAGGACTTCAAGTGAATCAAAATTACCCTGGGTGGGCCTGCCCTAACCAGGTGATCCCTTAGAAGAGGGTAAAATGTTAGCAAGATTTCCCTGCTGGCCTCAGAGGAGAAGCAAAAAGCCATGATATCAGTTGCCTATGGAAACGATGGCTTTCAGAGCTGAGGGCCTCAGTCCATGTGAGCCAACACCCATGTGAACTTGGATGAGACCCAGCCTTGATTAACATCTGGATCGCAGCCCTGTGAAACCTGAGCAGAGGATCCAGCTGAATTGTGCCCAAGGTCCTGAACCACAGCAAGGCTGAGATACCAAATGTGTATTGTTTCAGCAGCTACATCTATGGTAGTTAGTTATATAGCAACCTAGAACAAACATAATCTCTGTGACTCTTTTTATTTATTTTTTTTATTTGTGTGTGTGTGTATGTGTGTGTGTGTGTCTCGTTTTAAAACCATACAGCAGGGGCACCTGGATGGCTCAGTCAGTTAAGCATCTGCCTTTCACTTAGGTCATGATCTCGGGGTCCTGGGATCGGCCCTGCATCAGGCTCCTTACCTGGTGGAGAATCAGCTTCTCCCTCTCCCTTTGCCTACCCTAACCCCCACCACACTTGTGCTCTCGCTCTCTCAAATAAATAAATACCATCTTTTTTAAAAAAACTTAAAAAAAAAATCCAGGGGAGAGGCAAAGCAAATGTGGAAAAACCTTGTTAATACTTGAATCTGAATGATGGGTAATTCATTATAATACTCTCCCCACTTCTATGAAGGTTTAAACATTTTCATAGTAAGATATTTTAAAGGATCCCTCATCAGACTGTAATCTCCTTTAAGCCAGGGCCCCTGACAATTCTGTTCACCCCTGTGTTTCCAGCAACAGTCACAGTACCTGGAACCTAGCGGACACATGGCTGTTAGATCAATTAACCGACAGGTTGGTGTGTTGTACTTTATAAACTCACAGCAGCCTTCCACAGCTGGCATCACTAACACCATTTCACAGATGCAAGAACGGAGGCCGAGGGAGCTGACGGCTCAAAGCCACGTGGCTGGTAATAGATAAGATGAGCATCCGGGTCTTTCGGTTCCTGATCCAACATCCACTGGTCTCACTTTGGATTACAGGATCTGCCATCCAGGTTTTCTCTGGGATTTAATAGCTGCTGTTTCATTCTGGTTTATCAGGAGAATTTACGCACACCACCACAGTCATAGTAAGACATCCGTTAGAAAACCCAGGCAGGCAGGTTAAATGTGAATTTCCTTTCTACTGTACCATTGTCTGACCTCCTTCCATGAATCAAAGTGAGTAAAGGGTTCTTCACTTACTGACATAAAACAAATTGAACAAATTATCTTATTTAACCGAGGAAGGACCAGTCACACCACTGATTCTGGTCCAGCCTGCACCAAGCTTTTCCTCCTTATTAACACTCACTTGCAAATGAGGTTCGGACTGGTTCATGGAAGGTGGCACTGAGCTCATTAGCATCTGTGTCTGCCCCACGTCAGTGGGCTTAGTCGTAGGCACAGCTTCTAGGTAACATACCTACGGCTGCCGGCCTTTTAGCCGGCTATGAATCACCATCGTAACCAGGCCATGAATCAGAGCCGTAGGTGGAAGCCATTTCTAACGATGAGCTCAGTACCTTCAGAGTGCACGGAGGGCTGAGAGCGAGCCGGAGCCTCCCCAGATGTTAAATAACCAGCACAGCCTGCTACATATTTCTTTGTTTTGAAAAATGCTGATTGCAGAGAGTGGGAATTTGAAGCTCCCATCATCCAGGGCCATGTTGGCTTCTACTAGAAAGACCGCGGGGGGATAGCAGGAGAACCCTGTCTCTGCACCCAAGTCCAGCACAGGCACACATGGGGACGCCAGAGGGATGGCAGCCGGCTGCACAGTGTCCTGTGAAAAGCCCAGGGCCCTCCTGGGGAGGCTGGGAGGCAGAACAAGACTGAGAGTAGGCTAGGGCATCAATGGCCCCAGAGAGGGCTGCGCACTACCCCCTCGCTCCCTCTGTAACTTGGACCCTTTATTCATTTCCTTAGAGCTAATTTTCTTATTTCTGCAAAACGAGACTGATAATAATCAGTATTATCCACCCCATTTCACAGAGTGGGAAACTGAGGCTCATGGAGTAAGCACTAAGTGATAGAGGCGAGCCTGGAGCCCGGACCTGCCCATCTCAAAAGCCCACAGACTTTCGTCCAGGTCGCAGGAGCACCCTGTCACTGAAGGAATGGGCTTCTACGGAGAAGCCAGGGAGCTAACAAATGACATTTGCAGCTCCCACCGCTAACTTGCTCCCTCGGCCTCTTACAACTCGGCGTGACCTGAGGAGCAATCAGAGGAGAGGAGCTTAAAAGCCACTTTAAATTTCAGACCAATTCAATTTTGGAATATCACTCGTGAGGTGTAGCTTCTAGACGAAATTTCTAAATGACTAATACTCTTCTTTGTCCATTTCAGGGGAAAATGAATGTTGCTGCTAACATTTGACATCAATCGCCCAATCACATGTTGTCACATCATTACTCAGCTCTGTGACAAAGGCAGAGGAGAGAGACCGTGGCTGAAATGGCGCTCTTGGGTGAGGAACCAATCCAGGGGCCCCGGCGATGATGGAATAGGGAACAAAATGAAATCTGGCTGAAGAAGCTCCGCGTAACGGGTCATGTTGAGGAGGAAATAGAAGAAGTCGGAGCTTTATCATTTTATGTATATGGCGATTCATTTCATGTATAATTTTTTGGAATCTCAGTCCATGTACTAATTTGGTTCCAATGTGCCTGGGATGAACCTCTCACTGAAGGCAACTGGCCACCGGGGCAGAAATGGGGAGATGCCCACCACTTAGGTCAAGGGCAGGCTCTGTCCATCACCTGCAACTTTAGAAACCAGGCCTCCCCCCTTTCCGTGCACGTGCCCATGAAGAACGGTCTTTCTACCACCACGATCAAGGCAAGAAATCCTCTGAATCCAAACCAAGGCCAGCCCTCCCTTGCCAAGTGCGTGGGAGTCAGCAGCCGGAGCAGAACCGGAAATGCCACAGCTCCGAGATGGCCCTGAAATCTTCTGACGCCGGAAGAACAAGGAAGAGGCTCCAGAGAGCCACAGAGGTCCACGTGATGGGGTGGGGCCCATGGCCTTGGCTGGCTTCGGCACACACCGCTTTGCCTCTAAGTAGCGTATTTACTGACACAGGACCCGTTTCTCCACCTAATGGTGGAGACACAATTTTGGAGTGATGGTGTAGGCAGATCGTACGCAACTGTGGCCAGGAGAGAGAAGGCATCTCAAGGAAAACACCATTCACAAAAGCAAGCAGAAAACACAGCAATCCTTCTTCGCTGTCTAAAGAACACTGAAAACCCAGGGCTTTTAGGCCCTCAATGAACTTTAGTTCCTGCCTTTCATCTGGACCTGGGCTTCCTGACATACGGGTGAAGGCGACAAAGACAGATGGGGATAACCGCCCCCTCCCCGTCACTCAGCCCAGCACAGACTTCCATGACTACATCTTTGGTGAAACAGTTTGGACGTCCCCATGGCTCTTCTTTCGTGATCTATGGGAGGCGTGTTCTGTGATACTGACCGTCAGGGGTGGTACCTATAGAGGCCGGGACCTAGGCATGCAATGAGATTTTTTTTAACAGACATGTGTTTCTTTGATGAGTCCTTTTTCCATAGGCTGCATTTTCCTGGGATGCAGTCGTGACAAGAACATGGAGCCCCAGGAATGAGCAGCTGCAGTGAGAAGGGGGTGGAGGGGGTACAGCCTGCAAAGGTGAGAAGGGCTGTGAAGGGATGACGGAGGTCTGGGGCAAGGTGGTGGGAAGATGAGAAAAGTCGCTGAAGTCTCAAGTCGGGCAAAATGATGGTCCCATTCACAGAACAGGCTCCCGTGGCGGGGATGGAGACGGCAGCGGGGCCGGGATGTGGGTGGACATCCTGGGAGAGAACCGGGCCGGGATGCTGCTGGACATCCTGGGAGAGAACCGGGCCGGGATGCGGGTGGACATCCTGGGAGAGAACCGGGCTGGAGAGAAAGGTCCGGGCAGGAGCTGTGGCCGCGCCGGTTACGCAGGCGGAGGCGGGAGACGCAGCTCTGTGACCCCGCCAGCTTGCCAAGTGAGATACACACATGTAAATATTTATTTGGAACCATTCTGAAATCTGCATAAAGGACGGGAATTTAAATTACCCGCAGAAGTGAATAGAAACACGATCGAGACCCTTAGGAAAAGGGGACCTCTCTGGGGTTGATGGGTTCTTGTCAAAATAGACACAGCCCCTTCTTCATCATTTTAATTGGGTGAACGAATCTCCTCTGTATGCCAGCTATAGAATATTGGCATGAGTTGCTTATTTTCCTAAAAGCTCTACATTCAAATATGTAGGTTTGTGTTTGCCTGTAATTAGCATGATGTATCTATTCAGAGTAACGACAACATCCCTTCCTGGTAATGAAAAGTGATTAATTACCAATTACAGCAAGTATCCAATTTCGTGCAGTTTACCACTGGTCTGTACCACTGAATTGCTCGCGTTCTAATTGCAGACATTAAAAGTTCTAGGTAATTATTGCTGAAAGATCAGTAATATTAAAAATATTGGTTGCAGCTATTATTACATTTGCTCTAAACGCAACCAAGACTTAAATTTATGTCTGAGCTGCCAGCCGTTCCACCAGGCTATTTCTGTGACTGGTTTGGAACAACTGGTTTTTATTTGCCTTCCTCAGAGCCCATTGCAACAAGCCCGTTAACAGCTCTGGGCTCCCCATTTTGTAAAGCTTTCATTAAGTGAAACAAGCTAAAAAATCACCAGTAGGTGCCTTTAGCAAAGTAGGGAGGTAATTATCTCATTTACAGATAACTACGTGCATTTCATTTTTCAAAGCACAAAGAGAAAACTAGGTCTAAATGACACTTTTTTGTACTCATTAAATTCACTAGAGAAATATCAAATTAGGAGTTTTCAGTACAAATGCCATCATGAACTCTGACAGCAGCTATCAGCAACAGGGACATTTGGGGAAATGTCTTCATGCCTGAAGTGGAAATCAAGGAAGAATCCTGGGAGCTTGAAAAGGTTGGGGATTTTTTTTTTTTTTTTTTTGGTTTTTGGTTTTTTGTGGATTTTTTTTTTTTCGTGTTGTTTCATCCCAGTCATCCAAACACCTTACCTCTACCTTCTAAATGACCAGCTTTTCTGTGAGCACACCAGGCACATTTCAGAAAACTGGAGAGTCCGTGCAAGCCAGGCGGTCCTGGGCAGCCGAGGGTGGCCAGCATCACCGAGACAGATGACGTGGACAGAGGGAGGCCAGAGAGACAGCTAAATACCATTCAGTGACCTCACTGATGGGCTAACTGGAGACCAACACAAAGAAGGGTAGGGCCAACTCCATGGAGAGGAAGAACCCAAAATTTACAGAGGAGGGGGTGCTTTAGCTGGGTCTTGAAGGATGAATAGGAGTTCATCGGCTGCATAAAAGTGGTTAGGAAAGGGCACACCAGTGAGAGATCATATCCAGAGGGCACTGGGGCTTCAGGATGCTCTTGGAATGAGTGAAGCTATCTGGAGGGACGTGTCCGGTTCAGGAGATCCTTAAGCTTGGGACTGTTTCAGAAAGCCTCTCAGCTGGGCTTCTCGTTGACAACAACAAATGGTGGCAAACTAGAAAAACACTCAGCGCAAGAGAAGTGACGAAATAAACAGGGGTACCTGCCGATGAAGGGATCAAACACAAAATAGCTACAATGCCTGGAGAGTTATTTTAAAAGTGAGAAACAAAATGGCAGAAACAGATTGTCTCAAATACGTAAAATCACGCACAGAAGAGGCAGAAAATACACCACACATCAGCAGAGGTTGGCCCTGGAGCGGAGGGAGGGTTTTCTCTTCTCCCATCTCTGTATGTTTCAAGTTTCTCAATAATGAACTTGTGTTCGTGATTTTTTAAAAGGTGAAAAAAAAATCTCCATAATAGAGAAGCCCTGGGGCCCCTGGGTGGTTCAGTTGGTTAAAGCCTCTGCCTTCGGCTCAGGTCATGATTTCAGGGTCCTCGGATCGAGCCCCACATCGGGCTCTCTGCCCAGCAGGGAGCCTCCTTCCTCCTCTCTCTCTGCCTGCCTCTCTGCCTTTGTGATCTCTGTCTGTCAAATAAATAAATAAAACCTTTAAAAAATAAAAAATAAAAATAAAGAATCCCTAGCAAGGGCCTAGAATGCGGAAGGAACCCAGACACCCCCACATTTCAACTGGCCCACCTCTGACACATTTGCTTTAGGAAAGTAGGCCAGTATCTGAAGGCACTTCAAATCCAGAAACAGGTTTTATGAGTTACCAACTATCAACTCCGTTTCTATAATCATAAAGATTAAAAAAAAAATTTCTGTCTGAATTTTGCCCCCATCTTCCATACCTCTTCACCACGTAGTTTGTCCAAAGGGGTCTGAAGGACGCCATGTTGGCAGCTCCTAGGTGTAACAATGTGAGTCGGTACACTTGACCCAACACAGCACTGCCCCATGAGGACATCCCTCCCAAAGGGTCCAAGAGCTTCTGGCTGCCACCCTGAGAACCGAGCGGCCAGAGCACTGTTGGCACTTCAAACATCCTAAAGCCCACCATGAAGAGGTGCATTTTTTGTATTACACACTCACTGGGGGCACATCTGTTGTGAACGCGGCTTTCTTCCCAAGACGCTGTAGACGACAGGCAGGCCCGCGGTGAGGGGAAACCAGGCCGATAAAACCCAATTGACTGATAGGATTCATCACCATTTTTAGGGTCCGTTGCACAAACTATTTTGACAGGTGAGGCTCATAAATTAACAAGCAAGTCCAAAGTGACACAATGAAGAAGATGTTGTGGCTACTTCAATTTAACCGCTGGGTGATTACTCGGAAAACTCGGGGTACGGAAGGTGCAGAAGGCTGCCTCCCTCTTTTGTTCCTGCTTAGCTGGAAGATAAATGTCTGAAACTAAGGACCCCGGGCAGTCAATAATAAAAACCTTTTAGAGAGGAGAGCCTTGCACTAGTTAAAAGAAACCTGCTCCATTTTTCTGGGGGGAAAAATGGAAGTAAGGTTTCCTGATGGCAGACATCAAGCCCTTTTATTGAGACTAACAAGTTCAAATCCACGCAAGAAGGAGACAAGAGAAAGCAAAAGGAGAAAGGGAGGAGAGAGAGAGAGAGAGAGAAGAGAGGAAACAAAGCAAGCAGGCATATCTCAGGGCAGCAGGAGAAACTTGGGACATTTAAGCAAAGGAACAGTCAGCGCAGGCATGTGGGAAGCACCCAGAACCTTCTAAGGGGTTAGCAAGACGAGGAAGAAAATCTCTGTTCCAAATCCCCAAAAAGCTATTACAGGACTTCACAGCACTGCGTTTGCTCGAAACGGATAGTGTTTTAATCTCGGCAGAGAAGGAAACTCGTAAGTGAGTGGGAGGCTTAGACCCTAAAAGGATTTTATGTGTGTGCACATACGTCACCGAGGACAGCGTCCCCAAAATGGACTTTTGGTTCGCAGCCAAAAGTAATTATTGCCCAAGACAAGCGATGGTTTAAGGGATCTCTCTGCCCAGAGGGGCAGTGAAAGGTAGAACAGATTAGAAATGGTCCCACGGTAGATCCGAGCACCTATTTCCTAATTGAGGAAAATGTACTCCTTCTCCTTCTCCTTAGGAAAGTAATTCCCTGGGGAAAAAAATCAAGTGAACTGAATGACTCAGGTACAAATGGCACCTTTCAGTGGCACGGACGTCACCCTGCATTTCAGTCCAAGCAACTTTCAAATTACTTGGAGAATTCATGGAATGTTTTTCAGTTTGACAGCTGTCAAGCCAAAAAGCGTGCTGCTATGTGGGAAGCCAATCCTCCAAGGATTTATTTTCTTAATGGACTGGAAATTAAAAGGACTTCAATATGCCCTTTAGAGACCCAGCTGGGGGAGCGGACTGCGCTATGAGGAGACTTTTCCTTACAAGTGCTCAGAATTGGGGCTGAGAGGGCAGGTCAGAAGCACTTGGATAGTGTCTCTAGGAAGCCAAAGCAAGAGTCTGAAAAGTGAAAGATACAGTCAAGCCACTGGGGTTTTTTGTCTATGCAATCCCAAAGGCCCAGGTTGTCCCCATGTCTTCCACCAACTCTGAAGTCAAAGAAAGGGAACCAGAAAGGACCACTAAGAGATAATCCAGGACAGAGGAGGAAACCAAGGCAGAGACTGGGGGAGGGGCGGACTCGCCCAGAGTTCATGACCAAGGAAGGGACAGTGGAACAGGGTCAGATCCTGGGTATCTGTAATGTCAGAGGGATTCCTCAAACTGATAGGCAGTGACCCCAAGTTTGGTATTTTCATGGAGAAGAAGCTATTGAGTTGTCAGATGTAGCAAACAAAAATTCGGGACACCTGGTCAAATTTTAATTCAGGTAAATAATAAACACTTTTTGTTTTTAGTATGGATATATCCCGCATGGTTTTTGAGACAAACTTACACTAAAAAAATTTATTTGTTGAACATCTGAAATTCAAATGTAACAGGGCATCCTGAATTTTGTCTGGCAACCCTATGTGAGGGGACAGTTCTTGGGGACAGGGACAGAGTCTGATGCACCTCACCTCCCGCCCTACAGCAATGGAAACCACGGGAGGCACGGAGCAGCCCCGTGGGGATGCATGTTGTGAACTGACCTGTAAATAAAGTCAGTGGGCTCAAACGGCAGCCTAAAGGATGTAACTTGCAGCCAAAGAAGAACCTGCTCAAAACACGAAATTCCTTAAGTTCTGGAAGCTTTGATAAAAGGAGGGAAGCAACAATGTGTTAAGAAGTTATATGAGCCAGGTGCTTTCTACAAAGTGTCCCATTTAACCTTCCTAATCAGGACGTGTCCCCTGGTTTCCAGATAAGGGCCCTGGGGAATAGCAGGAGTGGAGCTTCTCCTCAAGTTAAGGACAGTGGCCAGCCCCGCAGGGCCGTCACTACCCAGGCCTGCCAGCCGTCCGCGCCCTGGGTCAGCTTATCCTAGCTACTCTTCTCAACGGCCGTGTCATTTTAATAAATGGTTCTCATTTTCCAGTGTGGAAACAGCAGCACAGAACAGTGAAGACACTCAATGCCAGTGACACGGTCGGGACTCGGCCAGCTGTCCGCGCGGGGTCTCCCTGCTCTGAGCCTCCATCCGTCACAGGGCCCCGCTGCCTCGACCGCAGCTCACTGCCCTCCGGACCCGCTTCTCTCCGCGGTTCCTGCGAACGCAGCCGCACCCCACCCGGGGCTCTGAGCGTGATGCAAAACCAAAATCCGTCCACCGAGCAGAGGGCTCCGGCTTCGAGGCTGGCCCTGCTCGTCTCGCCTGCACGGCAGCGTCTGTGGAATCTTCGAATCTCCTGGATTCGAAGCCTGCTGTGGGGCAAAAGCCGTGTGGGAAAGGCTGGGCCGTGGTGAATTTTGGCCAGAAATGCCACCCCCCGACACAGCAGAACATCCTCTCTCTCGCCTGTCCTCTCCCCTGAAAATGAAGGTTCAGGCTTGTCGGGATTTGACATAAGTGCAAACAACCGCAATGTCCACGTGACGGACGTCACCCTTAAATTATTCTGTTTCTAGAACAAATAAACAATTCTTCCGTACGAGCTCAAAGAACATCTTTACACCTCTGATGTCTGCAAATCATTTCTGCCAAACTTGACTTCTGCTTGTACTTAGAAATGCCTTTCTAAGAAATTCCATTTAGCAAGAATACTTGGAGGCCTCTTTAATTGCTAGTGATAATTCAACGGAAAACAACCACCACTCCTTGAGGACCCACGTGCCAAGCACCCGGCCTAAACCTGGCGGGGAAGAGGGATCAGCCCAGGGTGGGCCCGGGGACGGGTGCCATTTGCACAAACAGGTCTCCCAGAAATGATTCTTGACCTTGGCTTCCAAAAGCGTGGAAGTTTAATTGCTACCTCTGCCATCTGATGGCAGCGTTCGCAGCCTGGTGCGGCCACCACCGGCCTGCCGGGGGGAGTCTCTCACCTCCCCTACCCCACAGTCTCACTCCATCCTCAGAATGCAGATCCAGGGCCCAATAAATATGAACCAAAAAAAAAAAAAAAATCAATCAAGAAACAGTTCTGTTCCTAAACTCTACACTCCAACATGCTATGAATTAGAATCACTATCTAAATATGAAAAAGGAGAACTTACCAGTGACTCAATGACACAATCCACCCCTTAACCAAACACTTGACTCTACAGTATTAAGGTATTGCATAAAGAACGAGACCTCTAAGAGACAGTACTGAACAGACGTATGACAACATTTCTATATACAACATTAGAAAATACACCCATTTCTGCATAAGAAAAATTGTCCACTAGGAGATAGAAACATATCTGTGTTGTGTTTATGTTCTTTTCATTAAATGGGGTGAGGCCATGTCACCCCTGTCTGTCGCAGGTCTGAATCGAAGACCTAAGATAGAAGGCAGATCTGAGAGACGCCACTCACAGCTTTGGTCCTGCTCTCTGGCTGAACCAATGAAAGCCTGGCCTGGAGAACTATGCCCCAGAATTCTAGTCACCATACCACCCCCTCCAGGCTCACCCACCCCTGCCTGATACCCCTTTTCCCAAGGGCTGGCCAGCAGCCCGCTCCACGGTCCCAGCCCCAGAGCGACACCCCTGCTGGATCTCACGTATCAGAGCACCTGTCACACACCAGCATCCCCAGCTCACCTTGCCCTTCCTGGCACAGAACCGTCCCTCCCGCTCCTCAAGTGCCCACTTGCCTCATATGTAGAACAGGACCTTCCACCAGATGCCTGCGTTAGTCCCCTGTGTCTGCTGTCATCCATGACCACACCCAGGGTAGCTCGCACAAGAGAGAGCTAGGCCAAAAGGCCGAAAGCCCAGCACCAGCGGGCCTGTGTTCCCTCTGGACGCTCCAGGAAGTCCGTCTCCTGCCTCTTCCAGCTTCCAAAGGGTGCTGGGGGGACTGGCATTTCTTGGCCCGTAGCTACGTCATTCTAGTCTCGGCCTCTATCTTCACACTGCCTTCTGCTCTTCTGTGTGTGTCAGATTCTCCTCTGTCCCTCTTCTAAAGACACCTGTGAGTGCACGTAGGGCCCACCCAGATAATCCAAGATAATCCAAGATGACCTCGGCCATCCTGGAGGTCCTTAACTTGATTGTATCTGGAAAGATCCTTTTTCACCTCCCACTTGGCAGGGTGGCTATCATCAGAAAGACAAGAGATCAAATGCTGTTAAGGATATGGAGAAAAGGGAATCCCTGTGCGCTGTCTGTGGGAAGGTACACTGGTACAGCAACCATGGAAAATAGGATGGAGCATCCTCAAATAAATAAATTACTTAATTAAAACTACCAACCACATGATCTAGCAATCCCACTTCTGGGTATCTGTCTCAGGAGGATGAAATCACTCTCCCAAAGAGACATCTGCAGCTCCATGTTCCTACCAGCATTACTGACAATAGCCAAGACACAGAAACAACCTAAGCGCCCACCGGTGGGTGAATGGATAAAGAAAACATGGTCTATATGTGCAATGGAAAACTCTTCCGCCATAAAAACGGGAAATCCGCCATTTATAGCAACATGAATGGACCTCGAGGGCGTCATGCTAAGTGAAATAAATCAGAGAAAGACAAATATGATACAACTCTCTGACACGAGGACTCTTCAAAAACCAAATTCAGAAAAACAGAGAAAGATGGGTGGTTGCCAGAGGCAGGGGATGGCAGGGTGGGTGGTGGGCGGCGGTGGGGAGAGATGGGTCAAGGCAGTAAGACTGCACAGGCCTCCAGTTAGACGTTCGGGGGATGTGACAGTACGACACGGTGACCACAGCTGACAATATCGCGTATGGGAAAGTTGCTAAGAGTAGATCTTCAAAGTTCTCATCACAGGGAAAAAAATTTTGTAGCTGTGTGAGGAGACAGATCTTGACTAAATTTATGGCAATCATGTCCCAATACACACACCAACCGAGTCCTGATGGGTCCGCCTCAAGCTTATGTAATGTTGTATCTTAATGAGACTGGGGGAAAAAAGGAAAGAAAAAAAAGAAGAAAAGAAAGAAAAGACCCTTTTGCCTTACAAGGAACATTCACAGGTTCCAGGGATGAGGACATGGTAACTTTAGGGAACACCACTGGGCCTACTCTCTAGGCCCCAAGGCAGGCAGACCCATCTTGCAGGTTTGGCTGTTTAAAACTGACCCCCAGCCCTGCCCTAACAAGGGCTCCTCTTTCTCTGGCCAGCCATCTCCACATTCACTTCTCCCCGGTGATTCTGAGCAAAGCACAACTTCCCTAAGTGATCGTGAAGCACGCAGATGCTTGGCGGAGGATGTTGGCACCATCATAACCCACAGCATGGAAATCCACCGCACAGCCTGCTGTCCCGAACCCCAGACCCAGGCTGCGACCCCCACCCCATCCTCCAGATAATCGAGAGGAATCCAATGGACCTTTAGATCGCAGAGGAAAACAAAGTCCAGTATGAACGGCGGGCTCCTTAGGCAGCGAGAGGTCTCATCACCACCCCCAGATGGACCCTCAGAAGCGCCTCCTAAGAAGGCAGGAGCTATGCTTACATTTCACAGACAAGGAAACGGGCTTCACAAGTGAACCAGACTGCTCCAGAGTCCGGACTGGAAACTTAATGCTAGAGAAGGGGACCAAAGGGGCGCTTTCCTGGCTGATGTCTTTGGAGAAGGGATGTTGCCAAGCTCTGAGGAAAACCCCTCCCCGTCGTTCCCCCAGAGGTTCTCTCTGGGAAGGATTTCATCTCTGGAATATCTCCCAATCTTTGGTCTGACACATTATTCCAGAAAGAAGAAATCCTGTTCAGAAGCCAAAAAGCCGGAGGGATGAGGAAAGCGGTCCTTCTACTAAGGTCCTCCCAGGCCCTCTCACCCATCCTGGGCTATATGGGGCCAGGGGCTCATGCGTCCCCTTAACTGAGCGAGGGGCCCTTCCCAGCAGCCCTGCAGCTCCTGGCCTTGTCCCCTGCCACCTCTTTGAAGAACCCAAAAGCTGTGGGAATGCTGGCTGGGGGTGGGGTTGGGGGACATGGGTAGACCCTTCCTTCTGCATCTCTGTTTATGAACCTGCGCCTGGAGCCAGCCCACCCTGAATCCCTCCCCAGCCCAGAAGGGGCATATGAAACCCCTCAATCTCATCTCCCAGAAGGACCTCACCCCTTAGCCCAGCTGGGGTTGGCTTCTAAATGGGAAAGAAGGGAAACTATGTGTTGGAGAGGGAGACATTGGAGGTATCCTGGAATACTGGAAAACAGGTTTCCATTTTTTTAATTAACCCAGCCAGGTGTGTTGTTCACTGCGGTCTAATGGATTTTTGTCTTCCACCTTGCAGGTTTGGCTGTTTAAAACTGACCCCCAGCCCTGCCCTAACAAGAGGTCCCTTGTAATGTCGCCAAGCTCTGGGGCCTGGCAGCAAATCCCACAGTCCACAGACTTGCAGCTCCCCTGCTCCCTCCCACCCACCAGCCCCCTTCCTTGCCGGCAGCCACTGTAATTGCAAAAGGAAAGGAGGCCGCTTGTTTGCCGCCTCATCCGGGAATGATTAAAGGTAGAAGTTTTTCAGGCATTAGCGACAGAAAGAGTATAGTTAAAGCTGCTTTAAAAAGGGAGAGGCGTATAAAGAGATGGTACTCAAAGCACTATTAAAAGCATCATGCTTGTTAAAACCAGTAAAAAGGCAGGGAATAGGCGAGGGAAAGGCAGCTTCCTCTCCAATTACCGCGAGGGGCACACACCTTGAAGGTCTCTTTGAATTGTGGCCGCCAGCCCCCTCCGTTCCCCTCCCCTGCCGCCCCCTCTGCAGGGCCATTCATTGGTACATTAGGGAGGAGGCAGAGGGTGACAATGCTCCCCCAAGTTCACTTCTCGCTTGTTACAGGCGACCCATTTAGAGCTGAATGACTATGTTCAGAGACAGCTCTAAATGACACCCTCCACCTCTTCACGAAGCCACTTGGTTTTGTCTTTTTTTTTTTTTTTTTTTTTTTGTATCCTGGAGAAATAATTGATAAACCCAACGGCTGTCCACCTTAAAGCAGGGCGCCTCCCTCGCCACCTGGTTAAAATTCCTCCTCCTTTTCCCACCTCCCAACATCCATTTTGCTCGGTGCTGTTTAAACAATACTTCATCAAATGCAGCCTGGAGCAAATAAGAAAGCTCAGTAGAGTAAATAAAAAGTCAAAAAAAAATCACCGGCTGGAGGGTAAGTACTTTTATTCCTGTACTTTCATTGCCTGGGGAATTATTATTCCATTGCCTGATCTGGGAGGGAGGGAGGGCCGAGGAGGGCCGTGTTATTCACAAAATGGATTGCTTCTCTCCCTTTTCACTCCTCTGGCTCTCGAGAGCCCACTGATTACAACCAAGTGTGGCCATCCATTCCGTCTTATTGACAAAGGTCCTTAATTACCGCGGCAGCAGTAATACCTGCTATTAAATTCTGCTAAACAGAGGCCACAAATTAGCTGTGGATCTCAGGCCCCTTTTGTGTGTAATTACGGGGAGTGGGATTGACGGGGAGGCCGTTTAACTGACCCCAGCCAGAGCAGTGGGGAAACCTTTGTTTATCACCTGCGGTGGGGGCCAAAATGTGAAATTAAAAGCTCTCCATCAGCTGAAGGCCTTTGGAAGGCCCAGGGGAAGAAGAAGAAGGGGGGAAAAAGCAACAGGCCGAGCAAACTGCGCTCCCCAGGACTTACCAGCGTTTTGCTTGGCTGCAATTTACACGGACAGTTGATTAACCGAACCTTGGCTAATTCTGTAGGTTTCAGTCATGCAAAGCCCCAAATGGCAGAAATTTAGGCCACATTTTAAGGTATATTCTATATTTCACAAAGGCCTTTAACCTGCACTTAAGAGCCTGTTTAATGCAATCGCGAACCATAAACACCTGTCACTTACATTCTGCACTTTTCACACCGCTCCTTCTGGAGACCCTGGATTAATGAAAACCATTCCAAATATGGTAGCTCTCATCTGCAGCCAGCCCAATTTATAAATTCAATCCTGCTGCCTACTTGGTGTTTCATTGAAAGCAATTACTTTGGGGGAAATTTCATTTAAATATATTCAACTTTCCTTTCCATTAAGGTAGAGGTAGGGTTAGGCGCCCTGAGCGCGCCGTGCACAATGAGTGGTCAGAATGCAATAACTTAACACAAAACACTTAACATCAAGATAATTAAATCTCATTAAGGTTTTAATCACTCTGAATGGAGGCTATTAAAATTCATGGAGTTCGTGGCACACTACAGACAATGGGCCCTGGGCCCTGAACAAGTCTGGAAAGCCCAGGTCTAGCTTTGTCCCAGGAAAGGAGTAACTGAGGGCGGCGAAGCTTTCCCCCCAACAACCCACAGACAATAACCAGTTTCTGGATGGGGGGCTCTGGGGGCACCTTAAAGATGCGGTGTTCCAGTCCCGGCTGAGTATTTAACTGGTTCTGTGCCCCCTCCCCATTAGCCCCCATGTTGTGCGTTGGTGTCCAGTGTACCTGCTACTCACATAATCACAGACAGCTTTACATGGATGTCACTTGGTCCCATGCCTGTCTTTCACAGGCGAGGGAGAACTTGAGGGCCAAGGTGATAAACACGTCCTTGCTCAGGTCTGGACTCAAACACTTTTTCCTCTGGCAAGCCTTTGCTGACTCTAGGCAAACAGATGCTCTCACTCTCAGCACAGAGGAGAGAAGACTCTTCTAACATTATCTTATTACACAGAAATTATTTGTTTGACATTCTTCCCATAGTACACTGAGTCCCATGGATGGAGAGACAATGTTTTTCTCATATTTGGGTTTCCGGTCGATGTAACAATGGGTGTTTAATAATGACAGATGAATAGCAGACAGATGAAAGGACGGATGGGCAGTCAGACAGATGATGGATGGACAGGTGGACAGACATTTGGATGGATGAACAGATGTCTGGATAGGGATGGATGTTTGGATGGGCTAGACAGACAGGTGGATGCTGGATGGACAGATGCACAGATGGATTAGTGGACAAGGGAATGCATGTCTGGATGGATGGATGGATGGATGGATGGACGGATGATTGGGAAGACATGTTGATGGCTGAGCACACAAACAGGTAGAGAGCTGAATGAATGGGAAGCTACACAATTGTACACAAATGACCTAGGGTCACAATGAAGCCAAGTCCAGGCCTCTTGACTCCATTCCTCTTTTCACTGGGCCTGTTGTTCTCTCTTTCACATGCAAAGCTCAGCTCATTCTCCTTCCTCAGACTGAAGTAACCTTGTATGTTCTTCTTATTCATACTGAGTCCTCGAATCCCTTCCAGAGGCCGCCATATATATTTTTTTATCATGATAATGAATTTTCTCTTACTTATTCACACAATCTCATTGACTCAAAATCGACTCAGTCAGCATCTCCTCTGATAGGAAGGATGCCCTTGGGGAGGATCTGGAGGTCC
Source organism: Mustela erminea (assembly GCF_009829155.1). NCBI lineage: Eukaryota > Metazoa > Chordata > Mammalia > Carnivora > Mustelidae > Mustela > Mustela erminea. The sequence continues at coordinate 83,788,236 of NC_045627.1, read as the reverse complement.
CAGGCTCTGCCCCCGATACTTCAGTCCAGGAAACTAGCCTAAACTTCATGGCAGAGCAGGCCAGAATGAGGGTAATACTCTGGCTAGCAACAGGATGAAATCTACCCCCCTTTCCTTACATAGCATGATGGGGCCCCACCAAATCCTTTGGTCCAATTTCCTCCAGGCAAAATGGTGCCTGGCTGAAAATACCCCTTCGGAATCCATTCTTTCATTAATTCACCTTACCCATTAATCTCCTCTTACCAGGCAAGATTCCTCCTCTGGTATGTATGCCAAGCAAAAATTGGAGAACGTTTATAATTCAATATGACAAATGCTGAAAAAGGGGTAAAAAAAAATATGGAGGGCATGCTCTGGGAACCAGGGCAGCAAGTCTTGAGGACAGATAGGAATTGGCTAGGCAAAGATGGAAAGACAAGTCCAATCCCAGCAGATGGCCACATCAAGCTGGAAAAGCTGAGTGACTCTGCACAAAGGGGAAGGAAAGCCACAGGACCATCACAGGTAAAGCTCAAAACCAGTGGCCCAGGAGCCCTGGCACAATTGTCCTTGGCCCCTCTGTGGTCCCACAAGTCAAGGGTCACTTGCATGGCTCTGATGGGAAGGGTGTCACAGGCCCAAGAAAGAGTTTCGGGCAAAGGCTGGAGTTTGGGGCATCTGGGCTGCCAGATGGGGAGAGTGAAAGAGAAGAAGGTCATGAGGTCCCCTTTGGAGGACCCTGAATGCCAGGCCTGGGGACTGGACTTGATTCTCTGGTGGCGAGGGAGGGGACAGTGTTTTTAGCAGTGGAGTGATATGATCAGTTTGAGAAAACAGACATTTCATTTCATCCTGTTCACTTAGCATAATGTAAATATGGGAGAAATTAAAGGAAAGAAACCAGTTAGGAGTTATCCAAGCTAGAGAAGATTTCCAAAAACTCTTCTTCCAAGGAGAGGGCTAACCGTTCCATACCTAACAGAGCACACGCTGGCAGGTTCCACGGGACAAGGCAGCAAAAGGTAACACCAAAACTTGTTCTCTGTTTATAAAATGCATCACCTGAAAGCACTCTTGTTGGCATACAAGCCGAGCTAATCTTGTACCCCAGGAAACGTCAACATTCTATTCCATTCCCCGCCATCTGGGCTACTTCCCATCTAATGTGATTTCTGGCACAAAACCACAGTCAACAGAGACCAGTGTGTGGAAGTATCTGGAGCTGTAGAAGAGAACCAAAGGCCCACCCCTTTGAAAGGGGAAAGGTCAGCCCTAGATCCTTTTGGAAATTGTCAGAAGGCACTGATTACATTGCTAATAGGCAACTAGGAATCTGAAAGGAAATTAAACAGTATTGACTAAAGGATTTTACTAATTATCCCATTAAGGATAATCCTGGTCCCTTTTCCCTTCATGATCTATTCCTCCCAGAGGCCTATCTGGTACAGTATGTTTTGTGGTGTGTTTGGGGTTTGAACTTTGGAATGAGGCCAAAAGGATAATGCAGTGATTGTCTTTTCTCTGCTCAGACCTACCACGCGCAAATGTGTAGCCCACCACCCAGACATGGGGGAGAGAGACAGCTCCTTCACACAACAGGGGTACCCCATTTTGTGTAATACATTCAAACTCAATTTTGGTGAGAGGCAAAATTTTAATTTCACACATTAGAAGCCCAATCTTAAAGACTGATTTTGCATAGCAAATAATCACTTCACTCCCAATTTCCATTTTACTTCCCCACTTTGGTGTAACTTCTATAAATGTCCATGGAGTTTCTTCTAGCAACCTTGACACTTGAGACTCTAAAGACCACCCCCCTCCACTTATTCTATTATACACAGAAGCATACACAGAAAACGCAACGCACAGAGAAGCTGTAAAGAAAGGAAGGGAATCTCGCCCAGGTGCCAGAATTCAAGAGGGCCTGGCAAAACACAGAAGCTGAAAACTTGGCACCCAAGAGGGTATCAGATCTCTACACAGCTCCATGGTCCAGAACTGAGGGCAGAACACCCGGATGAAGACAGAGACACAGCATAAATGCAGGAGCCCTCAAAGGCTGCCCCCTCCATCAAAATGAAACCAGAAAATTCCTGTGTTAGGAAGCCTCAAAAACTAATGTGATCTGCTCTGGGCAGGGCAAAAAGTTCCCCTGTTCCCCAAGAAATAAAAACCCCAACATGCATGGACGGGGGCAGTTTCCAAATCTGTACTGTCTAGGAATCTCAAGATAAAAATAAACGCGGCAAATGCTCCCAGTAGCTAACACACCACCACACACCCGCAGGACGGCTACTGACGCTGTAGGAAGCAGTTAGGCTCATACGTTATGGGTGATTACAGGGGCGCACACGAGGATAAACTCCACACAGAGAAGTGGGGCACAGACTCACAAACTTACCCCCCATCTACCCTGCAGCCCAGCAGTCCCATTGCTAAAAAAATCTATCGAAAGATAGCATGGGGAAAAAATGCAAACCCATGTAATCACAAGGCTGTTAATTTCAGCAATGATTACGGTACTAACTGCTGCAAAGAACCCAAATGCCCAGACTTGGAGTGGCGTTGCAGTGCAGGGTACACTGAAAAGTATGCATCTTTTGTCTAAGAAAAGCGACGGTGTATGTGTGAGGGTCTGCTTGTATGTTTAAAAGGAAACAACTGAAGGGTAAGCTAAAAACTAGGGGAAAAGGTTCCATTTCATCAGGAAAGAAGATACAGAATAGGGCGGGAAAAGATGGATGCAAGACCCCTGTGGATATCTCTATTATATACTAAGAGCTATAGTAATACACAGGTTACATATAGTTTTTTCTCTTTAGAACCCCCTAATAATTTTCTTAGTTAAAAAAAAAATAAAAAAAGAAAAGATCCTGAGGTGTTTCAGTACACTGAAACATATTCACCTAATACCTGTAGAGCAAGTCAGTGGTAGAGACACACTGAGGGAAAAAGTTTACTTGAAATGACGTTAAAGCACGTACTTGACTATACATCCTTAATGGGGATCCAAGCTAAGAACAACAACTGAAAAGAAATCTTATCCTATAAATGCTGGCATTATTATTTTGAAACTATTCTAGGTATATCCTAGAATAAAACAATCATGTTAATCCAGCAGAACTAAGATTTTCATCTTAAAAATATACAAATATAAAAGTGAAAACACTGTGATATAAATTTTGAATTTAATATCTCAAAAGGACTTTATAATTTTTCTCTGTCCAAAAAATACACATCTTAGCACTGTTTACTGAAAAGCCTTGAAACCATGACAATCATTGGTAATGAGCACACCAGATTCCCAGGTTGTAGAGTCTCTAACTGCCAAATCCCAAATGAACCAGGTCTCTCTGAAAATAATGACTGACTTCAGGAATGAAGGGTGTGATAGTGTGATCTATAATGAGAAACACAGATTGTTCTCGTCCCCATTCTTGGCACAGAGTTCTAAAACTCTTACGGATAAGAACAGTGAAATGAGTATCTTTCGTTATTCTTAAAACGCTTTCAACACCACTGGAGTTTATATTAATGGGGTGATTTTTGGTAAGTCCCCAGACAACCACAGGATGGTGGCTAAGTGCCAGGGGAACCAACCATGGGATTAGAGGGCTGGAAACCTCAGCCTCACCTCCGGGGAAGAGATAGGGGCTGGGGATTGAATGAATACCCAATGGCCAATGATTCAGCCAACATGATGCCTATGTAACACAACCACCATACCAAAATTCAAGGTCTGGTGAACTCCTGAGTTGGCAAACACATGGAGGGGCCAGCAGGGTGGCGTGCCCGGAGAGGGCATGAGAGCTCCTCACTCCTTTCTCCAGACCTTGCCCTGGCAATTATCTCTTCCATCTGGCTGTTCCTGAATTGTATCCTTTATGATAAAGTCTCCCTGAGTTCTTTGAGATACTCTAACAAATACTGAACCTGAGGAGGTACCCAAGGTACCTGGGAATCTTGAATTCATAGTAAAAAGCACAACTGGTGTCTGAGATGGGGTAGGGGCCATCCTGTGGGACGGAGTCTTTAACCTGTGGGATCTGATGCCAGCTCCAGGTAGGACTTCCAGTTGACATCCACAAAGAACTGAGAAAGAACACATCTGCTATCCGGTGGTGAAATATTTAGACCACAGGAGGGAGAAAACGGGGAGGAAAGGAGTTTTTCCTCTTTCAGGTAGGAAATGTACAAGGTTTGTCTGGGATACCTTTTTGTTGCACCAGAAATAGACAAGTGATAAAAGGCCACCAGAGTTGTGTCGAAGGACACAAGAACTAAAATCACTTTGCAACCTGTAAGGAAATGATGGACCTGGACAAATACTGTCAGTTAAGGATGGAAGTATTGGGTGAGTGCACCCTTGTCGTATTCACAATAGCCAAAAGCAACCCAAGTATCCACTGACGGATAAATGGATAAGCAAAAGGTGCCCTATCTCTACAGTGCAGTAGGATTCAGCCTGAAAAAGGAACGGAATTCTGAAGCACGCTATGATATGGACGAACGCTGGGGACATTATGCTAAGGGAATCAGCCAGGGACAAAAGTTCAAATCTGGTATGATTCTACCTATATGAGGTACCCAGAACAGACAGTCCCAGAGACAGAAAGTAGGACAGCAGTTGCCAGGGGCCAGGGAGAGGAGAAATGGGGAGTTATTATTTAATGAGCACAGAGTTTCAGCTGGGGATGATGAAAGTTCTGGAAATGGATGGCGGTGATGATTGCACACTCTGGGAAGATGCTTTAATGCCAAAGAACTATACCCCTAAAAATGGTTAAATGGGAAACTTTATGTGACGTCGATTTTACCACAATTTTTTTAAAAAAAAGCATTACATGGGAAGCTTTATGGAGATCTTCATAACGAAGGATTCAGCTGAGACCCTCTGAACCGTGACCAATCTTAGTATCGGTAAGTGTGGGATGCCAGACATTCCTGCACCTCTTGGCATGATGCAATCCATACACAGCAACATCCCTGAAGGGTTATTACCCAAAAGTCCTGAATTTCAAAGAGTCACTGAATTTAAACACAGGTTTATAGTACCTCAGGGACCAGAAGAACAAGTTCTAGGAAACAAAGGAAAAGCTACCAGCAAAATTCAGATTATGGGGCATTCTACATTTTCTTCAAAATGTGTGTGTGAGGGACGCCTGGGTGGCTCAGTGGGTTAAGCTGCTGCCTTCGGCTCAGGTCATGATCCCAACCTCCTGGGATCGAGTCCCGCATCGGGCTCTCTGCTCAGCAGGGAGCCTGCTTCTCTCTCTGCTTGCTTGTGTGCTCTCTCTCTCTCCTTCTCTCTGACAAACAAATAAAAAAAAAAATGTATGTGTGAGGTGCCCCTGGGTGGCCCATGGTTAAGCGTCTGACTCTTGATTTTGGCTCAGGTCATGATCTGAGGGTCATGGGATCGAGCCCTGTGTTGGGCTCCACACCAGCGGGGAGTCTGCCTGGATTCTCTCTCTCTCCCTCTCCCTGAGCCTTCCCACTCTCTCTCTCTCAAAAATAATAAATCTTTAAAAACATATATACCTGTGATATGTGAACCTTATTTGACTATATTCAAACAAACTCTCGGTAAAAAGGGATTTTTGAGACAACTGGGAAAATTTACATATGGAAGGGGTAAGTGGTCATATTAACAAATTAGTGCTAATGTGGTTTGCTGGGATCACGGCATAGTGGTTATTTAAGGGAAATGAGTTCTTGTCAGCTAAAGTCTTTCTAGGTGGTGAGACATGATATCTGGGATCTGCAGTTCATAATAATAATAATAACAATTATAGTAATAATTAGAGAGATGACACAGCATTGCCAAAATGCTCACTGTTACTACTGGCCGTGTGTAATGTTTTCACAACCTCATATTGTTTAGAAGAAGGATAAGGATCCTGAGAAAATTTCTGTTCTGTTCATATCATATCTGTTCATATCAATGTGCATCTTAAAATCTTAAGGGTAACCACTAAACAAATAGAAATGACATATCACAACCAACATTGATTACTCTAATGAAAAGTAGTCCGGGAAAGGGATATGCAGAAGTAAACCCAGGTAGACCAGAATCTCCAGTAAAGGACTGGGATCTCTACATAAACTGTCATACAACATTCAGTTTGACTTTGAACTTGAAACATTCCGCAAGCCCAGCAACAATTCATAAAGAACGGAAATGGCTCTTTCTGTGATGGTGCCTCTTTGACCATGGGCCGTGAGATGCCCCTGAAATCATGGCCTAAGGGTCTTTTTTTTTTTTTTAAGATTTTATTTATTTATTTGACAGACAGAGATCACAAGTAGGCAGAGAGGCAGGCAGAGAGAGAGGAGAAAGCAGGCTCCCTGCTGAGCAGAGAGCCCGATGTGGGGCTCGATCCCAGGACCCTGAGATCATGACCTGAGCCGAAGGCAGCGGCTTAACCCACTGAGCCACCCGGGCGCCCCTGGCCTACGGGTCTTGTGCTTACACTGGAATCAGCATTTCCTGGTCAGTTGTTAATGGGCACCTGCCAGCCATCACAGCCCACAGCTCGGCCAGACTTGGCAAAAATCACGGCCAAGCATGCTCTCACACACCAAAGCACTTGGCCCTTATGGTCTTGTACCTAAGGCAATTCAAGAGCATCGATCCTACCATCTCTACCTCACAAATGAAAAAAGAGAGGCAGAACAAACTAAGGGACAGCCTTTGTTCCTGGTGACACATCTAGGACATGGTAGAGTTCGAATTCATCCGACTGAACAGTCCAAAGAGCGGGAACGGAAGCTGACGAGCTCAGGTGCTAACAAACACAACCCTGAAGGTGAGAGCCTGATAATGAGGGAGAAACTAGAGAGACAAGACTGTAGGAGCTTCTCCAGCTGGGCTCTCACAAAGCTGGGCTGGGTAGGAATGGGGCCTTGCTGATGCCAATTACAAAAATAACAAAGACACAGGGCACAGGGGTGCAATTTGAATTTATAATACACGAAGCGTAGAATATATTGTTGTTTTACAAGTTCTCACTGACCAGAGAGAGATGGGGAAACTTCAAAACACAGACACATGCTAGAACCCTAAACAGATGCTTCAATTCGTTGTCAGAAGATGGGATTTAAAAAATTAATGCTATTATTTTGTTACCAAAAAGAGGAAGAAAGGAAGAAACGGAGGAGGGAGGGAAATGAAACAATTCTGGATAATCATCTGATTAAGAGGTTGTAGGCAAAATTCTTACATTAGAAAGAAGAGTCATTTCTGGTGCTGAGGCTAGGAAAAATCTGGGGCTTGAGACTTTTTGGGTTACCAACCACCCCAATCTACCTGAGTCCGTGTGTTCCAGGCAAGCAAGGATGAGTTGGTCACTTGCTGGGCACCCTGAGTTCAAGTGCAAAATACAGCTGATCTGCCCAATATTTTGGAACATTTGATGTGGATACAATCGAAACTCGGGAATGAAACTAAAACCCAGTTCCAGAAAACACACTTGGTTGCCTCTGCAGGGAGAATGTCGTGCCGCGATAAATATTTTTAAAGTTCAATGAAAAGGTCACTCTTGGAATTGTGGTCTTCCCCCAAAACTGTGGGTTGGGGCCTCCAAGCATCCCCAGAGACTATTTGTAACGGAAGAACATTTCTGGAATTAAACTCGGGCTTAATGTCCCCACTTACACTCTGCTTCCCTGATCATGCACATTATTAAGAGAAAAATTTTACAGGACTGGCAACTTAAATCCCTATAATCATGGGTCCATCCCATGAATTAAGACCAAGCCTGAGCAAATGTGCTGAGTGAGAGCAATTACCAAGTTCATGGCTCCGGGTTCTGTTTACTCTGATACTGTCCAGGATAATCATTTATTTCTTGCTGCCTTCTAAGTTTTATTAAGCTGTTCAGAAAAGTTTCAACCATGCTTTATGGCCGTGTGAACTGCCCGTGTATCCATTTCACAACTTGATTCATTCTGATTAAATTGTTCAACTCTTAATGAGTTTTAGATTGCAATATGGAGAGGCAAACAATTCAGAACATTAAGGCAGTAAAATATCTTAATATTTCACAAGTTCTCACTGAAAACATAAAACAAAAGGCTCGTTTCTGGAAGGAGAGACTGTAATAATTACCCTCTGTAAAAATAAATACGCTTAGCTCCCTATACATTATCCCAGCATCTGTGTAGACACACTCACACGGAGAGAGCCAGATGGTACATGGAAATCTCATAAATATCCATAGAAATTCTGATATTTTCAAGCCAGTTGCAACAGACGAGATAACCATTTTGACATATTATTCCAAAGAATTTCTGAGGCTAGACAAAAAATTGATTTTTTCCTCGCCTTACTTCACAGTCTAATGGGTTTTGCAATCTGGAGGCAATGGTGCAGGGTGGCAAGGGGCTGAAGGAGCTCAGATACAGAGGGCTTCGGCCGATGGGAGGGAAATTATGGATCAGGTGACCAAATCCTGTTCCTCAAACAGTTCCAGCCCCCTCCCTCCCCCGCCTCTCGTCTCCTCTGGGCACCTGGCCCACCCCCTCTTTCTCAAGCAATGCAGTGTTTGCTTTGATAGCCACTGAGTCAAGATTCCCCAGCCTTAGCCTTTGAACACTTTTCCTGGAAACGGCTCCCTTCTGGTGAACCCTCTAGAGGTCTACACTTAGAGCAGGTCACTGAGGACTGTGAGGCCTTGCATTGGTCACATAAACTCTGGGAGATTCAATTGCTTCATCTGTATAATGAGATTTAAAAACATACCATCAGCCTAAAGGCGAAAAGCTTAAGTGGATCATCTCCTGTTTCCTTCAAGTTTCAGAAGCCGGGTCTGTCATACATATAGGACTTTGTTTCAGACCAAGCTCTCAGCTCAGCAGCAGTTCAAACTCAGGGGAAAGGAGAGCTTGGCCATTGACCACAGACTCCAGACTCGAGAAGTTTTTGCACAATGTTTCTTAAGGGAAAGGCATTTAAGAACCTGGAGAAGCTTGGGCCACCTAATTGCAGAATGTGAGGGGAAGCAGGGCCACTCCCGGGCCCGCAGGGCCTGGGATGCTATTTTGCAGATGGGAAAATGGAGACCAGGTTAAGCAAGTGAGTCACCCACATTCTGGGGCTGGCCGAAGCGGGAGGGGGGATAAACAAAAGAACCCATGGCCCGGATCCCCAGCCGGAGCATGCCAGCACCCGGCTTCACCCTCTCCCAGCTCTGTGGGTGGGCATTATCAGCAGCATTTTACAGATGGGAAATATTAACGGATTACTTCCCTTGAGCCATATCCTAGGAAAAAGCAGAACTGAGACTAGAACTCGGGTTTTCTGGCTCCAAAGACAATGTCTGCTCCTCTATTCCGTGCTGTCTTTCTAGAGGAAAACTGGCATATGAATCTGGCTAAGAAGAGTATGAAGTCAAAAGTATCTACAGACCGAGACATCTTGGTACACTGAAGCTTTGTTTCCATTACTCCCATCAGCGGGGGCTGGAGGGACTCTACCTCTGCATTTCCCCTTCTTAAGAGTCCCCTATGCCACCCCAAAAGGAAAAAGCCATAATTGACAAGAGTTTTTTAAATAAATTAATATAAATCAATTTCGCTTTAAGAATTTGAATGGACTGAAAATACCGTGAGTCTGCACACACCCGCCTCGGCAGTGGCGATCTATAGCAGTAAAAGGCAGGGCAACTATTAGATGAATTGCAAGGAATTCGCTGCCAAACCCCAATATCCAAATTGGGACCTGAGGTATTGGGGTCCGCCTGCCAGACTCTCGCATCAAAATGTTCAGTGCCCACTTGACTATGTTCTTCACTGTCGATCAGCTGCAGCCTTAGATGTGAGACAGCTGTTTTTTGGTCAGAAGTCCTCTTTGGAACACCTTAAATTGCCTCTAGAAAGGCCCTCAAATGCTTTTTGAAATCATGCTAACTACCCGATACCCACACGGGCATTAACAGCACAAGCTCTCACAGCATCCGTCCTGCCCTGAATTCTTGAGCATTCTTGATTTTTTGATTCACCTTCGACTGACCCATCCCAGCCTACAATCAGGGTGAGCCAGGCCCAACCACAAATTCTCCTGGAGGCCATTCAAGATTTGGTCACGGTGCCTTCATATACGCCACAGGGGGCTAGGCTTTTAAGAGGACATCTTAGTTGGGAAAATATTAATAACAATAAAACAACCCTTGGGTAGTATCTAGTTGTAGATATCCATCTCATTATAAATAAATGGCCGAAGTAGAATGGTTATGAGAAATGTTCCCTTCATGCTGTGCTTGTATGCTCCTGGAAGTCCTTTTTTTTTCCCTCTCATTTTGGTAAAGACCAAGATATCTCAGTAGCAACATAAACACCATATTGTCTACTAGTTACTATAGCAACGACTCTCCGTGTAATTGGCTCATGCCTAAATTAAAGCTGCCTAGGGTAGCTTTAACTTGCAACTCTCACATATGACTTTTCAGTGGTGTTTTTCTTTAGTGAGAATTGTGTCTCTTAAATTGTAGGCAGCACGCTGGACCACTCTACCTTACTTGGAGCCGGCTTGGGCCATCACCTGGCTTTGTTTCCCCTATGACTTTTAGGGATGCATCAAAGAGAGAAAATGCTTTCTTAATGACATCTTCCTAGAACTATATAGCAGCATACTATATACAAATTAGTATACATATATGCGTATATAGTGGCTTACCACAGGATGTGGGGGGTGAAGGAGAAACAAGCTTTCCGTGTGAAAAGAACACAGGCCTCTGCCCAGCAATGAACGTCACTGTTCCTGAATTCCTCAATTCCTTCCTACCTCTTCATTCAACACAATGCAAAAGGCAAACATGGAGACAAAGGCAGGGGTGATGGAAAGAGGAACCAGCTGCACTAAAGAAAAAGGCACCATCGTTAACCCTCTCCTCTCTAGCATCTGTCCTTCAGCCCTACAAAATAAACAAGTCAAGAAGTTCTTCCACTTTGTGACTGTAGGAATGTGGTGGGTTAATGCTCCTAAAGTCTAGCACTGGATAAATTAGTTCATGGTTGAGAAAGTTCTGGATGAGCCAGGAGCCAAGTCTTTTTTTTTTTTTTTTTAAGATTTTATTTATTTATTTGACAGAGAAAGATCACAAGCAGGCAGAGAGGCAGGCAGAGAGAGAGGAGGAAGCAGGCTCCCTGCTGAGCAGAGAGCCCGATGCGGGGCTCGATGCAGGGCTCGATCCCAGGACCCGAGATCATGACCTGAGCCAAAGGCAGCAGCTTAACCCACTGAGCCACCGAGGCGCCCCGCCAGTAGCCAAGTCTTACCAGCTCTGTTGCATATCCTTGCTTGTGTCCACTGTGGGATCAAGCTGGGGAGGAACGGTGTCATGATGAAAACACTTGAACCACACCCACTTTGCAAAAGATTGCCTTTCGAACGTAAGCTCTATTATGCTTTTCTTAAAGAACCCCAAATTTTCAGGGGCCCTACCAAGATATGCAACAGGTTTCTCAAAAACTACATTGGCACAGAGATGCTTACAACTTCTCAATGAATTTTTAACCAATAAATATGTACCTCGAATTAAACCAAGACAGGCTCCTTAGAAGAAACGTCTGGATCACTGTCCAACACGGTAAGCCTCAGGACGGACAGTGTGAGAGTCTCTAAAAGGCCGTTTGCAGGGTTTTCGAAGGGCCCTAGGTTCCAGTGTGGGAAATCTTCAATGTTTTAAAGATGTGGGAGCAGGGAGGGAAACCTTGAACATTTCCCTAGGCGTTCCCAAAGCCTTCCCGGGGTCAACGGTTCCCGTGCCGCATTTATTAAATGGGATCCTCTTTGAAATACTACCTCATATTATTCCTTTTCTCCTGCAAAGCGTTCTCGAAACCCGCGTGCAGGTTGTGTCAGGCACTGGCCGCAGCTCGGAAGCTGGGAGCCGGGCAGCAGAGCGGCCGCGCCTCCAGCACCAGCCCGCCCTCCCGTTTGCCCCTTTAATCCTGCAGACTTCAGCCATTTCCCATTTGGTCCCTCACATCAGCTCGGACTAATCCGTCACACATTCCAGACAGCCGAGCCAATCTCTGATTGCTGAGGACTTTGCCACAAGCACTGTGTCTGTTAATAAGATTTTCATTTGGAAGGATGTCAGGGCGTCCATGTTTTCTATCGTATATAAATACTAAGATTTAATAGCTTCGGGTTTTGTTTAATGTTAACGTCAACTATTAAAAAAAAAAAAAAATAGAAAGTCCTCAAATGCCTGCCCGACAGTGAAATGCCCCACTGAGAGCTATTTGCAAGGGTAATGTTGTGGGAACAACATCCATCTTCGCAACAGCTTCATTAGCCCCGTCTCGCTGACCTCTCCGCATAACGTCGTCAGAGGTGACGGGCATCAGATTATTGGGAATATGGAAATCAATAAATATGCAACACGGCGCGTGGAACGCTTCTGGCACCAGAGCCGCACAAATGCCATCCACCGCGGCTCACACTCACTGTCATCTGTCACACCGGCTAGTAAATAGACAAGCTTAAGGGGAAGGCGATCCGTAATGGTAAAATATATGGGTGACGATGAATTAGACAGGGGGTGTGGACTCAGGGTTCTGAGACATGACGGGTCCCAATGAAAAGCGCCAGGCCAGCACTCCTGAGCCACAGCCAGCCTTCTTTGGGGAATCAGGGCGAATTCTTGCCGCCGGGCCTAAAGTGGCTCTGGGGTCCGGCTTCTGTGTTTTGGATGTCAGCCTCCAAGGGAGATCTGGCTGCATCTGGGGTGCTTGCTGAAAACTCAAGGACACCATGACTCCTGGCAAATTCCTGCGCGTGTCAACCTCACCGTGTCTCTCCCTGTGATCTCAAGCCCAGGCCCCACGAAGTTCCATCAGCCTCCCACGCCTGCACCGCTGAGTCTGCGAAAAAGCAACCAGGCTAACTGCTAAAAGACACTTCTGGTGTCCCTAAGTTGCTGGTGTCCCTAAGTTGCTGGTGGTCCCTAAGTTGCCCAGATACAGCTACTCAGACCTCTGGAAGCCGCCTCTGATGACAAGTTCTCTGTCCGGTCGCCCCGTCGAAGGTGTCTGCCCATGGCCCGCCCACCCTGCTGGGAGCCACATGCCGCCGCCCACCCCCTGCACACATCACCGCCCGGAGACCCCAGCCATGGGCCCTTGCTCTGCCTCCAGCAGCGCTGCCCAGACTCCCCGGAGCAGGCACCCCGGTTCATAAACCCTCCTCCACCTCCCAAAAGTACTCAAGTCTAGCCAAGTACACCTTTAAATAAAAGAAACTTAAAGAAAAGCAAATTCTTGCAAAGCAAGCGTGGGGAATGTAAGCCACGCTTAGGCACCTACGCGGATACCCGGGGCCAGAAGGGCCGCGCTCCCCGCACCCGAGGACTGTCCACGCCCAGCGACGCCCGACATGCATCCATCCCCACTACGTTTTAAGAACTGTCACTCGTCTCTATGGAAAAGAGAACAAACAAGAAGCATAAAGGTATTTTTGAAGTACACTGTTCTGAAGGGACTTGCTAGTAATCTGCAGCCTAGGTACACCCCATACCTTTTAGCACGGCTATTTGTCTCTGAGGGAGAATGCTGCCGTGCTTTCGATAAAGGCTCTGTTGGACCTCTTCATCAATAGCAAACCTTTAAGCACAGCACCTCTCATAAATAGGAGATCCACTAACACAGACTTCAAAAGGCTAGAACTTGATAATTCAGAAATAGAGCTATAGTAAGTGTTCCCGCGGTCCATCCATAAAAGCCGTCGTATATTCTAAATGCCAGAGTCCTCCGAGCAACATGACAGGTCTATTAGAATAATAGCAGGGGAAAGCATAATTACAAGTAATCATTGGCTGGAAAGGAGCTAGTTGTTTTTGTAGAGCAAAACGTCGCTCTGAGTCCCGCGGAAAAGGCAGCCTGAGCGGCAGCGGCGAGGGCACAGAACCATCGAAAATAACCACGGCGCGAGCCCAGCACTATTTATTTCTATTTATTAAGAACTCTTTGTCTACCTTAATGTTTTCCTGGTGAAATCATCTTAATTTGAGCCCGCATTTTCTTGGGCTAAGATCATTATGTAACTGCTACTTAGAACCAGCCGCTATTTTCTATACATTTGTTGGTCAAACAGTTAGGGTGTCTGTGTTTTCCAGCCTGACCGAGATCTTTCCATCAAGCAGCAGCTCCTGGTTGGATCCAAGGAGCCATACTGATGACACACCATGAGCCTCCCCGAATCCAAGAAAACAAAGAAAGCTTGGCAAAGCATTAACTTTTTAATCCCCCGCCCAAAGACTGTGACCATGAAAAAGGACAGGGCTGTTTCATCCTTAAGGGTGGCAGAGAATGAGGCCTGGGGCAGGGGGTCTTACGGATGTTCCCTTCTGGATGGGACTGCGGCTGAGGCCAGAAATGCCACCCACCCTGCTGCTTTTGTTTACCTTCCTTGTAAGTTAGAAGGACCCCCCTAGCCTGGCCGAGCACTTTAAATGTTCCAAAGTGCAGCGGGGATGACCGACCACCCCCCCACCTGAGCCTTGTCAAGTTCAGAAGGGAGCCAGGGTATTAGCCCCATTTTGCAGATGTGCAAGTTGAGACTCTGGAAGGGAAGGGACTCCCCAAGAGTCCCACAGGGGAGGGTCCCCCGCTCCTTCATCCAGCCCCGACAACAGACTTACGTGACACCCAATTCCCCAGCTCACTTACTTCATGGGACGTGCCCTGGAAAGGGAAAGCCATCTGCGTGGTGCTGTTGAACCGGAGCCAAGCAGGTCCCGACACACTGAAGGGAGCCCCGGGCTCAGCCCCCAGACTCCCGGCCGGTGCAGAGGCTCCCACCTGACATGGAAGGCAGCCGTGCTCCCTGCATGAAGAGAGACAATCAAGTCAGACGCCCCAGCGTCGTGGCATCGCTCACGCACCTCACTCTGACGGATTTGTGGACGGGCCCGGACGTGGCGGGAGGTGGCGGGGAGCAGAGATGGGGAGAGGTGCACCAAAATCGAATTTCCAGCCCAGCCGTGAGGAAAACGCCCTTCTGGTGACTCGACCTCATAATCGCAGGGTGTGGAACACGTGGGACAGACCGTGGGAAGCCAGCGAAGTGCAGGACAGACGGGGAACTGCAGCTCCTCCCACGACCTTCCAGCCGTCTGATTCTGGGCCACCACTTCACGTCAATTTTTTTTTTTTTTTTGAGCCTTGATGTCCGCATCTGGAGAACGGGACTAACAATACCACCCGCCTCCCAGGGCTGTTGTCACAGCAGGAGACGGCCGAGGTGAGGCACCCAGCAGAGTGCAGGGCACACCGGAAGGGCTCTCTGTGCGGTTTTCACGGGATGAGCCACAGGAAGTCAGAGGAGGGCGAGACCCACGGTCCCCGGTTCTTAAGCCCCTGGAGGCTGTGGGAGCCTAGCTAACCCTTCGAGGCTAGGGGGCAGTTCTCCAAAATGCTAACACCCTAGACCTTGTCACAGCCGTCCAGAAACTCAACCAGCCTCCTGCCAGGGGCTCATTTGTAATTAAACCTTGATAGAAGACCCCGTTGGAGCTCTGTTTTTTGGTACATTTGCTTCTCACATAGACTCAAAGCTCTACAAAAACAACTTTGGGATTCAGAGGTGCCTGGGTAGCTCAGTCGGTTAAGCAACCGCTCTTGATTTCAGCTCAGATCATGATCTCAGGGTTGTGAGATCAAGACCCGCATTGGGCTCCGCATGGGGGTGTGGAAGCTGCTTAAGATTCTCTCTCTCCCTCTCCTCTGTCCCACCCCATCCCCCCAGAAAGTCTTTGGGATTCAGTAGCAAATCAATGTTGCTTATAAAGTTGTAATATACACTCCTTCCTGCCACTCAACATTCAGGTTTACAATTACTTTGGTTTTGAGAGAGCAACACCAGGATTTCATCAAAGCAGAGTCAGAAATCCCAGGCCAGCAGATATCCTTTAAAATTTAGGCTCTTAAGAATTTCAGCTTGTCCAGGATCAGATCTTCACTCCCTCTTGTGGAATAAAGCTCCCATAATGCTCAGCAAGACCGTATTAAGACAAGACAAGACTTCAAGAAAGAGGGTGACGATGATGATGGTGGCCCTGACGTGAGGCTGACTGTGGCGACCACGTAAGCAGGGAGAAGGCTGGGCGTAAGGCTGGTCTTGAACAAAGGATCCAGCTATGCAGAGAAGGCCAGTCCATCAGTTCACATCGGTGTGCATCGTAAACGCTGGACCTCAACTGAGCCCATCGGTTTCCTCAAAGTCCTGAGAGCTGAGATAGTGCCCTTGCCTTCAGCTTCTGGCTAGACTAGCTGTGGGTCTTCAAATTCAGAAGTCCCACCCAAAGGTTTTACTCTGGAGAAATTATCGATGCCCAATAACCACCCTAAGCGTACCGTGGGCTTGGAAAAGGCACACACAGGAGTTACCCGAAGAAAGCAAGAATCTGCAGTCATGCTACAGATGCACACACCTGTTTTACCAAACGCCACACGTGTCCCTGCCACTCGCTCCATGGAAACTGGCACGTAGCCGGGCCCTCCCCTCCTTGGCCCCACTATTGGGTTTGTAGGACGATTTCTGAAATCACCTCTTGAAGGAAAGCCTCATTACCCAGTGACATGCTGTAATCCCAACCAACGCTTCCAGAAAAGTTTCAATGTCCATTACATTAGCTAGCCTTAAAATTGAATACAAATCCATTTTAATCAATATGTTGTAATAAATAGATATTAAGGCGCCATAGCACTAATGTACAGATAGACTAATTAAAGCGCCAGCATGTGCAGCACTCACATACCTCAATTTTCTCTACAAAATCCTTACTGAACCGCTACTTTAAAAAAAAATAATTGCATTTGCAATTAGAAACACTGAAGTTACATTATCGATTTTCTGCTAAAAACCTTTTTAGTAAACAAGCACAAACTACATTCATTAAATGTAAGTGCTTGGAGCTATGGTGTGAAATTCAATTCAGCCATTATCATGAATTACACTGATTATTGCTATAATTATTTTCTCTTGGATACAACTGCATTTCTGTCCCTTGCTAGTTCTGTTGGACATATAACCATGTTCATTTTATAGCTAATAATACTCAACTGTAGTCCCAGCAATTACTATCACTTATACAAATCATTAAGTTAAGCTACGGGTACCTAGTAAGATTCAAAAAAATTAAGTAAAACATCCTTTTTTACCCTTGAAATAACTAATAGCATTAAAGAACAAGGAAAATTACAGATGTTAACCGATTTATGCTGCAAGCTTTAATCACCTGTACTTGACTTGTCAGAAATTTCTGCTGTCCTAAACATGCATTTTGAGAAGAAATCCACCAACAGAGGGGTTTGGGGGGGCGGTGGGGTGGGGGGAGAGGTTGGGTGTTTTGTTTTTGTTTTTGTTTTTTTAGAAATGAGTAGTCGATGGACTGGATGCTGCAGCATTCTCAGGAAGAAAGCCATGATCATTTGGTGTGTTGCAAGAAAACAGATTCTGTACTTTGATCAGATCCCAAAAATTGGCTTTGCATTTTCTGTGTTTGCTCAATTAATTAATTAAACAGATTACAAGGGAGAAAATTCAAACCTTTACTTTTTTCTTCCAGAGGCAGCTATAGCTTTTATACAGTTGTTAAAGTGAACCCTCCAGAGGAAAAAGGTGTTTTCAAAGGAGACCTCCTTTCTCCCATGGGGCAAGGGTCTTACAGGGATGGGGCAAGGGTAGACATGTCTGGGCAACTTTCCCTGGAAGCAAATGTAGTCTCTGGGGACCCTGATGAGGAAACCCTCAATAGGAAAACTGGTGGGATAGAAAGAGGGAGGGAAGAGATAGAAACAGTGAGGTTTTCAAATTTGTGTGTAAATGCGTGTATAGGGAGATAGAAACAGCATAACATTGCTAAGGAAGGGTCTGCAGACTCTGGTCTGCCCACACTCGCCAGCCTGGAAGGCTCTCAACCCATTTACCAAGGCCACGCTCTCGAGCCCCTACAGTAGGAAGACCTCATTTACAAAGAGCAGAAATGCTTCCTCCCAGTAGGTTTAAGAGCCCTTTGGAAACTGGGTGTTATACGCAAACAATGACTCATGGAACACGACATCAAAAACTAATGATGTACTGTATGGTGACTAACAACATAATAAAAAAAAAATGGAAAGTAAACTTCCTGGGTCTCATTGCTAAGCCATCCTCAGCCTCTTTATCATCTGCCTATATATTTTTTTTTACCCCCCCTCATCACTGGGCACCAGAGGGCCCAGCGCTGGGTGAGGCCCTGGTGGTGGGTGTGGGGGGATGGGAATCACCTTCTCAGGAATTTCACCATCTTCTCCGTAAGCAGATTTTTGTAACACACTCTATCTAGCTCATTCACCTTTTAAATGCAAAGATGAGAGGGAAGCGGCCTATAGGAATCCACGCACAAAATGTTAACGAATAAAAGAGAAGTCGGATGGCGTGGATTGGAATCCCGAGCTGGGGTTCATACACCTGGGTCAGCACCACAGGGTCCTAAAAATTGCTGAAAGCCAGCCACGATTTTGGCTCAGAGCTTCCTAGTGGCCAAAGCAAAATGGAAAACACAGTCTTAGGGACATGAGGCTCACTGCTGCCAAAAGAAGATGTGTATATAAGTAAAAATCTTTTAGTCTGAAATGAAAAACATAAACAAAATCTGGCATAAGATTTAGGAACCAAGAGTTCACGGAATCTTTTTAAAAAAGCCAGATACGACTCCTTTCTTAGATTTTGTTTTTGTTTTCTCACACAATATAAACCTCTGAAGAGCGTCAGCAGGAACTCGGATGCTATTTCTACCTATAAAGAGGATAAAAAGAAAGAAAATAGGACAAAATTGTGGTGTCGGCACATCTTAAAAGCGGAGACATAGTCTGTTCACATGGCCCCAGGTGTAAATCAGGGGATTTATGCCATCCTTGTGGACTGATTAGGCTTTTTCCAAAGCATCTAAATAAATTTTCTAGCCATTTCTGCTCATTTAAAGTAGTAATAGGTATATTAATTGGTAACGCATTCAGTACAAAGACGCCATTTTACAATTCTTAAAAAATTTTTTTCCAAATCTTTTTTTTTTTTTTTAAAGAATATTTCTAGCTTCTGCTATCTGGGAAATTACCTGCAATAACTGGAAACAATTTTAAAATAATCAGAAGTCAGAATTCTCGGCGCCCTCCTTTTATCCATTTTAAATGAATGGGCATTTTTTTTTTAATTAATGCAATTGATAGTAATGACAGACCTCTATCTCAGGAAGCAATGAAGGGGAGAGATAGGTGCCCCTCTAACACAGGCAGGGTCACAGACTGCACGTGTCTTACACCCCCAGGAAGGATTTTTTTTTTTTTTTAATACTAACAATTTGGCTGTATCTGGCTATCTGTCTGGTTGGAGTATTTCCTGGCGAGTCTGAAAACTCAGAAGAGGGAAAATTAAATTCCTGGAGATAGTCGAGAAGAACTTACTCATAAAGAGCCTTTTCCTGCAGGAGCTCAGAAGCATGTAATCTGACCTTCAAAGTAAAAACGGTTTGTTGCATTAGTTCTGCTCAGCTGACCATGAATACTAATTGCAGGAAGAATTGACCGGGCCCAATACCTGGGGGCAGGAACACACAAAAGTAGCCGGGCAGGGCAAACAATGAATAAGGTTTAAAAAAAAAAAAAAAAACAAGCATCCACACTCCTATTCAACTCGATGGGTCTGCACCAAAACCCGAAATTACAATGAAGCCAGTATCTGCCCCTTGCCCCCCGGAGACCAGAGGAAAGAAAAGAGGCAGGCACAGGAGACATGGGGGGGGGGGGGGGGGGAATAATACATCCTTTTGCTCCCGTATCTTATTTGGCTCTCTCCTTCTACCCCCTCTTCTCTACCCACTGAGAGGAGGAGCTGTGGCAATTCCCACGCAGGGTCGGGAGCTGGACGCCTGCGGGAGCCGCTTCTCCACGGGAGACGCCTGGGTCGTGGAGAGAACCCTTTTGGGTCAAGACGGGCTTGAACCTGAATTTCAGCTCTGTGATTTAAATGGACTGGCTGGGGCTCAAGCCAGTCACGAACCCTCCCTGGGCCTCAGTATCCTCCTCCGTAAAATGGAGACAGAAACCCCCAGATCACGGGATCTGAGGACAAAATGAGAAGCCGGGTTCCGGGCAGGGCAGGCGCGGCACAAACGCTACCTTCCGAGCATTTCCCACCGACAAGGAAGTGGCTGGAAACTCCGGCCCCGCCGTTTCCCGGCCCCTTCCGGGAGGACCGGTCCATCCCCAGCCACAGCTGACTGGCCAAATGAGAACGGCTCAGCCAACCACATCCTCTCTTCCTGGGCCGTGGACTTGGGCCTGGGGTCCTGCCGGTGGCCCCGCGGGGCGAGGTAGCCGGGGGCGGGGCACTAAAGTGGAAAAAAACTCCGCAGTGGCTCGAATCGGCGCAGGCGCACTAGCTCCCACGCGCTGATTTCCAAATCAGGAGTTCTGCAAGGGAAATTCGTCGACACGGCCGTTATTAAAAATTATGTAAACTTGCAAATGAATAAATTATATTAAAAACAAAGGTAATACTCAAAAGAAGTATCACTTCCTAATTATTCTACATTATTATTAAATTTGTTATTATTATTTTGTATTTTATTAGTATCTGTGTTCCTGAGAGTCTGGAGGAGACGCTCATGGGGAGCTAGTAGACCTCTTTCCCCAGCTCCCCCTTCAGGTTGGTAGCTTTGGATCAGTGGTGTGGGAGGATTTGGATCTGCATGAGGGGGATTGGCAAACACTTGGAATCCAGGCTATCTCCCCCCAGAAAGCAGGTTGGTAGACATCTAGCAGGACGCCAGTGGAAGCAAACGTCGCCTTCTCCATGGGGAAGAAAGACAGAGATGTGAAGTGACCATAGCAAGCTTTCCTGTTCTGGGGCGGCTGCATTCCAGGTCTGGCTGCAGTGTCCTTGGGTTCTAGAAGAACGCCCTGCAAGCTTATAGAGAATTGCCTTTGTTAGGCTGAAAACAGCTCAAAGTGGCTTCTGCGTCCTGGTCTTAACCAATGAACAAGACCTAAAAACCAATGAGAACATGGCCCTCTCTCTTTGGGGGTCATGTTAATCTATCCTGAGCTAAGCATAATAATAAAGCCCTAATCACTAGTCGACCACTGTTGAAAGGGGTTGGTTTGTTTGTTTGTTTGTTTTAACTTCTGTATAATACACGTGTATCCTGGAGATATTCCTGTTATTTCTTCCTCATTGCCAACAGCAGTTCTGCCAGAGTCTGATTGGCTGGATCCCACAGGCCTTCTCTGACTTCCACAGGACGTGGTGCTGCTCAGACACGTGCTTTAATTACTGTGACACCCCACCAATAGTCCCACTAGGACTTAAATGTTTACTTTTTTTTTTTTTAAGATTTGATTTATTTATTTAACAGAGAGATCACAAGTAGGCAGAGAGGCAGGCAGAGAGATAGGGGGAAGCAGGCTCCCTGCTGAGCAGAGAGCCCGATGTGGGGCTCGATCCCAGGACCCTGAGATCATGACCTGAGCCGAAGGCAGAGGCTCAACCCACTGAGCCACCCAGGTGCCCCCTTAAATGTTAACTTGAGAGAAAGCTCTGTTCCTCAGAGAAAGATTGGGTGGCTGGTGGGAAACCTGATCATTTGGCAGGCTAAGTGATCCAAGAGCTTGTTCTTCACAGATGGGGGCGGCCAATTACATTTCAAGGGACGATTTTAAAAAAAACAAAAGAAAGAAAACTTTTACTCTTCAACGTTTCCCTTCAAAGAAGCAGAGGCATCAACTGCTTGCTTGCTCCCCCACCCCCACCCCAACTTTCTCCCTTTGCTAAATGTTCGTTGGCTTTTAATAATGGTTCCTTGAACAGTGCAGTCTGCAGCCTCTTCAAATCTCTTGGTTTTCCAGACATTGAAACGGCAGATGCTCCCAAGTGGGAAAGAAGTGGTCGTGGCAGGAACCCATTCAGAGTGATTCTCTTTCTCGGGTGTGGCAGTTGGGCTATCCTGGTGCCTGCAGGAAAGGTGAGCTTACACACAAACTGCAGCTGGTGATTAAAAATGCATCGCCAGCTTTCACACACACCACAAGCTCCTACCATGAACAAATCCTTTCGGAAGCAGGCAGAGGTCAGAATTGCTAAAATGTACATCTCAGCAGTGGACACGTTCAAGTGCAACTTTCTATCTCATCAAAATCCTAACTATATCCAAATTCCCATTGGCTTATCTGCCAGAACTAGGATTTGGAGAGCAGGCTACTTAACCTGCTGTCTGCTCTATTCAATAATCTGAAAACAGACCAGGTGGCATGGAAATCACAGATAACTATTTGGATTAAGAGATGATGATCCATTTCTCAAGAGTCTGTAGGGTGACCACAGTTAAAGTGAGCTATTCTCAAGCTCACATCTTCCCCCTCTAGACTTATTATGACTCAGGTATGATTTCCATCCCGCTACAAGTTAGGGTTTTTCTTTCTGACAAGGGTCAACAAACTCAGCATCAGGCCAAATCTGGACGGCCACCTCCTTTTGTATGGCCTGTGAACTCAGAATGGGTTTGGTTTTGCATTTTTTAAAAGTTTTTGAAAGTCAAAAGAAGAATTCTCCATGACATCTGAGAATGACGTGAAATTCAATTTTCAGGATCCATAAGTAATGCTTTATTAAAACACAATCCCATTCCCCCTCATTTATGTATTATCTGTGGCTGCTTTCACACCTCAGTGACGGGGCTGAGTACTTGAGGCAGAGATTGCGTTTGGCCTGCAAAACCTAACATATTTATTATCCACCCTCTACAGAAGAAGTTTGCCCCGCCCTGCTTTAGGACACAGAGATCTCTGGACAAACCCAATTTGCTTTCAGCCGCAAGGCCCATGACACCCGCCGCTAAAGAATTACATGGTTTTATAGCAGTTCTTTCTTTTCTTAGGCTAGAAATGTTTCTGAATGGAGTGGCAGAGTTAACTTTTTGTGGGGGGAGTTTTATTGTCACAAATGGCTCTGACAGCACACCCCAAGGGGCTCGAACAGTGCCAGCAGGAGGCACGAAATAAATTCTCTCGTGTGGCTCTCATTCCCTGGCTTCCTTCACAAGGGATCACCTGCCCTTGTTTTTAGGTTTTCTTGTTGTTGTTGTTTTGAGAGAGAGAGAGAGAGAGAGCAAGTATGGCAGGGAGAGACAGAGGGAGGGAGAGAGAGAATCTTAAGCAGGTTTTCCACACAGTGGGGAGCCTGACGTGAGGCTCGACCCCACGAACCCTGAGATCATGACCTGAGCCGAAACCAAGGGTCGGACGCCCAACCAACTGAGCCACGCAGTCGCCCCTCACCTGCAACTTGTTTTTTGCTTGTCTGATTCTGTTTCCGTCCTGAGCCAGCACTTCCTGTCATGAACCCTGTCCCAACCCAGGATCTGAATGCGCCCAGCTTTGCCAGGACCTTTCCATGAGCCAGGCCACCGTCCCTGTAGAGATACGAACTGTTGTTTGCTTGAAACCTTACTTGTTGGAGACAAGAGCCATCTTTCTTACTAAAACTTGGATCACGGAAGTTTTGAGGGAAAACCGTTTTCATTGAATTCAAGTGTGTATCGTAACACATTTATAGGTAAGATTTTGGCTAAATAAACCTTTGGAATTGGGTAAATTTCTACAGGCTGGTGAATGTTGAGCCCAGATATCTGCAGTAATCAAAGGGGGTATTTGGTCCATAAGAACTGGAAAGTTTTTGGAAACTTGAGGCTTTCCGAGGGCAACGAGGGGCTTTGCTGAGAATGACGCTATTCCCACACGGAGCATAGATGTATACAACAACTACAAATGGCAGATGGCGGCCTTCCATGACCTTAGGAAAATCACTAACTTCTCTGAGCCTGAGTCCCTGGGTGTAGAATGGGGATAATAATGGTCCCTACTTCCTAGAGTTTCCTTGAGGATGAAAAGTAGTCATACCTCTTAAACCCCAGAGCAGTGCCTGGCATACAATAAGCACTTACTAAGTGTTAGCTGTGGTCACTGGAGTTGGTAGCATTAATACAAGGCCCAGAGATGGTGACAGCCGGCGCAAGCTTGCATTCTGTGTTTTACTGTTGAGCCTGGTTCCTGTGCTAGACACACAAACGTGGAGAGATAAGGTTCATCTCTGCATCCCCAGTGCCTGGGCCACCAGCGGACGCACTAAGGTCTGGCCAGCAAGTGCATGGCTGTCAGAAAATGTGTGTTGATGGTAACTGAACTCCAATAGATTTGTCTCCACCAATAAGCCAGCCGGTAACACATATGTACTTCCTGTGCCCAAGCAGAAAAGCAAAGTGCACGGCCTGACCCGCAAGGTGCAAACATGAATCCACCTGAAAAAAACAAAAAACAAAGAGGAAATGACGTAAAGAATGACCTGACCACCCCCTCTGTTCTTAGATATACCCCCGTCCCAGCTCCTGTCACTGTGGGGGCATTCATCTCCTGGGCCGGACATAAAGTCAGAGCTTTAGTGACTGCTCGCTACGAAACATACCGAGTGCTTCACACACAGAGTCCATTTCGTCCTCACAGCAACCCTGCAAGGTAAGACCTTTCATCATCCCTGGCTTGCACGTGAGGAGACTGAAGCACAGAGAGGTTCGGTCATTTGCCTAAGGTCACATAGTTAATAAGTGGCAGAAGCAGGATTCAGACTTGGAAGAGTCTGGCTTGGGAGCCCAAGACCTTGAATGTTACATTATAGTGTGGCTCCCAAGTGCCTTGGGAGCTGGGTCATGTCTTAGTCATCTCTGAGTCTTCAGAGTCTGGTCCAGTGCCTGGAACATAGGAGGTTGTCAGCAAGTGTTTGGTGGTTAAGCAGGATCAGACTACATATTCACCTTCAGCTTAGCATGGGGTCCGTTTCCCCTACCTCCTGCCCACCACACCAGCCCTGGGTTCATAGGAGCAAGTCAGGCCCCCACCGCAGGCTCCAGCACTACCCCCATATCTTCCGATGTCTTAGCAAGTTTCTCTGAAAACAACTTAGCAACAATAAGCTGCCCAGCCCTTGCTGGTGAGGACTGCAGACTTACCTGTCGCCAATGAAAAGGCTGTATTTATGTCTTGGCAAAATCCGTTCATTCCTTTAAGTGCCTGGAATCCTGCAGGGAGTGTCCCAGATCCACCGAATGCATCGGGTTCTCGGCGCTGCAGCGGAATCTCTGACAGCCGACCGATGTGCGAGCTCGCAGGCAGTCCCCTCGGCCAGCTACAGCCCAGGTGGCCTGCCCGAAGGACCATGGGTGAAAGTTGGAGCAGTGAGATCAGCGGAACTCGGACTCACAAGTTCCCCCTGGAGGTGCTTTCTGGCTTTCCTTGACAATCATGAGGACACGGATGCAGGAATGTGGGGGTTTCATGGCTTCAACACCTGCGTGTCTCGGGGAAGGGAGCCCATCACACCTCTCCCCTCGGCAGCGTCAGCCATTGCTTCCCAGCGCGGCGTTGTTTGCGGCCTCCGCCCTCGGTCTCTCTCCTCCCCGCTCTGATCATGCTGCGCGCTCGCTCGCGCTCTCTCGCTCTCTCGCTCTCTCGCTCTCTGGTTCTTTCCTCTCTTCCTTCTCTTCCTTAGTTGTTCTGTGGCAGCACCTTACACATCCACTCGTATCCCTCATCGAAGGTCGCCTCTGGGGACGCCTGGGTGGCTCAGTCATTGAGGATCTGAGTCTTTGTCATGATCTCAGGGTCGTGAGATCGAACCCCACACGGAGCCCCTCATAGGGTCATGAGATCGAGCCCCACAACTCCTTGCTCAGCCGGGAGTCTTCTGGAGATTCTGTTCTCTCTCTCCCTGTCCTTTCCACCCCAAATGAATAAATAAATCTTAAAAATTAAAAAAAAAAAAAAAAGAAAAAAGTCACCTTCTATGAGAAGACTTCCTTGATCCCCAGAAACCTTACTAGAATTATGCCCTCAAATCATGGAGTCCACACCTCTATTATAGTATATTTCAATCCATCCTGCAATTATTTATTTACCTGCCCCTTCTCTCAGCTGTGAGTCCCGCACCATATCCCTAGAACCCAGCTTTGAGCCTTGGTGCACTGGGGAAGGCGAGCATGGTGCGGGGGCGGTGGGGGGGGGCAGGTGTTCAACAAGTGCGCGCTGTGCGCATGGCTGTCCGCAGCCTCCCTGAACTTCATGTACAGGTGGCTCCTTTATGAACACTTCGCACTCTCTTAACTAGCAGATGTTGAGTGTGCTGCCTCTTGGACCGGATCACAAGTTTCCTGGAGAAACGATCACATCTTATAAAATTGTAGCCACTGACCCCACAACAGGGGGTGGCACATACTATGTGCTCAGGAAATAGGCAACTCTGTGCCAATTGTGGTCTTTAACCCATGATTTCAAGTTATTATAGCAAATAAACTGAACTTTCTATTTAAACCCCAGGGTTTAGCTGGTAAGTTTCCTTTGAGCCCCAGGGGAGGGAGGGTATTCCCAGGAAGGAAAAAGGTACAAAACCCTCCCCTGGTTCACTCCACCCAGCAGGAGTGGAGCGTGGCCCAAAAAAAGAACAAAACTATTTTCCAAGGTTATTTTTTAGCCGTTCGATGACGCTGCCTGTTAAGAAAACATTGATCCTGGATGGACTGTTTCATTAATAACCTTTCTGCTAACTTCCTTTGTTTCTTTCCAAACCACACAGCCCTGAGGAATGGAAGGTGTTCACTCTAAATTGCCTCCTTTGGAACAAAGGGATGTGTTTCTTTGGAAAGGTGTCTCCTTTGGAAAACTAGACCGTGCTAACGCCAGCCAGCCTGGGGCATACCGACAGTGAGACTTCTCAGAGACACCAGAGGATTCCATGCTGTGTGTCGGAATGTGATACTCTCAGCACCTGGGTGGCTCAGTCGGTGAAGTGTCTGTCTCCAGCTCAGGTCATGATCCCGGGGTCCTGGGATGGAGCCCTGCATTGAGCTCCCTGCTCAGCGGGGAGCCTACTTCTCCCTCTCCCTCTCCGCCCACTTATCTGCTTCTTCTTCTCTCTCTCTCCTTCAAATAAATAAAATCTTTTTAAAAAAATGCTCGGGGGGGGCCCCCAACAAATGTCCATTGTCAGTGAACTCTCAGAAAAGAGGTTGACATGGACGACCCAAGGTTGAGGAAGAAAACCAGAAAAGAACAGTGGTTCAGAAGCCAGGGAGGAAAGAATTTTGGGGAGGAAGTTGTTACAAGTGCTATGTGCCACTGAGGTCGAATAAGAAATAGAGATTAGAAAGTCTCCTGGGGGGCGCCTTGGGGGACTCAGTGGGTTAAAGCCTCTGCCTTCAGCTCAGGTCATGGTCGCGGGGTCCTGGGATTTATTTAGCCCCACATAGGGCTGTCTAGCTCAGCTGGGAGCCAGTTTCCCTCTCTCTCTGCCTGCCTCTCTGCCTACTTATGATCTCTGTCTGTCAAATAAATAAATAAAAATCTTTTAAAAAAAAAAGAAAAGAAAAGAAAAGAAAGTCTCCTGGGTCTGATGATGAGGAGGGTTAAGAACTTGCTTGTCAGTCAGCAAATACTTCTCAAGACCCCAACCCTCACCAAGCTGTGTGCTAGGTCCTGGGGTAGAGTCGAGTGCTGACCAAGTCCTGCTAGAGTCTCGTGGGGCAACAGACAACTAAACAAGCATGTAGGTAAGCACAGTCAAGAAATGTTTAGTAGGGACACCTGACACAGACTTAGGACACAGAAGAAGTTTACCAGGAAAAATGACAGGTAGCCTAACATTTCAAGGATGAGCAGAGTTTGGGCAGGCAGAGGACAGAGGGTAGAGGGGCAGACTGCGAGTCATGTTCAAGGCAGGAAAAGAGCGTGTACAAAGTTCAGAGAGGAGAGGAAGTTGGTTATGGCTGGTATATGGAGGACGAGTGGACTGTGCCCCCTTCTGATGCCCTAGATGAAAATGGACCAGAGCCCCTGGCACATCTCCAGGGGCCTACCCACCCAGGCCCTAAATGATCTCTCTTCATGTAGGGTTTCAAATCAGCCTGTGGTGTTCTGTCTTGTCCCAGGGATCCCAAGGGAGGAGACGCAAGTCATTCGACAGTACGCTCCCCAAGGACAGGGGTTTGTCCCCCCTTAATCACCATCAAACCCCTGGCATCTAGTACTGTGCCTGAGACACAGTAGCTCTCAACAAATAACTATGGAATGAATAAAGGAAGCAAGAGAGGAAGGAAGGATAGCATTGACTCCCCTGCCTGAAGCACCTTTATGGTCGTCCTATCAAAACAACAAATAACCCAGGTCAGGGAACGCCTGGTGATTACGTTATTCCTGAAAGGTCACGAGTTATCCTTAAAACCCATGTGTGAGAATCAGTGTCAACTCCGGCCGACTCCTTCATTTTGTTGTAAGCATGGGCCTCATTTGCCTGTCTCCATTCATAACGAAGCCTCAGAGAGACAGGGGTGGAGGTGGGGAGGCCAGAGATGTCATTTCCAAGTTCCATGTGATGCCTACTCTCTCCATGTGCTTTTTTCTATCTAATAAGAGCATCGTATCTTGAAACGGAGCTGGTCAGGATCTTTCCACCTTCCATTTCAATGAGGCTGTAGTTTAATTAAAAGTAGAATAACATTTACATATATAATCATCACACCTCAACAAGAGGCAACTAAAAGCTGCTTATGAATGCATATCCTGCCACCCGGGCATAGGTTTCATGAAACATCCCTGAAGACCCACTGATTCTCCATTTGGGTGATACCGATAGGCTACGGCACCATAAAACTTCCTTAAATTAGTGTATGTGTCTGAGGCTTGAAAGAGGCCTTTTCTAGTGTCGGTTTCTCATCTCTGGAACAAAACTGATCATGATCCTGTGTATAATTATTTATATGCACACAAATGTTTAGCATTTTCCAGGCTCTTCTAAACATCACTCTCGTGTTTGATCCGGGAACAACTCAGCCGGGTGCATAAGGGAAGGCATCACCCCTCATCTGTCAGGCCCTGCAAGGTGAAAAGACCGGTCCCAGGTTAATGGGGGGACCAAGTGCCAATATTTAATCCAGTGCCCTTTCTACCAATTCATGTCATAAGATAGTACATCCTATAGTTTTCTGGAATTATTGTTTGCCCAAAGTTAGCGTCACTTAGTTACAGAGTATTATTCTTAGTGAAGAAACAATAAGAGATGTGTATAAGATATTCATTACAGGACTTCAGGAGTTAGGGAATGTTGGAAGGACCATGGCTCAGAGAAAGGGCTCTTGAGTAAGGCTGCCTGGGTTCAAATTCAGGCTCTATCACTAACCATCTGCATGAACCACAAACCAGTTAGTTGATATCCTTGTCCCTGGTGGACGTCTGGGGTTGCCTCCATTCCCTCAGGCTTCCATTTTGGGGTCTTCATGGATCCAAGAACACTGACTCTAATGCCAGCTTCCACCGTAGCAAAAGTGATTTAAGTTAAGCCAACCAACTCAGTCCATCCCCAAGGTCATCCCATTGATTCAGCCACGGCCAAGTGACCCAAGCTAGAACAATCAGAGAGAGCCCCAGGATCTTGGAGGGAATGCACGGACAAAGACACCTGGCTGGATGTGAAGAAGGAAGCACAGAATTCTGGGAGCTGCAGGCAGCCATCTTGGACTCTTGAAAAGAATCTGCCTGAGAAGAAACTGGGCTCTGGAGAAGGCAGAGCAGATGCATGGAAAGAAACGGGGACCATGATTACACTGTCGACTGCAGCCAAACCTGCCATTAACTCTGGGTCTTTCAGTTACTTGAAATAATAAATTATTATGTGAGCCGAGTTGAGTTGGGTTTTCTGCTGTGTCCAAAAACATCTTGACTAACTTGTATAGTCTCCATCGTTAAATAGCAATAAATAACAGTATTTCTTCACCTTCATTAGCTCGTTGTGAAGCACAAAGAAGGTAACACACAGGAATACTTTGCACGGTCCTCTTGGTGGCAAGCCCTCGAACCATGGGAACATCTCAGCACCTTTTCCTCACTGTGATGTCAGGTTCTTTGTGCCAAAAAAGCCAAGCCTTTCAAATATAAATATCACATGTAACCCGAGGGCCCCTGACGAACTATGCTTACCCACACTTTAATGCATGGGCTCATTTAGGATGTGTTACTTTAGAATCGTATCATATTAGAAAAGGCTGGAACAGGGCAGAGCTATTTTGTCATAATCACGCGGCTCGTCATTTCCAGACGTTTGGTGATTTTACTACTTTTTCCCCAGTATCCCCTGGGTTGGTGTCCTTAACCTATTATGTAATGATATTTCAGGGTCTGGGAGATGAATTGCTCCCTGCGTAAAATATGGCAGTGGATCCATACCCCTAAGCTCTGATAATTAGTTTTTAATGTAACTACAATTCTTTTGAGGAGATGTTTTCGCGCTCTAAAATCTTCTTAAAAGCATCCCTTAGGCTGAAATTAAGTTGGCAGGAGTGTCATGGAGGTCCGGGCGAGGGGCGAGTGGCGCTCAGGTTACCAGCCCGCCTGACGTGATTCATGGGCCTCGGGCAGAGAGGGGCCGGCCCTCCTCGCACCTCCGCAGCCAGGCCTGCTCCAGCTCGCAGCCGCCAAAGCAAAGGGCGAGAAGGCACTTCATCACCGAACATGACACCCAAGTAATGGTTACAAATGGCTTTTCGAGAAGGAGGAGGAAGGGGAGGCGGGCGGCAATGAGTTGGGGGTTGGGGGGCGTCTACTGAGGCCTCCCATCTCTCTGCCTCAGAGAGCTCCTGTCTAAACCACGGTGGTTTTCTCTTCTATTAAGCAGCAAATATTTATTTCAGTTAAGGCATTTAAAATTCATAAGGGACCACAGCCGAGCTGTTCCTGAGGAAGAAGCGGCAGATTCCTGAGGCAAATGCTAGGGTCGGCTGTGGGCTCCCAGCATCCTCCGCTTCTTCCCCTACTGCGCGGGCAGAGGCCTCCTCGCCCTTCGCTCTGGTGATCTCAAAATGTGGGTTGTTTGTTCTCTGCCAAGACAAATGGGCCGTCCTGTCTACAGGCAGGAGGACATACAGAGCCGGGGGGTCCCGAGCGGGGACACGATCTGTCACAATGCCGTTACCAGCATCGCCGCAGCGAGCCCGTGGCGCGTTCACCGGGCTCCACAGAGGGAAGCGAATTCGAACCAGCGCGAACATGAAGGCCCACAGGGGACAGGAAACCAGAGAATGCTCCATTTCTATGAATTCCAAAGAAATTCCAAGACCACAAATGCCCAGTAAATCTGTGAAAACATTTCCTTGCCCCCTGCCTAAAGCTACTCGTAGGAAAAAACGTGAAGTGGTTTGAAAATAATACAAACTAAGGTACTTTACTTTGATCTTCAGACCCGCACAGGGGCCCTTTGCCTCAGCAGGTCAGGGGAGGGGCAGCCCTGACGGCTCTTGTCAAGACGTGTTCCAACTGTCCAGTCAGAGAGCCTCACTGTGCAGGAGACTCGGGACCACCCTGGGAGGTCTCCATGGCCTCGGACAGATTTCTAAGGACCTGGCCAGTCTTCCCATTTCCTTGTCATTTTCTTTATGCCTTGGGCAGAAGGCCACTCTCCAAGTAGGAATGCTGAGGCTTAGGAAGCAGCCCCTGGACTTATCCTCCATGTCGCTGGATCCTGGCTCCATCCCCTGCCTTGTCCTCCGGCCCCCTCAGGGCAGCCACTCTCACCTCCCCTGCCCCCAGGGGAAGCCAGACAGGAGCACAACACTCCTAAGAGCATTCTCTAGTTTCCACTCAGGACAAGAGCAGAGAAAACACAGACTCTGAGCTGTGGTCAAATCCATACCAGAAGGTCCTGCTATCCACTGTCTTTTCTCAGAATTGGTGGCTTGACACTAGTCCTTGAACTCAGTTCAGAATAATGAACCTGGAGTTCTAGGCCAACAGTTCTTGAGCATGACTGTGCTTTAAACTTTAAAAAAAAAACAACAGTGTTCAGGGCACATCCCAAAATGATTGATTCCAAAGTCCTAGGGATGGCCCCAAGGCAGGCAGCGCTGTTTCTTTTAAATTCTCTGGATGTTTCCAATGGAAAGTCCAAATCAAAAATCACTAGCCTAAAGCCTATTAAAGTAGAATTCAAAAATTTCTCAGAAAAGAGCTCAACATTCAGTTCAGGACATATGAGAACTTCCGAAGAAGGCAGTTCTAATCATGCAATCAAATTGTTCCCAAAGAGAAAGGCGGGGCGTGGGGGTGTGAGGGGGATCGTAACAGCAACAACAAAAATCTATTCCAGCCCCACCAGGCTATGACAGAAACTAGAACTTAACAGAGGGGGTGACAGCAAAAGAGGTACAGAGCAAAGGGGGAAAACATGCATGTATAATATATGTCCTAAACTTATAAGAATAACTCCCAGATCACGAAACAGAAAACGCGTGGTACTTACAAACAGAAGGTTAGTTCCTAAGGTGGACAGAACCTTGGACTTCATCTAGTCCATCAGTAGGCCCATGCCGTGTCCCCCCACCCAGGGGAGAATGCCCCTCCCAAAAATGTTACCTGTGAGGGTTTAGCTCTATTTGGAAGGTAAAAGGCAAAAGGAACATAGTTGCATCACTTGGGTAAGGTGGATAATATGACCCTTTTCCATCTTAAATGAAGAGGTGATCTTCAAAAACGAACCAGTAAATAGTACGCCAGGGTGGCTCAGTCGGTTAGGCTTCTGCCTTCTGCTCAGGTCATGATCCCAGGGACCTGAGATCAAGCCCTGCGTGGGGCTCCCTGCTCAGCCTCCTTCTCCCTCTCCCTCTGCTGATCCCCCTGCTCGTGCTCACTCTCTCTCTTTGTCAAATAAATAAATAAAATATTTAAAACAACAACAGCAACAACAAATTGGTTCAAGCCTTCCAGTGCAAATACATTTGTCCAGGACTTTTGGATTTAATCTGAGTACGACTCAACATTCAATAGAAAACAGGTTAAAATAGCATTCCTACTTTCAAATAAATTGTGTTCAGAAACTCTGGATTGATGAATTTTATTTCTTTTTTGCATTTATTATATTTTTTTATTATGTTACATTAGTCACCATCCAGCACATCATTAGTGTTCCATGATTCATTGTTTGCGTATAACACCCAGTGCTCCACGCAATTCATGCCCTCCTTAATACCCACCACCGGGCTCACCCACCCCACCCCCTCCCCTCTAAAACCCTCAGTTTGTCATAAGGAATAGCATGGAGGACATTAGGAGAAGGAAGGGGAAAATGAGATGGGGGAAATCAGAGGGGGAGACTAACCATGAGAGACTGTGACTCCAAGAAAGAAACTGAGAGACGAACTTGATTTTACACCTTCCAAAAATTCTTCTTTCCTTTTCAAGATTTGCTTATTTTAGAGAGAGAGAGATTTGAGAAAGAGAGAGAGAGCGTGAGCAGGGTCGGGGTGAGGCAGAGGGAGGAAGAGAACCTCCACGTGGGGCTCGATCTCACCACCCTGAGATCATGACCTGAGCCAAAATCAAGAGTCAGACACTCCACCGAGGCACCCAGGTGTCCCACACCTTCCTAAAATTCGTCTGTGGGTTATGAAATAGACGGCTCATCCAAATGGAGGGGGAAGAAAAGTATTCTTTATCGAGAATCAACATGAATTCACTTAAGAATTCCCTCCAGACAGGGGCGCCTGGGTGGCTCAGTGGGTTAAGCCGCTGCC
Organism: Mustela erminea; assembly: GCF_009829155.1. Taxonomy (NCBI): domain Eukaryota; kingdom Metazoa; phylum Chordata; class Mammalia; order Carnivora; family Mustelidae; genus Mustela; species Mustela erminea. The sequence continues at coordinate 83,754,610 of NC_045627.1, read as the reverse complement.
TTCGGCTCGGGTCATGATCTCAGGGTCCTGGGATCGAGTCCCGCATCGGGCTCTCTGCTCAGCAGGGAGCCTGCTTCCTCCTCTCTCTCTGCCTGCCTCTCTGCCTACTTGTGATCTCTCTCTGTCAAATAAATAAATAAAACCTTAAAAAAAAAAAAAAGAATTCCCTCCAGACAAAAAGCGTTTATGCAGCATGGCTGGACAAGTAGATCAGGAAAAAAAATATAGAACTGGTACTGTGGTTTTCCTGGTAGCCTTGTGAACAAGGACACACCACGCACCTTGACGATAGCAGTAGATCTGTGATGGGGGAAACGCCCAAAGCTCCAGGCTGGTGCCTCCAACGGTTCCTACCTCAAAAGACTGGTGCTAAACCTGGGAAGGCTCCAGAACCCGGGTCCATCCGAGTTGTGGCTTGTCATCTTTTTCTGTCTATCTACCTATTTACCTGAGGTAGCTCCCTTTAGAAGAGATGTGAAATAAGGTTACTAAAAACAGAATCAGAAAATCAAAACCATGAAAATGAAGAAGAAAAACCAGAGAAGTTTCTAAGAGTGAACATGAACTTTGACCCTGAGCTTCTCAGCAGCTAGGGCAAGAGGGGAAGCATGACTGGTTTCACTTCTGCCCACAGAAAGATGATTCATTTTTATCTTGGTACTAAATTTTGAGAAGAATCTATCCGTTGAAACCTCACACAGGTAATACAGGGCCTATCATGATGTCTTCAGGGAGGGTATCCAGCAGTCCTGAGGCACACTCAGTTCAGGACAATTTGCAAGGAGCTTAATAAAGGATGACCTGCAAAGACACAACTAGGGCACATGGGAGCCACAAGGAGTAGTGAATACCCAGCGGCGGCTAGTGGTGGGGCTTTACCACCCCAGGCTGGAGGAGACTATGAAGGAATGAAGCCAGCCCAAGGTAACCCTTGGAGAAATGGAGCTCACTCTCCCCCTGCCTTCCGGTCTCCTGTCAGGGCTCTCACTGAGCCCAACCGGAAGCCAGGAAACCCTCTGGGGCAATCCACACAGGCAGCCTCTTGGGGAAAAGGCAGGGCAGAGAAAGGTGAAGAGAAGATCCGGAGGGACAAAGAGAAGAGAACTGGGACAAATGGTTTCACAGAAAGTGCAAACAAGATTTGACAGCATTGCTTTTCAGAGGAAAAAAGTGAGAAATGGACTTCCAACATAATTCAGGAAGGCCACCTACAAGAGCATATGCTAATGTGATTTGGGCATGTCACTGGCTGATGAAGTAACATGATACAAAAAGTAGAATTTAGAATTCCCAGAGGACAGATGGACAATGTGTTCTTTATATTATATTCTAAAATTGATACTTCCTTTTTGGGAGGCAATGTTGGTCCCTGAAGAGCACCTGGTGTGCCAATGTGTTCTGTTGGCAGCTGAAGACAGATCTGTAAGCTTTAGATCCCAAAGGAACAAGTGGCAGGGTAGGAAGGACAGTCTGTTCTGGCCAATGTTTTGTCCAGACCGAACACCAAAGATCTCAAAACATGTATTGAGGATGGTGAAAGGAAACAGGGAGTTGAACTAGAGAAGGGATTTCATAGGAACATAATAGATGCCTTCAATATCTGAGAGACTTCCAGAAAAGAGATTGTCTGGGTTTCTGTGTCGTTCCAGAATTGGAGAAAGGGCCAATGGTTTCAAGGTAGAAATCGATAAATTGCAAATCCATAAATGAAGAACCTTCTAAGGTTCTTTTGGGTTACCAAACTAAGGAATGAGCTTCTGCAAAATATAGATGTCCTCAAATCCCTCAAGTCGAGGTTAGAGATGGATGACGCCACGTGGAATGAAGACAGTGGCCTGATCTTGAGTGTTGATTTTTACCGAGCTCCTTGCTACATGCCTGACAGGCATATATTCGTTTAACCTTTTAAAGATGTACTGATCTACCCAGTTTCAGAAGAGAACACCAAGGATGATGGCTGGTGACTGACAGAACCAAGAACCAGGCCTGCTAATCCAACTGCAGAGCTCACATGTTCAACCAGGCTGCCCATTACCTTCTGCCACAGAAGGGATTCCCACTCTCAGTGGAAGGTTAAGACTCAATTGTCCCTCCTTAGTTCCTTCTGACTCCTGAATTGAATATAATTATGGTACAATTCAGGGATTCCCCACGAGGTGATGTTTCCAGTGAGATCCTTGTGGCTTGGGGTAGCAGGGAAAGGAAGGATATGCGGTCTGTGGGAAGGACTGATGCGAATACGGGTGAAAAAGGAAGGACATTCCAGGAAAGGGGACCAGGAAGAGCAGAGGCAGATCCAGAATAAGGACCAGAGAGGAAAAATACAGTGGCAGGAAGACCAGTTTTAAACCAGAGCACCATAGGATATATTACAACAAAGATACTTTGCAAGTTGGGATGCCCTTTAGGAAGTAATGGAATGGTCTACCAATAAGATACCAAGGCAAGATCAGAAAGGAGTCAACGATTAGTAACTCAGCCTCATTTCATGGTTGCATTTCAAACTAGGGATTTGTGTCTGGACTAAGGACAACTGCAGATCTATGTTGATCTCTGGGGTCAATAAGGTTAGCTAGCTTTGCTATATTTAGGATATGTACACCTTCTTGGAACAGCTAGTTAATTAAATAAAGTTGATCTGGTCATCTTCTGTAGTAGATGCCCTTGGGTTATCCTGATAATCCCCAGTGAACCACACCTCCTAGTACCCAAGGCTTTGGGTAGACCCCTCCCCTTAAATCTGGGCTGAGCCTATAACCACTCGAACCTATAAAATGCAGAAATGACGTCATGCCAGTTCTGAGCCTAAGCCTACAGAAGGCTTAGAAGTTTGTGCTTTTTACCTCTTGGGAGCCCTGTAGTGCCATGTGAGAAGTCTGGCTAGGCCATCTACTAGAGACATGAAGTGGAGAGGCTACATGGAAAGGCACTGGGGAGAGAGAGGTCCTGAGGCTCTCTAGAGGAGAAAGGACCCAGATGCCAGAGAGTCCCAGCACAACTTCTGTTGAGCCACCACAGCCCCAGAGCCTGGAACTTTTCTAGCTGAGCCACCAGATATGAGTAAAGAAACCATTATGGCCATTCTAGCCCCAGTGGAAATCGATTGGAACACAGATAGGCTGACTCTCCCACACCCCATCCAATTTCTCAATCCACAGAATCAGGAAAGTAATTAAGTGGTTGCCTTTTCGAGCTACTAAGTTTTGGGTTAGTTTCCTACATAGCAACTGAAACAGGGATTTCCCAAACTTACTAAAAATCCCTTTCTGTAAGTGCTACTGCTCTCAATCCAAGAGGAAGGATTCCAGCAGCCTTGTTGGTAGTACTTAACTCCCTACCCATACATGAATGGCCTTGGCATGAAGTCTAGAACTGAAACTGGGATATATTAGGCTTGGTCCCTGAGACCAACAAGAATGGAGACAGGTCAACTCTCAGAGTTATGGGACAGCCATCTTGAGCCATGAAAAAAGAGTGAGAGAAAAAGTAAAAAGATGGTGGCCTTAGTACATCACACTTTCCAATTCTTGCTTCTCCTCCCTTACAAGGCCCTACAGTACAACGTGATCCTATTTTTATTTACTCTAGTGTATAGTGAGCTGCTCTTACTAGCAACCAAAAAAAAAAAAAAATCTTAAGACCAACCTGTTCTTCCATCCACCCATTCCTTACAAAAGAAGCCACTATTCTCCTGAATTGTACCCATTTGTACCAAATACCATTAAATTGGGTTTTGGGGGGTATATCTGTCATCAGAGTGCCAGCCCTGAGAAAGGGACCAATCCACAGGCCATGGGACTAAGATGACTACCCCACCTAGATCATCCTGAGATGTTCTCCAATCAGTACCAGAATAGGACCACCTCAATCTGGAAATAGCGAATTCTTGGTCATGTCAAAGAATTCAGTAGCTCTAAGAAAGCAGAGACTGGACCTATACTTCAAACCTTCTCCAGAAATATGTAAGCGGACAGAGCAGAAGATTGTCATGATAGATGTCATCATAAAGTTCAAGCAACTTATCCCACCTGTCAACTTATGAATTCAAGTCAACCAGTAGAAGGTTGAAACCCATTCTTCATGTCAGTCCAATCATTGGCAGGTTAATGGAAGCTACTCATTACTTTCAGCTGGCAGCCTGGTCTCCTGATTTGTTCTCAAGCAGCCAACTGTGGCCATAGGACCTGGGCAATTTGCTTAAACTGACACCGTGTCTTACTTGGACATGGCAAAGCATGCCCTGATGTGTGACAGATGGACAGCGAGAGATGGAGTCTGGAGACCCAGACCCCTACAAGGCAGATGTCAAGTTCAGATATCTGCATGATAAAGGTTTCCCGTGTCCAAGGGTACCTTCCCATTCTGAATGCCTGACCCCTCTGAAGAAATGACTGAAAGTTGATTTACTCATGAACTTTTTTTTTCCGTATTCATCCCAACTCCTCCAGGGAAGGATGTAAGTAACAAAGCAGATGAAATGAGTATCTCTTTCTCCCTGCCTGTCCTATGCCTTGGTCATCATGGAAGAGAGTTTTCATCTGGTTATCTCTGAGGCTGTAAACATATAATTGATTGGCTATTAAATGACCTGCGTTGTGTTAAGACAACCCTGTGTCTCTCAACAGAACACATCCTTCCTACAACCACTGTGTGTATAGAACCTCATGATTCCCAAGGTGCTTTTGCATATTATTGTTGTGTTGATGATGACCACGACGATGACAATGATAGTGATGGCTAACACTGATACAGCAGACACTCTGAAAATGCTTTACATCCACAAGGGCATTTCAGCCTTACAACAGCCTTACTAGTTATGTATGTGATTATCCCAGTGTATGGATGTGGAAACTGAGGCCCAGAGAAGTCAGTTGCCCTCAAAGCCATATGACTAGGAAATGGCAGAAACAGTATTTGCCTGTAGGTTGTCCCAACTCTAGATCTTCTTCTTGGGCTGTTCTCTATTTACAGGTAGGTGCTTCAGCTGAGGGACTGCAGAGTTACCCCTGTCTTCTATGATGATGGCCTGGGAACTTCTCAGACATTTTCTTCAGCTTCATCCTACAGCACTTGCCCCATGGCTGGCCTACACTGGGAGAGTAGTGGGAGGAGGAAATGGGATTGGAAATTATAGACCACCAGGAAGGAGGGAGGAGCAGGACAAGAGCCATGTCCTCATCCTACTCCTCACCTCAGAGCACAGTCTGAGCTTGAGGCCTTGAGACATTTTCTGTAAGTAGATGGAAAAGCCAAGAGGAAATTCCTGATGTTCTTGCTAATGTACAAACAACTCCTGCCCTGGGCTCCATCTGAAGGCACTAAAGACCCCTCTCCTCTGCCTTCCTGGCCCCTATGCCTCAGTAATTGGTCTACACTTGTGGTTCTCCATCAGGGTGATTTTGATCCCTGAGGGGGCATTTGACAATGTTGGGGACATTTTGGTTGTCACATCAGGGGAGTGGTGCTGCTGGCATCTAGTGGATAAAGACCAGGGATGATTTAAACATTCTTCAATGCCCAGGACAGCCCCTACAACAAAGAATTATCTGGTTCAAACTGTCAATAGTGCCAAGTTGGGAAAGCCTGGTCTACACCAATCTAGATCCCACTGGACCCTTCTCAACAGCTTCCAGGGTGTCCACAGCACCTGTCAGATCAAGTGAAAACCCTTTAGTGGACTGCCTGATCAGGGGCACAGATGTGGATTATAGGGGACACCCTCCCATGTCAGCCCCAGCACTGGGGAGTATGACTGTGGGTGGAACCAGCTAAGACCAGGGAACACAAAAGGCAGTCCCATCCCATTTCCACTTTGAAGAGAAAGTATTCACGCTACTCGTCTCTTCATGGATGGCAGAGACTGTGCTCTATGTGTCCTTCATCTCTTTGAATCTTCACAAAAAGGGTTATCTCTGAGAGAGATTATATTTTTAATTCCATTTTCCAGATGATCAAACCAAGACTTAGAGATACTAAGTAACTAAATGAGACCAAAAAACTTGTCCGAGATCATGCAGCTACTTGGATGACTTTGCAAGCATCTTGCCTGTTTCTCCCAGATAGCTGTCTAAATATCAGGCTCCCAGTGGGAACAAATGAGGACACTTTAACTTTCCTTTACTTAAAAAATAAATAAGTAAATAAAATTAAAAATCAGTAAAAAGCACCTCCCAGATCAACTAGATCATACCCTACGGTGGTTTAGTCAGTCTCCTCTCCTCTCTTTCTCCTACATTCACATCTAGTCCATTGGCAAGTGCAGTCAACTCAACTTTCAGGATAGATGTGGAATCTCCCCCCTCCCACCATCCCCACTTCCACCATCCTTGTCTCAGCCACCATCTTCTCCCCTGGGATCTCCTGCTTCCTCCCTTTCCCTGCCTCATACCCAGTCTGTTTGCCACAAGGCAGTCAGAATGAGTCTTCTAAAACTGTGGTCAGATCTTGCCATACTTCTCTCAAAACCTTCTGATGTGCCTTCCCCCGACCCAAGGCCAACTGGGGAGCCTAGACACCCACCCTCACCAGCTATAACAAGGCATCCTAATCCCCCCCACCGATGATGTCCAAAAAAGCTCAATGGGAAGTTGGAGCTTTCATCCTCCCCACACCCAGAAGTAGTAACCCCCCGCCCCATGTCAATAAAGAGCACATGGAATTCTAGACTTCACCCCAACCCAGATGTGAAAAAGCACCCCACTGCTTTCTCATAGAGGTGATATCAGAGGAAGCAACAAGGCCACCTCCCTCCCAGCACACAAACACACACACACACACACACAAACACGGAGTCTGTGGAGACCATGTGGGAAGCAGAAACAAGGCACAAATGTCCATCCCAGACAGTGAGATATCATCAGAGCCCTAGTGAGATCCTGAACTCCCACCCCTGCCCAGCAATAAGGAGGAGTCCCTCACTGTGGGTGTTAGTGGAGGCTAACTGAAGAACCTGGATGTTTACCTCCGTCTGGCAGTAACAAGGCAGTTTCCCTTATATCCACTGGAGTGGTGTCAGAGGAAGCCTGCTGAAACACAAGTTTTAAGTAATACACAGAGTCCATAACAAAATACCCCAAATATCTGGGTTTTAATCAAAATCACTTGTCATACAAGAACCAGGAATATCTCAAACTAAATTAAAAAAAAAAAAAAGACAATTGATGCCAACACCAAAATGACACAGATGTTAAAATTATCTGACAAGGACTTTAACGCAATCATCATCAAAATGCTCCAGTGAGTAATTATAAATATACTTGAAATAAATGAAAGACTAGGAAGTCTCAGCAAAGAAATAGAAAATATCATCAAAGAAATAAAAGCCATAAGCAAGAACCAAAAGGAAATCTTTGACCTAAAAAAAAAAAAAATACAATAACCAAATTTAAAAAACAACTCAGTGTGTAGGCTGAACAGCAGAATGGAAAAGACAGAAAAAAGAATCCATGAACTTGAAGAGAGAATAATAGAAATTATCCAAAATCATCAGAAAGAAAATAGACTAAAATAATGAACAAAATCCCAGAGACCTGTGGAATTATAACAAAAGATCAAAACTTTGTGTTATTGGAGTCCCAGGAAGAGAGGAAAAGTGGCTAAAGATTAAAAAAAAAAAAAAAGTACTCAAAAAAATAATGGCTGAGGGGTGCCTAGGTGGCTCAGTTAGTTAAATGTTTGCCTTCAACCCACATCATGGGATAGAGCCCCATGTCAGGCTCCCTGCTCAGCAGGGGGTCTGCTTCTCCCTCTCTCTCTGTTCCTCCCCTCTGCTCATGTTCTCTTTCTCTCTCTCAAATAAATGAATTTTTAAAATATTTAAAATAAAAGCCATACAAAAGGATACACTCAAAAGGACCATAGATACAACCAAAATGAAATCTTAAAAAATGTCCAAGCAAACCACAAAGTCACAGACTAAATCTTAACCTGCAATAATTACATCAAATGTAAATGATCTAAATGCACCAATTAAAAGACAGAGACTGATAGAGTGCATAAGAAGAAAAATGAACCAACTATATGCTATCTATAAGAATTTCACTTTGAACTTAGTGCATATATATGAAAATAAAAGGATGGAAAAATACATACCATCTAGGCATTAGCCCCAAAAAAGCAGGAGTGGCTATATTAATATTAGAAAAATTAGACTTCTCATGAAAAAAAAAAAAGCCAGGGACAGAGAGGGAGATTGCATCATGATAAAAGAAAGGGTCATTCTCTCATGAAGACATAGCAATCCTAAAAAACTGAACAGACACTTACTATACAATCCGGCCACTGCACTCCTGAGCACTTATCCCATAGAAATGAAAGCTTATGTCCTCACAAAAACCTGTACATGATTGTTCGTAGAAGCTCTATTTGTAATAGCCAAGAACTGAAAACAACCAAAATTTCACACGATAGATAAATAAACTGTGATACATTCATACTATGGAATACTATTCAGCAAAAAAAGAAATGAACTATTGATGTGCACAGTTGGAAGGATCTCAAGGGCATTATGCTGAGTAGAAAAAGCCAATCTCTGAAGTCACATAAAGCATAATTCTATTGTAGAGAATTTGAAACAAAATTAAAAGAGAGAGAAATCAGTTTAGTGGTTGCCCGGAGTTAGGAATGGGAAAGGGGCATGAGGGAGGACGGGATGGGTGTGACTAGAAAGGGGGAGATATTTATGATGATGGAACAGTTTTGTGTCTTGATGATGGTGGTGAATATGCACGTCTACAGATGCAATAAGATGGCATAGAGCCCACACATTGTACTCATGGCAACTTCCCAGTTTCAATAGTGTATTGCAGTTATATGAGATGTAATCATTGGTATAAACTGGGTGAAGGTATGTGGGATGTTCCTGTATGTCTTTACAACTTTTATGAATTTATAATTATTTCAACATAAAAAGTTCACGAACAAGACACCTGTTCTGTGAAGTACCCCTCACCTCTCCAAAGGCCTGCCCTCTATCCACAGCCCTGTCCCCATACTGCCAACTTCCCATCAGCCTCTGAGCTGGGACTGGGTCTTCTCAAAGAGTACCTTGTTCACGGCAGATTCTCAATTGAGGTTTTCTGAGGACTAAATGAAGGTATGTTTTAACTAAGGTCATGATCCGGGGTCCTGAGATTGAGCTCCACACTTGGCTCCCTGCTCAGCAGGGAATCTGCTTCTCCCTCTGCCCATCACCCTGCTCATGCTCTCCTGCTCTTGCTCTCTCTCAAATAAATAAATAAAATCTTAAAAAAAAAATGTCTGAGAATCACCAATGGGTACTAAAACTATTGTGTGAAATTTTGATTGGGGAAACAAGATATTTACAAGACTCAGATTATTTATTAATTACAAAGGAGAAAATAGTTACTTATCGGTGACAGATACCAACTAAGTAATCCAAGCTAGCGTCACCAGTAATGGAACAAATCAACATCGTATGCCTCCTGAGGTGACATCCAGAGAAGACAATCTCTGGGGCTTATGGCCAAAAATACATAACCTGAATCCACGAGGAAACATCAGACAAATACAAATTGAGGGACACTCTACAAAATGAAACTGGCCTATATTCTTCAAAAATGTCAAGGTCATGAAAGACAAAGAAAGGCTAAAGAACCATTCCAGATAGGAAGAGATTAGAAAGAGAGGACAATACGCGCCATGTGTGATGCCTGACTGGATCATGGATCCAAGGGGTGGAGGGGGGGGTCGTGGATACTCGCTATAGACAGCATTATTGGGAGCCTGTAGTAATTTGAATATGGGCTGTGGGTTAGATAGTGTCATGCATGTGTCAGTGTTCCATTTCCTGGATGAGCTTACAATGGTTGTATGAGGGAACATCCTGGTTCCAGGGAACAGACTCTAAGAAACTGTAGAAATAAAGCAAATGTGCCAAAATGGTACCGACTGGTGAATCTAGGTTACAGGAGCTCTTTTCTAGAAACTTGAAATTATTTCCAAATAAACATGTTGTCAAACTCACACACATGTGCACGTGTAAGCTGGGAGGAAAGACAACTTGAGGACAGGCTTGGAGCTGGGGTGTCCCGCAGCCGATAAAAAAAATAATAATAAAAAGACGACAGAGAAGTAGAAGGCTTCGTTGGATTTCCCCAAGGTATCCTCACCCATGCACACCCCCAACCTTCGTACACCACCCCCAGCACCGTGAAGAGGGCCCTCCTCTCTGAGCGCCAGCACTCCCCTCGGTGAAAATGGCGGAAGGAAGAGGCCTGCGAAGGCCCCGAGGCAGGAAGATAAGCAGCCCCCGCCTCGCCTCCAATTTCACCCAAATGGTGTCAGGGATGCTCTCGCTCACCTCTCCTCACAACGCCGCAATAGCCCTATTTTGTTCAAGCCAACTCCTAGATTGTGCTCATTACTTTCCCTGTTGAACTCTGTGGTCCACAGTGGAGACTATTTGCAAATAAAACCCAGGGTTTCAAGAGGGTTTATGAGGCAATCAACCAGACAGGAATGTAGTCTCCCATGTCAAATCAGCCTCCTACTATCCTTTTTCATTCTTTTTCTTAATATCCCTCATGTTTTTTTTCTCTGATAAAGTTGTTTCTATTCATCTCACTTTAGCATTGCCCAGACCAATCTCCCTAAATTAGCAGAGGCTGCAGCACCCTGCCTGGCGGAGGGAAGGGGAAAAAGAAAAAAAAAAAAAACGAAAAAGACAGACAGACTGTCTGCTGCAAAACTATTTAATTTGAGCTGTTTGCCCCTCCAAGAAATGATGTCCACACCAGATAAGGAGACGGCCGGTTTAAATTGTTCTATCAGAACCGAGTTGCCTGTTTTTGAAGCTCATTCCAGACAATTGGAAGCTGTTCTCTTCTTTTTTTATAAGGCGATTGCCCAACTCGAAGGCTGTTTGTGACTGAAGTAGAGGCCACAATAATTTATACAGTAAAAGCCTCTATCTAGATCAAATTGTATATTTTCTAGGTAACTATGCTGGGTAAATATTCCCTCTGTTTTATCTTTAATGCGGCATCTTTATGCATTCTGAAAGCTACCACTCCCTGGGGAATATTTTACACACCGGTACACAGGCAACTTACTACTTATTACATTTAATGTGGTTTGTCTTTTCAAAGATGAGAATATTAAGTGTTTTAGCCTCCCGCCATGGAACCAGGTTGCCCTGTGAATGTGCATTTGTCGCCCTAATGGGTCTCTTCCTGTTCTAATTAATATGACAACCCAGTATTGTCATCAACCCATATTTATGGAACAGCCCTCCAAGGCTTGGGGTCTGTGCTGGGGGCTTTAATTAAAAGGTCCTATCTTATCCTAGGGATCAATGAAACAGAGACACTCACACAGCTGTGCAAGGACAGCTGTCCAAGGAGCTGGCTGCAGTGTCGTTCGTTATGGCAAAACAAAGGGCCTGACTGCACCGATTATTATACAGCCGTTAGAGAACTAGACCAGTGAATATTTACTGAAATGGAACCATATGCAGGATATACTGGCGAGGGGGGGCAGGGGAAGCAGGTCGAAAAAAGTAAGCTGAGAAACATTACTGACAAAACGATCTCGTTTTCAGGGGGAAACGATTGCAGCGGATGTGGTACAAGCACATGAAGCTTATGGTCACAATTTTTTTTTTTAAAGATTTTATTTATTTATTTATTTGACAGAGAGAAATCACAAGTAGACGGAGAGGCAGGCAGAGAGAGAGGGAAGCAGGCTCCCTGCTGAGCAGAGAGCCCGGTGCGGGACTCGATCCCAGGACCCTGAGATCATGACCTGAGCCGAAGGTAGCGGCTTAACCCACTGAGCCACCCAGGCGCCCCTATGTTCACAATTTTTAAGCCTATAATAATACCCACCAAACTGTTCACAATAATAACCCTTGAGGAGTGGGACTCGAGCAGGGGACAAGGAGACACACTTAATTTCAGACACTTGTCTATCATTGGAACTTTCTGCAAAGAACGTGCTACTGCTGGAAACAAGAGAAATAAAAGAATTTTTAAAGACAGGGTTCATTCAGTAGTTCCTGTATTGCCTGCCTCCTGGCTGCTGGGCACCGTGCTATCTTTGTGACCACAGAAACAAACAGCAGAGAAGCCAAAGGAATTAAATAGAATCAGAAAATTTAGTCTTCACAAAGAAACAAAAACTCTTCAAGTTAGGTGTTCTAAGATGTTTTGTTTTTAGATGTCTTTGTTTTAAGATGACTCCTATCAACACCATCGATGAACCTAAGAGCAGAGACATACTGGCATTTCTCTAAAAGAGGGCACACTGTGGGGGCCCCCAAACATTCCAGATGGGGCAACTGTCATGGAGTAGAGACTAAAACGCTGCAACAGTGACACCTCCATGTGCCCAGAGGGCGCTGTTACTTCCAATTCTTCAATGGACACAAACTGCAAAGCAATCTCTAGGGCTTGATGAAAGGTTCTAAGAGTCAGAGGACCCTAACAGTGGGCAAGTGGAAGAGAAATCTGGAGAGAAAATAATACTGATGCAATTCTCTTAAAGGATTGAGGACTTCAAGTGGTCATTGACATACCAGATAGAGACACGAGGACACACTGCATTCTAAAAACACTGTTCTGTCGAGGCCATGAAAATCGTCAAATATCTAAAAGGCAGAAAGCCTGATCACAACCTTGAGTATGCCCTCCTACTCCATCACAAACAGGAACCTCGTTGGATCACACAAGCAAGCCCTACTGGGGACAGAGGAGATCCTCAAAGCACCTGAAGGCAATGAGCCATCAACCTACAAAGAGCAGTGGAAACGCAAGGCCCTCTCAGCTTTTTTGTTTTCTTTGTTTAGAATGGGGTCAGTTAAAGACTCACATGATCCAAATCCATAAAATAATGAGTGGTATAAAGTGAATATGGTAGAATCCCATTATATACAACATTATATATAACTTAGGAGCTTATTCTAGAACCTGATCCTCTAGAAGGATTCGGTTATCCTAAACATCCTGAGACCAGTGACCAAGGGCACAAGAGGGGTGACATTTTCTGTTATGGCTCTACTGATCAGCCAGCTTGGAATGGCAAAAAGCAAGCAGCCATGGTATTCTCTATAACATTTTGGAGAACCGTTGCCCATGGAATGAAGCATGTTTTAGATTCAAAACAAGCTTTTCTTGAACATGTACTGTGTATTGGTTACTGTGCATGGTACTTTCACATTTAGCACCTCCTTGAGTCCTCAATGCTTCAACATGTGTTAGAAGTGATGATTAGAGATGGTGATGTTGACTTAAAATAGAGTCAACTATTGAGTCCTGCACCCAAGTCCTTGGGTCCTGCACCCAAGCAAGGGCCCTTTCAAACACCCAGTTCCCATTTACCATCTGAGATGTCAGGTTATCTTAAATGCATAACACTGGGACTACCCAAACATCTGTGTATACATTCCCTTTTAGTTCTTCCTTTGGTCACTTGGTATTCTCAATTTTTAGTGAGTATGAGAATTACTGTACAGGGTTATTTTCAAGAATGCTTGTTGTTTGGTGGAGGGAGGAGAGAACTATCTAGCCTACAGTCTCGTCCCAGTCTTGGGAAGCAGTATACTCCTTCTACCACAAAAGATAAGAGAACCAAACCCTCCCTCTCCCCAGTACCATGGCAGCCTGCTCAGCCAGTCGGACACCTCCACCCAGGGTTTGGAACCTAAATCACATAGGGAAATAGAAGAGAAATTTAGAATCCTGATGCAGTGGTCACAATGGTGGTATCTAGTAGAAACAGCAGTGTTCTGGCCAGACTGCTATAACCAAAGCATCGTTACATCATTGCTCTACCCTCCAAGTCCTTAGCATAATATTGACATGAAAATCTGACAGAGACAGTATAATGAAGGAAAAATACACCCAAATCTCTCTCATTCACATCGTTGTAAAAGTCCTAAACAGAATATTAACATGCTAAATCCAGCAACATATGAAAAGAATATGATATTATATAACTAGTTGAATTTTTACCAGGAATTCAAGGTTGGTTTAACATTAGAAAACCTGTGAATGTATTTGACCACATTCACACACTAAAAAAGAAAAATTGGTTCTTTTCATAGTCACAGAAGAAACACTTGATAAAATTTATTGTCCCTGGGGTGCCTGGCTGGCCCGGTCAGCGGAGCACATGACTCTCGATCTCAGTCAAGGTTCTGAGTTCCAGCCCCATATTGTGTGTAGAGATTATTTAAAAAAAATAAAATCTTGGGGTGCCTGGGTGGCTCAGTGGGTTAAGCCTCTGCCTTCGGCTCGGGTCATGATCTCAGGATCCTGGGATCGAGCCCCACATCGGGCTCTCTGCTTGGTGGGGAGCCTGCTTCCTCCTCTCTCTCTCTCTGTCTGCCTCTCTGCCTACTTGTGATCTCTGTCTGTCAAATAAAATCTTTAAAAAATAATAATAAAATAAAATAAAAGCTTTAAAAAAATTATTGTTTTTTCTTGATGAAAAAAAAAAGTTGTAGGAAACCATAAAGGAAGGGAAGCTTCTTAAAACTAAAGGATGCATACTCTCTCCAGACATTATACTTAATGGTGAAATGATGAAAGTTTTCGTTTTAAGATCATAAATAAGACAATAATGTCTCCTAGCACCCTTCTATTCAGCATTTTAATAGAAGGTCTAGCCAGCGCAATAAGGCAAAGAAGCAAATAAACAGGGTAAGGGACGAAAAGGAAGACCTGTAACTGTCATTGTTGTTACTGATGGTATTACTGTTTACATTAAAAAAATCTTAAAGAATCCTTAGGGGCGGTGGGTGCCTCAGTCAGTTAAGTGGTCCGCTCTGGTTTCTGCTTAGGTCATGATCTCACAGTTCTAGGATCGAGCCTTGTGTCAGGCTTTGTGATCAGCGGGGAGTGTGCTTGTGGATGCTTTCTCTCCCTCTGCCCCTCTCCCTGCTCATGCTCTCTCTCTCTAAAATAAATAAATAAATAAATAAATGTTTTTTTAAAAAGAATTTTTATATAAATTATTATAATTTATAAGGGAATTTGAATACATTATATGTTAATAATAAAAATAAAACATATATATGGGAATTTGACAGGATTCCTTGATTTTGAAAAATCAATATACAAAAAAGAGCCATATTTCTGTATAGAATACAGATAATAAAAAAGTTTTAATGATACAATTTTCAATAGCATCAAAAACAGCAAGCACTTATAGACATCTCCAGCAGAAGACATTGAAGTCCTAAGAAAGCCACGTAATAATGAAAGAAACTAAAGTAGACTTAAGCAAATGGAGAGATACATCATGCTCATATATTAAAAGACCCAATGTCGCAAAAATGTCAGTCCTCCCCTAAAATAATCAATAGATTCAAGGCAGTCCAAAAGCAAAATCTCAACAGGTATTTTTTTATAAATTAAAAGATGATTCTTAAATTTATATAAGAAAGCAAAGGGCCAACATCAGCCAAGAAATTCTTAAGAAGAACAAATTAGGGGTTGTCCTGCCAGATAGTAAAAGCAGAAAATAAAACTTATCATGAAACTGTCATTGCAGGGCCTTACTGGTGGTGAGACAATCTGGTATCCATAAGAAAAAAACTTTAATTGAACCTCTGCCTCACCCTGTAGTCAAAATCAACTCTAGGCAAATTATAGACCTAAACACAAAATGGGGTCTTTGTGGGAAAAATTATAAAATGGGACAAAATATTAACCATGAAGGAAAATGCTAATAACACTGACTACATTAAAAACTTTTGTTTATCAGAACACACTATTAAGCAAAAAGGGAAGCCACTGAGCAGAAAAAAATTGGAAATACTTAAAACCAACAAAGGGCTTATATTCAGAATATGTAAAGAAGCCTCAGAAATCAGTTTGATAAATGCAAACAATCCAATGGCTTTTAAAGGACAAAGGACTTGAACAGACATTTTCCAAAGAGGAAATCCAAACGCTAATAAACATATGAAAAGGTAATTAACCACTTCTGTAATTAAGAAATTCAAATTAAAATCCAAAAAAAAAAGAGCAACCCCTACGTACCTACGCCATAGGCCAAGATTGCTGAGGTTTCGTTTTACTGAGAAGGAAAGGGCCTGGCTTCCAGGCTACGGGCCACCTTCACCTGCACTGTCAGTCTGACAGTAATCGTCTCCACAGGACTTACAAGTGTTACCACTGTAGAGCTAAGAAATTCATCCCTAGGGCGCCTGGGTGGCTCAGTCAGTTAAGCATCCGCCTTGGGCTTGAGTCGTGAACCCAGGGTCCTGGGATCAAGCCCCGCTTCGGGTTTCCTGCTCCACTGGGAGCCTGCTTCTCCCTCTCCCTCTGCCTGGCGCTCCCCCGTCAAATAAATAAATAAAATCTTAAGAAAAAAAGACGAAAGAAAAATTTATCCTTACGATAAAAGATCCTCCAGGCCATTTTCTGTAGCCATTGTATTTAAGCTGATTTCCCACTCCAGTCACAAAATCTCAGGATTAAAAGTACCATAAGTAAAAGTCTCTCTTTCTTCCCACTAATGCTTCTTTGAAACAACTCCACCCCATCACTCTGGGACCCCCCCCCCAAAACCCCAGCCTTGGGCTTTGCTTACTGCAAACCTGCATCTTCTAGAACTTCATTATAAAGGTCACTTGCTACAAGTACTAAGTCACGTAGCTCTGTGGGCCAACGCACATAGCATCTTTAGCCCATTTTCCATCAGAGCCTCTGCCCAGGTGCTGCTGACCCTGTCTTTTCTTTTCTTTCCTTTTTAAGAAATTCTTATTTATTTGACAGAGAGAGAGCGTGCGTACAAGCAGGGGGAGCAGCAGAGAGAAAGGGAGAAGCAGGGTCCCCGCCGAGCAGGGAGCCCAACTCGGGGCTCAGTCCCAGGACCCTGGGATCATGACCTGAGCCAAAGGCAGACGCTTCAACGTCTAAGCCACCCAGGCGCCCCAACACTTGCTCCAGGGACCGAAGTAGACATGTGGCCTCAGGGGAACAGGACTCCTCACACCAGTGGCTTTCTTTTTCTTCCTACTCTGGGCACTTGAGTTTCAGATAAAGCACCCCATCTCCCACGGCCAAGAAGAGGTCAAATTAAAAATGGGGCTCTCTTTAGCAACTACAAAAAGTTCTCATTTTCTCATCGAGTAAAGTTCCCTAATGGCTGGTATATGAGCCCAATTTCTAACCGGTCCTGAATTGGACCATTTCCCTCTTAGTGACTCGGGCCCCCCGTGGGGCGAATTGCCACGGAGCCGCAGGGGCCGGGAAGAGCCAGCAGGAGCCATCATTTCTCCCTTCTAGGCTTCTTGCCTTTGGTGTTTTAATTCATTCCAAGTCCTCCACCTTCCAAGAGAACTGAGAAATCACAAGAGGCCCTAGACTGCCCCTATTTGAATCGGATGCAGCAGCCCATATTTATCTAAGGAAAACCAGTTCCTCTTTTCCAGGCTGGCCCAGAGAACACAAAGGGTAAAACTGGAGGGGGAGGGGCTCATACTGAATAAATGACCTAAAAAAAAAAATTGTCTTTAAGATCTTAAACCAGAGCCTCTGTGCTTATGGGTTTTAAAAGACCCTAGAAATTTACTCCACCCACGCAACAGCCTTTGTACAGACATGCATTCTGTCTCTGGACCAAGAAGCCCCCCACAGGAGGTTTCTGAGCTCCCCACTCTAGCGAGCGCATGCCATGCCTGGCTGTGCCTTTTCCCAGCAGGTGCAAAGCCATGAGACCCATGCCCCAAGCTCCTCTGTTCTCTCTGCAATAGAAGCATCTGGAATGCATAAGAAGCCTTAATCATAGGACTTTATTTAAAGGCATTAAGGCTGCTGTAACCTCGCACTCCTGGGTCTCAAATCCAAGACCAGTGACTCTTGGCCGCAGCCAGTGCTGTCACCCCTGGCCCGGCGTCTCCTGACATCTGCTCGGGCCGCTGGGTCAACACAACCCTTCTTCGTTCGTTCCATAATATCCAATGCCCACTGTGCACAGGCAGTGGGTGAAGCGGATGCCCTGAGGGGGGCAGGCACTAGGCTCCCTTCAGTTAAGGAAAGCTTTCCCCCATCCCTGTGTTCTAGAGCGTTCTCTGCCACTGCTAAAGAAGGGTGTCGCTTCCCTACAGTGGTCCCTTCTCTCTCCACAGCCAGCCCCGAAAGCCCTCAGAATCTTGGAGACATCTGAAGTGACAGGCTCTGACGTCAGGGAATACCACTGGGCTTGAGCCACACGTGTGTCATTTTTAACTGGAAACAATAGGAGTCACGATTTGAGGACCTACAGGCAGCAAGCACCTGTTACGGGCTTCCTACAAGTGGTTTTCTCTCTACCTCAGGTGGAAAAGGAGTCCAGGCCCTCTGCGTGTCCTTCTGTGGTGGGCATGGGGGTTCTCGGAGGTCATCCCACTCTGCCCGGTAGGGTCCCCTGGTGGCCACCGCACAAGTCTAAACCTCGCAGGGAGACGCAGGGGCCATCTGAGTTCCTCCTGCACAACCCAGCTCAGCAGCCTCTGACCCGACTCTGATCTACTTAGCAACGTTCTGTGGCTCCCCATCACCCACACCTCAGGGCATCGGTGTCCCTCCGGCTGGCACGCCTGAAAGCCGCTGTGGCTCCTGGCACTTCACGGACCTGCAGAAGCTTCCGCGGGCCTTGCTCTTTCTCACCGCCATGCCTGGGCTTGTGCCACTCCTGCCACCAGACTCTTCCTGTCCGCCTTCTCCTGACTATCCCTCAGGCAGCCCTTCCTCCGGGAAGTCCTCTCAGATCCCCCCCAACTCAGCCACTCTCCTCCCAACCCCACCAAGGTCCTTATCCACTCTCTAGTAGCAGTCTGGCTGTGTGTGTCCCACCCCGCAGCTCTGGAGTTTGGGGGACAGCATCTGGTCACACCCCTGACCCCAGAGCGGCGGGCTCTGGGATTGCCGGCCCTCCTAGCCCGGGGAGGTTGGCTGGCCCGGAAAAGGCCGCAGACGTCAGCTCCGTGGAGGCCCCCAGTCTCTGCCCCCGGCGCTGCAGACAAAGGCCGCACTCACAAAAGGATGGTCGCCTCTCCTGGAGCCAGGAACAAAGGAGCAGCACGTGGGCACCCCCTCACAGAGATGGCCACACCGAGCCCTGCTACCCGCTCCCGGCCGGTTGCCATGGCACATTTTAATTAAGTGTAAGGATTTTGTGTCTTGATAACAGAAAACATGTCTCCCTTTTGTTTGTCTCCAGTCCCTCTGGGAACAGAGATAGGGGATGGAGCTCAGAGCCAGGGAGGGGTCGAGGCGGGCAGGCCCTGGGGGAGGGAGCCCTGGGGACATGGGCTGTCCCTCTGACATGTCCTCATGCCGCTGCCCAGGGACCAGTCTCCCCTGTCGAGAGGCGCCTGCTCCCAGCTGTCACCATGATGGGCTAAGGGGGCAGTATGGCCTTGGAAAGGCTGATCTACTCTCCCCCGAGCACGTAGGACAGATCAAGACAGGCCTACAGCAGGGCACAGTGACAGGACAGGAAAATCAGAAATCGAAAGCCACCCCTGCCAACAGCTGGCATGCGGCAGGTGGTGCAGCTGGCCGTGGTCTGGGACACCTTGGGCCCGCCCCAGGCCCCTTAGGTGCTTTCAACCCAAGGCCAACAGGTCTTTATGCCAAAATCCCGGCACAAGGAAGCCTTCTAACCCTCAGGGCAGAGTCACCCTCATTGGCATTTCCTCCGACCTGAGCAGAGGAAGAGGAGCAAACCGGCTGGGCCGGCCGGTGCTGCAGATGTGGGATCTACGGTCAGGGAGATTTGGGAACCTGCGAATCAAGTCAGGATTTGAATCTGGGTTTGTCGGACTCGGAAAATCGTGGTATTATCCCCTCTCCCCTAAGGTGCCTGGTCATCACTCCTGGGAGGCCGCTGTGCTCAGAGCGCTCACTCAGGCCTGTATCGATACCCCCCAGGCACCGAGCCCTGTGGAAGTTATGGGGAGAAATGCATGAGGACAGCACTCCCCGGCTCCTGGCCTAGGTCAGTGCTGTCCCGTGAAATAAAATGCCAACCACATATGTGTAATTTTAAATTTTCTAGTAGCCAAATTAACAAATGAAAAGAAACAGGGCAAATTAATTGTGATAAAAAATGTCTTTAGCACACTATCCAAAATATCATTTCGACATTTAATGAGGTCATTTACATTCTCTTTTTCATATTAAGTCTTGGAAGCCCAGAGTGTGTTGGACACTTGGAGCACATCTTCATTCCGACGTCTCATTCCGGCATGCCCCAGGCCCGAGCTTCTGGCCACCCCAGCACGTTCCACACCCCCACTTCTCCGAGCTCTTTCCTACACAGGATCTACCTGTGCCCTCACAGTAGGGCAGCTGGCAGGCACAGTTTCTGGGGCCAGGTGGGGTCGCCAGCCAGCAAGATGGTCCCCAGGGATCCTTACCTCTGGGAATTCACAACCTTATGCAGTCCCCTCTGTACGGAAGGGAGCTGTCCTATGAAACCAACAGTGCGACTCGAAATTTCGGAGCGTGACCTCTGAAGCCAGTCCTGGAAGTCATCGCTTTCACCCTGCTCTCTCGCGCATCGCCCCGGCTCAGGGAAGCTGGCCGCCACGCTGTGCCTCTCTGTGGGCAGCCCCACGGAGAGGTCCCTGTGAAAAGGAGTAGAGGCTTCCTGCCAACAGTTGCCACTAAGTTCCCAGACAGGCAAGTGAGTCACCTCAGAGGTACCTTCTCCAGCCCTTGCCCAGCCTTGAGACAACTCGACAACCCACCAACAGCTTGAGACTGCGGCCTCCTTAGGGACCCTCGTCCAGACCATCCAACTCAGCCCCTCCTAGATTCCTGGTTCGCAGGCTGTTTGAAATCATGGCTTTATGTGTGAAGTCGCTGAGTTTTGGGGTGATTTGTTACCTGGCAATAGATCATTAACACACCAGGACAAATGAGTCACTTACCCACGCTAACATTCCTCAGAAGTCATGAGCCTGAGCAAACCCAGCTCAGTCCGGGAGAATCCCAGCTCCGACCTGGGCCCCCACGGCCCCAGACAGGGGGTCCTCAGGCACCATGTGAGCCCTCCCCCGCTCCCTCTGGCTCTAGCTGATGCTCTGCCTTCAGACACCGGGCAGCACACTGCTTTGGGACAGCTTCATTTCTCCCCCTCACCCCCAAGGACTCGTGACTTGGCCCATCCTCAGTCACAGATCGGACCGGGTGGGGTGGCAGAGGCTGGCGCCAAGCAGGCAGACAGGTGCATCTCGGCACCCAGGCCTCCGCGCGAGCAAAGAGCAAACCTTCATTCCGGGAACCGTCTGCCCTCTCTTTCCCGTCTCTCTCCTGCTGGTGTCTCTCCCCAGATGCCAAAAACACCGAGGCTCCCTCTTAAACTCACTCAACGGGCCTGCCTCTAGTTGCCATTACAGCAGGTGTTGAAATTCTGGGGAGATGGGGCCCGTGTGTGTGACACGGAGGGAGCACGCCTCCATCCACCGCATCGACGCTCGCATTTCCTCTGCTTTAGAGGGACCCGGAGTCCTCACCGCGATGGGCTCCGGGTTAACGTGGCCCCACCCTCCTCCCCAACCTGGTATCACCCACCCTCACTGCCTGCTTTCAGCTCCAGCGTCACGGTCCCCGGTACCTGACCCAGGGCCTTTGCTCAGGCTCCCCTGCCCCACTAGCCTCCTTTCTAGTCCTTCTATCACTTTGGTGGGGAAGCTCCCCCAGTGGCCTTTCCTAGGGCCCCATTGTATCCCGCGTGTGTCACTCGCAGGAGCTTCCTCGGCGCGCTCCTTCCGCCTCCTCCACCGCCTGAAACCTGCACGAGGGCTGCAGCTGCGTCTGATCTCGTTCACCCGAGCACCCAGATCAGCCCCCGGTACATAATAGCTGCTCCGGAAACACTTCTTGGCTGGATAAATGAATGATGACCTCTAGCACCTGAAAATCAATATCCTCAAACTCAGCACCACCACCACCACCACCACCACCACCACCCCCCCCCAACCCCGTGATTTCCGGAGGTATCGGGTCCTCCCTCTCAGCCTCCCCATCTCTTAAGGCGGTTCTGAACTCGCTCCTGGCCTGGGGAACAGTGGATTTTGAGACTCCTGTAAGCTACCGGGAGGGGGATGGGGCCTGCAGAGTGGAGCCGAAGGACATGGCTTTGACCTCTGGAGGACTGGAGTTTGACTCCCTGCTAGCTGTGGGGATTCTGGAAGCATTGCTTACGGTGCGCTCGGCTCCTTCAGTCTTTGCCTCTGTACACGCAGGACAGGCCAGCCTTTCCTTACTCATTAACATCTATCTTCATGAGTTCTTTAAGCAACACAGCTTTGTGATTCCGAACTTTGTGCCCCACAGGGCACTAACAATTAAAACACGTTTTTTCCTTTACGGAGAGTATGCTTTCACGTGTAATGTCCCCGTGCAGCTCCGTATCCTCACTTCTCAGATGAAGGAACTGAGGCTCAGAGAGATGAACTGACTTGCCCAAGGTCACCCAACCGGGACGTGTCAGAGTCACAGTTCAAGCCAGAAGCTGGGAATCCCCACCATAGCGTGGGCAGAAAGGGGTGTGTCAAGTGCATGGCCTAGTGCCTCACACACAAAACCCCTCAATAAATGACAGACACCACTCGATGCCCAAGGGGGAGACCAGGAGGGCAAGAGCCCAAGAAGGCAAGGTGGTGTTCTCTGCCCGCCCCTCCGCCCCCAGGGACTGAGCCCGGACTGTTAGGGAAATCTTGGTCATCGGCACATGCTCTGTCTCTACCTCTTTCCATCGATCTTCACTTAAGGGCCCGACCCCGTCCCTGCACGTTGATCCTGTGCCACAGACCGGCAGCAACTTGCAGCCATCCTGACCCACAGCCAGATGTGGGGGCCCTCACAGGCTCCTGCTGGCCTCAGCCCCACCAAGGGAAGGCAGCCAGCTACACCGATGAAGACTGGTCCCGTCCCTAGGACTTGGCCATGGCCTTGAGACAGCTGCGGATCGCTAGCAGACGCAGAGGGGCTCTCAGCACGGAGAAACAGGAACTCTCCTGCTCCCTCCAGGCCGTTTGCTTTCAGCTGGGGCTCCCTGCTGCACAGGGTGGGCTGGGGCACGATCTTCTGGAAGCCCAGGCCACCATCTTCACACAGCAGCCCCCAACGGGCACCTGCCAGGGTCCCATCTGAGGGGCGGGCAGAGCTGATAGCTCGGTGTCCCCGTGAGTTTCATCGATGGCTAAAACAAGTCATGGTCAATCCAGAATGCCTGGCTCCTCGGCGTACAGTACTTGGTATGGTCATCCCGCCGGTCCGGGGACCCCGGCCCCCACATCTTGCCCAGAGAATAGCTTGTGACTTGTTGTAGCCGGTCACATGGAGACAAACTTGTATTCCATTCTTTGGTCAGAATTAACCAAGAGTGGCATCAGAAGGCCATCACTTCACCTACATTATGGCCTCCATTTCCCCCGCGCTCTTGGCTCTGGAGCATGAGCACTCAGCAGCTGGGAGATTGCCTGACCGTGGTTACAAAAGGGCAGCACTATTGTCAGCACCACAGACCACGGGTAGATGGCCCCTGTCTCTCCTACGCGCTCTCCTTTCCTTCTTCCCGGCTTAGAACAGAAGTCTACTTTAAGCCAAGGTGGCTGTGTATTTATGGGAAGAATGAGACCCTTTGCCTCGGGGTTAAAAGTGCTATCTAAAATAACATGTGTTGGCAAGGGTGTAGGGAAGGGGAGCCTCAGACACGGCCTGGGTGGGGGTATAAAATGCTGCAGCTATCGTGGAAAACAGTTTGGTGGTCCCTCAAAAAGCTAAACATTAAAAAAAAAAAAAAAGTTAAACATAGAACTACCGTATAACCTAGTAATTCCATTCCTAGGTCTATAGCCAAAAAACTGAAAGTAAGGAGACGCCTGGGTGGCTCAGTTGGTTAAGTGTCTACCTTTGGATCAGTTCATGATCCCAGGGTCCTGGGATCGAGTCCCACGTTAGGCTCCCTGCTCAGTGGGGAGTCTGCTTCTCCCTCTACCCGCTGCTCCCCCTGCTTGTGCTCTCTCACTCTGGCAAGTAAATAAATAAATAAAATCTTCAAAAAAAAGGGACTGAAAGTAGATACTTGGATACTTAAACATCCACTTTCTTGGCAGTAGTATTCACAACAGCCAAAGGGGGACACAAGCCAAAGAACCCCACTGCCTGACAAATGGATGAACCGAACAGTGGTCTATCCCTACAGTGGGATGTTATTCAATTATTAAAGGAAAAAAATAAAAGAATGCATTGATGATACCTGCCATAGTATGGATGAAACTTGAAAGGGTGCTAAGAAAGCAGCCAGATACAGAAGGACAAATGTAGGATTCCATGATAAAAGTGGGTTCCACTATACGACGGTACCTCAAATCAGGACGTTCATAGACAGGAAGGATAATGGGGGTTGCCAGGGGCTGGAGAAGGAGGACCAGGGAGTTAGTTTCCATATAGTGTGATGCAAAAGTTCTGGAAATGGATAGTGGCGATGGTTGCTTACTGCCACTGAACTGGATACTGAAAAATGGTCAAAATGGTGAAAAAAGGAAAGAAGTGCGCTCTATAATTAGAAGGTCCTTTCCTTTCAGGGTTTGATTTCTTTGTCAGTTCACCGGACATTCAGACACTTAAATCACAATCCGGTGCGGCGAGATCCCGGAGAGCGCGGCTCCCACCCACAACCTCTCCCCCGGTTTGGGGAGTTGGAGGCCGTAGAGGTGACAGGTCTCCTGGCCTGCACATGGAGGACCAACAGAGAGGGGACATGGGGGAGGTGGGCCGCCGGAGGGGCCTGGCAGGCTCAGAGTATCTCCCCAACCCTCCGTTTCACCCCTCATCCACCCTGTCAAAGAGAGCCCCGCATCTCTTAGCAGCACAGATTTTATTTTTTTATTTTTATTAATTTATTAATTAATAATAATCAGAAGAAGAAGATCAAGAAAAGCTCATTCTTACTGAGGGCTTCCTATGGGCCGAGCACTGTGTTCGGAGCTCTACCTGCATTTCCTAGTCTGAGACCCCGACAGCCTCAGGAGGTAATTGGAATTATTATGATCAGTGTACAAACAAGAAAGCAGAGTTCAGAGAGGAAAATGTGTCTGAGGTCATAGCTAGAAAAATGATTTGTGAGTTGGCAACTTGGAGCAGAAAGCATTTTTCTTTTCTTCTCAAATGAGTCAGGCATGTGTCCGAGAGGTAGAAATACACAGACCACAGGGGTGGCTTCTTGAACCCTAACCCTTCCTGTGTCAGGCTGGCTCTCGAGCTGGCCTCCAAGGCTGCCGGCCAAGCATGGGGGACAAACATATCACCTGGAATTACCTGCGGACTTAGGTTTTTGTTGGGTCTTTAATCGTTCAACATCTCTAACCTGGGACACAGGCTCAGAGGGGCTCAGAAAGAACCCTGGGCTGAACTCTGTCTCTCGGATGCCTCTTTCTGGAGAAGCTCCAACTCTTGCTGACTCCAGTGAGAGCCAGAAGATACAGATGCTGGAGAAGATAATCTCTAAGACGAATCCCTGGCATTGGCCTTGGGCTTTAGAATATGTAAGGCATTCATGGGCATGCTCTCATTTAACCCCCTCAAGAATCTTGGGATGTAAAATATCTTATGCCCATTTCACAAATGATAAGCTGAGGCTCCAAGAGGCAAAATAATTGCCTCCTATTTCCAGAGGGAGTGCAGACACCAGCGACGTAATTTTGGGGGCTGGTGCAAAATGAAACTTTGCAGTGTGGGAGCATGTCACGTGCCCAGTGAAGTCAGCCCTGGGAATTAGGGACTGAGCCAGGACTGCTGGGGGCAATGTTCCAGCGTCCACAGCTGCCTCTCCTGCCCCCCACACACAGCCGCCCGCCCTCTGGCCTGCCACCTGCAGCCTCCAGAACTGGGCGGGATCCTCTGAAGCGAGGCAGTGACTGAAGGCCTGGACAGAGCCGGGTCACAGACTCCAGCCCCTTGTCACTGATCACATTAGCTCAATTCAATTGTGATTCTCTCCAATTACAATCCTTTTCTAGGAACAAGAGGCCCAAACTGAATTAGGAGGGGGAAACAGTCCATACTTTCATTCAGAAAAAAAAAAAAAAAAATTGGAATAGAAGCAAAATGAGATTGCACTCCGAGGGTCCTGGATTTGGAAGCCAGGGGACCAAAGGTTGAAGCTTGTCTCTGCCACTTCCAACTGGCATGTGACTTAGAGCTGATATTTCTCTCTGAGCCTTGGTTTCCTTATCTATGACATGGGAATAAAAGAACCATTTTTAAAACTTTTATGAAGATTAAATTAGATGATACGGTGGTAACCTTCTGGAGGAGACTTGCAGAAACTGTGTCATCCTGTTTGATTTCAGGGAATTTCATGAACCCTAAAGTCCAGGCTTCAGGTATTCCTGAAAGTGCCTGGAAATCAAGTTAAGAACCGCTAAACTAAGGAACGTGAAGGCACAATGCAATTAAAATGCTTTTTGTTATTTTGTGGGATTTCAAAACACTATAATACGAATGCATTGAATTAGAAATCTTTGTTGAAATATTCAGACTTTTTTAACAAATAAGCCAGAGGACCTATGCATTATTTTATTCTGCTTTAGCATAAATATTTCACAAATTACATGCAATTATTAACAACATCAACACTAGCAAATTAATTACTGTCGATTCATATTAATAAAATTGCATTTTGTAATAAATAAAGTTAGTTTACTGGGCCCCATCAGTCTCAGAGGTATTCACATTTGTCAATTGTCCTCTACTTCAGGCTAAAACAAAAGTAATCAAATAACTAATTATTGTACTAAATGTAGCTCCGCTTACACATCAATGAAAACTCACATTATTTATAACCCTTAGGACTGAATATTCAAATCTGTGTTGATTCCTATGCTAAGAAGAACTTTCCAGCCCTCTCCGTTTTTACCTGCTCTCTCAGCCCCCACGTCTGGTCACCTAAAGATGGACAGGAGGGCACCTAAACCCTGGAGATGTTTCAGTGAATAGAGTCTAGAGCGGCTGCAGTGAGGAAGAACTCAAGCAAAGGTTACAGAACCTTCCAGAATGTGCCCATCACCCGTGGCCAGTTGCTCTCTTTCTTGAACTCGGTGCCACATAGGCCTCCTCTACCATTTTTCATTCTTACAAATGAAAAAAATTCCTTCTCCTTTAATAAAGGCTCCAAGGTTGTAGCTCAAGATTGCAACACCAATTTCATCTCCATGTATGTTTCAAAACCTGGTGAGTCGGCTCACCAACATAAAATACAAACAAAAGCAATGAAAACTATCCACACAGCCCAGCACGGCACAGTTAAATCAGTCTTGATTTCATTTGATGCTCACTCGCTCACAACAATATAGTGTCTTGGTAGTTCCATTTTAAAGGTGGAAAAACTGAGGCTACACAAGACCTACTGACCTCATCTCCCCTGAGATGGTCATTGAACATCCCCGAGGTTCCTTCAAGGGAACAACAAACAACTAGAAGCCTCCATCCAGATGCTGGCTTCTTCCCTAGGGATGCTCGGAGCGGGCTGAGAAGACATGGGACCTGAGATGTGGCCAGTCCCACATAGCCAAGAGGCATCTAATGCCCTCAGCATTTAACCATCCTTTTAAAAATGTGTCAGTACAGACGCCAACAGATACATAAGAAGATGTTCAACATCACTATCCGCGAGGAAATGCAAATCGGAGTCACCCCTTAGAATGGCCGTCATCAAAAAGACAAGAGACAACAAGTGCCAGAGAGGGCACAAAGAAAAGGGGACCCTGTGCGCTGTTGGTGGGAATGCCGCCTGGTGTAGTCACTGTGCAATCTAGAGTGGAGGTTCCTCAAAAAGTTAAAAAAAGAACTCCCATATGGCCCAGCAATCCCACTTCTGGTGGCGCAGCCAAAGGAAACGCAGTCAGCATCTCTAAGAGACATCTGCAGGTCCGGGTTCCCCGCGGCATTACTCACTATAGCCAAGGCATGGGGGCCACCTCAGTGCCCATCAGCTGATGAATGGATAGACACTGGAATATTATTCAGCCACGAGAAAGAAAGAAATCCTGCCATTTGCAACAACATGGAAGGATCTTGGGGGCATTATGCTCAGGAAAATAAGTCAGAGGAAGACAAATACAGCACAATCTTGCCTATATGTGGATTCCAAGAGAGCCAAACTCCTAGAAACAGAGAGTAGAATGGCAGTTGTTACCGGAATATGGAGAGATGTTGGTCAAGAGTCAAACTTTTAGTTTAACATGAGTAAGTATGGGGGATCTAATGGTCTGCCTGGTGATGATAGTTGATACTGTGTTATAAAATTGAAAGTTGCTACAAGAGTAGATCTTAAATATTTTCACCACAAACAAGAAATGGTAATTCTGTAAGGTCATGGAGGTGTTGGCTAGTGCTATGGTGGGAATCATTTCATAATATTATAAGCACATCAAATCATTACATTGTATACCTTACACTTACACAGTGTTCTATATCAGTTCTAGCTCAATAAGGCTGAAACAAATAAAAAATAAAATTAAAAAAATTAAAAGCCATCAAGACCATTTTCCCCTAAGGGGCAAATTCTTTTCTAAGATATGTATGGAGGTTGATAAATGCCAGAAACAGGTCACAAATAGGCTTCATCAGCAGAGTTTCTGCCTAATTGCAGGATCATCAAAATGTGACGTGGAGCCTGCATTAGTTTCCTATTGCTGCTGTAACGAATGACCACAGCCTGGAGGCTTCAAGCTGCAGAAATTTATTCTCACATAGTGCTGGAGGCCAGAAGTTGGAGGCCAAACTCAAGGTGTTGGTAGGGCTGTAGTTCTTCCAAAGCCTCTGGGGAGGATCCTTGTTTCTTCCAGCTTCTGGTGGCCCCAGGCGTTGTTGGCTTGTGGCTACATCCCTCGGGCTCCTGCTTCCGGCTTCCATCTGTGTGTGTCTCTGCGTCCACATTTCCTTCTTCCTCCAAGGACGCTGGTCACACTGGATTTAGAGCCCCCTCCATCCCCTACAGCCACATCTTAACTTTACTACATCAGCAAAGTGCCTATTTCCAAACATGGTCACATTCACGGGTTCTGGGTGGGCATAAATTTTGTGGGGACCTATCCAACCCAATACAGGGCCCACCTCATAAAACAACACAGGGGTATTTGGCCCCACAGAACACAGGCACTTGTCAGTGCCAGAAGCACACGCCCTGTGATTTCCCAGGTTGAGCTCCAGAGCCATCCAACAAACATATACACAAAAAAACCATTCCCAGAATCTGTCTTGGCAGTCTGATTCAGGAGGTCAAAAAGAGGCCCGGGAGTCTATGTTTAAGAGCCGTCCACATGATGGGTAGCAGCCAAGTTTGAGAACCTCTCTGGTAGAAAAACTAGTAATAATAGTTATAATGACCACAGTAGCTGTTGCCACTCACTGAGCTTTCCCAGTGTGCCCCGCACTGAGCTAAGTGCTTCCCTCCCTCACTTCGGCCTCATACTAGTGCCCGGTGAGAGGTGTCACATCAAGTGTGCAAAACTGACAGGGTCTGGGGAGCCTCTGGGACTCACCCAAGGCCACATGCTGCTAAGTGGGAAGCCTGGGCTGGAATCCTGTGCTTGGTCATTTCACCATGCACACAGCCACGGGACAAGCAGAGAGGACCAAGAACCATCACAGGGAATCTGGGTACCAAGGGAGTTCAGAAAAGGCCACCTTCTTGCCACTGGCAAGACAGCGCATGTTCCAAGCAGCCCCAGTGGAGGTGTTGGGATTCTGAAAGTGATTCCATTCCCTTGAGTCCGCACTCACATAGTGCCTCTCGTGGAGCCCCTGCACTAGCCCCGAGTCAGGGGAGTGACAGAGAGGGCCCCCTCCCACCAAGGCAGTCAGCAAAGGCATGTCTGACATTAGCCACCACAGGCACGTGGGACCAGCACGTACCGGGCGCTCCCTGCATACCTGATGAATACGCCAACAAGAGTGTGAATGAGTTCATGGCACAGCAAGCAAGAAAGGGAAGGACGCGAGGCAGAGGAACCCCTATAAACAGAGGCACAAGGACTGGAGAGCTTGGGCTTGGGGAATAGTGGCTGGAATGTAGCATTCAAACATCTAACCATCTAAGCCAACAGAACAAGATGAGATTTTAATAATAACATCAATCATAGCAACTCACGTAGCTAAGCAGTTAAATCCCAGGCCCTGTGCTAAGGGCTTTACACGTACTGTCTTGTTTTATCCTCATTTTATGAGGTATTACTACAAAACCCATTATACAGACGAGGGAACTAAGACTCAGAGAAGTTTAGCAACTTGGCCAAGAATCACAGAGCTCGTAAATGTGCTGGATGGAGAACTCAGACCTTCCAGGGCCCACCGTCTGGTCCACGCTGGGATGCGGAGTTGACACTGTTCCATGGTCCACGGGGATCTCGTGCGGGAGCTAAGCTGCAAAGGGCCAGACCTGGAGCTATGCCTGAGAAGGAGCTGCCAGGAAGCAGCACGTGGGTCTCCGCAGTGATCCCAAGGAGAAAAGTGAAGTAAGCAACACAAGTATCCTAAAACGAATTACCCCAAATACCAGATGGGAGGCTTTTCTTGCAGACTGATTATATGAGCAAGAAAGACGCATCATTTGGGTAACCTCCCCCATTCCCCAAACATGCAGAAGTCAGTCCACATCAAACAGACTCCTGCCTGTTATCTGAAAAAGATAGTATCATTCTCAGCACACTGCTGTTGGTTTCAGACATGCAAACAAGCAGAAGAGTCTGCGGTCACCCTCAAGAAGAGTCTGCAGTCACCTATTGAGACACTGGTCAAAAGCCACAGGGACACATTCCCGCCAAAGGAAAACAATGCTGGGCTGAAGGGTCCTGGGTTCACTGGCAGGTGGAAGAGTAGTCCTGCGTAGCCGTGCTCTGGGCAGCATCCTTCTGCCTTCCACAACCACAGTGTAACTAACACACACCAGGCAGGAACTGCCAGGCCATTGGGAACCAGGCTCCTTACCAAGGTATGGTGATGGAGAGGGGAGTCACCACACACACACACACACACACACCCTCCAATCTGGGCTGCTTTGTTATGGTGATGGAGAAGAGAGTCACAACACACACACACACACACACACACACACACACACACACACACACCCCCTCCAATCCAGGCTGCTTTGGAATGACGGAGCACATGATCCTTTCACTAATTAATCTGAAGACCTTGTAAATCATCCACTGGAACCCGCGTAGCACTTTCCAGAGGAGGGAACTGAGGCTCAAAGAAGTTGTCTGGCCCAAACCGCATGGCTTAGGTAGAGGTAGACTGGGTCTGCCCTAAAACTCAAGGCTCCTGACTCCCCATCCTAGCTGTCTTTTTCTCCTCCCATCCCATTCTCCCGTCACTTCCTAAGAGCCATTTCTCCTTTAGAAACAAAAACCAAAAAAGCAGATGCCCACACACACGAACACACACATGCGCGCACACACACTTTTCCTGAAACTAGTAAAAAATCATTGAATCCGGAAAACCGATGTTCAGCGTGACATTGTACTTAATTAATGATGCTCTCTTCATATTTTTCCTCTCTTCAAATTTGCTTTTTAACAACAGGAAGAGTTAAGTAGAGTGACTGCATTAACTCTGAATTTCTTGCCTTTGAATAGTTGGTGTCACCACCTTCATGTGATTCAAATTTAGTTGCTTTGCATCTAATTGAAGCATTGCACACAAAAAAAGGTAATTTGCCGTCCAAAGGAGGAGTGAGGGGAGCGCAGAGAAAAGAGGGGACATATTACTTAACTTTGTGATGATAATTACCTGAACACAAAGACGCTTACAAGAACATTCTACACTGGATATCAGCCAGAAAAATTAAACCTATGTTGCTGCTTCAATACATCTGAATACTAGGAATTGGCAGAAAAGTATCTATTCTATGAATAATAGCCTCTACAGTCCCAGAGGACAGCGGTACATGAATTTAAAAAAAAAGGGGGGGGGGGAAGAAAAGAGAAGAAAAAGAAAAATAGTCTTGAGCTTTTTCCAAAATGGTGCTAATGCGCCACTGAAACTTAATTTTATAATTTACTGGCAGTCAAGATGGCAGGAAATAAAATAATTTGCTATATTCTGCACAACAAACCCTGCTTTTCCTGGGAAGGGGTAATTATCCCCATGGAAAAAAAAAAAAAAAAAGAAAAAATACGCCATCTCATATTAGGCTAAAGTCTCATCAAGAAGAGAAAAAGTGCCTCATTACACGTAATTACCAGGGAATTAGAAACATCATTTAACTAAATGAGCGAATAATGCTCAGGATATTGAAGAAACTTGCCTGCACTTCTGCAAAGCACTCTAAGTCCCATTACAAAAATTGCCCCTCTTTAATGGAATAATTTTCGGCCTTGTCTGCCTTGCTTTAAAAATAAAGAGGCTCGGAGAGGCAGAAAGAGGCTGAAACTGCCATAAACAACTGTTGAAAGGACTGGAGAGAAGGCGCGGTCTCTCCTGGAGACCAAGACTCAGAATGACTCATAATCTACCATAATCATGAAAATTAAACCTGAGGGCTTGAAGAAAGGATTACCCCCTTTTTAATTGTGCTTCCTCAAGACTGCAACGTACTTGTGGGTATGTATTAAGGGACGACAGATGAAAGATCTTCAGGTTCGGGTACAGCTTCCCTGCTCCAATACAAAAGCAGTTACAGCCATTCCACGTTCTCTTAAAAACAGAAAATTATAACATACCTGCAGATTGATGTTTATTGCGACTTCGCACAATGATTTTTCCAGCCACTCTAAAGCCTCCAGGCTTGGGTTGGGATGCCCCTCCCCCTTTGCCGCGCACTTTCAACATTTGTCAAAATTCAGCATCGAAGCGGTGAATGTAACAGAACTACCCACCTTCCTGCAACAGCACCCTTGACTCACACAGGGAGCTAGAGTTGCTGGGTGCGCTGGTCCTGGCTGCCTCGTCAATGTCTTGACTTTAGAGCAAGGAAAATCAGAAAGGAACTGGTACTGGTCAGATGCTTCGTAAATGACCCAAGAAGGAATTGAATAAGGTTCTTCAAAGAAGAAACTGGGGTCAGGGAAGACCGCAGTATCATCCTGAGGACCCTGCCCCAAGAGCCTTTAAGGAGCCACCCCTAATCTTCAGCAACACCAAGTCCCCTTCCCTGGGAGAGGCACAGCCCGAGCTACCAAAGGTGCCATTCCTTTCAAATGGACAGTGGTGAGGAAGCTAAAACCAGCCCAAGGCTACTGAGCTCCCCGTTCAGGTCCCTCGTGTCCCGGTCCAGATTCCTACACATCAACTAGTCGCCTTTCAGTCAAGCAGGAATGACGTTCTTGCTTCTACACCATGCCTGAGCTCTTGTTGACTTGCAGGTTCTGTGGCCCAAATGCATTCCTTCCTGGTGCAGCACGTGTGAAGGATCGCAGAAGAGAACCCCATGAACCACTGACACTCTGGGTGTGCTCATCAAAAGCACCTGCCCTTGGGAAGCTCGCAGATGGCGGGCAAGGAAGGCAGGGGTGCCAGCGCGGGAAAGACCCGAGGTTGATCTGCCCCTCTGCCTCCCAGAGCCACCTGGCCATGGCCCGCTGAACCACTCTCTAGGTTCAGTACCCAAGAAATCAGAAAATAATGAAAGGCAATTGGCTGGTTTCCTCAGGGATGAGAAGAGGTTCATACACATGATGCTCTGGAAACAGAAACCACTTTGAGGGATGATAAAGGGCAAAGTGCCCTGGGCTGCTTTAGCCCTCTCATTTAACTCCAGGATGGAGGTTGGCACTACTGAAGTTTTCAGAAGATGGGAAATGAGAAGTTGACCTCCTATCCCAAGCTAATGGAGCAAAGTAAAAGGAGCACGGTAAAAACAGCTACTGCTTATCTCATTTAAGGAACGAGAGTCTGGTTAACTGATTTACCCACTAGGATCACACAGCTCATAAGGGTGGACCCAGAATCACAACACAGATCCACCTGCTTCCAAAACCCTTGCCTCAGGCCTCACTGCACTATCTCCTCCAAGAAGAATTGCCAAGGAGGAATGATAATAATACCATCCACTGTGGCGGAGGACTTCCAGATGTTTTTCAAAGCGCTTTCACACCTCCAATCTCCAGTGAAGTCAATCAGGACAGCACAATACCCACTCCACACCAAAACAGAAAATGACCTGGAGGAAGTCATCCTGCCAACAGCAGCCAAGACAAGTGGCACTTCCTCCTGACCTGGTGGTCATCTTGCTAGTGCTGGTAAAACAAACCCTGAGAGAAGATACGCCTGGCCTAAGAGGTGTAAGTCCAACCCCTTGGTTTCGTTCACCAACCAGGATTAATTCTCTCGATGTAGGCAGTATTGGGAGACGGTAAATATTTGAGCCACTACTTTTATTTTTCTAATTGCTTCTCATCAGGTCATCTAACTGGTGCAAATAAAGCAAACTATTTAAACCACATGAGCTAGCTCATCAGGATGACATAGTAAGCCCACATTCTGATCACCCTCTGCTCCAGACACCAGAGCAAAGATGGCTAAATTAGAAGAGAAACAAAAAAGACAGATTTTGACCCGAAAACCAGAAACCCAGGTTTCTGTGGAGTTGAACAGCTGATCTCTGGGGCTGTCAGCAGAAAGCAGCAGCAGGGAGTTTCGTGTCTGCTGGGTGACAGGGGACTGCTAGACAGGAAGGAGGAGGTATAAAGAGAGAAAAACCAGTAGTAACAACTAAGGACCAAAATTAAGAAACTTTACTCAAAATCTCGATGGGGAATTCCTAGGACAATGTATACATATATCAAATATTCCCACTGTATACTTTAAATATCTTATAATTTTGTCAACCTCAATAGAGATGGGGGAAAATAATAAGCCTAAAAACCAAAATTATAAGTCAGCCATCAAAATCAAACTGAAATATATATTTACTCCAGATGACATTCATTTTAGAGCTCTATCAACCAAAGACTTTCTTT
Source organism: Mustela erminea (assembly GCF_009829155.1). Taxonomy (NCBI): domain Eukaryota; kingdom Metazoa; phylum Chordata; class Mammalia; order Carnivora; family Mustelidae; genus Mustela; species Mustela erminea. Next base: position 83,719,680 of record NC_045627.1, on the reverse strand, counting down.
ATGTCTAAAATATTCAACGAGGTCAAGGAAGGCATGACTTCATTAAAATCAATTTAAGAAGTTATGTATCAAAAATAGGCAAATATAAAATAAGAAGAGGAAGATATAAAAAAAACAGAAATCCTAGAAACAAAAAACACTTACTGGGTGAAATAAATTCTACACTAAATACAAAGAGAAAACTAATACATTGGAAGAAAGTTCCAAGGAACACACTCAGAATGGAGCACAGAGAGAAAATATAACTTCCAGCAAGCAGAATTGCCAGAACAAGGGAATGTAACGAATTTGGGGCAAGCAATACTCACAAACACAAGTGTGACAAATTTCCAAGAAGTTAAAGTTTGTACACTTTGAATACCAGGCAGGTATAGATAAAATAAACCGCAGTGAAACTGCAAAATATAAAGGATCAGAAGAAGATCTTAATAGCTTCCAGAATGTAACAGGTAATTTTATGTGTCAAATTCACAGGGCCATGGTGGCCAAATACTTGGCCAAACATTATTCTGGGTGTTTCTATGAGGGTGCTTTTGGATGAGCTTTATATTTGAATTGGTGGACTTTGAAGAAAGCAGATAACCCTCTATGAAGTGGTGGGCCTCACCCAATCAGTAGAAGGCCTGACTATAACAAAACGTTCACCTCTCCCATGCAAGAGAGGATTCAACCAGCAGTTCGCCTTCAGATTTCATATGCAAAATCAGCACTTTCTAGTTCACCAGAAGACTGCCTTTGAAGTGCTCTCTTTACTAGCATCCAGCCTGCCAGACTCCCCATATCCAATTTTGGACTCACAAGCCTCCACAAATGCATAGGAGTTAATTCCTTAAAATAAATCTCTTTATATACACATATACATCTTATCAATGCTTTTTCTGGAGAATCTCGACTAATATACAGAAGGAAAAAAACACAGATACTCTATAAACAATAGTTACACTTAAAACAGGCTTCTCAGCAGGAAAGTACAGATGCTAATGAAAAGCAGCCTGCATCTCTAAAGCAAATTTTCAACAGACATAGTACAGCCCAAATTTAATAATTAAACTGTTTAGCAATGTGGAAGAATTTTCCATTGATATTATCTATTACTATTACCAATATTAGTTGCTCAGAAACTATCATAATTAGACAGATGAAAAGATGTGGAAATAAAGACAGTTTTTAAAAAGGAAAAAAAAAAAAAAAAAAGACTGTGCCTGGGTGGCTCAGTCAGTTCAGCATCCACCTCTTGATTTAGGCTCAAGTCATGATCTCAGGGTCATGGGATGAAGCCTCTGCTTGGGGCTTGTGCTCAGCAGGGCGTCTGCTGGAGATTCTCTCTTTCCCTCTCCGTCTGCCCCTCCCCACCCCTCTCTCACACTTTCAAATAAATAAATATATTTTTTAAAGCAGACTGAGGGAAAATAAACTGTCAACCTAGAATTTTATATACAGCTAAGCCACCCTTCAAGAGCGAGAACAAATAAAGACATTATCCGGATACAAAGATAAGCTCATGCCCACTATGGGTAAAGATTTTTTAAAAGTTAATACATGTAATTAATTAACTATAAAAAATAACTAACTTTGGTATTTTTAAATTGAATAAAACTAAAATTAAAACTGTAAACATCAATTATAAAATAATGGGAAGGAGTGTTTAGTGAACAGGTAACATGTGTGAGACCACGGTTGCTGGGAGGAGGCTAGCAAGGCTGAGCCCAGAGTTTGATAGAACATTTTATACTTGTGGTGCCTCACTGGCTCAGTGCGACCCTTGATCTTGGGGTTGTGAGTTCAAGCCCCACACGAGGTGTAAAGATTACTTAAAAAATAATCTTTTGGGGGTGCCTGGGTGGCTCAGTGCCTTAAGCCTCTGCCTTCGGCTCGGGTCATGATCTCAGGGTCCTGGGATCAAGTCCCGCATCGGGCTCTCTGCTCAGCAGGGAGCCTGCTTCCCCCCTCTCTCTACCTGCCTCTCTGCCTACTTGTGATCTCTCTCTGTGCCAAATAAATAAATAAATAATACTTTTTTAAATATAAAAATAAATAAATAAAATCTTTTTTTTTAAAGAAAGTTTTATACTTAATTATGAGTGTTTAAACTTGAAGGGAGCTATCAATCTACAGCCTTCAAACTGAAGTGAGATGGAGAACAAGGAATATGAAAAACTTTATCAATCCACAGAGAGCAGAGGAAAGAGAAAAGAGAAAACAAAAGCACGGTAAATAAAAATACTCAAATCAATGAAATAGTAGATACTATAGAAATGAACTCATATACATCAGTGATCACATAAAAATCTAAGTGGATTAAGCTCATCAATTAAAAGACTGAAATTATTAGACTGCATTTCCATTTTTAATCCAGCTATATGATGCTTAAAATAGACATACATAAAACCCATCAGAAAGTTTGAAAATATCAGAATATAAATATATATCACATGCAAATGTTAACCAAAAGAAGCCCACAGAGTAATATAATAGCAGATAATACATAAAGCAAAAGGTATTTATAGGAATGAAGAGGTATACTTCATAATAAAGAGAAAAAAATCCACCTAGAAAATATAATAATCACAAACTTGTATATGCCTAATAACATAACCTCAAAATAACATAATTCATAAAATATATAAAAATATATAAAGTAAAAAATTACACAAAGCAAAAACAGAATTACAAGCAAAAACTGACAAATTAACTTAGTTGGAGAGCTTAACACATCAGAAAATTGATAGCTAATGTAGTTCAAAATTTAATAAGAACATAACATATTTGAACAACAAAATTAACTTTCTAATAAATATAAAAATTGAACTCTACACCTGACAGAGAAAATTCTTTTCAGATGTACATGAGCCATTTATAAAAAATATGTGTCACAACGGAAAGCATAACAAATCACAAAAACTGGTATCATTCAGACCACTCTCCCTGTCTACACTGTGTCATTTAGTTATAACTCAACAAATAGCCCACATGTTTGGAATTTAAAATGTACATCTCAATAATTCATGACTAAAAGAGGAAACTCTCAATGGAAATTATAAAGTATGCGGAACCAAACAACAATGAAATAACTCATATCAAAATTGATGAGATAGAGCAAAGAATATACTTAATAGTAAAGAGTGTAGAGCTTTATATACATTTATTTTACATTGAGAAAGACTGCGTATTAGTGAGCGTTGTGTTCCACTCAAGAAGCAAGAAGGAGAACCAAAGAGAAAACCTAAGACGTTGGAGGAAAGGATGGGGCGCCCGCGCGGCTCAGTGGGGTAAGCCTCCTCCTTCCACTCAGGTCATATCCCGGGGTCCTAGGATCCAGCCCCGCATCCAGCCTTGCATCAGGCTCCTTGCTCCTTGGGGGCCTGCTTCCCCCTCCCCCCGCCTGCCCCTCTGCCTACTTGTGATCTCTGTCTGTCAAATACATAAATAAAATTAAAAAAAAAAAAAAAGGTTGGAGGAAAGGAGAAATTAATGAAATAGAAAAGCAGCAGCAGACAGGAGCAACAAAACCAAAAATGTTCTGTGGTGGGAGGCAATAAGAGAGACATTCTTCTAGCAAGACCAGTCAATAAGTCACAACCAATATTAGGAATAATAAAGTAAGTAGTGAAGATTTTTTTTTTTAAAGATTTTATTTATTTATTTGAAAGAGAGACAGTGAGAGAGAACATGAGCGATGAGAAGGTCAGAGGGAGAAGCAGACTCCCCATGATGCTGGGAGCCCGATGTGGGACTCGATCCCAAGACTCCAGGATCATGACCTGAGCCGAAGGCAGTCGTCCAACCAACTGAGCCACCCAGGCGCCCCTAGTGAAGATTTTTTTAATCCTAAGAGAATGCTATAAACAATAAATTTGGAAATTCACATAAATTGAAGTACAATACATCTATTACCAAGATTGACCCAGGAAGAAACAGAAAACTGGAATAAATCGAATTAATTACTCATCAATCTCCCCAACTTCCCTACCACTTACAACCTACAAGGTCCAGATGATTTTCTAGGCAGCTTTTACCAAATCTTCAAGTAATCCTTCAAGTAAGGATCAAGTAATCCCTAAATTGTTTCAGAGACTGGAAAAATAGGGGGAGCTACCCAATTTGTCTTAGCGGACGAACAATAAACTTGATCTGACAACCGGACAAGACCCGGGCAAGAAAGAAATCACGGAGCGCACTGAACAGCACTAGAATGGAGAGCGGCCACGCGGGCTGGGAGAAGCGCTGTGACCCAGCAGCCGCTGGAGCTCCCCAGCCCCGCGCCAGAGAGGTCACATCCTACCAGCTTCATGAAAACTTCAAGTAGAAATCCAGCAAGAATTCAGATTCTCTCTCTCTCTCTCTCTTTTTTTTTTTTCCCCACCTATACAACCTAGAAGCCACGTTCTCGCTCTTCAGTACAGCTGGGTGACATCGGGCTGAAATCAGTCACACTCTACCCAGAAAGACAGCACCTCCAGTCCCATGCACACCCCGAGGGACTTGGGTTTTCTCACAGCCAGTGTTTCTTCAGACTGGGCGCTGGGTGCTAAAAGGTGTGTTTGGCCTGGGACTGTGGCGAAACATACACGAAATTAACCAGTTTTGCCCTCTTCAAGTATACAGCAGCGTAGGGAGTACCTTCCCATAGCTGCGCGGCCATCGCCCTCATCTCCAGAACTTTTTCGTCTTCCCAGACTCAGTTCCCATTAAACAAACCCCTCCAAGCTCCCCTCCAGCAGCAACCACCATTCCACTTTCTGTCTGTGTTTGACGACTCTAGGTACCTCATGTGAAGTGGGCTCACACAGGGCTTCTCCTTTCGTGACTGCTTTATCTGCCTCAGCGCACTGTCTTCGGAGTTCATCCGTGTGGAGCCGGTGGCACAATTTCCTGACCGACCAGTATTCCACCGCAGATGCAGAACCCATTTTGTTCCTCCATCATCTGCTGATGGACGCTTACTTGCTTCCGCCTTCTGGCTACTGTGATTCACACCGCTGTGGACAGGGGTGTGCGGATGTCTCTTCAAGTCTCTGCTCTCAATCCTTTTGGATATATACCCAGCAGTTGGTTTACTGGATTACAGGAGAATTCTGTATTTCTTCTCCTGAGGAAAAACCTACTGTTTTCCACAGAGGCTGTACATTTTCCATTGCTACCAGCAGGGCACAAGGCTTCCGGTTTCTCCACACCCTCGTCAACACTTGTGAGTTTCTGGGTTTTTTATAACATGTGTGCAAGACATCTCATTGTGGCCAGAGAGATTTTCATGACATTAGATGCACGGTGGGCATCCTTGGAAGAGGGCTTCTGTTCCCACAGTAACAGCTCAGTTTAGAGCTCAGTTTGGGTTTTAAAAGAGACTAGGGAATAAGGCAGGGCTGGGGGTGGGGGGGTGTAGTTACAAGATGCACCGCTTGAAATAAAAGACCTTTTATTTATTTATGTTATGTTAGTCACCATACAGCGCATCATTAGTTTTTGATGCAGAGTTCCATGATTCATTGTTTGCGTATACTACCCAGTGCTCCATGCAATCCGTGTCCTCCTAATTCCCATCACTGGGCCCACCCATCCCCCCACACCGCTCCCCTCTAAAACCCTCAGTTTGTTTCTCTGAGTCCACAGTCTCTCATGGTTTGTCGCCCCACTGATACCCACCTTCATTTTTCCCTTCCATCTCCTAATGTCCTCCATACTATTCCTTATGTTCCACAAGTGAAACCATATGATAATTGACCTTCTCTGCAATAAAAGTCCTTTTAGATTAGAAAGAGAATATTCGATTGACTCCCATGAGAGTCCACCGCTACACAATGGCACTCCTATAAACCAAAAGAAAAAGGAAAAGGAAAACAGGAATTTGTGTTTATTTTTGGCTTTGTGGGTCAAAGATCACCTTCCAAAGGCATAGTTTATATAATATCCAATGTAACATAACATTACCATATTATATAATATGTTATGTAACTAATTAGCATGAATTGAGTCCTCACTGTATGTTGGGCACTGGGCGAGGCAATTTTCATAACTTTTCATGTCATCCTCCTAGCAATCACCTTTTTCAGATGAGGTGGGTGAAGCTTGGGACCTAGGAAACGTACCCCAGATCACACAGCTGGTCACCTGCAAAGCCAGGATTTGACTCACAGGCTGTCTGCTTTGGAATGTTCCAGTCCATAAGTCATAAGACCTCAGGATTTTTTTCTCCTGTTCCAGTTTTCTCTCTTATAAAACTTAAGATCAGCTTTGCTCACCAAGTTAGCTGCCACACGCTTCAGAAAAAGGTAGCCCCTCAGAAGAGGAAGGATTTCTTTCGGTCATGCTGCAGTTCTCTTATGAACTTGCAGCATCCTCAGTATAGACGAAACTCCTTCCTCAGTGGAAAGCATGGATCACACACCCCCAATTGCTTCCCTCTGGATTGGGGTACACGTTAAATGCTGAAGGTTTAGGACGGACCATCTTATAAACTCACAAGACAGCTGCATAGGGTTTGAATCTTCAAAAATAAAGCCCCCACTCTTTAAATGTAATAGCATTTATCTGGCAATCAGTAGTCAATTGATTTACAACTATACTGCGGAACAGAAAAAAAGGCCTATAGATGAGTCTGTAGAACTTCATCCCAGAGATCCCAACAGAGTTAAGAATGCAAGAAAGGCAACAGAATATACAGCCTAGACGCCACTGATCAAATGACTCAGTGGAAGCAGGATCTCCATTTCTCAAGGGCTCCATGGTCTCTGCTCCTCGGGGCACACCTATGCTCCCTTCTCCCACCTTACTGACCTGCCTGCCCTAGCAGAAGGACCAGGAGCTTTCCCAGCCATGAAATGTACAAGAGCCTCCGTCCAGCTGCAGAGCCGACCACCAACTGGCACAGTCTCTTTAGTGCCCTAGGAATGAATTCCAGTTGATCCAACTCATCTTTCTTGAGTTGGAGGACAGTGAAAGCCCAAGGTCACCACCCTATTTCCTACCAGAAAATCAGATGCCCTTGAGTCAAATATCCATCTCCAGTCCATTTAACGTGCCAGGAAGGGAGAGGAGGTGGTGTATAAAGTTCTGTGGCTTTAGAGACCACCCCATGGAAGGGGACTCGGTCCAGGACCGAAAGAGCAATTGTGTTGCGCAGAAGATACGCTGGGGAGGTGATAATTTGGGAGACCTTTTTGTTTTAACGATGATTGTGATTATATTTTAAGTATGTATGTAGCCACATAACGCTTATCCACCTATACTTTCAGAATCTCTAAGCTTAAGAGAAAAACACCCAACTCTTGTCCCTTTCCTCTCAGCCTCAAGCCACTTTGCCGGCTTCTGTGTCTGCCCCTCCCCAGGGAACTGTCAGCTCCTTCAAGACAAAGACTGCACGTGGTTCGTCCTTGATTAACAGTAACAATTACACATCAATTCTACCTTAATAAAGGTGGAAAACAGTAACAGCAGTTAGCACTGTGCGCTATTAATATACTATACACTGGTGTGAATCCCTTTACACTTGTTAGCTCATCGAATCCTTATGACTATTCTGTAAAAGACACACTGTTATCACCACCACACAGACTAAGGACATAAGGCTCAGAAGTTAAATAACAAGCCCAAATTCCATAGTCAGTGAGTTACAGCACCTACATTCAAACCCGCCAGGTCTACCACAAAGCCCACCCTTCTAAAACCAATGCTATGTCCAAGGCAAGTCATTCAGAAGTGTTAAGATCTGAAGATGGACGGACAGGTGGATAGATGGATGGATGGTAAGTTGGTGGGTAGGTGGAAGAATATGTTAGGAAAACAAAAAAGTGACCCACAAAGGGAATACTTTGGTGGTCAGTGGGCTTAGTAGCAATAAGGCATGTTCCTGAGGGAGGGAAGGGCATGGATGTGCTGTATTCCTGGCTTTCCTAAAACTTTCGATCCTTACCACTAGTCCTAAAACCGTAAGAGGTTCTAGGACAAGGAAAGGAAGAAGGGATGAAGAACAGAAATAAACCCGTGTCTATTCTCTCATGAGCTTTCACAGATCTGAATTTGTCTTGATCAGCACGAACACCCCCTTCACAAATGGCAGTGAGTCAGAAGAGTCATCTTCATATAAAAAAGGACATCTCATTATGTTCTAGAGACCACAGAAGCAAGGCAGAAAGGTTTTAGCACTTTTGTCCACTACTAAACACTTGCCCTTAACAATTTTAAAAGCAAAAGGCTTCGAAAGAATGAAAGCCCTTTGGAAAAAAAGACTTCACACTTGCTTCTAATTCTCTTCCTCCTTGGGTCAGTCAGGGTTCAGTTGGGGAGCAGAGACACCACAAAGAAATGGAAGGGGATTTTATTCTAGGAACCTGACTGTATGCAGCTGTGGGAGGAGCTGAGAGGGGGGTATGAAGGTCCAAAAGGTGCTGGCAGATCAGGAGTCACCAAACAAGCATAATGGACAGGAATGTCCGGCCACAAAAAAGACTACACTGGGGAGCCGGGCAGAGGCCTCTAAGTAGCTGCTGTCCTGGGAGTCTCACCCACACAATTGGTGGTGGGCCTCAGGCTCCAACTGGGCATCACAGCCAATCAGGAAGAAATGCTGGGGTGAGGACAAGCTGGGCACCCATTAGACTCCTCTGCTGCCATCCGTCTCTGCACCTGACGGCAACAAAGCTTGAAGAATTACGGCCATGTTTCTAGTCTGTGTACCTTCCTCTTTGGGCCACATGTCACCCGGAACCATACAGACAAAGGGACGCTGGGAAATGTAGTTCTCAGCTTAACCAAGGCAACCCAGCATAGTCCACCAGACTCCTTTAATTAAATATAGAATACTTAACGTTATTATTCATATCTTTGGGGAGACTGTACATTTTAATCATAATTACATGATAAATATTTCATGGTATATATCTTTGTCATATAATTAGGAATAAAAAATGTAATCTCAAAAAGATGCTAAATAATTCAAATGGTGGAGGATGTGATTAAAGCCATGACTGAAATATGGTCAGAAGGTAACTCGAGGTCTTCATGCATGATAGCCCAAGAAACATGTCACACCTAGGTGCTTAAAAAAGTGCACTGAAATGGAAATGACCCAAAAGGAAAAAATTTATATGGCTGTTTGGGTTCAAAAACCTGAAGGACCTATCCAGCTCACGTTAAAATCTGGCAAGAAATATTTAGGCCAGTTTATGAAATCAATAGCTATTCTTCTCTGGCCATTGCTGGGGCAGTGGTGTTCATTTCACTCACTGTGAAAATTATCTTCTTTTTCTCAAACCCCTTGAGGTTATGGACTGTGCTATGTTACTTCTAAAGGCTCTCACAGTACTTAGTACCAGGAAGACTGGCATTTGGGATACAGCGCTTGACGAATTTCAACAATTCCGTATTTACTGCATCCTACCTCATGTAGCACTATGTTTGATGCTGGGTTGCTATGAACTAGTGGGGTTCCTGACCTCTAAGGGTTCATTAGCCAGCACAAGAGACAAGAGACTACTTGTGCACAAAATTTATTCTGAAACAGAAACAAACTGGACTTTGAAAAGTATAAGGAAACATGCCTTGGGGAATATGGGAAGAGGTGAGATCAATGTGATATGGGAAATCTGGGAAAGCTTCTTAGAGGAGGTGGTGGGAGGCCCTTGAAGATTAAAACATCAAAAGAAGGTATATGTGAGACAGAGAGGCAAAGAGACAGATGGGGAGGTGGGGAGAAGGCGGGAGGAGGGGGAATACAACTGAGGCTAAACTGAAGAACTTACTGAGGAGGGTCTGTGGGGGTGTGACTTACCAGTAGATCACCTGAAGCATTCTAAGTGTCTCCCTTAACTTACAGCAAAGTGACTATCCATGCATTCCATCACTAAATCTCAAATACAGTAATAAACAATTTCTACCAAGTGTTACATCCTGGTTTGTTTTGGTTTTTTTTCAAGATTTCATTTATTTAGGGGCACCTGCGTGGCTCAGTTGGTTAAGCTTCTGCCTTTGGCTCAGGTCATGATCCCAGGGACCTGGGATAGAGCCCTGCATGGGGCTTCCTGCTCAGCAGAGACTGCTTCTCTCTCTCCCTCTGCTGCTCTCTCTGCTTCTGTGCTCTGTCAAATAAATAAAATCTTTAAAAAAATTTTTTTAATTTATTTATTTAATTTATTTGAGAGAGAAAGAGAAAGGGAGAGCACAGAGGGAAAGTCAGAGAGAGAAGTAGGCTCCCAGTGAGCAGGGACTCAATCCTAGGACCCCACGGTCATGACCCTAGCTGAAGGCAGACACCCAACCAACTGAGCCATGCAGATACCGTACATCCTGGGTTTAAAGAACTCATGCCTAATGGAGAAAATTGGAAACTTTTTTTTTTTAAGATTTTATTTATTTTTTTTTTAAAGATTTTATTTATTTATTTATTTATTTATTTATTTATTTATTTAAGAGAGAGAGAGAGAGCATGAGGGGAGAAAGTCAGAGGGAGAAGCAGACTCCCTGTGGAACTGGGAGCCCAACGCAGGACTTGATCCCAGGACTCCGGGATCATGACCTGAGCCAAAAGCAGTCACTTAATCAACTGAGTAACCCAGGTGCCTGGAAATTGGAAACTCTTGGATGGGTCAAGCATACTCTTGTACCATGAACTATGTCCATCCTTCCAGACAGGTATTCATGTAGCATACATAACTCCAGTTCAGACACTGTAGAAAAAAATGAAAATCAAGACACCATCCTTATCCTGAATGAACTCACTACCTACCACAGTCTGGAACTCAGTATGGGCCAAAACAGATATAGAGAGAATGAAGAAACAAACAAACAAACAGGAAAATAAGATACAACTTCATCAACTATATAGATAGAAACAAAATGGCATAGCAGGTTCAGTGTTCAAGCTCTGGAATGAGGCCAGGTATGAATCCTGGTCCTACATATACTAGCAGTGTGGCCCGGTTGCTTAATTCCTTGAAGCTTTGGTTTCCTTGTCTGTCAAGTAGATTCATAATATCACCCTCTTTGATTGGATGGAGAACACTATGCAAGGACAAAAATGACCCAGTGTCGTTCAGGAGATGCTGCAATCATTGAAGGGCTCTGAGCAGGTAGAGGCAAGATGCTTGTTTGTCTTCACCTTCATCTACTCAAATACTTAGAAACACTACAGGTCCATCCCTGTAGAAGCTGAGAACCCCTGCCTTTTTCAGAGGCAAAGGGACAGCAGGTCAGGCCATGTCGGTATGGGGAGGAGCCTCAGAGAGCCTTTCAGAAAGAGCTGGAGCCTAGGGTCCCCCCTGCACCCCAGGGCACCCTGAAAGGTAGGCCAGAGACATGTTCTGTTTATCATGAGCCCTGTTGAGAAGCAGGAGTGAAAGGATCTCCTCAGCTACTATCTGGCAGAATCCCTCCACAACGCTTGTGCTTCTGTGTTTTCATGTACGTTAAGGAGAACGTGCTCTTTCACTGTGCTCCCGAGCGGCCCAGTGACTTCATGGCATAATGCACACAATGGGCTGAGTTACCTGGTGCCACCCTCCAACCGCCTGGACCGAAAGGCACAACGGTGTCTTGAGCGTCTATTTCAAAAACCCACCAATGGCCTTATTTTCCTAAGTCAACTTCTACACAAATGCCTTTTATTATCAGTCCGCTGACTGAAGGAAAGAAGGAGAAAAGAGAAAGAACAGAGGCGGGAAAAAATGAAGGACTGTATCCCCTGAATTATAGATCTGATGATTAGCTCTACACAGCGGCCAAAAGACCTTGAATGATGCGCCATTTTAACACGCAGCCGGGCATAGGCTTCTGATCGCTGAGGATGAGAACGCTATTGTCAAAGACCCTGATATTTTTTCCAGCAGGTACTCGGCAGTAATGGATGGTTCCATTAGGAATGGCCACGACTCCATGTTTTCTATGAGGCCATCAACATTTGGTAAGAGGCCAGACCTGAAGAAGCTTTTCAAATCTCCATTCTCCAGATGTCCAAGGATTTGGAGAGCCCTCACTCAGCAAGCTCTGGCAGAGGTCCAGGGAGGCTTGTTTCAAACTGATTTCCTCAGTTTCTAATTCCTGACCTTTGCACTTCTCCAGGGCTAAGAAAAACAAAGATGAATCCCCTTCTGCCAAAAGTAATGACAATTCCACCCACAACCACCACAGGCATAGGCTCCAGAACAGCTGTCGCCCCTTCCAACATGTCCCCTTCCCTCTGTTGCCGCGAGCTGCCAAAAAAGGAGAACTTCTTGCAGGAGTTTTGTAGTCCAAATCTACAATTAGATATGCTCAAAGCAACAAGAATTAAAAAGAACTTTCTCTAATTTATTTATTTTTTTCTCATCCACTCCACTAAGAAGCTCTAGTCAAGGAAAAACCAGAAAAAGATGAAATCAATCAAGAAATTTGTGGAGAGAGGTCTAAATGCTGTCCAAAGAGGAAACAGAAATAAGCCTCTCTCCTGGCTCTCACCTTTTCTAAAATTCTCATAGGTGGCCAAAGTAAAATTTTGCCTTGATAGCCCAATTTAAATTTCAGGTTAGTCCTACTGTTTCCCAAGTAATCCCAAGAAGCAAGTCTCTGCATGTTTCCACAGGTTTGTCCCCAATCACCAGCTTAGAGGTCTCGGGTAACTCAAACTGTTTCACTGTTTTTGGCCAAAAAGTGTTTCTTCAGAAACATGACACATGCCCAGCCTCTTGGAATGCGGACAGGTCCTCAAGCGTCTCCAGGCAGAAGCCCTGTTTGATGCCCAGATCCAACATTACCACTCTCTCTACCAAAGTGCTAATCGCCATGAAGAACTCACCTTTCAGGATTTAAATATATTCCCTCTGATCTCATTTGCTTTTTCTCCTTTTCACAAATTCTCTGTTAGTGAAGTCCAAACAAATGAGATTTCCTTCCTCTTCAATAGCTTCAGGCCAGAGTCAAAAATAAAACCGTGGCTAACGGTGGGCCCTGCGCAGGAGAAGCTTTGGAACAGAACGCATTAGTGCAAAGCGAAGGCCAAGTGCAACCTTCACAAGTACATTTAACACCCCCCAGAACACAAGCAGAAGGCTGGGCCATCAAGGGAGGGCCAAGCTGTCAATGAACAGTGCCTGTTCCAGACTTCTGCTAGTTACTGAAGTCAGCGTTCACCTGACAGACAGAAGTACAGAAGGACAAAGTGCAACGCGGGGTGTGACTGTCAACAGGCTTGTGCCCCGCGGCAAGGACAGCGGTTCCCTGGGCCGGGCACGGGAAGCCGGCCTCCTCCCCGGTCTCCCCAGGTGCCCCCCCGACTCATGAACTAACCGTGAACCTGACGCGGAGCCTCCGCCACACTGGAAGCTGGGAGGTGCGCACGGCCATTACTCCGACCCAGGGTGTCTCTGGAAATGGGCGAATGCTGGTAACGGACTGCTAGGGTAAGCCGTGAAATGACAAGGGAGCGGAGTGATTTCTGTCAGGCGATTTCCTAAGAACGTCGGGTGTCACCGGCAGAGGAGATATGGCTAATAAAGCACTGAAGACAAATCGTCTGGCCTCTTTAAGAATACATGGCTGGTACTAAGAAAATCTTCGAGAGCCGAGTATTTTGAGAATTATAAAGTGATGTTATAACAAGGTCAGGAGTCTAGGTACATAGGTTTTAAATTACTGCAATAGCCTGTAACACAGTCCTATAAAGGGGCTGAAAGGTACTTCATTACGACACTGGAAAAGCAAACTTGGGGGCTTCCCAGATGACCGGGTGTACCCTGTATGGATTCCTCAGGTTTGCGGGCCAGGATGGTCAAAGGTGAAAGAATACTTCGTGGGGAATTAGTCAGTGGAATAAACCACTGGAAATGAGCCCTCGATTCCTTCAGCGTGACACGCTGCTGCATTAAAGCTAAGGAAAGCAAAACATTTCTTTTTCCGTTTCTCTGCTCAAGTCAGGTGACTCGGGAAAGTCAGACCACCAGTGGTGTATTCACGGAGAGCAAAACAACAAAATAAAACCAACTGCTTTTCATTTAAAGTAAGGTTCTGAAAGCCGGTTGCCAAATCCTAAGTTATATTAATCGGGCAGACTAACTTGTGTTGTATTTGCTTCGTGACAGCTCGCCATAAATCACAGAGCTGCCTGTACCTTCGGATTTCTTCCCTCAGGATATGAAGTACTTCCCAACTAAGAAGCCAACACCCCACGACAACCCCACAAGTTCTGTGGGCATCCTTCAAAAATGAAAGCAATGTTGGGGTGCCTGGGTTGCTGCATCAGTTAAGCCTCCAACTCTTGATTTCAGCTCAGGTCTAGATCTGAAGGTCATGAATTCAAGCCCCATGTTGGGCTCCACACTGGGTGTGAAACTTACTTAAAAAATAAAAATAAAAAAATAAAAAATATATATATAAGCATTGTTGCAACACACCCTTGATCAAGGGAAAAGTATCTTTGTATTGAATGGTCCAATGCGCATTTGTGGGCACCACACTCAACAGTGAGTTTCTCTTTGTGCCAGTTCCAAAGCAATGGAGGCAGCCAGGGGCCATTTTTTTAAAGGAAACTGCTGTATAGACCTTATAGCTTAAGTGTTTCCCAAGTGAAAGATGGTGGCTCATCTCCTAGGAGGAAGGGGGCGCTCGCTCAGTCACTCCACTCTACAACCTTGCTGCTTTGCTGTTTCCCTACAAATGATCCTGTCTTTGCCCCTTTCCTTCTACATTTTTTTAACCACACTTGATGGAGAATAGGGGCAGCCTCATTCCAGGATACAAACAGTATACAATTTCTGCAACTTTTTAAAGATTTTATTTATTTGATAGAGAAAGAGAAAGGAACACAAGCAGGCAGAGCACTACGCAGAGGAAAAAGCAGCTCCCTGCTGAACAGACAGGCCGATGTGGGACTTGTTCCCAGGACCCTGGGATCATGACCTGAGCTGAAGGCAGACGCTTAACCAACTAAGCCACTCAGGCGCCCCCCATTTCTGCAACTTAAAAACATGTATGTTTTCAGGGCACCTGGGTGGCTTGATTGTTAAGTGTCTGCCTTCAGCTCAGGTCATGGTTCCCAGGGTCCGGGGATCAAACCCCACATTGGGCTCCCTGCTAAGCGGGAAGCCTGTTTCTCCCTCTTGCACTCCCCTTGCTTGTATTCCCTGTCTCTGTCAAATAAAAAAAGTCTTCAAAAAATGTATGTTTTTTAAATACTATATGAGCCTAAAGTCATAAAAGGGCACAACTCTTAAGAAGTGGGAATGGGGTGAGAGGGGTACAAATGAGGCCTCAGGTATGTGCAAAGCTTCATAGTAAAAATAAGCAATTAAGTAAAGATGGCAATATTAACTTTTAAAATCTGGATGATGGGCTTGTGACTGTTTTTCTGAATGCTTGAAAAAGCTTATCAGTTTTTTAAAACGATATATATACTAGCAAACTTAAGAGCAAGGAATCCTAGATACATGAGAACTATATTAATCTACTAAAAAGGAAAAAAACCTAAAAGCTAGCTAATAAACGAGAGCAACAGATTATTTTTTTTATCTAAGGGAGCAAGGATTTGCTATTTATTGACTTTATCAGATACACCCTCAGAAACATGCTACACACTCATTTCTAACTCCATAAATTGGGTATTTTCTCCATTTTACAGATGCTGAAGTTGGCTCAGAAATTAAACTTAATGCAATGAATGAAGCAGAAAGTTAGGATTCCAAGTCAGGTTCAAAGGCTAGATTCAAGACTCAAGCCATCTTGTCATGCTGCCTGACCCAGTAAACTAGCAGACCCAATTCTGGAGGGCTAACAGGCCACACAGGTGATGGGCTCTAAGACTCTACGCTATCTTGGTACACTCTTTCCTTTTTAAAGTACTAACTAGAAAATTCTTAACAGGGGCCTTCTGTCTGAGCTGCTTTTCCTGGTGCCCAGGTTGTCATAGTTTCTGCATCATTAACCAGTGATGTGACCTTAGATTTAAGAGCAATCACGAAACTAGAAACGCCCCCTTCCCTGAGAGGGTAGCGATGTGGGGACCAAAGGTCATCCAAGTGCTTCAGAGCAGGACTCGGTCCCAGTCCGGCATCTCAGCATTTGTCAGTTGTAACGTCTGCATGCTCTGCTCGTCACTACCAGTCACAATCCCAGCCCCAGACTGGCAGAAACCCACCAGGGAGAACAGGGACTTTACCCTTACTTACCACTGGAGCCTCAGCACCTAGCACAGAGCCTGGCATACATACAACAGGCATTAAATATTTGTTCAAAACCTTAAGTGAGGTTGCAATTAAAAATAAGGCAAGAGGGGCGCCTGGGTGGCTCTGTCGGTTAAGCATCTGCCTTTGCCTCAGGTCATGATCCCAGGGTTCTGAGATGGAGCCCAACATCGGGCTCTCTGTTCCGTGGGGAGCCTGCTTCTCCCTCTCCCTGCTGCTCTGCCTACTTGGGATCTGTCAAATGAATAAAATCTTTAAAAAAAGAAAAAAAGAGAAAAAAGGCAAGAAACGAATGAGAGACTCTTCGTAATACATTAAGTGTATAAAGCCAAGGTTCTTCCCTGTGACCCAAATGTTATAAAACTGCACATAACACAGCCCCCCGGTCTTGCTCAGGAGCATCTTAGCTGTACGTAAACAGGCATCTGCAGCCTCTCACTCTGGAACGGCTGAAAGAACGAGGCCATGCGAGAAGCAGCTCACTTTCAAACTGTCACTGGTCATTTGGAGCACCTGCCCAGTATGAACGACAATGGGGGGGCGGGGCCCAAACTTGAAATCCACCTGTCACGAATTCTCCAGCATCAGGCTCCTCTCAGCCACTGCTGTAAAATCTCTTGTACTCATGCTTCAAACGCTCTGGGAGACGACCAGCCACCCATTACTTCAAAGTACACCTAGGCTACCTCCTCAGAGTAAATGCCACGAGGACATATGGCATGTACCATACAGCACACCATCCATAAAATCTCCAAATATGTTCACCAAGGCTTTTCATCTTTTGATGTGGTTAACAAAATTGGTTACCCACAGAAAATTCTGAAGGATGGATTTTGGATAACCGAAATGTTATCTCCTACTGTAGGATTGTGTGATACAACAACTCATTTTTTGCATGTTGTTATCTCAACATTTCTACAATGAACAGGTTATATGAATTCTGTAACAGTTACTAAATGCTTATTGAATTAACATAGCCGAAGGTCACGTGTCCATACTGGACACTATTTTAACACTGTACTGATGGGGCGCCTAGTGGCTCAGCTGGTTGAGCATCTGACTCTTGATTTCGTCTCGGGTCGTGATCTCAGGGTGGGGAGACCGAACCCCGCCATCGCCATCGGGCTCTGCGCTCAGCAGGGAGTCTGCTGGAGAGTCTCCCTCTGCCCCTCCTGCTGTTTGCGCTCTCTCTAAAATAAATCAATCTTAAAAAACAAAACAAAAATTATACTGAAAATTGCTTTTGAAAAAGAGATCACCTCTATCATCCAGCAATATCAAAGCGGACCAATGCTCACCCGCCAGAGTGTACATAAAGATGCGGTCCCTGCTTTTGATGGAATGGAACAAGGGAGCAAGGTCTGTACACACAAAAATGTTAAAATACCAGGCAGTATATGTTAAGGCCGATATAAACAGGAGGTGCTCCACGCAAGCTTTGAGGAAGGCTATACTCTCGTGAGCTGCAGTAAGGTCGGAAGGCTCTGTGGCCAAGGGAATCCTGAACAGGACCTTGCAGGTTCTAATTAAAACTGAAAAAGCAATTTAGGAAAAGGAAAAGGCCGAGCGGTCTGTGAAATCTGGTAGCCAGCACGATCTGAGCAACAGTAAAGCAAACAGCACTCCGAGTCCAGAACCCTGTTTTCTCCAGGAAATGGTAAGAAGCGCAGTGTTCGGGCTGAGGGGTGTGGAGGGTCTGGGGACAAACGAATGTGGGCAACAAGGAGAGGCTCGGGGCAAAGGCCTTTGAGCAAACCAGGTTTAACCAAATTCACAGGCTTGTCTCTACCGGTGGAATTCTTCAAGCTCCTCGTGGGACAAGGGGCACGGAGCCTCCTCCCCCTGGAGAAGAGATCTTCTTTGACCTTGCCATCCTTTTTCACCGAAGAGATTCATGCACAGCCAAACAGCTCAGGACATACCTCTTCGACAGAGAACAGAACCAAAACAATAATCGGCTTGAATGCCAAAGGCAAATTTCAAAGTCTGGCCCTGGTCCGATCGGGCCTGGATTTTCCCCGGAACAGAGGAGTTGCAGATGTACCCTGAAGTTTCTACACAGAACTCAAACCAGGTACTGCTACCCCCACATATCCATCTACTTGTCAGAGTCCCTTGTGGTCAGCCCCGCCCCATTCTTCCAAGAGCACCTGGACAGTCAGCAGTGGCTTCCGGGGTTATCTGCAGGCTCTGGGCACAGACCTTCTTGTAAAAGTGATTCAGGGATGTCTATGAGCAGTGGGGTGCCCCAGACAATGCCAAGCACAGCATGAGAAACAGAGCAACTGTTTTTAAAGTCTTACATGGCATAGAGCAGCCTTCTCAAATTAGAGGTGGCAAGGCATGTGTTATAAAATCAGTTCAGGGAACCAAAACCAGCATTTCTTTAAAAAAAAAAGAAAAAGAAAAAAGAAAAAACCAAACAGATACATCATAGGTACAAAGAACAAGGAATACTTTATGAAATTTATCTCTATTACACATACTGGATTGACCTCTATGTGATCTGGACTTCAGTCCAAATGTATTTCCTACTTGGATCACAGCTAAAAGTCTGAAAGTCACTGTTCCAGCAGATGCAGAACTCGGGGCAGAGCCCCAAGGCTGCTGCACATCCCAGACAGGTGAGTAGCAGTGGGAGATGGGCAGTAGAAAGAAAAATCATCAAAAAAGACACTTAAAAACACTGAAGAGGATATGGACAAAGGAAATCAAGGAGAACACTAAGGTTTTTACCCCTGGGTTGTCTGGGGGTAAAGGTGGCTGTAATCCTAAACACGCAAATCATGAAGGAGAGCAAGCAGGTTAACAGGTCCACAAGGGAGGCCAGGAGACACCTTCAGGTTGAGACACATCCGGTTTCAAGAGAAAGAGGACATGCAGATAGAAGTACAAAATCAGCCCTCCCACACCACGAACTCAAAACAGGTCCCCAACACTGCTTTAATTTTAGTCACCTTTTACACCACCATAGTAATTCCCTTTCAGTTCAACAATGTTTTAAATTTATGCTTTGTCCTCAACCAAGTGGTTAGGAGTCTGAAAAGCACATAATCACACTCCAGCACCAATGCCATCAGTTAGTCTCTGGCTGTTACATTATTTACCATCCCAAGGGCTTCATTTTGATTTAGCGTTTGATGGAGAAGTACAGACAGGTCCGTCACCCGGCTCTGTGCAGGCGCGTATGATGACTGCACCGGCCCACGGACGGGGAAGCCGCAGGACCCCTACTACACCAGCGCAGGAGAGACAAGCCGAAGGGTGCCCGTCAGCTGCCACCCTGTCTGTGCCCACCCTGCGAAGCTGAACAGTTGGCTCAAGGCCCCTGCTGATCCAGCATGAGGGCACGAGGGAAATGGCAGAACTCCAACAGATCACTTTAGCCAGGACTGAATCCCCAACGTACACAAAAACAGACGTAATTAAACGAGGCCGTGTGGACTTAAAGGTAAAATGTCATCCCTACCAGGCCCTTGATGAAACGAGTTTTGCTTTACAGAAGCCTTTTTATGAAGTAAATTACATTAATTACCAACATTTAAAAACATCCAACATTTAAGGGTTCTGAATCTCTGATTTATTAGACAGCACGGCAATAACAGGGTTAGATTATTTTACAAAAAGAGCTCAAGCTGCTCCGAAACTGCAACTGGGCTTTCTGGGGGTAAAAAAAATTCTTCGGACTATCACCCAAGGACACAAAGACTCCTCATCCTACACAAAGTCAGCATGGAAGGGCACAAAGACAAGTTTTTTTAAGACAGAAAACAGAGAAATCCACATACTAAATAAGGTGTCCACAATGACTACAACGCATCCCTTAGGGGATGAGTATGTATTTGTAGGAAGCAAAACAAAGCTTGCCATAGAGAAACCACTTTCACGAGATGATTAGGTGGACCTGCAATGAAGAAAATACATTTCAAAAGATGGGTTCACACTTAACACTAAGTTTTCACTGAAATGCTTACAAAATAAAAGCAAGACTTTCTCTGTATCAAAAGAATTAAAAAAAAAAAACAAAAAAAACACGTCATGTGTAAATTTCAGTAAGGGTCCAAAGCCCATTCAAAAACATACATTTGCAAATAATATAAATAAAACACCAAAGTCTGATCACAGAAATACTATTTGGAACTAGCTAGAACAGACCAAGCTAAGTTCGTGTTCTGCTTCAGGGCATTACATTAAAGTGAATCTCATTCTCACTATAATTTTTTCTTTTTAACCTTAATCACCAGCGGCTGGGCAACTGCAATGGACATGAGAACTATATAAATGTCAGAGAAATATGTAAACCTCGTTAATGTTTCCAAAAATTCATTTAGAGATAGAAACAGGTCCAAATAGATGCCTGTCTAAATGTACTGCAATTACGTTACAATTATTTTTCCAAATACACAGATATGCTCTGTCTTTTCTCAGCTCATTACTGACTCAAACAATTTGCCCTTCTGGGATCAATTGTTTGCTAATAAATAATTGTTTACAGTCACAAAATGAAGTTAGGAGGTTTTCTTATTAGTTTTCCTTCTGCACCCTAATAAGATTGAAAACTAGCTGATTCCCAGGAGTCTAACCTTAACCTTGCTTTGTGGAACAGCCCAGGAAACGATGACCCATCTGCTTCGGAACATAATGGGCGGCCAAGAGGAAATACTGTTTAATTGTAGATTAACCTCCTCATGAGGCGGTCTGAAGCAGCTTTCGAATTAGCAACTACAACCAGCAAAAGAAACAAATGGCTCAAGAGCCTGTTCCTCCACCATTTAAGGTCCAGAAAGAATGCAAAAGGATTTTTATTACCTATATTTATTTACAAACATGTATTTCCACAGTGGAAACAAAAATTACCAAGGTCAAAACTGATTCTCAAAAGTGCGGTCACTGCCCTCCAATTTCGTTTGCCCAGAATACCTTTAATGCAACAAACCATCAACCATCTCATGCACTTAAGAGTGCTCATTTAAAAAAAAAAAAAAAAAAAAAATCAATAAAAACCTCTTTTCCATTATTTTCAGGTTCTTATAATATTAAAATTAATATATTTCCCTGGTTTCTTTGTTAATAGTAATAAATCCACCATTGGGGAGTACGAATTGTTTTATTATCATCAACATGGCACTTAAGTAAATGAAATCTTGTCAAGTACATGGTGACCTACAAGTTCAAAAGAAAAAAGAACAGCATGAGATCAAAATGGCCGGCCAGGACAAGAAACACAAAAGTGAGAGATTATAAGCAAACACAGCCCTTTATCCAACAGGCTTCACATGCTAAGTCTTTGCTAAAATCAAACCTGTAAAAGTATGCATGTAATTGAATATTTACTACTCTGCCCCCTTTTAGGGACTCAACCAATTTAGCAAGGGTGTTAAACCATTTTAACTCAGACAAGTAGAAGAATCCTGAAAATGTTCAGTTATTCCGTATTTACTGAGGCCTGGGTAGAGAGGGACAGAGACCAGGGACAAAGACCCCAGGGGGGTAGGTATTTTACGGTTTAACAAGAGCCTAAGTATCAGTTTTCCCTCAGGCCTAGTGCAGGTAATTAAGTAAAGAGCTTTGCCCTGTTGGTACCAAAAAAATGTAAATCGTCCGTCCCTGTCAACAGTTACAACCAAAAGCCAAAGACAGCTATGAAAATTTCAAAACTACGGAAATTTGCTATTCCAGGCAAGGCCATATTACTCTGGGTTTTCAGTAAGACCTGAAGGTCATTCGCTTTGTGTAAATATGAAAGAAACAACCTCTGTGGAGAGGAAAGATTTTTGGCAGTTCAAATTCTTAAATATCTTAAATAGAATTTGCTAAAATAAATTATTCTTGAATTCCTCAACTTAATTTTGAAGCAATGAGCTGGTAATAACTCCAGAGATTCAAATAATAGTGCCTATTCAAGAAGAATGAGAGTTTGACATTCTTCTCTACCAAACAACTAGGCACAATTTTATCCATCAGACGTCTATCAACCTACGGATATTGAAAGCTTGGGAGAACAAGATAAAATCAACTCCAACCCTACAGTCAGCTGTAATATCGAGCAGGCATCAACAATGCTATTCATGAATTTAGAAAAATTAATAAATCCTGGGTTGAATGCGAGAAAAGGCTCAAATACAGGTGAAGCATACTCACTTGGGTTTTGTTTCTGCATCTGTCACTTGGCGAATGAAGATACCATCTTCGGGATGTTCTGTGTCATCCATTTCATACATATACGACGATGCTATTGCGAGCGTGGTCCCGTCGTTACTGAAGGCCAGAGACGCAATGCTGGTGGGGTACCGGTGGAACTGGCACAGCCGCTTCTTGTTAAATGGGTCCCAAATGTTTACAAATCCATCAGAGCCACCTGCAAGTCATTTCAAAAGAGGTAAAATGGTTCTTAAAACCAGGTACAGGTGTGCCTGGGTGGCTCAGTGGGTTAAGCCTTTGCCTTCGGCTCAGGTCATGATCTCAGGGTCCTGGAACTGAGCCCTGTGTCGGGCTCTCTGCTCAGCAGGGAGCCTGCTTCCCCCTCTGCCTGCCTCTCTGCCTACCTGTAATCACTGTCTATCAAATAAATAAATAAAATCCTTAAAAAAAAAAAAAAACCCACGTACAGAAAAAAACTATTACCCTTCATGGTTAATTTCTAAGGTCAGAGAAGTTACAGTTTCCCCAGAAGATCATGTAAAATTTTTACTCCCTATGTATCAGAAAAAGCAAGCCTAATTTTTTTTTCAAAACTCTAAGCTGAACTGTCTAGTGTTCAATTACAGCAAAACTGTCGGGTCGCTGGGTGGCTCAGTCAGTTGGGCATCTGACTCCGGATTTTGGCTCAGATCATGATCTCAGGGTTGGGAGACTAAGCCCCATGGGTGGGCTCTGCGCTCAGTGTGGAGTCTGCTTAGGATTCTCTCCCGTCCCACTCCCCTCCGTCTACCCCTCACCACCTTCTCTCTCTACAATTAATTTAACGGATATAAAATAAAGCAAAATCATTATCGCAATGATGGGACGTAGGCACACATGCCACACTGTATACCTGTAGCAAATGTGTTGTGGATGTTGTGAAAGGAAATGGCATTGACCGGGTAGATCTGCTCGATGTTGTTCTCCTTCAGTCTGTGACACTTGAAGGCGTACTTCTTCTTCTGCACCTCAGGGCTTGGGTCCAAGTACTCAACTGCCACTCGGCCTTCTATGGAGCTTAATACATAGCCCTGCCAAGAAGGAACCAGAGAAGGACAAACCTGGTGACTCCAGCTCCCCAAAACAAGGCACTAATTCCCAACTTCAATCCACATTAAAAAGGATTATTTCAGAAATGAAAGCTAAGTACAGCCAGGTTTTAACCAGGTACAGGTTTTAAACTGCACTGACATAGCTATGACCGGGCCAAGAGTTTAACATTTATACCTGTTCTATAAAAAAAGAAAAATAAGGCTATCACATCTAGTAATTCTGTCACATCTAGACAAGAATTTTCAAGTGCTTCAGTATCATTTGTTTGTTGTCTTGTCCAGACGGGGCTCAAACTTGTTCCATCACTTGGATATAATCTGCTGTGCTCTGTGCCTCCTCCCCTCTAACAACTCTTAAGAA
This sequence comes from Mustela erminea, assembly GCF_009829155.1. Classification (NCBI taxonomy): domain Eukaryota; kingdom Metazoa; phylum Chordata; class Mammalia; order Carnivora; family Mustelidae; genus Mustela; species Mustela erminea. Next base: position 83,695,945 of record NC_045627.1, on the reverse strand, counting down.
CTATGTGTCCTGGGGCGTGGCTGGGTGGCTCAGTTGTTAAGCATCTGCCTTCAGCTCAGGTCATGATCCCAGGGTCCTAGGATCGAGCCCCACATCAGGCTCCCTGCTCAGCGGGAAGCCTGCTTCTCCCTCTCCCACCCCCCTGCTTGTGTTCCCTCTCCTGCTGTATCTCTGTGTCAAGTAAATAAATAAAATCTCAAAAACAAAAACAAAACAAAACAAAACTGTGTGTCCTTCAAGGGGTGGGGGGGGATTATCCACGATCCAAATCAACTAGAACACCAGTCTTCCACCTCAGTCATTCTGCCTCTTGCACGTAACTATAGAAAGTTGAGTTCACACACAAACAACACAGATTTTCAACGATGTTCAAAGTGGTTTACTGTTTAAAACCTTTCTCACCTTCCCTTGAAATGACAACATGTCAAAGAAACTAAGAGATACGATAAATATGAAACCTATATTTCATTTATTTTTTAAATTCTGAAGGTATGAAGAAGAATTATTCCTCAAAAACTACTTAGGGAGAAAAAAACACATCAGTGAAATCTTAAGCTTCCATCACCAACTAGAAACATGCTCTAACAAAGTTTCAGACTTAAGACATAAAAATAAGATTTATAAATGCAAGGATATCTTATAATCACATAGTCAAATCTTTAAGTCACATAATTGCAATGTCTTATCTTCAACGGAAATTCACAATTTCCTGAGAAAAAGAACTGTGATCACCATTTGAGGTACCAGCCCTTTGAGATAAAGGGCCAAGAGAGTAACTGACATAACTGCATCCAGCTTGTCAACCACTGAAGAAGAGCTAAGATTTCAAAGATATCTGCTGTTTTTAAGGACGTCTCCTCTCATAAAATTCTTACTGCAGCTGATCCCACCACCAACTCTCCTTCAAACTTCTAAGGATTTCAGGGGAGAGGGGCTCACTAATAAACAGGGCAGTCTTGTTCAGTTGTGATGACGAGGAGGGGAACCCACCCTGTGTTTGAAGAGGTAGTCATTACATAAGGATTATTACCTTCTCTTAAAAAAAAAAAAAAAAAATCCAAGTTCTGCTGTCAGACCAGCTAAAGAACTCTCTTAGTATCAGAGTTACAAAGAGGCCAAAAAAAAAAAAAAAAAAGAGAGAGAACAGCAAATTCCATAATCCTGTATTTCCAGATTTAAATCTAAGTTCACTGGTTTGGTAAATTGAAATACGTTCGAACTGCTCCCTGATTACCGTCCACCTGTCAAGCATCCCGGACCGAGGGAATCAGAAGGCCTCCAGTCAAACCACTGGTAGATTACTTAACCCCTCTGAACATCGAGATCTTCTCTGAAGCTGGGTGTTTCTGAAATTGCTCTGTAACACAGGGCTGTTGGAAATGTAACTACAGTAAATTCTAAATCAGTCCTCAAACATTTTTGAAAAAGCAAAGCTTTAAAAGGCAGTGACCAATGAGATGAGATCCTCTTATTTTCAAATTCGCAAATGGGGGCGGGCGGGGGGGGGGGGGGGTAGGGGGGTTGGGGACAGGTCAGTACCTGCTTGTTGGGAAATGCCCGGATGCAGCGAGTCTGGTACTTGAGGCTGGACTCCCGGCGCTGCTGCACGTAGCCCATGTTCCGTAAGTCCCACACCAGCACTCTGCGGCCTGCAGTGCCCACAATCAGCCGGTCTCCAGACACTGAGAGGGTGTACACCTTTCAAGAAAGACCAAATCTTACTAAAATCCACCCACCTGCCTGAACAGGCCATTCTGTCCTCCAAAGAAGTCTACTAATTGTGAAACCGTAAAAAAGTTAGCTAATCAGATTCGCAAACACAGCTATTAAATTTTAAATGCTACAGTTACATAAACCAAGTAATGTGCACAAAACTACCAACCTGAAATATTCTTACTACTTAGCCATGGATCATATAATGTACATTCTAATTAATTCTGCAAAAACACTTTTGAAGACTTAATTCTCTTGGTTACTAAAACAAATTCAATTACTAAGCTAGTTTTCCAGCCTTCTTGCTTCATTTAGTTAACAACATGAAAGTATAAAAACTACTCAAAGAGGAGATAATAAAGCCAAATAACAATTCAAGATACCTCTCAACAGGCTTCTAGCTTTTCACAAAATAATAATTTTCCAAATTATTTTTCTATGACTGCCCTTTTAAAAAAGATCTCCCGTTGTAACTCTAAAAATCTTGATTTTCTAGCTGTCACAGTGAATAAATAGGCCTTTCCAAGAAGAATGAAGGAGCCATCATTAATTAGCTGCTTAGTTGCTGTTGGTGGCACATGTACTCAAAATTAAAAGACAAGGACAGTGGTCTGGCATGTGACAAAGCACATTCTTGTTCCCTGACATCCTACTAAACACTCAAGACAAAGTTCATCTTTAGTGAAAATTTAAAAAGCATTTTTTCCTTTAAATGCATTTATTTTCCCCATATAATGCCCTTTTTACAGTATTTTTTAAATTTCCATAAAATTCCTTTACAATAAATCACAGAATTTCCTGCAAGTATTTCAAGTGGTTTGCTTTCAAATTATGTCAAATGCAAATAGCGAATTCATGAAAATGGTGACAAAATATATTTTCCTGATCATGTTAAATAATGTTTTTTTTTAAAATCTAGACTTCAGGCATAAAATTGTACTCTGGTTGTTACTTTCAACTAAGAACTAACTCTAATTTAATCTGATTTAATATTTTAAAACCTGAAGAATCACTATTAAAAAATGAAGAGAGCCCATGGCCTGCTAAGACATCTCTTTAACATTCAGTCACTGAACCGCAAGGTTAGTAATTACTAATGTGTTAACTCTATACCACCACCCCAAAATACCAAGTTAGGTTTAACAATACAACAATCCAAGAGTCTCAGATTTCTGACCTTAAAATTCAACAACTAATTTGACTAAGGGAAATACGAGGAATTAAGAAGATTCACAACAGTAGATCACCATAAGCAGATATAAATAAGAGAAAGGCAAGGTCTACTGCACTTTATTCAGGAAAACACAGTGTTTGCAGAAAAACAGAAATTAACCTACGACAGTGAGATGGCAAACTTAAAAAACAGAATCCAGAAAGAGATCGATTTATAACAGTACAATCAGACTGGGAATTTTATCTTAAATCTTTACTATACAGGTGACACACAAGCTTCTAACAGGGCTTTCTATCCCCACTGATCGTAAATCATGTGAAACCACTGTCATGCCAGTGACTAGGTGTATACATTTATCAAAGAAAGTATTAAAAAAAGTGACATAATGAACCTTGCTGAACCAATAAGCAGCTTGATTCAGTGTGGCTGTCCATTATACGATATTCTGTCAGCAATTTATCACAGCTCTTAACATGTTACATAAAACCATAAATCAAAACTAGAAACAATGCAATTATTTTATTCTGAACAAAGGTCTTGCCAGGAGTAGATTCGACTGTGATGTGACAGAAATAATGGCTCTTTGGATGCACTACAGTATATAATGATGGCTAACAGGAACTGAATAGTATATTTACACTAAGGAAATAGACTGGAGTGAAGGATACCTTTAAACTGCTAAAACAATCAATCTTTAAAATTAACTACCACCTGATAAAGTCTGATGAGGATAAAGGAACAAAGCTCAATTACACTTTCATTGTACAGATCAAAAGGTTAGAACAACACAAAGTTTCGGTTTTAAAAAGCTTTCTTCAGGAGAGCCTTCAAACAACATCTGCCAACATTAAAAATAAATTAATAAATGGCAAAACCCAGGGAATATAGAATACCTTTCTCACTAACTTCAAGCGATAACCCATTCCACCCTCTTAACAGTCCACTCTAATGAAACCTCAGGTGGTAAGTGAAAATGAGTGATGCTCTGTCCCACTTCCTGGTCTGGGCACGTCAAACCCAGTTTAAGGCAATCCAACAGTCTTTGCTAAATGACTTCTCTGAAAAGGCACGGAGTTGCTTCTCGGTCCTGGGATTTAAAGCATTAACAATACAGTAACCATACAGAGCAGTGGGTTTATTTAAAAGCTACTACTATCCAGTACAGAGATGACAAACAGAAAAAGAAGTTCACCCAAATACCAAAATCCAATCCCTCTCTTCAAAAAAAAAAACCAACTTCTTAAAACTAATCTCTAGGCCTCATCCATGTGGGGCTCAAACTCATAATTCCAAGATCAAGAGTCACGTTCTCTACCGACTGAGCCAGCAGGGCACCCCTCATCAACTCTTAATTAACCTTCAAATTCAACACCATACTCACCAACCATGTATCAAATCAAATCACCCCAAAGATTAAAATTCCTATTATGAATGTCAAGAGCCTACCTTTTCGGGCTGAGAGAAGGTCCCTGCATTACAAGGAGTTCTGGGATCCCACAGTTTAACTGTCTGATCCCAACTCCCTGTCACCATCACATTCACTTCTGGGCAATATTCAACACATCTGATAGGGGCATCATGGGTTCCGACGAGATTTTCTACAAGAGGGAAAAGGAAAAAAAAAAAATCACCCGGCTTCATTATCTCCACTAAACAAAGATTCCTCAAGTGAACAATAGAAGAAAACACTCATTAAACTGTAATGAATCTGCTTCCACCAACTCAATGAAAATGCCTGCATACAAAAAAATTTCTCCATGACTACAAACTGTCACCCATCCCTTTCTGTTCACCTTATAACGCATAGTTTGATTCACTAACATGGTCCCTACCAAAGGCTGACCTGAATTTCACATTATATTAAATTTGTGGCATATCTGGGTTTTTTCCTTACAATGATTCTAGACTCCTTAAAATCAGAAGCCTTATTCAACTCTATAGTTCTGACTTTATCTACTGCAGGTTCTGATACGTGGTAGGTACTCAAAATACCTGCTGAATGAAACAATGAGTAGAGAACTCTGGTCTTCTGGATCTGGATAAAATTTACTGCATTAAAGCTAATGTTTATAAGAAACTTGTTTATGTGGTCTAACAGGATATCTGAGAGCTGAGGGATAAGGAAGGCAGAAGAGTCTTATGACAAGTTCTCCTGGTTTTCACCGTGCGTCAGATTTCCAAAAGGCAATTTCTTTCCTTTCAATTTCAACTCTTCACACTATCTCACCCATTCATTCAACGAACATTTCCTAAATGTCTAGTATGTGCCAAATCTATGTCATGTGCTAAGGGTATGACAAAGAACAGTATGTGGTCCTGATCCTCAAACGGGAAAACTACCTATTTAAAAAATATATCATTTAAGGGGTGCCTGGGTGGCTCAGTCATTACATGACTACCTTCAGCTCAGATCATGATCCCAGGGCCCCGGGATGGAGACCCACATGGGGCTCACTGCTCAATGGAAAGCCTGCCTCTCCCTCTCCCAGTCCCCCTCCTTGTGTTCCTGCTATATCACTTAAACAAGAAAAAAGAGGACCTCATATAGTTCAACAATGACCTCCTGAGAGTAAACAGCTAATTCCCTTAACTATGGTCTCCATGTCAAAAATCTTTGTATTTCTGTGGTTTTTTTCCTCCTAAACAAATAGGACCCAAACCCACAAGCTAACTTACTATACGAAATAAGCTAACAAAACAAAGTAGTTATGCAGTTCTAAATTACATGACAAAGTGACTTTCCTAAAATAACCTCTCCTGAGTTATTTTTTGACAAAATATTGTGTTCATCTTCTTTTCATCCTCCAACTGTCCAGCTCATCCTCAGCTAGTCCTATCTTCGTGCCTTGCCAACTGCTTCAAGCACATCTATACCTAATATATGCATTCGTTTTAATGCTCCAAGAGGTTCTATTCATTTGAGTTCCATTCCATTTCTGCTCTGCTCCAAAGTCAACATAAAAAATTGGTTAAGACATTTCCTATCCGGGCCTCGAAGAAATTAAGTGGGAAAAAAAAAAATGTGTCATCTTCTTATTCATTCAATAAATGCAACTGAAGCATATTCTACGCTAAATCATCACACAAGCAGAATTACAGCAGCTGGACAGGACTGGCTATTTTATAACATCAAATTTTTTAAAACCTACCATCCTTCAGTCTGAACTAAATAAGATTCTGAAAAAAGAACACTCAGACATCAGCACTGTCCTGCAAAATTTTAATGAGCAGTAGATTACTATGGCATCCAGTCCACTTCTGAGGACAGGTAAGGGTTGAGCACTTAAGGGTAACTTCGTGTAAACACCTAGAGTGGTGATCTACATGGAAATGAATTTACTGAAAAAGTACATGGATAGTATTTTGTGTTCAGTAATTTAACGGTTATCATTTAAACAAAAAGTCCTAAACTTAAGCCACTTTTACTTGTAAACACTCGGAAACTAAGCAAAACCACTCTTCTTAAATAAACATTTACACTTCAGTACCCTAGCTGAGAAAACAATAAACTGGTAAAAATGTGGCATATTACCTTGATCAGTGTTCAAATCATGCATTTTCAACTGATGGTCTAATCCTCCACTCCAAGCATGTGTTGGATCCTAACAAAAAAAAGTTTCAAGTCATTCAAAAGTTACAGACGTTTATAAAGAATTTCAAAATCCTGTTTCTACAGCCAACTGTTCACTTTATGCTCAGGATTATGTACACTGGGCTCACACACACACACACGCACACAAAATACAGCAAATAACTGGTCACCAAAATTAACATCAGCAAATTAAGGAAGGATTATTCACCACACTGGCTGAGAGTACATAGGTATTCCTATGTCCTAGCTTTAAAAAAAAAAAAAAAAAAAAAAAAACCTTCCTTTTGATAAGGGCAACCAAATTTTACCGTCCTGTTGCAAATTTCAAATACAAATGTCATATATCCACAAAGTTTGCAAGGTTACTCTTTTTGACATCTAGACATCTGCATAACCCCAGCCCCCCCCCCAAAACTGTATTTGTCTCAAGATCAGTGTTCGGGAAAATCTGCAGTGCCATCCAAACCACCACCGACAGAAGCTTCTGCCCGACACTAGTGCAAGGACGCTCCCAACACAGGACATCCTGAAACAAAGCGGGCAGGTGCACGAACTGAGGACACCTACGTAGAAGGCACAGTCCAGGACGGCGCCGGTGTGCTGGTACTTGAGCCGCATGGAGTTGGCCGGCACGTCGTAGAGGCGCACCGACGTGTCCCAGGACGAGACCAGGAGGAACTGGGAGGTGTTGGGGCTGAACTTCACCGAGGAAATGCCGTCCTCGGGTGGCTGGTTCAGTTTGAACTCGTTAGAACCGGTCATCTACGGAACAAGCGACCAGTCAGTCCCCAAGGGTCCAGGATGGGGTGCTGGGCCGACGGCAGGCCGAGCAATCAGGGGGCTTCACGGACAGGGGGTTCCTTATGGGCGCGGGGGGGGGCTGCCTTTCGGGGGGGGAGGAACCTAGAGAACATCGGCGACCCGGAGTCTGCGCCTGCGCAGCAGCAGCGCCCGCCGCAAGCAGGACTCACCCCCCCACACCCACCGCCGCCCCTTCCAGGCGCCCCAACTTGCCCCGCCCGCGCCGGGGCACCCCTAACCCTCCCCGGGCTCCCGCACCTCGGCCCCTCCGCCGGGCCTACCGCCCTGGACGCTCCTAAAATAAAGCAAGAGGGATGGAAGCCAAACGGGTTCCCGTGGATGGCTCTGCCGGCTCCGGACCTGGGATGTCCCCCAAGAATCCACCCCAGCGTCCCGTCGCGTCGTCCCTGCTACCTTGGACTCCCCTCGAAGCAACTTAGCCGCTGCTGGCCGCCGCCACCACCTCCTCGCTTTCCTCCGAGTACTCGCGGGCTGGGCGAGAAGAGGCGGAGAGGAAGCTCCAGCGTGTGACTGCCATTGGCTAATTTCAAACGCCAACGTCTCGCTCGAGGCAACCAATTGGTCCGCTCGGAGGCCCGGCGCCGGTCAACGCAGCCATCTTGTTCCGGCTCAAAGGCAAACCGCGGCTTTTCCGATCACGTGGACTTCCTTTAGCACACGCCTAAGGCTCCGGTCCTCGTGAGGGCCGAGTGGAAACTACAATTCCCGAAGTGCCCCGCGCCCAAGATGAGCTCACGCTCTCTCCCGCCCTTTTGCGGCACGCTGGGAAATGTAGTTTCCCTGGAGGCGACGCCCGGCTACTCATCTGAATAGTAGGCTGGAAAGATGTTCTTTCCCGTTTGACCCGTGGCTCACTTCCCACCTCAGTCTCTCAGACTCAAGAACCCCGTTTTGGTCAATACTTCATTTCTCCCTTTCACTGGACATGCACACGCCCATTAAGTTAACCAAAAATTGGAGTGGAAATACTTGCTCTAATCAATTGCATTACTTTGCTCTGATTTATTCTCATTTTCCTGGTGTTTCCACCCCTGAACCAAGATCTCACATCTTCCATTGTCTTAAGATCTATTGATATCATAAAAAGCCATCCTTATTTATACTATGCTTTCTCCCTCTGTTCCGTCTTTCTTCAGACATTTATGGAGCACCTACTGAATACCAGGCCTGGTGGGAGCCTCTGGGAAGATGCATTAATCGGACAGCCCTTGCTCTCAAGGGAGCTCCCTGTCTAGAAGGGTGGACAGACTGGAAAACAATTACTCTGCAGGGTGTTCAAGCTCAAAACTTCTGTATGTTTAAGCAGGGTCCTAAAATGACAGCTACAATCTTCTCCCCATTTACTTCCCAACCCTCCAAAACTCCCTAGAACTGCAGGCTGTTTGTTCCCATTATCTGTTTCTGGGCTCCTCCAGAAATAGGAGAATCAAGAAGTTGCTTCTGGAACTTACTTGATTTCCATGAAAGAAAAGTAATTCTTAATAACTAGAATGCTGTGGCTCAGTTACTCTTGAATATAAAAAAACTCATTGACAGTTTTCAGTTTAATCCACTCTGTAACCTCTTTTTCACTGCCTCTTGTGGGGGAGGGGAGTCGGAATCTTATTATGTGATTTTGTATGAAGTGGGAAGAAATTGTTGGAATTAAAGGGTTTAACTTTAAAGGTATGTTAATAAAGGGAAGTGTTGTTGGTCTTTACCCCCTCAGGTGCACTTCTCTTTAGGATTCTTGACACAATGAGCGTGCACACAGTAATCACCCTTCTGCCCACTGTGTTGATATCACCGCTAAAAGAACAGATCCTTGCCCTCCCTCAATGCCAATCCTCATACTCGGTTCTCTACACTTTCTCTTTCAACAAGTTAATGGTGAAGTTAAGAATTTTAAAATGCAGTGCCTTGCCATTCTAACTTTGGCTAAATCATTTTATCCAAATAATTCTATTTGGTTCCCTCTCCCAGTTGTTTATTTAATTCTATTAGAATTTCAAGATTCTGAACATGAATTATCTGCTAATAAAATCTAACAGTATTTCATTATACAGTGTGTGTATGATTCAGGTCCCTCTGGGCACACAGTCGCAGCCGGACTCTATTCGAGTTTTAAGAAACGTCAATCTTTAAAATCCAGTTTACAGCCTAAAAAGGAGGCTGATGATTTTGCTGATCATTCAAATGAATTGATAGCCTTGAGATAGGAGATCTGGCCACAATGGAATCTTGAACATTTTAAATCCAAATGCAAAGTCGTGTGTGTGTGTACACTCAGTTACCTGTAGGAGCAGGGAATTCCTAGAAACTAATTACACTGTTGGATCACCTTGGGCTGCTAATTTCTGAATTAGTAAAAGGGTTGAAATATCCACTATATGATAAACCAGAAAAGGGTCATCCCTGAAATCTTAAGGGCGAAATCACTCTGCCATTAAGAGCCTTGAGTGGCTGGAGAAAACCACTTCCTATAAGAGAAGTAAGCGTAAGGAGGATATAGTGACCCAATACTGTTAAAACCATCATCTCTTGACAAAAACATAATCTATTGAAATGCAGACAATAATGAGATGGATGGAATATTCTTATACAAGTGGTTCCTTGAGCAAACTGGTTGTTCCTGAATGGAATATTCAAATAACAACTTTAAAGGGCAAGAATAATTTAAAGTGGGTCATCTGGAAAGAAAAAATTCTTTGGAATAAAATACATGTACCAAATAAGTCAGAAGAAAACAGATCCAGTATCACTTTTGTTTTCTCTCTTTGTCTATACAATACTTAGCCTAGTTCTCAGCAACTTCTAGGGCTCAGTATACATTTACTGAATTGAACTTGCTGTAAGGAAACAAGTGGACTAGAACTAACTTAGCATCTGCAGATGTGTTCTTGGATAACATCCCTCTAACGTCATCCTGAAAGAGATTGTAATTTTCATGAAATCTTATGTGAGAAAACAACGATCTCAAAATGGACAGGAGGCCAAGCAGTTCAGACAGAACACTGCGGGTCACACAGACGGTTTACAGATAGCCTCTACATTTCCATAAAATGCTGATAATTTCGATACCTCTCGGCTCAGAGACAAGTCCATCACGCAAATGTTTTCCTTCCAGAGCGTAAGGTCCGACCTCCTCACTGCGCACTCCCAGCACCCTTGCACCGGCTAAGGGGACCTTGGGACCGGACGCGGCAGGACCAGGGGGGTTCTCCCCACGTGACACGGGACCGTCGTCTTCCTCTAAGTTCCAGCCACCTTTTCCGACGTTTTACTCGGAACAGGCGGCTGCGATCAGACATTGCAAAACTCTGTGATTTGCATGACACTCGCGCTGCTGTTCTCTGGGTGCCGCGCCCTCCTAGGGGCAGGTGTTAGGGCGCGGAAGCCTGTGGGCACGCAGGCCTCCTGCCGAGGTTCCTTTCAGCGCGACTGGCCACGTGCTTGCCCTTGACCCCGCCATTCAGCCACGCACAATGCAAAATATACAACAACAACAATAATGTGCACGGAAGCGCCTTTGCAGTCCGCGCTTTCTTCGCGGCCCACGCCTGCTTTGCCTTGTCTCCAGCCTCAAGATCCCTCCTCAGCCGAAGAGCCGCCTCTCTGCGTCCAGTTCCCGCGCGGCACCGCACGCACAACTGTGCCACCCGCTCGGGAACTGCGCGGCTGCAAGCCTGTCGCGCCGGGTTGGGGGACGAGCAAAGCGGGCTCTGCACTTGTACAGGCACGGCCTTTCCACCTGACCTTCGCCCTTGGAAGGAGGCGCGCAGCCCAGGCTGGGCCAGGTCCCCGGCGCGCTGTTGCGGCTAAGCCCACGGCGCTCCCAGTGCGGGGAAGATGCTCGTTCCGGGAAGGCAGCGCTTCAGCAGTGAGGCTCCCCGCCTTTGTCCCTCTCCGCCCGGGCTCCGGAGCTGGATTCCGGCCCAGGTGCGCCTCAGCCTGCTGCAGGTCTATGGGCACCAGGGAGTGGAAGCCGGCGCAGCTCTAGCCCGCGTGCGGCCTCGGCGGTGCGGAGGTCCCCGCCTTTAACCACTGACCGCAGGCCCAACCGCCACGTGGGGCGAGCAAGACCTCTACTGGCGCGCGCCTCCACCGAAAATCGGATAAAGCGGCGCATTAGCTCGCTGGGCAATTAATCTCACCAAAATTAGCAACGATGCTTAAAATGTTTTATTTTTTTTCCCTCTTTAAAAATATTTACAGATCTGAGGTCTCCTCCTGCCCATCCTCGGGACGAGGAAAACGAAGAGAGGCGTTGAGATCATTGTCCGAAGCCCCCGCTGGCTTGGCCGGCTGTGTGTGCATGTACGTACATACAGGTGTATGTATGGGGAGAGGAGTGTACCTGGTTCTGTTGATGTTTTTCTGATTTTTTTTTTTCCCTACCAATCAGTGTAGATCTGGCCGGAACTCCCTTTCCCACCGCCACCCGAGAACATCCCCTCCAAAATGGTTTTCAAAGCGTATTGGTTTGTTTTGGCTAGAAAGCAGGCGATCTGGCTTGAGAAATGCCGATAAATAACCCGAAACAATCAAAACAAAAAGTAGGGCAGAGGCCATAAATAAGAGATAATGAATACACATGGTGTATTTCTTAATATTCCCGGCCACGCACCGGCCCGCGCCGGAGCCCCGGGGAGGGAGGGGGGAGGGGGCGCCGCTGGAGGCGGCCGGGAGAGCGCGGCGCGGGCCGGCGGCCGCTCAGTAGTCGAGCTTGTTGTAGAGGTTGTAGAGAGGTAAGGCCGAGAGGTTGCTGCCGGGGTAGTAGAGCGGCGCGGGGAAGGCGAGCGAGCGCGGCACCGGCACGCGCAGCAGCGAGCTGTCCCGGAACACCAGCGGCATTCCCACCAGAGTCTGCGCCGAGGCGTGCGCCATGTTGGCCGCCTCCAGCTCGGCCGAGAGCTGCCGCTTCCACTTGTTGCGGCGGTTCTGGAACCAAGTCTTGACCTGGGTCTCGGTGAGCTGCAGGCTGGAGGCGAGGCAGGCGCGCTCCGAGCTGCTCAGGTAGCGCTTCATGTCGAAGGTGGACTCGAGCTGGTACACCTGGCTGCGCGAGAAGACCGTGCGCGTCTTCTTCTTGGCGCCCGCCTGCCGCTCGGCGCCGCCGTCCCGCGGCCGCTCGGGCCCCGGCGACGGCGAGCCCGCGGGCAGCAGCCGCTCTTTTTCTTCCTTAAAGTCCGGGTGTGACGGGGAGAGGAAAGGCGAGCGCTCCGAGCTCGCCGGCCCCGCGCCTCCGCTGCCCTTGGGGGTACCTGGGGAGGGAGAACAGACAGGGAGGCATGGAGTCGGGGGGCCTCCGAGACCCCCAGTCCTGGCCGAGGCCAGGGGGATGGCAGGAGGCTGCAGCCTTGGTCCCAACGCCTTCCTCTTCTCCCTCTCGCTGGAACCCGAAGCCCAGCACCCTAGCTTTGAAAAGGCAGCGGGACCCAGCTATTTCGAGAGTATGGGGTCTCTGTGCACCCCCCCCCCAGCTTCGGAGAAAGGACATGTGGCAACGGGGAGCAAGTCTGGACGGGGGGGGGGGCACTAGCATCATTTTAAAAGGTGATTTTGCCTTGTAATAACTGAGCTGGAAGAGTTCCCCGAGCTTTATCGGGAGGCATCATTTCACAGGCCGTTTGTTCGGAAATCACGCTAAGGACTAACGCGGGGCTCCCCTTCGTCAGTGTTGTGAAGAGGAACCATCTCTGAAAGGCACCATTGTCAATCATCTTGGAGTGGTAATCAGGCCGAGGGGGGGCGGGGAGAGGAAGCGAGGAGAAAAAAGAAGCTGGAAGAGATTGCGGTAGAGACGGACGGACCGCTGGGACCCGACTTCTAGACCTCTTGTTCGGAAAGTATCCGAACGATGTACAAAGGGGATATTGAGGGCAGAGCCGTGTGTGCGGCCCGCCCCATACCGGCCCGCTGTGGTATACGCTCCTTCCAACCCAGCCTCATCCAAGACCGTTCCCGTCACCTCCCGAGCTCCCTCCGGGAGGAGGAGACAGCATCGCGCGCGTGTCCCCTCCCCTCCTCCCTGGACCCCGGGCGGCCGGGGTTCTGGCCAGAGGGGCCCTGCACCCCGGCACAGCTTCCCTCCCGTAGAGCTTGCTCGCGGCCGGCCCGGCGGCGTGCGATCCTTACCCAGGCAAGGAAAGGGGATGGGGGGGTGATGCTTGGGGCCCGGCTCCTTGGGGCCGTGCGGGTCTGGGCAGAAGCAGGCAGGTGCCTTCCAGCCGTCGTCCGGCTCCTCCTCCTCCGAGGACACGGACAGGCTGCGCTTCCTGGCCGGCCAGCCCGCGGGCTCTCGTGGCACCTCCGAGGGGCCCCCGCCCAGGATGGACTGAATGGTGAAGCTGGAGACGCCGCCGGCCGCCGGACACCCCTTGCCTGCATCTTCCTTGCTGCCCATCCTGGGTTCATAAGAAATCGGAGGAAACCAAGAACTCCCTTTAGAGACGATCTGGGTGGAAGGTGGTGCGGGCAGGCAGGCGGGGGGAGGGGCGGGGAGGGGAGCCAGGGGGAGGGGGCGGCGAAGCTGGTGAGGCGTCCCCTTTGCGCTGGGGACACGCGGGCACCGGATGGCTGCGCGGGATCCCTGCCTGCCCGGCTCTGGGTGCGCCAGCCCAGCCCCGCCGCGAATGTCCCTTCCTTGCCCGCCAGCTCGGCGGGTCTCCGCCGGCGCGGAGGTGGCGCGGCCTCATTTGCATAGAGGTTACAGGGACGCGGCCAATCGCAGCGCCGCCGAGCGGCCCCGGAAATTTTCAAAAAGCCCAGGCCGGGCGAGCAGCCACTGTGCGCCCCGGAGCGCGCCGAGAAGCCGGCCGGCATCAGCTGTGTCCAACCAGGGACAGCCGGGCCGAAAGCAGCCTGTAGATTCCAGCCCAGGTTCCTAGCCTCTGTGGTGACTCCCACCGCTCCGACTCCGGCCCCCTTGAGGGGCAGGGGGCAGCGCGGGGCTTTGAGCTGGAGTGGTCCAGTGCCTCCGTCGGAGGAACTCGAGGTCCCGGGGTCCGGCGGCCGGCATGCCGAGCTGGCGCCGGGTAGACCGCTGCATTCGGCAAGGGAGGGAAGGGGTTTAAGAGCATGCGCTTCGGTCCTGATGCCCTTCCTGGGAGCTTAACTGGGAGGCCCGGGAGTAGACAACTTCTGGCCACCCCACCCTACAGATCTCACCCCATCACAGGCCCCACAGGCCTGCATGATCTTTGGGGGTGGGATCTTGTTGCTAGAGATCCTGGTTCAAGTCCCAGCACCACCACTTACAGACTGCGTGAACTAGGACAAGTCCAGTTCCAGTTAGAGCCTCACTACCCTCACAGGGTACCTCACATGAACTTCTCAGTAGCACCTCCTCCTTTCCCCTGTTTTGAGGATAGCCTTAGTAGGAGTGGAAAAGGCGTGGAAAGCCCAGAAGCACTAGGAGTCCATAGTAGGTACTCTGTAAGCTTTTGCTGGCTAGCCCACAGCCCACACTCGGCTTCACAAGTGATTTTCCAGTTTTGGCAAAGACCGCGGATGCGGAATTGCTGCAGAAATAGAGGCGCTTTGATGTGGGAAGAAGGCGAGAACAGGTTATGGTTTTAGAATTAGGCAAAGTTGATTCAAATCTCATCTGGGTAGCTTTGGGTATGCTACTAAAACTTTCTGAGCATTGGTTTCCTCCCTTCCTAAAATTAGAGGAAGCAGTGCCTACCTGGAAGAAGTTAGGTTAGGTCAAAGTGGCCATCTCGGAGGCGCCGATAAGTGTTCAATAAAACGTGGCTCGTTCCCTCCCAGTGGCCTCCTCTAAGCCCTGGCTCTCGCCCCTGTAATTCCCGGATCGGCTGTTACTGGGTCTAGAAGCAGCCTGGTGCGGGCAAAACGGTACCGGGGCACAGTTGTCTATACAAGCATGGAGGAAACGAAGGTGAGGTAAGGCCCAAAGGCGCTCAGGCAAGACCGCACTCCCCTTGTTCTGTCCCCCTAACCCCGCCCAGGGGCTGCGGCCTTGGGATTGCCGGACCAAGAGCTCTTGGGAGCCCGCGCTCGTAGGATATCCCCCCAAAAGCAACCAAGGTGATAGGAGACTCTGGAATCAGTCCCCACAAATGTCCAGACCCTGCACCATGACGGCGCAGTTCCCTCCTTGCCGGCGCCGCGCGGGGTTATTGAGTAACGCGCTTATAATATCATTAGCCGCGGTGAGTTACAGACTGCAGCCCTACCCGTGGCAGAACCTCTCGCTACTTAACTCCTCGAAGGGCTCGTTAATGGGCTAATTGATTAGGAGTCGGCGGCGCAGCCGAGCAGGGGCAGGCGAGGGGGTGGAGGCTAGGGGCTGTGCGCCACGGCCCGGGAGGCCGGCGAGGGGCAGGTGCCGGCCTCCGTCACCGCATTAACCTCTTCAGGGCTCGGCGGCGGGGTCGAGACACATTACAAATGGTCAGCTTTAATCATGGTGTCAGCTCATTAACCCGGAAGGACCCGGCGCTGAAATACAATTTGTGCGTCCTCTCTGCGCGGCCGCGGCGCAGGCTCGGGGGCCACGTCGCAGCCTGTCCCGCGCGCTCCCGCACGGTTGGGGGTTAGAGGGGAGGTTCCTGGAAAGACACAGCCGACTCCCTCACCCGCCTGCGGCCTCGGCTCCGGCCAATGCTACCCCAAGGGAAATGGGCCAACCCAGAGAGCGGAGGCCGCCACCCTCTGGGGAAGAAAACGGGAGTTGCCGGGGAGAGGAGCATTGGTTGGACCCTTGTAATTAGTAAATACTTGGCCCCAGCAACCTGGAACACGCCGGGAGCGTCCTATCACTCTTCACTTTAATCCTCATAGCAAACCTGTGGTGCAGATCTTCATCCCCGTTGTACAGGCGGGGACACTGAGGCCCAGTGGGGGAAACTGACCAGCCCGAGCAGAGTAGGGAAGATTGAAGCTCAAGGTTACTCCACTGCCAATTCCAGGCCCTTGGGAGGGGCGAGGGGTGGAGCAGGCTTTGGCACGGAGCTTGGGGAACAGCTGCGGGGGAGACTCTGAGGACCTCTGCTATCTGGAGACCGCTGAGGCAGATGTATGGGTGCGGTCAAGGATCCAAGGAGTTGGCCTCTGCCCGAGCGGGGAGCATGTGAGGCGGCGGCCAGGCCTCTGGGGATGGACCTCGGAGAAGCAGGTCCAAAGCCAGGAGCAGCGAGAGTGGGGAGGAGAGTGTAGCGTGGTGGGGTGTGCCTAGGTTTGAGGACTGATTTGGGGACTCAAAACTAGGAAACCACGCAGCCCTGCGACCCCACAACCTCGCCCCATCCCTCACCCCAGGCTAGTTGGGAAGTCAAAAGGAGCCATCTGGCTTCCCTCGCACTCCGTTTGTTCGCTACCTCCCCTCGCACTGACCGTCTGGTCTACACAGAGGCGCGCTGTGAGTCCTGCGGAGCCCACGCCACCTTCCCACCCGGCACATCTTCAGACGCGCACACATTAAGCCACCTGCACGCACTTGCATAAACGCTTCCGCCTTCGCACGCATTGAGTCAGCAGACGTTCGCTGAGCTCCGACTAGTGCGCGCACACACGCACACTCACTCACACTCTGCCCTGAGCCAGGGAAGTGATGATGGGCGCCTGACGGAGGCAGGGAGGCCGTGGCAGAAACCAGGCAGACTCCTGGCTCTGCAACCTGAAGGACTCTCCTCTGGGGTCTCCCTTGCAATTCTCAGCTGGTCACCGGCGGGGGCTGCGGCCCCTAGGGCACGGGTAGCAGTCACGCAGCAGGGGCCGGAAGGCCAAGACTCGATCTTCCCGCCAACCCTTTGAGGCATCCGGGGGTCCCCGAGACTTCACCCAGAGTGCAAGGACCCAGACGTCCTCTCCTGGGTCCAGCACAGCTATAAAACACACTCCCAGCAACCGTCAGCTCTAGGAACCACCCCCCACAGACACCCCGTCTCTCTGTCCTCAAGTGTGGCAATCTTTCAACTCTGTACCACCTCTGGCCCCACCCTCCTACTCAAAGGGTAGCTCCGCCCCTCCCTATAGCGTTTTGATCAACGGCCCAAACTCTGGAGTACGGCCCCTCCTCATTTTGGGGATCGCCCCCTCCCTAGGAATTAGACACAACCGTGTTCTAAGGAATGATAAACTCCGAGGCTGAAAGGACGCTTAAAGTTTAGATCTCGAGATTATGCCGCTGCTCAATATTAAAGCGGCCCAGAGCAAACTTGCCGAGGAGCCTAATAAAAATTGATCCTCTCTGCTCTGCAGCGGTTGGGAAATAGGCTGGCTGAGCCGGGTAATGGAAGGAGGCTCCCTCCGAAATGACAGATGAAGTCATAAACAAGTTTGATCTTGGAATCAAGCTTCGATAAATATTAAACACAGTCTGCCCCCCCACCTTTACGGGAGTGGATTATGATATATGGTGCGTCCAAACTTTAAAATAAGGAAATACCAGAGAAAATGATCTCAATAAATTTTCTAAGTATAAACGTTGATTATGTTTCGATTTTCATTCAAGGACCTCTGCTGTTCGTTCTTTGGTGCAAATGACATCTCGCAATAGGCTTTTGGGGAAAAGGGCTCCCTATTTGAAAAAGAGAGCCCCAGAGGTGTACAATTTATGTAATCTGCGGCTGGAAAATGAATTGTGTAATTTATTGGAAAACAGAAAGTCATGAAGATTGGATCAGCATAGCCGAGTCCCGACACCGCCCCCCCCCACATCCATCAAGTTCCAATTAACAGCCTAACCAGAGAGCTTTAATGGGTTTCCAATCTAGTGGCCTGATAGACTCATCAATTCCTCTGGGAGAAATTAAGAAAATCGACCGCCCCTTGGCGACGCAGTGTCATTCCTTTCTGCAACTATATGTCAAATTAAAAACACAATTAAAATTTAAACTGTTTCAATCAAAGGGTGCCCTGCAACCTATGTTTCACTTAATAGAACTTTGATGAAAATCTGATGCGTGCACTCCATCACCAAGGGGGCGAGGGCGGCGAAGGAGCTCAGGAAAGAAGGGGATTCTTTCTATTTCTTTAAGACATTAGCGCTCCGGTGAGGCACACCAGGTGACTCCACCTGGCTTCTCTGGAGAAGCGATGGGTGCCAACGCGCTCTCCTCAGAGCTTGTTCGCTCGCTCTAGACTTCTACCCCAGCTCTTTTTCCTCTCCTTCCACCGCAACCAGAAGCAATCCCTTTGGGACCCCAGCGACCCAGATTTGGGGCAGTTTCACCCCGCAGACTCGTGGCCTGGAGCAGCAGCCGATAAGGGGCTCTGGGCGGGTACAGCCAGTGTGCACTGCCTGGGAACTCTCCAAGGAGACACGCAGCTTCCTGCCACCCCCTGCCCCAGGTCTCTGAAACTGCCTGAGGCTTGAATGAAGGTCTAGGGGACCCTAGAGGCAGAAGGGTGGGAAGTAATCCCAGACGATTAAACGGACCCCAGAGATGGCTACGTCTGCGCCGCAGTCTGAGACCTGCTCTCCACCCGAGAAGTCTTTAGGGTACCCCACAGGAGGGGGCCACGAGCGGAGTCAAGTGCCCCCAAATCTCAACTCAAGATCCTGTCGGAGCAGTCAGGGCTCCAAAGTACGGCCGACCTAGTTACCTTGGCGGCCTTTTCCTCTCTCTTGACACCTCCCCCCCAAACCCCTCCCACTGTTTATAGGTCAAAGGGTCAACATGCGCGCAGCGCGCCCCGACTGGGCGCGGGCGGGCGCACGCGCACACAAGGGCGTGCACACTTCCAGAAGCCTACAGCGGGACGCTCGGACCGCGGGCACCCAGATGCCCGAGAGAGCCGGCAGACAGGGCGAGGTGGTGGGCAGAGAGTGGGCGGGAAGCCTGGAGGAGGAGCCTGGCGGATTTTCTCCGCGGGGCCACGTGTCCGCGCCCTGGCCGGACGAGTCCCCTGAGCTTGGTCGCTAAAAGGGAAAGGCTCCTGGAGAGGCCACTGGGTCGCGGGGCGCGGACAACCGCGAGAGGTGGGGCAAAATGGAATCTTGGAGGCAGCAGTCAAGTCTGCACCCCACAGGGCCCCTCGAGGGAAGCTGAAGTGTCCCGCGCGCACACTGGGAGCATGGCCCCAGCCCGGGAAGCCCCACAACGCGGGGCCTAGCCAAAGCTCCCGAAGGCCAAAGGCTGCTCGGCCCTCTGGGCCCCATTTCTCAGATCCCCGTTCCTCGGACCCCCACCCCCATCGCCCAGGCCATAGCTGGCCCGGCGCATGCCCGCGTGCAGAAGAGAAAGCAAATTTCACCGACCTGGCCTTCTCTTTCTCCCAGCTCTACCCTCCAGCGCGCGCTCTGAGAGCGGGAAGACGGGAGCGCTCTGGCGTTCTCCCCGCGAGGCCTCTGGCTCTGGCGTGCCCCGAGCCTGCCAAGAGGACGTCCCGGTTCAGAATGAGCACCCAGCGACCGGGAGGGGGGGCAGTTTATATCTGTCTTGCCGCTGTTTGATGTACACAAACCCTCTCTATTTACTATCAAATAAAAGAAATACATCTGTGTTGCCAACAGAAACAGCTCAGGCGCTGACTGCGCGCTCTCCCAGGGCCCGCAGGCGATCCAGGGCGCTCAGACTGGCAGAGACCCACATTGTGGGGACCTCGGCTCCGAGGCAGGTCCCGGCCCACAGGAGTATGGGAGTCTGCGGCCGGGGTGCTGGCAGGCTCCGTTGCTTTGTCGCAGGTGAGAGAGAAGGAAGGAGCGGGGCCTTCCTGCTGGACTGCTTTCAGGCCCAGTGCTTTCCATGGGATTCTGCCCAGCTTGCCTTAGTCTGGGGCCATCAGAGCAAACCAGCTACCCAGGGTCATCTCAAACAAAGTGTGCCTGATTTTGCGTGTTGCGATAGCTGTAATGCTAAAATATGCAGGTGGGTGTACAGTGGGCCACTGGATAAGGGTCTGTAAAGGTCTACCTAAAGAGTGTGTGTGGGGAGGGTGAGTGTTTATGTCACACGTGAGTGCGCCCTATGTGGGGTTTGCTGGTGTGTCTATTTGGATGATACAGGAAGGATTTTGCCAGAACAACGTGTCATTTGCACTGACTTGAAGATTAATAGGGGTACAGATAGGGAAGGCTCTGAAGTTAGGGTAGGTGGAAAGAAAGCTAAGTTCTACGATGGGAGGGCAAGGAGGGTGAATGTATAAAATCTGGGGTGTTGGCCCACTGTCCTAGCATAGGGGACAAGGGCTGACGTCCCACAGTGGAACCTCCGTGCATAGAGGTACCCTCATTCCTTCAGATAGCCCCCTCCTGCTGAACCGTTCCAGCAGCCCCTGGCAATTCCTGGGGAAGTGGGAGTGGGGAAGGGCGTTCTTTGTAGGGGAAGCTCACCCCAACCAGCTCTCCAAATGTGACAGACCCACATGCACCGAGAGGTTTCTTAGGCTCTCCTGACACCGAGGCCTCAGAAAGCCCTGCGGTAGAGCCTAGGATGTTTCCTTGTGAGCAGTGATGCTTGGTGCCCCCACACCGAGGCTCAGTTCTTTCTCTCGCATCCTGAGAAATACGACCACCCTGACCAGACCGGAGGGAAGCGGAAGTTTCCCACCTGGGTCAGCTTCTAGGCTCACACAGCCACCAGTCCCTGGAGGTCTGACGCTGCCCTTCTCCCCTAGGGCAGGCACGGTGGCTCCACAGAGAAACCTACCGGTACAGGGCAGCGGGGCTGCCCAATAGGAGGGAAAGGGAGGCCACCGGGAGCAGGACAAAGGGTAAACTGTGTGCACGGGGAACCAGTTATTTCTTGACTTTGTAAAGACTTGGTCAGTCAAGAACCGTTTTCTAGAATCCAAACACAAATAAAGAAGTATTTTCTTGGCGTTTGATAGCATCGTGTTCTGGCTGTAAACTCTAAGGACATGTTTGCTATTGCAACATTATTTTTAATGAGCTGTTATTGGCCTGTCCCACGGTTAGTATTGCCAACAGTAAAAGCCATCACTGTGTTTGCAGGTAACACAAGGAACAACATATTTTGATCCCGAATTTCTGTTTATTTTTCATTTACGACACATGCTCTCGTTTTTATTCCAAACCACAGGGAAATAAAGGGAGATCTATTTTCACTGAGGTTCAGGCTAAAATTGTGCCATAAATACGCATGCCAGTTTATTTGGGGGCAGTTGCCCGTCAATAGAAAAGGATACTCAACATTTCAGCCATAGTAGATTCCGCTGTGTCCATTGGGTTTGAGGAACCCAGCAAAGCACTGCGAGAGGGAATGGGAGCGCGTGCAGGCGCTCCCCAGCGGACGCGCCGGCAGTGTGCTCTTCGGAATCTTCACCGTCTACAGGTTCTTCATCTCCCCCTTCTGGCTCCCCAGCTTCAAACTTGCCCTGCCAGGAGCTGGGCGTACAGACCCCATGCTCTAAGGCCGGCAGCCCTGCGGTGGGCAAGGAGCGTCCAAGCACCTGCTTCTGTCAGCGGACTCGCGCTTGCAAGCAGTTCCCGGCGCACTGCGCCTCCGCAGGCTGCCCACCGAGCGGGTGGGAACCTCGAGCTTTGCGCTTCCGGGGATGGGCCAGACAGGGACAGCAGACCAGAGAGGCTGCCCTGGAGGTGGTGGGCGCCGGTGGACAGAAAAGGGCCTGGCTGGGAAGAGACCATTTCCGCTCAGTGGCCGCTGCCACAGTCGGATGGTCTGTGTTCCCTGGCACGCCGGGACCGCCCCCCCTACCCGAGCCGCCCGGAGAGCCACAGTTCTTCAAGCCCTGGGGATGCCTCCCAGTCCGGGAGGTGGTGGGTCTCCCTGGGTCTGCCCTCTCTCCATCCCGCTTCTCCCAGCAGGATTTAGAGACCCGCCTCTGGCCACAGCTAAATTCTAAGTTCCCACCCTTCTTCCCCAACCCCCTTCTAGATGCAACGGAGCCCAGCACCATCCAGGCCCGCGAACCAGTGCCCGGGAATGTCCTGCCCCGAAGCTCACGGCTCTTGACGGAACCGTGGCCTGGGCGCGGAATGCGAGGCTGCGGCGCTGCGATCGGAAATTTACCAGCCAGTTCTCGGCTCGCGGCTGCCGCTTCGCTCAATTTCTCAAACTTAAGCTTAGGTTCTCTCCCCTTCCACCCCGCATTCTTCCCTGAGCGCAGGGCTTTGCAAGCCGCAAAAGACACGGGAGAGAGCAGCCCTGGTAGCGAACAAAGCCGCCTCTGTCTCTGCCGCCTCCTGGATTGCGGGGATGTGCGTCCAGGTTGGACTCCGCGAGCGCAGAGGCAGCCGGGGGAGCGAGGCAGAAAAGAGTTTCAGAGACACCTGCTCTGCGGAAAATCGTCCGAAGTTACACACTCTGGCAACACGAAACGCATCACTTTTCTTTTCTTTTTAATTAATTCAGTTTCACGACAACATTAAGTGTAACAATATTTTGTGGGCCTTTTTCTCTTTTTCTTAAAAAGGGACTGAACCCGGGCAGTGACGAGGGAGATGGGGGGGTGGGGAGAAGGACAAGCTATCGCAGAACAACAGGTGTAGCCAACAGAAAGAAAACAGATTGGGTGGCAGAGCCAGGAGCCCTGGGGAGTTGAGGGTGAACTTTACAAGAAATCTGTACATATATCAAATAAGTTAAAATTCTCCTAAATTGATTGTCCTTCACTTAAAGCGCTCCAGTATTTTGAGCATTGCTACCTTTGAGCATTGCTACCTATCCTTGTTTCTTTCCTCCCTCCTTTCCCCTTCTTAATTTTCTCCTCCCAAACGAATGACCAGGAATACACAGTGAAAACGTCTGCTCCTCTCCGAGGAGAAAGAGATCAGGCTCCCAGGAAATTTTGTACAATATTGCACAGGTCAAAAGTCCAACACTTACTGCAGAACAAAAAAGGGGGGAGAGGATAAAAGACAGATCCTTTTTTTTTTAAAGAAAAATATTGAAATCACTCTCTCAAAACAGGGAACAAAGCAATAATAGTAATAATAATAATTTACCAACAAATGAAATCCCCCAAATAAATGCTACTAATAAATAAGACCACTCACACCGGGCCAGATGTGGAGTTGTTTCAATAATCAGAAGTCTAATTTGGGGCTGCCTTGTCTTTTCCCTTTAAACACTTAGAGAACTCTACAGTCACAAAGCAGGATGAATGAACTCTGTCAACGGTGACACACCGCTGCGGGAAAAGCGGCCTTTGCCGGGGTTCCTACCAGGGGCTTCTCAGATTCTGAAAATTGGGCAGGATAACTGGGGTTGGAGAGGGAGAACCACACCCAGAAATCCAGGAATAAAAGTAGGATAGTGTGAATTATCTCCTTCACTCTCTCTCTCTCTCTGGACTTCTGAAAATAGTTCTATAGAAAGTGAATAAACTAGAGGGGTTTAGGTTTCTGCGGCTTATTTCTCTTCTATAAAAATAAAACCAAAAAGCCACAGCGCAATGCAAATTTAGGGGGAAGAGTTGCACCTTTTACAAAAGCTTTCGGACGAAGTATATGACCCGGGAATTTTCTTTTTCCTGCTCTTTCTTAATAGAACCAAAACCAAAAGTAAGAGGGGAAGCGCCTCAAATCCGTTAGGGGTGAATTGCACGAAAATGCATTGCAAATACTTACAAAACGCTACCGATTGGGGGAGGGGAGGCCGGGGCAGCGAGCCGAAGCCCCGGTTCCCGAAGGCCGCTGGACGTCTCGGCGCCCTCGGCCCGGCCCAGTCTCCTCCGGGATCTGGGAAGGCGGCCGGGCGCTCCCTCCCCCTCCCCTGTCGGGCTTCAGACCGGCCGTAGCAGCGGCACAGAGGAGACCACCGGGTGCGAGTAGTACACGGGGTGCGGGAAGGTGAGCAGCGGCTGGCTGACAGGCACCGGGGCCCCCGCGGCCGCGGCCGCGGCGCCCTCGGCAGCCGAGTTCTCGTGGTAGAGGATGGGCACCCGCACGATGCGCTGCGCCGCGGCGTGGCTCAGGTTGGCCGCCTCCAGCTCGGCCGCCAGCTGTCGCTTCCACTTGTTGCGGCGGTTCTGGAACCAGATCTTGACCTGCGTCTCGGTGAGGTGCAGCGACGCGGCCAGGCCGGCGCGCTCCGAGCTGCTCAGGTAGCGCTTCATGTCGAAAGTGGACTCGAGCTGGAAGACCTGGCTGCGCGAGAAGACCGTGCGCGTCTTCTTTTTGCGGCACGCGGGCTTCTTCTCCGGGCTCTCGGCGCCCTTCTTCCAGTCCTCCGCGCCCGGCGTCGCCGCCGCCGCCCCCACGCTTGCCCCGGCCGCTCCCGCCGCCGCCTCGCCCTCCTTCTTGCCTTCCTCCGAGTCGCTCTCCTCCAGAATGATCTCGTCCGGGCTCTTGGAGTCCAGCTCCTTGTGGTCGGGGTCGGCTTTGAGCAGCGGCTCGGGGGAGTCGCGATCGGTTCCCGAAGCGGGGGAGGAGTCTCGCAGGAGGGCCTTCTCCGAAGCTGGGGAGAGACAGACAGACGGACGCACACACACGCACACCGACACAGCCTTCAGCGAGGCCTGGCGCCTGGGGGCCGAAGGCTCGATCCGCGCCGCCGGCCTCTGGGCCCCAGGCCTCGAGGCCTCTCCGTTCCCGTGGGCCTCCTTCCCGGCTGGGCCAGGGCAGGGCCCCCGCACCCTGGGATCCCCTTCCTCCCGGGGGCAGGCGAGAGCCCCGGACGGTGATAGAGCGACCGCTTCCTTTTTTGCCCTCAGATCTCCCGCCAGGGGCCCACGGAGAGGTTCGCTTCTGGCCTGGGCCCACCGGGTCATTGCCTCCATCCAGGCCCCGTCCCCGGTCCCAGCCGGCTGAAGCCTCCCCATTCACACCCCAGGCCACTTTTCCCGGGAAGCGCCGCGCCCCGGGCTCCGATTCCACCTCCTTTTCTCACCAAGTGGGATTGGATTCCCGGGCCGCTACCGGGCGCGCGGGCAGTAGATGCAAGCCAGGGGCCGGAGGAAGTTGGCCAAACGGCGGGTTGGAGAGCGCGGGGGTCTCAGGGTTGAGGTGGGAGGCGGCGCGGGGCGGGGACGGTACTGGCGCGCGGGGGAGAACAAGGAAAGTTCAAAGAGAGGTCGGTACCTTCAGGTCTCGAGAGGTGGCCGCCGGCGGGGGTCAGGGTGTAGGGGTACCACCAGGCCGGGGAGCGCTCCAGGTAGTGCGCGGGCAGGGCAAACCTCTGCGCCGGGATCTCAAAGCGGGGGAAAGCCAGGTCGCCCACCTGCGAGAGCGCGAAGCCCGCGGCGCCCTCCAGAGCCCCCTTGGCGGCAGCGGCGGCGGCAGCGGCGGCGGCAGCAGCGGCTGAGGCCGGCGCAAAGAGCGTCCGTGGGGGCGGCTGCGGCTTAGGGGGCGGCCGGTGGTGGTCTCCGTTGAGCAGGTTCTTGATGGAGAACGGGGACTCCTTGGGCGCGGGAGGTGGGGGCGGCGGCGGCGGCGGGGGCTGCGCGCTAGCGGTGCCAGGGGCGTCCGGCCCGGGCTCCGGCATGGTCCCCTCTCCTCCGGGTCCCGGGGAGGGAGGGATCGGGACAGGCGGGCGGCCGGGCGAGCAGGCGGGCGGCCGGAAATCAGACCATAAACGGAACTCAACTATGGGGCGCAAAGTCGGGGGCCGCCCCGGGCGCAAATCCAGCGGCGGGAGGGCGGGGTGAGGACCCGGCCGGGGCGGGCTCGCATGTGGGAGGGGTGCTGAGGGGCGGGGAGCGGCCCAGCCGCGGCAAAGAGGGAGCGAGGCGGCTCGGCGGCGGCTGCAGCTCCCGGGGAGGAGGCGGCAGGAGCAGTCCCGGGCTTGGGGCTGCGTCAATCCGGCGCCGGATGCTAATGATGAAATCAAAATGTCATCCAAGTTAAATGCGGGGAGTATACGGCGATTGGGCGCGTACAATGGCAAATGGGATTAGGCAGGCGAAGGCGCAGCCGAGTCCGGGCCCCGCAGCCGCCTCCGCCACCGCCCCCTCCTCGCCTTCGCTCGGATTTTGGCGCTTTGGCTTCGGGCTATAAGAGCCTGCCTGTTATTGGCTTTATATAGTCCAATTAGGCAGCAAATGAGGACAAGCCTATTAGCACAAAAGGATATTGGCTCCCGCTAAAGAGGCACTCGGAGCGCTCCGGCGAGCGCAGGAGGCGAGCGAGGGACGCAGAGCCGGCGGCGCCCCGGGCCGGGAGCGCACTGACAGCCGAGGCGCCCGGAGCCCGCGCCTTCCTCTCCCCCCTGCAGTTCGGGGACCCGCTTCCAGCCGCCAGGCCTGCGGGAGGGGGAAGGGGCGGGCCTGGCCCGCCCGGGTCACCTCGGGGTTATCCGCGCTCGCAGCTGCCGATCCCCCGCCCCCAGGGGCTCGACAGGGTCCCGCCGCCTCCGCGCTGCTGGAGAGCCACGGAGCCCCGGCCCAGGAGGCAGGACGCGACCTCCGGCCCGCGGCGAAGTCAGCACTTTCCTATCCTTTGGGGTCCGGCGGCCTCAGCATGTTCCCCAAAGCCTGCTAAGAGCGCGGCCACGAAGAGGGGGCTTTGGGTTCCCGTCTAACCGATAGGAAGGGAATCGGGGTGTATGTCCTTGCACTGCGTCAGAGGGCTCAGGAATCAGCGTGGCCTTGGTCTTTGGCCCTTGGAAACCGAAGAGTGAGTCCTCTGGACCAGGAGTGGGTGTGCGTCTCGGCGCACCCGCGTGTGCGCGCAAAACGGGCTAACGCCCGCGTGTCACTTGCTCGGGCTGCTACAGCAGCAGCGTCGCGGCACCGACGGCTACGCTCGCAAGGGCGCTCTTCCTCTCGCGCCGGTGGCCCCGAAGACAGCACTTCTCTTAGGAAGTCTCTCCTGCCAGCGTTTGGAGCTGCCTAAAGCTTTAAGAGGGAGCTACGAGAACCGAAGGCACAGCGGCGGGACCTTCCTCGGTGGTGGCGGCGGCAGCGGCACAGCAGCATGTCCCCCAGGGCCGCCAAGTCCCTAGAGAACCCTGCTGGGCCTCTGAGGGACAGCTGGGCCGAAAGTCACTCTACTCCGTCGACATTAAAAAACAACTCCGCAGGTTACACAAGAAGCCCATAAGGCAGGCATTTAAGACTCTAGATTTAAACATCAGATAAAGTAGGATTGTTTGTGGGGTCCCTTCCCGAGAGACAGCTCCCTGGTCAGAGAAAAGCGGCAAAGTGGCCATCACTCTTCTCCACCCATTGTGAGCTTCCATACACCCAAGATCTTTTCATGGCTCTTTCCCTTCCCCATTGCCTCCCCCTCCCACCCCCGCCCCGAGCGGGTTAGAGCCATCTCGCCGCTAAGTCAAGGCCGCCCGTGCCCTGGCAGGTGTAACCGCTTCGGTTCCCCAGTAGGGAAGTGGGTATGTATTATTTTCTGATCTGATTCGGGCCTTCAGACCGCCCCCCAAATGTCGATGCGCGCATTTAATGCTTCTTTCAGCAAACATTCGTCTGCAGTAGTGAACCCTTTTTTTTTTTTTTTGCTTTGGAAACCTGGAAGCATTGTAAATGGTGCTTCCATAAACAATCATTATTCTCATTATTATTACTCCCTTGAGTTTGTACAGAGCTTTAGTGGAATGCAAACCGCCAACGCGTCCAAAATCTGAGTTTGAAATCAATCATCGCCCTGAAACTCAAGTAGGGCTGGTCTCACACTGGGGTTTTGTAGATGGAACAGGGCTCCCGGAGAGGAGACTGGGCCAAGGTCACCCAATCGGTGCTGGACACCCAGAAGTCATTTTCTCCCCAATTCAGAAATAGCTCGACGCGCGCAGGTTTACGCGGGTTGGGGCTCTGCCGCGACGCGCCCGCCATGCAGAGGAGGCTGCGAGAGAAAGGCCCCTGCGTGGGTTCGCGCGCATTGTGGGAGCTCTCCTATCCGGAGCGGACGCGTGCAAAGTCGGCTCAAGTTCTGCCGCGTGGACGCCGCCTTTAAAATGAGACAAGCAGAAAAGCCGCTCATCTCCCAGGAAAAAGGTGCGACCGGCAGACGTCGCCGAAAAGTTCTGGCTGGGGAAGTGGGCTTTTGGCTGATCCGCGAAACTGAGGACTAGACCCGGATGGCAAGGGGTCCAGGCCGGCTGGACAAGAGTCCGGGACAGCGGCGGGGGCGCGGCTACCCGAACTCACTCTCTCCCGTCTTCCCAAGTTTTCCCGGGGCGCGCAGGTGCGCCCGTGTGCGCGTGTGTCGCCCAGAAAGAGGAGTTTTTCAGCACCCTCGGCCCATACCGTGAGTTTCAGGGATGCTGGGCTTGAACAGCCAATTGAACAGAGTAAATCTTTCCTTTCCGCTGCCCTAAAGCTGGTGGATGTGGGGCCACTGGCTCGGACACAGCCCTTCGCTCGCCCTCCGGCGAGGGGTGTGGCTTCTGCTTACTCACGCCCCGGACTCCATTCAACGGCAGGCAAACAGCGCCCTCTATGGGACAGCCTCGAAACCAAACCTGCAGGCTCGGCGGGAGAAACCACTGTCCCCGTGAAAAGCATTAAAAGCCATCGCTGTCTTACCCTTCCGGGCCAGGCTAGAGAACAAAAGCATTTTTTTCCCCTCTGGATTCCTGAAGAAGCAGAGAGTGAAATCGACTGCAGATCACTGCTGATCTTTACCTGGCCACCATAGGAAGTGTCTCACCTGCCTCCCACGCTCCTACCCTCCTTTCCTGCCCCTGTTTTAGGGCCCATTTTCTGTTCCTGCCAGTAACTGATCCCTGAGGTGTCCATGTGAGCCCCTGGAAGGGCCAGTGGTGCTCAGCAGGCACTAGTGTTCGAGTCTGAATGCCCCAGTGAATGAGTGAATGAATTCACAGTTCCCATGCTAGAGGATTTGTCTAGTTAATTATGGTTCTTCCCATAGGCTGATCATAGCCAATAGCATTTTTCAAAACACTTGAGAACCTGAGGTCCTTTGATAACAAGTTTTATAAAATCTAAAAAGCCCAGCAATAGGACTACTGGAGGGGATACTCACAGGCTGATCTAGGTAGACCGACTGTTGAGAACAGTGCCTCTGCAGCATAGTGGGACAAGGGTATAGGGGGCCTAGGGAATGCTACTAATTAGCACCCAACTTTGAGGGCTGATAAAGGAGAGCTTAGAATGGTGTTCTCCCCTGCTTCCCCTCTGCCAACCTCCAGTGACTGCCAGACACACAAAACAGTTATACATATGCACATTAACGAGTCAGTGAGTAGTGAGTTCCCTAGGGGAGGGGAGCTGTCCATATTTTTTTTTAATGTTTTATTTATTTATTTGACACAGAGAGAGAGAGATCACAAGTAGGCAGAGAGGCAGGCAGAGAGAGGGGGAAGCAGCCTCCCCGCTGAGCAGAGAGCCCGATGAGGGGCTGGATCCCTGGACCCTGGGATAATGACCCGAGCCGAAGGCAGAGGCTTAACCTACTGAGCCCCCCAGGTGCCCCCACATGTCCATATTCTTCAGAACTTCACCTGTTTTCCTCCACAGGGTCCTCCTTGGATACACAGCTTCCTGGGAGAGCCCACCTGCTTACCCATGGAGTGGGGAGCGTCTGCTCAGGCTTTTAGCTCAGACTGCCAAGTTCCCAGACATGGAGGCTCCCCACACAGTGGGCACTGACTCTGATGACCACACTTCAGCTCTTCACTCTTCTCACCCAGCAGGTCCTTGATTTGCAGCAGGATTGATAAAAGTTTGGAGTAATGATCTCGGGGAAACTGTGCCCCAGTCTGCATGTGCTTTGGCCCTCTTTACCGGAAAGTTCTCTCATTTGTTCCAGGGCTGCCAGGAATGTTGTCAAAGACCCCTCCCTTTGGCTAACAAGTGTGACTGTAAGACGTCTCACATCTGCATCCTGAGTCAAGTATAATTTTCTTAGAGTGGCTGAATGTCTAGCCCTTTCCCAAGAGTTAAGGGTGATAATTACACGGGCATAATATCAGCGGACAGTCATTGAGTCCCCACTATATGGCAGGCACTATAACCTGGGGAGGTGGGTGCTATTATTATTCCTCTTTGGCAGATAAGGAAACTGAGATACAGAGAGTATGACACAGGCAAGGCAGAGAGAGTCCTAAAGGAAAATGAGCCTCAGGGCATTGTTATAAGGACAGATGTTAAAAGGACAGCATACAGCCAGTCCTATGTAAGCGGGCTCTCTCTGGTTAATGGTATCCTTAGTACAGTTTTTTTTAGGATGAGCTCAGAATGGGCCAGAAATCCATTCTTTTTTTTTTTCCCCAAGATTTTATTTATTTATTTGTCAGAGAGAGACAGCAAGAGCGAGAATACAAGCAGGGAGAAGCAGGCTTTCTGCCGAGTAGGGAGCCTGATGCAGGGTTTGATCCCAGGACCCTGGGATCATGACCTAAGCTGAAGGCAGACGCTTAATAACTGGGCCTCCCAGGTGCTCCCAGAAATCCATTCTTACAGGATTTCTTTCTCCAAGAAAGCTAGCAGTCTTACAAGGGAGAGACACCCCAGGAATTGCTGCCTTGACCCAAGGAGGTCTTATTCTACTGTCAAGGAGCAAGTTAGCTCTCCCAACACTGACCCCCTTTCTCTAACTAGTTCCCTTGTCTTCTTAAAAAGCCTTTCTCTCCGGGGCAGGTGGGCGACTGCCTTCAGCTCAGGTCACCATCTCAGCGTCCTGGGATGGTGCCCCACATCAGGCTCTGGGCTCAGAGGGGGGTCCTCCTCGCCTTCTGCCTCTCCCCTTACCACTGCTTGTGCTCAATCTCTCTCTCTCTCTCTCTCTCAAATAAATAGATAAAATCTAAAAAAAAAAAAATGCTTTCTCTCCAAACAAGAATTTCTCACATGTTCTCCTTAGGGTAAACAATGCATTTGGGGGTGCGCATTTTGCTCTTTTGTATCCTACTATTTGTAACTGGATATTTGGTGGGCTCCAGCTAAGAATTTGCTGTCACCTTTGACAAGACTCTGAACTTCTCTGTGTCCCAGCCTCTCCATCTGCAAAACAAGCACCAAAATGACTCTATTAGGAAAACCAGGCAGGACACCCGTTGTATCTTAGAAGAAGATACTTAATGGAGAAAAGGTTTTGCAAGCTATCAAAGCCCACCCTCGGGTCCTCCCCACTCCAGGGTCTGGCCCTCTGAGAACACCTGTGTTCTGCACACCTCCACTCAGGGGGAAGCTACCATTGCTGGCATTGCCTAAGGACCCACTGTGGACACAGCCACTCTTCTTTGGTTTCTCCTGTACTGCCGAGATTTCCAAAGCAAGTCTTGCTAGATGCTAAGAATATCACCATAAAATATCAATGTTTGTTGAGTAACTAATATGAGCCAGACTCTGTTCTAGGCCCTTGAGATGTCTCAGTGAACAAAACAAAGTTCCCTGCCCTTGGGGAGCTTACATTCTAGTAGGGGGATCAAATAAATTATAATGCATTAGGAGGTGATAACTGTCATGGGGAAAAACTTAAAGGGGAGCAGGGCACTGAGGTGGGGGGGTTTTGTAGTATCAAATCAGGAGGTCAGATGAGGCTGCCTGAGAAGGTGGGGGTTAAGCAAAGACTCTGAGGAGGTGTGGTGTTAGGCTGAGTGTTCCAGACAGAAGGAAGTGCTTAAGGGCTCGAGGCAGAAGGATGCCTGGTATGTTCAAGGAGCTGTTCAGCGCTGTGACCCAAGGGAACACAGTAGGTGAGATAGGAGATGTCAGAATTTCCAAACACATGGGCCTCTGGAGGCCTGGGTAGGAATTTCGTCTTTATTCTGAGTGAAATAGGACCACCACAGAGTCCTAGGCTTTAAAAGATCAGCTTTTGGGGCACCTGGGTGGTTCGGTGAGTTAAGCATCCGACTCTGATTTCAGCTCAGGTCATGATCCCAGGATGGTGAGATTGAGCCCTGTGTTGGGCTCCGCACCAGGCGTGGAGTCTGCTTTAGAGTCTTTCTCCCATTCTCCTTCTGCTCCTCCCCCCTCTAAAAATTCAACTTTTTTGAGGACAGTGTACCACTCAAAGAAATGCACACGTTCTGAGAGTATGGTTAGGTGGACTTCGACAAACAAATTTAGTCTGGTGGTATGGTGTGGTCGATGGAGGCTTCCTGGAGGAGGTGTTCAGCTAGAGTCTTAATGCGTATGTTATCAGGTAGAGAAGAGAGAAGGACAGACAGAGAACACAGCCAGGAGATGGCCAGAGAGGTTGGAAAAGGGCTTCATGTGCTGGGCAGAGGGCACACACCGAAGGCTGGAGGGGGCCAGCTGAAACCCGACCAGAGAAGCTGTTTCCCTTGCATGGGCCCTTGACTTCCTACATCAAAATCAACAAGACTCCACCACACCCACTGGATGACATGGTGGTGGTGAGTCACAGGCTCAGAAATCTGCTACTTCTGTTAGCTGGGGTAGGCAAACTTCTCGTATGATCCGTGTATTTGTTTCCTGGAGCTGTTATAACAGAGCCACAGACTACTGGGCTCCCGAAATGTATCCCTTCACAGTTCTGGAGGCCTTAAAGCTGAAATCAGGGAGTTGGCAGGGCCATGCTCCCTGTGAGTTTCTAGAGAAGATTCTGTTCTGCGAAGGAGTGCCTTTCTCAGCACCTGGTGGCATCTGGCAGTCTTCATCTTTCCTTGGCCTGTAGCTTTATCATTCTAATTTCTGCCTCTGTCTTTGCATGGCCATTTCCCATCTCCATGTGTCCCTGTGTCTTTACATGTTCTTCTTATTAAGATCCCAGTTCTTGGATTTGAGGGCCACTCCAACCCAGTGTCTTCTAATTCACCTTCATTTATATCTTACACCTACAAAGACCTTATTTCCAAATAAGGTCACATTCACGAGTACTGGGAGTTAGGACTCCAGCATATCTTTTTGGGGGACACAGCAGCGCCCAGGGATCCCTGCCTCCTAGCGCTCATGACTTCGTGTGAGCCCCTCCCCGTGAGGGTGGGCTGGGCCTAGTAACTTGACTCAAAGCAAGAGAAGACAGTGATGGTGAAAAATGTCACTTCCATGAGTCAGTAACATCTGTCTCCATGAGTCAGTAACATCTGTCTTATCAACTAACTAACTCTATTGCCTTCTCCACTTGCATGCTTTGATGAATGAAAGGCAGCCTCTCAAAGAGGTAGGAATGGGGAGCTATGGAAGGATTTTCAACAGGAGGCAAGAGGTATGGACAGGTTTAAGTTCTGGAAAGGTCACTTGAGTAAGTTGAAGGATTTGTCAGAGGAGGGAGGGGCAGAAAGCTGGGAAGCCCTAGATGAAGCTGCCAGTGGATTTGGTGTCTGGTGAAAGCCCTCTTTCTGGTTGTCAGAAGGTCGCCTTCTTGCTGTGTCCTCACATGGCAGACAGAAGCTCATGGCCATTATGAGGCTTCATTCTAATTACCTCCCCACAGCCCCATCTCCAAATACAATCACCCTGAGGATTAAGACCGCAACACATGAAGTTGGGGTGGGGGAGGAGGACAAACTCAGTCCACAGCAGCAAGGAAGCAAGGATTCAAGTAGGGTCAGAGCTGAGGTACCACAGAGATCCTGTACTCCCAGAACTCTCCAGATCACCCCGGTCAGGCCGCAGATGTGCTGCATTCTGAGAAGCACTTTCTCACCCAACCTCCCACATCTTCCTTATGACTCTGTGGTCAAGGGTATTTATTACTCCCTCTCAGAAAACAAAACAAAAATACTAAGTCTCAGGAAAGTTGACAACTTGCCTTCCTCTTCCTCAACGGCTTTGCTGAGTCTTTACCCTCCCTGACAACTGGGCGCGGTTCCTTCCATTAGAAGTCAGCATCAGGCCCTCAGCTGCTGAGAGTCATGCCAGACTGAGCTAAGGTCTTCACACAGGGCTCAGAATTTTGCCACGATGTCACAAAAGAAATTTCTCTCCTCTCGTTGTAGTTACAATGGGCCTGACAGGGAGTGGGAATTCAGTTGGGTAGGGAGGAGCAACACGGAACAAGTGGTTTAGAATCTAAAGCAAGGCAGATCTTACTTGCACCCCAACCCACCTCCTTCTGGGCTACACGGATTTCAGCACGGTGTCTGCTTCCCTGTCCCCTTGGTTTCCTCACCCGGATGGCGGCCATGACAGTGCCCACTTCCTGGACAGCTGTGGGGCTGAGATGAGGTCCTGAGTGCGCAGTGCTTGGCGTAGTATCTGGCTAGTCCCTGCTGAGTAAATGCAGCTGATCAAATGTTGGGGGTGTGGACAGAGGGCTAGAGGAAGGTGTATTAGTCCGTGCAGGCTGCTACGACAAAAATACCATAGATGGGGGTGGGGGAGCTTAGACAGCAAACATTTTTCTCTCACGTTCCAGAGGCTGGAAGTTTGAGATCAGGGTGTCAACATGGCTGAGTCCTAGTGAGACCCTGGTCCTGATTTAGAGACAGCTGTGTCCCTGTTGTATCCTCATGTGGCAGAGGGAGAGAAATCTCTCATTTTGTGCCTCTTACAAGGGCATTTATCCTATTCATGAGGGCTCCTCCCTAATGACCTGGCCACCTCCTGGAGGTCCCGCCTCTGAGGACCATCACCTTGGAGGTCAGGGCTTTGACATATGGACTTGGGCGGGCAGGGGACACAAATACTCAGTCTGTAATGGCGGGGTTGGGGGTGCTTGGAGCCTGGACCTGAGTCAGTCCTGGTATCCCTCGGTGTCAGTCGTGGGCGGCGAGGCTGAGTCATCTCCGTACTGCTCAGTCGTCCCTGTTTCCTCATCCGCAAAGTAAAGGGCTGCACTAGACAGATCCGGCTCAGCTCTGATTGCACTGTGTCCTTTTCTCACGTCCCTGAGAAACTCCTGCAGATTAGACACAATTGAAAAAGGAGAGCATCCCTGCACTCGCTTCCACAACTGACCTTTGATGAGGCCAGTTCTCTCAGAAATGCCAGCCAGAAGGCAGTCATTCCCGGACACGAGTTTATCCCAATTTTCTCTATAAATAGGAGGTCCTAAACTAACGCCAGCCCTGGGGATTCCTCCCTCAAAGGTGTCAACTTTTCTAAAACTCTGAAAGTGTTGGGATAATTAATGAGATACATTGTTTCTTCCTGAAGTGTGTGGATTATTGTGATTTGTGTGGTTTGTGTACTGAGGATCCTGGAAGTTGATGTTGTTTTTCTGCAACGCGGGGTGTCTAGAAGCTGAAAAATGGAATTCAACTTGGCAGACAAGTATTAAGCAACTACTGTGTGTCTGGATCCCTTAAAGGGGCACAGGATTGATCAGGATGTGGTCTGCTGCCCTAGACGGTAAGTTCCCAGAGGGCAAAGACCACATCTCTGCCCTCTGGGAACTTACCATCTAGGGCAGGAGACAGACAGGGGTCACAGCTAGCTATAAATTCACGTTGGGATAGGATGAATGCCAACACTGAGATAGAGAGAAAGCAACAGGTGACATCTGAAAAGCTTGGTGGGGGGAGCTGTCTTGGAAAGTCTCATGTTGAAGGGGGTGGGAGAGGAAGGTGACACAGAGGCCCGGTCTTTAAGGCAGCAGGGATTTCAACAAGCATGGATGATGGGAGGGGGCGGAGGGCATTCCAGGGAGAGAGGACAGCATGTGATGAGACCCAGACACTTGCAGATGGAGAATGGGGTGTGGCATCTGTGGCGGGTGGGAGCAAGAGTTCGATATAAAGGCAGATTGTGTCCACATCACGAAACTCCTAATGCCCAGCTAGAGAGCTGGGATAATCTTGCAGTAGTTGGGAGCCAGAGAAGGTGTTGGAGCGAGGGCACAGCAGGACTGAAGCTATAGTTCGTGAAGAGAAATCTGCCATCAGAGTGAGGCTGGGTGGGAGCAGGGAGAGTCTGGTGGCCGGGAGACCAGGCAGGAGGTTCGGGCTACAGTTCAAGAGATAGATTGTGAGGTTCTGAACAGGGAGACGGCCATAGGGATGGAAGGAGTGACTTGACTTGAGATTCATCAAGAAGGCAGAGCCACAGGACCTGCTAACTAATTACATACAGAAATCAGGGACAGGGAAGAGCTGAACGTGCCTGAGAGTGCGGCATCCAGGAGGATGGTCATAAATTACTGAAATTTCCACAATTCTCAGACACTATCAATCTTAAAAAGACACCATCAATTTCATAACAGCCTTTTAGACAAGAAGAAGAAGAAGAAGAAGCATAAATTCGCTCCAATAAATAAACACACTAATTGCCATTCATATCTCAATTTCAGAAATATTAAGTATAAAAGCATATCTACCTTAGAATTAAGGAAATACTGTCATTTAGGGAATATAGAAGAAAACCTGGTTTGAGCAGATTAAATTGCTGCTCAAAATAGTTAGCCCATCCATGGGAGGCTCATCCTTCCCACTCCAGAGACATTCAGGTTGACCCTGGACTCGCTCTCATCTTACAATGATGCGTGCACTTGCCTATCCCTTGACTTCAGGTCTGGCTGTCTGCTTTGCTTAGGCTCTTCTTTAGCTTGGGCCCCGGACTAGACAGACCAGAGCCCAGCCTCTGGTGAGGACCCAGTTCTGATCAGACCCTCAGCTTCAAGTAGAGGTTCTCCACCAATTGAGGCTCCATCCTCCAACTCATAAAACAAATGGTGATCGATGCTGACCGGGATAATGATGAATCTGGGGTTACAAGACCAGTGCTCTAACCGCCGAGCTATGGAGCCTGCCCGTTTGAATCTGGGTTTAGATTGGTTGGGTAGAGAGGCACAATCAGAATAAAAGAAAACACCAAGACAGAGGGAACACTGGTTTACCCACAATATTCTGGGCCTGGCCCTTTCCAGACTAACAAGAGTCCTGGAGATTCAAACACAATGCTCAACAAAAGTGACCTGATAGTACATTTCTGTATTGGTGCATATAGATGAGAATTTCCAAACTTTAAAGCAGTTGGGTTCTGCCCAAACTTATAAATGTCCTAACACTGTAGTGGTTTGTGATGTTCCCATGTCCATTTCCACCTGGTTTCTATCTGGTCAACCAGATCACTGTGACATCCGTGTTTGGTGTTTCCACCGCCACCATGAGTTAGACGATGGGGCACACCCTCCAGCAAGATTACTACTTCTCAAGTACTTTCTGAGTGCCAGATGCCAGCCTCTGCTCTGGGGTGACAGGGATGACCAGGACAAAGGAGGGCCCTGATCTCCCGGGGTTCACACTCTGGTGGGGAAGCCAAACTAGCAAAGGAGAGAAACAAGATTTCAGACTTCGAGAAAAAGAAGCTGGAGAATGATAAGATTTTTTTACTGGCCAACGGTAAAAAAAGATCCTCTTGTTTGCTAGTTCTAGTGTGTAGCCTTCCACATCATTTGACTTTAACCACGGATTTAATTTCCAGATGGCCAAACCTGGAGATTAAGCCTAGTGATCAGGGCAAACCTTTAGCAAGAGTGACATTTTTCTCCGTCACCCTCTCATCAAAATGTCCGGGACATCTACTCCAGGGCTCGCGCTGGCTAGGGGCGTGTTGAATGAATGTTATCGCGTTCAGTCCTCTCCCATCTGCAAGATTACACCTAAGGAAGCAAAAGCTGATCAACCCGCCCAGGGATCCAAAGCTGGAAGGGCCTCGACCAAGGTATGAATCCCAAGCACAGCATTTTTCTCCCCCACAGACCACTGCTGCCTTCCCTTGTGCCCACGGTCTTAATACGCTCACTCCCAGCATAAAACGGGCCTCAGGTTATTGACACCTCCTTGCCTGGCGATTGTCCCTCTCTTTGCCTCCCCACCCTGCATTCCCAGGAGCCATCCTGGTAACACATGGCAATGCCCACTGACTGGAAGTGTTTGGATATGTTTTTTCTAGCCATATGCATGATGAAGTAGAGGAAGGAGGTCTGTAGAGAGAGAAGCAAGAGGTTGCCCGGCAGAGAGGAGCTGGTCCTGTCCCTGATGACTTTCTTGTCCCTGGTTGCACTCACTTCCTGAGGCCTGATGACACTCCATCTTTAGGTTCTATGTGTCCTTTTACTAAATTTCCATTTTCTGCTCAGGCTACCTTGAGAACTTACTCTCACCTGTCAATTTAGAAAGAGTCTGACTGATTCTTACTCAAGTGTGCATGACTACGAAAAGTTCCCTAAGATATCGGTAGCATGTATTTATAGAGTAGGAGTCAGTCCTGATGCTAAATGCCTCATGGATATGCCCTTAAATCTATGCTATACCAAGTCCCTGGTAGAGAATACCCATAAGTAGAAAGCTATGAACTTAGGACATCAGACCCAAATAGTCAGCCCAGATTTAGAGGGTCGGGGAGAGTCTGGGCAGATGCAACCAGCAAAGGCCCCTTGGCTGACCCAGCTGAGAGGCCTGGGGTGATGCAGACACCTCATTAGGGTTTTTCAGCAAATCTTGGATGTGACATTAGGACATGGTCACTACCCCCTTATGTTGTACAGGTGTTTGTTTGTTTTAATACTTTATTTTTTATTTTCTTTTTTTTAAAGATTTTATTTATTTATTTACTTGTCAGAGAGAGAGAGAGAGCAAGCTCACAGGAGCATGAGCAGGGGGAGGGCATAAGGAGAGGCAGGCTCTTGCTGAGCAAGGAGCCCCATGCGGGACTTGATCCCAGGATTCTGGGATCATGACCTGAGCCGAAGGCAGGCACTTAACTGACGGAGCCACGCAGGCGTCCCTATTTTTTATTTCCTTAAGGTATGCTCCACACCCAACGTGGGACTTGAGCTCATGACCCCAGGATCAAGAGTCTCACGCTCCATTGACTGAGCTAACCAGGCGCCCCAGTCGCACAGGTGTTTTTATCCGCAAGGGGCGCAGGCCAGCTTGGCTTCTCCAGGAGTGGCAGGTTGGGTCCTTCGAGCTAGGCAAGAGTTTCTTGAGGCAGGATTTGGCTGGAGGAGGTGTGCTTCTGCCTCTCCCCGGAAGGGGACGCCGTGTGGATGTGGGACGACCTCCCTGCCCTGTCTTCCCGGGGACTAAGGAGCTACAAGTGTGGGGCGCATGAGCATCCCTTGTGCTGGAGTGACCCAGGGCCCCCTGCTCCCAGAGTTCAGGCTGGACCAGAGAGCACTGGGGGGTGGGCTATGCTGTGCAGGAGGGAGGGGTGAAGGGAGGGGCGGCTCTGCAACTGGTGTGCCTGGGTTTGAGTTCTGTCCCCACCACCACCAGCCGGCTGAATGAGGACAAAGTGCTTACCGCTCTGTGCCTCGATGAAACATCTTTGTAACCGGGGTAATATGAGTGTCTTCTTCCTAGAGCCTCTGAGAGCATCAGAGGAGAGAATGTGGAAGTGTCTCATGGAAGACTCCTGGCGCACATTCCATCAACATCAGCTGTGGGCAACAAGTGGAATGAGTGTTACTGTTTCATCTACTTCACAGGTGATGGCTCAGAGGGATAAAGAGGCAAGAGGCATGCCAGGGTCCCTCAGCTAGAGAGCGGTTGTCCCAGGTCAGGGCGGGGGAGGGGGGCGGGGCGGAGCAGATCCAGATCCTGAGGCAAGGATTTGCTTGATTATGGCAGCAGTCCTAGGGGACTGGGGAGGTGCGGGGAGAGCTGGACGGGGAAGACCAGGAAGCCAAGTCAGAAGCAACTCCAGGCCAGGTTCTGCAGTGGGTGGGCCTGCTCTGATCTCGTGGGGGAGCCCCTATGAGTCAATTATGCCTCCCAGTGCCCTAGTCAGAGGCAAAGGTGCTGCACCTGTCATGCTTCTGCGTTCCCAGAAGCGGTCCAGGTAAGGCCTCCCTGGCGGGACACGAAGTCCCAGGCACTTACTGCGGCAGCCTTATCATTTGCGGGGGTAGCCCCTCAGCAGTCCTGCTGGAAAGTCACAGGTGCTTGTAGTGGGAAGAAGAAGAACCCTAAGCCATGCGGGGGTGGTGTGGGGCAGATGTGTGTGTGCAGGATCTGGGGATCTGGCTGGAGAACCTGCACGCACCTATTCAGTGGTGGAGGCAGGACCCCAATCTGTAGCTTCTGGATTTAAGTTTCCTCTGCCCCAGGGCCCCTCCCTCCCTCCCTTAAACAACCTAATCCAGCAAGACCTGCACCAAGACAGACCCCGTCCATCCATGTTTGCCCTTTGGGGGGTGTCCACTGGCTTTCCCTTGTTTTGGTAGAAATACTGATCCAACGGGGAAGCAGCCCCTGCTTGGCAGACAAAAGAAGGCCCTCTCCTCAACCCGTGCCTTGTCTTTGCAAATTTGTGGCAACCATTTCAGTTGGAACGTATGACAATTAAATCGTTAAGAGTTCCGATGCCGGATTAATTACCCAGTAGAAAAGGGATCAATTGTGTAAATATATCATTTATGTAATGAGTCCTGGCTGTGATTTAGATGTCCAGATTGGTTTTTCTTCCAGCTTCTGTCCTGAAAACAAGTCTAGCCTTTGGGCCAGGGCCAAACAAACAGCCTCTATTAGGTCCGAATCCAGAGCATTAAGTGGCCCAAATAGACAGGTGGGGGCAGGTGATACAGGGGGCCGAGAATGCGGGAAAATTGGAGCAATTTGCCAAAATGAGCCAAGTTCCTCCTATTATTCTTCATGTCTCTGCAGAAAATTACTCTTCAGAAAAGGGAGTGGAAGTTCAACATCCCCTTCGAT
The DNA here is from genome assembly GCF_009829155.1 of Mustela erminea. Lineage (NCBI taxonomy): Eukaryota > Metazoa > Chordata > Mammalia > Carnivora > Mustelidae > Mustela > Mustela erminea. Next base: position 83,655,288 of record NC_045627.1, on the reverse strand, counting down.
GGCACCTCAGGCACGGCCCATTTCACAGCCCTTTCCTCCCTCCGCCCACCACCACGGTCCCACTGGGGCAGCCTTTCCTGAACACGGGAGCCACCGCACGTTCCAGGAGGTGGCAGAGGCCCCCCAAACAGTAAGCATTCCTGGGATCATCAGAGCTGGCCAGCCCTGCCTGCCCAGCCCGGGGCCAGGGAGCAAGGCACTAGGCAGGCTCTGGGGGTGGGGCAGTGGCTGCTCAGCTACTGACCACTCTTCAGTGAGCACTCACTTCATGTTACTCCGTCCCTCCCTCCCTCTGCTTGCCCAGGCAAGAGGACCCCCCCTCCCCACCCATGTCACGCTCTCCACTCACCCAGCCCCACAGGCGCCCCAGGAACTGCCCCAGCACCTATGGGACATGCAAACATGCTTTCAGAATGTCAGCTGGCCTCTGGGGGCTTGGAGTGGAGAGAGAGCCATCTCAGCCAAGTCTCCACCCCAGACCTCCCAGGGACCCCCCCTTCTCTGAGATACAAGCCCTTGTGCCTAGTACTTTTTCCCCCTACCTTCCTTCTGTGTTGGAAACTACCCTGCCCTGTAGTCATGAAGGGTCGGGAGGAAAGTGAGCTGGCTTGACGTCCATCCCAGCCCAGATCCCAGGAGGTGGCGGGGAGGGACCCAGGACGGGGCTTCCAAGGCTTTTGCCTCCCCGAGCCTCAGTTTCCTCACTTGAATAACAAGACCACTACTTTGTGATAAGATCCAATCCCCTAGCCGAGCTCCTTCTGGGTGGGGTGTACTCAAGAGATCTATCCTGCGGGAAGAGGGGTAGAAGCTCGGGCTTGACTTCAGAGGGCGAAACAGAACCTGAATGGTCTGGGAAGCCTTGGCCTTGGGGAAAACGAGATTGGAGGGGGCAATTATGCATCAAATGCCATGTATTTGTCACGATTTCATTGCTTAATTGATGTTTTATTGCTCCCACTGACACGTGTGATCGAAATGAAATTGCATCTACAGGAGGGGAAGTGAAATTTATTTCTGCTTGTATCTTAATGGGGGGAATAAAGCATCAATTAAACAATGAAGATGACATATACTTGATGTATGATCTGAAGAAGGAATATTACTCACTAAAATGTTATTTTACAATTTACAGTAATGGAGCACCTGGCAATAAGGAGAGGCACAGTTCACACATTTTCCATTATTTAAAAATAGCAAAAAAAATGTATTATTATTAAATAATCCAAGAAATTTCACTTCTAATAGCATAGTGTAAGAATTGTTCCAATGGATGCCTTGCTGAGTTACCCAGCTAACGAGTAACAGGTCTGGGACAGAGGAATGGGAAAGGTGATCTTGAAAATGAGACGGACAAGGAACTGGGGAAACCACAATCATAATGGAGGCGGCTACTGAGCTCCTGTGTGCCAGGCTCTGTGTTGAACTTGACCTTGATCCTAAACCTCAGGTCACCCTGCTTTACAGACAAGGAAGCTGAGGCTCAGACACCTTGGCTGAGGTCATACAACAAATAGGCAGCAAAGGCAGGATTTGAACCCAGGTCAGCTCAACTCTAAGCGTCCTCTCTTTCCTTTGTGACAGCAAATATGTAAGACACCTACCCAGAATGTTTTGTGAAGGCAGAGACAAAAGTAAGGGAGGGTAGGATTTAGTTAAGATCAAAGGCCATCAGAGGGGAGTGGAGAGGGAGGAAATGGGAACCACAAGGAAACACATGGAAAATTCTGGAAAAAAGGAGAACCAGCAGGGCCATATATCTGAGGTATGTGTCTTTCATAAAGATCACCTTTAGTTCAGAAGTTCATTTATGATAACGAACAGATTACACTCTCTATCGGTCAAACAAATGCAAATGAAAACATCAATGAAATACCTCTTTATTGTTAAATTAGCAAAACTGGGGGAAAGATAATGCTTGATGCTGGTGAAGATGAAGAGAAATATTCTTGCATCACTGTTGGGAATTTCCATCAGCATAAGTTTTCCTTGTTGGTGTGTTGGTGCGGGTTTCTATTAGTTTTGAAATCTAAGGACAAAATGATTGTCAAATAAATTAAATAAGTTTATTTGAACAAATTATAGTAGATTGGGAATTCACTTAATGGTGAAGCTGATGGTTAAGAATGAATTAAACTGGCCGTGTCCTGACATGACCAGCCAGCTCAAACGGTGCCTGAGTCTGTCCCTGCAGATTCCAGCTGAGTATCAGAAGTGGGCTTATATGTGTGCAGAGTATTTAATATTATTTTGGTAGCATGGTGGTTCTTAGTAAATGTACAAATGGATTTAGGATTTGGGTCATTTAAACGTGATGACCAGAGATGGTCTCTTTTTTGATAAGTTAATAATGTGGATGAGGTTGGTTTTTTGTTTTTGTTTGGTTGCGTTTGGTTTTTGGCAGAGGGAAGAACAAGAATTTTGTTTTATTTCAATTTTACTTAACTTGAAACAACAGTGTCTGCCCCCTTCTTCCCAGCCCAGCAAACTGGTTTGGAGCCCTGAAAGGGAAAGAGGCTGGGGACCGAACGTGGAGGAACCATTTCCGCGCGGAATTTAAGAGAGTCTGGGCTCAGGTACAGAGTCAGAGGCCAGTCTCCTACCTGCTGACGGAGGTGACATCTGGTACCTCCAGACAGAGGCTCATGCCAGGTCTGAGCAGAAGGGGCAGGGGGCTCCGCAGAGAGAAATTCTTCGGAAGGATACGGCGGGGCAAGTCAAGACGAGATGGGAAGGCTGGAGACCGGGCTCGGAAAAAAGCAGGAGCCAAAGGAGTCTAGACAGCTGTGAACATATAATTGGGCCAGAAGCACTTTCTAGAAGGAGCCTGGCTGTTGCAGAGGCTGGCAGTGCGATGGGGCCGAGGGGGGTCGGTTCTCCCCCAGTCCGGCCACCAGCCTCTGCTGGGACCCACCATCCCTGGGTTTTGCTCCTACCCAAAGCCCCGAGTCCCAGGAGGAGCATCTGATGGGTCAAGCCCGGGTCACGTGACACGCCCTCGCTGCCAGGGGTGGGAGGAGCCAAGGATTCCCCGCAGCTTCCACAGCGGAAGTGAGCCTCCGCCTCCGCCTCCAAGATGTGGTTCCCTGGACGCGTTTGCAGGTCGGCCGGCCCGAGCGTGGTGAACGTCCGCCGCTCGGGTTCGAGGCGGTGGGGAGAGAATTAAGTAGGAGAATGAATACGAAGCACTAAGCACAGCTGCTGGAACAGAGTCTGAGCTCGTTCATGTCTGTTGTCAGGATTCTATTTGTTATTATTTTGATCATTATCGCACATGAGGCCTAGACTTGGGCAATGGCCTGACCCTGCCAGGAACTCGGGTTGCTGGCGGAGGATGGAGGTACAAAGAAGTGGGGGCCGGTGGTGCCGAAGGAGCTTCTACAGTCACAGCTTTGCGTAGAACACAGTCCGTTCAGAAAAGGAGTCACCGCTGATATCTAATCGAGAGTCGGTATCAGTAACCGCGCGCTCTGAGCTCCACGGACCAGGTATGTGGACTCTTCGGATCGTCAAATCATTCGGGAAGAAGAGCTATTTGGGCAGAGGCTGATGGACGCCTCCTCCAGCATCCTTGCCCCCCTCCCTGGAAACAGATTTTAGGAGGGCACTTCGCTGCCTGGGATGAAGCTTCCTTGCAGCGGGGAGGACCATGCTATGAGATTTCAGCCCCCCAGGTCTAAGCAGAAGTATCGTAAACATCTCTGAGAAATCTGTTTCAGGATTCTGTTCTGTGCCGCCCAAATGAACCCACCCCACTACAGTCTTAGCATCTTCTCCTCTGCTTAAGGGATGCAGAAGCTGGGACTCAGAGGGGTTAAGCAACAGGTTCCCACACCATGGATGAGTCCATAAAATTGTGGGGCCAAGGAGGTCAGGTCCTCACACCTCGAGAGCATGATCTCTTCAATATGCCCTACCATCTTGCCTTGTTGAAAACAGTGAGGTATAATTTGCATGCCATAAAAATGTGGCAATTTAAAGTCCACAGTTCAACGAGTTTTGTCAAATGCATACACCCGTGTAACCACTGCCACATCGAGAGAGAGCGAGCATTTCCATTTCCCCAGATAGTTCCTAGCCACTTCTTTGCAATCAACCTCCCTCCCGAGCCTCAGGCAACCACTGACCTGCTTTCTGTCAGTATAGATTAGTTATGTCCATTCTAGGATTTCATATCAGTAAATGGACTCACGTGATATCTACTCTCCGGTGTCTGGCTTCTTTAGCTCAGCAGAATGTTCTGGGGCTTGATCCAAATTGTTCCTGGCACCAGTACTTCACCCCTTTTGCTGACGAGGGTACCGGTGTGTGGAGGTACCCCTGTTTGTTTACCTCTTCACCTGCTGAAATGTATTTGCATTGATCCCGGCTTCGGGATGCTGCGGACGTTTCTATGCAAATCTTTGTGGACCCGTGTGTCCATTTGCTTGGTCACTGGGTAGGGTTATGTTTGATACGTTAAGTTCATGGAAAACTGCCAAACAGTTTTTCAAAAGTAGTCCATGGTTTTTTGCTTTTTTAAAAACTGATTTTGAATATCCAGTTTATTTAGGTGAACATCAACCTAGGCCTCTCTCAGTGACCTGCCGTGGACACACGCAGTCCTTTAGATCCCAAAGATCAGTTTGAATTTGCTATAGTCTGAGAGTCTGTATGCATCTTGTTTGTGCGCCCCCAAATCCACACTGAAGCCTGAACCCCCAACGTGATGGTGGTATTAGGAGATGGGGCCTTTGGGAGGTAATTAGGTTTGGATGAGGTCAGGAGGGTGGAGCCCCCATGACGGGATTAGCACCCGTAGAAAGAGGAAGAGACCAGAGCACTATCTCTGTGGGGTGAAGACACCTTGAGGAGCCAGGAAGAGGACTTGCACTGCAACCTCACCATGCCGGCCCCTCGATCGGGGACTTCCAGCCTCCAGAACTGGAAGAAATAGATTTCTGTTGTGTAAGCCGCCCAGTGTAGGGCATTCTGTTATAGCTGTCCAGGCTGACTGAGACAAAATTCCTTGGGCAGCCTCTAAAGGTGACCTTGAACAAGCTATTCGACCTCAATGAGAATTAGTTTTTTCAGCTGTAAGATGGCCCGTGACAATACTACTATCCACCTCATCTGGTTGTTGTTAGGATTCAGTGAGGTACTATTTGTGGAAATGCCTGGCACATCACGGATACTTGTTATCTTGACATTAGCCTTATGGTGGGGGGAATTCTACTGAGAATAAGGCATCTTTTGTGTTCTATAGTTGCAGAGCAATCTATCATCACGTTTTATAAGTCATAGAAATAAGTCCTTTCAAATGGATTTGCTTCCACAGTTCATATTAGAATTGTTGACACTTCTTGGAGTCATCATGGCCTAGACGGCTGTGTGTAACTCAGCAGGTGGGAAGGCTGTTGACAACATTAATTGTTTCATAAATAGTATCAGGATGGGATTTTTTTTCCCCTTTGGCTTAAGCCAAGTTACTGAAAAACCAATACTGTGCCATATGTTTATACTTTTCTTGGCACATAAACCAGATATTTTACGGACAGGGATGGGTAATAAAAGGCAAGTATTCACTTAAAGTCACATGTTTGATTCTCCATCAAAGAAAAACACCCATAACCATTCCAATTCCCCTGAAATTTTATCAGAATTAGTTGTAAATCTCGGGCACTGGAGACAGCACGTTAAGTAGGAATGGCTACAGAACTCAGGAGCCCTTCAAAGGAGGTGACGTGTCAAGTGAAATTCTGAGCACGTGCCCCATTTCCTCACTGGCTTTCAAGACCGCAAAGAAGTTAGGTGAAATCGATTTGGCAACAGGAAAGATGACCAAGGAAGTATCACCGTTTGCCGCAAGGGTAAATCCGGTAATCCACTGGAATTTTTAGTGGTTGAATGGTTATGAATAGATGACCCCAACGAGGAGGCCTGGCTGGCTTCCCAAAGACAAATGCACGTGCAACCTCACTTCATTCCGCAGTGGCCAGTGAGGGAGACGGGTCCTGCTTGGATGTGTGCCCTGGGAGGGATAGGGGCATAGGGAGCATAGGATCCAGGATGGACCCGGCTCCTCCCTCCAAAGCCTTGTTTCTGTGCCCCTTTCTGAGTGTGGCTGAGCGTTTCCCTGGGATTTCAAGTTCTGTCTTCTTCCTGACACTGGTCCCTAATGCCCACCAACCACTTCCTGATGGAGGAAAATCCTGGGACCCGAGCTGCGCTTGTCAGGAGGTGCCATGTCAATCTCCCAGATGCCAAGCAAGCATGGCACCCTTAGGGTTGATTTAAAGAACCTTCCAGAGTGGTTTTGTCCCTTGGCACCATGATTATTTCTGACCCATACTTTTGCTCCTCTTGTCTAGAAGGACAAATTCTCAGGCGGATCCCAAATCTAGCTTTTGGGGCCTCCCCAGGGACCACTGGACCGTGCCCGCCCTCCCCCACGCTCCCTGCAATCTCCTTTAAGGAGGAGCTAGGGGACTTCTCTGTGTGAGGATTATGTGCTTGGAGCTGCAAGAGCCCTCAAGTTTCGGCAAGCTGCTTCCACAACGATGAGCCCCCCTTGTTGAAAGGTGGACCCACAACCACCGCAGACGAGGCAGAAGTGCTGCCCCCCTCCCGGGAAACTGAGAGTAGGGGTGAGGCTTCGACCAGACCCACCATTTTACCAAGAAGAAAACGTGCCAACAGCTTCACATTTCAGACATCCATAAGCAGGATATGATACTGTGGCAAACATTTAATTTTTTTCTGGAAGAAATTACCAGAAACTGTTGACCATGATTCCCTTAATGGGAAGGGCTGGGGGAACAAGCAGGTTTTTCTTTTTCTCTATAACTTTTCCCTTAAGTTGCAGCAGAGCAGAATCATAACATTCATGGGCACAAGAGACCCGTTGCTTACTTGAGTAACTTCGACCACGTCACTCTGGGTCCTTGAGCATCTATGTCCTGGCCCACAAGCAGGGATAATGTCGTGTCTGACTTGCATGATTCTCGTACGCTAAAAATCACATGAGTGCTCTATAAATATTTGCTACTTCTTTTTTCTACTTGAACTTTCTGAGTATACCTACCCCCTTGATTTTATAAAGGTCAGTATGTATTATCTATGCAATAAGATCGTTGAATTTTCTTCTTTATAATGTTCTCAGTTTATAAGACCCTAGTAAGCATTTCACAGACTAAAACATAATTGCTTTAATGTTTGCACAAGTGATACCCATGTTGGGGGGGGCGGTTAGGAAAGGGGGAAGTCAAGCATCGCTGCCTTCTGGGGTCACACGTTCCAATCCTAGTATATGTGCTTCCGAAGGGAGCACTGGGGTCACCCGAGTGGCAAGCTGCTGGGCACCCAGGCTGCCCCCAGGCAGTGCTATCTCGTGGCTCCCTTCTGGCTGGGCCTCTGCTGATCTCGTTGGTTGCTCTGGAAGTGAGCCGGCTGCATGAAATATCTCTGGGGGTCATTAGTCTGGAACGTATTCATTCTAGAAGCAGCCAGGCCTTCTGCCACCCACCCCGACGCCCCACCCCCCCCCCTTCACCCTGCCCTGGACAAAACTGCTGAAACTTTTTTTCTTTAACTTACAATTTTAATTAAGAAAGCTGCCCTTTGGTGCACATCACAAAATTCTTGTACTTAAGAATCAATAAAATGTGCAGAGTCTAAAATGAGATTAATAATGGCCAAACTATCTATTTTGGGTGTAATTATTTATTCATCAAAGAAAACCAGCTGCTTAAACCCCGAGTCCATCATGAATGCATAAGACACTTCCACTTCAATTCTGTTGTTAAAATTCCCTTCTATTGCTCTGTCTGGTGTTAAATATAAAAAGCAGGAAGGCTTATTCTCTACCTGCATACATTTTAAATAAGAATTTCAACATTATCTTGTCCATTTAAAATAATTGTATGAAAATGTGAAGAAATATGATCTTGTAAAAGCTGCAAGTCCAACGCGCCCAGAGAGCGAGCGAGAAAGAGCAAAGCCGCTATTATTTAAAATTCATGGAGACTGTGGCAAGATTGATCGCGAGATGCTGCTTCCCGGGACTGTCCTGGAGGGCTCAGCCACGGCCCCAGACCCTGTCGGAGCTCGAGGGCATTCGCTGGGCAGAGTCGGGAGCTGGGCAAGCAGCAGATTCCTCTGGATTCTTGCCCTGCAGGGATCTCCATCAAGCCCTCCTTGGGCAAAGAGAAAGGGAATCAATGACTTGGGAGTCTGGGCAAGGCTGAGCTTACCAAGTCATGTTCCTGAGGCCGAGGCAAGGAGGAAGCTGGGGCTCAGGCCTGGCTGAGGACAGGAAGGGAGATGGTGTTCATGGAGTCTGAGTAGTTTACGTTCGTCTGGTGGCTGTCATCACTGGCTCTCAGAAGGCAGGTAGCGGGAATCACAGCAGCTCCCCTCACAGGGGTGGAGCCCTCCCACTGGCTTCAGCAGCGTCGGGATCTTGTACTAAGTCAGTGACTCTCGGGCCAGTTGTGCTCTTTTCTTTCTAGGTGACTGTATTCGTGGGTCATTGCTGCTGCTACAAAGGACCACCAGTTCAATGGCTTAAAACAAGGCAACTTCCTCATCTTACACTTTTGCAGGTCAGAAGTCCAAAATGGGTCTCACCAGGATGAAATCAAGGTGTCTTCAGAGCTGAATCTCTTCTAGCTGTAGGAGAAAATCTGTTTCCTTGCCTTTTCCAGGTCCTGAGCACTGCCCAGTTTCCTGGTTCTAGGTCTTGCCCTCCATCTTCAAAGCCAGCAGTGAAGGGGTGAGTCTTTCTCACACCGGGTCACTCTGACTCTCTTGCCTCCCTCTCTCCCCTGTAAGGACCTGCGTCACCACCAGGATCAGCCAGATTCCTCTCTCCATCTCCAAACCCTTAACTTCCTGACATCTGCAAAGTCTCTTTGGCCACGAAGGTAACATATTTATAGGTTTGGGGGATTAGGGTGTGGTTATCCTTGGGCCATTATTCTGCCCACCCAAGGACCTTAAACAAGTCACTTGGCCTTTCTGGGCCTCAGTTTCTTTGTCCTAAAGTAGAACTGTGCCTAGTACTTCTGGTGCTTTTGGGAGGATCTAAGGAAATAAAACAAAAAGTGTGTTTTGGAATCTGTTAATTTCCTTACAGAGAGAAGATATTTTTTGGTACATGCAAAAAAACTCAGTTAAAAATCTTCTCCTGGGGCGCTTGGGTGGCTCAGTTGGTTAAGCAACTGCCTTCGGCTCAGGTCATGATCCCAGAGTCCCAGGATAGAGTCCCGTATCGGGCTCCGAGCTCCATGGGGAGTCTGCTTCTCCTTCTGACCTCCCCTCTCATACTTTCTCTCTGTCACTCTCTCTCTCAAATAAATAAATAAAATCTTAAAAGATAAAAATAAAAAGTCTTCTCCCAGAGGAGACATACATGGCTGGATTCTGCTTAATCAAGTTTAACATTTGTTTCTTCTCTAAATCAGTTTGTGTCTGCAGGTAGCTCAGTTTCTGCTCTATCTAAAACTTCAGACTGGGGGAGCCTGGCCGGCTCAGTCGGTTAAGCATTTGTCTTCCACTCGGGTTGTGATCCAGGGTGCTGGGATCGAGCCCGAGTTGGGATCTCTGCTCAGGGGGGAGCCTGCTTCTTCCCCACCTCTGCCCCTCCCTCCGCTCATGCGGTCTCTCTCTCTCTCAAGTAAATAAATAAAATCTTAAAAAAAAAAAAAAAAAAGATATGCTATGATGCTTGGGACGCCTGAGTGGCTCAGTTGGTAGCCTGGTTCTCCCTCTGCCTGCTGCTCCCCCAGCTTGTTCTCTCTCTCTCTCTCTGAAATATAAATAAATGAAATCTTTAAAAATAAATAAATAAAACTTCAGATTGGGGGAAAGCTTTGAATTCTAGGGAACCTTATGCGTGTACCTGCAGCCAGGACAATTTCATGTGGCCTCTGCTTGTCAGTTCCCAGACAGAGCCCAGAGCAGAGCTGGCCCAAATACGCCTAGAAAGGAGTGACACCAGGGCTTCCACTGGTGACCGGGGAGGCAAACCCATGTCCTTACCCTCAGAAAGAAGAGGTCTTTGGTGCCCGTGCCAGCTCTGTCATTTGTGACCTTGGGCAGGTCGTTCCTGGGCTGTGCCTTCATTTCCCCATGATGGTGGGGGAGGGGCTCGGGGGCCTCACCCTTGGCCACTCGCTAGCGTCTTCAGATAAGCCACTGGGGGCTGGGTTTCAACAAGTGCCTGGTTGAATTGGGGGCGGCTCGTGACTTGATAACCCGCCGAGTCCCGTCCTTCTCGAAGGTTTAGGAATCTGGATCGAGACCTTGACCCTTAATGCATTTGCTGATTCGGCGTTTCACAAGCGTGCCCATGGATCATTGTCTCAGAGCACGTTTTGGAGATGAGTGTAAACTTGCTAAAATACAGGTTCCTGGGCCCCCACTCCCCTCCTGGGCAGGAGCCTAGGAATCTGCATTTGAACAACAAACTCTTCAGTGATTCTGCTGTGCTGCAGAGAACCAGAGCTCGGAACACAGGGTCAGTCATGTGAAAATGGGGCCTCGGTTCCACCCGAAGCCTTCAGGCTTCTCCCCAGGCCACCAAGAGCCTCGTACTCGGGGCTCTGAATTAAGCATCGACTTCCACAGCCCTGCCCAGACGCCGTCTCTGCAAGACCCCTCTGCGGAAGAAGAGCTCTTGGGATAAGGAGTTTCCGCGTGGGGGCAGACACCGGCAGGGCCAGGAAGCACCCTGCCGGCCCCACCTCCATATTTCTTCCCCGCAGGTGAGCTGTCACCTGTCTCCAACGCGCCCGCAGCCTCCGGTGAGCTCCTCACCCCCTCCCGATTTTCCCCTTTAAACTCTGTCATTTGTACAGCCTATTAACCTTTAACTTTATGACTACCCAAAGATGAAATACTGGCAGCATTTAAGGCTGAGAATACTCCAGCCCTACCTTCTCAGTTTGCAACAGGGGTGAAGCACTTTCCCTTAAATCAGTCATTTTTAATATCAGTCACAGAGACGGTACCCACAGAGAGTATTTTTGGCTCCACATCGCCCGCTGATTCATAATAAATGTGCCGGCGCCAGTTCTTACCTCCACACCGCCCCCAGGAGCAGAAGTTCTTCCCATTAGCTCCAGGGATAAAATATTTTATGTATTAATAACACCACCACTTATGGAACACCTACCACGGGCTATGTCATATGCATGATGTCTAATCTTCATAAAGACCCTGCTGAAAAAGGCACATTTGCCTGCATCTTCGGAGGAGGAAACCAAAGCTAAGACAGGTTAAGTAGTTTGAGCGGCTACTGAGTGGCTGGGCTGAGATTGGCTCCTCGGTCTGTTGGAGTCGGAATTCTGTGCAAAGAAGCCCAGATAACCTCAGTCTGACTTTGCCAGCCCAGTCATACTAGAACTTTAACAGGCAGTGGCTGTCTTAGATTGTAGCAAGAGTGTCCCAGGAGTAAGGCAGCTTTAGTGAGAAGATGCCCCCGCAGTGGGGGGAGGGGGGCATCGAGAGCCTGAGCTCCAAGTGAGTTTGAGATCCAGCTCTGACACTTGTCTGAGGGTGACCAACATCCTTGTGGGCCTGGGACTACCCTGGTTTCCGCACCAAAAGTCCCAAATGAACAGGGACAACTGGTAACCCTCCTCACAGCAACGTGCTGCCTCTGAGTTCTGGGTTCCTGGCTGTGTCCCCCTCCTGGCACATCACAGATCCATATATTAGCTCTGTTTTATGGCCCTGACTGGCACGCAAGCTCCAGCAGGGAGGGGGTTTGGTCTGTACGCTGCACTGCCATACCCCTTTGGTAACTTTTTATTGAATGACTGAGTGAATCGGGGACCCGGGCTGATGGGTTCTCCATTATTATTGAAGAACAGCATCAGATGGCCAGTGAGGGCAACTGAGCTGTGGTAGGGCAGCTAAGGGTTGCCCAATCCAGGAAGATTACTGGGATCGGGGCCACTATCTGCTGCTTCTAGAACCTGCTTTCCATCAATGCCACCAGGAGGCCTGGACTTTCTGTGGCATTTCTCTCCCATAAAATGCAAGTCTATGAGGCTAAATCTGGGCTGTGCCCCCCCCCCCCCCCCCCCCACCCCCCCCGCTTAGATCTAAGCAAAATGTCTCCAGCCCTGGCACTGGGTGTGCGACCAATCAGGCCTTTTCTATTTGAAGTGACGTGAGCCGGGGTCCCCGGCATGAACTCTGGGATGTCTGTCCGATCTGGCCCCCACGCACCATTCTGATCACCGCCCCAATGCCTGACCTCAGCAGTAGGCAGCAGCGAAGGCCCAGCCTAACAGAACTCCAAAGCAAATTAGAGACAGAATCAATGACAATGATCTAATTCATGTACGAGGCCCCACCGTGAAGTTCCCAACTTTTTAACATTTATGTAAAAGTTTCCCTCTTATTTTGGTCCAATTTTATGGTTAGTATAAGGCCAGTCTGAAAGATAATATATTGTGACTGTTATATTATTTATTTTCAAGCCAACTTATTGATTATTGCGTGCTGAAAATGACAAATGGTGTCTGTGCGAGGCACGGTCAGCAGGTTCTATTAAAGAAATGATAGTATTGCTCATGGATTGTTAAAAGGTTCAGTTTAGGTTCTTTATAGGTTTATATCCATCACTATTTAATGACCAAATGATGAAAAATATGAGCCATGGGGACAATTTTTTTTCTGTTGGAGTTATATGTTTAAGCAGTTAGCAAAATAAGATACTCCATTTTGGTGGGGGAGTGGGGTGGCGGCAAGGGGAGCTCAGTAAGATTTTATTTCTCCGGATTTAATAAACTGTAATAATCAGTGTTGCAGATATGTAACCAAGCAGGAGGAGGCTGAAGGCAGAGCGTGCTGCCAGGCCTGGAGATGAGCCATAAGGACTCCACCATCCAGGTTCCTGCCAGCGAGGAGCCCACTGGGGTCAACCCTGGATTGCAGCCATCTGATTTCTGTGGCGTTGGTGGTGGGGTTCTGGGGCTTATGCCAAGGTAGGGGGCTGTCTCCCCTTATGGCTAGAAAGGGCATGGTGGGAAGAGGAGGAGTTCCCACGGCAGAGAAGGGACATCAGGCTCTGCACCTACGGTTGACTGTCTGCAAAGTCAGAGACACCCCCCCCCCCCACCACCACCAAAGCCTCCCGAGCGAGGAGGGCCAGGACTGGACACTCTCCCAGGGGCTCTGGAAGCTGTTGTAGGTGACTGGGCACCTGAGGGCCCAGAGGCTCAGCCTTTATGTACTGAGCCAAGGAGAGCAAAGAAAACCCCGGCTGTTTGCTGGTGGCTTGGAAACCCCCAAAGCCTGCTGCCCTGGCTTGCTGGGAACTTGCACTGGAAGGAGGGAGCCACTGCTCTCTCCCCTGGAGGTTCTAACAGAACTACTCTCAGGAGACAGTGGCCCAGCACAGGAGGACCTACACAGCGGGTCTCAGCTGTCTGGTCTTTGCAGGGCAGCCTCTGTGTGCTGGTCCAGATGGGGGGTCCCAAGAGGGTGGCTTGGCTTGGGTCCTGCCACAGTGCCCCCTTTACGGAGGTGCTCTAGAGGCCTGCCACTGGGTCTTCTCTCCTCTAGGGCCCCTGAGACTGTCTGCAAAGGACAGGGCTAATTAAAAGTGGAGTGTCTGGGCAGGGGTGCATAGCGGGGTGGGGGATGGTAACCAGACTTGAAGACATTTACCAAGTATGGCAGAAGCTGAGAGGTGGTGACCAAAACATGATTCCTCTTTCCCTGGGCACTAGCTAAATGATGTTTCCCAGACTCCCTTGCAGTTATCTGGGGCCATGTCACTGCTTGGTGTCTATGACTCCCAGGCCTGGCCCACGACGATATCCCACATTCCATCCCCCGTGTTCTCTCTCTCTCCATCCGCCGATGCTCATGCCCAGGGTCACTTCAGAAGCTCATTACTGACATGGGGAGGAAGTCTGCCCCCTCCCCCCTGTGATAGTGGGGAAACAAAGCCGTGACGGTTACCCCATCACCAACTTGAACTGCCTTGAACTATTTACATAAACGTGAAATAATCTCCTTTGGTGGGGGGCATCACTCACTGCAGGGTCTGTTAGTCTATTTCAACTACTGTCCAGGAGAATGTGGCCCAATCCTGCGCAGATTATCTGTATTCGCTGCAATTCTTTCAGAAACTCAACTCAAGCCAGCTCTAGGGAAAGGGAATTTTTGGAGAGTGTTGGCCTCAGGCACAGAGAGATCCAGGATAAAGGTTTCCATCAACCCGCCCACTCCCCGCAGTTCTTGTTCCAGGATCTGTTTTTCCAAGTCTAGGGTGACAAGAGCCAATCCCCACCCACCCCAAGCTAGAACCAAAAGTTAAAGACCTGTGATTGGCCCAGCTTGGTCATGTGGCCATTACTGACCCAGTCAGAGGGGCCAAACTGGCTGCGGGGATCCAGGAGGCATCCCTGGAGGACTTGGTCTGTGATCTGTTGAGCCAGGGACAGTGGCCACCACAGCAGAGTTTTCTCTTGCTCACTGATTCGTTCTCACCCTTCGAGTTTTGTTGAGGTAGAGAAGGTACTTCGCAAAAGGGAATCATTTGACTCTCCCTCAGCAGTGGCATGAAGTATCATGTGAGCCCTGAGCTGAGGTTCTTAGCAGTGCAACCTTGGACAAAGCTCTCAGCCTCTCTGTTTCCTCATTGATTTGCCCAGTGGAGTTCATGATACCACCTGGGGAAGTCATAAGGATCAAATTAGACGGTTGTGCGAAAGGACAGGACACACAGGGATGAGATACACAAGGGAGAAATGGTACTGTTCCCAGGCACCTCCATTCCCAGGGGATCTCTTCCAGGGGCTGCATTGTCTGGAGGCGCCTCCCTGAGAAAGGCTAACATCGCCCCCTGCCAGGACCCCGTGCCCTTTAACAGGAGTCAGATCACTCGGCCTCCAGAGCTGCCATGCCGTTGGCGCTCACCAGGGCCGCCGTGGCCAGCTCCTGGGAACGCTGCTGCGTGAGGACCGAGTGTCTCCAAGGCCCAGGGCCTGTTACAACTTACATGTCTGGGACTCCAGGTATATCCACTCTGAATATGCCACTTTCTCCCTGATTTAAATGAATGATTTTCCGTAAGGATAGAATGACTCCTTGCAAACGGTTTGGGCGTGAGGGGAGGTCTGGAATTAGAACCCAGACAAGGTCTGCCCCTTGTCAGCTCTGGGCCCCTTAGTTAGTTGTTCGCACTTTCTGAGCCTCAGTTTCCTGAGCAGGAAAGTGGGTGTTGTGAGAATGAACTAGAATGTGAAACATGAAAGCAAATGTGCCCAACAAACCTGTTTCCCTCCGTCGAGAGTGTACATCGGCGTCAAGAGAACAGGCAGGCTTACTTGTTTGCATTTTGAGGATACTTACTCCAAAATAGTCATGTCTGTGGGCCACAAAGAGTGGATATCAGCCAGTCAGACTTCGGCATAAAACTTTGCCATTTTCTCCACAGTGATCTCAAAAATGCCCACACTCCAGGGTGGCCCTCAGCCATTCTCCCTGCGGGGCACGTCTCCTAGAGCTGCCATAACAACGTGCCATAAACTGGGGGGCTTCACACAACAGACATTTGTTCTGTGGCTGTTGGGGAGCTTGGAATGGTCAAAGCCAGGTGGGTCCTTGTAGAGACTCCGAGGGAGAACGTGTTCCTTGCTTCTCTTCTAGGCCCTCCTGCGAGCCCAGGGCCCCCGGCCCTCCTCGGTTTTCAGCCACATTTCTGCAGCCTCACTCCATCCACACATGGCCTTCTTCCCTACGTGTGTCCTTTCCTCTTCACAGGGACACCTGCTCTTGGATTTAGGGTCTGCCCTAATCCAGCAGGACCTCATTTTAACCAAGCACATCTGCAAAGATCTTATTTCCAAATAAGGTCTCATTCCAAGGCTCCACTGGACATGCATTTGGGGGAGATGCTATTTGACCCCCTCTACCCATCATTGGCAGCAGAGGAAGGAATCAAAATGTGGGACAGAGAGAGGCAGAGGTGCAAGTCCTGGGTAGAGCAGGCAGAATTTGCCAGTTGCACAGTTTTTCCCACATCCGTGTGAAAAATGACTGCCCCACGATATACTCCTGTTGTCCCCGATCAAAGAACATATTCTTCTTTAAGGATATGCTAAGTGCCCCCCACCCCCACCCCTAGACACGGCCGTCCAGGAAGGGGAACGAATGGGAGAGCTCTAGTCTTTCTTCCTCTTCCCATGCCCCCTGCCCTTCCACAACCGCCATCAGACTGGGACACACGGCAGTTCACAGAAGGGCAAGGATAGGACTGTCCTTATGATGGCCAGGAACTGCGAAGCAGAGGTCCTCTGCATTTGTGAGGGACCCATGGCCCCTCATTTTCACGTCTGTAGGCCCAGCAGTGTCTTCTTTGCTCTCTCCACATCCCAAATGTCCGTTTCTTTTGTACACCAGAGGAAAAGAAATCCTACATTACCTCTAGGCTCCGAGGAGGCCAACACCATTTCCTAATTCCAGACACGGGGGATAGAGATTAGGATTGGCCCAACCCTGCCCACAGGGAGGCGCCCTCTGGTCAGACCTTCACCCGGTGTCCCAGCAGCGGTGCCCCGCTGCTAAGTGTGTCAAGATGGCACAAACACAGATGCTGCGTCTCGCCCCTGAAGCACAGGTGGGCAGTTCTCCTGGAGGGAGATTAGGCAGGCAGGCCCTTAGAAAACCTCTACAAGGACCTTTAAACAATCCCCTCTCTCTCAGAGAGACCCAGGGAGAATAAGGAAACCCTGCAGATGCCATCCTGATGCTCTTGACTTTTTCTAGCAAAACTCCATGGGTCTCACCTCTGCTCAGAAGAGGCCGTTCCAGGGAAGCCTGGGTGGCTCAGTCAGCAGAGAGTCTGGCTCTTGGTTTCAGCTCAGGTCATGCTCTCAAGGTTGTGAGATCAAGCCCCAAGTCAGGCTCGGAGCTCAGTCTGAGTATTGCTTGAGAGTCTCTACCTCTGCCTCCCCTGCCCTCCCCTGTCCTTCTCCCTGCTTTCTTTAAAATAAATAAATAAATAAATAAATAAATATATATATATATATATATATATATTTTAATTATTTATTTGGCAGGCAGAGGGAGAAGGAGAAGCAGGCTCCCCGCAGAGCAGGGGAATCCCAATGTGGGACTCTATACCAGGACTCCGAGATCATGACCTGAGCCAAAGGTAATGGGTTAACCAATCGAGACACCCAGGCGCCCTAAAATAAATAAAACCTTTGAAAAAAAAATTTTAAAAGGACCTTTCATTCTCGCCTTTAGCCAGTTACCTGAAGCAAGTCCTCAAGTAAATGGCCCAAAACGAGCACGCTGGCTTCATGTGTGTGTGTTTTCAGGTATGTGTTAACTGACCCATCTGTTTCTCGTCAGCGATGCATTCGTTCCTGTGGCAGAGGCAGGCTGGTTATAGAACAGTGGATTGGTCAGTGGGAGATGATCTGCCAGACTGGACTAAAAGTCACTGTCACAAGTTGGAAGATCGTCCTGTGGCTCCGGGGCTGCTGAGTCCCTGGGACACAAAGCCAGTGGAGACCCGATAGCTGTCCGCTTAGTGGCACCAATGCTGACAGCCCAGCCCTGCTGGGATCTCTGGCCTTCGTGTTCCACTGGGGCTGTTCCCACTGATTCAGTTAGCCCACTAATTGTCCCATTTCCACTCCTTCTTTATGGGTGGCTAGACACCAAAAGAGGATTGAAGGTGAGTCTATAACTCACCATCCTGCTTAAATCATTAGCTGCCATTTCCTAGTGTCTCTTCATTGATTAGAACATGGTGTCTCTGGGGTTTCTTTCCTCAGTGGACGTCATCCTTAATAACTGACAGATTCTTAGCACAGGTCCTGAGATGTATGCTTTGGCTCTTCTTGTTGTGTGACCTTGGACAAGTCCATGGGCCTTTCTAAGCCTCTGTTTTTATTATTGTGAAGCGGGATGAGGTTGAACTCAGATAACGTCTAGGGTCTGGTGCAGTTCTAACGTTCTAACATGGTAGTCTGTGCAGATTTTCATGCTTGGAGTTTCTTGGAAATATTAGCAATGGTGACTCGACTTGGGAGAATGTACTGTTGGGTTGCTGGGAGGGGCAGGTGTGGAGGGGCAGGTGTGGAGGCACTGAGGGCCATCATTCCCTGTTGCATGTAGAGAAGCAGCAGGGTTGGTAGAAACGGGTTCTGTCTCCTGGTATCCACCCCAGAGAACCCGATTCTGCAGACTTGAGGTGGACCCTGTGTTTCTTGAAGACATGAATTAGCATTGGAACGATGCCTTGAGAGCACATCCCCTGCCATTCCAGTCAATGGGGACTTGGAGGCATGGTGAAAAGTCCGGTCCCCAAAGCAAGGCTTGGGATCGGGGTATCCTTGCACTTCTCCGCAGCTGGGCACCGGTCAGAGCAGGGAGCCAGCGCTAGCCCGTGCCTGGCAGGCTGGTAGAGCCCAGGACTGCTCTCTGCAGCCAGATACTCTGTCTTTTAGGGACTTTACCCGCAATCAAATGAGTTAATAATCACAGGGCACCCAGAATCTTCCCTTGTTCCCTCCACTAAGAGCCGAGCTCTGCATCCTCCCTTTCCTTCTGCCTGGCTGCCTTTCTCTCCTCTCTTAGCAAATAGCTGCTCGTCCCCCAGGACCTGACCCTAACTTGGCCTCGTCCGTGGAGCCTTCCTCAACAACCTCAGTAAGAAAGCCATTCCTGTTCTTGGCGGCCCCCCGCTTGTCCCTCGGTTACAGAACTGATTTGCCTGGCTGTCCTCTGGTGCTCTAGTTTGTGTCTGTCTCTGTCATTAGCTCATGAGAGCTTCCAGGCAGCGGTTTCATCTTGCTTATCTCTGTAACTCTGGGCTGAGGTAGGTGTTCAACAAATATGGGAGCAGAAGGGGGGGGAGGGGCAGAGGGAGGGGCGGAGGGAGGG